>NC_083698.1:0-1200000 GCF_033118175.1 Dama dama
TCCCTACGTCTTGGGAGATGCAAGAGGAGCCTGCATTCAATTCACTGCAGGGATATCCGGTCCTACCTCTTGTCAGAGCATCTCGGTGTCCATTCCACTTGAGGCCACAATCTCATGGTCCCTCAAATATACCTGTAGCTGAGAGAAGCCTCCTCTTGAGGTGCTTGTGGAATGTTGGTATTCCTCTTGAGTGTAAGCCAGGGACTAAGCTCTCATCTCGAGTTGATTTGGGGTCCACGGAGCCCTTTCCTGTTGGTCCAGTGACCTCAGGATCCCTCAAGACTTGAGACAGTGATCTTGGGTTTTCTCTGGAGTGCCATCAAGGAAATCAAGGCTCCTTTCACGTTTGATGTGGAACACGGAATTGCTCTGCATGCAGTGCAGGGGAATCGGGCCTCAACTCGCGGCGAGGGGGAAATCTCATGGTTTTTCTCGAGTTGCGGCCGGAACCTGGGGTATATTCTCGAGTTTCGTCGGGGAGGGCCCTTCCAGACACGTGTTTGTTCAGCGACGTCAGGACTCCTGCCTACGTGCGAGGGACACCTCGGGATTCTCCTCGAGTCTTGGTATGGCAATGGGTACGCGTCTCCACGTGAGGCGGGAGACCCAGGGTCCCTTTCCACGTGCCACAGGGATCCTGGGACTCCTATCCATTTTCAAGAGGAGTCAGGCATCGTCTCCTTTGGAAGCATTGATCTCCGCGGACCTCTCGAATTTTCAAAGGATGTGAGGCCTCCGGTCGCGATGAGGCGGAAAACTAGGTCTTTCTCTGTGGTCTCCACAGGGGATTCAGACATCCCTTCGTCTTGGGAGATGCAAGAGGAGCCTGCATTCAATTCACTGCAGGGATATCCGGCCTTACTTCGAGTCAGAGCATCGTGGTGTCCATTCCACTTGAGGCCACAAACTAATGGTCCCTCTCACATACCTGTAGCTGAGAGAAGCCTCCTCTTGAGGTGCTTATGGAAAGTTGGTATTACTCTTGAGTTGAAGCCAGGGACTCAGCTCTCATCTCGAGTTGATTTGGGGTCCACGGAGCCCTTTCGTGTTGCTCCAGTGACCTCAGGATCCCTCTAGACTTGAGACAGTGATCCTGGGTTTCTCTGGAGTGCCATCAAGGAAATCAAGGCTCCTTTCAAGTTTGATGTGGAACTCGGAATTGCTCTGCACGCAGTGCAGGGGAATCGAGCCTCATCTCGCGGCAAGGGGGATGTCTCATTGTTTTTCTCGAGTTGCGGCCGGAACCTGGGGTATATTCTCGAGTTACGGCGGGGAGGGCCCTTCCAGACACGTGTTTGTTCAGAGACGTCAGGCCTCCTGCCTAGGTGTAAGGGACACCTCAGGATTCTCCTCGAGTCTTGGCATGGCAATTGGGACGCGTCTCCACGTGAAGCGGCAGACCCAGTGTCCCTTTTCACGTGCCACAGGGATCCTGGATCTCCTATCCATTTTCAAGAAGAGTCAGGCATCGTCTCCTTTGGAAGCATTGATCTCCGCAGGCCTCTCGAGTTTTCAAAGGATGTGAGGCCTCCGGTCGCGATGAGGCGGAGGACTAGTTCTTTCTCTGTGGTCTCCACAGCGGATTCAGACATCCCTTCCTCTTGGAAGATGCAAGAGGAGCCTGCATTCAATTCACTGCAGGGATATGCGGCCTTACTTCGTGTCAGAGCATCTCGGTGTCCATTCCACTTGAGGCCACAAACTCAGGGTCCCTCTCACATACCTGTAGCTGAGAGAAACCTCCTCATGAAGTGCTTGTGGAAAGTTGGTATTCCTCTTGAGTCGAAGCCAGGGACTAAGCTCTCATCTCGAGTTGATTTGGGGTCCACGGAGAAATTTCGTGTTGCTCCAGTGACCTCAGGATCCCTCTAGACTTGAGACAGTGATCTTGGGTTTTCTCTGGAGTGCCATCAAGGAAATCAAGGCTCCTTTCACGTTTGATGTGGAACACGGAATTGCTCTGCACGCAGTCCAGGGGAATCGGGCCTCATGTAGCGGCGAGGGGGAAGTCTCATGGTTTTTCTCGAGTTGCGGCCGGAACCTGGGGTATATTCTCGAGTTACAACGGGGAGGGCCCTTCCAGACACGTGCTTGTTCAGCGACGTCAGGACTCCTGCCTAGGTGCAGGGGACACCTCGGGATTCTCCTCGAGTCTTGGCATGGCAATTGGGACGCCTCTCCACGTGAGGCGGGAGACCTAGGGTCCCTTTCCACGTGCCACAGGGATCCTGGGACTCCTATCCATTTTCAAGAGGAGTCAGGCATCGTCTCCTTTGGAAGCATTGATCTCTGCAGACCTCTCGAGTTTTCAAAGGATGTGAGGCCTCCGGTCGAGATGAGGCGGAGAACTAGGTCTTTCTCTGTGGTCTCCACAGGGGATTCAGACATCCCTTCGTCTTGGGAGATGCAAGACGAGCCTCCATTCAATTCACTGCAGGGATATCCGGCCTTACTTCGAGTCAGAGCATCTCGGTGTCCATTCCACTTGAGGCCACAATCTCAGGGTCCCTCAAATATACCTGTAGCTGAGAGAAGCCTCCTCTTGAGGTGCTTGTGGAAAGTTGGTATTCCTCTTGAGTGTAAGCCAGGGACTAAGCTCTCATCTCGAGTTGATTTGGGGTCCACGGAGCCCTTTCCTGTTGGTCCAGTGACCTCAGGATCCCTCTAGACTTGAGACAGTGATCTTGGGTTTTCTCTGGAGTGCCATCAAGGAAATCAAGGCTCCTTTCACGTTTGATGTTGAAAACGGAATTGCTCTGCATGAATTGCAGGGGAATCGGGCCTCAACTCGCGGCGAGGGGGAAATCTCATGGTTTTTCTCGAGTTGCGGCCGGAACCTGGGGTATATTCTCGAGTTACAACGCGGAGGGCCCTTCCAGACACGTGTTTGTTCAGTGACGTCAGGACTCCTGCCTAGGTGCAAGGGACACCTCGGGATTCTCCTCGAGTCTTGGCATGGCAATTGGGACGCCTCTCCACGTGAGGCGGGAGACCCAGGGTCCCTTTCCACGTGCCACAGGGATCCTGGGACTCCTATCCATTTTCAAGAGGAGTCAGGCATCGTATCCTTTGGACGCATTGATCTCCGCGGACCTCTCGAGTTTCCAAAGCATGTGAGGCCTCCGCTCGCGATGAGGCGGAGAATTAGGTCTTTCTCTGTGGTCTCCACAGGGGATTCAGACATCCCTTCGTCTTGGGAGATGCAAGACGAGCCTGCATTCAATTCACTGCAGGGATATCCGGCCTTACTATGAGTCAGAGCATCTCGGTGTCCATTCCACTTGAGGCCACAAACTCCGGGGCCCTCTCACATACGTGTAGCTGAGAAAAGCTTCCTCTTGAGGTGCTTGTGGAAAGTTGGTATTCCTCTTGAGTCGAAGCGAGGGACTAAGCTCTCATCTCGAGTTGATTTGGAGTCCAGGGAGCACTTTCGTGTTGCTACAGTGACCTCAGGATCCCGCTAGACTTGAGACAGTGATCTTGGGTTTTCTCTGGAGTTCCATTAAGGAAATCAAGGCTCCTTTCATTTTTGATGTGAAATACGGAATTGCTCTGCATGCAGGGCAGGGGAATCGGGCCTCATCTCGCCTCGAGGGGGAAGTCTCATGGTTTTTCTCGAGTTGCGGCCGGAACCTGGGGTATATTCTCGAGTTACGACGGGGAGGGCCCTTCCAGACACGCGTTTGTTCAGCGACGTCAGGACTCCTGCCTAGGTGCGAGGGACACCTCGGGATTCTCTTCGAGTCTTGGCATGGAAATTGGGACCCGTCTCCACGTGAGGCGGGAGACCCAGTGTCCCTTTCCACGTGCCACAGTGATCCTGGGACTCCTATGCATTTTCAAGAGGAGTCAGGCATCTTCTCCTTTGGAAGCATTGATCTCTGCAGACCTCTCGAGTTTTCAAAGGATGTGAGGCCTCCGGTAACGATGAGGCAGAGGACTAGGTCTTTCTCTGTGGTCTCCACAGGGGATTCAGACATCCCTTCGTCTTGGGAGATGCAAGACGAGCCTGCATTCAATTCACTGCAGGGATATCCGGCCTTACTTCGAGTCAGAGCATCTCGGTGTCCATTGCACTTGAGGCCACAACCTCAGGGTTCCTCTCCCATACCTGTAGCTGAGAGAAGCCTCCTCTTGAGGTGCTTGTGGAAAGTTGGTATTCCTCTTGAGTCGAAGCCAGGGACTAAGCTCTCATCTCGAGTTGATTTGGGGTCCACGGAGCCCTTTCGTGTTGCTCCAGTGACCTCAGGATCCCTCTAGACTTGAGACAGTGATCTTGGGTTTTCTCTGGAGTGCCATCAAGGAAATCAAGGCTCCTTTCACTTTTGATGTGGAATACGGAATGGCTCTGCACGCAGTGCAGGGGAATCGGGCCTCATCTCGCGGCAAGGGGGATGTCTCATGGTTTTTCTCAAGTTGCGGCCGGATCCAGGGGTATATTCTCGAGTTAACACGGGGAGGGCCCTTCCACACACGTGTTTGTTCAGCGACGTCAGGATTCCTCCCTAGGTGCGAGGGACACCTTGGGATTCTCCTCGAGTCTTGGCATGGCAATTGGGACGCGTCTCCACGTGAGGCGGGAGACCCAGGGTCCCTTTCCACGTGCCACAGGGATCCTGGGACTCCTATCCATTTTCAAGAGGAGTCAGGCATCGTCTCCTTTGGAAGCATTGATCTCTGCAGACCTCTCGGGTTCTCAAAGGATGTGAGGCCTCCGGTCGAGATGAGGCGGAGAACTCGGTCTTTCTCTGTGGTCTCCACAGGGGATTCAGACATCCCTTCGTCTTGGGAGATGCAAGACGAGCCTGCATTCAATTCCCTGCAGGGATATCCGGCCTTACTTCGAGTCAGCGCATCTCGGTGTCCATTCCACTTGAGGCCACAATCTCAGGGTCCCTCAAATATACCTGTAGCTGAGAGAAGCCTCCTCTTGAGGTGCTTGTGGAAAGTTGGTATTCCTCTTGAGTGTAAGCCAGGGACTAAGCTCTCATCTCGAGTTGATTTGGGGTCCACGGAGCCCTTTCCTGTTGGTCCAGTGACCTCAGGATCCCTCTAGACTTGAGACAGTGATCTTGGGTTTTCTCTGGAGTGCCATCAAGGAAATCAAGGCTCCTTTCACGTTTGATGTGGAACACGGAATTGCTCTGCATGCAGTGCAGGGGAATCGGGCCTCAACTCGCGGCGAGGGGGAAATCTCATGGTTTTTCTCGAGTTGCGGCCGGAACCTGGGGTATATTCTCGAGTTTCGACGGGGAGAGCCCTTCCAGACACGTGTTTGTTGAGCGACGTCAGGACTCCTGCCTACGTGCGAGGGACACCTCGGGATTCTCCTCGAGTCTTGGTATGGCAATGGGTACGCGTCTCCACGTGAGGCGGGAGACCCAGGGTCCCTTTCCACGTGCCACAGGGATCCTGGGACTCCTATGCATTTTCAAGAGGAGTCAGGCATCGTCTCCTTTGGAAGCATTGATCTCCGCGGACCTCTCGAATTTTCAAAGGATGTGAGGCCTCCGGTCGCGATGAGGCGGAAAATTAGGTCTTTCTCTGTCGTCTCCAGAGGGGATTCGGACATCCCTTCATCTTGTGAGATGCAAGACGAGCCTGCATTCAATTCACTGTAGGGATATCCGGCCTTACTTCGAGTCAGAGCATCTCGGTGTCCATTCCACTTGAGGCCACAAACTCAGGGTCCCTCTCACATACCTGTAGCTGAGAGAAGCCTCCTCTTGAGGTGCTTGTGGAAAGTTCGTATTCCTCTTGAGTCGAAGCCAGAGACTAAGCTCTCATCTCGAGTTGATTTGGGGTCCATGGAGCCCTATCGTGTTGCTCCAGTGACCTCAGGATCCCTCTAGACTTGAGACAGTGATCTTGGGTTTTCTCTGGAGTGCCATCAAGGAAATCAAGGCGCCGTTCAAGTTTGATGTCGAACACGGAATTGCTCTGCACACAGTGCAGGGGAATCGGGCCTCATCTCGAGGCAAGGGGGATGTCTCATGGTTTTTCTCAAGTTGCGGCCGGAACCAGGGGTATATTCTCGAGTTACGACGGGGAGGGCCCTTCCAGAAACGTGTTTGTTCAGCGACGTCAGGACTCCTGCCTAGGTGCGAGGGACACCTCGGGATTCTCCTCGAGTCTTGGCATGGCCATTGGGACGCGTCTCCACGTGAGGCGGGAGACCCAGGGTCCCTTTCAACGTGCCACAGGGATCCTGGGACTCCTATCCATTTTCAAGAGGAGTCAGGCATCGTCTCCTTTGGAAGCATTGACCTCCGCGGACCGCTCGAGTTTTCAAAGGATGTGAGGCCTCTGGTCGCGATGAGGCGGAGAACTTGGTCTTTCTCTGTGGTCTCCACTGGGGATTCAGACATCCCTTCTTGTAGGGAGATGCAAGACGAGCCTGCATTCAATTCACTGTAGGGATATCCGGCCTTACTTCGAGTCAGAGCATCTCGGTGTCCATTCCACTTGAGGCCACAAACTCAGGGTCCCTCTCACATACCTGTAGCTGAGAGAAGCCTCCTCTTGAGGTGCTTGTGGAAAGTGGGTATTCCTCTTGAGTCGAAGCCAGTGACTAAGCTCTCATCTCGAGTTGATTTGGGGTCCACGGAGCCCTTTCGTGTTGCTACAGTGACCTCAGGATCCCTCTAGACTTGAGACAGTGATCTTGGGTTTACTCTGGAGTGCCATCAAGGAAATCAAGGCTCCTTTCACGTTTGATGTGGAATACGGAATTGCTCTGCATGCAGTGCAGGGGAATCGGGCCTCAACTCGCGCCGAGGGGGAAATCTCATGGTTTTTCACGAGTTCCGGCCGGAACCTGGGGTATATTCTCGAGTTACGACGGGGAGGCCCTTCCAGACACGTGTTTGTTCAGCGAAGTCTGGACTCCTGCCTAGGTGCGAGAGACACCTCGGGATTCTCCTCGAGTCTTGGCATGGCAATTGGGACGCGTCTCCACGTGAGGCGGGAGACCCAGTGTCCCTTTCCACGTGCCACAGGGATCCTGGGACTCCTATCCATTTTCAAGAGGAGTCAGGCATCGTCTCCTTTGGAAGCATTGATCTCCGCGGACCTCTCGAATTTTCAAAGGATGTGAGGCCTCCGGTCGCGATGAGGCGGAAAATTAGGTCTTTCTCTGTCGTCTCCACAGGGGATTCGGACATCCCTTCATCTTGGGAGATGCAAGACGAGCCTGCATTCAATTCACTGTAGGGATATCCGGCCTTACTTCGAGTCAGAGCATCTCGGTGTCCATTCCACTTGAGGCCACAAACTCAGGGTCCCTCTCACATACCTGTAGCTGAGAGAAGCCTCCTCTTGAGGTGCTTGTGGAAAGTTCGTATTCCTCTTGAGTCGAAGCCAGAGACTAAGCTCTCATCTCGAGTTGATTTGGGGTCCATGGAGCCCTATCGTGTTGCTCCAGTGACCTCAGGATCCCTCTAGACTTGAGACAGTGATCTTGGGTTTTCTCTGGAGTGCCATCAAGGAAATCAAGGTGCCGTTCAAGTTTGATGTCGAACACGGAATTGCTCTGCACACAGTTCAGGGGAATCGGGCCTCATCTCGAGGCAAGGGGGATGTCTCATGGTTTTTCTCAAGTTGCGGACGGAACCTGTGGTATATTCTCGAGTTACGACGGGGAGGGCCCTTCCACAAACGTGTTTGTTCAGCGACTTCAGGACTCCTGCCTAGGTGCGAGGGACACCTCGGGATTCTCCTCGAGTCTTGGCATGGCCATTGGGACGCGTCTCCACGTGAGGCGGGAGACCCAGGGTCCCTTTCAACGTGCCACAGGGATCCTGGGACTCCTATCCATTTTCAAGAGGAGTCAGGCATCGTCTCCTTTGGAAGCATTGACCTCCGCGGACCGCTCGAGTTTTCAAAGGATGTGAGGCCTCCGGTCGCGATGAGGCGGAGGACTAGTTCTTTCTCTGTGGTCTCCACAGCGGATTCAGACATCCCTTCCTCTTGGAAGATGCAAGACGAGCCTGCATTCAATTCACTGCAGGGATATGCGGCCTTACTTCGAGTCAGAGCATCTCGGTGTCCATTCCACTTGAGGCCACAAACTCAGGGTCCCTCTCACATACCTGTAGCTGAGAGAAACCTCCTCTTGAAGTGCTTGTGGAAAGTTGTTATTCCTCTTGATTCGAAGCCAGGGACTAAGCTCTCATCTCGAGTTGATTTGGGGTCCACGGAGAAATTTCGTGTTGCTCCAGTGACCTCAGGATCCCTCTAGACTTGAGACAGTGATCTTGGGTTTTCTCTGGAGTGCCATCAAGGAAATCAAGGCTCCTTTCACGTTTGATGTGGAACACGGAATTGCTCTGCACGCAGTCCAGGGGAATCCGGCCTCATGTAGCGGCGAGGGGGAAGTCTCATAGTTTTTCTCGAGTTGCGGCCGGAACCTGGGGTATATTCTCGAGTTACGACGTGGATGGCCCTTCCAGACACGTGTTTGTTCAGCGACGTCAGGACTCCTGCCTAGGTGCGAGGGACACCTCAGGATTCTCCTCGAGTCTTGGCATGGCAATTGGGACGCGTCTCCACGTGAAGCGGGAGACCCAGTGTCCCTTTTCACGTGCCACAGGGATCCTGGATCTTCTATCCATTTTCAAGAAGAGTCAGGCATCGTCTCCTTTGGAAGCATTGATCTCCGCAGGCCTCTCGAGTTTTCAAAGGATGTGAGGCCTCCGGTCGCGATGAGGCGGAGGACTAGTTCTTTCTCTGTGGTCTCCACAGTGGATTCAGACATCCCTTCCTCTTGGAAGATGCAAGACGAGCCTGCATTCAATTCACTGCAGGGATATGCGGCCTTACTTCGAGTCAGAGCATCTCGGTGTCCATTCCACTTGAGGCCACAAACTCAGGGTCCCTCTCACATACCTGTAGCTGAGAGAAACCTCCTCTTGAAGTGCTTGTGGAAAGTTGGTATTCCTCTTGAGTCGAAGCCAGGGACTAAGCTCTCATCTCGAGTTATTTTGGGGTCCACGGAGAAATTTCGTGTTGCTCCAGTGACCTCAGGATCCCTCTAGACTTGAGACAGTGATCTTGGGTTTTCTCTGGAGTGCCATCAAGGAAATCAAGGCTCCTTTCACGTTTGATGTGGAACACGGAATTGCTCTGCACGCAGTCCAGGGGAATCGGGCCTCATGTAGCGGCGAGGGGGAACTCTCATGGTTTTTCTCGAGTTGCGGCCGGAACCTGGGGTATATTCTCGAGTTACGACGTGGATGGCCCTTCCAGACACGTGTTTGTTCAGCGACGTCAGGACTCCTGCCTAGGGGCGAGGGACACCTCGGGATTCTCCTCGAGTCTTGGCATGGCAATTGGGACGCGTATCCACGTGAGGCGGGAGACCAAGTGTCCCTTTCCACGTGCCACAGGGATCCTGGGACTCCTATCCATTTTCAAGAGGAGTCAGGCATCGTCTCCTTTGGAAGCATTGATCTCCGCGGACCTCTCGAGTTTTCAAAGGATGTGAGGCCTCCTGTCGCGATGAGGCGGAGGACTATGTCTTTCGTTGTGGTCTCCACAGCGGATTCAGATAACCCTTCGTCTTGGGAGATGCAAGAGGAGCCTGCATTCACTGCACTGCAGGGATATCCGGCCTTACTTCGAGTCAGAGCATCTCGGTGTCCATTCCACTTGAGGCCACAAACTCAGGGTCCCTCTCACATACCTGTAGCTAAGAGAAGCCTCCTCTTGAGGTGTTTGTGGAAAGTTGGTATTCCTCTTGATTCGAAGCCAGGGACTAAGCTCCCATCTCGAGTTGATTTGGGGTCCACGGAGCCCTTTCGTGTTGCTACAGTTACCTCAGGATCCCTCTAGACTAGAGACAGTGATCTTGGCTTTTCTCTGGAGTGCCATCAAGGAAATCAAGGCTCCTTTCACTTTTGATGTGGAATACGGAATTGCTCTGCACGCAGGGCAGGGGAATCGGGCCTCATCACGCGGCGAGGGGGAAGTCTCATGGTTTTTCTCGAGTTGCGGCCGGAACCTGGGGTATATTCTCGAGTTACAACGGGGAGGGCCCTTCCAGACACGTGTTTGTTCAGCGACGTCAGGACTCCTGCCTAGGTGCAAGGGACACCTCGGGATTCTCCTCGAGTCTTGGCATGGCAATTGGGACGCCTCTCCACGTGAGGCGGGAGACCCAGGGTCCCTTTCCACGTGCCACAGGGATCCTGGGACTCCTATCCATTTTCAAGAGGAGTCAGGCATCGTCTCCTTTGGAAGCATTGATCTCTGCAGACCTCTCGAGTTTTCAAAGGATGTGAGGCCTCCGGTCGAGATGAGGCGGAGAACTCGGTCTTTCTCTGTGGTCTCCACAGGGGATTCAGACATCCCTTCGTCTTGGGAGATGCAAGACGAGCCTGCATTCAATTCACTGCAGGGATATCCGGCCTTACTTCGAGTCAGAGCATCTCGGTGTCCATTCCACTTGAGGCCACAATCTCAGGGTCCCTCAAATATACCTGTAGCTGAGAGAAGCCTCCTCTTGAGGTGCTTGTGGAAAGTTGGTATTCCTCTTGAGTGTAAGCCAGGGACTAAGCTCTCATCTCGTGTTGATTTGGGGTCCACGGAGCCCTTTCCTGTTGGTCCAGTGACCTCAGGATCCCTCTAGACTTGAGACAGTGATCTTGGGTTTTCTCTGGAGTGCCATCAAGGAAATCAAGGCTCCTTTCACGTTTGATGTGGAACACGGAATTGCTCTGCATGCAGTGCAGGGGAATCGGGCCTCAACTCGCGGCGAGGGGGAAATCCCATGGTTTTTCTCGAGTTGCGGCCGGAACCTGGGGTATATTCTCGATTTACGACGGGGAGGGCCCTTCCAGACACGTGTTTGTTCAGCGACGTCAGGACTCCTGCCTAGGTGCAAGGGACACCTCAGGATTCTCCTCGAGTCTTGGCATGGCAATTGGGACGCCTCTCCACGTGAGGCGGGAGACCCAGGGTCCCTTTCCACGTGCCACAGGGATCCTGGGACTCCTATCCATTTTCAAGAGGAGTCAGGCATCATCTCCTTTGGAAGCATTGATCTCCGCAGACCTCTCGAGTTTTCAAACGATGTGAGGCCTCTGGTCTCGATGAGGCGGAGAACTAGGTCTTTCTCTGTCGTCTCCACAGGGGATTCAGACATCCCTATGTCTTGGGAGATGCAAGACGAGCCTGCTTTCAATTCACTGCAGGGATATCCGGCCTTATATCTAGTCAGAGCATCTCGGTGTCCATTCCACTTGAGGCCACAAACTCAGGGTCCCTCTCACATACATGTAGCTGACAGAAGCCTCCTCTTGAGGTGCTTGTGAAAAGTGGGTATTCCTCTTGAGTCGAAGCCAGAGACTAAGCTCTCATCTCGAGTTGATTTGGGGTCCACGGAGCCCTTTCCTGTTGCTCCAGTGACGTCAGGATCCCTCTAGACTTGAGACAGTGATCTTGGGTTTTCTCTGGAGTGCCATCAAGGAAATCAAGGCTCCTTTCACGTTTGATGTGGAACACGGAATTGCTCTGCACGCAGTGCAGGGGAATCGGGCCTCATCTCGCGGCGAGGGGGAAGTCTCATGGTTTTTCTCGAGTTGTGGCCGGAACCTGGGGTATATTCTCGAGTTACGACGGGGAGGGCCCTTCCAGACACGTGTTTGTTCAGCGACGTCAGGACTCCTGACTAGGAGCGAGGGACACCTCAGGATTCTCCTCGAGTCTTGGCATGGCAATTGGGAGGCGTCTCCACGTGAGGCGGGAGACCCAGGGTCCCTTTCCCCGTGCCACAGGGATCCTGGGACTCCTATCCATTTTCAAGAGGAGTCAGGCAACATCTCCTTTGGAAGCATTGATCTCCGCGGACCTCTCGAGTTTTCAAACGATGTGAGGCCTCCGCTCGCGATGAGGCGGAGAACTCGGTCTTTCTCTGTCTTCTCCACAGGGGATTCAGACATCCCTTCGTCTTGGGAGATGCAAGACGAGCCTGCATTCAATTCACTGCAGGGATATCCGGCCTTACTTCGAGTCAGAGCATCTCGGTGTCCATTCCACTTGAGGCCACAAACTCAGGGTCCCTCTCACATACCTGTAGCTGAGTGAAGCCTCCTCTTGAGGTACTTGTGGAAAGTTGGGATTCCTCTTGAGTCGAAGCCAGGTTCTAAGCTCTCATCTCGAGTTGATTTGTGGTCCACGGAGCCCTTTAGTGTTGCTCCAGTGACCTCAGGATCCCTCTAGACTTGAGACAGTGAACTTGGGTATTCTCTGGAGTGCCATCAAGGAAATCAAGGCTCCTTTCACGTTTGATGTGGAAAACAGAATTGCACTGCACGCAGTGCAGGGGAATCGGGCCTCATCTCGCGGCGAAGTTGAAGGCTCATGGTTTTTCTCGAGTTGCGGCCGGAACCTGGGGTATACTCTCGAGTTACGACGGGGAGGGCCCTTCGAGACACGTGTTTGTTCAGCGACGTCAGGACTCCTGCCTAGGTGCGAGGGACACCTCGGGATTCTCCTCGAGTCTTGGCATGGCAACTGGGACGCGTCTCCACGTGAGGCGGGAGACCCAGGGTCCCTTTCCACGTGCCACAGGGATCCTGGGACTCCTATCCATTTTCAAGAGGAGTCAGGCATCGTCTCCTTCGGAAGTATTGATCTCCGCGGACCTCTCGAGTTTAAAGGATATGAGGCCTCCGGTTGCGTTGAGGTGGAGAAATAGGTCTTTCTATGTGGTCTCCACAGGGGTTCAGACAACCCTTCGTCTTGTGAGATGAAAGACGAGCCTGCATTCAATTCACTGCAGGGATATCCGGCCTTACTTCGAGTCAGAGCATCTCGGTGTCCATTCCACTTGAGGCCACAAACTCAGGGTCCCTCTCACATATTTGTAGCTGAGAGAAGCCTCCTCCTGAGGTGCTTGTGAAAAGTGGGTATTCCTCTTGAGTCGAAGCCAGGGACTAAGCTCTCATCTCGAGTTGATTTGGGGTCCACGGAGCCCTTTCGTGTTGCTAGAGTGACCTCAGGATCCCTCTAGACTAGAGACAGTGATCTTGGGTTTTCTCTGGAGTGCCATCAAGGAAATCAAGGCTCCTTTCACTTTTGATGTGGAATACGGAATTGCTCTGCATTCAGGGCAGGGGAATCGGGCCTCATCTCGCGGCGAGGGGGAAGTCTCATGGTTTTTCTCGAGTTGCGGCCGGAACCTGGGGTATATTCTCGAGGTACAACGGGGAGGGCCCTTCCAGACACGTGTTTGTTCAGCGACGTCAGGACTCCTGCCTAGGTGCATGGGACACCTCGGGATTCTCCTCGAGTCTTGGCATGGCAATTGGGACGCCTCTCTACGTGAGGCGGGAGACCCAGGGTCCCTTTCCACGTACCACAGGGATCCTGGGACTCCTATCCATTTTCAAGAGGAGTCAGGCATCGTCTCCTTTGGAAGCATTGATCTCTGCAGACCTCTCGGGTTTTCAAAGGATGTGAGGCCTCCGGTCGAGATGAGGCGGAGAACTCGGTCTTTCTCTGTGGTCTCCACAGGGGATTCAGACATCCCTTCGTCTTGGGAGATGCAAGACGAGCCTGCATTCAATTCACTGCAGGGATATCCGGCCTTACTTCGAGTCAGAGCATCTCGGTGTCCATTCCACTTGAGGCCACAATCTCAGGGTCCCTCAAATATACCTGTAGCTGAGAGAAGCCTCCTCTCGAGGTGCTTGTGGAAAGTTGGTATTCCTCTTGAGTGTAAGCCAGGGACTAAGCTCTCATCTCGAGTTGATTTGGGGTCCACGGAGCCCTTTCCTGTTGGTCCAGTGACCTCAGGATCCCTCTAGACTTGAGACAGTGATCTTGGGTTTTCTCTGGAGTGCCATCAAGGAAATCAAGGCTCCTTTCACGTTTGATGTGGAACACGGAATTGCTCTGCATGCAGTGCAGGGGAATCGGGCCTCAACTCGCGGCGAGGGGGAAATCTCATGGTTTTTCTCGAGTTGCGGCCGGAACCTGGGGTATATTCTCGAGTTACGACGGGGAGGGCCTTTCCAGACACGTGTTTGTTCAGCGACGTCAGGACTCCTGCCTACGTGCGAGGGACACCTCGGGATTTTCCTCGAGTCTTGGTATGGCAATGGGGACGCGTCTCCACGTGAGGCGGGAGACCCAGGGTCCCTTTCCACGTGCCACAGGGATCCTGGGACTCCTATCCATTTTCAAGAGGAGTCAGGCATCGTCTCCTTTGGAAGCATTGATCTCCACGGACCTCTCGAATTTTCAAAGGATGTGAGGCCTCCGGTCGCGATGAGGCGGAAAATTAGGTCTTTCTCTGTCGTCTCCACAGGGGATTCGGACTTCCCTTCGTCTTGGGAGATGCAAGACGAGCCTGCATTCAATTCACTGTAGGGATATCCGGCCTTACTTCGAGTCAGAGCATCTCGGTGTCCATTCCACTTGAGGCCACAAACTCAGGGTCCCTCTCACATACCTGTAGCTGAGAGAAGCCTCCTCTTGAGGTGCTTGTGGAAAGTGGGTATTCCTCTTGAGTCGAAGCCAGTGACTAAGCTCTCATCTCGAGTTGATTTGGGGTCCACAGAGCCCTTTCGTGTTGCTCCAGTGACCTCAGGATCCCTCTAGACTTGAGACAGTGATCTTGGGTTTTCTCTCTAGTGCCATCAAGGAAATCAAGGCTCCTTTCACGTTTGATGTGGAACACGGAATTGTTCTACACGCAGTGCAGGGGAATCGGGCCTCATCCAGCGGCGAGGTGAAAGTCTCATGGTTTTTCTCGAGTTGCGGCCGGAACCTGGGGTATATTCTCGAGTTACGACGGGGAGGGCCCTTCCAGACACGTGTTTGTTCAGTGACGTCAGGACTCCTGCCTAGGTGCGAGGGACACCTCGGGATTCTCCTCGAGGCTTGGCATGGCAATTGGGACGCATCTCCGCGTGAGGCGGGAGACCCAGAGCCCCTTTCCACGTGCCACAGGGATCCTGGGACTCCTATCCATTTTCAAGAGGCGTCAGGCATCGTCTCCTTTGTAAGCATTGATCTCCGCGGACCTCTCGAATTTTCAAAGGATGTGAGGCCTCCGGTCTCTATGAGGCGGAGAACTAGGTCTTTCTCTGTGGTCTCCACAGGGGATTCAGACAACCCTTCGTCTTGGGAGATGCAAGACGAGCATGCATTCAATTCACTGCAGGGATATCCGGCCTTACTTCGAGTCAGAGCATCTCAGTGTCCATTCCACTTGAGGCCACAAACTCAGGGTCCCTCTCACATACCTGTAGCTGAGAGAAGCCTCCTCTTGAGGTGCTTGTGGAAAGTGGGTATTCCTCTTGAGTCGAAGCCAGGGACTAAGCTCTCATCTCGAGTTGATTTGGGGTCCACGGAGCCCTTTCGTGTTGCTCCAGTGACCTCAGGATCCCTCTAGACTTGAGACAGTGATCTTGGGTTTTCTCTGGAGTGCCATCAAGGAAATCAAGGCTCCTTTCACCTTTGATGTGGAACACGGAATTGCTCTGCATGCGGTGCAGGGGAATCGGGCCTCAACTCGCGCCGATGGGGAAATCTCATGGTTTTTCACGAATTGCGGCCGGAACCTGGGGTATATTTTCGAGTTACCACGGGGAGGCCCTTCCAGACACGTGTTTGTTCAGCGACGTCAGGACTCCTGCCTAGGTGCGAGGGACACCTCGGGATTCTCCTCGAGTCTTGGCATGGCAATTGGGACGCGTCTCCACGTGAGGCGGGAGACCCAGTGTCCCTTTCCACGTGCCACAGGGATCCTGGGACTCCTATCCATTTTCAAGAGGAGTCAGGCATCGTCTCCTTTGGAAGCATTGATCTCCGCGGACCTCTCGAGTTTTCAAAGGATGTGAGGCTTCCGCTCGCGGTGAGGAGGAGAACTCGGTCTTTCTCTGTCATCTCCACAGGGGATTCAGACATCCCTTTGTCTTGGGAGATGCAAGACGAGCCTGCATTCAATTCACTGCAGGGATATCTGGCCTTACTTCGAGTCAGAGCATCTCAGTGTCCATTCCACTTGAGGCAACAAACTCAGGGGCCCTCTCACATACCTGTAGCTGAGAGAAGCCTCCTCTTAAGGTGCTTGTGGAAAGTTGGTATTCCTCTTGAGTCGAAGCCAGGGACTAAGCTCTCATCTCGACTTGATTTGTGGTCCACAGAGACATTTCGTGTTGCTCCAGTGACATCAGGATCCCTCTAGACTTGAGACAGTGAACTTGGGTTTTCTCTGGAGTGCCATCAAGTAATCAAGGCTCCTTTCCTGTTTGATGTGGAACACGGAATTGCTCTGAATGCAGTGCAGGGGAATCGGGCCTCATCTCGCGGCGAGGGGGAAGTCTCATGGTTTTTCTCGAGTTGCGGCCGGAACCTGGGGTATATTCTCGAGTTACGACGGGGAGGGCCCTTCCAGACACGTGTTTGTTCAGCGACGTCAGGACTCCTGCCTAGGTGCGAGGGACACCTCGGGATTCTCCTCGAGTCTTGGCATGGCAATTGGGACGCGTCTCCACGTGAAGTGGGAGACCCAGCGTTCCTTTTCACGTGCCACAGGGATCCTGGTTCTCCTATCCATTTTCAAGAGGAGTCAGGCATCGTCTCCTTTGGAAGCATTGATCTCCGCAGGCCTCTCGAGTTTTCAAAGGATGTGAGGCCTCCGGTCGCGATGAGGCGGAGGACTAGTTCTTTCTCTGTGGTCTCCACAGCGGATTCAGTCATCCCTTCCTCTTGGGAGATGCAAGACGAGCCTGCATTCAATTCACTGCAGGGATATGCGGCCTTACTTCGAGTCAGAGCATCTCGGTGTCCATTCCACTTGAGGCCACAAACTCAGGGTCCCTCTCACATACCTGTAGCTGAGAGAAGCCTCCTCTTGAAGTGCTTGTGGAAATTTGGTATTCCTCTTGAGTCGAAGCCAGGGACTAAGCTCTCATCTAGAGTTGATTTGGGGTCCACAGAGAAATTTCGTGTTGCTCCAGTGACCTCAGGATCCCTCTAGACTTGAGACAGTGATCTTGGGTTTTCTCTGGAGTGCCATCAAGGAAATCAAGGCTCCTTTCACGTTTGATGTGGAACACGGAATTGCTCTGCACGCAGTCCAGGGGAATCGGGCCTCATGTAGCGGCGAAGGGGAAGTCTCATTGTTTTTCTCGAGTTGCGGCCGGAACCTGGAGTATATTCTCGAGTTACGACGTGGATGGCCCTTCCAGACACGTGTTTGTTCAGCGACGTCAGGACTCCTGCCTAGGTGCGAGGGACACCTCGGGATTCTCCTCGAGTCTTGGCATGGCAATTGGGACACCTCTCCACGTGAGGCGGGAGACCCAGGGTCCCTTTCCACGTGCCACAGGGATCCTGGGACTCCTATCCATTTTCAAGAGGAGTCAGGCATCGTCTCCTTTGGAAGCATTGATCTCTGCAGACCTCTCGAGTTTTCAAAGGATGTGAGGCCTCCGGTCGAGATGAGGCGGAGAACTCGGTCTTTCTCTGTGGTCTCCACAGGGGATTCAGACATCCCTTCGTCTTGGGAGATGCAAGACGAGCCTGCATTCAATTCACTGCAGGGATATCCGGCCTTACTTCGAGTCAGAGCATCTCGGTGTCCATTCCACTTGAGGCCACAATCTCAGGGTCCCTCAAATATACCTGTAGCTGAGAGAAGCCTCCTCTCGAGGTGCTTGTGGAAAGTTGGTATTCCTCTTGAGTGTAAGCCAGGGACTAAGCTCTCATCTCGAGTTGATTTGGGGTCCACGGAGCCCTTTCCTGTTGGTCCAGTGACCTCAGGATCCCTATAGACTTGAGACAGTGATCTTGGGTTTTCTCTGGAGTGCCATCAAGGAAATCAAGGCTCCTTTCACGTTTGATGTGGAACACGGAATTGCTCTGCATGCAGTGCAGGGGAATCTGGCCTCAACTCGCGGCGAGGGGGAAATCTCATGGTTTTTCTCGAGTTGCGGCCGGAACCTGGGGTATATTCTCGAGTTACGACGGGGAGGGCCTTTCCAGACACGTGTTTGTTCAGCGACGTCAGGACTCCTGCCTACGTGCGAGGGACACCTCGGGATTTTCCTCGAGTCTTGGTATGGCAATGGGGACGCGTCTCCACGTGAGGCGGGAGACCCAGGGTCCCTTTCCACGTGCCACAGGGATCCTGGGACTCCTATCCATTTTCAAGAGGAGTCAGGCATCGTCTCCTTTGGAAGCATTGATCTCCACGGACCTCTCGAATTTTCAAAGGATGTGAGGCCTCCGGTCGCGATGAGGCGGAAAATTAGGTCTTTCTCTGTCGTCTCCACAGGGGATTCGGACTTCCCTTCGTCTTGTGAGATGAAAGACGAGCCTGCATTCAATTCACTGTAGGGATATCCGGCCTTACTTCGAGTCAGAGCATCTCGGTGTCCATTCCACTTGAGGCCACAAACTCAGGGTCCCTCTCACATACCTGTAGCTGAGAGAAGCCTCCTCTTGAGGTGCTTGTGGAAAGTGGGTATTCCTCTTGAGTCGAAGCCAGTGACTAAGCTCTCATCTCGAGTTGATTTGGGGTCCACAGAGCCCTTTCGTGTTGCTCCAGTGACCTCAGGATCCCTCTAGACTTGAGACAGTGATCTTGGGTTTTCTCTCTAGTGCCATCAAGGAAATCAAGGCTCCTTTCACGTTTGATGTGGAACACGGAATTGTTCTACACGCAGTGCAGGGGAATCGGGCCTCATCCAGCGGCGAGGTGAAAGTCTCATGGTTTTTCTCGAGTTGCGGCCGGAACCAGGGGTATATTCTCGAGTTACGACGGGGAGGGCCCTTCCAGACACGTGTTTGTTCAGTGACGTCAGGACTCCTGCCTAGGTGCGAGGGACACCTCGGGATTCTCCTCGAGGCTTGGCATGGCAATTGGGACGCATCTCCGCGTGAGGCGGGAGACCCAGAGCCCCTTTCCACGTGCCACAGGGATCCTGGGACTCCTATCCATTTTCAAGAGGCGTCAGGCATCGTCTCCTTTGTAAGCATTGATCTCCGCGGACCTCTCGAATTTTCAAAGGATGTGAGGCCTCCGGTCTCTATGAGGCGGAGAACTAGGTCTTTCTCTGTGGTCTCCACAGGGGATTCAGACAACCCTTCGTCTTGGGAGATGCAAGACGAGCATGCATTCAATTCACTGCAGGGATATCCGGCCTTACTTCGAGTCAGAGCATCTCAGTGTCCATTCCACTTGAGGCCACAAACTCAGGGTCCCTCTCACATACCTGTAGCTGAGAGAAGCCTCCTCTTGAGGTGCTTGTGGAAAGTGGGTATTCCTCTTGAGTCGAAGCCAGGGACTAAGCTCTCATCTCGAGTTGATTTGGGGTCCACGGAGCCCTTTCGTGTTGCTCCAGTGACCTCAGGATCCCTCTAGACTTGAGACAGTGATCTTGGGTTTTCTCTGGAGTGCCATCAAGGAAATCAAGGCTCCTTTCACCTTTGATGTGGAACACGGAATTGCTCTGCATGCGGTGCAGGGGAATCGGGCCTCAACTCGCGCCGATGGGGAAATCTCATGGTTTTTCACGAATTGCGGCCGGAACCTGGGGTATATTTTCGAGTTACCACGGGGAGGCCCTTCCAGACACGTGTTTGTTCAGCGACGTCAGGACTCCTGCCTAGGTGCGAGGGACACCTCGGGATTCTCCTCGAGTCTTGGCATGGCAATTGGGACGCGTCTCCACGTGAGGCGGGAGACCCAGTGTCCCTTTCCACGTGCCACAGGGATCCTGGGACTCCTATCCATTTTCAAGAGGAGTCAGGCATCGTCTCCTTTGGAAGCATTGATCTCCGCGGACCTCTCGAGTTTTCAAAGGATGTGAGGCTTCCGCTCGCGGTGAGGAGGAGAACTCGGTCTTTCTCTGTCATCTCCACAGGGGATTCAGACATCCCTTTGTCTTGGGAGATGCAAGACGAGCCTGCATTCAATTCACTGCAGGGATATCTGGCCTTACTTCGAGTCAGAGCATCTCAGTGTCCATTCCACTTGAGGCAACAAACTCAGGGGCCCTCTCACATACCTGTAGCTGAGAGAAGCCTCCTCTTAAGGTGCTTGTGGAAAGTTGGTATTCCTCTTGAGTCGAAGCCAGGGACTAAGCTCTCATCTCGAGTTGATTTGTGGTCCACAGAGACATTTCGTGTTGCTCCAGTGACATCAGGATCCCTCTAGACTTGAGACAGTGAACTTGGGTTTTCTCTGGAGTGCCATCAAGTAATCAAGGCTCCTTTCCTGTTTGATGTGGAACACGGAATTGCTCTGAACGCAGTGCAGGGGAATCGGGCCTCATCTCGCGGCGAGGGGGAAGTCTCATGGTTTTTCTCGAGTTGTGGCCGGAACCTGGGGTATATTCTCGAGTTACGACGGGGAGGGCCCTTCCAGACACGTGTTTGTTCAGCGACGTCAGGACTCCTGACTAGGAGCGAGGGACACCTCAGGATTCTCCTCGAGTCTTGGCATGGCAATTGGGAGGCGTCTCCACGTGAGGCGGGAGACCCAGGGTCCCTTTCCCCGTGCCACAGGGATCCTGGGACTCCTATCCATTTTCAAGAGGAGTCAGGCATCATCTCCTTTGGAAGCATTGATCTCCGCGGACCTCTCGAGTTTTCAAACGATGTGATGCCTCCGCTCGCGATGAGGCGGAGAACTCGGTCTTTCTCTGTCTTCTCCACAGGGGATTCAGACATCCCTTCGTCTTGGGAGATGCAAGACAAGCCTGCATTCAATTCACTGCAGGGATATCCGGCCTTACTACGAGTCAGAGCATCTCGGTGTCCATTCCACTTGAGGCCACAAACTCAGGGTCCCTCTCACATACCTGTAGCTGAGAGAAGCCTCCTCTTGAGGTACTTGTGGAAAGTTGGGATTCCTCTTGAGTCGAAGCCAGGTTCTAAGCTCTCATCTCGAGTTGATTTGTGGTCCACGGAGCCCTTTAGTGTTGCTCCAGTGACCTCAGGATCCCTTTAGACTTGAGACAGTGAACTTGGGTATTCTCTGGAGTGCCATCAAGGAAATCAAGGCTCCTTTCACGTTTGATGTGGAAAACAGAATTGCACTGCACGCAGTGCAGGGGAATCGGGCCTCATCTCGCGGCGAAGTTGAAGGCTCATGGTTTTTCTCGAGTTGCGGCCGGAACCTGGGGTATACTCTCGAGTTACGACGGGGAGGGCCCTTCGAGACACGTGTTTGTTCAGCGACGTCAGGACTCCTGCCTAGGTGCGAGGGACACCTCGGGATTCTCCTCGAGTCTTGGCATGGCAATTGGGACGCGTCTCCACGTGAGGCGGGAGACCCAGGGTCCCTTTCCACGTGCCACAGGGATCCTGGGACTCCTATCCATTTTCAAGAGGAGTCAGGCATCGTCTCCTTCGGAAGTATTGATCTCCACGGACCTCTCGAGTTTAAAGGATATGAGGCCTCCGGTTGCGTTGAGGTGGAGAAATAGGTCTTTCTATGTGGTCTCCACAGGGGTTCAGACAACCCTTCGTCTTGTGAGATGAAAGACGAGCCTGCATTCAATTCACTGCAGGGATATCCGGCCTTACTTCGAGTCAGAGCATCTCGGTGTCCATTCCACTTGAGGCCACAATCTCAGGGTCCCTCAAATATACCTGTAGCTGAGAGAAGCCTCCTCTCGAGGTGCTTGTGGAAAGTTGGTATTCCTCTTGAGTGTAAGCCAGGGACTAAGCTCTCATCTCGAGTTGATTTGGGGTCCACGGAGCCCTTTCCTGTTGGTCCAGTGACCTCAGGATCCCTCTAGACTTGAGACAGTGATCTTGGGTTTTCTCTGGAGTGCCATCAAGGAAATCAAGGCTCCTTTCACGTTTGATGTGGAACACGGAATTGCTCTGCATGCAGTGCAGGGGAATCGGGCCTCAACTCGCGGCGAGGGGGAAATCTCATGGTTTTTCTCGAGTTGCGGCCGGAACCTGGGGTATATTCTCGAGTTACGACGGGGAGGGCCCTTCCAGACACGTGTTTGTTCAGCGACGTCAGGACTCCTGCCTACGTGCGAGGGACACCTCGGGATTTTCCTCGAGTCTTGGTATGGCAATGGGGACGCGTCTCCACGTGAGGCGGGAGACCCAGGGTCCCTTTCCACGTGCCACAGGGATCCTGGGACTCCTATCCATTCTCAAGAGGAGTCAGGCATCGTCTCCTTTGGAAGCATTGATCTCCACGGACCTCTCGAATTTTCAAAGGATGTGAGGCCTCCGGTCGCGATGAGGCGGAAAATTAGGTCTTTCTCTGTCGTCTCCACAGGGGATTCGGACTTCCCTTCGTCTTGGGAGATGCAAGACGAGCCTCCATTCAATTCACTGTAGGGATATCCGGCCTTACTTCGAGTCAGAGCATCTCGGTGTCCATTCCACTTGAGGCCACAAACTCAGGGTCCCTCTCACATACCTGTAGCTGAGAGAAGCCTCCTCTTGAGGTGCTTGTGGAAAGTGGGTATTCCTCTTGAGTCGAAGCCAGTGACTAAGCTCTCATCTCGAGTTGATTTGGGGTCCACAGAGCCCTTTCGTGTTGCTCCAGTGACCTCAGGATCCCTCTAGACTTGAGACAGTGATCTTGGGTTTTCTCTCTAGTGCCATCAAAGAAATCAAGGCTCCTTTCACGTTTGATGTGGAACACGGAATTGTTCTACACGCAGTGCAGGGGAATCGGGCCTCATCCAGCGGCGAGGGGAAAGTCTCATGGTTTTTCTCGAGTTGCGGCCGGAACCTGGGGTATATTCTCGAGTTACGACGGGGAGGGCCCTTCCAGACACGTGTTTGTTCAGTGACGTCAGGACTCCTGCCTAGGTGCGAGGGACACCTCGGGATTCTCCTCGAGGCTTGGCATGGCAATTGGGACGCATCTCCGCGTGAGGCGGGAGACCCAGAGCCCCTTTCCACGTGCCACAGGGATCCTGGGACTCCTATTCATTTTCAAGAGGCGTCAGGCATCGTCTCCTTTGTAAGCATTGATCTCCGCGGACCTCTCGAATTTTCAAAGGATGTGAGGCCTCCGGTCTCTATGAGGCGGAGAACTAGGTCTTTCTCTGTGGTCTCCACAGGGGATTCAGACAACCCTTCGTCTTGGGAGATGCAAGACGAGCCTGCATTCAATTCACTGCAGGGATATTCGGCCTTACTTCGAGTCAGAGCATCTCGGTGTCCGTTCCACTTGAGGCCACAAATTCAGGGTCCCTCTCACATACCTGTAGCTGAGAGAAGCCTCCTCTTCAGGTGCTTGTGGAAAGTTGGTATTCCTCTTGAGTCGAAGCCAGGGACTAAGCTCTCATCTCGAGTTGATTTGGGGTCCACGGAGCCCTTTCGTGTTGCTCCAGTGACCTCAGGATCCCTCTAGACTTGAGACAGTGATCTTGGGTTTTCTCTGGAGTGCCATCAAGGAAATCAAGGCTCCTTTCACGTTTGATGTGGAACACGGAATTGCTCTGCACGCAGTCCAGGGGAATCGGGCCTCATGCAGCGGCGAAGGGGAAGTCTCATGGTTTTTCTCGAGTTGCGGCCGGAACCTGGGGTATATTCTCGAGTTACGACGTGGATGGCCCTTCCAGACACGTGTTTGTTCAGCGACGTCAGGACTCCTGCCTAGGTGCGAGGGACACCTCGGGATTCTCCTCGAGTCTTGGCATGGCAATGGGGACGCGTATCCACGTGAGGCGGGAGACCAAGGGTCCCTTTCCACGTGCCACAGGGATCCTGGGACTCCTATCCATTTTCAAGAGGAGTCAGGCATCGTCTCCTTTGGAAGCATTGATCTCCGCGGACCTCTCGAGTTTTCAAAGGATGTGAGGCCTCCGGTCGCGATGAGGCGGAGGACTAGGTCTTTCGCTGTGGTCTCCACAGCGGATTCAGATAACCCTTCGTCTTGGGAGATGCAAGAGGAGCCTTCATTCAATTCACTGCATGGATATCCGGCCTTACTTCGAGTCAGAGCATCTCGGTGTCCATTCCACTTGAGGCCACAAACTCAGGGTCCCTCTCAGATACCTGTAGCTAAGAGAAGCCTCCTCTTGAGGTGTTTGTGGAAAGTTGGTATTCCTCTTGATTCGAAGCCAGGGACTAAGCTCTCATCTCGAGTTGATTTGGGGTCCACGGAGCCCTTTCGTGTTGCTACAGTGACCTCAGGATCCCTCTAGACTAGAGACAGTGATCTTGGCTTTTCTCTGGAGTGCCATCAAGGAAATCAAGGCTCCTTTCACTTTTGATGTGGAATACTGAATTGCTCTGCACGCAGGGCAGGGGAATCGGGCCTCATCTCGCGGCGAGGGGGAAGTCTCATGGTTTTTCTCGAGTTGCGGCCGGAACCTGGGGTATATTCTCGAGTTACAACGGGGAGGGCCCTTCCAGACACGTGCTTGTTCAGTGACGTCAGGACTCCTGCGTAGGTGCAAGGGACACCTCGGGATTCTCCTCGAGTCTTGGCATGGCAATTGGAACGCCTCTCCACGTGAGGCGGGAGACCCAGGGTCCCTTTCCACGTGCCACAGGGATCCTGGGACTGCTATCCATTTTCAACAGGAGTCAGGCATCGTCTCCTTTGGAAGCATTGATCTCTGCAGACCTCTCGGGTTTTCAAAGGATGTGAGGCCTTCGGTCGAGATGAGGCAGAGAACTCGGTCTTTCTCTGTGGTCTCCACAGGGGATTCAGACATCCCTTCGTCTTGGGAGATGCAAGACGAGCCTGCATTCAATTCACTGCAGGGATATCCGGCCTTACTTCGAGTCAGAGCATCTCGGTGTCCATTCCACTTGAGGCCACAATATCAGGGTCCCTCAAATATACCTGTAGCTGAGAGAAGCCTCCTCTTGAGGTGCTTGTGGAAAGTTGGTATTCCTCTTGAGTCTAAGCCAGGGACTAAGCTCTCATCTCGAGTTGATTTGGGGTCCACGGAGCCCTTTCCTGTTGGTCCAGTGACCTCAGGATCCCTCTAGACTTGAGACAGTGATCTTGGGTTTTCTCTGGAGTGCCATCAAGGAAATCAAGGATCCTTTCACGTTTGATGTGGAACACGGAATTGCTCTGCATGCAGTGCAGGGGAATCGGGCCTCAACTCGCGGCGAGGGGGAAATCTCATGGTTTTTCTCGAGTTGCGGCCGGAACCTGGGGTATATTCTCGAGTTACGACGGGGAGGGCCTTTCCAGACACGTGTTTGTTCAGCGACGTCAGGACTCCTGCCTAGGTGCGAGGGACACCTCTGGATTCTCCTCGAGTCTTGGTATGGCAATGGGGACACGTCTCCACGTGAGGCGGGAGACCCAGGGTCCCTTTCCAAGTGCCACAGGGATCCTGGGACTCCTATCCATTTTCAAGGGGAGTCAGGCATCGTCTCCTTTGGAAGCATTGATCTCCGCAGACCTCTCGAGTTTTCAAACGATGTGAGGTCTCCGGTCTCGATGAGGCGGAGAACTAGGACTTTCTCTGTCGTCTCCACAGGGGATTCAGACATCCCTATGTCTTGGGAGATGCAAGACGAGCCTGCTTTCAATTCACTGCAGGGATATCCGGCCTTACATCTAGTCAAAGCATCTCGGTGTCCATTCCACTTGAGGCCACAAACTCAGGGTCCCTCTCACATACCTGTAGCTGACAGAAGCCTCCTCTTGAGGTGCTTGTGAAAAGTGGGTATTCCTCTTGAGTCGAAGCCAGGGACTAAGCTCTCATCTCGAGTTGATTTGGGGTCCACGGAGCCCTTTCCTGTTGCTTCAGTGACCTCAGGATCCCTCTAGACTTGAGACAGTGGTCTTGGGTTTTCTCTGGAGTGCCCTCAAGGAAATCAAGGCTCCTTTCACGTTTGATGTGGAACACGGAATTGCTCTGCACGCAGTGCATTGGAATCGGGCCTCATCTCGCGGCGAGGGGGAAGTCTCATGGTTTTTCTCGAGTTGCGGCCGGAACCTGGGATATATTCTCGAGTTACGACGGGGAGGGCCCTTCCAGACACGTGTTTGTTCAGCGACGTCAGGACTCCTGCCTAGGAGCGAGGTACACCTCGGGATTCTCCTTGAGTCTTGGCATGGCAATTGGGAGGCGTCTCCACGTGAGGCGGGAGACCCAGGGTCCCTTTCCCCGTGCCACAGGGATCCTGGGACTCCTATCCATTTTCAAGAGGAGTCAGGCATCGTCTCCTTTGGAAGCATTGATCTCCGCGGACCTCTCGAATTTTCAAAGGATATGAGGACTCCGTTCGCGATGAAGCGGAGAACTAGGTCTTTCTCTGTGGTCTCCACAGGGGATTCAGACATCCCTTCATCTTGGGAGATGCAAGACGAGCCTGCATTCAATTCACTGCAGGGATATCCGGCCTTACTTCGAATCAGAGCATCTCGGTGTCCATTCCACTTGAGGCCACAAACTCAGGGTCCTCTCACATACCTGTAGTTGAGAGAAGCATCCTCTTGACGTGCTTGTGGAAAGTTGGTATTCCTCTTGAGTCGAAGCCAGGGACTAAGCTCTCATCTCGAGTTGATTTGGGGTCCACGGAGAAATTTCATGTTGCTCCAGTGACCTCAGGATCCCTCTAGACTTGAGACAGTGATCTTGGGGTTTCTCTGGAGTACCATCAAGGAAATCAAGGCTCCTTTCACGTTTAATGTGGAACACGGAATTGCTCTGCACGCAGTGCAGGGGAATCGGGCCTCATCTCGCGGCGAGGGGGAAGTCTCATGGTTTTTCTCGAGTTGCGGCCGGAACCTGGGGTATATTCTCGAGTTACGACGGGGAGGGCCCTTCCAGACACGTGTTTGTTCAGCGACGTCAGGACTCCTGCCTAGGTGCGAGGGACACCTCGGGATTCTCCTCGAGTCTTGGCATTGCAATTGGGACGCGTCTCCACGTGAGGCGGGAGACCCAGGGTCCCTTTCCATGTGCCACAGGGATCCTGGGACTCATATCCATTTTCAAGAGGAGTCAGGCATCGTCTCCTTCGGAAATATTGATCTCCGCGGACCTCTCGAGTTTTCAAAGGTGATGAGGCCTCCGGTTGCGTTGAGGTGGAGGACTAGGTCTTTCTCTGTGGTCTCCACAGGGGATTCAGACAACCCTTCGTCTTGGGAGATGCAAGACGAGCCTGCATTCAATTCACTGCAGTTATATCCGGCCTTACTTCGAGTCAGAGCATCTCGGTGTCCATTCCACTTGAGGCCACAAACTCAGGGTCCCTCTCACATACCTGTAGCTGAGAGAAGCCTCCTCTTGAGGTGCTTGTGGAAAGTTGGTATTCCTCTTGAGTCTAAGCCAGGGACTAAGCTCTCATCTCGAGTTGATTTGGGGTCCACGGAGCCCTTTCTTGTTTGTCCAGTGACCTCAGGATCCCTCTAGACTTGAGACAGTGATATTGGGTTTTCTCTGGAGTGCCATCAAGGAAATCAAGGCTCCTTTCACGTTTGATGTGGAACACAGTATTGCTCTGCATGCAGTCCAGCGGAATCGGGCCTCAACTCGCGGCGAGGGGGAAATCTCATGGTTTTTCTCGAGTTCCGGCCGGAACCTGGGGTATATTCTCGAGTTACGACAGGGAGGGCATTTCCAGACACGTGTTTGTTCAGCGACGTCAGGACTCCTGCCTAGGTGCCAGGGACACCTCGGGATTCTCCTCGAGTCTAGGCATGGCAATTTGGACGCGTCTCCACGTGAGGCGGAAGACCCAGGGTCCCTTTCCACGTGCCACAGGGATCCTCGGACTTCTATCCATTTTCAAGAGGAGTCAGGCATCGTCTCCTTTGGAAGCATTGATCTCCGCGGACCTCTCGAGTTTTCAAAGGATGTGAGGCCTCCAGTCGCCATGAGGCGGAGAACTACGTCTTTCTCTGTGGTCTCCACAGGGGATTCAGACATCCCTTCGTCTTGGGAGATGCAAGACGAGCCTGCATTCAATTCACTGCAGGGATATCCGGCCTTACTTCGAGTCAGAGCATCTCGGTGTCCATTCCACTTGAGGCCACAAACTAATGGTCCCTCTCACATACCTGTAGCTGAGAGAAGCCTCCTCTTGAGGTGCTTATGGAAAGTTGGTATTACTCTTGAGTTGAAGCCAGGGACTCAGCTCTCATCTCGAGTTGATTTGGGGTCCACGGAGCCCTTTCGTGTTGCTCCAGTGACCTCAGGATCCCTCTAGACTTGAGACAGTGATCCTGGGTTTCTCTGGAGTGCCATCAAGGAAATCAAGGCTCCTTTCAAGTTTGATGTGGAACTCGGAATTGCTCTGCACGCAGTGCAGGGGAATCGAGCCTCATCTCGCGGCAAGGGGGATGTCTCATTGTTTTTCTCGAGTTGCGGCCGGAACCTGGGGTATATTCTCGAGTTACGACGGGGAGGGCCCTTCCAGACACGTGTTTGTTCAGAGACGTCAGGCCTCCTGCCTAGGTGCAAGGGACACCTCAGGATTCTCCTCGAGTCTTGGCATGGCAATTGGGACGCGTATCCACGTCAAGAGGGAAACCCAGTGTCCCATTTCACGTGCCACAGGGATCCTGGATCTCCTATCCATTTTCAAGAAGAGTCAGGCATCGTCTCCTTTGGAAGCATTGATCTCCGCAGGCCTCTCGAGTTTTCAAAGGATGTGAGGCCTCCGGTCGCGATGAGGCGGAGGACTAGGTCTTTCTCTGTGGTCTCCACAGCGGATTCAGACATCCCTTCCTCTTGGAAGATGCAAGACGAGCCTGCATTCAATTCACTGCAGGGATATGCGGCCTTACTTCGAGTCAGAGCATCTCGGTGTCCATTCCACTTGAGGCCACAAACTCAGGGTCCCTCTCACATACCTGTAGCTGAGAGAAACCTCCTCTTGAAGTGCTTGTGGAAAGTTGGTATTCCTCTTGAGTCGAAGCCAGGGACTAAGCTCTCATCTCGAGTTGATTTGGGGTCCACGGAGCCCTTTCGGGTTGCTCCAGTGACCTCAGGATCCCTCTAGACTTGAGACAGTGATCTTGGGTATTCTCTGGAGTGCCATCAAGGAAATCAAGGCTCCTTTCACGTTTGATGTGGAACACGGAATTGCTCTGCACGCAGTCCAGGGGAATCGGGCCTCATGTAGCGGCGAGGGGGAAGTCTCATGGTTTTTCTCGAGTTGCGGCCGGAACCTGGGGTATATTCTCGAGTTACGACGTGGATGGCCCTTCCAGACACGTGTTTGTTCAGCGACGTCAGGACTCCTGCCTAGGTGCGAGGGACACCTCAGGATTGTCCTCGAGTCTTGGCATGGCAATTGGGACGCGTATCCACGTGAGGCGGGAGACCAAGGGTCCCTTTCCACGTGCCACAGGGATCCTGGGACTCCTATCCATTTTCAAGAGGAGTCAGGCATCGTCTCCTTTGGAAGCATTGATCTCCGCGGACCTCTCGAGTTTTCAAAGGATGTGAGGCCTCCGGTCGCGATGAGGCGGAGGACTATGTCTTTCGCTGTGGTCTCCACAGCGGATTCAGATAACCCTTCGTCTTGGGAGATGCAAGAGGAGCCTGCATTCAATTCACTGCAGGGATATCCGGCCTTACTTCGAGTCAGAGCATCTCGGTGTCCATTCCACTTGAGGCCACAAACTCAGGGTCCCTCTCACATACCTGTAGCTAAGAGAAGCCTCCTCTTGAGGTGTTTGTGGAAAGTTGGTATTCCTCTTGATTCGAAGCCAGGGACTAAGCTCCCATCTCGAGTTGATTTCGGGTCCACGGAGCCCTTTCGTGTTGCTACAGTGACCTCAGGATCCCTCTAGACTAGAGACAGTGATCTTGGCTTTTCTCTGGAGTGCCATCAAGGAAATCAAGGCTCCTTTCACTTTTGATGTGGAATACGGAATTGCTCTGCACGCAGGGCAGGGGAATCGGGCCTCATCTCGCGGCGAGGGGGAAGTGTCATGGTTTTTCTCGAGTTGCGGCCGGAACCTGGGGTATATTCTCGAGTTACAACGGGGAGGGCCCTTCCAGACACGTGCTTGTTCATCGACCTCAGGACTCCTGCCTAGGTGCAAGGGACACCTCGGGATTCTCCTCGAGTCTTGGCATGGCAATTGGGACGCCTCTCCACGTGAGGCGGGAGACCCAGGGTCCCTTTCCACGTGCCACAGGGATCCTGGGACTCCTATCCATTTTCAAGAGGAGTCAGGCATCGTCTCCTTTGGAAGCATTGATCTCTGCAGACCTCTCGAGTTTTCAAAGGATGTGAGGCCTCCGGTCGAGATGAGGCGGAGAACTCAGTCTTTCTCTGTGGTCTCCACAGGGGATTCAGACATCCCTTCGTCTTGGGAGATGCAAGACGAGCCTGCATTCAATTCACTGCAGGGATATCCGGCCTTACTTCGAGTCAGAGCATCTCGGTGTCCATTCCACTTGAGGCCACAATCTCAGGGTCCCTCAAATATACCTGTAGCTGAGAGAAGCCTCCTCTTGAGGTGCTTGTGGAAAGTTGGTATTCCTCTTGAGTGTAAGCCAGGGACTAAGCTCTCATCTCGAGTTGATTTGGGGTCCACGGAGCCCTTTCCTGTTGGTCCAGTGACCTCAGGATCCCTCTAGACTTGAGACAGTGATCTTGGGTTTTCTCTGGAGTGCCATCAAGGAAATCAAGGCTCCTTTCACGTTTGATGTTGAACACGGAATTGCTCTGCATGCAGTGCAGGGGAATCGGGCCTCAACTCGCGGCGAGGGGGAAATCTCATGGTTTTTCTCGAGTTGCGGCCGGAACCTGGGGTATATTCTCGAGTTACGACGGGGAGGGCCCTTCCAGACACGTGTTTGTTCAGTGACGTCAGGACTCCTGCCTAGGTGCAAGGGACACCTCGGGATTCTCCTCGAGTCTTGGCATGGCAATTGGGACGCCTCTCCACGTGAGGCGGGAGACCCAGGGTCCCTTTCCACGTGCCACAGGGATCCTGGGACTCCTATCCATTTTCAAGAGGAGTCAGGCATCGTATCCTTTGGACGCATTGATCTCCGCGGACCTCTCGAGTTTCCAAAGCATGTGAGGCCTCCGCTCGCGATGAGGCGGAGAATTAGGTCTTTCTCTGTGGTCTCCACAGGGGATTCAGACATCCCTTCGTCTTGGGAGATGCAAGACGAGGCTGCATTCAATTCACTGCAGGGATATCCGGCCTTACTTCGAGTCAGAGCATCTCAGTGTCCATTCCACATGAGGCCACATACTCCGGGGCCCTCTCACATACGTGTAGCTGAGAAAAGCCTCCTCTTGAGGTGCTTGTGGAAAGTTGGAATTCCTCTTGAGTCGAAGCGAGGGACTAAGCTCTCATCTCGAGTTGATTTGGGGTCCAGGGAGCCCTTTCGTGTTGCTACCGTGACCTCAGGATCCCTCTAGACTTGAGACAGTGATCTTGGGTTTTCTCTGGAGTTCCATTAAGGAAATCAAGGCTCCTTTCATTTCTGATGTGAAATACGGAATTGCTCTGGATGCAGGGCAGGGGAATCGGGCCTCATCTCGCCTCGAGGGGGAAGTCTCATGGTTTTTCTCGAGTTGCGGCCGAAACCTGGGGTATATTCTCGAGTTACGACGGGGAGGGCCCTTCCAGACACGCGTTTGTTCAGCGACGTCAGGACTGCTGCCTAGGTGCGAGGGACACCTCGGGATTCTCCTCGAGTCTTGGCATGGAAATTGGGACCCGTCTCCACGTGAGGCGGGAGACCCAGTGTCCCTTTCCACGTGCCACAGTGATCCTGGTTCTCCTATGCATTTTCAAGAGGAGTCAGGCATCTTCTCCTTTGGAAGCATTGATCTCTGCAGACCTCTCGAGTTTTCAAAGGATGTGAGGCCTCCGGTAACGATGAGGCGGAGGACTAGGTCTTTCTCTGTGGTCTCCACAGGGGATTCAGACATCCCTTCGTCTTGGGAGATGCAAGACGAGCCTGCATTCAATTCACTGCAGGGATATCCGGCCTTACTTCGAGTCAGAGCATCTCGGTGTCCATTGCACTTGAGGCCACAACCTCAGGGTTCCTCTCACATACCTGTAGCTGAGAGAAGCCTCCTCTTGAGGTGCTTGTGGAAAGTTGGTATTCCTCTTGAGTCGAAGCCAGGGACTAAGCTCTCATCTCGAGTTGATTTGGGGTCCACGGAGCCCTTTCGTGTTGCTCCAGTGACCTCAGGATCCCTCTAGACTTGAGACAGTGATTTTGGGTTTTCTCTGGAGTGACATCAAGGAAATCAAGGCTCCTTTCACTTTTGATGTGGAATACAGAATGGCTCTGCACGCAGTGCAGGGGAATCAGGCCTCATCTCGCGGCAAGGGGGATGTCTCATGGTTTTTCTCAAGTTGCGGCCGGAACCAGGGGTATATTCTCGAGTTACCACGGGGAGGGCCCTTCCACACACGTGTTTGTTCAGCGACGTCAGGATTCCTCCCTAGGTGCGAGGGACACCTTGGGATTCTCCTCGAGTCTTGGCATGGCAATTGGGACGCGTCTCCACGTGAGGCGGGAGACCCAGGGTCCCTTTCCACGTGCCACAGGGATCCTGGGACTCCTATCCATTTTCAAGAGGAGTCAGGCATCGTCTCCTTTGGAAGCATTGATCTCTGCAGACCTCTCGGGTTTTCAAAGGATGTGAGGCCTCCGGTCGAGATGAGGCGGAGAACTCGGTCTTTCTCTGTGGTCTCCACAGGGGATTCAGACATCCCTTCGTCTTGGGAGATGCAAGACGAGCCTGCATTCAATTCACTGCAGGGATATCCGGCCTTACATCGAGTAAGCGCATCTCGGTGTCCATTCCACTTGAGGCCACAAACTCAGGGTCCCTCTCACATACATGTAGCTGAGAGAAGCCTCCTCTTGAGGTGCTTGTGGAAAGTTGGTATTCCTCTTGAGTCGAAGCCAGGGACTAAGCTCTCATCTCGAGTTGATTTGGGGACCACGGAGCCCTTTCGTGTTGCTACAGTGACGTCAGGAGCCCTCTAGACTTGAGACAGTGATCTTGGGTTTTCTCTGGAGTGCCATCAAGGAAATCAAACCTCCTTTCACGTTTGATGTGGAAGACGGAATTGCTCTGCACGCAGTGCAGGTGAATCGGGCCTCATCTCGCGGCGAGGGGGAAGTCTCATGGTTTTTCTCGAGTTGCGGCCGGAACCTGGGGTATATTCTCGAGTTACCACGGGGAGGGCCCTTCCAGACACGTGTTTGTTCAGCGACGTCAGGACTCCTGCCTAGGTGGGATGGACACCTCGGCATTCTCCTCGAGTCTTGGCATGGCAATTGGGACGCGTCTCCACGTGAGGCAGGAGACCAAGTGTCCCTTTCCACGTGCCACATTGATCCTGGGACTCCTATCCATTTTCAAGAGGAGTCAGGCATCGTCTCCTTTGGAAGCATTGATCTCCGCGGATCTCTCGAGTTTTCAAAGGATGTGAGGCCTCCTGTCGCGATGAGGCGGAGAACTAAGTCTTTCTCTGTGGTCTCCACTGGGGATTCAGACATCCCTTCGTCTTGGGAGATGCAAGACGAGGCTGCATTCAATTCACTGCAGGGATATCCGGCCTTACTTCGAGTCAGATCATCTCGGTGTCCATTCCACTTGAGGCCACAAACTTAGGGTCCCTCTCACATACCTCTAGCTGAGAGAAGCCTCCTCTTGAGGTGCTTGTGGAAAGTTGGTATTCCTCTTGAGTCGAAGCCAGGGACTAAGCTCTCATCTCGAGTTGATTTGGGGTCCACGGAGCCCTTTCGTGTTGCTACAGTGAACTCAGGATCCCTCTAGACTTGAGACAGTGATTTTGGGTTTTCTCTGGAGTGCCGTCAAGGAAATCAAGGCTCCTTTCTTGTTTGATGTGGAACACGGAATTGCTCTGCACGCAGTGCAGGGGAATCGGGCCTCATCTTGCGGCGAGTGGGAAGTCTCATGGTTTTTCTCGAGTTGCGGCCGGAACCTGGGGTATATTCTTGAGTTACGACGGGGAGGGCCCTTCCAGACACGAGTTTGTTCAGCGAAGTCAGGACTCCTGCCTAGGTGCGAGGGACACCTCGGGATTCTCCTCGAGTCTTTGCATTGCAATTGGGACGCGTCTCCACGTGAGGAGGGAGACCCAGCAACCCTTTCCACGTGCCACAGATATCCTGGGACTCCTATCCATTTTCAAGAGGAGTCAGGCAACGTCTCCTGTGGAAGTATTGATCTCAGCGGACCTCTCGAGTTTTCAAAGGATATGAGGCCTCCGGTCGCGAGGAGGCGGAGGACTTGGTCTTTCTCTGTGGTCTCCACAGGGGATTCAGACATCCCTTCGTCTTGGGAGATGCAAGACGAGCCTGCATTCAATTCAGTGCAGGGATATCCGGCCTTACTTCGAGTCATAGCATCTCGGTGTCCATTCCAATTGAGGACACAAACTCAGGGGCCTTCTCACATACCTGTAGCTGAGAGAAGCCTCATCTTGAGGTGCTTATGGAAAGTTGGTATTCCTCTTGAGTCGACGCCAGGGACTAAGCTCTCATCCCGAGTTGATTTGGGGTCCACGGAGCCCTTTCGTGTTGCTCCAGTGACCTCAGGATCCCTCTAGACTTGAGACAGTGATCTTGGGTTTTCTCTGGAGTGCCATCAAGGAAATCAAGGCTCCTTTCACGTTTGATGTGGAACACGGAATTGCTCTGCACGCAGTGCAGGGGAATCGGGCCTCAACTAGCGGCCAGGGGGAAATCTCATGGTTTTTCTCGAGTTGCGGCCCGAACCTGGGGTATATTCTCGAGTTGCGATGGGGAGGGCCCTTCCAGACACGTGTTTGTCAGCGACGTCAGGACTCCGGCCTAGGTGGGAGGGACACCTCGGGATTCTCCTCGAGTCTTGGCATGGCAATTGGGACGCGTCTCCACGTGAGGCGGGAGACCCAGGGTCCCTTTCCACGTGCCACAGGGATCCTGGGACTCCTATCCATTTTCAAGAGGAGTCAGGCATCGTCTCCTTTGGAATCATTGATCTCCGCGGACCTCTCGAGTTTTCAAAGGATATGAGGCCTCCGCTCGCGATGAGGCGGAGGACTAGGTCTTTCTCTGTTGTCTCCACAGGGGATTCAGACATCCCTTCGTCTTGGGAAATGCAAGACGAGCCTGCATTCAATTCACTGCAGGGATATCGGGCCTTACTTCGAGTCAGAGCATCTCGGTGTCCATTCCACTTGAGGTAACAAACCCAGGGTCCCTCTCACATACCAGTAGCTGAGAGAAGACTCCTCTTGAGGTGCTTGTGGAAAGTTGCTATTCCTCTTGATTCGAAGCCAGGGACTAAGCTCTCATCTCTAGTTGATTTGGGGTCCACGCAGAACTTTCGTGTTGCTCCAATGACCTCAGGATCCCTCTAGAATTGAGACAGTGATCTTGTGTTTTCTCTGGAGTGCCATCAAGGAAATCAAGGCTCCTTTCACGTTTGATGTGGAACTCGGAATTGCTCTGCACGCAGTGCAGGGGAATCGGGCCTCATCTCGCGGCGAGGGGGAAGTCTCATGGTTTTTCTCGAGTTGCGGCCGGAACCTGGGGTATATTCTCGAGTTACCACGGGGAGGGCCCTTCCAGACACGTGTTTGTTCAGCGACGTCAGGACTCCTGCCTAGGTGCGAGGGACACCTCGGGATTCTCCTCGAGTCTTGGCATGGCAATTGGGATGCGTCTCCACGTGAGGCGGGAGACCCAGGGTCCCTTTGCACGTGCCACAGGGATCCTGGGACTCCTATCCATTTTCAAGAAGAGTCAGGCATCGTCTCCTTTGGAAGCATTGATCTCCGCAGACCTCTCGAGTTTTCAAAGGATGTGATGCATCCGGTCTCGATTAGGCGGAGGACTAGGTCTTTCTCTGTCGTCTCCACAGGGGATTCAGACATCCCTTCGTCTTGGGAGATGCAAGACGAGCCTGCATTCAATTCACTGCAGGGATATCCGTCCTTACTTCGAGTCAGAGCATCTCGGTGTCCATTCCACTTGAGGCGACAAAATCAGGGTCCCTCTCACATACATGTAGCTGAGAGAAGGCTCCTCTTGAGGTCCTTGTGGAAACTTGGTATTCTTCGTGAGTCGAAGCCAAGGACTAAGCTCTCATCTCGAGTTGATTTGGGGTCCACGGAGCCCTTTCCTGTTGCTCCAGTGACCTCAGGATCCCTCTAGACTTGAGACAGTGATCTTGGGTTTTCTCTGCAGTGCCATCAAGGAAATCAAGGCTCCTTTCACGTTTGATGTGGAACACGGAATTGCTCTGCACGCAGTGCAGGGGAATCGGGCCTCATCTTGCGGCGAGGGGGAAGTCTCAGGGTTTTTCTCGAGTTGCGGCCGGAACCTGGGGTATATTCTCGAGTTACGAATGGGAGGGCCCTTCCAGACAGGTGTTCGTTCAGCGACGTCAGGACTCCTGCCTGGGTGCGAGGGACACCTCGGGATTCTCCTCGAGTCTTGGCATGGCAATTGGGATCCGTCTCCAGGTGAGGCGGGAGACCCAGGGTCCCTTTCCACGTGCCACAGGGATCCTGGGACTCCTATCCATTTTCAAGAGGAGTCAGGCATCGTCTCCTTTGGAAGCATTGATCTCTGTGGACATCTCGAGTTTTCAAAGGATGTGAGGCCTCCGTTCGCGATGAGGCGGAGGACTAGGTCTTTCTCTGTGGCCTCCACAAGGGATTCAGACATCCCTTCGTCTTGGGAGATGCAAGACGAGCCTGCATTCAATTCACTGCAGGGATATCCGTCCTTACTTCGAGTCAGAGCATCTCGGTGTCCATTCCACTTGAGGCGACAAAATCAGGGTCCCTCTCACATACATGTAGCTGAGAGAAGGCTCCTCTTGAGGTCCTTGTGGAAACTTGGTATTCTTCGTGAGTCGAAGCCAAGGACTAAGCTCTCATCTCGAGTTGATTTGGGGTCCACGGAGCCCTTTCCTGTTGCTCCAGTGACCTCAGGATCCCTCTAGACTTGAGACAGTGATCTTGGGTTTTCTCTGCAGTGCCATCAAGGAAATCAAGGCTCCTTTCACGTTTGATATGGAACACGGAATTGCTCTGCACGCAGTGCAGGAGAATCGGGCCTCATCTCGCGGCGAGGGGGAAGTCTCCTGGTTTTTCTTGAGTTGCGGCCGGAACCTGGGGTATATTCTCGAGTTACGACGGGGAGGGCCCTTCCGGACAGGTGTTTGTTCAGCGACGTCAGGACTCCTGCCTAGGTGCGAGGGACACCGCGGGATTCTACTCGAATCTTGCCATGGCAATTGGGACGCGTCTCCATGTGAAGCGGGAGACCCAGGGTCCCTTTCCACGTGCCACAGGGATCCTGGGACTCGTATTTATTTTCAAGAGGAGTCAGGCATCGTCTCCTTTGGAAGCATTGATCTCCGCGGACCTCTCGAGTTTTCAAAGGATGTGAGGCCTCCGTTCACGATGAGGCGGAGAACTAGGTCTTTCTCTGTGGTCTCCACAGGGGATTCAGACATCCCTTCGTCTTGGGAGATGCAAGACGAGCCTGCATTCAATTCACTGCAGGGATATCCGGCCTTACTTCGAGTCAGAGCATCTCCGTGTCCATTCCACTTGAGGCCACAAACTCAGGGTCCCTCTCACATACCTGTAGTTGAGGGAAGCATCCTCTTGACGTGCTTGTGGAAAGTTGGTATTCCTCTTGAGTCGAAGCCAACGAATAAGCTCTCATCTCGAGTTGATTTGGAGTCCACGGAGCCCTTTCGTTTTGCTCCAGTGACCTCAGGATCCCTCTAGACTTGAGACAGTGATCTTGGGTTTGCTCTGGAGTGCCATCAAGGAAATCAAGGCTCCTTTCCCGTTTGATGTGGAACACGGAATTTCTCTGAACTCAGTGCCGGGGAATCGGGCCCCATCTCGCGGCGAGGAGAAGTCCTATAATTTTTCTCGAGTTGCGGCCGGAACCTGGGGTATATTCTCGAGTTATGACGGGGAGGGCCCTTCCAGACACGTGTTTGTTCAGCGACGTCAGGAATCCTGCCTAGGTGCCAAGGACACCTCGGGATTCTCCTCGAGTCTTGGCATGGCAATTGGGACGCGTCTCCACGTGAGGGGGGAGACCCAGGGTACCTTTCCACGTGCCACAGGGATCCTGGGACTCCTATCTATTTTCAAGAGGCGTCAGGCATCGTCTCCTTTGGAAGCATTGATCTCCGCGGACCTCTCGTGTTTTCAAAGGATGTGAGGCCTCCGGTCTCGATGAGGCGGAGAACTAGGTCTTTCTCTGTGGTCTCCACAGGGGATTCAAACATCCCTTCGTCTTGGGAGATGCAAGACGAGCCTGCATTCACTTCACTGCAGGGATATCCGGCCTTACTTCGAGTCAGAGCATCTCGGTGTCCATTCCACTTGAGGCCACAAACTCAGGGTCTCTCTCACATACCTGTAGCTGAGAGAAGCCTCCTCTTGAGGTGCTTGTGAAAAGTTGGGATTCCTCTTGAGTCGAAGCCAGGGACTAAGCTCTCATCTCGAGTTGATTTGGGGTCCACGGAGCCGTTTCGTGTTGCTCCTGTGACCTAAGGATCCCTCTAGACTTGAGACAGTGATCTTGGGTTTTCTCTGGAGTGCCATCAAGGAAATCAAGGCTCCTTTCACGTTTGATGTGGAACACGGAATTTCTCTGCATGAAGTGCTGGGAATTCGGGACTCATCTCGGGGCGAGGGGGAAGTCTCATGTTTTTTCTCGAGTTGAGGCCGGAACCTGGGGTATACACTCGAGTTACGACGGGGAGGACCCTTCCAGTCACGTGTTTGTTCAGCGACGTCAGTACTCCTGCCTAGGTGTGAGGGACACCTCGGGATTCTCCTCGAGTCTTGGCATGGCAATGGGGACGCGGCTCCACGTGAGGCGGGAGACCCAGGGTCCCTTTCCACGTGCCACAGGGATCCTGGGACTCCTATCCATTTTCAGGAGGAGTCAGGCATCGTCTCCTTTGGAAGCATTGATCTCCGCGGACCTCTCGAATTTTCAAAGCATATGAGGCCTCCGGTCGCAATGAAGCGGAGAACTAGGTCTTTCTCTGTTGTCTCCACAGGGGATTCAGACATCCCTTCATCTTGGGAGATGCAAGACGAGCCTGCATTGAATTCACTGCAGGGATATCCGGCCTTACTTCGAGTCAGAGCATCTCGGTGTCCATTCCACTTGAGGCCACAAACTCAGGGTCCTCTCACATACCTGTAGTTGAGGGAAGCATCCTCTTGACGTGCTTGTGGAAAGTTGGTATTCCTCTTGAGTCGAAGCCAGGGACTTAGCTCTCATCTCGAGTTGATTTGGGGTCCACGGAGCCCTTTCGTGTTGCTCCAGTGACCTCAGGATCCCTCTAGACTTGAGACAGTGATCTTGGGGTTTCTCTGGAGTGCCATCAAGGAAATCAAGGCTCCTTTCACGTTTAATGTGGAACACGGAATTGCTCTGCACGCAGTGCAGGGGAATTGGGCCTCATCTCGCGGCGAGGGGGAAGTCTCATGGTTTTTCTCGAGTTGCGGCCGGAACCTGGGGTATATTCTCGAGTTACCTCGGGGAGGGCCCTTCCAGACACGTGTTTGTTCAGCGACGTCAGGACTCCTGCCTAGGTGCGAGGGACACCTCGGGATTCTCCTCGAGTCTTGGCATGGCAATTGGGACGCGTCTCCACGTGAGGCGGGAGACCCAGGGTCCCTTTCTATGTGCCACAGGGATCCTGGGTCTCCTATCCATTTTCAAGAGGAGTCAGGCATCGTCTCCGTTGGAAGCATTGACCTCCGCAGACCTCTCGAGTTTTCAAAGGATGTGATGCCTCCAGTCTCGATGAGGCGGAGGACTAGCCCTTTCTCTGTGGTCTCCACAGCGGATTCAGACATCCCTTCTTCTTGGGAGATGCAAGACGAGCCTGCATTCAATTCACTGCAGGGATATCCGGCCTTACTTCGAGTCAGAGCATCTCAGTGTCCATTCCACTTGAGGCCACAAGCTCAGCGTCCCTCTTACTTACCTGTAGCTGAGAGAAGCCTCCTCTTGAGGTGCTTGTGGAAAGTTGGGATTCGTCTTGAGTCGAAGCCAGGGACTAAGCTCTCATTTCGAGTTGATTTGGGGTACACGGAGCCCTTTCGTGTTGCTCCAGTGACCTCAGGATCCCTCTAGACTTGAGACAGTGATCTTGGGTTTTCTCTGGAGTGCCATCAAGGATATCAAGGCTCCTTTCACGTTTGATGTGGAACACGGAATTGCTCTGCACGCAGTGCAGGGGAATCGGGCCTCATGTCGCGGATAGGGGGAATTCTCATGGTTTTTCTAGAGTTGCGGCCGGAACCTGGGGTATATTCTCGAGTTACAACGGGGAGGACCCTTACAGACACGTGTTTGTTCAGCGACGTCAGGACTCCTGCCTAGGTGCGAGGGACACCTCGGGATTCTCCTCGAGTCTTGGCATGGCAATTGGGACGCGTCTCCACATGAGGCGGGAGACCCAGGGTCCCTTTCCACGTGCCACAGGGATCCTGGGACTCCTATCCATTTTCAAGAGGAGTCAGGCATCTTCTCCTTTAGAAGCATTGATCTCCGCGGACCTCTCGAGTTTTCAAAGGATGTGAGGCCTCCGGTCTTGACGAGGCGGACGAGTAGGTCTTTCTCTGTCGTCTCCACCGGGGATTAAAACATCCCTTCGTCTAGGGAGATGCAAGACGAGCCTGCATTCAATTCACTGCAGGGATATCCGGCCTTACTTCGAGTCAGAGCATCTCGGTGTCCATTCCACTTGAGGCCACAATCTCCGGGTACCTCTCACATACCTGTAGCTCAGAGAAGCCTCTTCTTGAGGTGCTTGTGGAAACTTGGTATTCCTCTTGAGTTGAAGCCAGGGACTAAGCTGTCATCTCAAGTTGATTTGGGGTCCACCGAGCCCTTTCGAGTTGCTCCAGTGACCTCAGGATCCCTCTAGACTTGAGACAGTGACTTTGGGTTTTCTCTGCAGTGGCATCAAGGAAATCAAGGCTCCTTTCACGTTTGATGTGGAACACGGAATTGCTCTGCACGGAGTGCAGGGGAATCGGGCCTGATCTCGCGGCGAGGGGGAAGTCTCATGGTTTTTCTCGAGTTGCGGCCGGAACCTGGGGTATATTCTCGAGTTACGACGGGAAGGGCCCTTCCAGACACGTGTTTGTTCAGCGACGTCAGGACTCCTGCCTAGGTGCGAGGGACACCTCGGGATTCTCCACGAGTCTTGGCATGGCAATCGGGACGCGTCTCCACGTGAAGCGGGAGACCCAGGGTCCCCGTCCATGTGGACAGGGATCCTGGGACTCCTAACCATTTTCAACAGGAGTCAGGCATCGTCTCCTTTGGAGGCATTGATCTCCGCGGACCTCTCGAATTTTCAAAGGATGTGAGGCCTCCGCTCCCAATGAGGCGGAAAACTAGGTCTTTCTCTGTGGTGTCCACAGGGGATTCAGACATCCCTTCGTCTTGGGAGATGCAAGATGAGCCTGCATTCAATTCACTGCAGGGATATCCGCACTTGTTTCGAGTCAGAGCATCTCGGTGTCCAATCCACCTGAGGCCACAAACTCAGTGTCCCTCTCACATACATGTAGCTGAGAGAAGCCTCCTCTTGAGGTGCTTGTGAAAAGTTGGTATTCCTCTTGAGTCGAAACCAGGGACTAAGCTCTCATCTCGAGTTGATTTGGGGTCCACAGAGCCCTTTCGTGTTGCTCCAGTGACCTCAGGATCCCTCTAGACTTGAGACAGTGATCTTGGGTTTTCTCTGGAGTTCCATCAAGGAAATCAAGGCTCCTTTCAAGTTTGATGTGGAACACGGAACTGCTCTGCACGCAGTGCAGGAGAATCGGGCCTCATCTCGCGGCGAGGGGGAAGTCTCATGGTTTTTCTTGAGTTGCGGCCGGAACCTGGGGTATATTCTCGAGTTACGATGGGGAGGGCCCTTCAGACAAGTGTTTGTTCAGCGACGTCAGGAATCCTGCCTATGTGGGATGGACACCTCGGGATTCTCCTCGTGTCTTGGCATGGCAATTGGGACGCGTCTCCACGTGAGGCGGGAAACCCAGTGTCCCTTTCGACGTGCCACAGGGATCCTGGGACTCCTATCCATTTGCAAGAGGAGTCAGGCATCGTCTAATTTCGAAGCATTGATCTCCGCGGACCTCTCGAGTTTTCAAAGGATGTGAGGCCTCCGCTCGCAATGAGGCGGAAAACTAGGTCTTTCTCTGTGGTGTCCACAGGGGATTCAGACATCCCTTCGTCTTGGGAGATGCAAGGCGAGCCTGCATTCAATTCACTGCAGGGATATCCGGCCTTACTTCGAGTCAGAGCATCTCGGTGTCCATTCCACTTGAGGCCACAAAATTAGGGTTCCTCTCATATACTTGTAGCTGAGAGAAGCCGCCTCTAACGGTGCTTGTGGAAACTTGGTATTCCTCTTGAGTCGAAGCCAGGGACTAAGCTCTCATCTCGAGTTGATTTGGCGATCACGGAGCCCTTTCCTGACGCTACAGTGACCTCAGTATCCCTCTAGATTTGAGACAGTGATCTTGGGTTTTCTCTGGAGTGCCATGAAGGAAAGCAAGGCTCCTTTCACGTTTGATGTGGAACACGGACTTGCTCTGCACGCAGTGCAGGGGAATCGGGCTTCATCTCACGGCGAGGGGGAAGTCTCATGGTTCTTCTCGAGTTGCGTCCGGAACCTGGGGTATATTCTCGAGTTACGACGGGGAGGGCCCTTCCAGACACGTGTTTGTTCAGCGACGTCAGGACTCCTGCCTAGGTGCGAGGGACACATCGGGATTCTCCTCGAGTCTTGGCATGGCAATTGGGACGTGTCTCCACGTGAGGCGGGAAACCCAGGGTCCCTTTCCACGTGCCACAGGGATCCTGGGACTCCTATCCATTTTCAAGAGAAGTCAGGCATCGTCTCCTTTGGAAGCATTGATCTCCGCGGACCTCTCGAGTTTTCAAAGGATGTGAGGCATCCCGTCGCGATGAGGAGGAGAACTAGGTCTTTCTCTGTGGTCTCCACAGGGGATTCAGACATCCCTTCGTCTTGGGAGATGCAAGACGAGCCTGTACACAATTCACTGCAGGGATATCCGGCCTTACTTCGAGTCAGGGCATCTCGGTGTCCATTCCACTTGAGGCCACAAACTCAGGGTCCCTCTCACATACCTGTAGCTGAGAGAAGCCTCCTCTTGAGGTGCTTGTGGAAAGTTCGTATTCCTCTTGAGTCGAAGCCAGAGACTAAGCTCTCATCTCGAGTTGATTTGTGGTCCACGGAGCCCTTTCGTGTTGCTACAGTGACCTCAGGATCCCTCTAGACTTGAGACAGTGATCTTGGGTATTCTCTGGAGTGCCATCAAGGAAATCAAGGCTCCTTTCACGTTTGATGTGGAACACGGAACTGCTCTGCACGCAGTGCAGGGGAATCGGGCCTCATCTCGTGGCGAGGGGGAAGTCTTATGGTTTTTCTCGAGTTGCGGATCGAACCTGGGGTATATTCCCGAGTTACGACGGGGAGGGCCCTTCCAAACATGTGTTTGTTCAGCTACGTCAGGACTCCTGCCTAGGTGGGATGGACACCTGGGATTCTCCTCGAGTCTTGGCATGGCAATTGGGAAATGTCTCCACGTGAGGCGGGAGACCGAGTGTCCCTTTCCACATGCCACAGGGATCCTGGGACTCCTATCCATTTTCAAGAGGACTCAGGCATCGTCTCCTTTGGAAGCATTGATCTCCGCGGACCTCTCGAGTTTTCAAAGGATGTGAGGCCTCCAGTCGCGATGAGGCGGAGAACTAGGTCTTTCTCTGTGATCTGCACAGGGGATTCAGACATCCCTTTGTCATGGGAGATGCAAGACGAGCCTGCATTCAATTCACTGCAGGGATATCCAGCCTGACTTCGAGTCAGAGCATCTCGGTGTCCATTCCACTTGACGCCACAAACTCAGGGTCCCTGTCAAATACCAGTAGCTGAGAGAAGCCTCCTCTTGAGGTGCTTGTGGAAAGTTGGTATTCCTCTTGAGTCGAAGCCAGGGACTAAGCTATCATCTCGATTTGATTTGGCGTTCACGGAGCCCTTTCGTGACGCTACAGTGACCTCAGTATCCCTCTAGATTTGAGACAGTGATCTTGGGTTTTCTCTGGAGTGCCATGAAGGAAAGCAAGGCTCCTTTCACGTTTGATGTGGAACACGGACTTGCTCTGCACTCAGTGCAGGGGAATCGGGCTTCATCTCGCGGCGAGGGGGAAGTCTCATGGTTTTTCTCGAGTTGCGGCTGGAACCTGGGGTATATTCTCGAGTTAAGATGGGGAGTGCCCTTCCACACACGTGTTTGTTCAGCGACGTCAGGACTCCAGCCTAGGTGCGAGGGACACCTCGGGATTCTCCTCGAGTCTTGGCATGGCAATTGGGACGTGTCTCCACGTGAGGCGGGAGACCCAGGGTCCCTTTCCACGTGCCACAGGGATCCTGGGACTCCTATCCATTTTCAAGAGGAGTCAGGCATCGTCTCCTTTGGAAGCATTGATCTCTGCGGACCTCTCGAATTTTCAAAGGATGTGAGGCATCCGGTCGCGTTGAGGCGGAGGACTAGGTCTTTCTCTGTGGTCGCCACAGGGGATTCAGACATCCCTTCGTCTTGGGAGATGCAAGACGAGCCTGCATTCAATTCACTGCACGGATATCCAGCCTTACTTCGAGTCAGAGCATCTCGGTGTCCATTCCACTTGAGGCCACAAACTCAGGGTCCCTCTCACATACCTGTAGCTGAGAGAAGCCTCCTCTTGAGATGCTTGTGGAAAGTTGGTATTCCTCTTGAGTCGAAGCCAGGGACTAAGCTCTCATCTCGAGTTGATTTGGGGTCCACGGAGCCCTTTCTTGTTGCTCCTGTGACCTCAGGATCCCTCTAGACTTGAGACAGTGATCTTGGGTTTTCTCTGGAGTGCCATTAAGGAAATCAAGGCTCCTTTCACGTTTGATGTGGAACACGGAATTGCTCTGCACGCAGTGCAGGGGAATCGGGCCTCATCTCGCGGTGAAGGGGAAATCTCATGGTTTTTCTCGAGTTGCGGCCGGAATCTGGGGTATATTCTCGAGTTACGACGGGAAGGGCCCTTCAGACACGTGTTTGTTCAGCGACGTCAGGAATCCTGCCTAGGTGGGATGGACACCTCGGGATTCACCTCGTGTATTGGCATGGCAATTGGGACGCGTCTCCACGTGAGGCGGGAAACCCAGGGTCCCTTTCGACGTGTCACAGGGATCCTGGGACTCCTATCCATTTTCAAGATGAGTCAGGCATCGTCTAATTTCGAAGCATTGATCTCCGCGGACCTCTCGAGTTTTCAAAGGATGTGAGGCCTCCGCTCGCAATGAGGCGGAAAACTAGGTCTTTCTCTGTGGTCTCCACATCGGATTCAGACATCACTTCGTCTTGGGAGATGCAAGACGAGCCTGCATTCAATTCACTACAGGGATATCCGGCCTTACTTCGAGTCAGAGCATCTCGGTGTCCATTCCACTTGAGGCCACAAACTCAGGGTCCCTCTCACATACCTGTAGCTGAGAGAAGGCTCCTCTTGAGGTGCTTGTGGAAAGTTGGTATTCCTCTTGAGTCGAAGCCAGGGACTAAGCTCTCATCTCCAGTTGATTTGGGGTCCACGGAGCCCTTTCGTGTTGCTCCAGTGACCTCAGGATCCCTCTAGCCTTGAGACAGTGATCTTGGGTTTTCTCTGGAGTGCCATCAAGGAAATCAAGGCTCCTTTCACATTTGATGTCGAACACGGTATTGCTCTGCACCCATTGCAGGGGAATCGGGCCTCATCTCGCGGCGAGGGGGAAGTCTCATGGTTTTTCTCGAGTTGAGGCCGGAACCTGGGGTATATAATCAAGTTACGACGGGGAGGACCCTTCCAGTCACGTGTTTGTTCAGCGACGTCAGGACTCCTGCCTAGGTGTGAGGGACACCTCGGGATTCTCCTCGAGTCTTGGCATGGCAATGGGGACGCGTCTCCACGTTAGGCGGGAAACCCAGGGTCCCTTTCGACGTGTCACAGGGATCCTGGGACTCCTATCCATTTTCAAGATGAGTCAGGCATCGTCTAATTTCGAAGCATTGATCTCCGCGGACCTCTCGAGTTTTCAAAGGATGTGAGGCCTCCGCTCGCAATGAGGCGGAAAACTAGGTCTTTCTCTGTGGTGTCCACAGGGGATTCAGACATCCCTTCGTCTTGGGAGATGCAAGGCGAGCCTGCATTCAATTCACTGCAGGGATATCCGGCCTTACTTCGAGTCAGAGCATCTCGGTGTCCATTCCACTTGAGGCCACAAAATTAGGGTTCCTCTCATATACTTGTAGCTGAGAGAAGCCGCCTCTAAAGGTGCTTGTGGAAACTTGGTATTCCTCTTGAGTCGAAGCAAGGGACTAAGCTCTCATCTCGATTTGATTTGGCGATCACGGAGCCCTTTCCTGACGCTACAGTGACCTCAGTATCCCTCTAGATTTGAGACAGTGATCTTGGGTTTTCTCTGGAGTGCCATGAAGGAAAGCAAGGCTCCTTTCACGTTTGATGTGGAACACGGACTTGCTCTGCACGCAGTGCAGGGGAATCGGGCTTCATCTCACGGCGAGGGGGAAGTCTCATGGTTCTTCTCGAGTTGCGTCCGGAACCTGGGGTATATTCTCGAGTTACGACGGGGAGGGCCCTTCCAGACACGTGTTTGTTCAGCGACGTCAGGACTCCTGCCTAGGTGCGAGGGACACATCGGGATTCTCCTCGAGTCTTGGCATGGCAATTGGGACGTGTCTCCACGTGAGGCGGGAAACCCAGGGTCCCTTTCCACGTGCCACAGGGATCCTGGGACTCCTATCCATTTTCAAGAGAAGTCAGGCATCGTCTCCTTTGGAAGCATTGATCTCCGCGGACCTCTCGAGTTTTCAAAGGATGTGAGGCATCCCGTCGCGATGAGGAGGAGAACTAGGTCTTTCTCTGTGGTCTCCACAGGGGATTCAGACATCCCTTCGTCTTGGGAGATGCAAGACGAGCCTGTACACAATTCACTGCAGGGATATCCGGCCTTACTTCGAGTCAGGGCATCTCGGTGTCCATTCCACTTGAGGCCACAAACTCAGGGTCCCTCTCACATACCTGTAGCTGAGAGAAGCCTCCTCTTGAGGTGCTTGTGGAAAGTTCGTATTCCTCTTGAGTCGAAGCCAGAGACTAAGCTCTCATCTCGAGTTGATTTGTGGTCCACGGAGCCCTTTCGTGTTGCTACAGTGACCTCAGGATCCCTCTAGACTTGAGACAGTGATCTTGGGTTTTCTCTGGAGTGCCATCAAGGAAATCAAGGCTCCTTTCACGTTTGATGTGGAACACGGAACTGCTCTGCACGCAGTGCAGGGGAATCGGGCCTCATCTCGTGGCGAGGGGGAAGTCTTATGGTTTTTCTCGAGTTGCGGATCGAACCTGGGGTATATTCCCGAGTTACGACGGGGAGGGCCCTTCCAAACATGTGTTTGTTCAGCTACGTCAGGACTCCTGCCTAGGTGGGATGGACACCTGGGATTCTCCTCGAGTCTTGGCATGGCAATTGGGAAATGTCTCCACGTGAGGCGGGAGACCGAGTGTCCCTTTCCACATGCCACAGGGATCCTGGGACTCCTATCCATTTTCAAGAGGACTCAGGCATCGTCTCCTTTGGAAGCATTGATCTCCGCGGACCTCTCGAGTTTTCAAAGGATGTGAGGCCTCCAGTCGCGATGAGGCGGAGAACTAGGTCTTTCTCTGTGGTCTGCACAGGGGATTCAGACATCCCTTTGTCATGGGAGATGCAAGACGAGCCTGCATTCAATTCACTTCAGGGATATCCAGCCTGACTTCGAGTCAGAGCATCTCGGTGTCCATTCCACTTGACGCCACAAACTCAGGGTCCCTGTCAAATACCAGTAGCTGAGAGAAGCCTCCTCTTGAGGTGCTTGTGGAAAGTTGGTATTCCTCTTGAGTCGAAGCCAGGGACTAAGCTATCATCTCGATTTGATTTGGCATTCACGGAGACCTTTCGTGACGCTACAGTGACCTCAGTATCCCTCTAGATTTGAGACAGTGATCTTGGGTTTTCTCTGGAGTGCCATGAAGGAAAGCAAGGCTCCTTTCACGTTTGATGTGGAACACGGACTTGCTCTGCACTCAGTGCAGGGGAATCGGGCTTCATCTCGCGGCGAGGGGGAAGTCTCATGGTTTTTCTCGAGTTGCGGCTGGAACCTGGGGTATATTCTCGAGTTAAGATGGGGAGTGCCCTTCCACACACGTGTTTGTTCAGCGACGTCAGGACTCCAGCCTAGGTGCGAGGGACACCTCAGGATTCTCCTCGAGTCTTGGCATGGCAATTGGGACGCGTCTCCACGTGAGGCGGGAGACCCAGGGTCCCTTTCCACGTGCCACAGGGATCCTGGGACTCCTATCCATTTTCAGGAGGAGTCAGGCATCGTCTCCTTTGGAAGCATTGATCTCTGCGGACCTCTCGAATTTTCAAAGGATGTGAGGCATCCGGTCGCGTTGAGGCGGAGGACTAGGTCTTTCTCTGTGGTCTCCACAGGGGATTCAGACATCCCTTCGTCTTGGGAGATGGAAGACGAGCCTGCATTCAATTCACTGCAGGGATATCCAGCCTTACTTCGAGTCAGATCATCTCGGTGTCCATTCCACTTGAGGCCACAAACTCAGGGTCCCTCTCACATACCTGTAGCTGAGAGAAGCCTCCTCTTGAGATGCTTGTGGAAAGTTGGTATTCCTCTTGAGTCGAAGCCAGGGACTAAGCTCTCATCTCGAGTTGATTTGGGGTCCACGGAGCCCTTTCTTGTTGCTCCTGTGACCTCAGGATCCCTCTAGACTTGAGACAGTGATCTTGGGTTTTCTCTGGAGTGCCATTAAGGAAATCAAGGCTCCTTTCACGTTTGATGTGGAACACGGAATTGCTCTGCACGCAGTGCAGGGGAATCGGGCCTCATCTCGCGGTGAAGGGGAAATCTCATGGTTTTCCTCGAGTTGCGGCCGGAATCTGGGGTATATTCTCGAGTTACGACGGGGAGGGCCCTTCAGACACGTGTTTGTTCAGCGACGTCAGGAATCCTGCCTAGGTGGGATGGACACCTCGGGATTCACCTCGTGTCTTGGCATGGCAATTGGGACGCGTCTCCACGTGAGGCGGGAAACCCAGGGTCCCTTTCGACGTGCCACAGGGATCCTGGGACTCCTATCCATTTTCAAGATGAGTCAGGCATCGTCTAATTTCGAAGCATTGATCTCCGCGGACCTCTCGAGTTTTCAAAGGATGTGAGGCCTCCGCTCGCAATGAGGCGGAAAACTAGGTCTTTCTCTGTGATGTCCACAGGGGATTCAGACATCCCTTCGTCTTGGGAGATGCAAGACGAGCCTGCATTCAATTCACTGCAGGGATATCCGCACTTGTTTCGAGTCAGAGCATCTCGGTGTCCAATCCACCTGAGGCCACAAACTCAGTGTCCCTCTCACATACATGTAGCTGAGAGAAGCCTCCTCTTGAGGTGCTTGTGAAAAGTTGGTATTCCTCTTGAGTCGAAACCAGGGACTAAGCTCTCATCTCGAGTTGATTTGGGGTCCACAGAGCCCTTTCGTGTTGCTCCAGTGACCTCAGGATCCCTCTAGACTTGAGACAGTGATCTTGGGTTTTCTCTGGAGTTCCATCTAGGAAATCAAGGCTCCTTTCAAGTTTGATGTGGAACACGGAACTGCTCTGCACGCAGTGCAGGAGAATCGGGCCTCATCTCGCGGCGAGGGGGAAGTCTCATGGTTTTTCTTGAGTTGCGGCCGGAACCTGGGGTATATTCTCGAGTTACGACGGGGAGGGCCCTTCAGACAAGTGTTTGTTCAGCGACGTCAGGAATCCTGCCTACGTGGGATGGACACCTCGGGATTTACCTCGTGTCTTGGCATGGCAATTGGGACGCGTCTCCACGTGAGGCGGGAAACCCAGTGTCCCTTTTGACGTGCCACAGGGATCCTGGGACTCCTATCCATTTGCAAGAGGAGTCAGGCATCGTCTAATTTCGAAGCATTGATCTCCGCGGACCTCTCGAGTTTTCAAAGGATGTGAGGCCTCCGCTCGCAATGAGGCGGAAAACTAGGTCTTTCTCTGTGGTGTCCACAGGGGATTCAGACATCCCTTCGTCTTGGGAGATGCAAGACGAGCCTGCATTCAATTCACTGCAGGGATATCCGGCCTTACTTCGAGTCAGAGCATCTCGTTGTCCATTCCACTTGAGGCCACAAAATTAGGGTTCCTCTCATATACTTGTAGCTGAGAGAAGCCGCCTCTAAAGGTGCTTGTGGAAACTTGGTATTCCTCTTGAGTCGAAGCCAGGGACTAAGTTCTCATCTCGATTTGATTTGGCGATCACGGAGCCCTTTCATGTTGCTCCAGTGACCTCAGTATCCCTCTAGATTTGAGACAGTGATCTTGGGTTTTCTCTGGAGTGCCATGAAGGAAAGCAAGGCTCCTTTCACGTTTGATGTGGAACACGGACTTGCTCTGCACGCAGTGCAGGGGAATCGGGCTTCATCTCACGGCGAGGGGGAAGTCTCATGGTTCTTCTCGAGTTGCGTCCGGAACCTGGGGTATATTCTCGAGTTACGAGGGGGAGGGCCCTTCCAGACACGTGTTTGTTCAGCGACGTCAGGACTCCTGCCTAGGTGCGAGGGACACATCGGGATTCTCCTCGAGTCTTGGCATGGCAATTGGGACGTGTCTCCACGTGAGGCGGGAAACCCAGGGTCCCGTTCCACGTGCCACAGGGATCCTGGGACTCCTATCCATTTTCAAGAGAAGTCAGGCATCGTCTCCTTTGGAAGCATTGATCTCCGCGGACCTCTCGAGTTTTCAAAGGATGTGAGGCATCCCGTCGCGATGAGGAGGAGAACTAGGTCTTTCTCTGTGGTCTCCACAGGGGATTCAGACATCCCTTCGTCTTGGGAGATGCAAGACGAGCCTGCACACAATTCACTGCAGGAATATCCGGCCTTACTTCGAGTCAGGGCATCTCGGTGTCCATTCCACTTGAGGCCACAAACTCAGGGTCCCTCTCACATACCTGTAGCTGAGAGAAGCCTCCTCTTGAGGTGCTTGTGGAAAGGTGGTTTTCCTCTTGAGTCAAAGCCAGGGACTAAGCTCACATCTCGAGTTGATTTGTGGTCCACGGAGCCCTTTCGTGTTGCTCCAGTGACCTCAGGATCCCTCTAGACTTGAGACAGTGATCTTGGGTTTTCTCTGGAGTGCCATCAAGGAAATCAAGGCTCCTTTCACGTTTGATGTGGAACACGGAACTGCTCTGCACGCAGTGCAGGGGAATCGGGCCTCATCTCGTGGCGAGGGGGAAGTCTTATGGGTTTTCTCGAGTTGCGGAGCGAACCTGGGGTATATTCCCGAGTTACGACGGGGAGGGCCCTTCCAGACATGTGTTTGTTCAGCTACGTCAGGACTCCTGCCTAGGTGGGATGGACACCTGGGATTCTCCTCGAGTCTTGGCATGGCAATTGGGAAGTGTCTCCACGTGAGGCGGGAGACCGAGTGTCCCTTTCCACATGCCACAGGGATCCTGGGACTCCTATCCATTTTCAAGAGGACTCAGGCATCGTCTCCTTTGGAAGCATTGATCTCCGCGGACCTCTCGAGTTTTCAAAGGATGTGAGGCCTCCAGTCGCGATGAGGCGGAGAACTAGGTCTTTCTCTGTGGTCTGCACAGGGGATTCAGACATCCCTTTGTCATGGGAGATGCAAGACGAGCCTGCATTCAATTCACTACAGGGATATCCGGCCTTACTTCGAGTCAGAGCATCTCATTGTCCATTCCACTTGAGGCCACAAAATTAGGGTTCCTCTCATATACTTGTAGCTGAGAGAAGCCGCCTCTAAGGGTGCTTGTGGAAACTTGGTATTCCTCTTGAGTGAAGCCAGGGACTAAGCTATCATCTCGATTTGATTTGGCGTTCACGGAGCCCTTTCGTGACGCTACAGTGACCTCAGTATCCCTCTAGATTTGAGACAGTGATCTTGGGTTTTCTCTGGAGTGCCATGAAGGAAAGCAAGGCTCCTTTCACGTTTGATGTGGAACACGGACTTGCTCTGCACTCAGTGCAGGGGAATCGGGATTCATCTCGCGGCGAGGGGGAAGTCTCATGGTTTTTCTCGAGTTGCGGCCGGAACCTGGGGTATATTCTCGAGTTAAGACGGGGAGTGCCCTTCCACACACGTGTTTGTTCAGCGACGTCAGGACTCCTGCCTAGGTGCGAGGGACACCTCGGGATTCTCCTCGAGTCTTGGCATGGCAATTGGGACGCGTCTCCACGTGAGGCGGGAGACCCAGCGTCCCTTTCCACGTGTCACAGGGATCCTGGGACGCCTATCCATTTTCAAGAGGAGTCAGGCATCGTCTCCTTTGGAAGTATTGATCTCCAGGGACCTCTCGAGTTTTCAAAGATGTGAGGCCTCCGGTCGCGATGAGGCGGAGAACTAGGTCTTTCTCTGTGGTCTCCACAGGGGATTCAGACATCTCTACGTCTTGGGAGATGCAAGAGGAGCCTGCATTCAATTCACTGCAGGGATATCCGGTCCTACCTCTTGTCAGAGCATCTCGGTGTCCATTCCACTTGAGGCCACAAACTCAGGGTCCCTCTCACATACATGTAGCTGAGAGAAGCCTCCTCTTGAGGTGCTTGTGGAAAGTTGGGATTCCTCTTGAGTCGAAGCCAGGGACTAAGCTGTCATCTCGAGTTGATTTGGGGTCCAAGAGCGCTTTGCTGTTGCTACAGGGACCTCAGGATCCCTATAGACTTGAGACAGTGATCTTGAGTTTTGTCTAGAGTGCCATCAAGGAAATCAAGGCTCCTGTCACGTTTGATGTGGAAAACGGAATTGCTCTGCACGCAGTGCAGGGGAATCGGGCCTCATCTCGCGGCGAGGGGGAAGTCTCATGGTTTTATTAGAGTTGCGGTCCTAATCTGGGGTATATTCTCGAGTTACGATGGGGAGGGCCCTTCCAGACACGTGTTTGTTCAGCGACGTCAGGACTCCTGCCTAGGTGCGAGGGACACCTCGGGATTCTCCTCGAGTCTTGGCATGGCAATTGGGACGCGTCTCCACGTGAGGCGGGAGACCCAGGGTCCCTTTCCACGTGCCACAGTGAGCCTGGGACTCCTATCCATTTTCAGGAGGAGTCAGGAATCGTCTCCTTTGGAAGCATTGATCTCTGCAGACCTCTCGAGTTTTCAAAGGATGTGAGGCCTCCGGACGCGATGAGGGGGAGGACTAGTTCTTTCTCTGTGGTCTCCACAGGGGATTCAGACATCCCTTCGTCTTGGGAGATGCAAGACGAGCCTGCATTCAATTCACTGCAGGGATATCCGGCCTTACTTCGAGTCAGAGCATCTCGGTGTCCATTCCACTTGAGGCCACAAACTCAGGGGCCCTCTCACATACCTGTAGCTGAGAGAAGCCTCCTCTTGAGGTGCTTGTGGAAAGTTGGTATTCCTCTTGAGTCGAAGCCAGGGACTAAGCTCTCATCTCGAGTTGATTTGGGGGCCACGGAGCCCTTTCGTGTTGCTCCACTGACCTCAGGATCCCTCCTGACTTGAGACAGTGATCTTGGGTTTTCTCTGGAGTGTCATCAAGGAAATCAAGGCTCCTTTCACGTTTGATGTGGAACACGGAATTGCTCTGCACGCAGTGCAGGGGAATCGGGCCTCATCTTGCGGCGAGGGGGAAGTCTCATGGTTTTTCTTGAATTGCGGCCCGAACCTGGGGTATATTCTCGAGTTACGACGGGGAGGGCCCTTCCAGACACGTGTTTGTTCAGCGACGTCAGGACTCCTGCCTAGGTGCGAGGGACACCTCGGGATTCTCCTCGAGTCTTGGCATGGCAATTTGGACGCGTCTCCACGCGAGGCGGGAGACCCAAGGTCCCTATCCACGTGCCACAGGGATCCTGGGACTCCTATCCATTTTCAAGAGAAGGCAGGCATCGTCTCCTTTGGAAGCTTTGATCTTCGCATAACTCTCGAGTTTTCAAAGGATGTGAGGCCTCCGGTCGCGATGAGGCGGAGGTCTAGGTCTTTCTCTGTCGTCTCCACAGGGGATTCAGACATCCCTTCGTCTTGGGAGATGCAAGACGAGCCTGCATTCAATTCACTGCAGGGATATCCGGCCTTACTTTGAGTCAGAGCATCTCTGTGTCCATTCGACTTGAGGCCACAAACTCAGGGTCCCTCTCACATACCTGTAGCTGAGAGAAGCCTCCTCTTGAGGTGCTTGTGGAAAGTTGGTATTCCTCTTGAGTCGAAGCCAGGGACTAAGCTCTCATCTCGAGTTGATTTGGGGGCCACGGAGCCCTTTCGTGTTGCTCCACTGACCTCAGGATCCCTCTAGACTTGAGACAGTGATCTTGGGTTTTCTCTGGAGTGTCATCAAGGAAATCAAGGCTCCTTTCACGTTTGATGTGGAACACGGAATTGCTCTGCACGCAGTGCAGGGGAATCGGGCCTCATCTCGCGGCGAGGGGGAAGTCTCATGGTTTTTCACGAGTTGCGGTCGTAATCTGGGGTATATTCTCGAGTTACGATGGGGAGGGCCCTTCCAGACACGTGTTTGTTCAGCGACGTCAGGACTCCTGCCTAGGTGCGAGGGACACCTCGGGATTCTCCTCGAGTCTTGGCATGGCAATTGGGACGTGTCTCCACGTGAGGCGGGAAACCCAGGGTCCCTTTCCACGTGCCACACGGATCCTGGGACTCCTATCCATTTTCAAGAGGAGTCAGGCATCGTCTCCTTTGGAAGCATTGATCTCCGCGGACCTCTCGAGTTTTCAAAGGATGTGAGGCCTCCGGCCGCGATGAGGCGGAAAATTAGGTCTTTCTCTGTGGTCTCCACAGGGGATTCACACATCCCTTCCTCTTGGGAGATGCAAGACGAGCCTGCATTCAATTCACTGCAGGGATATCCGGCCTTACTTCGAGTCAGAGCATCTCGGTGTCCATTCCACTTGAGGCCACAAACTCAGGGGCCCTCTCACATACCTGTAGCTGAGAGAAGCCTCCTCTTGAGGTACTTGTGGAAAGTTGGTATTCCTCTTTAGTCGAAGCCAGTGACTAAGCTCTCATCTCGAGTTGATTTGGGGTCCACGGAGCCCTTTCATGTTGCTACAGTGACCTCAGGATCCCTCTAGACTAGAGACAGTGATCTTGGGTTTTCTCTGGAGTGCCATCAAGGAAATCAAGGCTCCTTTCACGTTTGATGTGGAACACGGAATTGCTCTGCATGCAGTGCAGGGGAATCGGGCCTCATCTCGCGGCGAGGGGGAAGTCTTATGGGTTTTCTCGAGTTGCGGAGCGAACCTGGGGTATATTCCCGAGTTACGACGGGGAGGGCCCTTCCAGACATGTGTTTGTTCAGCTACGTCAGGACTCCTGCCTAGGTGGGATGGACACCTGGGATTCTCCTCGAGTCTTGGCATGGCAATTGGGAAGTGTCTCCACGTGAGGCGGGAGACCGAGTGTCCCTTTCCACATGCCACAGGGATCCTGGGACTCCTATCCATTTTCAAGAGGACTCAGGCATCGTCTCCTTTGGAAGCATTGATCTCCGCGGACCTCTCGAGTTTTCAAAGGATGTGAGGCCTCCAGTCGCGATGAGGCGGAGAACTAGGTCTTTCTCTGTGGTCTGCACAGGGGATTCAGACATCCCTTTGTCATGGGAGATGCAAGACGAGCCTGCATTCAATTCACTACAGGGATATCCGGCCTTACTTCGAGTCAGAGCATCTCATTGTCCATTCCACTTGAGGCCACAAAATTAGGGTTCCTCTCATATACTTGTAGCTGAGAGAAGCCGCCTCTAAGGGTGCTTGTGGAAACTTGGTATTCCTCTTGAGTGAAGCCAGGGACTAAGCTATCATCTCGATTTGATTTGGCGTTCACGGAGCCCTTTCGTGACGCTACAGTGACCTCAGTATCCCTCTAGATTTGAGACAGTGATCTTGGGTTTTCTCTGGAGTGCCATGAAGGAAAGCAAGGCTCCTTTCACGTTTGATGTGGAACACGGACTTGCTCTGCACTCAGTGCAGGGGAATCGGGATTCATCTCGCGGCGAGGGGGAAGTCTCATGGTTTTTCTCGAGTTGCGGCCGGAACCTGGGGTATATTCTCGAGTTAAGACGGGGAGTGCCCTTCCACACACGTGTTTGTTCAGCGACGTCAGGACTCCTGCCTAGGTGCGAGGGACACCTCGGGATTCTCCTCGAGTCTTGGCATGGCAATTGGGACGCGTCTCCACGTGAGGCGGGAGACCCAGCGTCCCTTTCCACGTGTCACAGGGATCCTGGGACGCCTATCCATTTTCAAGAGGAGTCAGGCATCGTCTCCTTTGGAAGTATTGATCTCCAGGGACCTCTCGAGTTTTCAAAGATGTGAGGCCTCCGGTCGCGATGAGGCGGAGAACTAGGTCTTTCTCTGTGGTCTCCACAGGGGATTCAGACATCTCTACGTCTTGGGAGATGCAAGAGGAGCCTGCATTCAATTCACTGCAGGGATATCCGGTCCTACCTCTTGTCAGAGCATCTCGGTGTCCATTCCACTTGAGGCCACAAACTCAGGGTCCCTCTCACATACATGTAGCTGAGAGAAGCCTCCTCTTGAGGTGCTTGTGGAAAGTTGGGATTCCTCTTGAGTCGAAGCCAGGGACTAAGCTGTCATCTCGAGTTGATTTGGGGTCCAAGAGCGCTTTGCTGTTGCTACAGGGACCTCAGGATCCCTATAGACTTGAGACAGTGATCTTGAGTTTTGTCTAGAGTGCCATCAAGGAAATCAAGGCTCCTGTCACGTTTGATGTGGAAAACGGAATTGCTCTGCACGCAGTGCAGGGGAATCGGGCCTCATCTCGCGGCGAGGGGGAAGTCTCATGGTTTTATTAGAGTTGCGGTCCTAATCTGGGGTATATTCTCGAGTTACGATGGGGAGGGCCCTTCCAGACACGTGTTTGTTCAGCGACGTCAGGACTCCTGCCTAGGTGCGAGGGACACCTCGGGATTCTCCTCGAGTCTTGGCATGGCAATTGGGACGCGTCTCCACGTGAGGCGGGAGACCCAGGGTCCCTTTCCACGTGCCACAGTGAGCCTGGGACTCCTATCCATTTTCAGGAGGAGTCAGGAATCGTCTCCTTTGGAAGCATTGATCTCTGCAGACCTCTCGAGTTTTCAAAGGATGTGAGGCCTCCGGACGCGATGAGGGGGAGGACTAGTTCTTTCTCTGTGGTCTCCACAGGGGATTCAGACATCCCTTCGTCTTGGGAGATGCAAGACGAGCCTGCATTCAATTCACTGCAGGGATATCCGGCCTTACTTCGAGTCAGAGCATCTCGGTGTCCATTCCACTTGAGGCCACAAACTCAGGGGCCCTCTCACATACCTGTAGCTGAGAGAAGCCTCCTCTTGAGGTGCTTGTGGAAAGTTGGTATTCCTCTTGAGTCCAAACCAGGGACTAAGCTCTCATCTCGAGTTGATTTGGGGGCCACGGAGCCCTTTCGTGTTGCTCCACTGACCTCAGGATCCCTCCTGACTTGAGACAGTGATCTTGGGTTTTCTCTGGAGTGTCATCAAGGAAATCAAGGCTCCTTTCACGTTTGATGTGGAACACGGAATTGCTCTGCACGCAGTGCAGGGGAATCGGGCCTCATCTTGCGGCGAGGGGGAAGTCTCATGGTTTTTCTTGAATTGCGGCCCGAACCTGGGGTATATTCTCGAGTTACGACGGGGAGGGCCCTTCCAGACACGTGTTTGTTCAGCGACGTCAGGACTCCTGCCTAGGTGCGAGGGACACCTCGGGATTCTCCTCGAGTCTTGGCATGGCAATTTGGACGCGTCTCCACGCGAGGCGGGAGACCCAAGGTCCCTATCCACGTGCCACAGGGATCCTGGGACTCCTATCCATTTTCAAGAGAATCCAGGCATCGTCTCCTTTGGAAGCTTTGATCTTCGCATAACTCTCGAGTTTTCAAAGGATGTGAGGCCTCCGGTCGCGATGAGGCGGAGGTCTAGGTCTTTCTCTGTCGTCTCCACAGGGGATTCAGACATCCCTTCGTCTTGGGAGATGCAAGACGAGCCTGCATTCAATTCACTGCAGGGATATCCGGCCTTACTTTGAGTCAGAGCATCTCTGTGTCCATTCGACTTGAGGCCACAAACTCAGGGTCCCTCTCACATACCTGTAGCTGAGAGAAGCCTCCTCTTGAGGTGCTTGTGGAAAGTTGGTATTCCTCTTGAGTCGAAGCCAGGGACTAAGCTCTCATCTCGAGTTGATTTGGGGGCCACGGAGCCCTTTCGTGTTGCTCCACTGACCTCAGGATCCCTCTAGACTTGAGACAGTGATCTTGGGTTTTCTCTGGAGTGTCATCAAGGAAATCAAGGCTCCTTTCACGTTTGATGTGGAACACGGAATTGCTCTGCACGCAGTGCAGGGGAATCGGGCCTCATCTCGCGGCGAGGGGGAAGTCTCATGGTTTTTCACGAGTTGCGGTCGTAATCTGGGGTATATTCTCGAGTTACGATGGGGAGGGCCCTTCCAGACACGTGTTTGTTCAGCGACGTCAGGACTCCTGCCTAGGTGCGAGGGACACCTCGGGATTCTCCTCGAGTCTTGGCATGGCAATTGGGACGTGTCTCCACGTGAGGCGGGAAACCCAGGGTCCCTTTCCACGTGCCACACGGATCCTGGGACTCCTATCCATTTTCAAGAGGAGTCAGGCATCGTCTCCTTTGGAAGCATTGATCTCCGCGGACCTCTCGAGTTTTCAAAGGATGTGAGGCCTCCGGCCGCGATGAGGCGGAAAATTAGGTCTTTCTCTGTGGTCTCCACAGGGGATTCACACATCCCTTCCTCTTGGGAGATGCAAGACGAGCCTGCATTCAATTCACTGCAGGGATATCCGGCCTTACTTCGAGTCAGAGCATCTCGGTGTCCATTCCACTTGAGGCCACAAACTCAGGGGCCCTCTCACATACCTGTAGCTGAGAGAAGCCTCCTCTTGAGGTACTTGTGGAAAGTTGGTATTCCTCTTTAGTCGAAGCCAGTGACTAAGCTCTCATCTCGAGTTGATTTGGGGTCCACGGAGCCCTTTCGTGTTGCTACAGTGACCTCAGGATCCCTCTAGACTAGAGACAGTGATCTTGGGTTTTCTCTGGAGTGCCATCAAGGAAATCAAGGCTCCTTTCACGTTTGATGTGGAACACGGAATTGCTCTGCATGCAGTGCAGGGGAATCGGGCCTCATCTCGCGGCGAGGGGGAAGTCTCATGGTTTTTCTCGAGGTGCGGCCGGAACCTGGGGTATATTCTCGAGTTACGACGGGGAGGGCCCTTCCAGACACGTGTTTGTTCAGCGACGTCAGGACTCCTGCCTAGGTGCGAGGGACACCTCGGGATTCTCCTCGAGTCTGGGCATGGCAATTGGGTCGCGTCTCCACGTGATGCGGGAGACCCAGGGTCCCTTTCCACGTGCCACAGGGATCCTGGGACTCCTATCCATTTTCAAGAGGAGTCAGGCATCGTCTCCTTTGGTAGCATTGATCTCCGCGGACCTCTCGAGTTTTCAAAGGATGTGAGGCCTCCGTTCGCGATAAGGCAGAGAACTAGGACTTTCTCTGTGGTCTCCACAGGGGATTCAGACATCCCTTCGTCTTGGGAGATGCAAGACGAGCCTGCATTCAATTCACTGCATGGATATGCGGCCTTAATTCGAGTCAGAGCATCTCGGTGTCCATTGCACTTGAGGCCACAAACTCAGGGTCCCTCTCACATACCTGTAGCTGAGAGAAGCCTCCTCTTGAGGTGCTTGTGGAAAGTTGGTATTCCTATTGAGTTGAAGCCAGGGACTAAGCTCTAATCTCGAGTTGATTTGGGGTCCACGGAGCCCTTTCGTGTTGCTCCAGTGACCTCAGGATCCCTCTAGACTTGAGACAGTGATCTTGGGTTTTCTCTGGAGTGCCATCAAGGAAATCAAGGCTCCTTTCACGTTTGATGTGGAACACGGAATTGCGCTGCATGCAGTGCAGGGGAATCGGGCCTCAACTCGCGGCGAGGGGGAAATCTCATGGTTTCTCTCGAGTTGCGGCCAGAACCTGGTGTATAATCTCGAGTTACGAAGGGGAGGGCCCTTCCAGACACGTGTTTGTTCAGAGACGTCAGGACTCCTGCCTAGGCGCAAGGGACAACTCGGGATACTCCTCGAGTCTTGGCATGGCAATTGGGACGCGTCTCCACGTGAGGCGGGACACCCACTGTCCTGTTCCACGTGCCACAGGGATCCTGGGACTCCTATACATTTTCAAGAAGAGTCTGGCATCTTCTCCTTTGGAAGCATTGATCTCCGCGGAACTCTCGAGTTTTCAAAGGATGTGAGGCCTCCGGTCTTGATAAGGTGGAGAACTAGGTCTTTCTCTGTGGTCTCCACAGGGGATTCAGACATCCCTTCGTCTTGGGAGATGGAAGACGAGCCTGCTTTCAATTCACTGTAGGGATATCCGGCCTTACTTCGAGTCAGAGCATCTCGGTGTCCATTCCACTTGAGGCCACAAACTCAGGGTCCCTCTCACATACCTGTAGCTGAGAGAAGCCTCCTCTTGAGGTGCTTGTGGAAAGTTGGTATTCCCCTTGAGTCGAAGCCAGGGACTAAGCTGTCATCTCGAGTTGATTTGGGGTCCACGGAGCCCTTTGATGTTGCTCCAGTGACCTCAGGATCCCTCTAGACTTGAGACAGTGATCTTGGGTTTTCTCTGGAGTGCCATCAAGGAAAGCAAGGCTCCTATCACGTTTGATGTGGAACACGGAATTGCTCTGCACGCTGTGCAGGGGAATCGGGCCTCATCTCGCGGCGAGGGGGAAGTCTCATGGTTTTTCTCGAGTTGCGGCCGGAACCTGGTGTATATTCTCGAGTTACGACGCGGAGGGCCCTTTCAGACACGTGTTTGTTCAGCGACGTCAGGACTACTGCCTAGGTGCCAGGGACACCTCGGGATTCTCCTCGAGTCTAGGCATGGCAATTTGGACGCGTCTCCACGTGAGGCGGAAGACCCAGGGTCCCTTTCCACGTGCCACAGGGATCCTGGGACTCCTATCCATTTTCAAGAGGAGTCAGGCATCGTCTCCTTTGGAAGCATTGATCTCCGCGGACCTCTCGAGTTTTCAAAGGATGTGAGGCCTCCGGTCGCCATGAGGCGGAGAACTCGGTCTTTCTCTGTGGTCTCCACAGGGGATTCAGACATCCCTTCGTCTTGGGAGATGCAAGACGAGCCTGCATTCAATTCACTGCAGGGATATCCAGCCTTACTTCGAGTCAGAGCATCGTGGTGTCCATTCCACTTGAGGCCACAAACTAATGGTCCCTCTCACATACCTGTAGCTGAGAGAAGCCTCCTCTTGAGGTGCTTGTGGAAAGTTGGTATTACTCTTGAGTTGAAGCCAGGGACTAAGCTCTCATCTCGTGTTGATTTGGGGTCCACGGAGCCCTTTCATGTTGCTCCAGTGACCTCAGGATCCCTCTAGACTTGAGACAGTGATCTTGGGTTTTCTCTGGAGTGCCATCAAGGAAATCAAGGCTCCTTTCACGTTTGATGTGGAACACGGAATTGCTCTGCATGCAGTGCAGGGGAATCGGGCCTCATCTCGCGGCGAGGGGGAAGTCTCATGGTTTTTCTCGAGGTGCGGCCGGAACCTGGGGTATATTCTCGAGTTACGACGGGGAGGGCCCTTCCAGACTCGTGTTTGTTCAGCGACGTCAGCACTCCTGCCTAGGTGCGAGGGACACCTCGGGATTCTCCTCGAGTCTGGGCATGGCAATTGGGTCGCGTCTCCACGTGAGGCGGGAGACCCAGGGTCCCTTTCCACGTGCCACAGGGATCCTGGGACTCCTATCCATTTTCAAGAGGAGTCAGGCATCGTATCCTTTGGACGCATTGATCTCCGCGGACCTCTCGAGTTTCCAAAGCATGTGAGGGATCCGGTCGCGATGTTGCGGAGAATTAGGTCTTTCTCTGTGGTCTCCACAGGGGATTCAGACATCCCTTCGTCTTGGGAGATGCAAGACGAGCCTGCATTCAATTCACTGCAGGGATATCCGGCCTTACTTCGAGTCAGAGCATCTCGGTGTCCATTCCACTGAGGCCACAAATTCAGGGTCCCTCTCACATACCTGTAGCTGAGAGAAGCCTCCTCTTGAGGTGCTTGTGGAAAGTTGGTATTCCTCTTGAGTCGAAGCCAGGGACTAAGCTCTCATCTCGAGTTGATTTGTGGTCCACGGAGCCCTTTCGTGTTTCTCCAGTGACCTCAGGATCCCTCTAGACTTGAGACAGTGAACTTGGGTTTTCTCTGGAGTGCCATCAAGTAATCAAGGCTCCTTTCCTGTTTGATGTGGAACACGGAATTGCTCTGCACGCAGTGCAGGGGAATCGGGCCTCATCTCGCGGCGAGAGGGAAGTCTCATGGTTTTTCTCGAGTTGCGGCCAGAACCTGGGGTATATTCTCGAGTTACGACGCGGAGGACCCTTCCAGACACGTGTTTGTTCAGCGACGTCAGGACTCCTGCCTAGGTGCGAGGGACACCTCGGGATTCTCCACGAGTCTTGGCATGGCAATTGGGACGCGTCTCCACGTGAAACGGGAGACCCAGCGTCCCTTTTCATGTGCCACAGGGATCCTGGATCTCCTATCCATTTTCAAGAAGAGTCAGGCATCGTCTCCTTTGGAAGCATTGATCTCCGCAGGCCTCTCGAGTTTTCAAAGGATGTGAGGCCTCCGGTCGCGATGAGGTGGAGGACTAGTTCTTTCTCTGTGGTCTCCACAGCGGATTCAGACATCCCTTACTCTTGGGAGATGCAAGACGAGCCTGCCTTCAATTCACTGCAGGGATATGCGGCCTTACTTCGAGTCAGAGCATCTCGGTGTCCATTCCACTTGAGGCCACAAACTCAGGGTCCCTCTCACATACCTGTAGCTGAGAGAAGCCTCCTCTTGAAGTGCTTGTGGAAAGTTGGTATTGCTCTTGAGTCGAAGCCAGGGACTAAGCTCTCATCTCGAGTTGATTTGTGGTCCACGGAGCCCTTTCGTATTGCTCCAGTGACCTCAGGATCCCTCTAGACTTGAGACAGTGAACTTGGGTATTCTCTGGAGTGCCATCAAGGAAATCAAGGCTCCTTTCACGTTTGATGTGGAAAACGGAATTGTTCTACACGCAGTGCAGGGGAATAGGGCCTCATGTAGCGGCGAGGGGGAAGTCTCATGGTTTTTCTCGAGTTGCGGCTGGAACCTGGGGTATATTCTCGAGTTAGGATGGGGAGGGCCCTTCCAGACACGTGTTTGTTCAGCGACGTCAGGACTCCTGCCTAGGTGCGAGGGACACCTCGGGATTCTCCTCGAGTCTTGGCATGGCAATTGGGATGCGTCTCCATGTGAGGCGGGAGACCCAGGTTCCCTTTCCACATGCCACAGTGATCCTGGGACTCCTATCCATTTTCAAGAGGAGTCAGGCATCGTCTCCTTTGGAAGCATTGATCTCCGTGGACCTCTCGAGTTTTCAAAGGATGTGAGGCCTCCGCTCGCGATGAGGTGGAGAATTAGGTCTTACTCTGTGGTCTACACAGGGGATTCACACATCCCTTCGTCTTGGGAGATGCAAGACGAGCCTGCATTCAATTCACTGCAGGGATATCTGGCCTTACTTCGAGTCAGAGCATCTCGGTGTCCATTCCACTTGAGGCCACAAACTCTGGGTCCCTCTCACATACCTGTAGCTGAGAGAAGCCACCTCTTGAGGTGCTTGTGGAAAGTTGGTATTCCTCTTGAGTCGAAGCCAGGGACTAAGCTCTCATCTCGAGTTGATTTGGGGTCCACGGAGCCCTTTTGTGCTACTCCAGTGACCTCAGGATCCCTCTAGACTTGAGACAGTGATCTTGGGTTTTCTCTGGAGTGCCATCAAGGAAATCAAGGCTCCTTTCATTTTTGATGTGGAATACGGAATGGCTCTGCATGCAGGGCAGGGGAATCGGGCCTCATCTCGCGGCGAGGGGTAAGTCTCATGGTTTTTCTCGAGTTGCGGCCGGAACCTGGGGTATATTCTCGAGTTACGACGGGGAGGGCCCTTCCAGACACGTGTTTGTTCAGCGACGTCAGGACTCCTGCCTAGGTGCGAGGGACACCTCGGGATTCTCCTCGAGTCTTGGCATGGCAATTGGGACACGTCTCCACGTGAGGCGGGAGACCCAGGGTCCCTTTCCACGTGCCACAGTGATCCTGGGACTCCTATCCATTTTCAAGAGGAGTCAGGCATCGTCTCCTTTGGAAGCATTGATCTCCGCGGACCTCTCGAGTTTTCAAAGGATGTGAGGCCTCCGGACGCGAGGAGGCGGAGGACTAGGTCTTTCGCTGTGTTCTGCACAGGGGATTCAGACATCCCTTCGTCTTTGGAGATGCAAGACGAGCCTGCATTCAATTCACTGCAGGGATATCCGGCCTTACTTCGAGTCAGTGCATCTCGGTGTCCATTCCACTTGAGGCCACAAACTCAGGGTCCCTCTCACATACCTGTAGCTGAGAGAAGCCTCCTCTTAAGGGGCTTGTGGAAAGTTCGTATTCCTCTGAGTTGAAGCCAGGGACTAATCTCTCATCTCGAGTTGATTTGGGGTCCACGGAGCCATTTCGTGTTACTACAGTGACCTCAGGATCCCTCTAGACTTGAGACAGTGATCTTGGGTTTTCTCTGGAGTGCCATCAAGGAAATCAAGTCTCCTTTCACGTTTGATGTGGAACACGGAATTGCTCTGCACGCAGTCCAGGGGAATCGGGCCTCATGTCGCGGCGAGGGGGAAGTCTCATGGTTTTTCTCGAGTTGCGGCCGGAACCTGGGGTATATTCTCGAGTTACGACGCGGAGGGCCCTTCCAGACTCGTGTTTGTTCAGCGATGTCAGGACTCCTGCCTAGGTGCGAGGGACACCTCGGGATTCTCCTTGAGTCTTGGCATGGCAATTGGGACTCGTCTCCACGTGAGGTGGGAGACCCAGGGTCCCTTTCCATGTGCCACAGGGATCCTGGGACTCCTATCCATTTTCAGGGGAGTCAGGCATCGTCTCCTTTGGAAGCATTGATCTCCGCGGACCTCTCGAGTTTTCAAAGGATGTGAGGCCTCCGTTCGCGATGAGGCGGAGAACTAGGACTTTCTCTGTGGTCTCCACAGGGGATTCAGACATCCCTTCGTCTTGGGAGATGCAAGACGAGCCTGCATTCAATTCACTGCATGGATATGCGGCCTTAATTCGAGTCAGAGCATCTCGGTGTCCATTGCACTTGAGGCCACAAACTCAGGGTCCCTCTCACATACCTGTAGCTGAGAGAAGCCTCCTCTTGAGGTGCTTGTGGAAAGTTGGTATTCCTATTGAGTTGAAGCCAGGGACTAAGCTCTAATCTCGAGTTGATTTGGGGTCCACGGAGCCCTTTCGTGTTGCTCCAGTGACCTCAGGATCCCTCTAGACTTGAGACAGTGATCTTGGGTTTTCTCTGGAGTGCCATCAAGGAAATCAAGGCTCCTTTCACGTTTGATGTGGAACACGGAATTGCGCTGCATGCAGTGCAGGGGAATCGGGCCTCAACTCGCGGCGAGGGGAAATCTCATGGTTTCTCTCGAGTTGCGGCCAGAACCTGGTGTATAATCTCGAGTTACGAAGGGGAGGGCCCTTCCAGACACGTGTTTGTTCAGAGACGTCAGGACTCCTGCCTAGGCGCAAGGGACAACTCGGGATACTCCTCGAGTCTTGGCATGGCAATTGGGACGCGTCTCCACGTGAGGCGGGACACCCACTGTCCTGTTCCACGTGCCACAGGGATCCTGGGACTCCTATACATTTTCAAGAAGAGTCTGGCATCTTCTCCTTTGGAAGCATTGATCTCCGCGGAACTCTCGAGTTTTCAAAGGATGTGAGGCCTCCGGTCTTGATAAGGCGGAGAACTAGGTCTTTCTCTGTGGTCTCCACAGGGGATTCAGACATCCCTTCGTCTTGGGAGATGGAAGACGAGCCTGCTTTCAATTCACTGTAGGGATATCCGCTCTTACTTCGAGTCAGAGCATCTCGGTGTCCATTCCACTTGAGGCCACAAACTCAGGGTCCCTCTCACATACCTGTAGCTGAGAGAAGCCTCCTCTTGAGGTGCTTGTGGAAAGTTGGTATTCCCCTTGAGTCGAAGCCAGGGACTAAGCTGTCATCTCGAGTTGATTTGGGGTCCACGGAGCCCTTTGATGTTGCTCCAGTGACCTCAGGATCCCTCTAGACTTGAGACAGTGATCTTGGGTTTTCTCTGGAGTGCCATCAAGGAAAGCAAGGCTCCTATCACGTTTGATGTGGAACACGGAATTGCTCTGCACGCTGTGCAGGGGAATCGGGCCTCATCTCGCGGCGAGGGGGAAGTCTCATGGTTTTTCTCGAGTTGCGGCCGGAACCTGGGGTATATTCTCGAGTTACGACGCGGAGGGCCCTTTCAGACACGTGTTTGTTCAGCGACGTCAGGACTACTGCCTAGGTGCCAGGGACACCTCGGGATTCTCCTCGAGTCTAGGCATGGCAATTTGGACGCGTCTCCACGTGAGGCGGAAGACCCAGGGTCCCTTTCCACGTGCCACAGGGATCCTGGGACTCCTATCCATTTTCAAGAGGAGTCAGGCATCGTCTCCTTTGGAAGCATTGATCTCCGCGGACCTCTCGAGTTTTCAAAGGATGTGAGGCCTCCGGTCGCCATGAGGCGGAGAACTCGGTCTTTCTCTGTGGTCTCCACAGGGGATTCAGACATCCCTTCGTCTTGGGAGATGCAAGACGAGCCTGCATTCAATTCACTGCAGGGATATCCGGCCTTACTTCGAGTCAGAGCATCGTGGTGTCCATTCCACTTGAGGCCACAAACTAATGGTCCCTCTCACATACCTGTAGCTGAGAGAAGCCTCCTCTTGAGGTGCTTGTGGAAAGTTGGTATTACTCTTGAGTTGAAGCCAGGGACTAAGCTCTCATCTCGTGTTGATTTGGGGTCCACGGAGCCCTTTCATGTTGCTCCAGTGACCTCAGGATCCCTCTAGACTTGAGACAGTGATCTTGGGTTTTCTCTGGAGTGCCATCAAGGAAATCAAGGCTCCTTTCACGTTTGATGTGGAACACGGAATTGCTCTGCATGCAGTGCAGGGGAATCGGGCCTCATCTCGCGGCGAGGGGGAAGTCTCATGGTTTTTCTCGAGGTGCGGCCGGAACCTGGGGTATATTCTCGAGTTACGACAGGGAGGGCCCTTCCAGACACGTGTTTGTTCAGCGACGTCAGGACTCCTGCCTAGGTGCGAGGGACACCTCGGGATTCTCCTCGAGTCTTGGCATGGCAATTTGGACGCGTCTCCACGCGAGGCGGGAGACCCAAGGTCCCTATCCACGTGCCACAGGGATCCTGGGACTCCTATCCATTTTCAAGAGAAGGCAGGCATCGTCTCCTTTGGAAGCTTTGATCTTCGCATAACTCTCGAGTTTTCAAAGGATGTGAGGCCTCCGGTCGCGATGAGGCGGAGGTCTAGGTCTTTCTCTGTCGTCTCCACAGGGGATTCAGACATCCCTTCGTCTTGGGAGATGCAAGACGAGCCTGCATTCAATTCACTGCAGGGATATCCGGCCTTACTTTGAGTCAGAGCATCTCTGTGTCCATTCGACTTGAGGCCACAAACTCAGGGTCCCTCTCACATACCTGTAGCTGAGAGAAGCCTCCTCTTGAGGTGCTTGTGGAAAGTTGGTATTCCTCTTGAGTCGAAGCCAGGGACTAAGCTCTCATCTCGAGTTGATTTGGGGGCCACGGAGCCCTTTCGTGTTGCTCCACTGACCTCAGGATCCCTCTAGACTTGAGACAGTGATCTTGGGTTTTCTCTGGAGTGTCATCAAGGAAATCAAGGCTCCTTTCACGTTTGATGTGGAACACGGAATTGCTCTGCACGCAGTGCAGGGGAATCGGGCCTCATCTCGCGGCGAGGGGGAAGTCTCATGGTTTTTCACGAGTTGCGGTCGTAATCTGGGGTATATTCTCGAGTTACGATGGGGAGGGCCCTTCCAGACACGTGTTTGTTCAGCGACGTCAGGACTCCTGCCTAGGTGCGAGGGACACCTCGGGATTCTCCTCGAGTCTTGGCATGGCAATTGGGACGTGTCTCCACGTGAGGCGGGAAACCCAGGGTCCCTTTCCACGTGCCACACGGATCCTGGGACTCCTATCCATTTTCAAGAGGAGTCAGGCATCGTCTCCTTTGGAAGCATTGATCTCCGCGGACCTCTCGAGTTTTCAAAGGATGTGAGGCCTCCGGCCGCGATGAGGCGGAAAATTAGGTCTTTCTCTGTGGTCTCCACAGGGGATTCACACATCCCTTCCTCTTGGGAGATGCAAGACGAGCCTGCATTCAATTCACTGCAGGGATATCCGGCCTTACTTCGAGTCAGAGCATCTCGGTGTCCATTCCACTTGAGGCCACAAACTCAGGGGCCCTCTCACATACCTGTAGCTGAGAGAAGCCTCCTCTTGAGGTACTTGTGGAAAGTTGGTATTCCTCTTTAGTCGAAGCCAGTGACTAAGCTCTCATCTCGAGTTGATTTGGGGTCCACGGAGCCCTTTCGTGTTGCTACAGTGACCTCAGGATCCCTCTAGACTAGAGACAGTGATCTTGGGTTTTCTCTGGAGTGCCATCAAGGAAATCAAGGCTCCTTTCACGTTTGATGTGGAACACGGAATTGCTCTGCATGCAGTGCAGGGGAATCGGGCCTCATCTCGCGGCGAGGGGGAAGTCTTATGGGTTTTCTCGAGTTGCGGAGCGAACCTGGGGTATATTCCCGAGTTACGACGGGGAGGGCCCTTCCAGACATGTGTTTGTTCAGCTACGTCAGGACTCCTGCCTAGGTGGGATGGACACCTGGGATTCTCCTCGAGTCTTGGCATGGCAATTGGGAAGTGTCTCCACGTGAGGCGGGAGACCGAGTGTCCCTTTCCACATGCCACAGGGATCCTGGGACTCCTATCCATTTTCAAGAGGACTCAGGCATCGTCTCCTTTGGAAGCATTGATCTCCGCGGACCTCTCGAGTTTTCAAAGGATGTGAGGCCTCCAGTCGCGATGAGGCGGAGAACTAGGTCTTTCTCTGTGGTCTGCACAGGGGATTCAGACATCCCTTTGTCATGGGAGATGCAAGACGAGCCTGCATTCAATTCACTACAGGGATATCCGGCCTTACTTCGAGTCAGAGCATCTCATTGTCCATTCCACTTGAGGCCACAAAATTAGGGTTCCTCTCATATACTTGTAGCTGAGAGAAGCCGCCTCTAAGGGTGCTTGTGGAAACTTGGTATTCCTCTTGAGTGAAGCCAGGGACTAAGCTATCATCTCGATTTGATTTGGCGTTCACGGAGCCCTTTCGTGACGCTACAGTGACCTCAGTATCCCTCTAGATTTGAGACAGTGATCTTGGGTTTTCTCTGGAGTGCCATGAAGGAAAGCAAGGCTCCTTTCACGTTTGATGTGGAACACGGACTTGCTCTGCACTCAGTGCAGGGGAATCGGGATTCATCTCGCGGCGACGGGGAAGTCTCATGGTTTTTCTCGAGTTGCGGCCGGAACCTGGGGTATATTCTCGAGTTAAGACGGGGAGTGCCCTTCCACACACGTGTTTGTTCAGCGACGTCAGGACTCCTGCCTAGGTGCGAGGGACACCTGGGGATTCTCCTCGAGTCTTGGCATGGCAATTGGGACGCGTCTCCACGTGAGGCGGGAGACCCAGCGTCCCTTTCCACGTGTCACAGGGATCCTGGGACGCCTATCCATTTTCAAGAGGAGTCAGGCATCGTCTCCTTTGGAAGTATTGATCTCCAGGGACCTCTCGAGTTTTCAAAGATGTGAGGCCTCCGGTCGCGATGAGGCGGAGAACTAGGTCTTTCTCTGTGGTCTCCACAGGGGATTCAGACATCTCTACGTCTTGGGAGATGCAAGAGGAGCCTGCATTCAATTCACTGCAGGGATATCCGGTCCTACCTCTTGTCAGAGCATCTCGGTGTCCATTCCACTTGAGGCCACAAACTCAGGGTCCCTCTCACATACATGTAGCTGAGAGAAGCCTCCTCTTGAGGTGCTTGTGGAAAGTTGGGATTCCTCTTGAGTCGAAGCCAGGGACTAAGCTGTCATCTCGAGTTGATTTGGGGTCCAAGAGCGCTTTGCTGTTGCTACAGGGACCTCAGGATCCCTATAGACTTGAGACAGTGATCTTGAGTTTTGTCTAGAGTGCCATCAAGGAAATCAAGGCTCCTGTCACGTTTGATGTGGAAAACGGAATTGCTCTGCACGCAGTGCAGGGGAATCGGGCCTCATCTCGCGGCGAGGGGGAAGTCTCATGGTTTTATTAGAGTTGCGGTCCTAATCTGGGGTATATTCTCGAGTTACGATGGGGAGGGCCCTTCCAGACACGTGTTTGTTCAGCGACGTCAGGACTCCTGCCTAGGTGCGAGGGACACCTCGGGATTCTCCTCGAGTCTTGGCATGGCAATTGGGACGCGTCTCCACGTGAGGCGGGAGACCCAGGGTCCCTTTCCACGTGCCACAGTGAGCCTGGGACTCCTATCCATTTTCAGGAGGAGTCAGGAATCGTCTCCTTTGGAAGCATTGATCTCTGCAGACCTCTCGAGTTTTCAAAGGATGTGAGGCCTCCGGACGCGATGAGGGGGAGGACTAGTTCTTTCTCTGTGGTCTCCACAGGGGATTCAGACATCCCTTCGTCTTGGGAGATGCAAGACGAGCCTGCATTCAATTCACTGCAGGGATATCCGGCCTTACTTCGAGTCAGAGCATCTCGGTGTCCATTCCACTTGAGGCCACAAACTCAGGGGCCCTCTCACATACCTGTAGCTGAGAGAAGCCTCCTCTTGAGGTGCTTGTGGAAAGTTGGTATTCCTCTTGAGTCGAAGCCAGGGACTAAGCTCTCATCTCGAGTTGATTTGGGGGCCACGGAGCCCTTTCGTGTTGCTCCACTGACCTCAGGATCCCTCCTGACTTGAGACAGTGATCTTGGGTTTTCTCTGGAGTGTCATCAAGGAAATCAAGGCTCCTTTCACGTTTGATGTGGAACACGGAATTGCTCTGCACGCAGTGCAGGGGAATCGGGCCTCATCTTGCGGCGAGGGGGAAGTCTCATGGTTTTTCTTGAATTGCGGCCCGAACCTGGGGTATATTCTCGAGTTACGACGGGGAGGGCCCTTCCAGACACGTGTTTGTTCAGCGACGTCAGGACTCCTGCCTAGGTGCGAGGGACACCTCGGGATTCTCCTCGAGTCTTGGCATGGCAATTTGGACGCGTCTCCACGCGAGGCGGGAGACCCAAGGTCCCTATCCACGTGCCACAGGGATCCTGGGACTCCTATCCATTTTCAAGAGAAGCCAGGCATCGTCTCCTTTGGAAGCTTTGATCTTCGCATAACTCTCGAGTTTTCAAAGGATGTGAGGCCTCCGGTCGCGATGAGGCGGAGGTCTAGGTCTTTCTCTGTCGTCTCCACAGGGGATTCAGACATCCCTTCGTCTTGGGAGATGCAAGACGAGCCTGCATTCAATTCACTGCAGGGATATCCGGCCTTACTTTGAGTCAGAGCATCTCTGTGTCCATTCGACTTGAGGCCACAAACTCAGGGTCCCTCTCACATACCTGTAGCTGAGAGAAGCCTCCTCTTGAGGTGCTTGTGGAAAGTTGGTATTCCTCTTGAGTCGAAGCCAGGGACTAAGCTCTCATCTCGAGTTGATTTGGGGGCCACGGAGCCCTTTCGTGTTGCTCCACTGACCTCAGGATCCCTCTAGACTTGAGACAGTGATCTTGGGTTTTCTCTGGAGTGTCATCAAGGAAATCAAGGCTCCTTTCACGTTTGATGTGGAACACGGAATTGCTCTGCACGCAGTGCAGGGGAATCGGGCCTCATCTCGCGGCGAGGGGGAAGTCTCATGGTTTTTCACGAGTTGCGGTCGTAATCTGGGGTATATTCTCGAGTTACGATGGGGAGGGCCCTTCCAGACACGTGTTTGTTCAGCGACGTCAGGACTCCTGCCTAGGTGCGAGGGACACCTCGGGATTCTCCTCGAGTCTTGGCATGGCAATTGGGACGTGTCTCCACGTGAGGCGGGAAACCCAGGGTCCCTTTCCACGTGCCACACGGATCCTGGGACTCCTATCCATTTTCAAGAGGAGTCAGGCATCGTCTCCTTTGGAAGCATTGATCTCCGCGGACCTCTCGAGTTTTCAAAGGATGTGAGGCCTCCGGCCGCGATGAGGCGGAAAATTAGGTCTTTCTCTGTGGTCTCCACAGGGGATTCACACATCCCTTCCTCTTGGGAGATGCAAGACGAGCCTGCATTCAATTCACTGCAGGGATATCCGGCCTTACTTCGAGTCAGAGCATCTCGGTGTCCATTCCACTTGAGGCCACAAACTCAGGGGCCCTCTCACATACCTGTAGCTGAGAGAAGCCTCCTCTTGAGGTACTTGTGGAAAGTTGGTATTCCTCTTTAGTCGAAGCCAGTGACTAAGCTCTCATCTCGAGTTGATTTGGGGTCCACGGAGCCCTTTCGTGTTGCTACAGTGACCTCAGGATCCCTCTAGACTAGAGACAGTGATCTTGGGTTTTCTCTGGAGTGCCATCAAGGAAATCAAGGCTCCTTTCACGTTTGATGTGGAACACGGAATTGCTCTGCATGCAGTGCAGGGGAATCGGGCCTCATCTCGCGGCGAGGGGGAAGTCTCATGGTTTTTCTCGAGGTGCGGCCGGAACCTGGGGTATATTCTCGAGTTACGACGGGGAGGGCCCTTCCAGACACGTGTTTGTTCAGCGACGTCAGGACTCCTGCCTAGGTGCGAGGGACACCTCGGGATTCTCCTCGAGTCTGGGCATGGCAATTGGGTCGCGTCTCCACGTGATGCGGGAGACCCAGGGTCCCTTTCCACGTGCCACAGGGATCCTGGGACTCCTATCCATTTTCAAGAGGAGTCAGGCATCGTCTCCTTTGGTAGCATTGATCTCCGCGGACCTCTCGAGTTTTCAAAGGATGTGAGGCCTCCGTTCGCGATAAGGCAGAGAACTAGGACTTTCTCTGTGGTCTCCACAGGGGATTCAGACATCCCTTCGTCTTGGGAGATGCAAGACGAGCCTGCATTCAATTCACTGCATGGATATGCGGCCTTAATTCGAGTCAGAGCATCTCGGTGTCCATTGCACTTGAGGCCACAAACTCAGGGTCCCTCTCACATACCTGTAGCTGAGAGAAGCCTCCTCTTGAGGTGCTTGTGGAAAGTTGGTATTCCTATTGAGTTGAAGCCAGGGACTAAGCTCTAATCTCGAGTTGATTTGGGGTCCACGGAGCCCTTTCGTGTTGCTCCAGTGACCTCAGGATCCCTCTAGACTTGAGACAGTGATCTTGGGTTTTCTCTGGAGTGCCATCAAGGAAATCAAGGCTCCTTTCACGTTTGATGTGGAACACGGAATTGCGCTGCATGCAGTGCAGGGGAATCGGGCCTCAACTCGCGGCGAGGGGGAAATCTCATGGTTTCTCTCGAGTTGCGGCCAGAACCTGGTGTATAATCTCGAGTTACGAAGGGGAGGGCCCTTCCAGACACGTGTTTGTTCAGAGACGTCAGGACTCCTGCCTAGGCGCAAGGGACAACTCGGGATACTCCTCGAGTCTTGGCATGGCAATTGGGACGCGTCTCCACGTGAGGCGGGACACCCACTGTCCTGTTCCACGTGCCACAGGGATCCTGGGACTCCTATACATTTTCAAGAAGAGTCTGGCATCTTCTCCTTTGGAAGCATTGATCTCCGCGGAACTCTCGAGTTTTCAAAGGATGTGAGGCCTCCGGTCTTGATAAGGTGGAGAACTAGGTCTTTCTCTGTGGTCTCCACAGGGGATTCAGACATCCCTTCGTCTTGGGAGATGGAAGACGAGCCTGCTTTCAATTCACTGTAGGGATATCCGGCCTTACTTCGAGTCAGAGCATCTCGGTGTCCATTCCACTTGAGGCCACAAACTCAGGGTCCCTCTCACATACCTGTAGCTGAGAGAAGCCTCCTCTTGAGGTGCTTGTGGAAAGTTGGTATTCCCCTTGAGTCGAAGCCAGGGACTAAGCTGTCATCTCGAGTTGATTTGGGGTCCACGGAGCCCTTTGATGTTGCTCCAGTGACCTCAGGATCCCTCTAGACTTGAGACAGTGATCTTGGGTTTTCTCTGGAGTGCCATCAAGGAAAGCAAGGCTCCTATCACGTTTGATGTGGAACACGGAATTGCTCTGCACGCTGTGCAGGGGAATCGGGCCTCATCTCGCGGCGAGGGGGAAGTCTCATGGTTTTTCTCGAGTTGCGGCCGGAACCTGGTGTATATTCTCGAGTTACGACGCGGAGGGCCCTTTCAGACACGTGTTTGTTCAGCGACGTCAGGACTACTGCCTAGGTGCCAGGGACACCTCGGGATTCTCCTCGAGTCTAGGCATGGCAATTTGGACGCGTCTCCACGTGAGGCGGAAGACCCAGGGTCCCTTTCCACGTGCCACAGGGATCCTGGGACTCCTATCCATTTTCAAGAGGAGTCAGGCATCGTCTCCTTTGGAAGCATTGATCTCCGCGGACCTCTCGAGTTTTCAAAGGATGTGAGGCCTCCGGTCGCCATGAGGCGGAGAACTCGGTCTTTCTCTGTGGTCTCCACAGGGGATTCAGACATCCCTTCGTCTTGGGAGATGCAAGACGAGCCTGCATTCAATTCACTGCAGGGATATCCAGCCTTACTTCGAGTCAGAGCATCGTGGTGTCCATTCCACTTGAGGCCACAAACTAATGGTCCCTCTCACATACCTGTAGCTGAGAGAAGCCTCCTCTTGAGGTGCTTGTGGAAAGTTGGTATTACTCTTGAGTTGAAGCCAGGGACTAAGCTCTCATCTCGTGTTGATTTGGGGTCCACGGAGCCCTTTCATGTTGCTCCAGTGACCTCAGGATCCCTCTAGACTTGAGACAGTGATCTTGGGTTTTCTCTGGAGTGCCATCAAGGAAATCAAGGCTCCTTTCACGTTTGATGTGGAACACGGAATTGCTCTGCATGCAGTGCAGGGGAATCGGGCCTCATCTCGCGGCGAGGGGGAAGTCTCATGGTTTTTCTCGAGGTGCGGCCGGAACCTGGGGTATATTCTCGAGTTACGACGGGGAGGGCCCTTCCAGACTCGTGTTTGTTCAGCGACGTCAGCACTCCTGCCTAGGTGCGAGGGACACCTCGGGATTCTCCTCGAGTCTGGGCATGGCAATTGGGTCGCGTCTCCACGTGAGGCGGGAGACCCAGGGTCCCTTTCCACGTGCCACAGGGATCCTGGGACTCCTATCCATTTTCAAGAGGAGTCAGGCATCGTATCCTTTGGACGCATTGATCTCCGCGGACCTCTCGAGTTTCCAAAGCATGTGAGGGATCCGGTCGCGATGTTGCGGAGAATTAGGTCTTTCTCTGTGGTCTCCACAGGGGATTCAGACATCCCTTCGTCTTGGGAGATGCAAGACGAGCCTGCATTCAATTCACTGCAGGGATATCCGGCCTTACTTCGAGTCAGAGCATCTCGGTGTCCATTCCACTGAGGCCACAAATTCAGGGTCCCTCTCACATACCTGTAGCTGAGAGAAGCCTCCTCTTGAGGTGCTTGTGGAAAGTTGGTATTCCTCTTGAGTCGAAGCCAGGGACTAAGCTCTCATCTCGAGTTGATTTGTGGTCCACGGAGCCCTTTCGTGTTTCTCCAGTGACCTCAGGATCCCTCTAGACTTGAGACAGTGAACTTGGGTTTTCTCTGGAGTGCCATCAAGTAATCAAGGCTCCTTTCCTGTTTGATGTGGAACACGGAATTGCTCTGCACGCAGTGCAGGGGAATCGGGCCTCATCTCGCGGCGAGAGGGAAGTCTCATGGTTTTTCTCGAGTTGCGGCCAGAACCTGGGGTATATTCTCGAGTTACGACGCGGAGGACCCTTCCAGACACGTGTTTGTTCAGCGACGTCAGGACTCCTGCCTAGGTGCGAGGGACACCTCGGGATTCTCCACGAGTCTTGGCATGGCAATTGGGACGCGTCTCCACGTGAAACGGGAGACCCAGCGTCCCTTTTCATGTGCCACAGGGATCCTGGATCTCCTATCCATTTTCAAGAAGAGTCAGGCATCGTCTCCTTTGGAAGCATTGATCTCCGCAGGCCTCTCGAGTTTTCAAAGGATGTGAGGCCTCCGGTCGCGATGAGGTGGAGGACTAGTTCTTTCTCTGTGGTCTCCACAGCGGATTCAGACATCCCTTACTCTTGGGAGATGCAAGACGAGCCTGCATTCAATTCACTGCAGGGATATGCGGCCTTACTTCGAGTCAGAGCATCTCGGAGTCCATTCCACTTGAGGCCACAAACTCAGGGTCCCTCTCACATACCTGTAGCTGAGAGAAGCCTCCTCTTGAAGTGCTTGTGGAAAGTTGGTATTGCTCTTGAGTCGAAGCCAGGGACTAAGCTCTCATCTCGAGTTGATTTGTGGTCCACGGAGCCCTTTCGTGTTGCTCCAGTGACCTCAGGATCCCTCTAGACTTGAGACAGTGAACTTGGGTATTCTCTGGAGTGCCATCAAGGAAATCAAGGCTCCTTTCACGTTTGATGTGGAAAACGGAATTGTTCTACACGCAGTGCAGGGGAATAGGGCCTCATGTAGCGGCGAGGGGGAAGTCTCATGGTTTTTCTCGAGTTGCGGCTGGAACCTGGGGTATATTCTCGAGTTAGGATGGGGAGGGCCCTTCCAGACACGTGTTTGTTCAGCGACGTCAGGACTCCTGCCTAGGTGCGAGGGACACCTCGGGATTCTCCTCGAGTCTTGGCATGGCAATTGGGATGCGTCTCCATGTGAGGCGGGAGACCCAGGTTCCCTTTCCACATGCCACAGTGATCCTGGGACTCCTATCCATTTTCAAGAGGAGTCAGGCATCGTCTCCTTTGGAAGCATTGATCTCCGTGGACCTCTCGAGTTTTCAAAGGATGTGAGGCCTCCGCTCGCGATGAGGTGGAGAATTAGGTCTTACTCTGTGGTCTACACAGGGGATTCACACATCCCTTCGTCTTGGGAGATGCAAGACGAGCCTGCATTCAATTCACTGCAGGGATATCTGGCCTTACTTCGAGTCAGAGCATCTCGGTGTCCATTCCACTTGAGGCCACAAACTCTGGGTCCCTCTCACATACCTGTAGCTGAGAGAAGCCACCTCTTGAGGTGCTTGTGGAAAGTTGGTATTCCTCTTGAGTCGAAGCCAGGGACTAAGCTCTCATCTCGAGTTGATTTGGGGTCCACGGAGCCCTTTTGTGCTACTCCAGTGACCTCAGGATCCCTCTAGACTTGAGACAGTGATCTTGGGTTTTCTCTGGAGTGCCATCAAGGAAATCAAGGCTCCTTTCATTTTTGATGTGGAATACGGAATGGCTCTGCATGCAGGGCAGGGGAATCGGGCCTCATCTCGCGGCGAGGGGTAAGTCTCATGGTTTTTCTCGAGTTGCGGCCGGAACCTGGGGTATATTCTCGAGTTACGACGGGGAGGGCCCTTCCAGACACGTGTTTGTTCAGCGACGTCAGGACTCCTGCCTAGGTGCGAGGGACACCTCGGGATTCTCCTCGAGTCTTGGCATGGCAATTGGGACACGTCTCCACGTGAGGCGGGAGACCCAGGGTCCCTTTCCACGTGCCACAGTGATCCTGGGACTCCTATCCATTTTCAAGAGGAGTCAGGCATCGTCTCCTTTGGAAGCATTGATCTCCGCGGACCTCTCGAGTTTTCAAAGGATGTGAGGCCTCCGGACGCGAGGAGGCGGAGGACTAGGTCTTTCGCTGTGTTCTGCACAGGGGATTCAGACATCCCTTCGTCTTGGGAGATGCAAGACGAGCCTGCATTCAATTCACTGCAGGGATATCCGGCCTTACTTCGAGTCAGTGCATCTCGGTGTCCATTCCACTTGAGGCCACAAACTCAGGGTCCCTCTCACATACCTGTAGCTGAGAGAAGCCTCCTCTTAAGGGGCTTGTGGAAAGTTCGTATTCCTCTGAGTTGAAGCCAGGGACTAATCTCTCATCTCGAGTTGATTTGGGGTCCACGGAGCCATTTCGTGTTACTACAGTGACCTCAGGATCCCTCTAGACTTGAGACAGTGATCTTGGGTTTTCTCTGGAGTGCCATCAAGGAAATCAAGTCTCCTTTCACGTTTGATGTGGAACACGGAATTGCTCTGCACGCAGTCCAGGGGAATCGGGCCTCATGTCGCGGCGAGGGGGAAGTCTCATGGTTTTTCTCGAGTTGCGGCCGGAACCTGGGGTATATTCTCGAGTTACGACGCGGAGGGCCCTTCCAGACTCGTGTTTGTTCAGCGATGTCAGGACTCCTGCCTAGGTGCGAGGGACACCTCGGGATTCTCCTTGAGTCTTGGCATGGCAATTGGGACTCGTCTCCACGTGAGGTGGGAGACCCAGGGTCCCTTTCCATGTGCCACAGGGATCCTGGGACTCCTATCCATTTTCAGGGGAGTCAGGCATCGTCTCCTTTGGAAGCATTGATCTCCGCGGACCTCTCGAGTTTTCAAAGGATGTGAGGCCTCCGTTCGCGATGAGGCGGAGAACTAGGACTTTCTCTGTGGTCTCCACAGGGGATTCAGACATCCCTTCGTCTTGGGAGATGCAAGACGAGCCTGCATTCAATTCACTGCATGGATATGCGGCCTTAATTCGAGTCAGAGCATCTCGGTGTCCATTGCACTTGAGGCCACAAACTCAGGGTCCCTCTCACATACCTGTAGCTGAGAGAAGCCTCCTCTTGAGGTGCTTGTGGAAAGTTGGTATTCCTATTGAGTTGAAGCCAGGGACTAAGCTCTAATCTCGAGTTGATTTGGGGTCCACGGAGCCCTTTCGTGTTGCTCCAGTGACCTCAGGATCCCTCTAGACTTGAGACAGTGATCTTGGGTTTTCTCTGGAGTGCCATCAAGGAAATCAAGGCTCCTTTCACGTTTGATGTGGAACACGGAATTGCGCTGCATGCAGTGCAGGGGAATCGGGCCTCAACTCGCGGCGAGGGGAAATCTCATGGTTTCTCTCGAGTTGCGGCCAGAACCTGGTGTATAATCTCGAGTTACGAAGGGGAGGGCCCTTCCAGACACGTGTTTGTTCAGAGACGTCAGGACTCCTGCCTAGGCGCAAGGGACAACTCGGGATACTCCTCGAGTCTTGGCATGGCAATTGGGACGCGTCTCCACGTGAGGCGGGACACCCACTGTCCTGTTCCACGTGCCACAGGGATCCTGGGACTCCTATACATTTTCAAGAAGAGTCTGGCATCTTCTCCTTTGGAAGCATTGATCTCCGCGGAACTCTCGAGTTTTCAAAGGATGTGAGGCCTCCGGTCTTGATAAGGCGGAGAACTAGGTCTTTCTCTGTGGTCTCCACAGGGGATTCAGACATCCCTTCGTCTTGGGAGATGGAAGACGAGCCTGCTTTCAATTCACTGTAGGGATATCCGCTCTTACTTCGAGTCAGAGCATCTCGGTGTCCATTCCACTTGAGGCCACAAACTCAGGGTCCCTCTCACATACCTGTAGCTGAGAGAAGCCTCCTCTTGAGGTGCTTGTGGAAAGTTGGTATTCCCCTTGAGTCGAAGCCAGGGACTAAGCTGTCATCTCGAGTTGATTTGGGGTCCACGGAGCCCTTTGATGTTGCTCCAGTGACCTCAGGATCCCTCTAGACTTGAGACAGTGATCTTGGGTTTTCTCTGGAGTGCCATCAAGGAAAGCAAGGCTCCTATCACGTTTGATGTGGAACACGGAATTGCTCTGCACGCTGTGCAGGGGAATCGGGCCTCATCTCGCGGCGAGGGGGAAGTCTCATGGTTTTTCTCGAGTTGCGGCCGGAACCTGGGGTATATTCTCGAGTTACGACGCGGAGGGCCCTTTCAGACACGTGTTTGTTCAGCGACGTCAGGACTACTGCCTAGGTGCCAGGGACACCTCGGGATTCTCCTCGAGTCTAGGCATGGCAATTTGGACGCGTCTCCACGTGAGGCGGAAGACCCAGGGTCCCTTTCCACGTGCCACAGGGATCCTGGGACTCCTATCCATTTTCAAGAGGAGTCAGGCATCGTCTCCTTTGGAAGCATTGATCTCCGCGGACCTCTCGAGTTTTCAAAGGATGTGAGGCCTCCGGTCGCCATGAGGCGGAGAACTCGGTCTTTCTCTGTGGTCTCCACAGGGGATTCAGACATCCCTTCGTCTTGGGAGATGCAAGACGAGCCTGCATTCAATTCACTGCAGGGATATCCGGCCTTACTTCGAGTCAGAGCATCGTGGTGTCCATTCCACTTGAGGCCACAAACTAATGGTCCCTCTCACATACCTGTAGCTGAGAGAAGCCTCCTCTTGAGGTGCTTGTGGAAAGTTGGTATTACTCTTGAGTTGAAGCCAGGGACTAAGCTCTCATCTCGTGTTGATTTGGGGTCCACGGAGCCCTTTCATGTTGCTCCAGTGACCTCAGGATCCCTCTAGACTTGAGACAGTGATCTTGGGTTTTCTCTGGAGTGCCATCAAGGAAATCAAGGCTCCTTTCACGTTTGATGTGGAACACGGAATTGCTCTGCATGCAGTGCAGGGGAATCGGGCCTCATCTCGCGGCGAGGGGGAAGTCTCATGGTTTTTCTCGAGGTGCGGCCGGAACCTGGGGTATATTCTCGAGTTACGACGGGGAGGGCCCTTCCAGACACGTGTTTGTTCAGCGACGTCAGCACTCCTGCCTAGGTGCGAGGGACACCTCGGGATTCTCCTCGAGTCTGGGCATGGCAATTGGGTCGCGTCTCCACGTGAGGCGGGAGACCCAGGGTCCCTTTCCACGTGCCACAGGGATCCTGGGAATCCTATCCATTTTCAAGAGGAGTCAGGCATCGTATCCTTTGGACGCATTGATCTCCGCGGACCTCTCGAGTTTCCAAAGCATGTGAGGGATCCGGTCGCGATGTTGCGGAGAATTAGGTCTTTCTCTGTGGTCTCCACAGGGGATTCAGACATCCCTTCGTCTTGGGAGATGCAAGACGAGCCTGCATTCAATTCACTGCAGGGATATCCGGCCTTACTTCGAGTCAGAGCATCTCGGTGTTCATTCCACTGAGGCCACAAATTCAGGGTCCCTCTCACATACCTGTAGCTGAGAGAAGCCTCCTCTTGAGGTGCTTGTGGAAAGTTGGTATTCCTCTTGAGTCGAAGCCAGGGACTAAGCTCTCATCTCGAGTTGATTTGTGGTCCACGGAGCCCTTTCGTGTTTCTCCAGTGACCTCAGGATCCCTCTAGACTTGAGACAGTGAACTTGGGTTTTCTCTGGAGTGCCATCAAGTAATCAAGGCTCCTTTCCTGTTTGATGTGGAACACGGAATTGCTCTGCACGCAGTGCAGGGGAATCGGGCCTCATCTCGCGGCGAGAGGGAAGTCTCATGGTTTTTCTCGAGTTGCGGCCAGAACCTGGGGTATATTCTCGAGTTACGACGCGGAGGGCCCTTCCAGACACGTGTTTGTTCAGCGACGTCAGGACTCCTGCCTAGGTGCGAGGGACACCTCGGGATTCTCCACGAGTCTTGGCATGGCAATTGGGACGCGTCTCCACGTGAAACGGGAGACCCAGCGTCCCTTTTCACGTGCCACAGGGATCCTGGATCTCCTATCCATTTTCAAGAAGAGTCAGGCATCGTCTCCTTTGGAAGCATTGATCTCCGCAGGCCTCTCGAGTTTTCAAAGGATGTGAGGCCTCCGGTCGCGATGAGGCGGAGGACTAGTTCTTTCTCTGTGGTCTCCACAGCGGATTCAGACATCCCTTACTCTTGGGAGATGCAAGACGAGCCTGCCTTCAATTCACTGCAGGGATATGCGGCCTTACTTCGAGTCAGAGCATCTCGGTGTCCATTCCACTTGAGGCCACAAACTCAGGGTCCCTCTCACATACCTGTAGCTGAGAGAAGCCTCCTCTTGAAGTGCTTGTGGAAAGTTGGTATTCCTCTTGAGTCGAAGCCAGGGACTAAGCTCTCATCTCGAGTTGATTTGTGGTCCACGGAGCCCTTTCGTGTTGCTCCAGTGACCTCAGGATCCCTCTAGACTTGAGACAGTGAACTTGGGTATTCTCTGGAGTGCCATCAAGGAAATCAAGGCTCCTTTCACGTTTGATGTGGAAAACGGAATTGTTCTACACGCAGTGCAGGGGAATAGGGCCTCATGTAGCGGCGAGGGGGAAGTCTCATGGTTTTTCTCGAGTTGCGGCTGGAACCTGGGGTATATTCTCGAGTTAGGATGGGGAGGGCCCTTCCAGACACGTGTTTGTTCAGCGACGTCAGGACTCCTGCCTAGGTGCGAGGGACACCTCGGGATTCTCCTCGAGTCTTGGCATGGCAATTGGGATGCGTCTCCATGTGAGGCGGGAGACCCAGGTTCCCTTTCCACATGCCACAGTGATCCTGGGACTCCTATCCATTTTCAAGAGGAGTCAGGCATCGTCTCCTTTGGAAGCATTGATCTCCGCGGACCTCTCGAGTTTTCAAAGGATGTGAGGCCTCCGCTCGCGATGAGGTGGAGAATTAGGTCTTACTCTGTGGTCTACACAGGGGATTCACACATCCCTTCGTCTTGGGAGATGCAAGACGAGCCTGCATTCAATTCACTGCAGGGATATCTGGCCTTACTTCGAGTCAGAGCATCTCGGTGTCCATTCCACTTGAGGCCACAAACTCAGGGTCCCTCTCACATACCTGTAGCTGAGAGAAGCCACCTCTTGAGGTGCTTGTGGAAAGTTGGTATTCCTCTTGAGTCGAAGCTAGGGACTAAGCTCTCATCTCGAGTTGATTTGGGGTCCACGGAGCCCTTTTGTGCTACTCCAGTGACCTCAGGATCCCTCTAGACTTGAGACAGTGATCTTGGGTTTTCTCTGGAGTGCCATCAAGGAAATCAAGGCTCCTTTCATTTTTGATGTGGAATACGGAATGGCTCTGCATGCAGGGCAGGGGAATCGGGCCTCATCTCGCGGCGAGGGGTAAGTCTCATGGTTTTTCTCGAGTTGCGGCCGGAACCTGGGGTATATTCTCGAGTTACGACGGGGAGGGCCCTTCCAGACACGTGTTTGTTCAGCGACGTCAGGACTCCTGCCTAGGTGCGAGGGACACCTCGGGATTCTCCTCGAGTCTTGGCATGGCAATTGGGACACGTCTCCACGTGAGGCGGGAGACCCAGGGTCCCTTTCCACGTGCCACAGTGATCCTGGGACTCCTATCCATTTTCAAGAGGAGTCAGGCATCGTCTCCTTTGGAAGCATGGATCTCCGCGGACCTCTCGAGTTTTCAAAGGATGTGAGGCCTCCGGACGGGAGGAGGCGGAGGACTAGGTCTTTCGCTGTGTTCTGCACAGGGGATTCAGACATCCCTTCGTCTTGGGAGATGCAAGACGAGCCTGCATTCAATTCACTGCAGGGATATCCGGCCTTACTTCGAGTCAGTGCATCTCGGTGTCCATTCCACTTGAGGCCACAAACTCAGGGTCCCTCTCACATACCTGTAGCTGAGAGAAGCCTCCTCTTAAGGGGCTTGTGGAAAGTTCGTATTCCTCTGAGTTGAAGCCAGGGACTAATCTCTCATCTCGAGTTGATTTGGGGTCCACGGAGCCATTTCGTGTTACTACAGTGACCTCAGGATCCCTCTAGACTTGAGACAGTGATCTTGGGTTTTCTCTGGAGTGCCATCAAGGAAATCAAGTCTCCTTTCACGTTTGATGTGGAACACGGAATTGCTCTGCACGCAGTCCAGGGGAATCGGGCCTCATGTCGCGGCGAGGGGGAAGTCTCATGGTTTTTCTCGAGTTGCCGCCGGAACCTGGGGTATATTCTCGAGTTACGACGCGGAGGGCCCTTCCAGACTCGTGTTTGTTCAGCGATGTCAGGACTCCTGCCTAGGTGCGAGGGACACCTCGGGATTCTCCTCGAGTCTTGGCATGGCAATTGGGACTCGTCTCCACGTGAGGCGGGAAACCCAGGGTCCCTTTCCATGTGCCACAGGGATCCTGGGACTCCTATCCATTTTCAGGGGAGTCAGGCATCGTCTCCTTTGGAAGCATTGATCTCCGCGGACCTCTCGAGTTTTCAAAGGATGTGAGGCCTCCGTTCGCGATGAGGCGGAGAACTAGGACTTTCTCTGTGGTCTCCACAGGGGATTCAGACATGCCTTCGTCTTGGGAGATGCAAGACGAGCCTGCATTCAATTCACTGGAGGGATATCCGGCCTTACTTCGAGTCAGAGCATCTCGGTGTCCATTCCACTTGAGGCCACAAACTCAGGGTCCCTCTCACATACCTGTAGCTGAGAGAAGCCTCCTCTTGAGGTGCTTGTGGAAAGTTGGTATTCCTCTTGAGTCGAAGCCAGGGACTAAGCTCTCATGTCGAGATGATTTGGGGTCCACGGAGCCCTTTCATGTTGCTCCAGTGACCTCAGGATCCCTCTAGACTAGAGACAGTGACTTAGGGTTTTCTCTGGAGTGCCATCAAGGAAATCAAGGCTCCTTTCACGTTTGATGTGGAACACGGAATTGCTCTGCACGGAGTGCGGGGGAATCGGGCCTCAACTCGCGCGAGGGGGAAGTCTCATGGTTTTTCTCGAGTTGCGGCCGGAACCTGGGGTATATTCTCGAGTTACGACGGGGAGGGCCCTTCGAGACACGTGTTTTTTCAGCGACGTCAGGACTCCTGCCTAGTTGCGAGGGACACCTCGAGATTCTCCTCGAGTCTTTGCATGGCAATTGGGACGCATCTCCACGTGAGGCGGGAGACCCAGGGTCCCTTTTCACGTGCCACAGAGATCCTGGGACTCCTATCCATTTTCAGGAGGAATCAGGCATCGTCTCCTTTGGAAGCATTGATCTCTGCAGACCTCTCGAGTTTTCAAATGATGTGAGTCCTCCGGACGCGATGAGGCGGAGGACTAGTTCTTTCTCTGTCGTCTCCACAGGTGATTCAGACATCCCTTCATCTTGGGAGATGCAAGACGAGCCTGCATTCAATTCACTGCAGGGATATCCGGCCTTACTTCGAGTCAGAGCATCTCGGTGTCCATTCCACTTGAGGCCACAAACTCAGGGTCCCTCTCACATACCTGTAGCTGAGAGAAGCCTCCTATTGAGGTGCTTGTGGAAACTTGGTATTCCTCTTGAGTCGAAGCCAGGGACTAAGCTCTCATCTCGAGTTGATTTGGGGTCCACGGAGCCCTTTCTTGTTGCTCCAGTGACCTCAGGATCACTCTAGACTTGAGACAGTGATCTTGGGGTTTCTCTGGAGTGGATCAAGGAAATCAAGGCTCCTTTCAATTTTGATGTCGAACACGGAATTGCTCTGCACCCAGGGCAGGGGAATCGGACCTCATCTCGCGGCGAGGGGGAAGTCTCATGGTTTTTCTCGAGTTGTGGCCGGAACATGGGGTATATTCTCGAGTTACGTCGGGGAGGGCCCTTCCAGACACGTGTTTGTTCAGCGACGTCAGGACTCCTGCCTAGGGGCGAGGGACACCTCGGGATTCTCCTCGAGTCTTGGCATGGCAATTGGGACGCGTCTCCACGTGAGGCGGGAGACCCAGGCTCCCTTTCCACGTGCCACAAGGTTCCTGGGACTCCTATCCATTTTCAAGAGGAGTCAGGCATCGTCTCCTTTGGAAGCATTGATCTCCGCAGACCTCTCGAGTTTTCAAAGGATATGAGGCCTCCGGTAGGGATGCGGCGGAGAACTAGGTCTTTCTCTGTGGTCTCCACAGGGGATTCAGACATCCCTTCGTCTTGGGAGATGCAAGCCGAGCCTGCCTTCAATTCACTGCAGGGATATCCGGCCTTACTTCGAGTCAGAGTATCTCGGTGTCCATTCCACGTGAGGCCACAAACTCAGGGTCCCTCTCACATACCTGTAGCTGAGAGAAGCCTCCTCTTGAGGTGTTTGTGGAAAGTTGGTATTCCTCTTGAGTCGAATCCAGGGACTAAGCTCTCATCTCGAGTTGATTTTGGGTCCACGGAGCCATTTCGTGTTGGTACAGTGACTTCAGGATCCCTCTAGACTTGAGACAGTGATCTTGGGTTTTCTCTGGAGTGCCATCACGGAAATCAAGGCTCCTTTCACGTTTGATGTGGAACATGGAATTGCTCTGCACGCAGGGCAGGGAAATCGGGCCTCATCTCGTGGCGAGGGGGAAGTCTCATGGTTTTTCTCGAGTTGCGGCCGGAACCTGGGGTATATTCTCGAGTTACGACGCGGAGGGCCCTTCCAGACACGTGTTTGTTCAGCGATGTCAGGAATCCTGCCTAGGTGCGAGGGACACCTCGGGATTCTCCTCGAGTCTTGGCATGGCAATTGGGACGCGACTCCACGTGAGGCGGGAGACCCAGGGTCCCTTTCCATGTGCCACAGGGATTCTGGGACTCCTATCCATTTTCAAGGGGAGTCAGGCATCGTCTCCTTTGGAAGCATTGATCTCCGCGGACCTCTCGAGTTTTCAAAGGATGTGAGGCCTCCGTTCGCGATGAGGCGGAGAACTAGGACTTTCTCTGTGGTCTCCACAGGGGATTCAGACATGCCTTCGTCTTGGGAGATGCAAGACGAGCCTGCATTCAATTCACTGGAGGGATATCCGGCCTTACTTCGAGTCAGAGAATCTCGGTGTCCATTCCACTTGAGGCCACAAACTCAGGGTCCCTCTCACATACCTGTAGCTGAGAGAAGCCTCCTCTTGAGGTGCTTGTGGAAAGTTGGTATTCCTCTTGAGTCGAAGCCAGGGACTAAGCTCTCATGTCGAGATGATTTGGGGTCCACGGAGCCCTTTCATGTTGCTCCAGTGACCTCAGGATCCCTCTAGACTAGAGACAGTGACTTTGGGTTTTCTCTGGAGTGCCATCAAGGAAATCAAGGCTCCTTTCACGTTTGATGTGGAACACGGAATTGCTCTACACGGAGTGCGGGGGAATCGGGCCTCAACTCGCGCGAGGGGGAAGTCTCATGGTTTTTCTCGAGTTGCGGCCGGAACCTGGGGTATATTCTCGAGTTACGACGGGGAGGGCTCTTCGAGACACGTGTTTTTTCAGCGACGTCAGGACTCCTGCCTAGTTGCGAGGGACACCTCGAGATCCTCCTCGAGTCTTTGCATGGCAATTGGGACGCATCTCCACGTGAGGCGGGAGACCCAGGGTCCCTTTTCACGTGCCACAGAGATCCTGGGACTCCTATCCATTTTCAGGAGGAGTCAGGCATCGTCTCCTTTGGAAGCATTGATCTCTGCAGACCTCTCGAGTTTTCAAATGATGTGAGTCCTCCGGACGCGATGAGGCGGAGGACTAGTTCTTTCTCTGTCGTCTCCACAGGTGATTCAGACATCCCTTCATCTTGGGAGATGCAAGACGAGCCTGCATTCAATTCACTGCAGGGATATCCGGCCTTTCTTCGAGTCAGAGCATCTCGGTGTCCATTCCACTTGAGGCCACAAACTCAGGGTCCCTCTCACATACCTGTAGCTGAGAGAAGCCTCCTATTGAGGTGCTTGTGGAAAGTTGGTATTCCTCTTGAGTCGAAGCCAGGGACTAAGCTCTCATCTCGAGTTGATTTGTGGTCCAGGGAGCCCTTTTGTGTTGCTCCAGTGACCTCAGGATCCCTCTAGACTTGAGACAGTGATCTTGGGTTTTTTCTGGAGTGCCATCACGGAAATCAAGGCTCCTTTCACGTTTGATGTGGAACATGGAAGTGCTCTCCACGCAGGGCAGGGAAATCGGGCCTCATCTCGTGGCGAGGGGGAAGTCTCATGGTTTTTCTCGAGTTGCGGCCGGAACCTGGGGTATATTCTCGAGTTACGACGGGGAGGGCCCTTCCAGACACGTGTTTGTTCAGCGACGTCAGGACTCCTGCCTAGGTGCAAGGGACTCCCCGGGATTCTCCTCGAGTCTTGTCATGGCAATTGGGACCCGGCTCCACGTGAGACGCGAGACCAAGGGTCCCTTTCCACGTGCCACAGGGATCCTGGGTCTCCTATCCATTTTCAAGAGGAGTCAGTCATCGTCTCCTTTGGAAGCATTGATCTCCGCGGACCTCTCGAGTTTTCAAAGGATGTGAGGCCTCCGGTCTCGATGAGGCGGAGGACTAGGTCTTTCTCTGTGGTCTCCACAGGGGATTCAGACATCCCTTCTTTTGGGAGATGCAAGACAAGCCTGCATTCAATTCACTGCAGGGATATCCGGCCTTACTTCGAGTCAGAGCATTTCGGTGTCCATTCCTCTTGAGGCCACAAACTCAGGGTACCTCTCACCTACCTGTAGCTGAGAGAAGCCTCCTCTTGAGGTGCTGTGGAAAGTTGGTATTCCTCTTGAGTCGAATCCAGGGACTAAGCTCTCATCTCGAGTTGATTTGGGGTCCACGGAGCCCTTTCGTGTTGCTCCAGTGACCTCAGGATCCCTCTAGACTTGAGACCGAGATCTTGGGTTTTCTCTGGAGTGCCATCAAGGAAATCAAGGCTCCTTTCACTTTTGATGTGGAACACGGAATTGCTCTGCACGCAGTGCAGGGGAATCGGGCCTCATCTCGCGGCGAGGGGATAGTCTCATGGTTTTTCTCAAGTTGCGGCCGGAACCTGTGGTATATTCTCGTGTTACGGCGGGGAGGGCCCTTCCAGACACGTGTTTGTTCAGCGACGTCAGGACTCCTGCCTAGGTGCGAGGGACACCTCGGGATTCTCCTCGAGTCTTGGCATGGCAATTGGGACGCGTCTCCATGTGAGGCGGGAAACCCAGGGTCCCTTTCCACGTGTCACAGAGATCCTGGAACTCCTATCCATTTTCAAGAGGAGTCAGGCATCGTCTCCTTTGGAAGCATTGATCTCCGCGGACGTCTCGAGTTTTTAAAGGATGTGAGGCCTCCGGTCGCGTTGAGGCGGAGGACTAGGTCTTTCTCTGTGGTCTCCACAGGGGATTCAGACAACCCTTCGTCTTGGGAGATGCAAGACGAGTCTGCATTCAATTCACTGCAGGGATATCCGGCCTTACTTCGAGTCAGACCATCTCAGTGTCCATTCCACTTGAGGCCACAAACTCAGGGTCCCTCTCACATACCTGTAGCTGAGAGAAGCCTCCTCTTGAGGGGCTTGTGGAAACTTGGAGTTCCTCTTTAGTCGAAGCCAAGAACTAAGTTCTCATCTCCAGGTGACTTGTGGTCCACAGAGCCCTTTCGTTTTGCTCCATTGACCTCAGGATCCCTCTAGACTTGAGACAGTGATCTTGGGTTTTCTCTGGAGTGCCATCAAGGAAATCAAGGCTCCTTTCACATTTGATGTGGAACACGGATTGCTCTGCACGCAGTGCAGGGGAATCGGGCCTCATCTCGGGGCGAGGGGGAAGTTTCATGGTTTTTGTCAAGTTGCAGCCGGAATCTGTGGTATATTCTCGAGTTACGACGGGGAGGCCCTTCCAGACACGTGTTTGTTCAGCGACGACAGGTCTCCTGCCTAGGTGCGAGGGACAACTCGGGATTCTCCTCGAGTCTGGGCATGGCAATTGGGACGCGTCTCCATGGGAGGCGGGAGACCCAGGGTCCCTTTCCACGTGCCACAGGGATCCTGGGACTCCTATCCATATTCAAGAGGAGACAGGTATCTTCTCCTTTGGAAGCATTGATCTCCACAGACCTCTCGAGTTGTCAAAGGATGTGAGGCCTCCGGTCGCGATGAGGAGGAGAACTATTTCTTTCTCTGTGGTCTCCACAGGGGATAAAGACATCCCTTCGTCTTGGGAGATGCAAGACGAGCCTGCATTCAATTCACTGCAGGGATATCCGGCCTTACTTCGAGTCAGAGCATCTCGGTGTCCATTCCACTTGTAGCCACAAAATTAGGGTCCCTCTCACATACCTGTAGCTGAGAGAAGCCTCCTCTTGAGGTGCTCGTGGAAAGTTGGTATTCCTCTTGAGTAGAAGCCATGGACTAAGGTCTCATCTCGAGGTGATTTGGGGTCCACGGAGCCCTTTCGTATTGCTCCAGTGACCTCAGGATCCCTCTAGACTTGAGACAGTGATCCTTTTTTTTCTCTGGAGTGCCATCAAGGAAATCAAGGCTCCTGTCACTTTTGATGTCGAACACGGAATTTCTCTGCACGCAGTGCAGGGGAATCGGGCCTCATCTTGCGTCGAGGGGGAAGTCTCATGGTTTTTCTCGAGTTGCGGCCGGAACCTGGGGTATATTCTCGAGTTACGACGCGGAGGGCCCTTCCAGACACGTGTTTGTTCAGTGACGTCAGGACTCCTGCCTAGGTGCAAGGGACACCTCGGGATTCTCCTCGAGTCTTGGCATGGCAATTGGGACGCCTCTCCACGTGAGGCGGGAGACCCAGGGTCCCTTTCCACGTGCCACAGGGATCCTGGGACTCCTATCCATTTTCAAGAGGAGTCAGGCATCGTATCCTTTGGACGCATTGATCTCCGCGGACCTCTCGAGTTTCCAAAGCATGTGAGGCCTCCGCTCGCGATGAGGCGGAGAATTAGGTCTTTCTCTGTGGTCTCCACAGGGGATTCAGACATCCCTTCGTCTTGGGAGATGCAAGACGAGGCTGCATTCAATTCACTGCAGGGATATCCGGCCTTACTTCGAGTCAGAGCATCTCAGTGTCCATTCCACATGAGGCCACATACTCCGGGGCCCTCTCACATACGTGTAGCTGAGAAAAGCCTCCTCTTGAGGTGCTTGTGGAAAGTTGGAATTCCTCTTGAGTCGAAGCGAGGGACTAAGCTCTCATCTCGAGTTGATTTGGGGTCCAGGGAGCCCTTTCGTGTTGCTACCGTGACCTCAGGATCCCTCTAGACTTGAGACAGTGATCTTGGGTTTTCTCTGGAGTTCCATTAAGGAAATCAAGGCTCCTTTCATTTCTGATGTGAAATACGGAATTGCTCTGGATGCAGGGCAGGGGAATCGGGCCTCATCTCGCCTCGAGGGGGAAGTCTCATGGTTTTTCTCGAGTTGCGGCCGAAACCTGGGGTATATTCTCGAGTTACGACGGGGAGGGCCCTTCCAGACACGCGTTTGTTCAGCGACGTCAGGACTGCTGCCTAGGTGCGAGGGATACCTCGGGATTCTCTTCGAGTCTTGGCATGGAAATTGGGACCCGTCTCCACGTGAGGCGGGAGACCCAGTGTCCCTTTCCACGTGCCACAGTGATCCTGGTTCTCCTATGCATTTTCAAGAGGAGTCAGGCATCTTCTCTTTGGAAGCATTGATCTCTGCAGACCTCTCGAGTTTTCAAAGGATGTGAGGCCTCCGGTAACGATGAGGCGGAGGACTAGGTCTTTCTCTGTGGTCTCCACAGGGGATTCAGACATCCCTTCGTCTTGGGAGATGCAAGACGAGCCTGCATTCAATTCACTGCAGGGATATCCGGCCTTACTTCGAGTCAGAGCATCTCGGTGTCCATTGCACTTGAGGCCACAACCTCAGGGTTCCTCTCACATACCTGTAGCTGAGAGAAGCCTCCTCTTGAGGTGCTTGTGGAAAGTTGGTATTCCTCTTGAGTCGAAGCCAGGGACTAAGCTCTCATCTCGAGTTGATTTGGGGTCCACGGAGCCCTTTCGTGTTGCTCCAGTGACCTCAGGATCCCTCTAGACTTGAGACAGTGATTTTGGGTTTTCTCTGGAGTGCCGTCAAGGAAATCAAGGCTCCTTTCTTGTTTGATGTGGAACACGGATTTGCTCTGCACGCAGTGCAGGGGAATCGGGCCTCATCTTGCGGCGAGTGGGAAGTCTCATGGTTTTTCTCGAGTTGCGGCCGGAACCTGGGGTATATTCTTGAGTTACGACGGGGAGGGCCCTTCCAGACAAGTGTTTGTTCAGCGACGTCAGGACTCCTGCCTAGGTGCGAGGGACACCTCGGGATTCTCCTCGAGTCTTGGCATGGCAATTGGGACGCGTCTCCACATGAGGCGGGAGACCCAGGGGCCCTTTCCACGTACCACAGGGATTCTGGGACTCCTATCCATTTTCAAGAGGAGTCAGGCATCGTCTCCTTCGGAAGTATTGATCTCCGCGGACCTCTCGAGTTTTCAAAGGATATGAGGCCTCCGGTTGCCTTGAGGTGGAGGACTAGGTCTTTCTTTGTGGTCTCCACAGGGGATTCAGACATCCCTTCGTCTTCGGAGATGCAAGACGAGCCTGCATTCAATTCACTGCCGGGATATCCGGCCTTATTTCGAGTCAGAGCATCTCGGTGTCCATTCCACTTGAGGCCACAAACTCAGGGTCCCTCTCACATACCTGTCGCTGCGAGAAGCCTCCTCTTCAGGTGCTTGTGGAAAGTTGGTATTCCTCTTGAGGCGAAGCCAGGGACTAAGCTCTCAAATCGAGTTGGTTTGGGGTCCACAGAGCCTTTTCCTGTTCTTCCAGGGACCTCAGGATCCCTCTAGGCTTGAGACAGTGATCTTGGGTTTTCTCTGGAGTGCCATCAAGGAAATCAAGGCTCCTTTCACGTTTGATGTGGAACCTGGAATTGCTCTGCACGCAGTGCAGGGGAATCGGGCCTCATCTCGCGGCGAGGGGGAAGTCTCTAAGGTTTTTCTCGAGTTGCGGCCGGAACCTGGGGTATATTCTCGAGTTACGACGGGGAGGGCCCTTCCAGACACGAGTTTGTTCAGCGAAGTCAGGACTCCTGCCTAGGTGCGAGGGACACCTCGGGATTCTCCTCGAGTCTTTGCATTGCAATTGGGACGCGTCTCCACGTGAGGAGGGAGACCCAGCAACCCTTTCCACGTGCCACAGATATCCTGGGACTCCTATCCATTTTCAAGAGGAGTCAGGCATCGTCTCCTTTGGAATCATTGATCTCCGCGGACCTCTCGAGTTTTCAAAGGATATGAGGCCTCCGCTCGCGATGAGGCGGAGGACTAGGTCTTTCTCTGTTGTCTCCACAGGGGATTCAGACATCCCTTCGTCTTGGGAAATGCAAGACGAGCCTGCATTCAATTCACTGCAGGGATATCCGGCCTTACTTCGAGTCAGAGCATCTCGGTGTCCATTCCACTTGAGGTAACAAACCCAGGGTCCCTCTCACATACCAGTAGCTGAGAGAAGACTCCTCTTGAGGTGCTTGTGGAAAGTTGCTATTCCTCTTGATTCGAAGCCAGGGACTAAGCTCTCATCTCGAGTTGATTTGGGGTCCACGCAGAACTTTCGTGTTGCTCCAATGACCTCAGGATCCCTCTAGAATTGAGACAGTGATCTTGTGTTTTCTCTGGAGTGCCATCAAGGAAATCAAGGCTCCTTTCACGTTTGATGTGGAACTCGGAATTGCTCTGCACGCAGTGCAGGGGAATCGGGCCTCATCTCGCGGCGAGGGGGAAGTCTCATGGTTTTTCTCGAGTTGCGGCCGAAACCTGGGGTATATTCTCGAGTTACCACGGGGAGGGCCCTTCCAGACACGTGTTTGTTCAGCGACGTCAGGACTCCTGCCTAGGTGCGAGGGACACCTCGGGATTCTCCTCGAGTCTTGGCATGGCAATTGGGATGCGTCTCCACGTGAGGCGGGAGACCCAGGGTCCCTTTGCACGTGCCACAGGGATCCTGGGACTCCTATCCATTTTCAAGAGGAGTCAGGCATCGTCTCCTTTGGAAGCATTGATCTCCGCAGACCTCTCGAGTTTTCAAAGGATGTGAAGCATCCGGTCTCGATTAGGCGGAGGACTAGGTCTTTCTCTGTCGTCTCCACAGGGGATTCAGACATCCCTTCGTCTTGGGAGATGCAAGACGAGCCTGCATTCATATTCAATGCAGGGATATCCGGCCTTACTTCGAGTCAGAGCATCTCGGTGTCCATTCCACTTGAGGCCACAAACTCAGGGTCCCTCTCACATTCCTGTAGCTGAGAGAAGCCTCCTCTTGAGGTGCTTGTGGAAAGTTGGTATTCCTCTTGAGTCGAAGCCAGGGACTAAGCTCTCATCTCGAGTTGATTTGGGGTCCACGGAGCCCTTTCGTGTTGCTCCAGTGACCTCAGGATCCCTCTAGACTTGAGACAGTGATCTTGGGTTTTCTCTGGAGTGCCATCAAGGAAATCAAGGCTCCTTTCACGTTTGATGTGGAACACGGAATTGCTCTGCATGCAGTGCAGGGGAATCGGGCCTCAACTCGCGGCGAGGCAGAAATCTCATGGTTTTTCTCGAGTTGCGGCCGGAACCTGGGGTATATTCTCGAGTTACGACGGGGACTGCCCTTCCAGACACGTGTTTGTTCATCGACGTCAGGACTCCTGCCTAGGTGCGAGGGACACCTCGGGATTCTCCTCGAGTCTTGGCATGGCAATTGGGACGTGTCTCCACGTGAGGCGGGAAACCCAGGGTCCCTTTCGACGTGCCACAGGGATCCTGGGACTCCTATCCGTTTTCAAGAGGAGTCAGGCATCGTCTAATTTCGAAGCATTGATCTCCGCGGACCTCTCGAGTTTTCAAAGGATGTGAGGCCTCCGCTCGCAATGAGGCGGAAAACTAGGTCTTTCTCTGTGGCCTCCACAAGGGATTCAGACATCCCTTCGTCTTGGGAGATGCAAGACGAGCCTGCATTCAATTCACTGCAGGGATATCCGTCCTTACTTCGAGTCAGAGCATCTCGGTGTCCATTCCACTTGAGGCGACAAAATCAGGGTCCCTCTCACATACATGTAGCTGAGAGAAGGCTCCTCTTGAGGTCCTTGTGGAAACTTGGTATTCTTCGTGAGTCGAAGCCAAGGACTAAGCTCTCATCTCGAGTTGATTTGGGGTCCACGGAGCCCTTTCCTGTTGCTCCAGTGACCTCAGGATCCCTCTAGACTTGAGACAGTGATCTTGGGTTTTCTCTGCAGTGCCATCAAGGAAATCAAGGCTCCTTTCACGTTTGATGTGGAACACGGAATTGCTCTGCACGCAGTGCAGGGGAATCGGGCCTCATCTTGCGGCGAGGGGGAAGTCTCAGGGTTTTTCTCGAGTTGCGGCCGGAACCTGGGGTATATTCTCGAGTTACGAATGGGAGGGCCCTTCCAGACAGGTGTTCGTTCAGCGACGTCAGGACTCCTGCCTGGGTGCGAGGGACACCTCGGGATTCTCCTCGAGTCTTGGCATGGCAATTGGGATGCGTCTCCAGGTGAGGCGGGAGACCCAGGGTCCCTTTCCACGTGCCACAGGGATCCTGGGACTCCTATCCATTTTCAAGAGGAGTCAGGCATCGTCTCCTTTGGAAGCATTGATCTCTGTGGACATCTCGAGTTTTCAAAGGATGTGAGGCCTCCGTTCGCGATGAGGCGGAGGACTAGGTCTTTCTCTGTGGCCTCCACAAGGGATTCAGACATCCCTTCGTCTTGGGAGATGCAAGACGAGCCTGCATTCAATTCACTGCAGGGATATCCGTCCTTACTTCGAGTCAGAGCATCTCGGTGTCCATTCCACTTGAGGCGACAAAATCAGGGTCCCTCTCACATACATGTAGCTGAGAGAAGGCTCCTCTTGAGGTCCTTGTGGAAACTTGGTATTCTTCGTGAGTCGAAGCCAAGGACGAAGCTCTCATCTCGAGTTGATTTGGGGTCCACGGAGCCCTTTCCTGTTGCTCCAGTGACCTCAGGATCCCTCTAGACTTGAGACAGTGATCTTGGGTTTTCTCTGCAGTGCCATCAAGGAAATCAAGGCTCCTTTCACGTTTGATATGGAACACGGAATTGCTCTGCACGCAGTGCAGGAGAATCGGGCCTCATCTCGCGGCGAGGGGGAAGTCTCCTGGTTTTTCTTGAGTTGCGGCCGGAACCTGGGGTATATTCTCGAGTTACGACGGGGAGGGCCCTTCCGGACAGGTGTTTGTTCAGCGACGTCAGGACTCCTGCCTAGGTGCGAGGGACACCGCGGGATTCTACTCGAATCTTGCCATGGCAATTGGGACGCGTCTCCATGTGAAGCGGGAGACCCAGGGTCCCTTTCCACGTGCCACAGGGATCCTGGGACTCGTATTTATTTTCAAGAGGAGTCAGGCATCGTCTCCTTTGGAAGCATTGATCTCCGCGGACCTCTCGAGTTTTCAAAGGATGTGAGGCCTCCGTTCACGATGAGGCGGAGAACTAGGTCTTTCTCTGTGGTCTCCACAGGGGATTCAGACATCCCTTCGTCTTGGGAGATGCAAGACGAGCCTGCATTCAATTCACTGCAGGGATATCCGGCCTTACTTCGAGTCAGAGCATCTCCGTGTCCATTCCACTTGAGGCCACAAACTCAGGGTCCCTCTCACATACCTGTAGTTGAGGGAAGCATCCTCTTGACGTGCTTGTGGAAAGTTGGTATTCCTCTTGAGTCGAAGCCAACGAATAAGCTCTCATCTCGAGTTGATTTGGAGTCCACGGAGCCCTTTCGTTTTGCTCCAGTGACCTCAGGATCCCTCTAGACTTGAGACAGTGATCTTGGGTTTTCTCTGGAGTGCCATCAAGGAAATCAAGGCTCCTTTCCCGTTTGATGTGGAACACGGAATTTCTCTGAACTCAGTGCAGGGGAATCGGGCCTCATCTCGCGGCGAGGAGAAGTCCTATAATTTTTCTCGAGTTGCGGCCGGAACCTGGGGTATATTCTCGAGTTATGACGGGGAGGGCCCTTCCAGACACGTGTTTGTTCAGCGACGTCAGGAATCCTGCCTAGGTGCCAAGGACACCTCGGGATTCTCCTCGAGTCTTGGCATGGCAATTGGGACGCGTCTCCACGTGAGGGGGGAGACCCAGGGTACCTTTCCACGTGCCACAGGGATCCTGGGACTCCTATCTATTTTCAAGAGGCGTCAGGCATCGTCTCCTTTGGAAGCATTCATCTCCGCGGACCTCTCGTGTTTTCAAAGGATGTGAGGCCTCCGGTCTCGATGAGGCGGAGAACTAGGTCTTTCTCTGTGGTCTCCACAGGGGATTCAAACATCCCTTCGTCTTGGGAGATGCAAGACGAGCCTGCATTCACTTCACTGCAGGGATATCCGGCCTTACTTCGAGTCAGAGCATCTCGGTGTCCATTCCACTTGAGGCCACAAACTCAGGGTCTCTCTCACATACCTGTAGCTGAGAGAAGCCTCCTCTTGAGGTGCTTGTGAAAAGTTGGGATTCCTCTTGAGTCGAAGCCAGGGACTAAGCTCTCATCTCGAGTTGATTTGGGGTCCACGGAGCCGTTTCGTGTTGCTCCTGTGACCTAAGGATCCCTCTAGACTTGAGACAGTGATCTTGGGTTTTCTCTGGAGTGCCATCAAGGAAATCAAGGCTCCTTTCACGTTTGATGTGGAACACGGAATTTCTCTGCATGAAGTGCTGGGAATTCGGGACTCATCTCGGGGCGAGGGGGAAGTCTCATGTTTTTTCTCGAGTTGAGGCCGGAACCTGGGGTATACACTCGAGTTACGACGGGGAGGACCCTTCCAGTCACGTGTTTGTTCAGCGACGTCAGTACTCCTGCCTAGGTGTGAGGGACACCTCGGGATTCTCCTCGAGTCTTGGCATGGCAATGGGGACGCGGCTCCACGTGAGTCGGGAGACCCAGGGTCCCTTTCCACGTGCCACAGGGATCCTGGGACTCCTATCCATTTTCAGGAGGAGTCAGGCATCGTCTCCTTTGGAAGCATTGATCTCAGCGGACCTCTCGAATTTTCAAAGCATATGAGGCCTCCGGTCGCGATGAAGCGGAGAACTAGGTCTTTCTCTGTGGTCTCCACAGGGGATTCAGACATCCCTTCATCTTGGGAGATGCAAGACGAGCCTGCATTGAATTCACTGCAGGGATATCCGGCCTTACTTCGAGTCAGAGCATCTCGGTGTCCATTCCACTTGAGGCCACAAACTCAGGGTCCTCTCACATACCTGTAGTTGAGGGAAGCATCCTCTTGACGTGCTTGTGGAAAGTTGGTATTCCTCTTGAGTCGAAGCCAGGGACTAAGCTCTCATCTCGAGTTGATTTGGGGTCCACGGAGCCCTTTCGTGTTGCTCCAGTGACCTCAGGATCCCTCTAGACTTGAGACAGTGATCTTGGGTTTTCTCTGGAGTGCCATCAAGGAAATCAAGGCTCCTTTCACGTTTGATGTGGAACACGGAATTGCTCTGCATGCAGTGCAGGGGAATCGGGCCTCAACTCGCGGCGAGGCAGAAATCTCATGGTTTTTCTCGAGTTGCGGCCGGAACCTGGGGTATATTCTCGAGTTACGACGGGGACTGCCCTTCCAGACACGTGTTTGTTCATCGACGTCAGGACTCCTGCCTAGGTGCGAGGGACACCTCGGGATTCTCCTCGAGTCTTGGCATGGCAATTGGGACGTGTCTCCACGTGAGGCGGGAAACCCAGGGTCCCTTTCGACGTGCCACAGGGATCCTGGGACTCCTATCCGTTTTCAAGAGGAGTCAGGCATCGTCTAATTTCGAAGCATTGATCTCCGCGGACCTCTCGAGTTTTCAAAGGATGTGAGGCCTCCGCTCGCAATGAGGCGGAAAACTAGGTCTTTCTCTGTGGCCTCCACAAGGGATTCAGACATCCCTTCGTCTTGGGAGATGCAAGACGAGCCTGCATTCAATTCACTGCAGGGATATCCGTCCTTACTTCGAGTCAGAGCATCTCGGTGTCCATTCCACTTGAGGCGACAAAATCAGGGTCCCTCTCACATACATGTAGCTGAGAGAAGGCTCCTCTTGAGGTCCTTGTGGAAACTTGGTATTCTTCGTGAGTCGAAGCCAAGGACTAAGCTCTCATCTCGAGTTGATTTGGGGTCCACGGAGCCCTTTCCTGTTGCTCCAGTGACCTCAGGATCCCTCTAGACTTGAGACAGTGATCTTGGGTTTTCTCTGCAGTGCCATCAAGGAAATCAAGGCTCCTTTCACGTTTGATGTGGAACACGGAATTGCTCTGCACGCAGTGCAGGGGAATCGGGCCTCATCTTGCGGCGAGGGGGAAGTCTCAGGGTTTTTCTCGAGTTGCGGCCGGAACCTGGGGTATATTCTCGAGTTACGAATGGGAGGGCCCTTCCAGACAGGTGTTCGTTCAGCGACGTCAGGACTCCTGCCTGGGTGCGAGGGACACCTCGGGATTCTCCTCGAGTCTTGGCATGGCAATTGGGATGCGTCTCCAGGTGAGGCGGGAGACCCAGGGTCCCTTTCCACGTGCCACAGGGATCCTGGGACTCCTATCCATTTTCAAGAGGAGTCAGGCATCGTCTCCTTTGGAAGCATTGATCTCTGTGGACATCTCGAGTTTTCAAAGGATGTGAGGCCTCCGTTCGCGATGAGGCGGAGGACTAGGTCTTTCTCTGTGGCCTCCACAAGGGATTCAGACATCCCTTCGTCTTGGGAGATGCAAGACGAGCCTGCATTCAATTCACTGCAGGGATATCCGTCCTTACTTCGAGTCAGAGCATCTCGGTGTCCATTCCACTTGAGGCGACAAAATCAGGGTCCCTCTCACATACATGTAGCTGAGAGAAGGCTCCTCTTGAGGTCCTTGTGGAAACTTGGTATTCTTCGTGAGTCGAAGCCAAGGACGAAGCTCTCATCTCGAGTTGATTTGGGGTCCACGGAGCCCTTTCCTGTTGCTCCAGTGACCTCAGGATCCCTCTAGACTTGAGACAGTGATCTTGGGTTTTCTCTGCAGTGCCATCAAGGAAATCAAGGCTCCTTTCACGTTTGATATGGAACACGGAATTGCTCTGCACGCAGTGCAGGAGAATCGGGCCTCATCTCGCGGCGAGGGGGAAGTCTCCTGGTTTTTCTTGAGTTGCGGCCGGAACCTGGGGTATATTCTCGAGTTACGACGGGGAGGGCCCTTCCGGACAGGTGTTTGTTCAGCGACGTCAGGACTCCTGCCTAGGTGCGAGGGACACCGCGGGATTCTACTCGAATCTTGCCATGGCAATTGGGACGCGTCTCCATGTGAAGCGGGAGACCCAGGGTCCCTTTCCACGTGCCACAGGGATCCTGGGACTCGTATTTATTTTCAAGAGGAGTCAGGCATCGTCTCCTTTGGAAGCATTGATCTCCGCGGACCTCTCGAGTTTTCAAAGGATGTGAGGCCTCCGTTCACGATGAGGCGGAGAACTAGGTCTTTCTCTGTGGTCTCCACAGGGGATTCAGACATCCCTTCGTCTTGGGAGATGCAAGACGAGCCTGCATTCAATTCACTGCAGGGATATCCGGCCTTACTTCGAGTCAGAGCATCTCCGTGTCCATTCCACTTGAGGCCACAAACTCAGGGTCCCTCTCACATACCTGTAGTTGAGGGAAGCATCCTCTTGACGTGCTTGTGGAAAGTTGGTATTCCTCTTGAGTCGAAGCCAACGAATAAGCTCTCATCTCGAGTTGATTTGGAGTCCACGGAGCCCTTTCGTTTTGCTCCAGTGACCTCAGGATCCCTCTAGACTTGAGACAGTGATCTTGGGTTTTCTCTGGAGTGCCATCAAGGAAATCAAGGCTCCTTTCCCGTTTGATGTGGAACACGGAATTTCTCTGAACTCAGTGCAGGGGAATCGGGCCTCATCTCGCGGCGAGGAGAAGTCCTATAATTTTTCTCGAGTTGCGGCCGGAACCTGGGGTATATTCTCGAGTTATGACGGGGAGGGCCCTTCCAGACACGTGTTTGTTCAGCGACGTCAGGAATCCTGCCTAGGTGCCAAGGACACCTCGGGATTCTCCTCGAGTCTTGGCATGGCAATTGGGACGCGTCTCCACGTGAGGGGGGAGACCCAGGGTACCTTTCCACGTGCCACAGGGATCCTGGGACTCCTATCTATTTTCAAGAGGCGTCAGGCATCGTCTCCTTTGGAAGCATTCATCTCCGCGGACCTCTCGTGTTTTCAAAGGATGTGAGGCCTCCGGTCTCGATGAGGCGGAGAACTAGGTCTTTCTCTGTGGTCTCCACAGGGGATTCAAACATCCCTTCGTCTTGGGAGATGCAAGACGAGCCTGCATTCACTTCACTGCAGGGATATCCGGCCTTACTTCGAGTCAGAGCATCTCGGTGTCCATTCCACTTGAGGCCACAAACTCAGGGTCTCTCTCACATACCTGTAGCTGAGAGAAGCCTCCTCTTGAGGTGCTTGTGAAAAGTTGGGATTCCTCTTGAGTCGAAGCCAGGGACTAAGCTCTCATCTCGAGTTGATTTGGGGTCCACGGAGCCGTTTCGTGTTGCTCCTGTGACCTAAGGATCCCTCTAGACTTGAGACAGTGATCTTGGGTTTTCTCTGGAGTGCCATCAAGGAAATCAAGGCTCCTTTCACGTTTGATGTGGAACACGGAATTTCTCTGCATGAAGTGCTGGGAATTCGGGACTCATCTCGGGGCGAGGGGGAAGTCTCATGTTTTTTCTCGAGTTGAGGCCGGAACCTGGGGTATACACTCGAGTTACGACGGGGAGGACCCTTCCAGTCACGTGTTTGTTCAGCGACGTCAGTACTCCTGCCTAGGTGTGAGGGACACCTCGGGATTCTCCTCGAGTCTTGGCATGGCAATGGGGACGCGGCTCCACGTGAGTCGGGAGACCCAGGGTCCCTTTCCACGTGCCACAGGGATCCTGGGACTCCTATCCATTTTCAGGAGGAGTCAGGCATCGTCTCCTTTGGAAGCATTGATCTCAGCGGACCTCTCGAATTTTCAAAGCATATGAGGCCTCCGGTCGCGATGAAGCGGAGAACTAGGTCTTTCTCTGTGGTCTCCACAGGGGATTCAGACATCCCTTCATCTTGGGAGATGCAAGACGAGCCTGCATTGAATTCACTGCAGGGATATCCGGCCTTACTTCGAGTCAGAGCATCTCGGTGTCCATTCCACTTGAGGCCACAAACTCAGGGTCCTCTCACATACCTGTAGTTGAGGGAAGCATCCTCTTGACGTGCTTGTGGAAAGTTGGTATTCCTCTTGAGTCGAAGCCAGGGAGTTAGCTCTCATCTCGAGTTGATTTGGGGTCCACGGAGCCCTTTCGTGTTGCTCCAGTGACCTCAGGATCCCTCTAGACTTAAGACAGTGATCTTGGGGTTTCTCTGGAGTGCCATCAAGGAAATCAAGGCTCCTTTCACGTTTAATGTGGAACACGGAATTGCTCTGCACGCAGTGCAGGGGAATTGGGCCTCATCTCGCGGCGAGGGGGAAGTCTCATGGTTTTTCTCGAGTTGCGGCCGGAACCTGGGGTATATTCTCGAGTTACGACGGGGAGGGCCCTTCCAGACACGTGTTTGTTCAGCGACGTCAGGACTCCTACCTAGGTGCGAGGGACACCTCGGGATTCTCCTCGAGTCTTGGCATGGCAATTGGGACGCGTCTCCACGTGAGGCGGGAGACCCAGGGTCCCTTTCTATGTGCCACAGGGATCCTGGGTCTCCTATCCATTTTCAAGAGGAGTCAGGCATCGTCTCCGTTGGAAGCATTGACCTCCGCAGACCTCTCGAGTTTTCAAAGGATGTGATGCCTCCAGTCTCGATGAGGCGGAGGACTAGCTCTTTCTCTGTGGTCTCCACAGCGGATTTAGACATCCCTTCTTCTTGGGAGATGCAAGACGAGCCTGCATTCAATTCACTGCAGGGATATCCGGCCTTACTTCGAGTCAGAGCATCTCAGTGTCCATTCCACTTGAGGCCACAAGCTCAGCGTCCCTCTTACTTACCTGTAGCTGAGAGAAGCCTCCTCTTGAGGTGCTTGTGGAAAGTTGGGATTCGTCTTGAGTCGAAGCCAGGGACTAAGCTCTCATTTCGAGTTGATTTGGGGTACACGGAGCCCTTTCGTGTTGCTCCAGTGACCTCAGGATCCCTCTAGACTTGAGACAGTGATCTTGGGTTTTCTCTGGAGTGCCATCAAGGATATCAAGGCTCCTTTCACGTTTGATGTGGAACACGGAATTGCTCTGCACGCAGTGCAGGGGAATCGGGCCTCATGTCGCGGATAGGGGGAATTCTCATGGTTTTTCTAGAGTTGCGGCCGGAACCTGGGGTATATTCTCGAGTTACAACGGGGAGGACCCTTACAGACACGTGTTTGTTCAGCGACGTCAGGACTCCTGCCTAGTTGCGAGGGACACCTCGGGATTCTCCTCGAGTCTTGGCATGGCAATTGGGACGGGTCTCCACATGAGGCGGGAGACCCAGGGTCCCTTTCCACGTGCCACAGGGATCCTGGGACTCCTATCCATTTTCAAGAGGAGTCAGGCATCTTCTCCTTTAGAAGCATTGATCTCCGCGGACCTCTCGAGTTTTCAAAGGATGTGAGGCCTCCGGTCTTGACGAGGCGGACGAGTAGGTCTTTCTCTGTCGTCTCCACCGGGGATTAAAACATCCCTTCGTCTAGGGAGATGCAAGACGAGCCTGCATTCAATTCACTGCAGGGATATCCGGCCTTACTTCGAGTCAGAGCATCTCGGTGTCCATTCCACTTGAGGCCACAATCTCCGGGTACCTCTCACATACCTGTAGCTGAGAGAAGCCTCTTATTGAGGTGCTTGTGGAAACTTGGTATTCCTCTTGAGTTGAAGCCAGGGACTAAGCTGTCATCTCAAGTTGATTTGGGGTCCACCGAGCCCTTTCGAGTTGCTCCAGTGACCTCAAGATCCCTCTAGACTTGAGACAGTGACTTTGGGTTTTCTCTGCAGTGGCATCAAGGAAATCAAGGCTCCTTTCACGTTTGATGTGGAACACGGAATTGCTCTGCACGGAGTGCAGGGGAATCGGGCCTGATCTCGCGGCGAGGGGGAAGTCTCATGGTTTTTCTCGAGTTGCGGCCGGAACCTGGGGTATATTCTCGAGTTACGACGGGAAGGGCCCTTCCAGACACGTGTTTGTTCAGCGACGTCAGGACTCCTGCCTAGGTGCGAGGGACACCTCGGGATTCTCCACGAGTCTTGGCATGGCAATCGGGACGCGTCTCCACGTGAAGCGGGAGACCCAGGGTCCCCGTCCATGTGGACAGGGATCCTGGGACTCCTAACCATTTTCAAGAGGAGTCAGGCATCGTCTCCTTTGGAGGCATTGATCTCCGCGGACCTCTCGAGTTTTCAAAGGATGTGAGGCCTCCAGTCGCGATGAGGCGGAGAACTAGGTCTTTCTCTGTGGTCTCCACAGGGGATTCAGACATCCCTTCGTCTTGGGAGATGCAAGGCGAGCCTACATTCAATTCACTGCAGGGATATCCGGCCTTACTTCGAGTCAGAGCATCTCGGTGTCCATTCCACTTGAGGCCACAAACTCAGGGTCCCTCTCACATACCTGTATCTGAGAGAAGCCTCCTCTTGAGGTGCTTGTGGAAAGTTAGTATTCGTCTTGAGTCGAAGCCAGGGACTAAGCTCTCATCTCGAGTTGATTTGGGGTCCACGGACCCCTTTCGTGTTGCTACAGTGACCTCAGGATCCCTCTAGACTTGAGACAGTGATCTTGGGTTTTCTCTGGAGTGCCATCAAGGAAATCAAGGCTCCTTTCACGTTTGATGTGGAACACGGAATTGCTCTGCACGCAGTGCAGGGGAATCGGGCCTCATCTCGCGGCGAGGGGGAAGTCCTATGGTTTTTCTCGAGTTGCGGCCGGAACCTGGGGTATATTCTCGAGTTACGACGGGGAGGGCCCTTCCAGACACGTGTATGTTCAGCGACGTCAGGACTCCTGCCTAGGTGCGAGGGACACCTCGGGATTCTCCTCGAGTCTTGGCATGGCAATTTGGACGCGTCTCCACGTGAGGCGTTAGACCCAGCGTCCCCGTCCATGTGGACAGGGATCCTGGGAATTCTAACCATTTTCAAGAGGAGTCAGGCATCGTCTCCTTTGGAAGCATTGATCTCCGCGGACCTCTCGAGTTTTCAAAGGATGTGAGGCCTCCGGTCGCAATGAGGCGGAGGACTAGGTCTTTCTCTGTGGTCTACACAGGGGATTCAGACATCCCTTCGTCTTGGGAGATGCAAGAAGAGCCTGCATTCAATTCACTGCCGGGATATCCGGCCTTACTTCGAGTCAGAGCATCTCTGTGTCCATTCCACTAGAGGCCACAAACTCAGGGTCACTCTCACATACCTGTAGCTGAGAGAAGCCTCCTCTTGAGGTGCTTGTGGAAACTTGGTTTTCCTCTTAAGTCGAAGCCAGGGACTAAGCTCTCATCTCGAGTTGATTTGGGGTCCACGGAGCCCTTTCGTGCTGCTACAGTGGCCTCAGGATCCCTCTAGACTTGAGACAGTGACTTTGGGTTTTCTCTGGAGTGCCATCAAGGAAATCAAGGCTCCTTTCACGTTTGATGTGGAACACGGAATTGCTTTGCCCGCAGTGCAGGGGAATCGGGCCTCATCTCACGGCGAGGGGGAAGTCTCATGGTTTTTCTCGAGTTGCGGCCGGAACCTGGGGTATATTCTCGAGTTACGACGGGGAGGGCCCTTCCAGACACGTGTTTGTTCAGCGATGTCAGGACTCCTGCCTAGGTGCGAGGGACAGCTCGGGATTCTCCTCGAGCCTTGGCATGGCAATTGGGACGCGTCTCCACGTGAAGTGGAAGACCCAGGTTCCCTTTCCACGTGCCACAGGAACCTGGGACTCCTATCCATTTTCAAGAAGAGTCAGGCATCGTCTCCTTTGGAAGCATTCATCTCTGCAGACCTCTCGAGTTTTCAAAGGATGTGAGGTCTCCGGTCGCGACGAGGCGGACGACTAGGTCTTTCTCTGTGGTCTCCACAGGGGATTCAGACATCCCTTCGTCTTGGGAGATGCAAGACGAGCCTGCATTTAATTCACTGCAGCGATATCCGGCCTAACTTCGAGTCAGAGCATCTCAGTGTCCATTCCACTTGAGGCCACAAACTCAGGGTCCCTCTCACATACCTGTAGCTGAGAGAAGGCTCCTCTTGAGGTGCTTGTGGAAAGTTGGTATTCCTCTTGAGTCGAAGCCAGGGACTAAGCTCTCATCTCGAGTTGATTTGGGGTCCACGGAGCCCTTTCTTGTTGCTCCTGTGACCTCAGGATCCCTCTAGACTTGAGACAGTGATCTTGGGTTTTCTCTGGAGTGCCATTAAGGAAATCAAGGCTCCTTTCACGTTTGATGTGGAACACGGAATTGCTCTGCACGCAGTGCAGGGGAATCGGGCCTCATCTCGCGGTGAAGGGGAAATCTCATGGTTTTTCTCGAGTTGCGGCCGGAACCTGGGGTATATTCTCGAGTTATGACGGGGAGGGCCCTTCAGACACGTGTTTGTTCAGCGACGTCAGGAATCCTGCCTAGGTGGGATGGACACCTCGGGATTCACCTCGTGTCTTGGCATGGCAATTGGGACGCGTCTCCACGTGAGGCGGGAAACCCAGGGTCCCTTTCGACGTGCCACAGGGATCCTGGGACTCCTATCCATTTTCAAGATGAGTCAGGCATCGTCTAATTTCGAAGCATTGATCTCCGCGGACCTCTCGAGTTTTCAAAGGATGTGAGGCCTCCGCTCGCAATGAGGCGGAAAACTAGGTCTTTCTCTGTGGTGTCCACAGGGGATTCAGACATCCCTTCGTCTTGGGAGATGCAAGACGAGCCTGCATTCAATTCACTGCAGGGATATCCGCACTTGTTTCGAGTCAGAGCATCTCGGTGTCCAATCCACCTGAGGCCACAAACTCAGTGTCCCTCTCACATACATGTAGCTGAGAGAAGCCTCCTCTTGAGGTGCTTGTGAAAAGTTGGTATTCCTCTTGAGTCGAAACCAGGGACTAAGCTCTCATCTCGAGTTGATTTGGGGTCCACAGAGCCCTTTCGTGTTGCTCCAGTGACCTCAGGATCCCTCTAGACTTGAGACAGTGATCTTGGGTTTTCTCTGGAGTTCCATCAAGGAAATCAAGGCTCCTTTCAAGTTTGATGTGGAACACGGAACTGCTCTGCACGCAGTGCAGGAGAATCGGGCCTCATCTCGCGGCGAGGGGGAAGTCTCATGGTTTTTCTTGAGTTGCGGCCGGAACCTGGGGTATATTCTCGAGTTACGATGGGGAGGGCCCTTCAGACAAGTGTTTGTTCAGCGACGTCAGGAATCCTGCCTATGTGGGATGGACACCTCGGGATTCTCCTCGTGTCTTGGCATGGCAATTGGGACGCGTCTCCACGTGAGGCGGGAAACCCAGTGTCCCTTTCGACGTGCCACAGGGATCCTGGGACTCCTATCCATTTGCAAGAGGAGTCAGGCATCGTCTAATTTCGAAGCATTGATCTCCGCGGACCTCTCGAGTTTTCAAAGGATGTGAGGCCTCCGCTCGCAATGATGCGGAAAACTAGGTCTTTCTCTGTGGTGTCCACAGGGGATTCAGACATCCCTTCGTCTTGGGAGATGCAAGGCGAGCCTGCATTCAATTCACTGCAGGGATATCCGGCCTTACTTCGAGTCAGAGCATCTCGGTGTCCATTCCACTTGAGGCCACAAAATTAGGGTTCCTCTCATATACTTGTAGCTGAGAGAAGCCGCCTCTAAAGGTGCTTGTGGAAACTTGGTATTCCTCTTGAGTCGAAGCCAGGGACTAAGCTCTCATCTCGATTTGATTTGGCGATCACGGAGCCCTTTCCTGACGCTACAGTGACCTCAGTATCCCTCTAGATTTGAGACAGTGATCTTGGGTTTTCTCTGGAGTGCCATGAAGGAAAGCAAGGCTCCTTTCACGTTTGATGTGGAACACGGACTTGCTCTGCACGCAGTGCAGGGGAATCGGGCTTCATCTCACGGCGAGGGGGAAGTCTCATGGTTCTTCTCGAGTTGCGTCCGGAACCTGGGGTATATTCTCGAGTTACGACGGGGAGGGCCCTTCCAGACACGTGTTTGTTCAGCGACGTCAGGACTCCTGCCTAGGTGTGAGGGACACATCGGGATTCTCCTCGAGTCTTGGCATGGCAATTGGGACGTGTCTCCACGTGAGGCGGGAAACCCAGGGTCCCTTTCCACGTGCCACAGGGATCCTGGGACTCCTATCCATTTTCAAGAGAAGTCAGACATCGTCTCCTTTGGAAGCATTGATCTCCGCGGACCTCTCGAGTTTTCAAAGGATGTGAGGCATCCCGTCGCGATGAGGAGGAGAACTAGGTCTTTCTCTGTGGTCTCCACAGGGGATTCAGACATCCCTTCGTCTTGGGAGATGCAAGACGAGCCTGTACACAATTCACTGCAGGGATATCCGGCCTTACTTCGAGTCAGGGCATCTCGGTGTCCATTCCACTTGAGGCCACAAACTCAGGGTCCCTCTCACATACCTGTAGCTGAGAGAAGCCTCCTCTTGAGGTGCTTGTGGAAAGTTCGTATTCCTCTTGAGTCGAAGCCAGAGACTAAGCTCTCATCTCGAGTTGATTTGTGGTCCACGGAGCCCTTTCGTGTTGCTACAGTGACCTCCGGATCCCTCTAGACTTGAGACAGTGATCTTGGGTTTTCTCTGGAGTGCCATCAAGGAAATCAAGGCTCCTTTCACGTTTGATGTGGAACACGGAACTGCTCTGCACGCAGTGCAGGGGAATCGGGCCTCATCTCGTGGCGAGGGGGAAGTCTTATGGTTTTTCTCGAGTTGCGGATCGAACCTGGGGTATATTCCCGAGTTACGACGGGGAGGGCCCTTCCAAACATGTGTTTGTTCAGCTACGTCAGGACTCCTGCCTAGGTGGGATGGACACCTGGGATTCTCCTCGAGTCTTGGCATGGCAATTGGGAAATGTCTCCACGTGAGGCGGGAGACCGAGTGTCCCTTTCCACATGCCACAGGGATCCTGGGACTCCTATCCATTTTCAAGAGGACTCAGGCATCGTCTCCTTTGGAAGCATTGATCTCCGCGGACCTCTCGAGTTTTCAAAGGATGTGAGGCCTCCAGTCGCGATGAGGCGGAGAACTAGGTCTTTCTCTGTGGTCTGCACAGGGGATTCAGACATCCCTTTGTCATGGGAGATGCAAGACGAGCCTGCATTCAATTCACTGCAGGGATATCCAGCCTGACTTCGAGTCAGAGCATCTCGGTGTCCATTCCACTTGACGCCACAAACTCAGGGTCCCTGTCAAATACCAGTAGCTGAGAGAAGCCTCCTCTTGAGGTGCTTGTGGAAAGTTGGTATTCCTCTTGAGTCGAAGCCAGGGACTAAGCTATCATCTCGATTTGATTTGGCATTCACGGAGCCCTTTCGTGACGCTACAGTGACCTCAGTATCCCTCTAGATTTGAGACAGTGATCTTGGGTTTTCTCTGGAGTGCCATGAAGGAAAGCAAGGCTCCTTTCACGTTTGATGTGGAACACGGACTTGCTCTGCACTCAGTGCAGGGGAATCGGGCTTCATCTCGCGGCGAGGGGGAAGTCTCATGGTTTTTCTCGAGTTGCGGCTGGAACCTGGGGTATATTCTCGAGTTAAGATGGGGAGTGCCCTTCCACACACGTGTTTGTTCAGCGACGTCAGGACTCCAGCCTAGGTGCGAGGGACACCTCGGGATTCTCCTCGAGTCTTGGCATGGCAATTGGGACGCGTCTCCACGTGAGGCGGGAGACCCAGGGTCCCTTTCCACGTGCCACAGGGATCCTGGGACTCCTATCCATTTTCAGGAGGAGTCAGGCATCGTCTCCTTTGGAAGCATTGATCTCTGCGGACCTCTCGAATTTTCAAAGGATGTGAGGCATCCGGTCGCGTTGAGGCGGAGGACTAGGTCTTTCTCTGTGGTCTCCACAGGGGATTCAGACATCCCTTCGTCTTGGGAGATGGAAGACGAGCCTGCATTCAATTCACTGCAGGGATATCCAGCCTTACTTCGAGTCAGATCATCTCGGTGTCCATTCCACTTGAGGCCACAAACTCAGGGTCCCTCTCACATACCTGTAGCTGAGAGAAGCCTCCTCTTGAGATGCTTGTGGAAAGTTGGTATTCCTCTTGAGTCGAAGCCAGGGACTAAGCTCTCATCTCGAGTTGATTTGGGGTCCACGGAGCCCTTTCTTGTTGCTCCTGTGACCTCAGGATCCCTCTAGACTTGAGACAGTGATCTTGGGTTTTCTCTGGAATGCCATTAAGGAAATCAAGGCTCCTTTCACGTTTGATGTGGAACACGGAATTGCTCTGCACGCAGTGCAGGGGAATCGGGCCTCATCTCGCGGTGAAGGGGAAATCTCATGGTTTTTCTCGAGTTGCGGCCGGAATCTGGGGTATATTCTCGAGTTACGACGGGGAGGGCCCTTCAGACACGTGTTTGTTCAGCGACGTCAGGAATCCTGCCTAGGTGGGATGGACACCTCGGGATTCACCTCGTGTCTTGGCATGGCAATTGGGACGCGTCTCCACGTGAGGCGGGAAACCCAGGGTCCCTTTCGACGTGCCACAGGGATCCTGGGACTCCTATCCATTTTCAAGATGAGTCAGGCATCGTCTAATTTCGAAGCATTGATCTCCGCGGACCTCTCGAGTTTTCAAAGGATGTGAGGCCTCCGCTCGCAATGAGGCGGAAAACTAGGTCTTTCTCTGTGGTGTCCACAGGGGATTCAGACATCCCTTCGTCTTGGGAGATGCAAGACGAGCCTGCATTCAATTCACTGCAGGGATATCCGCACTTGTTTCGAGTCAGAGCATCTCGGTGTCCAATCCACCTGAGGCCACAAACTCAGTGTCCCTCTCACATACATGTAGCTGAGAGAAGCCTCCTCTTGAGGTGCTTGTGAAAAGTTGGTATTCCTCTTGAGTCGAAACCAGGGACTAAGCTCTCATCTCGAGTTGATTTGGGGTCCACAGAGCCCTTTCGTGTTGCTCCAGTGACCTCAGGATCCCTCTAGACTTGAGACAGTGATCTTGGGTTTTCTCTGGAGTTCCATCAAGGAAATCAAGGCTCCTTTCAAGTTTGATGTGGAACACGGAACTGCTCTGCACGCAGTGCAGGAGAATCGGGCCTCATCTCGCGGCGAGGGGGAAGTCTCATGGTTTTTCTTGAGTTGCGGCCGGAACCTGGGGTATATTCTCGAGTTACGACGGGGAGGGCCCTTCAGACAAGTGTTTGTTAAGCGACGTCAGGAATCCTGCCTACGTGGGATGGATACCTCGGGATTCTCCTCGTGTCTTGGCATGGCAATTGGGACGCGTCTCCACGTGAGGCGGGAAACCCAGTGTCCCTTTCGACGTGCCACAGGGATCCTGGGACTCCTATCCATTTGCAAGAGGAGTCAGGCATCGTCTAATTTCGAAGCATTGATCTCCGCGGACCTCTCGAGTTTTCAAAGGATGTGAGGCCTCCGCTCGCAATGAGGCGGAAAACTAGGTCTTTCTCTGTGGTGTCCACAGGGGATTCAGACATCCCTTCGTCTTGGGAGATGCAAGACGAGCCTGCATTCAATTCACTGCAGGGATATCCGGCCTTACTTCGAGTCAGAGCATCTCGTTGTCCATTCCACTTGAGGCCACAAAATTAGGGTTCCTCTCATATACTTGTAGCTGAGAGAAGCCGCCTCTAAAGGTGCTTGTGGAAACTTGGTATTCCTCTTGAGTCGAAGCCAGGGACTAAGTTCTCATCTCGATTTGATTTGGCGATCACGGAGCCCTTTCCTGACGCTCCAGTGACCTCAGTATCCCTCTAGATTTGAGACAGTGATCTTGGGTTTTCTCTGGAGTGCCATGAAGGAAAGCAAGGCTCCTTTCACGTTTGATGTGGAACACGGACTTGCTCTGCACGCAGTGCAGGGGAATCGGGCTTCATCTCACGGCGAGGGGGAAGTCTCATGGTTCTTCTCGAGTTGCGTCCGGAACCTGGGGTATATTCTCGAGTTACGAGGGGGAGGGCCCTTCCAGACACGTGTTTGTTCAGCGACGTCAGGACTCCTGCCTAGGTGCGAGGGACACATCGGGATTCTCCTCGAGTCTTGGCATGGCAATTGGGACGTGTCTCCACGTGAGGCGGGAAACCCAGGGTCCCGTTCCACGTGCCACAGGGATCCTGGGACTCCTATCCATTTTCAAGAGAAGTCAGGCATCGTCTCCTTTGGAAGCATTGATCTCCGCGGACCTCTCGAGTTTTCAAAGGATGTGAGGCATCCCGTCGCGATGAGGAGGAGAACTAGGTCTTTCTCTGTGGTCTCCACAGGGGATTCAGACATCCCTTCGTCTTGGGAGATGCAAGACGAGCCTGCACACAATTCACTGCAGGAATATCCGGCCTTACTTCGAGTCAGGGCATCTCGGTGTCCATTCCACTTGAGGCCACAAACTCAGGGTCCGTCTCACATACCTGTAGCTAAGAGAAGCCTCCTCTTGAGGTGCTTGTGGAAAGGTGGTTTTCCTCTTGAGTCAAAGCCAGGGACTAAGCTCACATCTCGAGTTGATTTGTGGTCCACGGAGCCCTTTCGTGTTGCTCCAGTGACCTCAGGATCCCTCTAGACTTGAGACAGTGATCTTGGGTTTTCTCTGGAGTGCCATCAAGGAAATCAAGGCTCCTTTCACGTTTGATGTGGAACACGGAACTGCTCTGCACGCAGTGCAGGGGAATCGGGCCTCATCTCGTGGCGAGGGGGAAGTCTTATGGGTTTTCTCGAGTTGCGGAGCGAACCTGGGGTATATTCCCGAGTTACGACGGGGAGGGCCCTTCCAGACATGTGTTTGTTCAGCGACGTCAGGACTCCTGCCTAGGTGCGAGGGACACCTCGGGATTCTCCTCGAGTCTTGGCATGGCAATTGGGACGCGTCTCCACGTGAGGCGGGAGACCCAACGTCCCTTTCCACGTGTCACAGGGATCCTGGGACGCCTATCCATTTTCAAGAGGAGTCAGGCATCGTCTCCTTTGGAAGTATTGATCTCCAGGGACCTCTCGAGTTTTCAAAGATGTGAGGCCTCCGGTCGCGATGAGGCGGAGAACTAGGTCTTTCTCTGTGGTCTCCCCAGGGGATTCAGACATCTCTACGTCTTGGGAGATGCAAGAGGAGCCTGCATTCAATTCACTGCAGGGATATCCGGTCCTACCGCTTGTCAGAGCATCTCGGTGTCCATTCCACTTGAGGCCACAAACTCAGGGTCCCTCTCACATACATGTAGCTGAGAGAAGCCTCCTCTTGAGGTGCTTGTGGAAAGTTGGGATTCCTCTTGAGTCGAAGCCAGGGACTAAGCTGTCATCTCGAGTTGATTTGGGGTCCAAGAGCGCTTTGCTGTTGCTACAGGGACCTCAGGATCCCTATAGACTTGAGACAGTGATCTTGAGTTTTGTCTAGAGTGCCATCAAGGAAATCAAGGCTCCTGTCACGTTTGATGTGGAAAACGGAATTGCTCTGCACGCAGTGCAGGGGAATCGGGCCTCATCTCGCGGCGAGGGGGAAGTCTCATGGTTTTATTAGAGTTGCGGTCCTAATCTGGAGTATATTCTCGAGTTACGATGGGGAGGGCCCTTCCAGACACGTGTTTGTTCAGCGACGTCAGGACTCCTGCCTAGGTGCGAGGGACACCTCGGGATTCTCCTCGAGTCTTGGCATGGCAATTGGGACGCGTCTCCACGTGAGGCGGGAGACCCAGGGTCCCTTTCCACGTGCCACAGGGATCCTGGGACGCCTATCCATTTTCAAGAGGAGTCAGGCATCGTCTCCTTTGGAAGCATTGATCTCCGCGGACCTCTCGAGTTTTCAAAGGATGTGAGGCCTCCGGCCGCGATGAGGCGGAAAATTAGGTCTTTCTCTGTGGTCTCCACAGGGGATTCACACATCCCTTCCTCTTGGGAGATGCAAGACGAGCCTGCATTCAATTCACTGCAGGGATATCCGGCCTTACTTCGAGTCAGAGCATCTCGGTGTCCATTTCACTTGAGGCCACAAACTCAGGGGCCCTCTCACATACCTGTAGCTGAGAGAAGCCTCCTCTTGAGGTACTTGTGGAAAGTTGGTATTCCTCTTTAGTCGAAGCCAGTGACTAAGCTCTCATCTCGAGTTGATTTGGGGTCCACGGAGCCCTTTCGTGTTGCTACAGTGACCTCAGGATCCCTCTAGACTAGAGACAGTGATCTTGGGTTTTCTCTGGAGTGCCATCAAGGAAATCAAGGCTCCTTTCACGTTTGATGTGGAACACGGAATTGCTCTGCATGCAGTGCAGGGGAATCGGGCCTCATCTCGCGGCGAGGGGGAAGTCTCATGGTTTTTCTCGAGGTGCGGCCGGAACCTGGGGTATATTCTCGAGTTACGACGGGGAGGGCCCTTCCAGACACGTGTTTGTTCAGCGACGTCAGGACTCCTGCCTAGGTGCGAGGGACACCTCGGGATTCTCCTCGAGTCTGGGCATGGCAAGTGGGTCGCGTCTCCACGTGATGCGGGAGACCCAGGGTCCCTTTCCACGTGCCACAGGGATCCTGGGACTCCTATCCATTTTCAAGAGGAGTCAGGCATCGTCTCCTTTGGAAGCATTGATCTCCGCGGACCTCTCGAGTTTTCAAAGGATGTGAGGCCTCCGTTCGCGATAAGGCAGTGAACTAGGACTTTCTCTGTGGTCTCCACAGGGGATTCAGACATCCCTTCGTCTTGGGAGATGCAAGACGAGCCTGCATTCAATTCACTGCATGGATATGCGGCCTTAATTCGAGTCAGAGCATCTCGGTGTCCATTGCACTTGAGGCCACAAACTCAGGGTCCCTCTCACATACCTGTAGCTGAGAGAAGCCTCCTCTTGAGGTGCTTGTGGAAAGTTGGTATTCCTATTGAGTTGAAGCCAGGGACTAAGCTCTAATCTCGAGTTGATTTGGGGTCCACGGAGCCCTTTCGTGTTGCTCCAGTGACCTCAGGATCCCTCTAGACTTGAGACAGTGATCTTGGGTTTTCTCTGGAGTGCCATCAAGGAAATCAAGGCTCCTTTCACGTTTGATGTGGAACACGGAATTGCGCTGCATGCAGTGCAGGGGAATCGGGCCTCAACTCGCGGCGAGGGGGAAATCTCATGGTTTTTCTCGAGTTGCGGCCAGAACCTGGTGTATAATCTCGAGTTACGAAGGGGAGGGCCCTTCCAGACACGTGTTTGTTCAGAGACGTCAGGACTCCTGCCTAGGCGCAAGGGACAACTCGGGATACTCCTCGAGTCTTGGCATGGCAATTGGGACGCGTCTCCACGTGAGGCGGGACACCCACTGTCCTGTTCCACGTGCCACAGGGATCCTGGGACTCCTATACATTTTCAAGAAGAGTCTGGCATCTTCTCCTTTGGAAGCATTGATCTCCGCGGAACTCTCGAGTTTTCAAAGGATGTGAGGCCTCCGGTCTTGATAAGGCGGAGAAATAGGTCTTTCTCTGTGGTCTCCACAGGGGATTCAGACATCCCTTCGTCTTGGGAGATGGAAGACGAGCCTGCTTTCAATTCACTGTAGGGATGTCCGGCCTTACTTCGAGTCAGAGCATCTCGGTGTCCATTCCACTTGAGGCCACAAACTCAGGGTCCCTCTCACATACCTGTAGCTGAGAGAAGCCTCCTCTTGAGGTGCTTGTGGAAAGTTGGTATTCCCCTTGAGTCGAAGCCAGGGACTAAGCTGTCATCTCGAGTTGATTTGGGGTCCACGGAGCCCTTTGATGTTGCTCCAGTGACCTCAGGATCCCTCTAGACTTGAGACAGTGATCTTGGGTTTTCTCTGGAGTGCCATCAAGGAAAGCAAGGCTCCTATCACGTTTGATGTGGAACACGGAATTGCTCTGCACGCTGTGCAGGGGAATCGGGCCTCATCTCGCGGCGAGGGGGAAGTCTCATGGTTTTTCTCGAGTTGCGGCCGGAACCTGGGGTATATTCTCGAGTTACGACGCGGAGGGCCCTTTCAGACACGTGTTTGTTCAGCGACGTCAGGACTACTGCCTAGGTGCCAGGGACACCTCGGGATTCTCCTCGAGTCTAGGCATGGCAATTTGGACGCGTCTCCACGTGAGGCGGAAGACCCAGGGTCCCTTTCCACGTGCCACAGGGATCCTGGGACTCCTATCCATTTTCCAGAGGAGACAGGCATCGTCTCCTTTGGAAGCATTGATCTCCGCGGACCTCTCGAGTTTTCAAAGGATGTGAGGCCTCCGGTCGCCATGAGGCGGAGAACTCGGTCTTTCTCTGTGGTCTCCACAGGGGATTCAGACATCCCTTCGTCTTGGGAGATGCAAGACGAGCCTGCATTCAATTCACTGCAGGGATATCCGGCCTTACTTCGAGTCAGAGCATCGTGGTGTCCATTCCACTTGAGGCCACAAACTAATGGTCCCTCTCACATACCTGTAGCTGAGAGAAGCCTCCTCTTGAGGTGCTTGTGGAAAGTTGGTATTACTCTTGAGTTGAAGCCAGGGACTAAGCTCTCATCTCGTGTTGATTTGGGGTCCACGGAGCCCTTTCATGTTGCTCCAGTGACCTCAGGATCCCTCTAGACTTGAGACAGTGATCTTGGGTTTTCTCTGGAGTGCCATCAAGGAAATCAAGGCTCCTTTCACGTTTGATGTGGAACACGGAATTGCTCTGCATGCAGTGCAGGGGAATCGGGCCTCATCTCGCGGCGAGGGGGAAGTCTCATGGTTTTTCTCGAGGTGCGGCCGGAACCTGGGGTATATTCTCGAGTTACGACGGGGAGGGCCCTTCCAGACTCGTGTTTGTTCAGCGACGTCAGCACTCCTGCCTAGGTGCGAGGGACACCTCGGGATTCTCCTCGAGTCTGGGCATGGCAATTGGGTCGTGTCTCCACGTGAGGCGGGAGACCCAGGGTCCCTTTCCACGTGCCACAGGGATCCTGGGACTCCTATCCATTTTCAAGAGGAGTCAGGCATCGTATCCTTTGGACGCATTGATCTCCGCGGACCTCTTGAGTTTCCAAAGCATGTGAGGGATCCGGTCGCGATGTTGCGGAGAATTAGGTCTTTCTCTGTGGTCTCCACAGGGGATTCAGACATCCCTTCGTCTTGGGAGATGCAAGACGAGCCTGCATTCAATTCACTGCAGGGATATCCGGCCTTACTTCGAGTCAGAGCATCTCGGTGTCCATTCCACTGAGGCCACAAATTCAGGGTCCCTCTCACATACCTGTAGCTGAGAGAAGCCTCCTCTTGAGGTGCTTGTGGAAAGTTGGTATTCCTCTTGAGTCGAAGCCAGGGACTAAGCTCTCATCTCGAGTTGATTTGTGGTCCACGGAGCCCTTTCGTGTTTCTCCAGTGACCTCAGGATCCCTCTAGACTTGAGACAGTGAACTTGGGTTTTCTCTGGAGTGCCATCAAGTAATCAAGGCTCCTTTCCTGTTTGATGTGGAACACGGAATTGCTCTGCACGCAGTGCAGGGGAATCGGGCCTCATCTCGCGGTGAGAGGGAAGTCTCATGGTTTTTCTCGAGTTGCGGCCAGAACCTGGGGTATATTCTCGAGTTACGACGCGGAGGGCCCTTCCAGACACGTGTTTGTTCAGCGACGTCAGGACTCCTGCCTAGGTGCGAGGGACACCTCGGGATTCTCCACGAGTCTTGGCATGGCAATTGGGACGCGTCTCCACGTGAAACGGGAGACCCAGCGTCCCTTTTCATGTGCCACAGGGATCCTGGATCTCCTATCCATTTTCAAGAAGAGTCAGGCATCGTCTCCTTTGGAAGCATTGATCTCCGCAGGCCTCTCGAGTTTTCAAAGGATGTGAGGCCTCCGGTCGCGATGAGGCGGAGGACTAGTTCTTTCTCTGTGGTCTCCACAGCGGATTCAGACATCCCTTACTCTTGGGAGATGCAAGACGAGCCTGCCTTCAATTCACTGCAGGGATATGCGGCCTTACTTCGAGTCAGAGCATCTCGGTGTCCATTCCACTTGAGGCCACAAACTCAGGGTCCCTCTCACATACCTGTAGCTGAGAGAAGCCTCCTCTTGAAGTGCTTGTGGAAAGTTGGTATTCCTCTTGAGTCGAAGCCAGGGACTAAGCTCTCATCTCGAGTTGATTTGTGGTCCACGGAGCCCTTTCGTGTTGCTCCAGTGACCTCAGGATCCCTCTAGACTTGAGACAGTGAACTTGGGTATTCTCTGGAGTGCCATCAAGGAAATCAAGGCTCCTTTCACGTTTGATGTGGAAAACGGAATTGTTCTACACGCAGTGCAGGGGAATAGGGCCTCATGTAGCGGCGAGGGGGAAGTCTCATGGTTTTTCTCGAGTTGCGGCCGGAACCTGGGGTATATTCTCGAGTTAGGATGGGGAGGGCCCTTCCAGACACGTGTTTGTTCAGCGACGTCAGGACTCCTGCCTAGGTGCGAGGGACACCTCGGGATTCTCCTCGAGTCTTGGCATGGCAATTGGGATGCGTCTCCATGTGAGGCGGGAGACCCAGGTTCCCTTTCCACATGCCACAGTGATCCTGGGACTCCTATCCATTTTCAAGAGGAGTCAGGCATCGTCTCCTTTGGAAGCATTGATCTCCGTGGACCTCTCGAGTTTTCAAAGGATGTGAGGCCTCCGCTCGCGATGAGGTGGAGAATTAGGTCTTACTCTGTGGTCTACACAGGGGATTCACACATCCCTTCGTCTTGGGAGATGCAAGACGAGCCTGCATTCAATTCACTGCAGGGATATCTGGCCTTACTTCGAGTCAGAGCATCTCGGTGTCCATTCCACTTGAGGCCACAAACTCAGGGTCCCTCTCACATACCTGTAGCTGAGAGAAGCCACCTCTTGAGGTGCTTGTGGAAAGTTGGTATTCCTCTTGAGTCGAAGCCAGGGACTAAGCTCTCATCTCGAGTTGATTTGGGGTCCACGGAGCCCTTTTGTGCTACTCCAGTGACCTCAGGATCCCTCTAGACTTGAGACAGTGATCTTGGGTTTTCTCTGGAGTGCCATCAAGGAAATCAAGGCTCCTTTCATTTTTGATGTGGAATACGGAATGGCTCTGCATGCAGGGCAGGGGAATCGGGCCTCATCTCGCGGCGAGGGGTAAGTCTCATGGTTTTTCTCGAGTTGCGGCCGGAACCTGGGGTATATTCTCGAGTTACGACGGGGAGGGCCCTTCCAGACACGTGTTTGTTCAGCGACGTCAGGACTCCTGCCTAGGTGCGAGGGACACCTCGGGATTCTCCTCGAGTCTTGGCATGGCAATTGGGAAACGTCTCCACGTGAGGCGGGAGACCCAGGGTCCCTTTCCACGTGCCACAGTGATCCTGGGACTCCTATCCATTTTCAAGAGGAGTCAGGCATCGTCTCCTTTGGAAGCATTGATCTCCGCGGACCTCTCGAGTTTTCAAAGGATGTGAGGCCTCCGGACGCGAGGAGGCGGAGGACTAGGTCTTTCGCTGTGTTCTGCACAGGGGATTCAGACATCCCTTCGTCTTGGGAGATGCAAGACGAGCCTGCATTCAATTCACTGCAGGGATATCCGGCCTTACTTCGAGTCAGTGCATCTCGGTGTCCATTCCACTTGAGGCCACAAACTCAGGGTCCCTCTCACATACCTGTAGCTGAGAGAAGCCTCCTCTTAAGGGGCTTGTGGAAAGTTCGTATTCCTCTGAGTTGAAGCCAGGGACTAATCTCTCATCTCGAGTTGATTTGGGGTCCACGGAGCCATTTCGTGTTACTACAGTGACCTCAGGATCCCTCTAGACTTGAGACAGTGATCTTGGGTTTTCTCTGGAGTGCCATCAAGGAAATCAAGTCTCCTTTCACGTTTGATGTGGAACACGGAATTGCTCTGCACGCAGTCCAGGGGAATCGGGCCTCATGTCGCGGCGAGGGGGAAGTCTCATGGTTTTTCTCGAGGTGCGGCCGGAACCTGGGGTATATTCTCGAGTTACGACGCGGAGGGCCCTTCCAGACTCGTGTTTGTTCAGCGATGTCAGGACTCCTGCCTAGGTGCGAGGGACACCTCGGGATTCTCCTCGAGTCTTGGCATGGCAATTGGGACTCGTCTCCACGTGAGGTGGGAGACCCAGGGTCCCTTTCCATGTGCCACAGGGATCCTGGGACTCCTATCCATTTTCAGGGGAGTCAGGCATCGTCTCCTTTGGAAGCATTGATCTCCGCGGACCTCTCGAGTTTTCAAAGGATGTGAGGCCTCCGTTCGCGATGAGGCGGAGAACTAGGACTTTCTCTGTGGTCTCCACAGGGGATTCAGACATGCCTTCGTCTTGGGAGATGCAAGACGAGCCTGCATTCAATTCACTGGAGGGATATCCGGCCTTACTTCGAGTCAGAGCATCTCGGTGTCCATTCCACTTGAGGCCACAAACTCAGGGTCCCTCTCACATACCTGTAGCTGAGAGAAGCCTCCTCTTGAGGTGCTTGTGGAAAGTTGGTATTCCTCTTGAGTCGAAGCCAGGGACTAAGCTCTCATGTCGAGATGATTTGGGGTCCACGGAGCCCTTTCATGTTGCTCCAGTGACCTCAGGATCCCTCTAGACTAGAGACAGTGACTTAGGGTTTTCTCTGGAGTGCCATCAAGGAAATCAAGGCTCCTTTCACGTTTGATGTGGAACACGGAATTGCTCTGCACGGAGTGCGGGGGAATCGGGCCTCAACTCGCGCGAGGGGGAAGTCTCATGGTTTTTCTCGAGTTGCGGCCGGAACCTGGGGTATATTCTCGAGTTACGACGGGGAGGGCCCTTCGAGACACGTGTTTTTTCAGCGACGTCAGGACTCCTGCCTAGTTGCGAGGGACACCTCGAGATTCTCCTCGAGTCTTTGCATGGCAATTGGGACGCATCTCCACGTGAGGCGGGAGACCCAGGGTCCCTTTTCACGTGCCACAGAGATCCTGGGACTCCTATCCATTTTCAGGAGGAGTCAGGCATCGTCTCCTTTGGAAGCATTGATCTCTGCAGACCTCTCGAGTTTTCAAATGATGTGAGTCCTCCGGACGCGATGAGGCGGAGGACTAGTTCTTTCTCTGTCGTCTCCACAGGTGATTCAGACATCCCTTCATCTTGGGAGATGCAAGACGAGCCTGCATTCAATTCACTGCAGGGATATCCGGCCTTTCTTCGAGTCAGAGCATCTCGGTGTCCATTCCACTTGAGGCCACAAACTCAGGGTCCCTCTCACATACCTGTAGCTGAGAGAAGCCTCCTATTGAGGTGCTTGTGGAAACTTGGTATTCCTCTTGAGTCGAAGCCAGGGACTAAGCTCTCATCTCGAGTTGATTTGGGGTCCACGGAGCCCTTTCTTGTTGCTCCAGTGACCTCAGGATCACTCTAGACTTGAGACAGTGATCTTGGGGTTTCTCTGGAGTGGATCAAGGAAATCAAGGCTCCTTTCAATTTTGATGTCGAACACGGAATTGCTCTGCACCCAGGGCAGGGGAATCGGACCTCATCTCGCGGCGAGGGGGAAGTCTCATGGTTTTTCTCGAGTTGTGGCCGGAACATGGGGTATATTCTCGAGTTACGTCGGGGAGGGCCCTTCCAGACACGTGTTTGTTCAGCGACGTCAGGACTCCTGCCTAGGGGCGAGGGACACCTCGGGATTCTCCTCGAGTCTTGGCATGGCAATTGGGACGCGTCTCCACGTGAGGCGGGAGACCCAGGCTCCCTTTCCACGTGCCACAAGGTTCCTGGGACTCCTATCCATTTTCAAGAGGAGTCAGGCATCGTCTCCTTTGGAAGCATTGATCTCCGCAGACCTCTCGAGTTTTCAAAGGATATGAGGCCTCCGGTAGGGATGCGGCGGAGAACTAGGTCTTTCTCTGTGGTCTCCACAGGGGATTCAGACATCCCTTCGTCTTGGGAGATGCAAGCCGAGCCTGCCTTCAATTCACTGCAGGGATATCCGGCCTTACTTCGAGTCAGAGTATCTCGGTGTCCATTCCACGTGAGGCCACAAACTCAGGGTCCCTCTCACATACCTGTAGCTGAGAGAAGCCTCCTCTTGAGGTGTTTGTGGAAAGTTGGTATTCCTCTTGAGTCGAATCCAGGGACTAAGCTCTCATCTCGAGTTGATTTTGGGTCCACGGAGCCCTTTCGTGTTGGTACAGTGACTTCAGGATCCCTCTAGACTTGAGACAGTGATCTTGGGTTTTCTCTGGAGTGCCATCACGGAAATCAAGGCTCCTTTCACGTTTGATGTGGAACATGGAATTGCTCTGCACGCAGGGCAGGGAAATCGGGCCTCATCTCGTGGCGAGGGGGAAGTCTCATGGTTTTTCTCGAGTTGCGGCCGGAACCTGGGGTATATTCTCGAGTTACGACGCGGAGGGCCCTTCCAGACACGTGTTTGTTCAGCGATGTCAGGAATCCTGCCTAGGTGCGAGGGACACCTCGGGATTCTCCTCGAGTCTTGGCATGGCAATTGGGACGCGACTCCACGTGAGGCGGGAGACCCAGGGTCCCTTTCCATGTGCCACAGGGATTCTGGGACTCCTATCCATTTTCAAGGGGAGTCAGGCATCGTCTCCTTTGGAAGCATTGATCTCCGCGGACCTCTCGAGTTTTCAAAGGATGTGAGGCCTCCGTTCGCGATGAGGCGGAGAACTAGGACTTTCTCTGTGGTCTCCACAGGGGATTCAGACATGCCTTCGTCTTGGGAGATGCAAGACGAGCCTGCATTCAATTCACTGGAGGGATATCCGGCCTTACTTCGAGTCAGAGCATCTCGGTGTCCATTCCACTTGAGGCCACAAACTCAGGGTCCCTCTCACATACCTGTAGCTGAGAGAAGCCTCCTCTTGAGGTGCTTGTGGAAAGTTGGTATTCCTCTTGAGTCGAAGCCAGGGACTAAGCTCTCATGTCGAGATGATTTGGGGTCCACGGAGCCCTTTCATGTTGCTCCAGTGACCTCAGGATCCCTCTAGACTAGAGACAGTGACTTTGGGTTTTCTCTGGAGTGCCATCAAGGAAATCAAGGCTCCTTTCACGTTTGATGTGGAACACGGAATTGCTCTACACGGAGTGCGGGGGAATCGGGCCTCAACTCGCGCGAGGGGGAAGTCTCATGGTTTTTCTCGAGTTGCGGCCGGAACCTGGGGTATATTCTCGAGTTACGACGGGGAGGGCCCTTCGAGACACGTGTTTTTTCAGCGACGTCAGGACTCCTGCCTAGTTGCGAGGGACACCTCGAGATCCTCCTCGAGTCTTTGCATGGCAATTGGGACGCATCTCCACGTGAGGCGGGAGACCCAGGGTCCCTTTTCACGTGCCACAGAGATCCTGGGACTCCTATCCATTTTCAGGAGGAGTCAGGCATCGTCTCCTTTGGAAGCATTGATCTCTGCAGACCTCTCGAGTTTTCAAATGATGTGAGTCCTCCGGACGCGATGAGGCGGAGGACTAGTTCTTTCTCTGTCGTCTCCACAGGTGATTCAGACATCCCTTCATCTTGGCAGATGCAAGACGAGCCTGCATTCAATTCACTGCAGGGATATCCGGCCTTTCTTCGAGTCAGAGCATCTCGGTGTCCATTCCACTTGAGGCCACAAACTCAGGGTCCCTCTCACATACCTGTAGCTGAGAGAAGCCTCCTATTGAGGTGCTTGTGGAAAGTTGGTATTCCTCTTGAGTCGAAGCCAGGGACTAAGCTCTCATCTCGAGTTGATTTGTGGTCCAGGGAGCCCTTTTGTGTTGCTCCAGTGACCTCAGGATCCCTCTAGACTTGAGACAGTGATCTTGGGTTTTTTCTGGAGTGCCATCACGGAAATCAAGGCTCCTTTCACGTTTGATGTGGAACATGGAAGTGCTCTGCACGCAGGGCAGGGAAATCGGGCCTCATCTCGTGGCGAGGGGGAAGTCTCATGGTTTTTCTCGAGTTGCGGCCGGAACCTGGGGTATATTCTCGAGTTACGACGGGGAGGGCCCTTCCAGACACGTGTTTGTTCAGCGACGTCAGGACTCCTGCCTAGGTGCAAGGGACTCCCCGGGATTCTCCTCGAGTCTTGTCATGGCAATTGGGACCCGGCTCCACGTGAGACGCGAGACCAAGTGTCCCTTTCCACGTGCCACAGGGATCCTGGGTCTCCTATCCATTTTCAAGAGGAGTCAGTCATCGTCTCCTTTGGAAGCATTGATCTCCGCGGACCTCTCGAGTTTTCAAAGGATGTGAGGCCTCCGGTCTCGATGAGGCGGAGGACTAGGTCTTTCTCTGTGGTCTCCACAGGGGATTCAGACATCCCTTCTTTTGGGAGATGCAAGACAAGCCTGCATTCAATTCACTGCAGGGATATCCGGCCTTACTTCGAGTCAGAGCATTTCGGTGTCCATTCCTCTTGAGGCCACAAACTCAGGGTACCTCTCACCTACCTGTAGCTGAGAGAAGCCTCCTCTTGAGGTGCTGTGGAAAGTTGGTATTCCTCTTGAGTCGAATCCAGGGACTAAGCTCTCATCTCGAGTTGATTTGGGGTCCACGGAGCCCTTTCGTGTTGCTCCAGTGACCTCAGGATCCCTCTAGACTTGAGACCGAGATCTTGGGTTTTCTCTGGAGTGCCATCAAGGAAATCAAGGCTCCTTTCACTTTTGATGTGGAACACGGAATTGCTCTGCACGCAGTGCAGGGGAATCGGGCCTCATCTCGCGGCGAGGGGATAGTCTCATGGTTTTTCTCAAGTTGCGGCCGGAACCTGTGGTATATTCTCGTGTTACGACGGGGAGGGCCCTTCCAGACACGTGTTTGTTCAGCGACGTCAGGACTCCTGCCTAGGTGCGAGGGACACCTCGGGATTCTCCTCGAGTCTTGTCATGGCAATTGGGACGCGTCTCCATGTGAGGCGGGAAACCCAGGGTCCCTTTCCACGTGTCACAGAGATCCTGGAACTCCTATCCATTTTCAAGAGGAGTCAGGCATCGTCTCCTTTGGAAGCATTGATCTCCGCGGACGTCTCGAGTTTTTAAAGGATGTGAGGCCTCCGGTCGCGTTGAGGCGGAGGACTAGGTCTTTCTCTGTGGTCTCCACAGGGGATTCAGACAACCCTTCGTCTTGGGAGATGCAAGACGAGTCTGCATTCAATTCACTGCAGGGATATCCGGCCTTACTTCGAGTCAGACCATCTCAGTGTCCATTCCACTTGAGGCCACAAACTCAGGGTCCCTCTCACATACCTGTAGCTGAGAGAAGCCTCCTCTTGAGGGGCTTGTGGAAACTTGGAGTTCCTCTTTAGTCGAAGCCAAGAACTAAGTTCTCATCTCCAGGTGACTTGTGGTCCACAGAGCCCTTTCGTTTTGCTCCATTGACCTCAGGATCCCTCTAGACTTGAGACAGTGATCTTGGGTTTTCTCTGGAGTGCCATCAAGGAAATCAAGGCTCCTTTCACGTTTGATGTGGAACACGGATTGCTCTGCACGCAGTGCAGGGGAATCGGGCCTCATCTCGGGGCGAGGGGGAAGTTTCATGGTTTTTGTCAAGTTGCAGCCGGAATCTGTGGTATATTCTCGAGTTACGACGGGGAGGGCCCTTCCAGACACGTGTTTGTTCAGCGACGACAGGTCTCCTGCCTAGGTGCGAGGGACAACTCGGGATTCTCCTCGAGTCTGGGCATGGCAATTGGGACGCGTCTCCATGGGAGGCGGGAGACCCAGGGTCCCTTTCCACGTGCCACAGGGATCCTGGGACTCCTATCCATATTCAAGAGGAGACAGGTATCTTCTCCTTTGGAAGCATTGATCTCCACAGACCTCTCGAGTTGTCAAAGGATGTGAGGCCTCCGGTCGCGATGAGGAGGAGAACTATTTCTTTCTCTGTGGTCTCCACAGGGGATAAAGACATCCCTTCGTCTTGGGAGATGCAAGACGAGCCTGCATTCAATTCACTGCAGGGATATCCGGCCTTACTTCGAGTCAGAGCATCTCGGTGTCCATTCCACTTGTAGCCACAAAATTAGGGTCCCTCTCACATACCTGTAGCTGAGAGAAGCCTCCTCTTGAGGTGCTCGTGGAAAGTTGGTATTCCTCTTGAGTAGAAGCCATGGACTAAGGTCTCATCTCGAGGTGATTTGGGGTCCACGGAGCCCTTTCGTATTGCTCCAGTGACCTCAGGATCCCTCTAGACTTGAGACAGTGATCCTTTTTTTTCTCTGGAGTGCCATCAAGGAAATCAAGGCTCCTGTCACTTTTGATGTCGAACACGGAATTTCTCTGCACGCAGTGCAGGGGAATCGGGCCTCATCTTGCGTCGAGGGGGAAGTCTCATGGTTTTTCTCGAGTTGCGGCCGGAACCTGGGGTATATTCTCGAGTTACGACGGGGAGGGCCCTTCCAGACACATGTTTGTTCAGCGACGTCAGGACTCCTGCCTAGGTGCGAGGGACACCTCGGGATTCTCCTCGAGTCTTGGCATGGCAATTGGGACGCGTCTCCACGTGAGGCGGGAGACCCAGGGTCCCTTTCCACGTGCCACAGGGATCCTGGGACTCCTATCCATTTTCAAGAGGAGTCAGGCATCGTCTCCTTTGGAAGCATTGATCTCCGCAGACCTCTCGAGTTTTCAAAGGATGTGAGGCCTCCAGTCGCGATGAGGCGGAGGACTAGGACTTTCTCTGTGGTCTCCACAGGGGATTCAGACATCCCTTCGTCTTGGGAGATGCAAGACGAGCCTGCATTCAATTCACTGCAGGGATATCCGGCCTTACTTCGAGTCAGAGCATCACGGTGTCCATTCCACTTGAGGCCACAAACTCAGGGTCCCTCTCACATACCTATAGCTGAGAGAAGAATCCTCTTGAGGTGCTTGTGGAAAGTTGGTATTCCTCTTGAGTTGAAGCCAGGGACTAAGCTCTCATCTCGAGTTGATTTGGGGTCCACGGAGCCCTTTCGTGTTGCTCCTGTGACCTCAGGATCCCTCTAGACTTGAGACAGTGATCTTGGGTTTTCTCTGGTGTGCCATTAAAGAAATCAAGGCTCCTTTCACGTTTGATGTGGAACGCGGAATTGCTCTGAACGCATTGCAGGGGAATCGGGCCTCATCTCGCGGTGAGGGGGAAGTCTCAGGGTTTTTCGCAAGTTGCGGCCGGAACCTGGGGTATATTCTCGAGTTACAACGGGGAGGGCCCTTCGAGACACGTGTTTGTTCAGCGACGTCAGGATTCCTGCCTAGGTGCAAGGGACACCTCGGAATTCTCCTCGAGTCTTGGCATTGCAATTGGGACGCGTCTCCACGTGAGGCGGGAGACCAAGGGTCCCTTTCCACCTGCCACAAGGATCCTGGGAATCCTATCCATTTTCACGAGGAGTCAGGCATCGTCTCCTTTGGAAGCATTGATCTCCGCGGACCTCTCGAGTTTTCAAAGGATGTGAGGCCTCCGGTCGCGATGAGGCGGAGAATATGGTCTTTCTCTGTGGTCTCCACATCGGATTCAGACATCCCTTCGTCTTGGGAGATGCAAGACGAGCCTGCATTCAAATCACTGCAGGGATATCCGGCCTTACTTCGAGTCAGAGCATCTCGGTGTCCATTCTACTTGAGGCCACAATCTCAGGGTCCCTCTCACATACCTGTAGCTGAGAGAAGCCTCCTCTTGAGGTGCTCTTGGAAAGCTGGTATTCCTCTTGAGTCGAAGCCAGGGACTAAGCTCTCATCTCGAGTTGATCTGGTGTCCACGGAGCCCTTTCATGTTGCTCCAGTGACCTCAGGATCCCTCTAGAGTTGAGACAGTGACTTTGGGTTTTCTCTGGAGTGCCATCAAGGAAATCAAGGCTCCTTTCACGTTTGATGTGGAACACGGAATTGGTCTGCACGCAGTGCAGGGGAATCGGGCCTCATCTCGCGGCGAGGGGGAAGTCTCATGGTTTTTCTCGAGTTGCTGCCGGAACCTGGGGTATATTCTCGAGTTACGACGGGGAGGGCCCTTCCAGACACGTGTTTGTTCAGCGACGTCAGGACTCCTGCCTAGGTGCCAGGGACACCTCGGGATTCTCCTCGAGTCTTGGCATGGCAATTGGGACGCATCTCCACGTGAGGCGGGACACCCAGGTTCCCATTCCAGGTGCCACAGGGATCCTGGGATTCCTATCCATTTTCAGGAGGAGTCAGGCATCGTCTCCTTTGGAAGAATTGATCTCCTCGGACCTCTCGAGTTTTCAAAGGATGTGAGGCCTCCGGTCTCGTTGAGGCGGAGGACTAGGTCTTTCTCTGCGGTCTCCACAGGGGATTCAGACATCCCTTCATCTTGGGAGATGCAAGACGAGCCTGCATTCAGTTCACTGCAGGGATATCCGGCCTTACTTCAAGTCAGAGCATCTCGGTGTCCATTCCACTTGATGCCACAAACTCAGGGTCCCTCTCACATACCTGTAGCTGAGAGAAGCCTCCTCTTGAGGTGCTTGTGAAAAGTTGGTATTCCTCTTGATTCGAAGCCAGGGACTAAGCTCTCATCTCGAGTTGATTTGGGGTCCACGGAGCGCTTTCTTGTTGCTCCAATGACCTCAGGATCCCTCTAGACTTGAGACAGTGAACCTCGGTTTTCTCTGGAGTGCCATCAAGGAAATCAAGGCTCCTTTTACGTTTGATGTGGAAAACGGAATTGCTCTGCACGCAGTGCAGGGGAATCAGGCCTCATCTCGCGGCGAGGGGAAATCTCATGGTTTTTCACGAGTTGCGGCCGAAACCTGGGGCATATTCTCGAGTTACGATGGGGAGGGCCCTTCCAGACACGTGTTTGTTCAGTGACGTCAGGACTCCTGCCTAGGTGCGAGGGACACCTCGGGATTCTCCTCGAGTCTTGGCATGGCAATTGGGACGCGTCTCCACGTGAGGCGGGAGACCGAAGGTCCCTTTCCACGTGCCACAGGGATCCTGGGACTCCTATCCATTTTCAAGAGGAGTCAGGCATCGTCTCCTGTGGAAGCATTGATCTCCGTGGACCTCTCGAGTTTTCAAAGGATGTGAGGCCTCCGTTCGGGTTGAGGCGGAGGACTAGGTCTTTCTCTGTGGTCTCCACAGGGGATTCAGACATCCCTTCGTCTTGGGAGATGCAAGACGAGCCTGCATTCAATTCACTGCAGGGATATCTGGCCTTACTTCGAGTCAGAGCATCTCGGTGTCCATTCCACTTGAGGCCACAAACTCAGGGTCCCTCTCACATAACTGTTGCTGAGAGAAGCCTCCTCTTGAGGTCTTGTGGAAAGTTGGTATTCCTCTTGAATCGAATCCAGGGACTAAGCTCTCATCTCGAGTTGATTTGGGGTCCCCGGAGCCCTTTCGTGTTGCTCCAGTGACCTCAGGATCCCTCTAGACTTGAGACAGTGATCTTGGGTTTTCTCTGGAGTGCCATCAAAAAAATCAAGGCTCCTTTCACGTTTGATGTGGAACACGGAATAACTCTGCACGCAGTGCAGGGGAATCGGGCCTCATCTCGCGGCGAGGGGGAATTCTCATGGTTTTTCTCGAGTTGCGATCGGAACCTGGGGTATATTCTCGAGTTACGACGGGGAGGGCCCTTCCAGACACGTGTTTGTTCAGCGACGTCGGGACTCCTGCCTAAGTGCGCGGGACACCTCGGGATTCTCCTCGAGTCTTGGCATGGCAATTGGGAGGCGTATCCACGTGAGGCGGGAGACCCAGGGTCCCTTTCCACGTGCCACAGGGATCCTGGGACTCCTATCCATTTTCAAGAGGAGTCAGGCTTCGTCTCCTTTGAAAGCATTGATCTCCGCGGACCTCTCGAGTTTTCAAAGGATGTGAGGCCTCCGGTCGCCTTGAGGTGGAGGACAAGGTCTTTCTCTGTGGTCTCCACAGGGGAATCAGACATCTCTTTGTCTTGGGAGATGCAAGACGAGCCTGCATTCAATTCACTGCAGGGATATCCGGCCTTACTTCGAGTCAGAGCATCTCGGTGTCCATTCCACTTGAGGCCACAAACTCAGGGTCCCTCTCACATACCTGTAGCTGAGAGAAGCCTCCTCTTGAGGTGCTTGTGAAAAGTTGGTATTCCTCTTGATTCGAAGCCAGGGACTAAGCTCTCATCTCGAGTTGATTTGGGGTCCACGGAGCACTTTCTTGTTGCTCCAGTGACCTCAGGATCCCTCTAGACTTGAGACAGTGAACCTCGGTTTTCTCTGGAGTGCCATCAAGGAAATCAAGGCTCCTTTTACGTTTGATGTGGAAAACGGAATTGCTCTGCACACAGTGCAGGGGAATCAGGCCTCATCTCGCGGCGAGGGGGAAGTCTCATGGTTTTTCTCGAGTTGCGGCCGAAACCTGGGGCATATTCTCGAGTTACGATGGGGAGGGCCCTTCCAGACACGTGTTTGTTCAGCGACGTCAGGACTCCTGCCTAGGTGCGAGGGACACCTCGGGATTCTCCTCGAGTCTTGGCATGGCAATTGGGACGCGTCTCCACGTGAGGCGGGAGACCGAATGTCCCTTTCCACGTGCCACAGGTATCCTGGGACTCCTATCCATTTTCAAGAGGAGTCAGGCATCGTCTCCTGTGGAAGCATTGATCTCCGTGGACCTCTCGAGTTTTCAAAGGATGTGAGGACTCCGTTCGCGTTGAGGCGGAGGACTAGGTCTTTCTCTGTGGTCTCCACAGGGGATTCAGACATCCCTTCGTCTTGGGAGATGCAAGACGAGCCTGCATTCAATTCACTGCAGGGATATCTGGCCTTACTTCGAGTCAGAGCATCTCGGTGTCCATTCCACTTGAGGCCACAAACTCAGGGTCCCTCTCACATACCTGTTGCTGAGAGAAGCCTCCTCTTGAGGTCTTGTGGAAAGTTGGTATTCCTCTTGAATCGAATCCAGGGACTAAGCTCTCATCTCGCGTTGATTTGGGGTCCACGGAGCCCTTTCGTGTTACTCCAGTGACCTCAGGATCCCTCTAGACTTGAGACAGTGATCTTGGGTTTTCTCTGGAGTGCCATCAAAAAAATCAAGGCTCCTTTCACGTTTGATGTGGAACACGGAATTACTCTGCACGCAGTGCAGGGGAATCGGGCCTCATCTCGCGGCGAGGGGGAAGTCTCATGGTTTTTCTCGAGTTGCGATCGGAACCTGGGGTATATTCTCGAGTTACGATGGGGAGGGCCCTTCCAGACACGTGTTTGTTCAGTGACGTCAGGACTCCTGCCTAGGTGCGAGGGACACCTCGGGATTCTCCTCGAGTCTTGGCATGGCAATTGGGACGCGTCTCCACGTGAGGCGGGAGACCGAAGGTCCCTTTCCACGTGCCACAGGGATCCTGGGACTCCTATCCATTTTCAAGAGGAGTCAGGCATCGTCTCCTGTGGAAGCATTGATCTCCGTGGACCTCTCGAGTTTTCAAAGGATGTGAGGCCTCCGTTCGGGTTGAGGCGGAGGACTAGGTCTTTCTCTGTGGTCTCCACAGGGGATTCAGACATCCCTTCGTCTTGGGAGATGCAAGACGAGCCTGCATTCAATTCACTGCAGGGATATCTGGCCTTACTTCGAGTCAGAGCATCTCGGTGTCCATTCCACTTGAGGCCACAAACTCAGGGTCCCTCTCACATAACTGTTGCTGAGAGAAGCCTCCTCTTGAGGTCTTGTGGAAAGTTGGTATTCCTCTTGAATCGAATCCAGGGACTAAGCTCTCATCTCGAGTTGATTTGGGGTCCCCGGAGCCCTTTCGTGTTGCTCCAGTGACCTCAGGATCCCTCTAGACTTGAGACAGTGATCTTGGGTTTTCTCTGGAGTGCCATCAAAAAAATCAAGGCTCCTTTCACGTTTGATGTGGAACACGGAATAACTCTGCACGCAGTGCAGGGGAATCGGGCCTCATCTCGCGGCGAGGGGGAATTCTCATGGTTTTTCTCGAGTTGCGATCGGAACCTGGGGTATATTCTCGAGTTACGACGGGGAGGGCCCTTCCAGACACGTGTTTGTTCAGCGACGTCGGGACTCCTGCCTAAGTGCGCGGGACACCTCGGGATTCTCCTCGAGTCTTGGCATGGCAATTGGGAGGCGTATCCACGTGAGGCGGGAGACCCAGGGTCCCTTTCCACGTGCCACAGGGATCCTGGGACTCCTATCCATTTTCAAGAGGAGTCAGGCTTCGTCTCCTTTGAAAGCATTGATCTCCGCGGACCTCTCGAGTTTTCAAAGGATGTGAGGCCTCCGGTCGCCTTGAGGTGGAGGACAAGGTCTTTCTCTGTGGTCTCCACAGGGGAATCAGACATCTCTTTGTCTTGGGAGATGCAAGACGAGCCTGCATTCAATTCACTGCAGGGATATCCGGCCTTACTTCGAGTCAGAGCATCTCGGTGTCCATTCCACTTGAGGCCACAAACTCAGGGTCCCTCTCACATACCTGTAGCTGAGAGAAGCCTCCTCTTGAGGTGCTTGTGAAAAGTTGGTATTCCTCTTGATTCGAAGCCAGGGACTAAGCTCTCATCTCGAGTTGATTTGGGGTCCACGGAGCACTTTCTTGTTGCTCCAGTGACCTCAGGATCCCTCTAGACTTGAGACAGTGAACCTCGGTTTTCTCTGGAGTGCCATCAAGGAAATCAAGGCTCCTTTTACGTTTGATGTGGAAAACGGAATTGCTCTGCACACAGTGCAGGGGAATCAGGCCTCATCTCGCGGCGAGGGGGAAGTCTCATGGTTTTTCTCGAGTTGCGGCCGAAACCTGGGGCATATTCTCGAGTTACGATGGGGAGGGCCCTTCCAGACACGTGTTTGTTCAGCGACGTCAGGACTCCTGCCTAGGTGCGAGGGACACCTCGGGATTCTCCTCGAGTCTTGGCATGGCAATTGGGACGCGTCTCCACGTGAGGCGGGAGACCGAATGTCCCTTTCCACGTGCCACAGGTATCCTGGGACTCCTATCCATTTTCAAGAGGAGTCAGGCATCGTCTCCTGTGGAAGCATTGATCTCCGTGGACCTCTCGAGTTTTCAAAGGATGTGAGGACTCCGTTCGCGTTGAGGCGGAGGACTAGGTCTTTCTCTGTGGTCTCCACAGGGGATTCAGACATCCCTTCGTCTTGGGAGATGCAAGACGAGCCTGCATTCAATTCACTGCAGGGATATCTGGCCTTACTTCGAGTCAGAGCATCTCGGTGTCCATTCCACTTGAGGCCACAAACTCAGGGTCCCTCTCACATACCTGTTGCTGAGAGAAGCCTCCTCTTGAGGTCTTGTGGAAAGTTGGTATTCCTCTTGAATCGAATCCAGGGACTAAGCTCTCATCTCGCGTTGATTTGGGGTCCACGGAGCCCTTTCGTGTTACTCCAGTGACCTCAGGATCCCTCTAGACTTGAGACAGTGATCTTGGGTTTTCTCTGGAGTGCCATCAAAAAAATCAAGGCTCCTTTCACGTTTGATGTGGAACACGGAATTACTCTGCACGCAGTGCAGGGGAATCGGGCCTCATCTCGCGGCGAGGGGGAAGTCTCATGGTTTTTCTCGAGTTGCGATCGGAACCTGGGGTATATTCTCGAGTTACGATGGGGAGGGCCCTTCCAGACACGTGTTTGTTCAGCGACGTCGGGACTCCTGCCTAGGTGCGAGGGACACCTCGGGATTCTCCTCGAGTCTTGGCATGGCAATTGGGAGGCGTCTCCACGTGAGGCGGGAGACCCAGGGTCCCTTTCCACGTGCCACAGGGATCCTGGGACTCCTATCCATTTTCAAGAAGAGTCAGGCTTCGTCTCCTTTGAAAGCATTGATCTCCGCGGACCTCTCGAGTTTTCAAAGGATGTGAGGCCTCCGGTCGCGTTGAGGCGGAGGACTTGGTCTTTTTCTGTGGTCTCCACAGGGGAATCAGACATCTCTTTGTCTTGGGAGATGGAAGACGAGCCTGCATTCAATTCACTGCAGGGATATCCGGCCTTCCTTCGAGTCAGAGCATCTCGGTGTCCATTCCACTTGAGGCCACAAACTCAGGGTCCCTCTCACAACCTGTAGCTGAGAGAAGCCTCCTCTTGAGGTGCTTGTCGAAAGTTATTATTCCTCTTGAGTCGAGGCCAGGGACTAAGCTCTAATCTCGAGTTGATTTGGGCTCCACGGAGCCCTTTTCTGTTGCTACACTGACCTCAGGATCCCTCTAGACTTGAGACAGTGATCTTGGGTTTTCGCTGGAGTGCCATCAAGGAAATCAAGGCTCCTTTCACGTTTGATGTGGAACACGGAATTGCTCTGCACGCAGTTCAGGGGAATCAGGCCTCTTCTCGAGGCGAGGGGGAAGTCTCATGGTTTTTCTGCAGTTGCGGCCGGAACCTGGGGTATATTCTCGAGTCACGTCGGGGAGGGCCCTTCCAGACACGTGTTTGTTCAGCGATGTCAGGACTCCACCTAGGTGCGAGGGACACCTCGGGATTCTCCTCGAGCCTTGGCATGGCAATTGGGACGCGTCTCCTCTTAAGGCGGGAGACCAAGGGTCCCTTTCCACGTTCCACAGGGATCCTGGGACTCCTATCTATTTTCAAGAGGAGTCAGGCATCGTCTCCTTCGCAAGTATTGATCTCCGCGGACCTCTCGAATTTTCAAAGGATATGAGGCCTCCGGTTGATTTGAGGTGGAGGACTAGGTCTTTCTCTGTGGTCTCCACAGGGGATTCAGACAACCCTTCATCTTGGGAGATGCAAGACGAGCCTGCATTCAATTCACTGCAGGCATATCCGGCCTTACTTTGAGTCAGAGCATCTCGGTGTCCATTCCACTTGAGGCCACAAACACACGGTCCCTCTCACATACCTGTAGCTGAGAGAAGCCTCCTCTTGAGGTTCTTGTGAAAAGTTGGTATTCCTCTTGACTCGAAGCCAAAGACTAAGCTCTCATCTCGAGTTGATTTGGGGTCCACGGAGCCCTTTCGTGTTGCTCCAGTGACCTCAGGATCCCTCTAGACTTGAGACAGTGATCTTGGGTTTTCTCTGGAGTGCCATCAAGGAAATCAAGGCTCCTTTCAAGTTTGATGTGGAACAAGGAATTGCTCTGCATGCAGTGCAGGGGAATCGGGCCTCAACTCGCGGCGAGGGGAAAATCTCATGGTTTTTCTCGAGTTGCGGCCGGAACCTGGGGTATATTCTCGAGTTACGACCGGGAAGGCCCTTCCAGACACGTGTTTGTTCAGCGACGTCAGGACTCCTGCCTAGGTGCGAGGGACACCTCGGGATTCTCCTCGAGTCTTGGCATGGCAATTGGGACGCGTCTCCACGTGAGGCGGGAGACCCAGGGTCCCTTTCCACGTGCCACAGGGATCCTGGGACTCCTATCCATTTTCAAGAGGAGTCAGGCATCGTCTCCTTTGGAAGCATTGATCTCCGCGGACCTCTCGAGTTTTCAAAGGATGTTAGGCCTCCGCTCACGATGAGGCGGAGAATTAGGTCTTTCTCTGTGGTCTCGACAGGGGATTCAGACATCCCTTCGTCTTGGGAGATGCAAGACGAGCCTGCATTCAATTCAATGCAGGGATATCCGGCCTAACTTTGAGTCAGAGCATCTCGGTGTCCATTCCACTTTAGGCCACAAAATCAGGGTCCCTCTCACATACCTGTAGCTGAGAGAAGCCTCCTCTTGAGGTGCTTGTGAAAAGTTGGTATTCCTCTTGAGTCGAAGCCAGGGACTAAGCTCTCATCTTGAGTTGATTTGGGGTCCAAGGAGCCCTTTCATGTTGCTCCAGTGACCTCAGGATCCCTCTAGACTTGAGACAGTGATCTTGGGTTTTCTCTGGAGTGCCATCAATGAAATCAAGGCTCCTTTCATTTTTGATGTGGAATACTGAATGGCTCTGCACGCAGGGCAGGGGAATCGTGCCTCATCTCGCGGCGAGTTGTAAGTCTCATGGTTTTTCTCGAGTTGCGGCCGGAACCTGGGGTATATTTTGGAGTTACGACGGGGAGGGCCCTTCCAGACACGTGTTTGTTCAGCGACGTCAGGACTCCTGCCTAGGTGCAAGGGACACCTCGGGATTCTCCTCGAGTCTTGGCATGGCAATTGGGACGCGGCTCCACATGAGGCGGGAGACCCAGCGTCCATTTCCACGTGCCACAGGGATCCTGGGACTCCTATGCATTTTCAAGAGGAGTCAGGCATCGTCTCCTTTGGAAGCATTTATCTCCGCGGACCTCTCGAGTTTTCCAAGGATGTGAGGCCTCCGGTCGCGATGAGGCGGAGAACTAGGTCTTTATCTATGGTTTCCACAGGGGATTCAGACATCCCTTCGTCTTGGGAATTGCAAGACGAGCCTGCATTCAATTCAATGCAGGGATATCCGGCCTAACTTTGAGTCAGAGCATCTCGGTGTCCATTCCACTTTAGGCCACAAACTCAGGGTCCCTCTCACATACCTGTAGCTGAGAGAAGGCTCCTCTTGAGGTGCTTGTGGAAAGTTGGTATTCCTCTTGAGTCGAAGCCAGGGACTAAGCTCTCATCTCGGGTTGATTTGGGGTCCACGGAGCCCTTTCGTGTTGCTCCAGAGACCTCAGGATCCCTCTAGAAATGAGACAGTGATCTTGGGTTTTCTCTGGAGTGCCATCAAGGAAATCAAGGCTCCTTTCAAGTTTGATGTGGAACACGGAATTGCTCTGCACGCAGTGCAGGGGAATCGGGCCTCATCTCGCGGCGAGGGGGAAGTCTCATGGTTTTTCTCGAGTTGCGGCCGGAACCTGGGGTATATTCTCGAGGTACAACGGGGAGGGCCCTTCCTTACAATTGATTGTTCATCGACGTCAGGACTCCTGCCTAGGTGCGAGGGACACCTCGGGATTCTCCTCGAGTCTTGGCATGGCAATTGGGACGCGTCTCCACGTGAGGCGGGAGACCCAGGGTCCCTTTCCACGTGCCACAGGGATCCTGGGACTCCTATCCATTTTCAAGAGGAGTCAGGCATCGTCTCCTTTGGAAGCATTGATCTCCGCGGACCTCTCGAATTTTTAAAGGATGCGAGGCCTCCGGTCGCATTGAGGAGGAGGACTAGGTCTTTCTCTGTGGTCTCCACAGGGGATTCAGACAACCCTTCGTCTTGGGAGATGCAAGACGAGCCTACATTCAATTCACTGCAGGGATATCCGGCCTTACTTCGAGTCAGAGCATCTCGGTGTCCATTCCACTTGAGGCCACAAACTCAGGGTCCCTCTCACATACCTGTAGCTGAGAGAAGCCTCCTCTTGAGGTGCTTGTGGAAAGTTGGTATTCCTCTTGAGTCGAAGCCAGGGACTAAGCTCTCATCTCGAGTTGATTTGGGGTCCACGGATCCCTTTCGTGTTGCTCCAGTGACCTCAGGATCCCTCTAGACTTGAGCCAGTGATCTTGGGTATTCTCTGGAGTGCCATCAAGGAAATGAAGGCTCCTTTCACGTTTGATGTGGAACACGCAATTGCTCTGCACGCAGTGCAGAGGAATCGGGCCTCATCTCGGGGCGAGGGGGAAGTCTCATGGTTTTTCTCGAGTTGCGGCCGGAACCTGGGGTATATTCTCGAGTTACGATGGGGAGGGCTCTTACAGACACGTGTTTGTTCAGCGATGTCATGACTCCTGCCTAGGTGCGAGGGACACCTCGGGATTCTCCTCGAGTCTTGGCATGGCAATTGGGCCGCGTCTCCACGTGAGGCGGGAGACCCAGGGTCCCTTTCCACGTGCCACAGGGATCCTGGGACTCCTATCCATTTTCAAGAGGAGTCAGGCATCGTCTCCTTTGGAAGCATTGATCTCCGCTGACCTCTCGAGTTTTCAAAGGATGTGAGGCCTCCGGTCTCGATGAAGCGGAGGACTAGGTCTTTCTCTGTGGTCTCCACAGGGGATTCAGACATCCCTTCGTCTTGGGAGATGCAAGACCAACCTGCATTCAATTCACTGCAGGGACATCCAGCCTTAGTTCGAGTCAGAGCATCTCGGTGTCCATTCCACTTGAGGCCACAAACTCAGGGTCCCTCTCACATACCTGTGGCTGAGAGAAGCCTCCTCTTGAGGTGCTTATGGAAAGTTGGTATTCCTCTTGAGTTGAAGCCAGGGACTAAGCTCTCATCTCGAGTTGATTTGGGGTTCACGGATCCCTTTCTTGTTGCTCCAATGACCTCACATCCCTCTAGACTTGAGACAGTGATCTTGGGTTTTCTCTGGAGTGCCATCAAGGAAATCAAGGCTCCTTTCAAGTTTGATGTGGAACACTGAATTGCTCTGCACGCAATGCAGGGGAATTGGGCCTCATCCCGCGACGAGGGGGAAGTCTCATGGTTTTTCTCGAGTTGCCGCCGGAACCTGGGGTATATTCTCGAGTTACGACGGGGATGGCCCTTCCAGACACGTGTTTGTTCAGCGACGTCATGACTCCTGCCTAGGTGCAAGGGACACCTCGGGATTCTCCTCGAGTCTTGGCATGGCAATTGGGACGCGTCTCCACGTGAGGCGGGAGACCCAGGGTCCCTTTCCACGTGCCACAGGGATCGTGGGACTCCCATCCATTTTCAAGAGGAGTCAGGCATCGTCTCCTTTGGAAGCATTGATCTCCGCGGACCTCTCGAGTTTTCAAAGGATGTGAGGCCTCCGGTCGCGTTGAGGCGGAGGACTAGGTCTTTCTCTGTGGTCTGCACAGGGGATTCAGACATCCCTTCGTCTTGGGAGATGGAAGTCGAGCCTGCATTCAATTCACTGCAGGGATATCCGGTCTTACTTCGAGTCAGAGCATCTCGGTGTCCATTCCACTTGAGGCCACAAACTCAGGGTCCCTCTCACATACCTGTAGCTGAGAGAAGCCTCCTCTTGAGGTGCTTGTGGAAAGTTGGTGTTCCTCTTGAGTCAAAGCCAGGGAATAAGCTCTCATCTCGAGTTGATTTGGTTTCCCCGAAGCCCTTTCGTGGTGCTCCAGTGACCTCAGGATCCCTCTAGACTTGAGATAGTGATCTTGGGTATTCTCTGGAGTGCCATCAAGGAAATCAAGGCTCCTTTCACGTTTGATGTGGAACACGCAATTGCTCTGCACGCAGTGCAGGGGAATCGGGCCTCATCTCGGGGCGAGGGGGAAGTCTCATGGTTTTTCTCGAGTTCCGGCCGGAACCTGGGGTATATTCTCGAGTTACGATGGGGAGGGCCCTTCCAGACACGTGTTTGTTCAGCGATGTCATGACTCCTGCCTAGGTGCGAGGGACACCTCGGGATTCTCCTCGAGTCTTGGCATGGCAATTGGGACGCGTCTCCACGTGAGGCGGGAGACCCAGGGTCCCTTTCCACATGCCACAGGGATCCTGGGACTCCTATCCATTTTCAAGAGGAGTCAGGCTTCGTCTCCTTTGGAAGCATTGATCTCCGCAAACCTCTCGAGTTTTCAAAGGATGTGAGTCCTCCGGTCGCGATGAAGCGGAGGACTAGGTCTTTCTCTGTGGTCTCCACAGGGGATTCAGACATCCCTTCGTCTTGGGAGATGCAAGACGAACCAGCATTCAATTCACTGCAGGGATATCCGGCCTTACTTCGAGTCAGAGCATCTCGGTGTCCATTCCACTTGAGGCCACAAACTCAGGGTCCCTCTCACATACCTGCAGCTGAGAGAAGCCTCCTCATGACGTGCTTGTGGAAAGTTGGTGTTCCTCTTGAGTCGAAGCCAGGGACTAAGCTCTCATCTCGAGTTGATTTGGGGTCCACGGAGCGCTTTCTTGTTGCTCCAGTGACTTCAGGATCCCTCTAGACTTGAGACAGTCATCTTGGGTTTTCTCTGGAGTGCCATCAAGGAAATCAAGGCTCCTTTCACGTTTGATGTGGAACACGGAATTGCTCTGCACGCAGTGCAGGGGAATCGGGCCTCATCTCTCGGCGAGGGGGAAGTCTCATGGTTTTTCTCGAGTTGCGGCCGATACTTGGGGTATATTCTGGAGTTACGACGGGGAGGGCCCTTCCTTACAAGTGTTTGTTCATCGACGTCAGGACTCCTGCCTAGGTGCGAGGGACACCTCGGGATTCTCCTCGAGTCTTGGCATGGCATTTGGGACGCGTCTCCACGTGATGCGGGGGACCCAGGGTCCCATTCCACGTGGCACAGGGATCCTGGGACTCCTATCCATTTTCAAGACGAGTCAGGCATCGTCTCCTTTGGAAGCATTGATCTCCGCGGACCTCTCGAGTTTTCAAAGGATGTGAGGCCTCCGGTCTCGTTGAGGCGGAGGACTAGGTCTTTCTCTGTGGTCTCCACAGGGGATTCAGACATCCCTTCGTCTTGGGAGATGCAAGACGAACCTGCATTCAATTCACTGTAGGTATATCCGGCCTTACTTCAAGTCAGAGCATCTCGGTGTCTATTCCACTTGAGGCCACAAACTCAGGGTCCCTCTCACATACCTGTAGCTGAGAGAAGCCTCCTCTTGAGGTGCTTGTGAAAAGTTGGTATTCCTCTTCATTCGAAGCCAGGGACTAAGCTCTCATCTCGAGTTGATTTGGGGTCCACGGAGCGCTTTCTTGTTGCTCCAGTGACCTCAGGATCCCTCTAGACTTGAGACAGTGATCTTGGGTTTTCTCTGGAGTGCCATCAAGGAAATCAAGGCTCCTTTCACGTTTGATGTGGAAAACGGAATTGCTCTGCACGCAGTCCAGGGGAATCACTCCTCATCTCGCGGCGAGGGGGAAGTCTCATGGTTTTTCTCGAGTTGCGGCCGAAACCTGGGGCATATTCTCGAGTTACGAAGGGGGGGCCCTTCCAGACACGTGTTTGTTCAGCGACGTCAGGACTCCTGCCTAGGTGCGAGGGACACCTCGGGATTCTCCTCGAGTCTTGGCATGGCAATTGGGACGCGTCTCCACGTGAGGCGGGAGACCGAAGGTCCCTTTCCACGTGCCACAGGGATCCTGGGACTCGTATCCATTTTCAAGAGGAGTCAGGCATCGTCTCCTTTGGAAGCATTTATCTCCGCGGACCTCTCGAGTTTTCAAAGGATGTGAGGCCTCCGTTCGGGTTGAGGCGGAGGACTAGGTCTTTCTCTGTGGTCTCCACAGGGGATTCAGACATCCCTTCGTCTTGGGAGATGCAAGACGAACCTGCATTCAATTCACTGCAGGTATATCCGGCCTTACTTCAAGTCAGAGCATCTCGGTGTCCATTCCACTTGAGGCCACAAACTCAGGGTCCCTCTCACATAACTGTAGCTGAGAGAAGCCTCCTCTTGAGGTGCTTGTGAAAAGTTGGTATTCCTCTTGATTCGAAGCCAGGGACTAAGCTCTCATCTCGAGTTGATTTGGGGTCCACGGAGCGCTTTCTTGTTGCTCCAGTGACCTCAGGATCCCTCTAGACTTGAGACAGTGATCTTGGGTTTTCTCTGGAGTGCCATCAAGGAAATCAAGGCTCCTTTCACGTTTGATGTGGAAAACGGAATTGCTCTGCACGCAGTGCAGGGGAATCAGGCCTCATCTCGCGGCGAGGGGGAAGTCTCATGGTTTTTCTCGAGTTGCGGCCGAAACCTGGGGCATATTCTCGAGTTACGAAGGGGGGGCCCTACCAGACACGTGTTTGTTCAGCGACGTCAGGACTCCTGCCTAGGTGCGAGGGACACCTCGGGATTCTCCTCGAGTCTTGGCATGGCAATTGGGACGCGTCTCAACGTGAGGCGGGAGACCGAAGGTCCCTTTCCACGTGCCACAGGGATCCTGGGACTCGTATCCATTTTCAAGAGGAGTCAGGCATCGTCTCCTTTGGAAGCATTGATCTCCGCGGACCTCTCGAGTTTTCAAAGGATGTGAGGCCTCCGTTCGCGTTGAGGAGGAGGACTAGGTCTTTCTCTGTGGTCTCCACAGGGGATTCAGACAACCCTTCGTCTTGGGAGATGCAAGACGAGCCTGCATTCAATTCACTGCAGGGATATCCGGCCTTACTTCGAGTCAGAGCATCTCGGTGTTCATTCCACTTGAGGCCACAAACTCAGGGTCCCTCTCACATACCTGTAGCTGAGAGAAGCCTCCTCTTGAGGTGCTTGTGGAAAGTTGGTATTCCTCTTGAGTGGAAGCCAGGGACTAAGCTCTCATCTCGAGTTGATTTGGGGTCCACGGAGCCCTTTCGTGTTGCTCCAGTGACCTCAGGATCCCTCTAGACTTGTGACAGTGACTTTGGGTTTTCTCTGGAGTGGCATCAGGGAAATCAAGGCTCCTTTCACGTTTGATGTGTAACACGGAATTGCTCTGCACGAAGTGCAGGGAAATCGAGCCTCATCTCGAGGCGAGGGGGAAATCTCATGGTTTTTCTCGAGTTTCGCCCGGAACCTGGGGTATATCCTCGAGTTACGACGGGGAGGGCCCTTCCAGACACGTATTGTTCAGCGACGTCAGGACTACTGCCTAGAGCGAGGGACACCTCGGGATTCTCCTTGAGCCTTGCCATGGCAATTGGGACTCGTCTCCACGTGAGGCGGGAGACCCAGTGTCCCTTTCGACGTGCCACAGGGATCCTTGACTCCTATCCATATTCAAGAGCAGTCAGGCATCGTCTCCTTTGGAAGCATTGATCTCCGCAGACCTCTCGAGTTTTCAAAGGATGTGAGGCCTCCGGTCGCGATGAGGCGGAGCACTAGGTCTTTCTCTGTCGTCTCCACAGGGGATTCAGACACCCCTTCGTCTTGGGAGATGCAAGACGAGCCTGCATTCAATTCACTGCAGGGATATCCGGCCTTACTTCAAGTCAGAGCATCTCGGTGTCCATTCCACTTGAGGCCACAAACTCATGGTCCCTCTCACATACCTGTAGCTGAGAGAAGCCTCCTCTTGAAGTGCTTGTGGAAAGTTGGTATTCCTCTTGAGTCTAAGCCAGGGACTAAGCTCTCATCTCGAGTTGATGTGGGGTCCACGGAGCACTTTCGTGTTGCTCCAGTGACTTCAGGATCCCTCTAGACTTGAGACAGTGATCTTGGGTTTTCTCTGGAGTGCCATCAAGGAAATCAAGGCTCCTTTCACGTTTGATTTGGAACACGGAATTGCTCTGCACGCAGTGCAGGGGAATCGGGCCTCATCTCGCGGCGAGGGGGAAGTCTCATGGTTTTTCTCGAGTTGCGGCCGGAACCTGGGGTATATTCTCGAGTTACAACGGGGAGGGCCCTTCCTTACAATTGTTTGTTCATCGCCGTCAGGACTCCTGACTAGGTGCGAGGGACACCTCGGGATTCTCCTCGAGTCTTGGCATGGCAATTGGGACGCGTCTCCACGTGAGGCGGGAGACCCAGGGTCCCTTTCCACGTGCCACAGGGATCCTGGGACTCCTATCCATTTTCAAGAGGAGTCAGGCATCGTCTCCTTTGGAAGCATTGATCTCCGCGGACCTCTCGAATTTTCAAAGGATGTGAGGCCTCCGGTCGCATTGAGGAGGAGGACTAGGTCTTTCTCTGTGGTCTCCACAGGGGATTCAGACAACCCTTCGTCTTGGGAGATGCAAGACGAGCCTGCATTCAATTCACTGCAGGGATATCCGGCCTTACTTCGAGTCAGAGCATCTCGGTGTCCATTCCACTTGAGGCCACAAACTAAGGGTCCCTGTCACATACCTGTAGCTGAGAGAAGCCTCCTCTTGAGGTGCTTGTGGAAAGTTGGTATTCCTCTTGAGTCGAAGCCAGGGACTAAGCTCTCATCTCGAGTTGATTTGGGGTCCACGGATCCCTTTCGTGTTGCTCCAGTGACCTCAGGATCCCTCTAGACTTGAGCCAGTGATCTTGGGTATTCTCTGGAGTGCCATCAAGGAAATCAAGGCTCCTTTCACGTTTGATGTGGAACACGCAATTGCTCTGCACGCAGTGCAGAGGAATCGGGCCTCAACTCGGGGCGAGGGGGAAGTCTCATGGTTTTTCTCGAGTTGCGGCCGGAACCTGGGGTATAATCTCGAGTTACGATGGGGAGGGCCCTTACAGACACGTGTTTGTTCAACGATGTCATGACTCCTGCCTAGGTGCGAGGGACACCTCGGGATTCCCCTTCGGTCTTGGCACGGCAATTGGGAGGCGTCTCCACGTGAGGCGGGAGACCCAGGGTCCCTTTCCACGTGCCACAGGGATCGTGGGACTCCTATCCATATTCAAAAGGAGTCAGGCATCGTCTCCTTTGGAAGCATTGATCTCCGCAGACCTCTCGAGTTTTCAAAGGATGTTAGGCCTCCGGTCGCGATGCGGCGGAGAACTAGGTCTTTCTCTGTGGTCTCCACAGGGGATTCAGACATCCCTTCGTCTTGGGAGATTCAGGACGAGCCTGCATTCAATTCACTGCAGGGATATCCGGCCTTACTTCGAGTCAGAGCATCTCGGTGTCCATTCCACTTGAGGCCACAAACTCAGGGTCCCTCTCACATACCTGTAGCTGAGAGAAGCCTCCTCTTGAGGTCCTTGTGGAAAGTTGGTATTCCTCTTGAGTCTAAGCCAAGGTCTAAGCTCTCATCTCGAGTTGATTTGGGGTCCACGAAGCCCTTTCCTGTTGGTCCAGTGACCTCAGGATCCCTCTAGACTTGAGACAGTGATCTTGGGTTTTCTCTGGAGTGCCATTAAGGAAATCAAGGCTCCTTTCACGTTTGATGTGGAACACGGAATTGCTCTGCATGCAGTGCAGGGGAATCGGGCCTCAACTAGCGGCGAGGGAGAAATCTCATGGTTTTTCTCGAGTTGCGGCCGGAACCTGGGGTATATTCTCGAGTTACGACGGGGAGGGCCCTTCCAGACACGTGTTTGTTCAGCGACGTCAGGACTCCTGCCTAGGGGCGAGGGAAACCTCGGGATTCTCCTCGAGTCTTGGCATGGCAATTGGGACGCGTCTCCACGTGAGGCGGGAGACCCAGGGTCCCTTTCGACGTGCCACAGGGATCCTGGGACTCCTATCCATTTTCAAGAGGAGTCAGGCATCGTCTCATGCCTTACTTCGAGTCAGAGCATCTCGTTGTAAATTCCACTTGAGGCCACAAACTCAGGGTCCCTCTCACATTCCTGTAGCTGAGAGAAGCCTCCTCTTTAGGGGCTTGTGGAAAGTTCGTATTCCTCTTGAGTCGAAGCCAGGGACTAAGCTCTCATCTCGAGTTGATTTGGGGTCCACGGAGCCCTTTCCTGTTGGTCCAGTGACCTCAGGATATCTCTAGACTTGAGACAGTGATCTTGGGTTTTCTCTTGAGTGCCATCAAGGAAATCAAGGCTCCTTTCACGTTTGATGTGGAACACGGAATTGATCTGCATGCAGTGCAGGGGAATCGGGCCTCAACTCGCGGCGAGGGGTAAATCTCATGGTTTTTCTCGAGTTGCGACCCGAACCTGGGGTATATTCTCGAGTTACGACGGGGAGGGCCCTTCCAGACACGTGTTTGTTCAGCGACGTCAGGACTCCTGCCTAGGTGCGAGGGACACCTCGGGATTCTCCTCGAGTCTTGGCATGGCAATTGGGACGCGTCTCCACGTGAGGCGGGAGACCCAGGGACCCTTTCCACGTGCCACAGGGATCCTGGGACTCCTATCCATTTTCAAGACGAGTCAGGCATCGTCTCCTTTGGAAGCATTGATCTCCGCGGACCTCTCGAGTTTTCAAAGGATGTGAGGCCTCCGGTCTCGTTGAGGCGGAGGACTAGGTCTTTCTCTGTGGCCTCCACAGGGGATTCAGACATCCCTTCGTCTTGGGAGATGCAAGACGAACCTGCATTCAATTCACTGCAGGTATATCCGGCCTTACTTCAAGTCAGAGCATCTCGGTGTCCATTCTACTTGAGGCCACAAACTCAGGGTCCCTCTCACATACCTGTAGCTGAGAGAAGCCTCCTCTTGAGGTGCTTGTGAAAAGTTGGTATTCCTCTTGATTCGAAGCCAGGGACTAAGCTCTCATCTCGAGTTGATTTGGGGTCCACGGAGCGCTTTCTTGTTGCTCCAGTGACCTCAGGATCCCTCTAGACTTGAGCCAGTGATCTTGGGTATTCTCTGGAGTGCCATCAAGGAAATCAAGGCTCCTTTCACGTTTGATGTGGAACACACAATTGCTCTGCACGCAGTGCAGAGGAATCGGGCCTCATCTCGGGGCGAGGGGGAAGTCTCATGGTTTTTCTCGAGTTGCGGCCGGAACCTGGGGCATATTCTCGAGTTACGAAGGGGGGGCCCTTCCAGACACGTGTTTGTTCAGCGACGTCAGGACTCCTGCCTAGGTGCGAGGGACACCTCGGGATTCTCCTCGAGTCTTGGCATGGCAATTGGGACGCGTCTCCACGTGAGGCGGGAGACCGAAGGTCCCTTTCCACGTGCCACAGGGATCCTGGGACTCGTATCCATTTTCAAGAGGAGTCAGGCATCGTCTCCTTTGGAAGCATTGATCTCCGCGGACCTCTCGAGTTTTCAAAGGATGTGAGGCCTCCGTTCGCGTTGAGGAGGAGGACTAGGTCTTTCTCTGTGGTCTCCACAGGGGATTCAGACAACCCTTCGTCTTGGGAGATGCAAGACGAGCCTGCATTCAATTCACTGCAGGGATATCCGGCCTTACTTCGAGTCAGAGCATCTCGGTGTTCATTCCACTTGAGGCCACAAACTCAGGGTCCCTCTCACATTCCTGTAGCTGAGAGAAGCCTCCTCTTTAGGGGCTTGTGGAAAGTTCGTATTCCTCTTGAGTCGAAGCCAGGGACTAAGCTCTCATCTCGAGTTGATTTGGGGTCCACGGAGCCCTTTCCTGTTGGTCCAGTGACCTCAGGATATCTCTAGACTTGAGACAGTGATCTTGGGTTTTCTCTTGAGTGCCATCAAGGAAATCAAGGCTCCTTTCACGTTTGATGTGGAACACGGAATTGCTCTGCATGCAGTGCAGGGGAATCGGGCCTCAACTCGCGGCGAGGGGTAAATCTCATGGTTTTTCTCGAGTTGCGACCCGAACCTGGGGTATATTCTCGAGTTACGACGGGGAGGGCCCTTCCAGACACGTGTTTGTTCAGCGACGTCAGGACTCCTGCCTAGGTGCGAGGGACACCTCGGGATTCTCCTCGAGTCTTGGCATGGCAATTGGGACGCGTCTCCACGTGAGGCGGGAGACCCAGGGACCCTTTCCACGTGCAACAGGGATCCTGGGACTCCTATCCATTTTCAAGACGAGTCAGGCATCGTCTCCTTTGGAAGCATTGATCTCCGCGGACCTCTCGAGTTTTCAAAGGATGTGAGGCCTCCGGTCTCGTTGAGGCGGAGGACTAGGTCTTTCTCTGTGGTCTCCACAGGGGATTCAGACATCCCTTCGTCTTGGGAGATGCAAGACGAACCTGCATTCAATTCACTGCAGGGATATCCGGCCTTACTTCAAGTCAGAGCATCTCGGTGTCCATTCCACTTGAGGCCACAAACTCAGGGTCCCTCTCACATACCTGTAGCTGAGAGAAGCCTCCTCTTGAGGTGCTTGTGAAAAGTTGGTATTCCTCTTGAGTCGAAGCCAGGGACTAAGCTCTCATCTCGAGTTGATTTGGGGTCCACGGAGCGCTTTCTTGTTGCTCCAGTGACCTCAGGATCCCTCTAGACTTGAGACAGTGATCTTGGGTTTTCTCTGGAGTGCCATCAAGGAAATCAAGGCTCCTTTCACGTTTGATGTGGAAAACGGAATTGCTCTGCACGCAGTGCAGGGGAATCAGGCCTCATCTCGTGGCGACGGGGAAGTCTCATGGTTTTTCTCGAGTTGCGGCCGAAACCTGGGGCATATTCTCGAGTTACGAAGGGGGGGCCCTTCCAGACACGTGTTTGTTCAGCGACGTCAGGACTCCTGCCTAGGTGCGAGGGACACCTCGGGATTCTCCTCGAGTCTTGGCATGGCAATTGGGACGCGTCTCCACGTGAGGCGGGAGACCGAAGGTCCCTTTCCACGTGCCACAGGGATCCTGGGACTCGTATCCATTTTCAAGAGGAGTCAGGCATCGTCTCCTTTGGAAGCATTGATCTCCGCGGACCTCTCGAGTTTTCAAAGGATGTGAGGCCTCCGGTCGCATTGAGGAGGAGGACTAGGTCTTTCTCTGTGGTCTCCACAGGGGATTCAGACAACCCTTCGTCTTGGGAGATGCAAGACGAGCCTGCATTCAATTCACTGCAGGGATATCCGGCCTTACTTCGAGTCAGAGCATCTCGGTGTCCATTCCACTTGAGGCCACAAACTCAGGGTCCCTCTCACATACCTGTAGCTGAGAGAAGCCTCCTCTTGAGGTCCTTGTGGAAAGTTGGTATTCCTCTTGAGTCTAAGCCAAGGTCTAAGCTCTCATCTCGAGTTGATTTGGGGTCCACGAAGCCCTTTCCTGTTGGTCCAGTGACCTCAGGATCCCTCTAGACTTGAGAAAGTGATCTTGGGTTTTCTCTGGAGTGCCATTAAGGAAATCAAGGCTCCTTTCACGTTTGATGTGGAACACGGAATTGCTCTGCATGCAGTGCAGGGGAATCGGGCCTCAACTAGCGGCGAGGGAGAAATCTCATGGTTTTTCTCGAGTTGCGGCCGGAACCTGGGGTATATTCTCGAGTTACGACGGGGAGGGCCCTTCCAGACACGTGTTTGTTCAGCGACGTCAGGACTCCTGCCTAGGGGCGAGGGAAACCTCGGGATTCTCCTCGAGTCTTGGCATGGCAATTGGAACGCGTCTCCACGTGAGGCGGGAGACCCAGGGTCCCTTTCGACGTGCCACAGGGATCCTGGGACTCCTAGCCATTTTCAAGAGGAGTCAGGCATCGTCTCATGCCTTACTTCGAGTCAGAGCATCTCGGTGTAAATTCCACTTGAGGCCACAAACTCAGGGTCCCTCTCACATTCCTGTAGCTGAGAGAAGCCTCCTCTTTAGGGGCTTGTGGAAAGTTCGTATTCCTCTTGAGTCGAAGCCAGGGACTAAGCTCTCATCTCGAGTTGATTTGGGGTCCACGGAGCCCTTTCCTGTTGGTCCAGTGACCTCAGGATATCTCTAGACTTGAGACAGTGATCTTGGGTTTTCTCTTGAGTGCCATCAAGGAAATCAAGGCTCCTTTCACGTTTGATGTGGAACACGGAATTGCTCTGCATGCACTGCAGGGGAATCGGGCGTCAACTCGCGGCGAGGGGTAAATCTCATGGTTTTTCTCGAGTTGCGACCCGAACCTGGGGTATATTCTCGAGTTACGACGGGGAGGGCCCTTCCAGACACGTGTTTGTTCAGCGACGTCAGGACTCCTGCCTAGGTGCGAGGGACACCTCGGGATTCTCCTCGAGTCTTGGCATGGCAATTGGGACGCGTCTCCACGTGAGGCGGGAGACCCAGGGACCCTTTCCACGTGCCACAGGGATCCTGGGACTCCTATCCATTTTCAAGACGAGTCAGGCATCGTCTCCTTTGAAAGCATTGATCTCCGCGGACCTCTCGAGTTTTCAAAGGATGTGAGGCCTCCGGTCTCGTTGAGGCGGAGGACTAGGTCTTTCTCTGTGGTCTCCACAGGGGATTCAGACATCCCTTCGTCTTGGGAGATGCAAGACGAACCTGCATTCAATTCACTGCAGGTATATCCGGCCTTACTTCAAGTCAGAGCATCTCGGTGTCCATTCCACTTGACCACAAACTCAGGGTCCCTCTCACATACCTGTAGCTGAGAGAAGCCTCCTCTTGAGGTGCTTGTGAAAAGTTGGTATTCCTCTTGATTCGAAGCCAGGGACTAAGCTCTCATCTCGAGTTGATTTGGGGTCCACGGAGCGCTTTCTTGTTGCTCCAGTGACCTCAGGATCCCTCTAGACTTGAGACAGTGATCTTGGGTTTTCTCTGGAGTGCCATCAAGGAAATCAAGGCTCCTTTCACGTTTGATGTGGAAAACGGAATTGCTCTGCACGCAGTGCAGGGGAATCAGGCCTCATCTCGCGGCGAGGGGGAAGTCTCATGGTTTTTCTCGAGTTGCGGCCGAAACCTGGGGCATATTCTCGAGTTACGAAGGGGGGGTCCTTCCAGACACGTGTTTGTTCAGCAACATCAGGACTCCTGCCTAGGTGCGAGGGACACCTCGGGATTCTCCTCGAGTCTTGGCATGGCAATTGGGACGCGTCTCCACGTGAGGCGGGAGACCGAAGGTCCCTTTCCACGTGCCACAGGGATCCTGGGACTCGTATCCATTTTCAAGAGGAGTCAGGCATCGTCTCCTTTGGAAGCATTGATCTCCGCGGACCTCTCGAGTTTTCAAAGGATGTGAGGCCTCCGGTCGCGATGAGGCGGAGAACTAGTTCTTCTTCTGTGGTCTCCACAGGGTATTCAGACATCCCTTCGTCTTGGGAGATGCAAGACGAGCCTGCATTCAATTCACTGCAGGGATATCCGGACTTAGTTCGAGTCAGAGCATCTCGGTGTCCATTCCACGTGAGGCCACAAACTCAGGGTCCCTCTCACATACCTGTAGTTGAGAGAAGCCTCCTCTTGAGGTGCATGTGGAAAGTTGGTATTCCTCTTTAGACGAAGCCAGGGACTAAGCTCTCATCTCGAGTTGATTTGGGGTCCACGGATCACTTTCGTGTTGCTCCAATGACCTCACATCCCTCTAGACTTGAGACAGTGATCTTGGGTTTTCTCTGGAGTGCCATCAAGGAAATCAAGGCTCCTTTCACGTTTGATGTGGAACACTGAATTGCTCTGCACGCAATGCAGGGGAATCGGGCCTCATCTCGCGACGAGGGGGAAGTCTCATGGTTTTTCTCGAGTTGCCGCCGGAACCTGGGGTATATTCTCGAGTTACGACGGGGAGGGCCCTTCCAGACACGTGTTTGTTCAGCGACGTCAGGACTCCTCCCTAGGTGCGAGGGACACCTCGGGATTCTCCTCGAGTCTTGGCATGGCAATTGGGACGCGTCTCCACGTGAGGCGGGAGACCCAGCGTCCCTTTCCACGTGGCACAGGGATCCTGGGACTTCCATCCATTTTCAAGAGGAGTCAGGCATCGTCTCCTTTGGAAGCATTGATCTCCGCGGACCTCTCGAGTTTTCAAAGGATGTGAGGCCTCCGGTCGCGTTGAGGCGGAGGACTAGGTCTTTCTCTGTGGTCTGCACAGGGGATTCAGACATCCCTTCGTCTTGGGAGATGCAAGTCGAGCCTGCATTCAATTCACTGCAGGGATATCCGGCCTTACTTCGAGTCAGAGCATCTCGGTGTTCATTCCACTTGAGGCCACAAACTCAGGGTCCCTATCACATACCTGTAGATGAGAGAAGCCTCCTCTTGAGGTGCTTGTGGAAAGTTGGTGTTCCTCTTGAGTCAAAGCCAGGGAATAAGCTCTCATCTCGAGTTGATTTGGTTTCCCCGAAGCCCTTTCGTGTTGCTCCAGTGACCTCAGGATCCCTCTAGACTTGAGATAGTGATCTAGGGTATTCTCTGGAGTGCCATCAAGGAAATCAAGGCTCCTTTCACGTTTGATGTGGAACACACAATTGCTCTGCATGCAGTGCAGGGGAATCGGGCCTCATCTCGCGGCGAGGGGGAAGTCTCATGGTTTTTCTCGAGTTCCGGCCGGAACCTGGGGTATATTCTCGAGTTACGATGTGGAGGGCCCTTCCAGACACGTGTTTGTTCAGCGATGTCATGACTCCTGCCTAGGTGCGAGGGACACCTCGGGATTCTCCTCGAGTCTTGGCATGGCAATTGGGACGCGTCTCCACGTGAGGCGGTAGACCCAGGGTCCCTTTCCACGTGCCACAGGGATCCTGGGACTCCTATCCATTTTCAAGAGGAGTCAGGCATCGTCTCCTTTGGAAGCATTGATCTCCGCAAACCTCTCGAGTTTTCAAAGGATGTGAGGTCTCCGGTCGCGATGAAGCGGAGGACTAGGTCTTTCTCTGTGGTCTCCACAGGGGATTCAGACATCCCTTCGTCTTGGGAGATGCAAGACGAACCTGCATTCAATTCACTGCAGGGATATCCGGCCTTACTTCGAGTCAGAGCATCTCGCTGTCCATTCCACTTGAGGCCACAAACTCAGGGTCCCTCTCACATACCTGTAGCTGAGAGAAGCCTCCTCATGACGTGCTTGTGGAAAGTTGGTGTTCCACTTGAGTCAAAGCCAGGGACTAAGCTCTCATCTCGAGTTGATTTGGGGTCCACGGAGCGCTTTCGTGTTGCTCCAGTGACTTCAGGATCCCTCTAGACTTGAGACAGTGATCTTGGGTTTTCTCTGGAGTGCCATCAAGGAAATCAAGGCTCCTTTCACGTTTGATGTGGAACACGGAATTGCTCTGCACGCAGTGCAGGGGAATCGGGCCTCATCTCTCGGCGATGGGGAAGTCTCATGGTTTTTCTCGAGTTGCGGCTGGAACCTGGGGTATATTCTGGAGTTACGACTGGGAGGGCCCTTCCTTACAAGTGTTTGTTCATCGACGTCAGGACTCCTGCCTAGGTGCGAGGGACACCTCGGGATTCTCCTCGAGTCTTGGCATGGCAATTGGGAGGCGTCTCCACGTAATGCGGGAGACCCAGTGTCCCATTCCACGTGGCACAGGGATTCTGGGACTCCTATCCATTTTCAAGAGGAGTCAGGCATCGTCTCCTTTGGAAGCATTGATCTGCGCAGACCTCTCGAGTTTTCAAAGGATGTGAGGCCTCCGGTCGCGTTGAGGAGGAGGACTAGGTCTTTCTCTGTGGTCTCCACAGGGGATTCAGACAACCCTTCGTCTTGGGAGATGCATGACGAGCCTGCATTCAATTCACTGCAGGGATATCCGGCCTTACTTCGAGTCAGAGCATCTCGGTGTTCATTCCACTTGAGGCCACAAACTAAGGGTCCCTCTCACATATCTGTAGCTGAGAGAAGCCTCCTCTTGACGTGCTTGTGGAAAGTTGGTATTCCTCATGAGTCGAAGCCAGGGACTAAGCTCTCATCTCGACTTGATTTGGGTTCCACGGAGCCCTTTCGTGTTGCTCCAGTGACCTCAGGATCCCTCTAGACTTGTGACAGTGACTTTGGGTTTTCGCTGGAGTGCCATCAAGGAAATCAAGGCTCCTTTCACGTTTGATGTGGAACACGGAATTCTCTGCACGAAGTGGAGGGAAATCGAGTCTCATCTCGAGGCGAGGGGGAAATCTCATGGTTTTTCTCGAGTTTCGGCCGGAACCTGGGGTATATTCTCGAGTTACGACGGGGAGGGCCCTTCCAGACACGTATTGTTCAGCGACGTCAGGACTCCTGCCTAGGTGCGAGGGACACCTCGGGATTCTCCTGGAGCCTTGCCATGGCAATTGGGACTCGTCTCCACGTGAGGCGGGAGACCCAGTGTCCCTTTCGACGTGCCACAGGGATCCTTGACTCCTATCCATATTCAAGAGGAGTCAGGCATCGTCTCCTTTGGAAGCATTGATCTCCGCAGACCTCTCGAGTTTTCAAAGGATGTGAGGCCTCCGGTCGCGATGAGGCGGAGCACTAGGTCTTTCTCTGTCGTCTCCACAGGGGATGCAGACACCCCTTCGTCTTGGGAGATGCAAGACGAGCCTGCATTCAATTCACTGCAGGGATATCCGGCCTTACTTCAAGTCAGAGCATCTCGGTGTCCATTCCACTTGAGGCCACAAACTCATGGTCCCTCTCACATACCTGTAGCTGAGAGAAGCCTCCTCTTGAATTGCTTGTGGAAAGTTGGTATTCCTCTTGAGTCGAAGCCAGGGACTAAGCTCTCATCTCGAGTTGATGTGGGGTCCACGGAGCGCTTTCGTGTTGCTCTAGTGACTTCAGGATCCCTCTAGACTTGAGACAGTGATCTTGGGTTTTCTCAGGAGTGCCATCAAGGAAATCAAGGCTCCTTTCACGTTTGATGTGGATCACGGAATTGCTCTGCACGCAGTGCAGGGGAATCGGGCCTCATCTCGCGGCGAGGGGGAAGTCTCATGGTTTTTCTCGAGTTGCGGCCGGAACCTGGGGTATATTCTCGAGTTACGACGGGGAGGGCCCTTCCAGACACGTGTTTGTTCAGAGACGTCAGGACTCCTGCCTAGGGGCGAGGGACACCTCGGGATTCTCCTCGAGTCTTGGCATGGCAATTGGGACGCGTCTCCACGTGAGGCGGGAGACCCAGGGTCCCTTTCCACGTGCCACAGGGATCCTGGGACTCCTATCCATTTTCAAGACGAGTCAGGCATCGTCTCCTTTGGAAGCATTGATCTGCGCGGACCTCTAGAGTTTTCAAAGTATGTGAGGCCTCCGGTCGCCATGAGGCGGAGAAATAGGTCTTTCTCTGTGGTCTCCTCAGGGGATTCAGACATCCCTTCGTCTTGGGAGATGCAAGACGAGCCTGCCTTCAATTCACTGCAGGGATATCCAGCCTTACTTCGAGTCAGAGCCTCTCGGTGTCCATTCCACTTGAGGCCACAAACTCAGGATACCTCTCACATACATGTAGCTGAGAGAAGCCTCCTCTTGAGGTGCTTGTGTAAAGTTGGTATTCCTCTTGAGTCGAAGCCAGGGACTAAGCTCTCATCTCGAGTTGATTTGGGGTTCACGGAGCCCTTTCGTGTTGCTACAGTGACCTCAGGATCCCTCTGGACATGAGACAGTGATTTGTGTTTTCTCTGGAGTGCCATCAAGGAAATCAAGGCTCCTTTGACGTTTGATGTGGAACACGGAATTGCTCTGCACGCAATGCAGGGGAATCGGGTCTCATCTCGCTGCGAGGGGGAAGTCTCATGGTTTTTCGCGAGTTGCGCCGGAACCTGGGGTATATTCTCGAGTAACGACGGGGAGGGCCCTTCCAGACACGTGTTTGTTCAGCGACGTCAGGACGCCTGCCTAGGTGCGAGGGAAACCTCGGGATTCTCCTCGAGTCTTTGCATTGCAATTGGGACGCGACTCCCCGTGAGGCGGGAGACCCAGGGTCCCTTTCCAAGTGCCACAGATATCCTGGGACTCCTATCCATTTTCAAGAGGAGTCAGGCATCGTCTCCTTCGGAAGTATTGATCTCAGCGGACCTTTCCAGTGTTCAAAGGATATGAGGCCTCCGGTCACGATGAGGCTGAGGACTAGGTCTTTCTCTGTGGTCTCCACAGGGGATTCAGACATCCCTTCGTCTTGGGAGATGCAAGAGGAGCTTGTATTCAATTCACTGCAGGGATATCCGGCCTTACTTCGAGTCAGAGCATCACGGTGTCCATTCCACGTGAGGCCACAAACTCAGGGTACCTCTCACATCCATGTAGCTGAGAGAAGCCTCCTCTTGAGGTGCTTGTGGAAAGTTAGTATTCCTCTAGAGTAGAAGCCAGGGACTAAGCTCTCATCTCGAGTTGATTTGGGGTCCACGGAGCCCTTTCATGCTGCTACAGTGGCCTCAGGATCCCTCTAGACTTGAGACAGTGATCTTGGGTTTTCTCTGGAGTGCCATCAAGGAAATCAAGGCTCCTTTCACGTTTGATGTGGAACACGGAATTGCTCTGCACGCAGTGCAGGGGAATCGGGCCTCATCTCGCGGCGAGGGGGAAGTCTAATGGTTTTCTCGAGTTGCGACCGGAACCTGGGGTATATTCTCTAGTTATGACTGGGAGGGCCCTTCCAGACACGTGTTTGTTCAGCGACGTCAGGACTCCTTCCGAGGTGCGACGGACACCTCGGGATTCTCCTCGAGTCTTGGCATGGCAATTTGGACGCGTCTCCACGTGAGGCAGGAGACCCAGGGTCCCTTTCCACGTTTCACAGGGATCCTGGGACTCCTATCCATTTTCAAGAGGAGTCAGGCATCGTCTCCTTTGGAAGCATTGATCTCCGACGACCTCTCGAGTTTTCACAGGATGTGAGGCCTCCGGGCGCGATGAGGCGGAGAACTAGGTCTTTCTCTGTGGTCTCCACAGGGGATTCAGACATCCCTTTGTCTTGGGAGATTCAAGACGAGCTTGTATTCAATTCACTGCAGGGATATCTGGCCTTACTTCGAGTCAGAGCATCTCGGTGTCCATTCCACTTGAGGCCACAAACTCAGGGTACCTCTCACATCCATGTAGCTGAGAGAAGCCTCCTCTTGAGGTGCTTGTGGAAACTTGGTATTCCTCTTGAGTCGAAGCCAGGGACTAAGCTCTCATCTCGAGTTGATTTGGGCTCCACTGAGCCCTTTCGTGTTGCTCCAGTGACCTCAGGATCCCTCTAGACTTGAGACAGTGATCTTGGGTTTTCTCTGGAGTGCCATCAAGGAAATCAAGGCTCCTGTCACGTTTCATGTGGAACACGGAATTGCTCTACACGCAGTGCAGGGGAATCGCGCCTCATCTCGCGGCGAGGGGGAAGTCTCATGGTTTTTCTTGAGTTGCGGCCGGAAACTGGGGTATGTTCTCGAGTTACGACGGTAGGGCCCTTCCGGACACGTGTTTGTTCAGCGACATCAGGACTCCTGCCTAGGTGCGAGGGACACCGCGGGATTCTCCTTGAATCTTGGCATGGCAATTGGGACGCGTCTCCACGTGAAACGGGAGACCCTGGGTCTCCGTCCATTTGGACAGGGATCCTGGGACTCCTAACCATTTTCAAGAGGATTCAGGCATCGTGTCCTTTGGAAGCATTGATCTCCCCGGACCTCTCGAGTTTTCAAAGGATGTGAGGCCTCCGGTCGCTATGAGGCGGAGAACTAGGTCTTTCTCTGTGGTCTCCACAGGGGATTCAGACATCCCTTCATTTTGGGAGATGCAAGACGAGCCTGCATTCAATTCACTGCAGGGATATTCGGCCTTACTTCGAGTCAGAGCATCTCGGTGTCCATTCCACTTGAGGCCACAAACTCAGGGTACCTCTCACATCCATGTAGCTGAGAGAAGCCTCCTCTTGAGGTGCTTGTGGAAACTTGGTATTCCTCTTGAGTCGAAGCCAGGGACTAAGCTCTCATCTCGAGTTGATTTGGGGTACACGGAGCCCTTTCGTGCTGCTCGAGTGACCTCAGGATCCCTCTAGACTTGAGACAGTGATCTTGGGTTTTCTCTGGAGTGCCATCAAGGAAATCAAGGCTCTTTTCTCGTTTGATGTGGAACACGGAATTGCTCTGCACGCAGTGCAGGGGAATCGGGCCTCATCTCGCGGCGAGGGGGAAGTCTCATGGTTTTTCTCGAGTTGCGGCCGGAACCTGGGTTATATTCTCGAGTTACGACGGGGAGGGCCCTTCCAGACTCGTGTTTGTTCAGCGACGTCAGGACTCCTGCCTAGGTGCGAGGGACACTTCGGGATTCTCCACGAGTCTTGGCATGGCAATTGGGAAGCGTCTCCACGTGAGGCGGGAGACCCAGGGTCCCTTTCCACGTGCCACAGGGATCCTGGGACTCCTATCGCTTTTCAAGAGGAGTCAGGCATCGTCTCCCTTGGAAGCATTGATCTCCGTGGACGTCTCGAATTTTCAAAGGATGTGAGGCCTCCGGTCGCAAAGAGGCTGAGGACTAGGTCTTTCTCTGTGGTCTCCACAGGGGATTCAGACATCCCTTCGTCTTGGGAGATGCAAGACGAGCCTGCATTCAATTCACTGCAGGGATATCCGGCCTTACTTGGAGTCAGAGCATCTCGGTGTCCATTCCACTTGAGGCCACAATCTCAGGTCCCTCTCACATACCTGTAGCTGAGAGAAGCCTCCTCTTGAGGTGCTTGTGGAAAGTTGGTATTCCTCTTAAGTCGAAGCCAGGGACTAAGCTCTCATCTCGAGTTGATTTGGGGTCCACGGATCCCTTTCATGCTGCTACAGTGGCCTCAGGATCCCTCTAGACTTGAGACAGTGACTTTTGGTATTCTCTGGAGTGCCATCAAGGAAATCAAGTCTCCTTTCACGTTTGATGTGGAACACGGAATTGCTCTGCACGCAGTGCAGGGGAATCGCGCCTCAACTCGCGGCGAGGGGGAAGTCTCATGGTTTTTCTTGAGTTGCGACCGGAACCTGGGGTATATTCTCGAGTTACGACGGGGAGGGCCCTTCCAGACACGTGTTTGTTCAGCGACGTCAGGACTCCTGCCTAGGTGCGAGGGACACCTCGGGATTCTCCTCGAGTCTTGGCATGGCAATTGGGACGCGACTCCACGTGAAGCGGGAGACCCAGAGTCCCCGTCCATGTGGACAGGGATCCTGGGACTCCTAACAATTTTCAAGAGGAGGCAGGCATCGTCTCCTTTGGAAGTATTGATCTCCCCGGACCTCTCGAATTTTCAAAGGATGTGAGGCCTCCGGTCGCGATGATGCGGAGAACTAGGTCTTTCTCTGTGGTCTCCACAGGGGATTCAGACATGCCTTCGTCTTGGGAGATGCAAGATGAGCCTGCATTCAATTCACTGCAGGGATATCCGGCCTTACTTCGAGTCAGAGCATCTCGGTGTCCATTCCACTTGAGGCCACAAACTCAGGGTCCCTCTCACATACCTGTAGCTGAGAGAAACCTCCTCTTGAGGTGCTTGTGGAAACTTGGTATTCCTCTTGAGTCGAAGCCAGAGACTAAGCTCTCATCTCGAGTTGATTTGGGGTCCACGGAGCCCTTTCGTGTTGCTCCAGTGACCTCAGGATCCCTCTAGACTTGAGACAGTGACTTTGGGTTTTCTCTGGAGTGCCATCAAGGAAATCAAGGCTCGTTTCTCGTTTGAGGTGGAACACGGAATTGCTCTGCACGTAGTGCAGGGGAATCGGGCCTCATCTCGCGGCGAGGGGAAATCTCATGGTTTTTCTCGAGTTGCGGCCGGAACCTGGGGTATATTCTCGAGTTACGACGGGGAGGGGCCTTCCAGACACGTGTTTGTTCAGCGACATCTGGACTCCTGCCTAGGTGCGAGGGACACCTCGGGATTCTCCTCGAGTCTTGGCATGGCAATTGGGACGCGTCTCCACTTGAGGCGGGAGACCCAGGGTCCCTTTCCACGTGCCACAGGGATCCTGGGACTCCTATCGATTTTCAAGAGGAGTCAGGCATCATCTTCTTTGGAAGCATTGATCTCCGGGGACCTCTCGGGTTTTCAAAGGATGTGAGGCCTCCGGTCGCGATGAGGCGGAGGACTAGGTCTTTCTCTGTGGTCTCCACAGGGGATTCAGACATCCCTTCGTCTTGGGAGATGCAGGACGAGCCTGCATTCAGTTCACTGCAGGGATATCCGCCTTACTTCGAGTCAGAGCATCTCGGTGTCCATTCCACTTGAGGCCACAAACTCAGGGTCCCTCTCACATACCTGTAGCTGAGAGAAGCCTCCTCTTGAGGTGTTTGTGGAAAGTTAGTATTCGTCTTGAGTCGAAGCCAGGGACTAAGCTCTCATCTCGAGTTGATTTGGGGTCCACGGAGCCCTTTCGTGCTGCTACAGTGGCCTCAGGATCCCTCTAGACTTGAGACAGTGACTTTGGGTTTTCTCTTGAGTGCTATCAAGGAAATCAAGGCTCCTTTCACGTTTGATGTGGAACACGGAATTGCTCTGCCCGCAGTGCAGGGGAATCGGGCCTCATCTCGCGGCGAGGGGGAAGTCTCATGGTTTTTCTCGAGTTGCGGCCGGAACCTGGGGTATATTCTCGAGTTACGACGGGGAGGGCCCTTCCAGACACTTGTTTGTACAGCGACATCAGGACTCCTGCCTAGGTGCGAGGGACACTTCGGGATTCTCCTCGAGTCTTGGCATGGCAATTGGGACGTGTCTCCACGTGAGGCGGGAGACCCAGGGTCCCTTTCCACGTGCCACAGGGATCCTGGGACTCCTATCCATTTTCAGAGGAGTCAGGCATCGTCTCCTTTGGAAGCATTGATCTCCGTGGACCTCTCGAGTTTTCAAAGGATGTGAGGCCTCCGGTCGCGATGAAGCTGAGGACTAGGTCTTTCTCTGTGGTCTCCACAGGGGATTCAGACATCCCTTCGTCTTGGGAGATGCAAGACGAGCCTGCATTCAATTCACTTCAGGGATATCCGGTCTTACATCGAGTCAGAGCATCTCGGTGTCCATTCCACTTGAGGCCACAAACTCAGGGTCCTCTCACATACATGTAGCTGAGAGAAGCCTCCTCTTGAGGTGCTTGTGGAAAGTTGGTATTCCTCTTGAGTCGAAGCCAGGGACTAAGCTCTCATCTCGAGTTGATTTGAAGTCCACGGAGCCCTTTCGTTTTGCTCCAGTGACCTCAGGATCCCTCTAGACTTGAGACAGTGATCTTGGGTTTTCTCTGGAGTGCCATCAAGGAAATCAAGGCTCCTTTCACGTTTCATGTGGAACACAGAATTGCTCTGCACTCAGTGCAGGGGAAACGGGCCTCATCTCGCGGCGAGGGGGAAGTCCTATGGTTTTTCTCGAGTTTCGGCCGGAACCTGGGGTATATTCCCGAGTTACGACGGGGAGGGCCCTTCCAGACACTTGTTTGTTCAGCGACGTCAGGACTCCTGCCTAGGTGCGAAGGACAACTCGGGATTCTCCTCGAGTCTTGGCATGGCAATTGGGACGCGTCTCCACGTGAGGCGGGAGACCCAGGGTACCTTTCCAGGTGCCACAGGGATCCTGGGACTCCTATCTATTTTCAAGAGGCGTCAGGCATCGTCTCCTTTGGAAGCATTGATCTCCGCGGACCTCTCGAGTTTTCAAAGGATGTGAGGCCTCCGGTCACGATGAGGCGGAGAACTAGGTCTTTCTCTGTGGTCTCCACAGGGGATTCAGACATCCCTTCGTCTTTGGAGATGCAAGACGAGCTTGCATACAATTCACTGCAGGGATATCCGGCCTTACTTCGAGTCAGAGCATCTCGGTGTCCATTCCACTTGAGGCCACAAACTCAGGGTACTTCTCACAACCATGTAGCTGGGAGAAGCCTCCTCTTGAGGTGCTTGTGGAAACTTGGTACTCCTCTTGAGTCGAAGCCAGGGACTAAGCTCTCATCTCGAGTTGATTTAGGGTCCACGGAGCCCTTTCAGGTTGCTCCAGTGACTTCAGGATCCCTCTAGACTTGAGACAGTGACTTTGGGTTTTCTCTGGAGTGCCATCAAGGAAATCAAGGCTCCTTTCACGTTTGATGTGGAACATGGAATTGCTCTGCACGCAGTGCAGGGGAATCGGGCCTCATCTCGCGGCGAGGGGGAAGTCTCATGGTTTTTCTCGAGTTGCGGCCGGAACCTGGGGTATATTCTCGAGTTACGACGGGGAGGGCCCTTCCAGGCACGTGTTTGTTCAGCGACGTCGGGACTCCTGCCTAGGTGCGAGGGACACCTCGGGATTCTCCTCGAGTCTTGGCATGGCAATTGGGACGCGTCTCCACGTGAGGCGGGAGACCCAGTGTCCCTTTCCACGTGCCACAGGGATCCTGGGACTCCTATCCATTTTCAAGAGGAGTCAGGCATCGTCTCCTTTGGAAGCATTGATCTTCGCGGACCTCTCGAGTTTTCAAAGGATGTGAGGCCTCCGGTCGCGATGAGGCGGAGAATGAGGTCTTTCTTTGTGGTCTCCACAGGGGATTCAGACATCACTTCGTCTTCGGAGATGCAAGACGAGCCCGCATTCAATTCACTGCAGGGATATCCGGCCTTACTTCCAGTCAGAGCATCTCGGTGTACATTCCACTTGAGGCCACAAACTCAGGGTCCCTCTCACATACCTGTAGCTGAGAGAAGCCTCCTCTTGAGGTGCTTGTGGAAACTTGGTTTTCCTCTTAAGTCGAAGCCAGGGACTAAGCTCTCATCTCGAGTTGATTTGGGGTCCACGGAGCCCTTTCGTGCTGCTACAGTGGCCTCAGGATCCCTCTAGACTTGAGACAGTGATCTTGGGTTTTCTCTTGATTGCCATCAAGGAAATCAAGGCTCCTTTCACGTTTGATGTGGAACACGGAATTGCTCTGCCCGCAGTGCAGGGGAATTGGGCCTCATCTCGCGGCGAGGGGGAAGTCTCATGGTTTTTCTCGAGTTGCGGCCGGATCCAGGGGTATATTCTCGAGTTATGACAGGGAGGGCCCTTCCAGACACGTGTTTGTTCAGCGATGTCAGGACTGCTGCCTAGGTGCGAGGGACAACTCGGGATTCTCCTCGAGTCTTGGCATGGCAATTGGGACGCATCTCCACGTGAAGTGGAAGACCCAGGGTCCCTTTCCACGTGCCACAGGGATCCTGGGACTCCTATCCATTTTCAAGAGGAGTCAGGCATCGTCTCCTTTGGAAGCATTGATCTCCGCGGACCTCTCGAGTTTTCAAAGGATGTGAGGCCTCCAGTCGCGATGAGGCGGAGGACTAGGTCTTACTCTGTGGCCTCCACAGGAGATTCAGACATCCCTTCGTCTTGGGAGATGCAAGACGAGCCTGCATTCAATTCACTGCAGGGATATCCGGCCTTACTTCGAGTCAGAGCATCTCGGTGTCCATTCCACTTGAGGCCACAAACTCAGGGTCCCTCTCACATACATGTAGCTGAGAGAAGCCTCCTCTTGAGGTGCTTGTGGAAAGTTGGTATTCCTCTTGAGTCGAAGCCAAGGACTAAGCTCTCATCTCGACTTGACTTGAAGTCCACGGAGCCCTTTCGTTTTGCTCCAGTGACCTCAGGATCCCTCTAGACTTGAGACAGTGATCTTGGGTTTTCTCTGGAGTGCCATCAAGGAAATCAAGGCTCCTTTCACGTTTCATGTGGAACACGGAATTGCTCTGCACTCAGTGCAGGGGAATCGGGCCTCATCTCGCGGCGAGGGGGAAGTCCTATGGTTTTTCTCGAGTTGCGGCTGGAACCTGGGGTATATTCCCGAGTTACGACGGGGAGGGCCCTTCCAGACACGTGTTTGTTCAGCGATGTCAGGACTCCTGCCTAGGTGCGAAGGACACCTCGGGATTCTCCTCGAGTCTTGGCATGGCAATTGGGACGCGTCTCCACGTGAGGCGGGAGACCCAGGGTACCTTTCCACGTGCCACAAGGATCCTGGGACTGCTATCTATTTTCAAGAGGCGTCAGGCATCGTCTCCTTTGGAAGCATTGATCTCCGCGGACCTCTCGAGTTTTCAAAGGATGTGAGGCCTCCGGTCACGATGAGGCGGAGAACTAGTTCTTTCTATGTGGTCTCCACAGGGGATTCAGACATCCCTTCATCTTGGGAGATGCAAGACGAGCTTGCATTCAATTCACTGCAGGGATATCCGGCCTTACTTCGAGTCAGAGCATCTCGGTGTCCATTCCACTTGAGGCCACAAACTCAGGGTACTTCTCACAACCATGTAGCTGGGAGAAGCCTCCTCTTGAGGTGCTTGTGGAAACTTGGTATTCCTCTTGAGTCGAAGCCAGGGACTAAGCTCTCATCTCGAGTTGACTTGGGGTCCACGGAGCCCTTTCGGGTTGCTCCAGTGACTTCAGGATCCCTCTAGACTTGAGACAGTGACTTTGGGTTTTCTCTGAAATGCCATCAAGGAAATCAAGGCTCCTTTCACGTTTGATGTGGAACACGGAATTTCTCTGCACGCAGTGCAGGGGAATCGGGCCTCATCTCGGGGCGAGGGGGAAGTCTCATGGTTTTTCTCGAGTTGCGGCCGGAACCTGGGGTATATTCTCGAGTTACGACGGGGAGGGCCCTTCCAGACACGTGTTTGTTCAGCGACGACGGGACTCCTGCCTAGGTGCGAGGGACACTTCGGGATTCTCCTCGAGTCTTGGCATGGCAATTGGGACGCGACTCCACGTGAGGCGGGAGACCCAGGGTCCCTTTCCACGTGCCACAGGGATCTTGGGACTCATATCCATTTTCAAGAGGAGTCAGGCATCGTCTCCTTTGGAAGCATTGATCTTCGCGGACCTCTCGAGTTTTCAAAGGATGTGAGGCCTCCGGTCGCGATGAGGCGGAGAATGAGGTCTTTCTCTGTGGCCTCCACAGGGGATTCAGACATCCCTTCGTCTTGGGAGATGCAAGACGAGCCTGCATTCAATTCACTGCAGGGATATCCGGCCTTACTTCGAGTCACAGCATCTCGGTGTCCATTCCACTTGAGGCCACAAACTCAGGGTCCCTCTCAAATACCTGTAGCTGAGAGAAGCCTCCTCTTGAGGTGCTTGTGGAAAGTTGGTATTCCTCTTGAGTCGAAGCCAGGGACTAAGCTCTCATTTCGAGTTGATTTGGGGTCCATGGAGCCCTTTTGTGTTGCTCCAGTGACCTCAGGATCCCTCTAGACTTGAGACAGTGATCTTGGGTTTTCTCTGGAGTGCCATCAAGGAAATCAAGGCTCCTTTCACGTTTGATGTGGAACACGGAATTGCTCTGCATGCAGTGCAGGGGAATCGGGCCTCATCTCGCGGCGAGGGGGAAGTCCTATGGTTTTTCTCGAGTTGCGGCCGGAACCTGGGGTATATTCTCGAGTTACGACGGGGAGGGCCCTTCCAGACACGTGTATGTTCAGCGACGTCAGGACTCCTGCCTAGGTGCGAGGGACACCTCGGGATTCTCCTCGAGTCGTGGCATGGCAATTGGGACGCGTCTCCACGTGAGGCGGGAGACCCAGGGTCCCCGTCCATGTGGACAGGTATCCTGGGAATTCTAACCATTTTCAAGAGGAGTAGGCATCGTCTCCTTTGGAAGCATTGATCTCCGCTGACCTCTCGAGTTTTCAAAGGATGTGAAGCCTCCGCTCGCAATGAGGCGGAGGACTAGGTCTTTCTCTGTGGTCTCCACAGGGGATTCAGACATCCCTTCGTCTTGGGAGATGCAAGACGAGCTTGCATTCAATTCACTGCAGGGATATCCGGCCTTACTTCGAGTCAGAGCATCTCGGTGTCCATTCCACTTGAGGCCACAAACTCAGGGTACTTCTCACAACCATGTAGCTGGGAGAAGCCTCCTCTTGAGGTGCTTGTGGAAACTTGGTACTCCTCTTGAGTCGAAGCCAGGGACTAAGCTCTCATGTCGAGTTGATTTAGGGTCCACGGAGCCCTTTCGGGTTGCTCCAGTGACTTCAGGATCCCTCTAGACTTGAGACAGTGACCTTGGGTTTTCTCTGGAGTGCCATCAAGGAAATCAAGGCTCCTTTCCCGTTTGATGTGGAACATGGAATTGCTCTGCACGCAGTGCACGGGAATCGGGCCTCATCTCGCGGCGAGGGGGAAGTCCCATGGTTTTTCTCGAGTTGCGGCCGGAACCTGGGGTATATTCTCGAGTTGCGATGGGGAGGGCCCTTCCAGACACGTGTTTGTTCAGCGACGTCGGGACTCATGCCTAGGTGCGAGGGACACCTCGGGATTCTCCTCGAGTCTTGGCATGGCAATTGGGACGCGTCTCCACGTGAGGCGGGAGACCCAGGGTCCCTTTCCACGTGCCACAGGGATCCTGGGACTCCTATCCATTTTCAAGAGGAGTCAGGCATCGTCTCCTTTGGAAGCATTGATCTCCGCGGACCTCTCGAGTTTTCAAAGGATGTGAGGCCTCCGGTCGCGATGAGGCGGAGAATGAGGTCTTTCTCTGTGGTCTCCACAGGGGATTCAGACATCCCTTCGTCTTGGGAGATGCAAGACGAGCCTGCATTCACTTCACTGCAGGGATATCCGGCCTTACTTCGAGTCAGAGCATCTCGGTGTCCATTCCACTTGAGGCCTCAAACTCAGGGTCCCTCTCACATACCTGTAGCTGAGAGAAGCCTCCTCTTGAGGTGCTTGTGGAAACTTGGTATTCCTCTTGAGTCGAAGCCAGGGACTAAGCTCTCATCTCAAGTTGATTGGGGGTCCACGGAGCCCTTTCGTGTTGCTCCAGTGACCTCAGGATCCCTCTAGACTTGAGACAGTGACTTTGGGTTTTCTCTGGAGTGCCATCAAGGAAATCAAGGCTCCTTTCAGGTTTGATGTGGAACACGGAATTGCTCTGCACGCAGTGCAGGGGAATCAGGCCTCATCTCGCGGCGAGGGGGAAGTCTCATAGTTTTTCTCGAGTTGCGGCTGGAAATTGGGGTATATTCTCGAGTTACGACGGGAAGGGCCCTTCCAGACACGTGTTTGTTCAGAGACGTCAGGACTCCTGCCTAGGTGCGAGGGACAACTCGGGATTCTCCACGAGTCTTGGCATGGCAATTGGGACGCGTCTCCACGTGAAGCGGGAGACCCAGGGTCCCTTTCCACGTGCCACAGGGATCCTGGGACTCCTATCCATTTTCAAGAGGAGTCAGGCATCGTCTCCTTTGGAAGCATTGATCTCCGCGGACCTCTCGAGTTTTCAAAGGATGTGAGGCCTCCGGTCGCGAAGAGGCGGAGGACTAGGTCTTTCTCTGTGGTCTCCACAGGATATTCAGACATACCTTCGTCTTGGGAGATGCAGGACGAGCCTGCATTCACTTCACTGCAGGGATATCCGGCCTTACTTCGAGTCAGAGCATCTCGGTGTACATTCCACTTGAGGCCACAAACTCAGGGTCTCTCTCACATACCTGTAGCTGAGATAAGCCTCCTCTTGAGGTGCTTGTGGAAAGTTGGTATTCCTCTTGAGTCGAAGCCAGGGACTAAGCTCTCATCTCGAGTTGATTTGGGGTCCACGGAGCCCTTTCGTTTTGCTCCAGTGACCTCAGGATCCCTCTAGACTTGAGACAGGGATCTTGGGTTTTCTCTGGAGTGCCATCAAGGAAATCAAGGCTCCTTTCCCGTTTGATGTGGAACACGGAATTTCTCTGCACTCAGTGCAGGTGAATCGGGCCTCATCTCGCGGCGAGGGGGAAGTCCTATGGTTTTTCTCGAGTTGCGGCCGGAACCTGGGGTATATTCTCGAGTTACGACGGGGAGGGCCCTTCCAGACACGTGTTTGTTCAGTGACGTCAGGACTCCTGCTTAGGTGCGAGGGACACCTCGGGATTCTCCTCGAGTCTTGGCATGGCAATTGGGACGCGTCTCCACGTGAGGCGGGAGACCCAGGGTCCCCGTCCATGTGGACAGGGATCCTGGGAATTCTAACCATTTTCAAGAGGAGTCAGGCATCGTCTCCTTTGGAAGCATTGATCTCCGCGGACCTCTCGAGTTTTCAAAGGATGTGAGGCCTCCGGTCGCAATGAGGCGGAGGACTAGGTCTTTCTCTGTGGTCTCCACAGGGGATTCAGACATCCCTTCGTCTTGGGAGATGCAAGACGAGCCTGCATTCAATTCACTGCAGGGATATCCAGCCTTACTTCGAGTCAGAGCATCTCTGTGTCCATTCCACTTGAGGCCACAAACTCAGGGTCCCTCTCACATACCTGTAGCTGAGAGAAGCCTCCTCTTGAGGTGCTTGTGGAAACTTGGTTTTCCTCTTAAGTCGAAGCCAGGGACTAAGCTCTTATCTCGAGTTGATTTGGGGTCCACGGAGCCCTTTCATGCTGCTACAGTGGCCTCAGGATCCCTCTAGACTGGAGACAGTGACTTTGGGTTTTCTCTGGAGTGCCATCAAGGAAATCAAGGCTCCTTTCACGTTTGATGTGGAACACGGAATTGCTCTGCCCGCAGTGCAGGGGAGTCGGGCCTCATCTCGCGGCGAGGGGGAAGTCTCTTGGTTTTTCTCGAGTTGCGGCCGGAACCAGGGGTATATTCTCGAGTTATGACAGGGAGGGCCCTTCCAGACACGTGTTTGTTCAGCGACGTCAGGACTCCTGCCTAGGTGCGAGGGACACCTCGGGATTCTCCTCGAGCCTTTGCATGGCAATTGGGACGCGTCTCCACGTGAAGTGGAAGACCCAGGGTCCCTTTCCACGTGCCAAGGGATCCTGGGACTCCTATCCATTTTCAAGAGGAGTCAGGCATCGTCTCCTTTGGAAGCATTGATCTCCGCGGACCTCTCGAGTTTTCAAAGGATGTGAGGCCTCCGGTCGCGATGAGGCGGAGGACTAGGTCTTACTCTGTGGCCTGCACAGGGGATTCAGACATCCCTTCATCTTGGGAGATGCAAGACGAGCCTGCATTCAATTCACTGCAGGGATATCCGGCCTTACTTCGAGTCAGAGCATCTCGGTGTCCATTCTACTTGAGGCCACAAACTCAGGGTCCCTCTCACATACATGTAGCTGAGAGAAGCCTCCTCTTGAGGTGCATGTGGAAAGTTGGTATTCCTCTTGAGTCGAAGCCAAGGATTAAGCTCTCATCTCGAGTTGATTAGGAGTCCACGGAGCCCTTCGTTTTGCTCCAGTGACCTCAGGATCCCTCTAGACTTGAGACAGTGATCTTGGGTTTTCTCTGGACTGCCATCAAGGAAATCAAGGCTCCTTTCCGTTTGATGTGGAACACGGAATTTCTCTGCACGCAGTGCAGGGGAATCGGGCCTCATCTCGCGGCGAGGGGGAAGTCTCATGGTTGTTCTCGAGTTGCGGCCGGAACCTGGGGTATATTCTCGAGTTATGACAGGGAGGGCCCTTCCAGACACGAGTTTGTTCAGCGACGTCAGGACTCCTGCCTAGGTGCGAGGGACCCTTCGGGATTCTCCTCGAGTCTTGGCATGGCAATTGGGACGCGTCTCCACGTGAGGCGGGAGACCCAGGGTCCCTTTCCACGTGCCAAAGTGATCCTGGGACTCCTATCCATTTTCAAGAAGACTCAGGCATCTTCTCCTTTGGAAGCATTGATCTCCGCGGACCTCTCGAGTTTTCAAAGGATGTGAGGCCTGCGGTAACGATGAGGTGGAGAACTCGGTCTTTCTCTGTCGTCTCCACAGCGGATTCAGACATCCTTTCGTCTTGGGAGATGCAAGACGAGCCTGCATTCAATTCACTGCAGGGATATCCGGCCTTACTTCGAGTCAGAGCATCTCGGTGTCCATTCCACTTGAGGCCACAAACTCAGGGTCCCTCAAATATACCTGGAGCTGAGAGAAGCTTCCTCTTGAGGTGCTTGTGGAAAGTTGGTATTCCTCTTGAGTCGAAGCCAGGGACTAAGCTCTCATCTCGAGTTGATTTGGGGTCTACGGTGCCCTTTCGTGTTGCTCCAGTGACCTCAGGATCCCTCTAGACTTGAGACAGTGATCTTGGGTTTTCTCTGGAGTGCCATCAAGGAAATCAAGGCTTCTTTCACGTTTGATGTGGAACACGGAATTGCTCTTCACCCAGTGCAGGGGAATCGGGCCTCATCTCGCGGCGAGGGGGAAGTCTCATGCTTTTTCTCGAGTTGCGGCCGGAACCTGGGATATATTCTGGAGTTATGACGGGGAGGGCCCTTCCAGACACGTGTTTGTTCAGCGACGTCAGGACGCCTGCCTAGGTGCGAGGGAAACCTCGGGATTCTCCTCGAGTCTTTGCATTGCAATTGGGACGCGACTCCCCGTGAGGCGGGAAACCCAGGGTCCCTTTCCAAGTGCCACAGATATCCTGGGACTCCTATCCATTTTCAAGAGGAGTCAGGCATCGTCTCCTTCGGAAGTATTGATCTCAGCGGACCTCTCCAGTGTTCAAAGGATATGAGGCCTCCGGTCGCGATGAGGCGGAGAACTAGGTCTTTCTCTGTGGTCTCCACAGGGGATTCAGACATCCCTTCGTCTTGGGAGATTAAAGACGAGCTTGTATTCAATTCACTGCAGGGATATCCGGCCTTACTTCGAGTCAGAGCATCTCGGTGTCCATTCCACTTGAGGCCACAAACTCAGGGTACCTTTCACATCCATGTAGCTGAGAGAAGCCTCCTCTTGAGGTGCTTGTGGAAACTTGGTATTCCTCTTGAGTCGAAGCCAGGGACTAAGCTCTCATCTCGAGTTGATTTGGGCTCCACTGAGCCCTTTCGTGTTGCTCCAGTGACCTCAGGATCCCTCTAGATTTGAGACAGTGATCTTGGGTTTTCTCTGGAGTGCCATCAAGGAAATCAAGGCTCCTGTCACGTTTCATGTGGAACACGGAATTGCTCTGCACGCAGTGCAGGGGAATCGCGCCTCATCTCGCGGCGAGGGGGAAGTCTCATGGTTTTTCTTGAGTTGCGGCCGGAACCTGGGGTATGTTCTCTAGTTACGACGGTAGGGCCCTTCCGGACACGTGTTTGTTCAGCGACATCAGGACTCCTGCCTAGGTGCGAGGGACACCTCGGGATTCTCCTCGAGTCTTGGCATGGCAATTGGGACGCGTCTCCACGTGAAACGGGAGACCCTGGGTCCCCGTCCATTTGGACAGGGATCCTGGGACTCCTAACCACTTTCAAGAGGATTCAGGCATCGTGTCCTTTGGAAGCATTGATCTCCCCGGACCTCTCGAGTTTTCAAAGGATGTGAGGCCTCCGGGCGCTATGAGGCGGAGAACTAGGTCTTTCTCTGTGGTCTCAACAGGGGATTCAGACATCCCTTCATCTTGGGAGATGCAAGACGAGCCTGCATTCAATTCACTGCAGGGATATCCGGCCTTACTTCGAGTCAGAGCATCTCGGTGTCCATTCCACTTGAGGCCACAAACTCAGGGTACCTCTCACATCCATGTAGCTGAGAGAAGCCTCCTCTTGAGGTGCTTGTGGAAACTTGGTATTCCTCTTGAGTCGAAGCCAGGGACTAAGCTCTCATCTCGAGTTGATTTGGGGTACACGGAGCCCTTTCGTGTTGCTCCAGTGACCTCAGGATCCCTCTAGACTTGATACAGTGACTTTGGGTTTTCTCTGGAGTGCCATCAAGGAAATCAAGGCTCCTTTCTCGTTTGATGTGGAACACGGAATTGCTCTGCACGCAGTGCATGGGAATCGGGCCTCATCTCGCGGCGAGGGGGAAGTCTCATGGTTTTTCTCGAGTTGCGGCCGGAACATGGGTTATATTCTCGAGTTACGACGGGGAGGGCCCTTCCAGACTCGTGTTTGTTCAGCGACGTCAGGACTCCTGCCTAGGTGCGAGGGACACTTCGGGATTCTCCACGGGTCTTGGCATGGCAATTGGGAAGCGTCTCCACGTGAGGCGGGAGACCCAGGGTCGCTTTCCACGTGCCACAGGGATCCTGGGACTCCTATCCATTTTCAAGAGGAGTCAGGCATCGTCTCCCTTGGAAGCATTGATCTCCGTGGACCTCTCGAATTTTCAAACGATGTGAGGCCTCCGGTCGCAAAGAGGCTGAGGACTAGGTCTTTCTCTGTGGTCTCCACAGGGGATTCAGACATCCCTTCGTCTTGGGAGATGCAAGACGAGCCTGCATTCAATTCACTGCAGGGATATCCGGCCTTACTTGGAGTCAGAGCATCTCGGTGTCCATTCCACTTGAGGCCACAATCTCAGGGTCCCTCTCACATACCTGTAGCTGAGAGAAGCCTCCTCTTGAGGTGCTTGTGGAAAGTTGGTATTCCTCTTGAGTCGAAGCCGGGGACTAAGCTCTCATCTCGAGTTGATTTGGGGTCCACGGAGCCCTTTCATGCTGCTACAGTGGCCTCAGGATCCCTCTAGACTTGAGACAGTGACTTTTGGTATTCTCTGGAGTGCCATCAAGGAAATCAAGGCTCCTTTCACGTTTGATGTGGAACACGGAATTGCTCTGCACGCAGTGCAAAGGAATCGCGCCTCATCTCGCGGCGAGGGGGAAGTCTCATGGTTTTTCTTGAGTTGCGACCGGAACCTGGGGTATATTCTCGAGTTACGACGGGGAGGGCCCTTCCAGACACGTGTTTGTTCAGCGACGTCAGGACTCCTGCCTAGGTGCGAGGGACACCTCGGGATTCTCCTCGAGTCTTGGCATGGCAATGGGGACGCGGCTCCACGTGAAGCGGGAGACCCAGAGTCCCCGTCCATGTGGACAGGGATCCTGGGACTCCTAACAATTTTCAAGAGGAGGCAGGCATCGTCTCCTTTGGAAGCATTGATCTCCCCGGACCTCTCGAGTTTTCAAAGGATGTGAGGCCTCCGGTCGCGATGAGGCGGAGAACTAGGTCTTTCTCTGTGGTCTGCAAAGGGGATTCAGACATCCCTTCGTCTTGGGAGATGCAGGACGAGCCTGCATTCACTTCACTGCAGGGATATCCGGCCTTACTTCGAGTCAGAGCATCTCGGTGTCCATTCCACTTGAGGCCACAAACTCAGGGTCCCTCTCACATACCTGTAGATGAGAGAAGCCTCCTCTTGAGGTGCTTGTGGAAACTTGGTATTCCTCTTGAGTCGAAGCCAGGGACTAAGCTCTCATCTCGAGTTGATTTGGGGTCCACGGAGCCATTTCGTGTTGCTCCAGTGACCTCAGTATGCCTGTAGACTAGAGACAGTGATCTTGGGTTTTCTCTGGAGTGCCATCAAGGAAATCAAGTCTCCTTTCACGTATGATGTGGAACACGGAATTGCTCTGCAGGCAGTGCAGGGGAATCGGGCCTCAATTCGCGGCGAGGGGGAAGTCTCATGGTTTTTCTCGAGTTGCGGCCGGAACCTGGGGTATATTCTCGAGTTACGACGGGGAGTGACCTTACAGACACGTGTTTGTTCAGCGAGGTCAGGACTACTGCCTAGGTGCGAGGGACAACTCGGGATTCTCCTTGAGTCTTGGCATGGAAATTGGGACGCGTCTCCACGTGAGGCGGGAGACCCAGGGTCCCTTTCCACGTGCCACAGGGATCTTGGGACTCCTATCGATTTTCAAGAGGAGTCAGGCATCATCTCCTTTGGAAGCATTGATCTCCCCGGACCTCTCGAGTTTTCAAAGGATGTGAGGCCTCCGGTCGCGATGAGGCGGAGGACTAGGTCTTTCTCTGTGGTCTCCACAGGGGATTCAGACATCCCTTCGTCTTGGGAGATGCAGGACGAGCCTGCATTTAGTTCACTGCAGGGATATCCGCCTTACTTCGAGTCAGAGCATCTCGGTGTCCATTCCACGTGAGGCCACAAACTCAGGGTACCTCTCACATCCATGTAGCTGAGAGAAGCCTCCTCTTGAGGTGCTTGTGGAAAATTAGTATTCCTCTAGAGTCGAAGCCAGGGACTAAGCTCTCATCTCGAGTTGATTTGGGGCCCAGGAGCACTTTCATGCTGCTACAGTGGCCTCAGGATCCCTCTCGACTTGAGACAGTGATCTTGGGTTTTCTCTGGAGTGCCATCAAGGAAATCAAGCCTCCTTTCACGTTTGATGTGGAACACGGAATTGCTCTGCACGCAGTGCAGGGGAATCGGGCCTCATCTCGTGGCGAGGGGGAATTCTCATGGTTTTTCTCGAGTTGCGGCCAGAACCTGGGGTATATTCTCGAGTTACGACGGGGAGGGCCCTTCCAGACACGTGTTTGTTCAGAGACGTCAGGACTCCTGCCTAGGTGCGAGGGACACTTCGGGATTCTCCACGAGTCTTGGCATGGCAATTGGGAAGCATCTCCACATGAGGCGGGAGACCCAGGGTCCCTTTCCACATGCCACAGGGATCCTGGGACTCCTATCCATTTTCAAGAGTAGTCAGGCTTCGTCTCCTTTGGAAGCATTGATCTCCGTGGACCTCTCGAGTTTTCAAAGGATGTGAGGCCTCCGGTCGTGATGAGGCTGAGGACTAGGTCTTTCTCTGTGGTCTCCACAGGGGATTCAGACATCCCATCGTCTTGGGAGATGCAAGACGAGCCTGCATTCAATTCACTGCAGGGATATCCGGCCTTACTTCGAGTTAGAGCATCTCGGTGTCCATTCCACTTGAGGCCACAAACTCAGGGTCCCTCTCACATACCTGTACCTGAGAGAAGACTCCTCTTGAGGTGCTTGTGGAAACTTGGTATTCCACTTGAGTCGAAGCCAGGGACTAAGCTCTCATCTCGAGTTGATTTGGGGTCCACGGCGCCCTTTCATGTTGCTCCAGTGACCTCAGGATCCCTCTAGACTTGAGACAGGGATCTTGGGTTTTCTCTGGAGTGCCATCAAGGAAATCAAGTCTCCTTTCACGTTTGATGTGGAACACGGAATTGCTCTGCACACAGTGCAGGGGAATCGGGCCTCATCTCGCGGCGAGGGGGAAGTCTCATGGTTTTTCTCGAGTTGCGGCCGGAACCTGGGGTATATTCTCGAGTTACGACGGGGAGGGCCCTTCCAGACACGTGTTTGTTCAGCGACGTCAGGACTCCTGCCTAGTTGCGAGGGACACCTCGGGATTCTCCTCGAGTCTTGGCATGGCAATTGGGACGCGTCTCCACGTGAGACGGGAGACCCAGGGTCCCTTTCCACGTGCCACAGGGATCCTGGGACTCCTATCGATTTTCAAGAGGAGTCAGGCATCGTCTCCTTTGGAAGCATTGATCTCCGCGGTCCTCTCGAGTTTTCAAAGGATGTGAGGCCTCCGGTCGCGATGAGGCTGAGAACTAGGTCTTTCTCTGTCGTCTCCACAGGGGATTCAGACATCCCTTCGTCTTGGGAGATGCAAGCCGAGCCTGCATTCACTTCACTGCAGGGATATCCGGCCTTACTTCGAGTCAGAGCATCTCGGTGTCCATTCCACTTGAGGCCACAAACTCAGGGTACCTCTCACATACATGTAGCTGAGAGAAGCCTCCTCTTGAGCTGCTTGTGGAAACTTGGTATTCCTCTTGAGTCGAAGCCAGGGATTAATCTCTCATCTCGAGTTGATTTGGGGTCCACGTAGCCCTTTGGTGTTGCTCCAGTGACCTCAGGATCCCTCTAGACTTGAGACAGTGACTTTGGGTTTTCTCTGGAGTGCCATCAAGGAAATCAAGGCTCCTTTCACGTTTGATGTGGAACACGGAATTGCTCTGCACGCAGTGCAGGGGAATCGGACCTCAGCTCGTGGCGAGGGGGAAGTCTCATGGTTTTTCTTGAGTTGCGACCGGAACCTGGGGTATATTCTCGAGTTACGACGGGGAGGGCCCTTCCAGACACGTGTTTGTTCAGCGACGTCAGGACTCCTGCCTAGGTGCGAGGGACACCTCGGTATTCTCCTCGAGTCTTGGCATGGCAATTGGGACGCGTCTCCACGTAAAGCGGGACACCCTGGGTCCCCGTCCATGTGGACAGGGATCCTGGGACTCCTAACCATTTTCAAGAGGATTCAGGCATCGTCTCCTTTGGAAGCATTGATCTCCCCGGACCTCTCGAGTTTTCAAAGGATGTGAGGCCTCCGGTCGCGATGAGGCGGAGAACTAGGTCTTTCTCTGTGGTCTCCACAGGGGATTCAGACATCCTTTCGTCTTCGGAGATGCAAGACGAGCCTGCATTCAATTCACTGCAGGGATATCCGGCCTTACTTCGAGTCAGAGCATCTTGGTGTCCATTCCACTCGAGGCCACAAACTCAGGGTACCTCTCACATATCTGTAGCTGAAAGAAGACTCCTCTTGAGGTGCTTGGGGAAAGTTGGTATTCCACTTGAGTCGAAGCCAGGGACTAAGCTCTCATCTCGAGTTGATTTGGGGTCCACGGAGCCCTTTCATGTTGCTCCAGTGACCTCAGGATCCCTCTAGACTTGAGACAGTGATCTTGGGTTTTCTCTGCAGTGCCATCAAGGAAATCAAGGCTCCTTTCACGTTTGATGTGGAATACGGAATTGCTCTGCACGCAGTGCTGGGGAATCGGGCCTCATATCGAGGCGAGGGGGAAGTCTCATGGTTTTTCTCGAGTTTCGGCCGGAACCTTGGGTATATTCTCGAGTTACGACGGGGAGGGCCCTTCCAGACACGTGTTTGTTCAGCGTCGTCAGGACTCCTGCCTATGTGCGAGGGACACCTCGGGATTCTCCTCGAGTCTTGGCATGGCAATTGGGAAGCGTCTCCACGTGAGGCGGGAGACCCAGGGTCGCTTTTCACGTGCCAGAGGGATCCTGGACTCCTATCCATTTTCAAGAGGAATCAGGCATCGTCTCCTTTGGAAGCATTGATCTCCGCGGACCTCTCGAGTTTTCAAAGGATGTGAGGCCTCAGGTCGCGATGAGGCGGAGGACTAGGTCTTTCTCTGTGGCCTCCACAGGGGATTCAGACATCCCTTCGTCTTGTGAGATGCAAGACGAGCCTGCATTCAATTCACTGCAGGGATATCCGGCCTTACTTCGAGTCAGTGCATCTCGGTGTCCATTCTACTTGAGGCCACAAACTCAGGGTCCCTCTCACATACCTGTAGCTGAGAGAAGCCTCCTCTTGAGGTGCTTGTGGAAAGTTGGTATTCCTCTTGAGTCGAAGCCAAGGACTAAGCTCTCATCTCGAGTTGATTTGGAGTCCACGGAGCTCTTTCCTTTTGCTCCAGTGACCTCAGGATCCCTCTAGACTTGAGACAGTGACTTTGGGTTTTCTCTGGAATGCCAGCAAGGAAATCAAGGCTCCTTTCCCGTTTGATGTGGAACACGGAATTGCTCTGCACGCAGTGCAGGGGAATCGGGCCTCATCTCGCGGCGAGGGGGAAGTCTCAGGGTTTTTCTCGAGTTGCGGCCGGAACCTGGGGTATATTCTCGAGTTACGACGGGGAGGGCCCTTCCAGACACGTTTTTGTTCAGCCACGTCAGGACTCCTGCCTAGGTGCGAGGGACACCTCGGGATTCTCCTCGAGTCTTGGCATGGCAATTGGGACGCGACTCCACGTGAGGCGTGAGACCCAGGGTCCCTTTCCACGTGCCACAGGGATCCTGGGACTCCTATCCATTTTCAAGAGGAGTCAGGCATCGTCTCCTTTGGAAGCATTGATCTCCGCGGACCTCTCAAGTTTTCAAAGGATGTGAGGCCTCCGCTCGCGATGAGGCGGAGAATGAGGTCTTTCTCTGTGGTCTCCACAGGGGATTCAGACATCCCTTCGTCTTCGGAGATGCAAGACGAGCCTGCATTCAATTCACTGCAGGGATATCCGGCCTTACTTCGAGTCAGAGCATCTCGGTGTCCATTCCACTTGAGGCCACAAACTCAGGGTCCCTCTCACATACCTGTAGCTGAGAGAAGCCTCCTCTTGAGGTGCTTGTGGAAACTTGGTTTTCCTCTTAAGTCGAAGCCAGGGACTAAGCTCTCATCTCAAGTTGATTTGGGGTCCACGGAGCCCTTTTGTGCTGCTACAGTGGCCTCAGGATCCCTCTAGACTTGAGACAGTGACTTTGGGTTTTCTCGGGAGTGCCATCAAGGAAATCAAGGCTCCTTTCCCGTTTGATGTGGAACACGGAATTGCTCTGCCCGCAGTGCAGGGAAATCGGGCCTCATCTCGCGGCGAGGGGGAAGTCTCATGGTTTTTCTCGAGTTGCGGCCGGAACCAGGGGTATATTCTCGAGTTATGACAGGGAGGGCCCTTTCAGACACGTGTTTGTTCAGCGATGTCAGGACTCCTGCCTAGGTGCGAGGGACAACTCGGGATTCTCCTCGAGCCTTGGCATGGCAACTGGGACGCGTCTCCACGTGAAGTGGAAGACCCAGGGTCCCTTCCACGTGCCACAGGGATCCTGGTACTCCTATCCATTTTCAAGAGGAGTCAGGCATCGTCTCCTTTGGAAGCATTGATCTCCGCGGACCTCTCGAGTTTGCAAAGGATGTGAGGCCTCCCGTCGCGATGAGGAGGAGAACTAGGTCTTTCTCTGTGGTCTCCACAGGGGATTCAGACATCCCTTCGTCTTGGGAGATGCAAGACGAGCCTGCACTCAATTAACTGCAGGGATATCCGGACTTGTTTCGAGTCAGAGCATCTCGGTGTCCATTCCACCGGAGGCCACAAACTCAGGGTCCCTCTCACATACATGTAGCTGACAGAAGCCTCCTCTTGAGCTGCTTGTGGAAAGGTGGTATTCCTCTTGATTCGAAACCAGAGACTAAGCTCTCATCTCGAGTTGATTTGGGGTCCACGGAGCCCTTTCGTGTTGCTCCAGTGACCTCTGGATCCCTCTAGACTTGAGACAGTGATCTTGCGTTTTCTCTGGAGTTCCATCAAGGAAATCAAGGCTCCTTTCACGTTTGATGTGGAACACGGAACTGCTCTGCATGCAGTGCAGGAGAATCGGGCCTCATCTCGCGGCGTGGGGGAAGTCTCATGGTTTTTCTCGAGTTGCGGCCGGAACCTGGGGTATATTCTCGAGTTACGACGGGGAGGGCCCTTCCAGACACGTGTTTGTTCAGCGATGTCAGGACTCCTGCCTAGGTGCGAGGGACACCTCGGAATTCTCCTCGAGTTTTGGCATGGCAATTGGGACGCGTCTCCACGTGAGGCGGGAGCACCAGAGTCCCTTTGCACGTGCCACAGGGATCCTGGGACTCCTATCCTTTTTCAGGAGGAGTCAGGCATCGTCTCCTTTGGAAGCATTGATCTCTGCAGACCTCTCGAGTTTTCAAAGGATGTGAGGTCTCCGGTCGCGACGAGGCGGACGACTTGGTCTTTCTCTGTGGACTCCACCGGGGATTCAGACATCCCTTCGTCTTGGGAGATGCAAGACGAGCCTGCATTCAATTCACTGAAGGGATATCCGGCCTTACTTCGAGTCAGAGCATCTCGGTGTCCATTCCACTTGAGGCCACAAACTCAGGGTCCCTCTCACATACCTGTTGCTGAGAGAAGCCTCCTTTTGAGGTGCTTGTGGAAAGTTGGTATTCCTCTTGAGTCGAAGCCAGGGACTAAGCTCTCATCTCGAGTTGATTTGGGGTCCATGGAGCCCTTTCGAGTTGCTCCAGTGACCTCAGGATCCCTCTAGACTTGAGACAGTGATCTTGTGTTTTCTCTGGAGTGTCATCAAGGAAATCAAGGCTCCTTTCACGTTTGATGTGGAACACGGAATTGCTCTGCAGGCATTGCAGGGGAATCAGGCCTTATGTCGCAGCGAGGGGGAAGTCTCATGGTTTTTCTCGAGTTGCGGCCGGAACCTGGGGTATATTCTCGAGTTACGATGGGGAGGGCCCTTCCAGACACGTGTTTGTTCAGCGACGTCAGGAGTTCTGCCTAGGTGGGATGGACAACCGGGATTCTCCTCGAGTCTTGGCATGGCAATTGGGACGTGTCTCCACGTGAGGCGGGAGACCCAGGGTCCCTTTCCACGTGCCTCAGGGATCCTGGGACTCCTATCCATTTTCAAGAGGAGTCAGGCATCGTCTCCTTTGGAAGCATTGACCTCCGCGTACCTCTCGAGTTTTCAAAGGATGTGAGGCCTCCGGTCGGGATGAGGTGGAGAACTAGGTCTTTCTCTGTGGTCTCCACAGGGGATTCAGACATCCCTTCGTTTTGGGAGATGCAAGGCGAGCCTGCATTCAATTCACTGCAGGGATATCCGGACTTGTTTCCAGTCAGAGCATCTCGGTGTCCATTCCACCTGAGGCCACAAACTCAGGGACCCTCTCACATACATGTAGCTGAGAGAAGCCTCCTCTTGAGGTGCTTGTGGAAAGTTGGTATTCCTCTTGAGTCGAAACCAGGGACTAAGCTCTCATCTCGAGTTGATTTGGGGTCCACAGAGCCCTTTTGTGTTGCTCCAGTGACCTCAGGATCCCTCTAGACTTGAGACAGTGATCTTGGGTTTTCTCTGGAGTTCCATCAAGGAAATCAAGGCTCCTTTCAAGTTTGATGTGGAACACGGAACTGCTCTGAACGCAGTGCAGTGGAATCGGGCCTCATCTCCCGGCGAGGGGGAAGTCTCATGGTTTTTCTCGAGTTGCGGCCGAAACCTGGGGTATATTCTCGAGTTACGACGGGGAGGGCCCTTCCAGTCACGTGTTTGTTCAGCGACGTCAGGACTCCTGCCTAGGTGCGAGGGACACCTCGGTATTCTCCTCGAGTCTTGGCATGGCAATTGGGACGCGTCTCCACATGAGGCGGGAGACCCAGGGTCCCTTTCCACGTGCCACAGGGATCCTGGGACTCCTATCCATTTTCAAGAGGAGTCAGGCATCGTCTCCTTTGGAAGCATTGATCTCCGCGGACCTCTCAAATTTTCAAAGGATGTGAGGCCTCCGGTCGCTGTGTGGCGAGAACTAGGTTTTTCTCTGGGGTCTCCACAGGGGATTCAGACATTCCTTCGTCCTGGGAGATGCAAGCCGAGCCTGCATTCAATTCACTGCAGGGATATCCAGCCTTACTTCGAGTCAGAGCATCTCGGTGTCCATTCCACTTGAGGCCACAAACTCAGGGTTCCTCTTACACACCTGTAGCTGAGAGAAGCCTCCTCTTGAGGTGCTTGTGGAAAGTTGGTATTCCTCTTGAGTCGAAGCCAGGGACTAAGGTCTCATTTCGAGTTGATTTGTTGTCCACGGAGCCCTTTCGTGTTGCTACAGTGACCTCAGGATCCCTCTAGAGTTGAGAAAGTGATCTTGGGTTTGCTCTGGAGTGCCATCAAGGAAATCAAGGCTCCTTTCACGTTTGATATGTAACACGGTATTGCTCTGCAAGCAGTTCAGGGGAATCGGGCCTCATCTCGCGGCGAGGGGGAAGTCTCATGGTTTTTCTCGAGTTGCGGCCGGAACCTGGGGTATATTCTCGAGTTACGACGGGGAGGGACCTTCCAGACACGTGTTTGTTCAGCGACGTCAGGACTCCTGCCTAGGTGCGAGGGACACCTCGGGATTCTCCTCGAGTCTTGGCATGGCAATATGGATGCATCTCCACGTGAGGCGGGAGACCCAGTGTCCCGTTCCACGTGCCACAGCGTTCCTGGGACCCGGATCCATTTTCAAGAGGAGTCAGGCATCGTCTCCTTTGGAAGCATTGATCTCCCCGGACCTCTCGAGTTTTGAAAGGATGTGAGGCCTCCGGTCATGTTGAGGCGGAGAACTCGGTCTTTCTCTGTGGTCTCCACAGGGGATTCAGACATCCCTCGTCTTGGGAGATGCAAGACGAGCCTGCATTCAATTCACTGCAGGGATATCCGGCCTTACTTCGTGTCAGAGCATCGTGGTGTCCATTCCACTTGAGGCCACAAACTCATGGTCCCTCTCACATACCTGTAGCTGAGAGAAGCCTCCTCTTGAGATGCTTGTGGATAGTTGGTATTACTCTTGAGTCGAAGCCAGGGACTAAGCTCTCATCTCGAGTTGATTTGGGGTCCACGGAGCCCTTTCGTGTTGCTCCAGTGACCTCAGGATCCCTCTAGACTTGAGACAGTGATCCTGGGTTTCTCTGGAGTGCCATCAAGGAAATCAAGGCTCCTTTCAAGTTTGATGTGGAACTCGGAATTGCTCTGCACACAGTGCAGGGGAATCGGGCCTCATCTCGCGGCAAGGGGGATGTCTCATTGTTTTTCTCGAGTTGCGGACGGAACCTGGGGTATATTCTCGAGTTACGACGGGGAGGGCCCTTCCAGACACGTGTTTGTTCAGCGACGTCAGGACTCCTGCCTAGGTGCAAGGGACACCTCAGCATTCTCCTCGAGTCTTGGCATGGCAATTGGGACGCGTCTCCACGTGAGGCGGGAGACCCAGGGTCCCTTTCCACGTGCCACAGGGATCCTGGGACTCCTATCCATTTTCAAGAGGAGTCAGGCATCTTCTCCTTTGGAAGCATTGATCTCCGCGGACCTATCGAGTTTTCAAAGATGTGAGGCCTCCGGTCTCGATGAGGCGGAGAACTAGGTCTTTCTCTGTGGTCTCCACAGGGGATTCAGACATCCCTTCGTCTTGGTAGATGCAAGACGAGCCTGCATTCAATTCACTGCAGGCATATCCGGCCTTACTTCGAGTCGGAGCATCTCGGTGTCCATTCCACTTGATGCCACAAACTCACGGTCCCTCTCACATACCTGTAGCTGAGAGAAGGCTCCTCTTGAGGTGCTTGTGGAAAGTTGGTATTCCTCTTGAGTCGAAGCCAGGGACTAAGCTCTCATCTAGAGTTGATTTGGCGTCCACGGAGCCCTTTCCTGTTGCTACAGTGACCTCAGGATCCCTCTAGACTTGAGACAGTGATCTTGGGTTTTCTCTGGAGTGCCATCAAGGAAATCAAGGCTGCTTTCACGTTTGATGTGGAACACGGAATTGCTCTGCACGCAGTGCAGGGGAATCTGGCCTCATCTCGCGGCGAGGGGGAAGTCTCATGGTTTTTTTTCGAGTTGCGGGCGGAACTTGGGGTATATTCTCGAGTTACGACGGGGAGGGCCCTTCCAGACACGTGTTTCTTCAGCGACGTCAGGACTCCTGCCTAGGTGCGAGGGACACCTCAGGATTCTCCTCGAGTCTTGGCATGGCAATTGGGACGCGTCTCCACGTGAGGCGGGAGTCCCAGGGTCCCTTTCCACGTGCCACAGGGATCCTGGGACTCCTATCCATTTTCAAGAAGAGTCAGGCATCGTCTCCTTTGGAAGCATTGATCTCCGCGGACCTCTCGAGTTTTCAAAGGATGTGAGGCCTCCGGTCTTGATAAGGCGGAGAACTAGGTCTTTCTCTGTGGTCTCCACAGGGGATTCAGACATCCCTTCGTCTTGGGAGATGCAAGACGAGCCTGCTTTCAATTCACTGCAGGGATATCCGGCCTTACTTCGAGTCAGAGCATCTCGGTGTCCATTCCACTTGAGGTCACAAACTCAGGGTCCCTCTCACATACTTGTTGCTGAGAGAAGCCTCCTCTTGAGGTGCTTGTGGAAAGTTGGTATTCCCCTTGAGTCGAAGCCAGGGACTAAGCTCTCATCTCGAGTTGATTTGGGGTCCACGGAGCCCTTTCGTGTTGCTCCAGTGACCTCAGGATCCCTCTAGACTTGAGACAGTGATCTTGGGTTTTCTCTGGAGTGCCATCAAGGAAAGCAAGGCTCCTATCACGTTTGATGTGGAACACGAAATTGCTCTGCACGCAGTGCAGGGTAATCGGGCCTCATCTCGTGGCGAGGGGGAAGTCTCATGGTTTTTCTCGAGTTGCGGCCGGAACCTGGGGTATATTCTCGAGTTACGACTGGGAGGGCCCTTCCAGACACGTGTTTGTTTAGCGACGTCAGGACTCGTGGCTAGGTGCGAGGGACACCTCGGAATTCTCCTCGAGTCTTGGCATTGCAACTGGAACGCGTCTCCACGTGATGCGGGAGACCCAGGTTCCCTTTCCACGTGCCACAGGGATCCTGGGACTCCTATCCATTTTCAAGACGAGTCAGGCCTCGTCTCCTTCGGAAGTATTGATCTCCGCGGACCTCTCAAGTTTTCAAAGGATATGAGGCCTCCGGTTGCGTTGAGGTGGAGGACTATGTCTTTCTATGTGGTCTCCACAGGGGATTCAGACAACCCTTCATCTTGGGAGATGCAAGACGAGCCTGCATTCAATTCACTGCAGGGATATCCGGCCTTACTTCGAGTCAGAGCATCTCGGTGTCCATTCCACTTGAGGCCACAAACTCAGGGTCCCTCTCACATACCTGTAGCTGAGAGAAGCCTCCTCTTGAGGTGCATGTGGAAAGTTGGTATTCCTCTTGAGTCGAAGCCAGGGACTAAGCTCTCATGTCGAGATGATTTGGGGTCCATGGAGCCCTTTCGTGTTGCTCCAGTGACCTCAGGATCCCTCTAGACTTGAGACAGTGATCTTGGGTTTTTTCTGGAGTGCCATCAAGGAAATCAAGGCTCCTTTCACGTTTGATGTGGAACACGGAATTGCTCTGCCCGCAGTGCGGGGGAATCGGGCCTCATCTCGCGGCGAGGGGGAAGTCTCATGGTTTTTCTCGAGTTGCGGCCGGAACCTGGGGTATATTCTCGAGTTACGACGGGGAGGGCCCTTCGAGACACGTGTTTTTTCAGCGATGTCAGGACTCCTGCCTAGTTGCGAGGGACACCTCGAGATTCTCCTCGAGTCTTGGCATGGCAATTGGGACGCATCTCCACGTGAGGCGGGAGACCCAGGGTCCCTTTCCACGTGCCACAGAGATCCTGGGACTCCTATCCATCTTCAGGAGGAGTCAGGCATCGTCTCCTTTGGAAGCATTGATCTCTGCAGAACTCTCGAGTTTTCAAATGATGTGAGTCCTCCGGACGCGATGAGGCGGAGGACTAGTTCTTTCTCTGTCGTCTCCACAGGGGATTCAGACATCCCTTCGTCTTGGGAGATGCAAGACGAGCGTGCATTCAATTCGCTGCAGGGATATCCGACCTTTCTTCGAGTCAGAGCATCTCGGTGTCCATTCCACTTGAGACCACAAACTCAGGGTCCCTCTCACATACCTGTAGCTGAGAGAAGCCTCCTCTTGAGGTGCTTGTGGAAAGTTGGTATTCCTCTTGAGTCGAAGCCAGGGACTAAGCTCTCATCTCGAGTTGATTTGGGGTCCACGGATCCCTTTCGTGTTGCTCCAGTGACCTCAGGATCCCTCTAGACTTGAGACAGTGATCTTGTGTTTTCTCTGGAGTGCCATCAAGGAAATAAAACCTCCTTTCACGTTTGATGTGGAACACGGAATTTCTCTGCACGCAGTGCACGGGAATCGGGTCTCATCTCGCGGCAAAGAGGATGTCTCATGGTTTTTCTCAAGTTGCGGCCGAAACCTGGGGTATATTCTCGAGTTACGACGGGAGGGCCCTTCCAGACACGTGTTTGTTCAGCGACGTCAGGACTCCTGCCTAGGTGCGAGGGACACCTCGGGATTCTCCTTGAGTCTTGGCATGGCAATTGGGACGCATCTCCACGTGAGGCGGGAGACCCAGGGTCCCTTTCCACGTGCCACAGGGATCCTGGGACTCCTATCCATTTTCAAGACGAGTCAGGCCTCGTCTCCTTCGGAAGTATTGATCTCCGCGGACCTCTCGAGTTTTCAAAGGATATGAGGCCTCCGGTTGCGTTCAGGTGGAGGACTATGTCTTTCTATGTGGTCTCCACAGGGGATTCAGACAACCCTTCGTCTTGGGAGATGCAAGACGAGCCTGCATTCAATTCACTGCAGGGATATCCGGCCTTACTTCGAGTCAGAGCATCTTGGTGTCCATTCCACTTGAGGCCACAAACTCAGGGTCCCTCAAATATACCTGTAACTGAGAGAAGCCTCCTCTTGAGGTGCTTGTGGAAAGTTGGTATTCCCCTTGAGTCGAAGCCAGGGACTAAACTCTCATCTCGAGTTGATTTGGGGTCCACGGAGCCCTTTCGTGTTGCTCCAGTGACCTCAGGATCCCTCTAGACTTGAGACAGTGATCTTGGGTTTTCTCTGGAGCGCCTTCAAGGAAATCAAGGCTCCTTTCACGTTTGATGTGGAACACGGAATTGCTCTGCATGCAGTGCAGGGGAATCGGGCCTCAACTCGCGGCGAGGGGGAAATCTCATGGTTTTTCTTGAGTTGCGGCCCGAACCTGGGGTATATTCTCGAGTTACGACGGGGAGGGCCCTTCCAGACACGTGTTTTTTCAGCGACTTCAGGACTCCTGCCTAGGTGCGAGGGACACCTCGGGATTCTCCTCGAGTCTTGGCATGGCAACTTGGACGCGTCTCCATGTGAGGCGGGAGACCCAGTGTCCCTTTCCACGTGCCACAGGGATCCTGGGACTCCTATCCATTTTCAAGAGGAGTCAGGCATCGTCTCCTTTGGAAGCATTGATCTCCGCGGACCTCTCGAGTTTTCAAACGATGTGAGGCCCCCGGTCGGGATGAGGCGGAGAACTCGGTCTTTCTCTGTGTTATGCACAGGGGATTCAGACATCCCTTCGTCTTGGGAGATGCAAGACGTGCCTGCATTCAATTCACTGCAGGGATATCCGGCCTTACTTCGAGCCAGAGCATCTCGGTGTCCATTCCACTTGAGGCCACAAACTCAGGGTCCCTCTCACATACCTGTAGCTGAGAGAAGCCTCCTCTTGAGGTGCTTGTGGAAAGTTGGTATTCCTCTTGAGTCTAAGCCAGGGACTAAGCTCTCATCTCGAGTTGATTTGGGGTCCACGGAGCCCTTTCGTGTTGCTACAGTGACCTCAGGATCCCTCTAGACTTGAGACAGTGATCTTGGGTTTTCTCTGGAGTGCCATCAAGGAAATCAAGGCTGCTTTCACGTTTGATGTGGAACACTGAATTGCTCTGCACGCAGTGCAGGGGAATCGAGCCTCATATCACGGCGAGGGGGAAGTCTCATGGTTTTTCTTGAGTTGCGGCCGGAACCTGGCGTATATTCTCGAGTTACGACGGGGAGGGCCCTTCCAGACACGTGTTTGTTCAGCCACGTCAGGACTCCTGCCTAGGTGCGAGGGACACCTCGGGATTCACCTCGAGTCTTGGCATGGCAATTGGGACGCGTTTCCATGTGAAGCGGGAGCCCCAGCGTCCCTTTCGACGTGCCACAGTGATCCTGGATCTCCTATCCATTTTCAAGAAGAGTCAGGCATCGTCTCCTTTGGAAGCATTGATCTCCGCAGACCTCTCGAGTTTTCAAAGGATGTGAGGCCTCCGGTCGCGATGAGGCGGAGGACTAGGTCTTTCTCTGTGGTCTCCACAGCGGATTCAGACATCCCTTCGTCTTGGGAGATGCAAGACGAGCCTGCATTCAATTCACTGCAGGGATATCCGGCCTTACTTCGAGTCAGAGCATCTCGGTGTCCATTCCACGTGAGGCCACAAAATCAGGGTGCCTCTCACATTCCTGTAGCTGAGAGAAGCCTCCTCTTGAGGTGCTTGTGGAAAGTTGGTATTCCTCTTGAGTCGAAGCCAGGGACTAAGCTCTCATCTCGAGTTGATTTGGGGTCCACGGAGAAATTTCGTGTTGCTCCAGTGACCTCAGGATCCCTCTAGACTTGAGACAGTGATCTTGGGTTTTCTCTGGAGTGCCACCAAGGAAATCAAGGCTCCTTTCACGTTTGATGTGGAACACGGAATTGCTCTGCACGCAGTGCAGGGGAATAAGGCCTCATCTCGCGGCGAGGGGGAAGTCTCATGGTTTTTCTCGAATTGCGACCGGAACCTGTGGTATATTCTCGAGTTACGACGGGGACGTCCTTCCAGACACGTGTTTGTTCAGCGACGTCAGGACTCCTGCCTAGGTGCGAGGGACACTTCGGGATTCTCCTCGAGTCTTGGCATGGCAATTGGGACGCGTCTCCACGTGAGGCGGGAGACCCAGGGTCCCTTTCCATGTGCCACAGGGATCCTGGGACTCCTATCCATTTTCAAGAAGAGTCAGGCATCGTCTCCTTTGGAAGCATTGATCTCCGCAGACCTCTCGAGTTTTCAAAAGATGTGAGGCTTCCGGTCGCGATGAGGCGGAGGACTAGGTCTTTCTCTGTCGTCTCCACAGGGGATTCAGACATCCCTTCGTCTTGGGAGATGCAAGACGAGCCTGCATTCAATTCACTGCAGGGATATCCGGCCTTACTTCGAGTCAGAGCATCTCGGTGTCCATTCCACTTGAGGCCACAAACTCAGGTTCCCTCTCACATACCTGTAGCTGAGAGAAGCCTCCTCTTGAGGGGTTTGTGGAAAGTTCGTATTCCTCTTGAGTTGAAGCCAGGGACTAATCTCTCATCTCGAGTTGATTTGGCGTCCACGGAGACCTTTCGTGTTGCTCCAGTGACCTCAGGATCCCTCTAGACTAGAGACATGGATCTTGGGTTTTCTCTGGAGTGCCATCAAGGAAATCAAGGCTCCTTTCACGTTTGATGTGGAACGCGGAATTGCTCTGCACGCAGTGCAGTGGAATCGGGCCTCATCTCGCGGCGAGGGGGAAGTCTCATGGTTTTTTTCTAGTTGGGGCTGGAACCTGGGGTATATTCTCGAGTTATGACGGGAAGGGCCCTTCGAGACACGTGTTTGTTCAGCGACGTCCGGACTCCTGCCTAGGTGCGAGGGACACCTCGGGATTCTCCTCGAGTCTTGGCATGGCAATTCGGACGCGTCTCCACATGAAGCTGGAGACCCAGGGTCCCTTTCCACGTGCCACAGGGATCCTGGGACTCCTATCCATTTTCAAGAGGAGTCAGGCATCGTCTCCTTTGGAAGCATTGATCTCCGCGGACCTCTCGAGTTTTCAAAGGATGTGAGGATTCCGGTCGCGATGAGGCGGAGAACTAGGTCTTTCTCTGTGGTCTCCACAGGGGATTCAGACATCCCTTCATCTTGGGAGATGCAAGACGAGCCTGCATTCAATTCACTGCAGGGATATCGGGCCTTACTTCGAGTCAGAGCATCTCGGTGTCCATTCCACTTGAGGCCACAAACTCAGGGTCCCTCTCACATACCTGTAGCTGAGAGAAGCCTCCTCTTGAGGGGTTTGTGGAAAGTTCGTATTCCTCTTGAGTTGAAGCCAGGGACTAATCTCTCATCTCGAGTTGATTTGGCGTCCACGGAGACCTTTCGTGTTGCTCCAGTGACCTCAGGATCCCTCTAGACTAGAGACATGGATCTTGGGTTTTCTCTTGAGTGCCATCAAGGAAATCAAGGCTCCTTTCACGTTTGATGTGGAACACGGAATTGCTCTGCACGCAGTGCAGTGGAATAGGGCCTCATCTCGCGGCGAGGGGGATGTCTCATGGTTTTTTTCGAGTTGCAGCCGGAACCTGGGGTATATTCTCGAGTTAAGACGGGGAGGGCTTTTCGAGACACGTGTTTGTTCAGCGACGTCAGGACTCCTGCCTATGTACGAAGGACACCTCGGTATTCTCCTCGAGTCTTGGCATGGCAATTGGGACGCGTCTCCACATGAGGCGGGAGACCCAGGGTCCCTTTCCACGTGCCACAGGGATCCTGGGACTCCTATCCATTTTCAAGAGGAGTCAGGCATCGTCTCCTTTGGAAGCATTGATCTCCGCGGACCTCTCGAGTTTTCAAAGGATGTGAGGCCTGCGGTCGCGATGAGGCGGAGAACTAGGTCTTTATCTGTGGTTTCCACAGGGGATTCAGACATCCCTTCGTCTTGGGAGATGCAAGACGAGCCTGCATTCAATTCACTGCAGGGATATCCGGCCTTACTTCGAATCAGAGCATCTCGGTGTCCATTCCACTTGAGGCCACAAATTCAGGGTCCCTCTCACATACCTGTAGCTGCGAGAAGCCTCCTCTTGAGGTGCTTGTGGAAAGTTGGTATTCCTCTTGAGTCGAAGCCAGGGACTAAGCTCTCATCTCGAGTTGATTTGGGGTCCATGGAGCCCTTTCGTGTTGCTCCAGTGACCTCAGGATCCCTCTAGACTTGAGACAGTGATCTTGGGTTTTCTCTGGAGTGCCATCAAGGAAATCAAGGCTCGTTTCACTTTTGATGTGAAACACGGAATTGCTCTGCTCGCAGTGCAGGAGAATTGGGCTTCATCCAGCGGCGAGGGGGACGTCTCATTGTTTTTCTCGAGTTGCGGCCGGAACCTGGGATATATTCTCGAGTTACGACGGGGAGGGCCCTTCCAGACACGTGTTTGTTCAGCGACGTCAGGACTCCTGCCTAGGTGCGAGGGACACCTCGGGATTCTCCTCGAGTCTTGGCATGGCAATTGGGACGCGTCTCCTCGTGAGGCGGGAGACCCAGTGTCCCTTTCCACGTGCCACAGGGATCCTGGGACTCCTATCCATTTTCAAGAGGAGTCAGGCATCGTCTCCTTTGGAAGCATGGATCTCCGCTGACCTCTCGAATTTTCAAAGGATGTGAGGCCTCCGGTCGCGATGAGGCGGAAAATTAGGTCTTTCTCTGTGGTCTCCACAGGGGATTCAGACATCCCTTCGTCTTGGGAGATGCAAGACGAGCCTGCATTCAATTCACTGCAGGGATATCCGGCCTTACTTCGAGTCAGAGCATCTCGGTGTCCATTCCACTTGAGGCCACAAACGCAGGGTCGCTCTCACATACCTGTAGCTGAGAGAAGCCTCCTCTTGAGGTGTTTGTGGAAAGTTGGTATTCCTCTTGAGTCTAAGCCAGGGACTAAGCTCTAATCTCGAGTTGATTTGTGGTCCACGAAGCCTTTTCGTGTTGCTCCAGTGACCTCAGGATCCCTCTAGACTTGAGACAGTGATCTTGGGTTTTCTCTGGAGTGCCATCAAGGAAATCAAGGCTCCTTTCACGTTTGATGTGGAACAAGGAATTACCCTGCATGCAGTGCAGTGGAATCGGGCCTCATCTCACGGTGAAGGGGAAAACTCATCGTTTTTCTCGACTTGCGGCCAGAACCTGGGGTATATTCTCGAGTTACGACGGGGAGGGCCCTTCCAGACACGTGTTTGTTCAGCGATGTCAGGACTCCTGCCTAGGTGCGAGGGACACCTCGGGATTCTCCTCGAGTCTTGGCATGGCAATTGGGACTCGTCTGCACGTGAAGCGGGAGACCCTGGGTCCCCGTCTATGTGGACAGGGATCCTGGGACTCCTAACCATTTTCAAGAGGAGTCAGGCATCGTCTCCTTTGGAAGCATTGATCTCCGCGGCCCTCTCGAGTTTTCAAAGGATGTGAGGCCTCCGATCGCAATGAGGCGGAGAACTAGGTCGTTTTCTGTGGTCTCCACAGGGGATTCAGACATCCCTTCGTCTTGGCAGATGCAAGACGAGCTTGTATTCAATTCACTGCAGGGATATCCGGCCTTACTTCGAGTCAGAGCATCTCGGTGTCCATTCCACTTGAGGCCACAAACTCAGGGTACCTCTCACATCCATGTACCTGAGAGAAGCCTCCTCTTGAGTTGCTTGTGGAGACTTGGTATTCCTCTTGAGTCGAAGCCAGGGACTAAGCTCTCATCTCGAGTAGATTTGGGGTACACGGAGCCCTTTCGTGTTGCTCTAGTGACCTCAGGTTCCCTCTAGACTTGAGACAGTGACTTTGGGTTTTCTCTGGAGTGCCATCAAGGAAATCAAGGCTCCTTTCTCGTTTGATGTGGAACACGGAATTGCTCTGCACGCAGTGCAGGGGAATCAGGCCTCAGCTCGTGGCGAGGGGGAAGTCTCATGGTTTTTCTCGAGTTGCGGCTGGAACCTGGGGTATATTCACGAGTTACGACGGGGAGGGCCCTTCCAGACACGTGTTTGTTTAGTGACGTCAGGACTCCTGCCTATGTGCGAGGGACACCTCGGGATTCTCCTCGAGTCTTGGCATGGCAGTTGGGACGCGTCTCCACGTGAGGCGGGAGACCCAGGGTCCCTTTTCTCGTGCCATAGGGATCCTGGGACTCCTATCCATTTTCAAGAGGAGTCAGGTATCGACTCCTTTGGAAACATTGATCTCCGCGGACCTCTCGAGTTTTCAAAGGATGTGAGGCCTGCAGTCGCGATGAGGCGGAGAACTAGGTCTTTCTCTGTGGTCTCCACAGGGGATTCAGACATCCCTTCATCTTGGAGATGCAAGACGAACCTGCATTCAATTCCCTGCAGGGATATCCGGCATTACTTCGAGTCAGAGCATCTCGGTGTCCATTCCACTTGAGGCCACAAACTCAGGGTCCCTCTCACATACCTGTAGCTGAGAGAAGCCTTCTCTTGAGGTGCTTGTGAAAAGTTGGTTTTCCTCTTAAGTCGAAGCCAGGGACTAAGCTCTCATCTCGAGTTGATTTTGGGTCCACAGAGCCCTTTCGTGCTGCTACAGTGACCTGAGGATCCCTCTAGACTTGAGACAGTGACTTTCGGTTTTCTCTGGAGTGCCATCAAGGAAATCAAGGCTCCTTTCACGTTTGATGTGGAACACGGAATTGCTCTGCACGCAGTCCAGGGGAATCGTGCCTCATCTCGCGGCGAGGGGGAAGTCTCATTGTTTTTCTCGAGTTGCGGCCGGAACCTAGGGTATATTCTCGAGTTATGACAGGGAGGGCCCTTCCAGACACGTGTTTGTTCAGCGATGTCAGGACTCCTGCCTAGGTGCGAGGGACACCTCGGGATTCTCCTCGAGTCTTGGCATGGCAATGGGGACGGGTCTCCACGTGAAGTGGAAAACCCAGGGTCCCTTTCCACGTGCCACAGGGATCTTGGGACTCCTATCCATTTTCAAGAGGAGTCAGGTATCGACTCCTTTGGAAGCATTGATCTCTGCGGACCTCTCGAGTTTTCAAAGGATGTGAGGCCTCCGGTCGTGATGAGGCGGAGAACTAGGTCTTTCTCTGTGGTCTCCACAGGGGATTCAGACATGCCTTCGTCTTGGGAGATGCAAGACGAGCCTGCATTCAATTCACTGCAGGGATATCCGGCCTTACTTCGAGTCAGAGCATCTCGGTGTCCATTCCACTTGAGGCCACAAACTCAGGGTCCCTCTCACATACCTGTAGCTGAGAGAAGCCTCCTGTTGAGCTGTTTGTGGAAACTTGGTATTCCTCTTGAGTCGAAGCTAGGGACTAAGCTCTCATCTCGAGTTGATTTGGGGTCCACGGAGCCCTTTTGTGTTGCTCCAGTGACCTCAGGATCCCACTAGACTTGAGACAGTGACTTTGGGTTTTCTCTGGAGTGCCATCAAGGAAATCAAGGCTCCTTTCACGTTTGATGTGGAACACGGAATTGCTCTGCACGCAGTGCAGGGAAATCGGGCCTCAATTCACGGCGAGGGGGAAGTCTCATGGTTTTTCTCGAGTTGCGGCCGGAACCTGGGGTATATTCTCGAGTTACGACGGGGACGGCCCTTCCAGACACGTGTTTCTTCAGAGACGTCAGGACTCCTGCCTAGGTGCGAGGGACACTTCGGGATTCTCCTCGAGTCTTGGCATGGGAATTTGGATGCGTCTCCACGTGAGGCGGGAGACCCAGTGTCCCTTTCCACGTGCCACAGGGATCCTGGGACTCCAATCCATTTTCAAGAGGAGTCAGGCATCGTCTCCTATGGAAGCATTGATCTCCGCGGACCTCTCGAGTTTTCAAAGGATGTGAGGCCTCCGGTCGCGATGAGGCGGAGGACTAGGTCTTTCTCTGTGGTCTCCACAGCGGATTCAGACATCCCTTCGCTTTGGGACATGCAAGACGAGCCTGCATTCAATGTACTGCAGGGATATCCGGCCTTACTTCGAGTCAGAGCATCACTGTGTCCATTCCACTTGAGGCCACAAACTCAGGGTCACTCTCACATACCTGTAGCTGAGAGAAGCCTCCTCTTGAGGTGCTTGTGGAACGTTGGTATTCCTCTTGAGTCGAAGCCAGGGACTAAGCTCTCATCTCGAGTTGATTTGGGGTCCACGGAGCCCTTTCGTGTTGCTCCAGTGACCTGAGGATCCCTTTAGACGTGAGACAGTGACTTTGGGTTTTCTCTGGAGTGCCATCAAGGAAATCAAGTCTCCTTTCACGTTTGATGTGGAACACGGAATTGCTCTGCACGCAGTCCAGGGGAATCGGGCCTCATCTCGCGGCGAGGGGGAAGTCTCATGGTTTTTCTCGAGTTGCGGCCGGAACCTGGGGTATATTCTCGAGTTACGACGGGGAGGGCCCTTCCAGACACGTGTTTGTTCAGCGACGTCAGGACTCCTGCCTAGGAGCGAGGGACACCTCGGGATTCTCCTCGAGTCTTGGCATAGCATTTGCGACGCGTCTCCACGTGAGGCGGGAGACCCAGTGTCCCTTTCGACGTGCCACAGGGATCCTGGGACTCCTATCCATTTTCAAGCGGAATCAGGCATCGTCTCCTTTGGAAGCATTGATCTCCGCGGACCTCTCGAGTTTTCAAAGGATGTGAGGCCTCCGGTCGCGATGAGGCGGAGAACTCGGTCTTTCTCTGTGGTCTCCACAGGGGATTCAGACATCCCTTCGTCTTGAGAGATGCAAGACGAGCCTGCATTCAATTCACTGCAGGGATATCCGGCCTTACTTCGAGTCAGAGCATCTCGGTGTCCATTCCACTTGAGGCCACAAACTCAGGGTCCCTCTCACATACCTGTAGCTGAGAGAAGCCTTCTCTTGAGCTGTTTGTGGAAACTTGGTATTCCTCTTGAGTCGAAGCCAGGGACTAAGCTCTCATCTCGAGTTGATTTGGGGTCCATGGAGCCCTTTCGTGTTGCTCTAGTGACCTCAGGATCCCTCTAGACTTGAGACAGTGACTTTGGGTTTTCTCTGGAGTGCCATCAAGGAAATCAAGGCTCCTTTCACGTTTGATGTCGAACACGGAATTGCTCTGCACGCAGTGCAGGGAAATGGGCCTCAATTCACGGCGAGGGGGAAGTCTCATGGTTTTTCTCGAGTTGCGGCCGGAACCTGGGGTATACTCTCGAGTTACGACGGGGAGGGCCCTTCCAGACACGTGTTGGTTCAGCGACGTCAAGACACCTGCGTAGGTGCGAGGGACACCTCGGGATTCTCCTTGAGTCTTGGCATGGCAATTGGGACGCGTCTCCACGTGAGGCGGGAGACCCAGGGTCCCTTTTCACGTGCCACAGGGATCCTGGGACTCCTATCCATTTTCAAGAGGAGTCAGGCATCGTTTCCTTTGGAGGCATTGATCTCCGTGGGCCTCTCGAGGTTTCAAAGGATGTGAGGCCTCCAGTCGCTATGAGGCTGAGAACTAGGTCTTTCTCTGTGGTCTCCACAGGGGATTCAGACATGCCTTCGTCTTGGGAGATGCAAGATGAGCCTGCATTCAATTCACTGCAGGGATATCCGGCCTTACTTCGAGTCAGAGCATCTCGGTGTCCATTCCACTTGAGGCCACAAACTCAGGGTCCCGCTCACATATCTGTAGCTGAAAGAAGACTTCTCTTGAGGTGCTTGTGGAAAGTTGCTATTCCACTTGAGTTGAAGCCAGGGACTAAGCTCTCATCTCGAGTTGATTTGGGGTCTAGGGAGCACTTTCATGGTGCTACAGTGACCTCAGGATCCCTCTAGAGTTGAGACAGTGATCTTGGGTTTTCTCTGGAGTGCCATCAAGGAAATCAAGGCTCCTTTCATGTTTGATGTGGAACACGGAATTGCTCTGCACGCAGTGCAGGGGAATCGGGCCTCATGTCGCGGCGAGGGGGAATTCTCATGGTTTTTCTCGAGTTGCGGCCGGAACCTGGGGTATATTCTCGAGTTACGATGGGGACGGCCCTTCCAGACACGTGTTTGTTCAGCGACGTCAGGACTCCTGCCTAGGTGCGAGGGACACCTTGGGATTCTCCTCGAGTCTTGGCATGGCAATTGGGACGCGTCTCCACGTAAGGCGGGAGACCCAGGGTCCCTTTCCACGTGCCACAGGGATCCTGGGACTCCTATCCATTTTCAAGAGGAGTCAGGCATCGTCTCCTTTGGAAGCATTGATCTCCGCGGACCTCTCGAGTTTTCAAAGGATGTGAGGCCTCCGGTCGCGTTGAGGTGGAGGACTAGGTCTTTCTCTGTGTTATGCACAGGGGATTCAGACATCCCTTCGTCTTGGGAGATGCAAGATGAGCCTGCATTCAATTCACTGCAGGGATATCCGGCCTTACTTCGAGTCAGAGCATCTCGGTGTCCATTCCACTTGTGGCCACATACTCAGGGTACCTCTCACATACCTGTAGCTGAGAGAAGCCTTCTCTTGAGGTGCTTGTGGAAAGTTGGTATTCCTCTTGAGTCGAAGCGAGGGACTAAGTTCTCATCTCGAGTTGATTTGGGGTCCACAGAGCCCTTTCGTGTTGCCCCAGTGACCTCAGGATCCCTCTAGACTTCAGACAGTGATCTTGGGTTTTCTCTGGAGTGCCATCAAGGAAATCAAAGCTCCTTTCACGTTTGATGTGGAACACGGAATTGCTCTGCACGCAGTGCAGGGGAATCGGGCCTCATCTCGCGGCGAGGGGGAAGTCTCACGGTTTTCTCGAGTTGCGGCTGGAACCTGGGGTATATTCTCGAGTTACGACGGGGAGGGCCCTTCCAGACACGTGTTTGTTCAGCGACGTCAGGACTCCTGCCTAGGTGCGAGGGACACCTCGGGATTCTCCTCGAGTCTTGGCATGGCAATTTGGATGCGTCTCCACGTGAGGCGGGAGACCCAGTGTCCCTTTCCACGTGCCACAGGGATCCTGGGTCTCCTATCCATTTTCAAGAGGAGTCAGGCATCGTCTCCTATGGAAGCATTGATCTCCGCGGACCTCTCGAGTTTTCAAAGGATGTGAGGCCTCCGGTCGCGATGAGGCGGAGGACTAGGTCTTTCTCTGTGGTCTCCACAGCGGATTCAGACATCCCTTCGTTTTGGGACATGCAAGACGAGCCTACATTCAATGTACTGCAGGGATATCCGGCCTTACTTCGAGTCAGAGCATCACGGTGTCCATTCCACTTGAGGCCACAAACTCAGGGTCCCTCTCACATACCTGTAGCTGAGAGAAGCCTCCTCTTGAGGTGCTTGTGGAACGTTGGTATTCCTCTTGAGTCGAAGCCAGGGACTAAGCTCTCATCTCGAGTTGATTTGGGGTCCACGGAGCCCTTTCGTGTTGCTCCAGTGACCTGAGGATCCCTTTAGACGTGAGACAGTGACTTTGGGTATTCTCTGGAGTGCCATCAAGGAAATCAAGTCTCCTTTCACGTTTGATGTGGAACACGGAATTGCTCTGCACGCAGTCCAGGGGAATCGGGCCTCATCTCGTGGCGAGGGGGAAGTCTCATGGTTTTTCTCGAGATGCGGCCGGAACCTGGGGTATATTCTCGAGTTACGACGGGGAGGGCCCTTCCAGATACGTGTTTGTTCAGCGACGACAGGACTCCTGCCTAGGAGCGAGGGACACCTCGGGATTCTCCTTGAGTCTTGGCATGGCAATTGGGAGGCGTCTCCACGTGAGGCGGGAGACCCAGGGTCCCTTTCGACGTGCCACAGGGATCCTGGGACTCCTATCCATTTTCAAGAGGAATCAGGCATCGTCTCCTTTGGAAGCATTGATCTCCGCGGACCTCTCGAGTTTTCAAAGGATGTGAGGCCTCCGGTCGCGATGAGGCGGAGAACTCGGTCTTTCTCTGTCATCTCCACAGGGGATTCAGACATCCCTTCGTCTTGGGAGATGCAAGACGAGCCTGCATTCAATTCACTGCAGGGATATCCGGCCTTACTTCGAGTCAGAGCATCTCGGTGTCCATTCCACTTGAGGCCACAAACTCAGGGTCCCTCTCACATACCTGTAGCTGAGAGAAGCCTCCTCTTGAGGTGCTTGTGGAAAGTTGGTATTCCTCTTGAGTCGAAGCCAGGGACAAAGCTCTCATCTCGAGTTGATTTGTGGTCCATGGAGCCCTTTCGTGTTGCTCCAGTGACCTCAGGATCCCTCTAGACTTGAGACAGTGATCTTGGGTTTTCTCTGGAGTGCCATCAAGGAAATCAAGGCTCCTTTCATTTTTGATGTGGAATACGGAATGGCTCTGCACGCAGGGCTGTGGAATCGGGCCTCATCTCGCGGCAAGTGGTAAGTCTCATGGTTTTTCTCGAGTTGCGGCCGGAACCTGGGGTATATTCTCGAGTTACGACGGGGAGGGCCCTTCCAGACACGTGTTTGTTCAGCGACGTCAGGACTCCTGCCTAGGTGCGAGGGACACCTCGGGATTCTCCTCGAGTCTTGGCATGGCAATTGGGACGCGTCTCCACGTGAGGCGGGAGACCCAGTGTCCCTTTCCACGTGCCACAGGGATCCTGGGACTCCTATCCATTTTCAAGAAGAGTCAGGCATCTTCTCCTTTGGAAGCATTGATCTCCGCGGACCTCTCGAGTTTTCAAATGATGTGAGGACTCCGGTCTCGATGAAGCGGAGAACTAGGTCTTTCTTTGTGGTCTCCACAGGGGATTCAGACAACCCTTCATCTTGGGAGATGCAAGACGAGCCTGCATTCAATTCACTGCAGGGATATCCGGCCTTACTTCGACTCAGAGCATCTCGGTGTCCATTCCACTTGAGGCCAGAAACTCAGGGTCACTCTCACATACCTGTAGCTGAGAGAAGCCGCCTCTTGAGGTGTTGTGGAAAGTTGGTATTCCTCTTGAGTCGAAGCCGGGGAATAAGTTTTCATCTCGAGTTGATTTGGGGTCCACGGAGCCCTTTCGTGTTGCGCCAGTGACCTCAGGATCCCTCTAGACTTGAGACAGTGATCTTGGGTTTTCTCTGGAGTGCCATCAAAGAAATCAAGGCTCCTTTCACGTTTGATGTGGAACACGGAATTGCTCTGCACGCAGTGCAGGGGAATCGGGTCTCATCTCGCGGCGAGGGGGAAGTCTCATGGTTTTTCTCGAGTTGCGGCCGGAACCTGGGGTATATTCTCGAGTTACGAGGGGGAGGGCCCTTCCAGACACGTGTTTGTTCAGCGACGTCAGGACTCCTGCCTAGGTGCGAGGGACACCTCGGGATTCTCCTCGAGTCTTGGCATGGCAATTGGGACGCGTCTCCACGTGAGGCCGGAGACCCAGGGTCCCTTTCGACGTGCCACAGGGATCCTGGGACTCCTATCCATTTTCAAGAGGAGTCAGGCATCGTCTCCTTTGGAAGCATTGATCTGCGTGGACCTCTCGAGTTTTCAAAGGATGTGAGGACTCCGGTCGCGATGAGGGGGAGGACTAGGTCTTTCTCTGTGGTCTCCACAGCGGATTCAGACATCCCTTCGTCTTGGGAGATGCAAGACGAGCCTGCATTCAATTTACTGCAGGGATATCCGGCCTTACTTCGAGTCAGAGCATCTCGGTGTCCATTCCACTTGAGGCCACAAACTCAGGGTCCCTCTCACATACCTGTAGCTGAGAGAAGCCTCCTCTAGAGGTGCTTGTGGAAAGTTGGCATTCCTCTTGAATCGAAGCCAGGGACTAAGCTCTCATCTCGAGGTGATTTGAGGTCCACGGAGTCCTTTCGTGTTGCTCCAGTGACCTCAGGATCCCTCTAGACTTCAGACAGTGATCTTGGGTTTTCTCTGGAGTGCCATCAAGGAAATCAAGTCTCCTTTCACGTTTGATGTGGAACACGGAATTGCTCTGCACGCAGTCCAGGGAAATCGGGCCTCATGTCGGGGCGAGGGGGAAGTCTCATGGTTTTTCTCGAGTTGCGACCGGAACCTGGGGTATATTCTCGAGTTACGACGGGGAGGGCCCTTCCAGACATGTGTTTGTTTAGCGATGTCAGGACTCCTGCCTAGGAGCGATGGACACCTCGGGATTCTCCTCGAGTCTTGGCATGGCAATTGGGACTCGTCTCCACGTGAGGCGGGAGACCCAGTGTCCCTTTCAACGTGCCACAGGCATCCTGGGACTCCTCTCTATTTTCAAGAGGAGTCAGGCATCGTCTCCTTTGGAAGCATTGATCTCCGCGGAACTCTCGAGTTTTTAAAGGATGTGAGGCCTCCGGTCGCGTTGAGGCGGAAGTCTAGGTCTCTCTGTGGTCTCCACAGGGGATTCAGACATCCCTTCGTCTTGGTAGATGCAAGACGAGCCTTCATTCAATTCACTGCAGGGATATCCAGCCTTACTTCGAGTCAGAGCATCTCGGTGTCCATTCCACTTGAGGCCACAAACTCAGGGTCCCTCTCACATACCTGTAGATGAGAGAAGCCTCCTCTTGAGGTGCTTGTGGAAAGTTGGTATTCCTCTTGAGTCGAAGCCAGGGACTAAGCTCTCATCTCGAGTTGATTTGGGGGACACGGAGCCTTTTCGTGTTGCTCCAGTGACCTCTGGATACCTATAGACTTGAGACAGTGATCTTGGGTTTTCTCTGGAGTGCCATCAAGGAAATCAAGGCTCCTTTCACGTTTGATGTGGAACACGGAATTGCTCTGCACGCAGTGCAGGGGAATCGGGCCTCTTCTTGCAGCGAGGGGGAAGTCTCATGGTTTTTTCGAGTTCTGGCCGGAACCTGGGGTATATTCTCGAGTTACGACGGGGAGGGCCCTTCCAGACACGTGTTTGTTCATCGACGTCAGGACTCCTGCCTAGGTGTGAGGGACACCTCTGGTTTCTCCTAGAGTCTTGGCATGGCAATTGGGACGCGACTCCACGTGTGGCGGGAGACCCAGTGTCGTTTTTAACGTGCCACAAGGATCCTGGGACTCCTATCTATTTTCAAGAGGAGTCAGGCATCGTCTCCTTTGGAAGCATTGATCTCCGCGGAACTCTCGAGTTTTCAAAGGATGTGAGGCCTCCGTTCGCGTTGAAGCGGAGGACTAGGTCTTTCTCTGTGGTCTCCACAGGGGATTCAGACATCGCTTCGTCTTGGGAGATGCAAGACGAGCCTGCTTTCAATTCACTGCAGGGATATCCAGCCTTACTTCGAGTCAGAGCATCTCGGTGTCCATTCCAATTGAGGCCACAAACTCAGGGTCCCTCTCACATACATGTAGCTGCGAGAAGCCTCCTCTTGAGGTGCTTGTGGAAAGTTGGTATTCCTCTTGAGTCGAAGCCAGGGACTAAGCTCTCATCTCTAGTTGATTTGTGGTCCATGGAGCCCTTTCGTGTTGCTCCAGTGACCTCTGGATACCTATAGACTTGAGACAGTGATCTTGGGTTTTCTCTGGAGTGCCATCAAGGAAATCAAGGCTCCTTTCATTTTTGATGTGGAATACGGAATGGCTCTGCACGCAGGGCTGGGGAATCGGGCCTCATCTCGCGGCAAGGGGTAAGTCTCATGGTTTTTCTCGAGTTGCGGCCGGAACCTGGGGTATATTCTCGAGTTACGACGGGGAGGGCCCTTCCAGACACGTGTTTGTTCAGCGACGTCAGGACTCCTGCCTAGGTGCGAGGGACACCTCGGGATTCTCCTCGAGTCTTGACATGGCAATTGAGACGCGTCTCCACGTGAGGCGGGAGACCCAGTGTCCCTTTCCACGTGCCACAGGGATCCTGGGACTCCTATCCATTTTCAAGAAGAGTCAGGCATCTTCTCCTTTGGAAGCATTGATCTCCGCGGACCTCTCGAGTTTTCAAAGGATGTGAGGCCTCCGGTCGCGATGAGGCGGAGAACTCGGTCTTTCTTTGTGGTCTCCACAGGGGATTCAGACAACCCTTCGACTTGGGAGATGCAAGACGAGCCTGCATTCAATTCACTGCAGGGATATCCGGCCTTACTTCGAGTCAGAGCATCTCGGTGTCCATTCCACTTGAGGCCAGAAACTCAGGGTCCCTCTCACCTACCTGTAGCTGAGAGAAGCCGCCTCTTGAGGTGCTTGTGGAAAGTTGGTATTCCTCTTGAGTCGAAGCCGGGGACTAAGTTTTCATCTCGAGTTGATTTGGGGTCCACGGAGCCCTTTCGTGTTGCTCCAGTGACCTCAGGATCCCTCTAGACTTGAGACAGTGATCTTGTGTTTTCTCTGGAGTGCCATCAAGGAAATCAAGGCTCCTTTAACGTTTGATGTGAAACACGGAATTGCTCTGCACGCAGTGCACGGGAATCGGGCCTCATCTCGCGGCAAGGGGGAAGTCTCATGGTTTTCTCGAGTTGCGGCCGGAACCTGGGGTATATTCTCGAGTTACGACGGGGAGGGCCCTTCCAGACACGTGTTTGTTCAGCGACGTCAGGACTCCTGCCTAGGTGCGAGGGACACCTCGGGATTCTCCTCGAGTCTTGGCATGGCAATTGAGACGCGTCTCCACGTGAGGCGGGAGACCCAGTGTCCCTTTCCACGTGCCACAGGGATCCTGGGACTCCTATCCATTTTCAAGAGGAGTCAGGCATCGTCTCCTTTGGAAGCATTGATCTCCGCATACCTCTCGAATTTTCAAAGGATGTGAGGCCTCTGGTCGCGATGAGGCGGAAGACTAGGTCTTTCTATGTCGTCTCCACAGAGGATTCAGACATCCCTTCGTCTTGCGAGATGCAAGACGAGCCTGCATTCAATTCACTGCACGGATATCCGGCCTTAAGTCGAGTGAGAGCATCTCGGTGTCCATTCCACTTGAGGCCACAAAATCAGGGTCCCTCTCACATACCTGTACCTGAGAGAAGCCTCCTCTTGAGGTGCTTGTGGAAAGTTGGTATTCCTCTTGAGTCGAAGCCAGGGACTAAGCTCTCATCTCGAGTTGATTTGGGGTCCTCGGAGCCCTTTCGTGTTGCTCCAGTGACCTCAGGATCCCTCTAGACTTGAGACAGTGATCTTGGGTTTTCTCTGGAGTGCCATCAAGGAAATCAAGGCTCCTTTCACGTTTGATGTGGAACACGGAATTGCTCTGCATGCTGTCCAGGGAAATCGGGCCTCATGTTGGGGCGAGGGGGAAGTCTCATGGTTTTTCTCGAGTTGCGGCCGGAACCTGGGGTATATTCTCGAGTTACGACGGGGAGGGCCCTTCCAGACATGTGTTTGTTCAGCGATGTCAGGACTCCTGCCTAGGAGTGATGGACACCTCGCGATTCTCCTCGAGTCTTGGCATGGCAATTGGGACTCGTCTCCACGTGAGGCGGGAGACCCAGTGTCCCTTTCAACGTGCCACAGGCATCCTGGGACTCCTCTCTATTTTCAAGAGGAGTCAGGCATCGTCTCCTTTGGAAGCATTCATCTCCGCGGAACTCTCGAGTTTTTAAAGGATGTGAGGCCTCCGGTCGCGTTGAGGCGGAAGTCTAGGTCTCTCTGTGGTCTCCACAGGGGATTCAGACATCCCTTCGTCTTGGTAGATGCAAGACGAGCCTTCATTCAATTCACTGCAGGGATATCCAACCTTACTTCGAGTCAGAGCATCTCGGTGTCCATTCCACTTGAGGCCACAAACTCAGGGTCCCTCTCACATACATGTAGATGAGAGAAGCCTCCTCTTGAGGTGCTTGTGGAAAGTTGGTATTCCTCTTGAGTCGAAGCCAGGGACTAAGATATCATCTCGAGTTGATTTGGGGTACACCGAGCCTTTTGTGTGTTGCTCCAGTGACCTCTGGATACCTATAGACTTGAGACAGTGATCTTGGGTTTTCTCTGGAGTGCCATCAAGGAAATCAAGGCTCCTTTCACGTTTGATGTGGAACACGGAATTGCTCTGCACGCCGTGCAGGGGAATCGGGCCTCTTCTTGCAGCGAGGGGTAAGGCTCATGGTTTTTTCGAGTTGCGGCCGGAACCTGGGGTATATTCTCGAGTTACGACGGGGAGGGCCCTTCCAGACACGTGTTTGTTCAGCGACGTCAGGACTCCTGCCTAGGTGTGAGGGACACCTCTGGTTTCTCCTAGAGTCTTGGCATGGCAATTGGGACGCGACTCCACGTGTGGCGGGAGACCCAGTGTCGTTTTTAACGTGCCACAGGGATCCTGGGACTCCTATCTATTTTCAAGAGGAGTCAGGCATCGTCTCCTTTGGAAGCATTGATCTCCGCGGAACTCTCGAGTTTTCAAAGGATGTGAGGCCTCCGTTCGTGTTGAGGCGGAGGACTAGGTCTTTCTCTGTGGTTTCCACAGGGGATTCAGACATCGCTTCGTCTTGGGAGATGCAAGACGAGCCTGCTTTCAATTCACTGCAGGGATATCCAGCCTTACTTCGAGTCAGAGCATCTCGGTGTCCATTCCAATTGAGGCCACAAACTCAGGGTCCCTCTCACATACCTGTAGCTGAGAGAAGCCTCCTCTTGAGGTGCTTGTGGAAAGTTGGTATTCCTCTTAAGTCGAAGCCAGGGCCTAAGCTATCATCTCGAGTTGATTTGGGGTCCACGGAGCCTTTTCGTGTTGCTCCAGTGACCTCAGGATCCCTCTAGACTTGAGACAGTGATCTTGGGTTTTCTCTGGAGTGCCATCAAGGAAATCAAGGCTCCTTTCACGTTTGATGTGGAACACGGAATTGCTCTGCACGCAGTGCAGGGGAATCGGGCCTCATCTCGTGGCGAGTGGGAAATCTCATGGTTTTTCTCGAGTTGCGGCCGGAACCTGGGGTATATTCTCGAGTTACGACGGGGAGGGCCCTTCCAGACACGGGTTTGTTCAGCGACGTGAGGACTCATGCCTAGGTGCGAGGGACACCTCGGAATTCTCCTCGAGTCTTGACATGGCAATTTGGATGCGTCTCCACGTGAGGCGGGAGACCCAGGGTCCCTTTCCACGTGCCACAGATATCCTGGGACTCCTATCCATTTTCAAGAGGAGTCAGGCATCGTCTCCTTTGGAAGCATTGATCTCCGCGGACCTCTCGAGTTTTCAAAGGATGTGAGGCCTGCGGTCACGATGAGGTGGAGAACTCGGTCTTTCTCTGTGGTCTCCACAGGGGATTCAGCCATCTCTTCTTCTTGGGAGATGCAAGACGAGCCTGCATTCAATTCACTGCAGGGATATCCGGCCTTACTTCGAGTCAGAGCATCTCGGTGTCCATTCCACTTGAGGCCACAAACTCAGGGTCCCTCTCACATACCTGTAGCTGAGAGAAGCCTCCTCTTGAGGTGCTTGTGGAAAGTTGGTATTCCTCTTGAGTCGAAGCCAGGGACTAAGCTCTCATCTCGAGTTGATTTGGGGTCCACGGAGCCCTTTCGTGTTGCTCCAGTGACCTCAGGATCCCTCTAGACTTGAGACAGTGATCTTGGGTTTTCTCTGGAGTGCCATCAAGGAAATCAAGGCTCCTTTCACGTTTGATGTGGAACACGGAATTGCTCTGCACGCAGCACAGGGGAATCGGGCATCATTTCGCGGCGAGGGCGAAGTCTCATGGTTTTTCTCGAGTTGCGGCCGGAACCTGGGGTATATTCTCGAGTTACGACGGGGAGGACCCTTCCAGACACGTGTTTGTTCAGCGACGTCAGGACTCCTGCCTAGGTGCGAGGGACACCTCGGGATTCTCCTCAAGTCTTGGCATGGCAATTGGGACGCGTCTCCACGTGAGGCGGGAGACGAAGGTCCCTTTCCACGTGCCACAGGGATCCTGGGACTCCTATCCATTTTCAAGAGGAATCAGGCATCGTCTCCTTTGGAAGCATTGATCTCCGCGGAACTCTTGAGTTTTCAAAGAATGTGAGGCCTCCTGTCGCGATGAGGCGGTGAACTAGGTCTTTCTCTGTGGGCTCCACAGGGGATTAAGACATCCCTTCATCTTGGGAGATGCAAGACGAGCCTGCATTCAATTCACTGCAGGGATATCCGGCCTTACTTCGAGTCAGAGGATCTCAGTATCCATTCCACTTGAGGCCACAAACTCAGGGTCCTCTCACATACCTGAAGCTGAGAGAAGCCTCCTCTTGAGGTGCTTGTGGAAAGTTGGTATTCCTCTTGAGTCGAAGCCAGGGTCTAAGCTCTCATCTCGAGTTGATTTGGGGTCCACGGAGCCCTTTCGTGTTGCTCCAATGACCTCAGGATCCCTCTAGACTTGAGACAGTGATCTCTGGTTTTCTCTGCAGTGCCATCAAGGAAATCAAGGCTCCTTTCACGTTTCATGTGGAACACGGAATTGCTCTGCAAGCAGTGCCGGGGAATCGCACCCCATTTCACGGCGAGGGGGAAGTTTAATGGTTTTCCTTGAGTTGGGGCCGGAACCTGGGGTATACTCTCGAGTTACGACGGGGAGGGCCCTTCCGGACACGTGTTTGTTCAGCGGCGTCAGGACTCCTGCCTAGGTGCGAGGGACACCTCGGGATTCTCCTCGAGTCTTGGCATGGGAATTGGGTCGCGTCTCCAAGTGAGGCGGGAGACCCAGGGTCCCTTTCCACGTGCCACAGGGATCCTGGGACTCCTATCCATTTTCAAGAGGAGTCAGGCATCGTCTCCTTTGGAAGAATTGATCTCCGCGGACCTCTCGAGTTTTCAAAGGATGTGAGGCCTCCGGTCGCCTGGAGGCGGAGGACTAGGTCTTTCTCTGTGGTCTCCACAGGGGATTCAGACATCCCTTCGTCTTGGGAGATGCAAGACGAGCCTGCATTCAATTCACTGCAGGGATATCCGGCCTTACTTCGAGTCAGAGCATCTCAGTATCCATTCCACTTGAGGCCACAAACTCAGGGTCCCTCTCACATACCTGTAGCTGAGAGAAGCCTCCTCTTGAGGTGCTTGTGGAAAGTTGGTATTCCCCTTGAGTCGAAGCCAGGGACTAAGCTCTCATCTCGAGTTGATTTCGGGTCCACGGAGCCCTTTCTTGTTGCTCCAGTGACCTCAGGATCCCTCTAGACTTGAGGCAGTGATCTTTGGTTTTCTCTGGAGTGCCATCAAGGAAATCAAGTCTCCTTTCACGTTTGATGTGGAACATGGAACTGTTCTGCACGCAGTCCAGGGGAATCGGGCCTCATGTCGCGGCGAGGGGAAAGTCTCATGGTTTTTCTCGTGTTGCGGCCGGAACCTGGGGTATATTCTCGAGTTACGACGGAGAGGGCCCTTCCAGACACGTGTTTGTTCAGCGAAGTCAGGACTCCTGCCTAGGTGCGAGGGACACCTCAGGATTCTCCTCGAGTCTTGGCATGGCAATTGGGATGCGTCTCCACGTGAGGCGGGAGACCCAGGTTCCCTTTCCACGTGCCACAGGTATCCTGGGACTCCTATCCATTTTCAAGAGGAGTCAGGCATCGTCTCCTTTGGAAGCATTGATCTCCGCGGACCTCTCGAGTTTTCAAAGGATGTGAGGCCTCCGGTCGCGAGGAGGCGGAGAACTAGGTCTTTCTCTGTGGTCCCCACAGGGGATTCAGACATCCCTTCATCTTGGGAGATGCAAGACGAGCCTGCATTCAATTCACTGCAGGGATATCCGGCCTTACTTTGAGTCAGAGCATCTCAGTGTCCATTCCACTTGAGGCCACAAACTCAGGGTCCCTCTCACATACCTGTAGCTGAGAGAAGCCTCCTCTTGAGGTGCTTGTGGAAAGTTGGCATTCCTCTTGAGTCGAAGCCAGGGACTAAGCTCTCATCTCGAGTTGATTTGGGGTACACGGAGCGCTTTCGTGTTGCTACAGTGGCCTCAGGATCCCTCTAGACTTGAGACAGTGATCTTGGGTTTTCTCTAGAGTGCCATCAAGGAAATCAAGGCTCCTTTCACGTTTGATGTGGAACACGGAATTGCTCTGCACGCAGTGCAGGGGAATCGGGCCTCATCTTGCAGCGAGGGGGAAGTCTCATGGTTTTTCTCGAGTTGCGGCCGGAACCTGGGGTATATTCTCGAGTTACGACGGGGAGGGACCTTCCAGACACGTGTTTGTTCAGAGACGTCAGGACTCCTGCCTAGGTGCGAGGGACACCTCGGTATTCTCCTCGAGTCTTGGCATGGAAATTGGGACCCGTCTCCACGTGAGGCCGGAGACCCAGGGTCCCTTTCCACGTGCCACAGGGATCCTGGGACTCCTATCCATTTTCAGGAGGAGTCAGGCATCGTCTCCTTTGGAAGCATTGATCTCTGCAGACCTCTCGAGTTCTCAAAGGATGTGAGTCCTCCGGACGCAATGAGGCGTAGGACTAGTTCTTTCTCTGTGGTCTCCACAGGGGATTCAGACATCCCTTCATCGTGGGAGATGCAAGACGAGACTGCATTCAATTCACTGCAGGGATATCCGGCCTTACTTCGAGTCAGAGCATTTCGGTGTCCATTCCACTTGAGACCACAAACTCAGGGTCCCTCTCAGATACCTGTAGCTGAGAGAAGCCTCCTCTTGAGGTGCTTGTGGAAAGTTGGTATTCCTATTGAGTCGAAACCAGGGACTAAGCTCTCATCACGAGTTGATTTAGGGTCCACAAGCCCTTTGGTGTTGCTCCAGTGACCTCAGGATCCCTCTAGACTTGAGACAGTGATCTTGGGTTTTCTCTGGAGTGCCATCAAGGAAATCGAGGCTCCTTTCACGTTTAATGTGGAACACTGAATTGCTCTGCACGCGTTCAGGGGAATCGGGCCTCATCTCGCGGCGAAGGGAAGTCTCATGGTGTTTCTGGAGTTGTGGCCGGAACCTGGGGTATATTCTCGAGTTACGACGTGGATGGCCCTTCCAGACACGTGTTTGTTCAGCGACGTCAGGACTCCTGCCTAGGTGCGAGGGACACCTCGGGATTCTCCTCGAGTCTTGGCATGGCAATTGGGACTCGTCTCCACGTGAGGCGGGAGACCAAGGGTCCCTTTCCACGTGCCACAGGGATCCTGGGACTCCTATCCATTTTCAAGAGTAGTCAGGCATTGTCTCCTTTGGAAGCATTGATCTCCGCAGGCCTCTCGAGTTTTCAAAGGATGTGAGGCCTCCGGTCGCGATGAGGCGGAGGACTAGGTCTTTCTCTGTGGTCTCCACAAGGGATTCAGACATCCCTTCGTCTTGGGAGAGGCAAGACGAGCCTGGTTTCAATTCACTGCAGGGATATCCGGCCTTACTTCGAGTCAGAGCATCTCGGTGTCCATTCCACTTGAGGCCACAAACTCAGGGTCCCTCTCACATACCTGTCGCTGAGAGAAGCCTCCTCTTGAGGTGCTTGTGGAAAGTTGGTATTCCTCTTGAGTCTAAGCCAGGGACTAAGCTCTCATCTCGAGTTGATTTGGGGTCCACGAAGCCCTTTCGTGTTGCTCCAGTGACCTCAGGATCCCTCTAGACTAGAGACAGTGATCTTGGGTTTTCTCTGGAGTGCCATCAAGGAAATCAAGGCTCCTTTCACGTTTGATGTGGAACACGGAATTGCTCTGCATGCAGTGCAGGGGAATCGGGCCTCAACTCGCTGCGAGGGGGAAGTCTCATGGTTTTTCTCGAGTTGAGGCCGGAAACTTGCGTATATTCTCGAGTTACCACGGGGAGGGCCCTTCCAGACACGTGATTGTTCAGCGACGTCAGGACTCCTGCCTAGGTGCGAGGGACACCTCGGGATTCTCCTCGAGTCTTGGCATGGCAATTGGGACGCGTCTCCACTTGAGGCGGGAGACCCAGGGTCCCTTTCCACGTGCCACAGGGATCCTGGGACTCCTATCCATTTTCAAGAGGAGTCAGGCATCGTCTCCTTTGGAAGCATTGATCTCCGCGGACCTCTTGAGTTTTCAAAGGATGTGAGGCCTCCAGTCGCGATGAGGCGGAGGACTAGGTCTTTCTCTGTGGTCTCCACAGGGGATTCAGACATCCATTCTTCTAGGGAGATGCAAGACGAGCCTGCATTCAATTCACTGCAGGGATATCCGGCCTTACTTCGAGTCAGAGAATCTCGGTGTCCATTCCACTTGATGCCACAAACTCAGGGTCCTTCTCACATACCTGTAGCTGAGAGAAGCCTCCTCTTGAGGGGCTTGTGGAACGTTCGTATTCCTCTTGAGGTGAAGCCAGGGATTAATCTGTCATCTCGAGTTGATTTGGCGTCCACGGAGACCTTTCGTGTTGCTCCAGTGACCTCAGGATCCCTCTAGACTAGAAACAGTGATCTTGGGTTTTCTCTGGAGTGCCATCAAGGAAATCAAGGCTCCTTTCACGTTTGATGTGGAACACGGAATTGCACTGCACGCAGTGCAGGGGAATCGGGCCTCATCTCGCGGCAAGGGGGATGTCTCATGGTTTTTCTCAAGTTGCGGCCGGAACCTGGGGTATATTCTCGAGTTACGACGGGGACGGCCTTTGCAGACAAGTGTTTGTTCAGCGACGTCAGGACTCTTGCCTAGGTGCGAGGGACACCTCGGGATTCTCTACGAGTCTTGGCATGGCAATTGGGACTCGTCTCCACGTGAGGCGGGAGACCCAGGGTCCCTTTCCACGTGCCACAGGGATCCTGGGACTCCTATCCATTTTCAAGAAGAGTCAGGCATCGTCTCCTTTGGAAGCATTGATCTCCGCGGACCTCTCGAGTTTTCAAAGGATGTGAGGCCTCCGGTCTTGATGAGGCGGAGAACTAGGTCTTTCTCTGTGGTCTCCACAGGGGATTCAGACATCCTTTCGTCTTGGGAGATGCAAGACGAGCCTGCTTTCAATTCACTGCAGGTATATCCGGCCTTACATCGAGTCAGAGCATCTCGGTGTCCATTCCACTTGAGGCCACAAACTCTGGGTCCCTCTCACATACCTGTAGCTGAGAGAAGCCTCCTCTTGAGATGCTTGTGGAAAGTTGGTATTCCTCTTGAGTCGAAGCCAGGGACTAAGCTCTCATCTCGAGTTGATTTGGGGTCCTCGGAGCCCTTTCGTGTTGCTCCAGTGACCTCAGGATCCCTCTAGACTTGAGACAGTGATCTTGGGTTTTCTCTGGAGTGCCATCAAGGAAATCAAGGCTCCTATCATGTTTGATGTGGAACACGGTATTGCTCTGCACGCAGTGCAGGGGAATCGGGCCTCATCTCGCGGCGAGGGGGAAGTCTCATGGTTTTTCTCGAGTTGCGGCCGGAACCTGGGGTATATTCTCGAGTTACGACGGGGAGGGCTTTTCGAGACACGTGTTTGTTCAGCGACGTCAGGACTCCTGCCTAGGTACGAAGGACACCTCGGTATTCTCCTCGAGTCTTGGCATGGCAATTGGGACGCGTCTCCACATGAGGCGGGAGACCCAGGGTCCCTTTCCACGTGCCACAGGGATCCTGGGACTCCTATCCATTTTCAAGAGGAGTCAGGCATCGTCTCCTTTGGAAGCATTGATCTCCGCGGACCTCTCGAGTTTTCAAAGGATGTGAGGCCTGCGGTCGCGATGAGGCGGAGAACTAGGTCTTTATCTGTGGTTTCCACAGGGGATTCAGACATCCCTTCGTCTTGGGAGATGCAAGACGAGCCTGCATTCAATTCACTGCAGGGATATCAGGCCTTACTTCGAATCAGAGCATCTCGGTGTCCATTCCACTTGAGGCCACAAATTCAGGTTCCCTCTCACATACCTGTAGCTGAGAGAAGCCTCCTCTTGAGGTGCTTGTGGAAAGTTGGTATTCCTCTTGAGTCGAAGCCAGGGACTAAGCTCTCATCTCGAGTTGATTTGGGGTCCATGGAGCCCTTTCGTGTTGCTCCAGTGACCTCAGGATCCCTTAGACTTGAGACAGTGATCTTGGGTTTTCTCTGGAGTGCCATCAAGGAAATCAAGGCTCCTTTCACTTTTGATGTGAAACACGGAATTGCTCTGCTCGCAGTGCAGGAGAATCGGGCTTCATCCAGCGGCGAGGGGGACGTCTCATTGTTTTTCTCAGGTTGCGGCCGGAACCTGGGATATATTCTCGAGTTACGACGGGGAGGGCCCTTCCAGACACGTGTTTGTTCAGCGACGTCAGGACTCCTGCCTAGGTGCGAGGGACACCTCGGGATTCTCCTCGAGTCTTGGCATGGCAATTGGGACGCGTCTCCACGTGAGGCGGGAGACCCAGGGTCCCTTTCCACGTGCCACAGGGATCCTGGGACTCCTATCCATTTTCAAGATGAGTCAGGCATCGTCTCCTTTGGAAGCATGGATCTCCGCTGACCTCTCGAATTTTCAAAGGATGTGAGGCCTCCGGTCGCGATGAGGCGGAAAATTAGGTCTTTCTCTGTGGTCTCCACAGGGGATTCAGACATCCCTTAGTCTTGGGAGATGCAAGACGAGCCTGCATTCAATTCAATGCAGGGATATCCGGCCTTACTTCGAGTCAGAGCATCTCGGTGTCCATTCCACTTGAGGCCACAAACTCAGGGTCGCTCTCACATACCTGTAGCTGAGAGAAGCCTCCTCTTGAGGTGCTTGTGGAAAGTTGGTATTCCTCTTGAGTCTAAGCCAGGGACTAAGCTCTAATCTCGAGTTGATTTGTGGTCCACGGAGCCTTTTCGTGTTGCTCCAGTGACCTCAGGATCCCTCTAGACTTGAGACAGTGATCTTGGGTTTTCTCTGGAGTGCCATCAGGGAAATCAAGGCTCCTTTCACGTTTGATGTGGAACAAGGAATTGCCCTGCACGCAGTGCAGTGGAATCGGGCCTCATCTCGCGGTGAAGGGGAAATCTCATCGTTTTTCTCGACTTGCGGCCGGAACCTGGGGTATATTCTCGAGTTACGACGGGGAGGGCCCTTCCAGACACGTGTTTGTTCAGCGATGTCAGGACTCCTGCCTAGGTGCGAGGGACACCTCGGGATTCTCCTCGAGTCTTGGCATGGCAATTGGCATGCATCTCCACGTGAGGCGGGAGACCAAGGGTCCCTTTCCACGTGCCACAGGGATCCTGGGACTCCTATCCATTTTCAAGAGGAGTCAGGCATCGTCTCCTTTGGAAGCATTGATCTCCGCGGACCTCTCGAGTTTTCAAAGGATGTGAGGCCTCCGGTCGTGATGAGGCGGAGAACTAGGACTTTCTCTGCGGTCTGCACAGGGGATTCAGACATCCCTTCATCTTGGGAGCTGCAAGAAGAGCCTGCAATCAATTCACTGCAGGGATATCCGGCCTCACTTCGAGTCACAGCATCTCGATGACCATTCCACTTGAGGCCACAAACTCAGGGTCCCTCGCACATACCTGTAGCTGAGAGAAGCCTCCTCTTGAGGTGCTTGTGGAAAGTTGGCATTCCTCTTGAGTCGAAGCCAGGGACTAAGCTCTCATCTCGAGTTGATTTGGGGTACACGGAGCGCTTTCGTGTTGCTACAGTGGCCTCAGGATCCCTCTAGACTTGAGACAGTGATCTTGGGTTTTCTCTAGAGTGCCATCAAGGAAATCAAGGCTCCTTTCACGTTTGATGTGGAACACGGAATTGCTCTGCACGCAGTGCAGGGGAATCGGGCCTCATCTTGCAGCGAGGGGGAAGTCTCATGGTTTTTCTCGAGTTGCGGCCGGAACCTGGGGTATATTCTCGAGTTACGACGGGGAGGGACCTTCCAGACACGTATTTGTTCAGAGACGTCAGGACTCCTGCCTAGGTGCGAGGGACACCTCGGTATTCTCCTCGAGTCTTGGCATGGAAATTGGGACCCGTCTCCACGTGAGGCCGGAGACCCAGGGTCCCTTTCCACGTGCCACAGGGATCCTGGGACTCCTATCCATTTTCAGGAGGAGTCAGGCATCGTCTCCTTTGGAAGCATTGATCTCTGCAGACCTCTCGAGTTCTCAAAGGATGTGAGTCCTCCGGACGCAATGAGGCGTAGGACTAGTTCTTTCTCTGTGGTCTCCACAGGGGATTCAGACATCCCTTCATCGTGGGAGATGCAAGACGAGACTGCATTCAATTCACTGCAGGGATATCCGGCCTTACTTCGAGTCAGAGCATTTCGGTGTCCATTCCACTTGAGACCACAAACTCAGGGTCCCTCTCAGATACCTGTAGCTGAGAGAAGCCTCCTCTTGAGGTGCTTGTGGAAAGTTGGTATTCCTCTTGAGTCGAAACCAGGGACTAAGCTCTCATCACGAGTTGATTTAGGGTCCACAAGCCCTTTGGTGTTGCTCCAGTGACCTCAGGATCCCTCTAGACTTGAGACAGTGATCTTGGGTTTTCTCTGGAGTGCCATCAAGGAAATCGAGGCTCCTTTCACGTTTAATGTGGAACACTGAATTGCTCTGCACGCGTTCAGGGGAATCGGGCCTCATCTCGCGGCGAAGGGAAGTCTCATGGTGTTTCTGGAGTTGTGGCCGGAACCTGGGGTATATTCTCGAGTTACGACGTGGATGGCCCTTCCAGACACGTGTTTGTTCAGCGACGTCAGGACTCCTGCCTAGGTGCGAGGGACACCTCGGGATTCTCCTCGAGTCTTGGCATGGCAATTGGGACTCGTCTCCACGTGAGGCGGGAGACCCAGGGTCCCTTTCCACGTGCCACAGGGATCCTGGGACTCCTATCCATTTTCAAGAGTAGTCAGGCATTGTCTCCTTTGGAAGCATTGATCTCCGCAGGCCTCTCGAGTTTTCAAAGGATGTGAGGCATCCGGTCGCGATGAGGCGGAGGACTAGGTCTTTCTCTGTGGTCTCCACAAGGGATTCAGACATCCCTTCGTCTTGGGAGAGGCAAGACGAGCCTGGTTTCAATTCACTGCAGGGATATCCGGCCTTACTTCGAGTCAGAGCATCTCGGTGTCCATTCCACTTGAGGCCACAAACTCAGGGTCCCTCTCACATACCTGTAGCTGAGAGAAGCCTCCTCTTGAGGTGCTTGTGGAAAGTTGGTATTCCTCTTGAGTCTAAGCCAGGGACTAAGCTCTCATCTCGAGTTGATTTGGGGTCCACGAAGCCCTTTCGTGTTGCTCCAGTGACCTCAGGATCCCTCTAGACTAGAGACAGTGATCTTGGGTTTTCTCTGGAGTGCCATCAAGGAAATCAAGGCTCCTTTCACGTTTGATGTGGAACACGGAATTGCTCTGCATGCAGTGCAGGGGAATCGGGCCTCAACTCGCTGCGAGGGGGAAGTCTCATGGTTTTTCTCGAGTTGAGGCCGGAAACTTGGGTATATTCTCGAGTTACCACGGGGAGGGCCCTTCCAGACACGTGATTGTTCAGCGACGTCAGGACTCCTGCCTAGGTGCGAGGGACACCTCGGGATTCTCCTCGAGTCTTGGCATGGCAATTGGGACGCGTCTCCACTTGAGGCGGGAGACCCAGGGTCCCTTTCCACGTGCCACAGGGATCCTGGGACTCCTATCCATTTTCAAGAGGAGTCAGGCATCGTCTCCTTTGGAAGCATTGATCTCCGCGGACCTCTTGAGTTTTCAAAGGATGTGAGGCCTCCAGTCGCGATGAGGCGGAGGACTAGGTCTTTCTCTGTGGTCTCCACAGGGGATTCAGACATCCATTCTTCTAGGGAGATGCAAGACGAGCCTGCATTCAATTCACTGCAGGGATATCCGGCCTTACTTCGAGTCAGAGCATCTCGGTGTCCATTCCACTTGATGCCACAAACTCAGGGTCCTTCTCACATACCTGTAGCTGAGAGAAGCCTCCTCTTGAGGGGCTTGTGGAACGTTCGTATTCCTCTTGAGGTGAAGCCAGGGATTAATCTGTCATCTCGAGTTGATTTGGCGTCCACGGAGACCTTTCGTGTTGCTCCAGTGACCTCAGGATCCCTCTAGACTAGAAACAGTGATCTTGGGTTTTCTCTGGAGTGCCATCAAGGAAATCAAGGCTCCTTTCACGTTTGATGTGGAACACGGAATTGCACTGCACGCAGTGCAGGGGAATCGGGCCTCATCTCGCGGCAAGGGGGATGTCTCATGGTTTTTCTCAAGTTGCGGCCGGAACCTGGGGTATATTCTCGAGTTACGACGGGGACGGCCTTTGCAGACAAGTGTTTGTTCAGCGACGTCAGGACTCTTGCCTAGGTGCGAGGGACACCTCGGGATTCTCTACGAGTCTTGGCATGGCAATTGGGACTCGTCTCCACGTGAGGCGGGAGACCCAGGGTCCCTTTCCACGTGCCACAGGGATCCTGGGACTCCTATCCATTTTCAAGATGAGTCAGGCATCGTCTCCTTTGGAAGCATGGATCTCCGCTGACCTCTCGAATTTTCAAAGGATGTGAGGCCTCCGGTCGCGATGAGGCGGAAAATTAGGTCTTTCTCTGTGGTCTCCACAGGGGATTCAGACATCCCTTAGTCTTGGGAGATGCAAGACGAGCCTGCATTCAATTCAATGCAGGGATATCCGGCCTTACTTCGAGTCAGAGCATCTCGGTGTCCATTCCACTTGAGGCCACAAACTCAGGGTCGCTCTCACATACCTGTAGCTGAGAGAAGCCTCCTCTTGAGGTGCTTGTGGAAAGTTGGTATTCCTCTTGAGTCTAAGCCAGGGACTAAGCTCTAATCTCGAGTTGATTTGTGGTCCACGGAGCCTTTTCGTGTTGCTCCAGTGACCTCAGGATCCCTCTAGACTTGAGACAGTGATCTTGGGTTTTCTCTGGAGTGCCATCAGGGAAATCAAGGCTCCTTTCACGTTTGATGTGGAACAAGGAATTGCCCTGCACGCAGTGCAGTGGAATCGGGCCTCATCTCGCGGTGAAGGGGAAATCTCATCGTTTTTCTCGACTTGCGGCCGGAACCTGGGGTATATTCTCGAGTTACGACGGGGAGGGCCCTTCCAGACACGTGTTTGTTCAGCGATGTCAGGACTCCTGCCTAGGTGCGAGGGACACCTCGGGATTCTCCTCGAGTCTTGGCATGGCAATTGGCATGCATCTCCACGTGAGGCGGGAGACCAAGGGTCCCTTTCCACGTGCCACAGGGATCCTGGGACTCCTATCCATTTTCAAGAGGAGTCAGGCATCGTCTCCTTTGGAAGCATTGATCTCCGCGGACCTCTCGAGTTTTCAAAGGATGTGAGGCCTCCGGTCGTGATGAGGCGGAGAACTAGGACTTTCTCTGCGGTCTGCACAGGGGATTCAGACATCCCTTCATCTTGGGAGCTGCAAGAAGAGCCTGCAATCAATTCACTGCAGGGATATCCGGCCTCACTTCGAGTCAGAGCATCTCGATGACCATTCCACTTGAGGCCACAAACTCAGGGTCCCTCGCACATACCTGTAGCTGAGAGAAGCCTCCTCTTGAGGTGCTTGTGGAAAGTTGGCATTCCTCTTGAGTCGAAGCCAGGGACTAAGCTCTCATCTCGAGTTGATTTGGGGTACACGGAGCGCTTTCGTGTTGCTACAGTGGCCTCAGGATCCCTCTAGACTTGAGACAGTGATCTTGGGTTTTCTCTAGAGTGCCATCAAGGAAATCAAGGCTCCTTTCACGTTTGATGTGGAACACGGAATTGCTCTGCACGCAGTGCAGGGGAATCGGGCCTCATCTTGCAGCGAGGGGGAAGTCTCATGGTTTTTCTCGAGTTGCGGCCGGAACCTGGGGTATATTCTCGAGTTACGACGGGGAGGGACCTTCCAGACACGTATTTGTTCAGAGACGTCAGGACTCCTGCCTAGGTGCGAGGGACACCTCGGTATTCTCCTCGAGTCTTGGCATGGAAATTGGGACCCGTCTCCACGTGAGGCCGGAGACCCAGGGTCCCTTTCCACGTGCCACAGGGATCCTGGGACTCCTATCCATTTTCAGGAGGAGTCAGGCATCGTCTCCTTTGGAAGCATTGATCTCTGCAGACCTCTCGAGTTCTCAAAGGATGTGAGTCCTCCGGACGCAATGAGGCGTAGGACTAGTTCTTTCTCTGTGGTCTCCACAGGGGATTCAGACATCCCTTCATCGTGGGAGATGCAAGACGAGACTGCATTCAATTCACTGCAGGGATATCCGGCCTTACTTCGAGTCAGAGCATTTCGGTGTCCATTCCACTTGAGACCACAAACTCAGGGTCCCTCTCAGATACCTGTAGCTGAGAGAAGCCTCCTCTTGAGGTGCTTGTGGAAAGTTGGTATTCCTCTTGAGTCGAAACCAGGGACTAAGCTCTCATCACGAGTTGATTTAGGGTCCACAAGCCCTTTGGTGTTGCTCCAGTGACCTCAGGATCCCTCTAGACTTGAGACAGTGATCTTGGGTTTTCTCTGGAGTGCCATCAAGGAAATCGAGGCTCCTTTCACGTTTAATGTGGAACACTGAATTGCTCTGCACGCGTTCAGGGGAATCGGGCCTCATCTCGCGGCGAAGGGAAGTCTCATGGTGTTTCTGGAGTTGTGGCCGGAACCTGGGGTATATTCTCGAGTTACGACGTGGATGGCCCTTCCAGACACGTGTTTGTTCAGCGACGTCAGGACTCCTGCCTAGGTGCGAGGGACACCTCGGGATTCTCCTCGAGTCTTGGCATGGCAATTGGGACTCGTCTCCACGTGAGGCGGGAGACCCAGGGTCCCTTTCCACGTGCCACAGGGATCCTGGGACTCCTATCCATTTTCAAGAGTAGTCAGGCATTGTCTCCTTTGGAAGCATTGATCTCCGCAGGCCTCTCGAGTTTTCAAAGGATGTGAGGCATCCGGTCGCGATGAGGCGGAGGACTAGGTCTTTCTCTGTGGTCTCCACAAGGGATTCAGACATCCCTTCGTCTTGGGAGAGGCAAGACGAGCCTGGTTTCAATTCACTGCAGGGATATCCGGCCTTACTTCGAGTCAGAGCATCTCGGTGTCCATTCCACTTGAGGCCACAAACTCAGGGTCCCTCTCACATACCTGTAGCTGAGAGAAGCCTCCTCTTGAGGTGCTTGTGGAAAGTTGGTATTCCTCTTGAGTCTAAGCCAGGGACTAAGCTCTCATCTCGAGTTGATTTGGGGTCCACGAAGCCCTTTCGTGTTGCTCCAGTGACCTCAGGATCCCTCTAGACTAGAGACAGTGATCTTGGGTTTTCTCTGGAGTGCCATCAAGGAAATCAAGGCTCCTTTCACGTTTGATGTGGAACACGGAATTGCTCTGCATGCAGTGCAGGGGAATCGGGCCTCAACTCGCTGCGAGGGGGAAGTCTCATGGTTTTTCTCGAGTTGAGGCCGGAAACTTGGGTATATTCTCGAGTTACCACGGGGAGGGCCCTTCCAGACACGTGATTGTTCAGCGACGTCAGGACTCCTGCCTAGGTGCGAGGGACACCTCGGGATTCTCCTCGAGTCTTGGCATGGCAATTGGGACGCGTCTCCACTTGAGGCGGGAGACCCAGGGTCCCTTTCCACGTGCCACAGGGATCCTGGGACTCCTATCCATTTTCAAGAGGAGTCAGGCATCGTCTCCTTTGGAAGCATTGATCTCCGCGGACCTCTTGAGTTTTCAAAGGATGTGAGGCCTCCAGTCGCGATGAGGCGGAGGACTAGGTCTTTCTCTGTGGTCTCCACAGGGGATTCAGACATCCATTCTTCTAGGGAGATGCAAGACGAGCCTGCATTCAATTCACTGCAGGGATATCCGGCCTTACTTCGAGTCAGAGCATCTCGGTGTCCATTCCACTTGATGCCACAAACTCAGGGTCCTTCTCACATACCTGTAGCTGAGAGAAGCCTCCTCTTGAGGGGCTTGTGGAACGTTCGTATTCCTCTTGAGGTGAAGCCAGGGATTAATCTGTCATCTCGAGTTGATTTGGCGTCCACGGAGACCTTTCGTGTTGCTCCAGTGACCTCAGGATCCCTCTAGACTAGAAACAGTGATCTTGGGTTTTCTCTGGAGTGCCATCAAGGAAATCAAGGCTCCTTTCACGTTTGATGTGGAACACGGAATTGCACTGCACGCAGTGCAGGGGAATCGGGCCTCATCTCGCGGCAAGGGGGATGTCTCATGGTTTTTCTCAAGTTGCGGCCGGAACCTGGGGTATATTCTCGAGTTACGACGGGGACGGCCTTTGCAGACAAGTGTTTGTTCAGCGACGTCAGGACTCTTGCCTAGGTGCGAGGGACACCTCGGGATTCTCTACGAGTCTTGGCATGGCAATTGGGACTCGTCTCCACGTGAGGCGGGAGACCCAGGGTCCCTTTCCACGTGCCACAGGGATCCTGGGACTCCTATCCATTTTCAAGAAGAGTCAGGCATCGTCTCCTTTGGAAGCATTGATCTCCGCGGACCTCTCGAGTTTTCAAAGGATGTGAGGCCTCCGGTCTTGATGAGGCGGAGAACTAGGTCTTTCTCTGTGGTCTCCACAGGGGATTCAGACATCCTTTCGTCTTGGGAGATGCAAGACGAGCCTGCTTTCAATTCACTGCAGGTATATCCGGCCTTACATCGAGTCAGAGCATCTCGGTGTCCATTCCACTTGAGGCCACAAACTCTGGGTCCCTCTCACATACCTGTAGCTGAGAGAAGCCTCCTCTTGAGATGCTTGTGGAAAGTTGGTATTCCTCTTGAGTCGAAGCCAGGGACTAAGCTCTCATCTCGAGTTGATTTGGGGTCCTCGGAGCCCTTTCGTGTTGCTCCAGTGACCTCAGGATCCCTCTAGACTTGAGACAGTGATCTTGGGTTTTCTCTGGAGTGCCATCAAGGAAATCAAGGCTCCTATCATGTTTGATGTGGAACACGGTATTGCTCTGCACGCAGTGCAGGGGAATCGGGCCTCATCTCGCGGCGAGGGGGAAGTCTCATGGTTTTTCTCGAGTTGCGGCCGGAACCTGGGGTATATTCTCGAGTTACGACGGGGAGGGCTTTTCGAGACACGTGTTTGTTCAGCGACGTCAGGACTCCTGCCTAGGTACGAAGGACACCTCGGTATTCTCCTCGAGTCTTGGCATGGCAATTGGGACGCGTCTCCACATGAGGCGGGAGACCCAGGGTCCCTTTCCACGTGCCACAGGGATCCTGGGACTCCTATCCATTTTCAAGAGGAGTCAGGCATCGTCTCCTTTGGAAGCATTGATCTCCGCGGACCTCTCGAGTTTTCAAAGGATGTGAGGCCTGCGGTCGCGATGAGGCGGAGAACTAGGTCTTTATCTGTGGTTTCCACAGGGGATTCAGACATCCCTTCGTCTTGGGAGATGCAAGACGAGCCTGCATTCAATTCACTGCAGGGATATCAGGCCTTACTTCGAATCAGAGCATCTCGGTGTCCATTCCACTTGAGGCCACAAATTCAGGTTCCCTCTCACATACCTGTAGCTGAGAGAAGCCTCCTCTTGAGGTGCTTGTGGAAAGTTGGTATTCCTCTTGAGTCGAAGCCAGGGACTAAGCTCTCATCTCGAGTTGATTTGGGGTCCATGGAGCCCTTTCGTGTTGCTCCAGTGACCTCAGGATCCCTTAGACTTGAGACAGTGATCTTGGGTTTTCTCTGGAGTGCCATCAAGGAAATCAAGGCTCCTTTCACTTTTGATGTGAAACACGGAATTGCTCTGCTCGCAGTGCAGGAGAATCGGGCTTCATCCAGCGGCGAGGGGGACGTCTCATTGTTTTTCTCAGGTTGCGGCCGGAACCTGGGATATATTCTCGAGTTACGACGGGGAGGGCCCTTCCAGACACGTGTTTGTTCAGCGACGTCAGGACTCCTGCCTAGGTGCGAGGGACACCTCGGGATTCTCCTCGAGTCTTGGCATGGCAATTGGGACGCGTCTCCACGTGAGGCGGGAGACCCAGGGTCCCTTTCCACGTGCCACAGGGATCCTGGGACTCCTATCCATTTTCAAGATGAGTCAGGCATCGTCTCCTTTGGAAGCATGGATCTCCGCTGACCTCTCGAATTTTCAAAGGATGTGAGGCCTCCGGTCGCGATGAGGCGGAAAATTAGGTCTTTCTCTGTGGTCTCCACAGGGGATTCAGACATCCCTTAGTCTTGGGAGATGCAAGACGAGCCTGCATTCAATTCAATGCAGGGATATCCGGCCTTACTTCGAGTCAGAGCATCTCGGTGTCCATTCCACTTGAGGCCACAAACTCAGGGTCGCTCTCACATACCTGTAGCTGAGAGAAGCCTCCTCTTGAGGTGCTTGTGGAAAGTTGGTATTCCTCTTGAGTCTAAGCCAGGGACTAAGCTCTAATCTCGAGTTGATTTGTGGTCCACGGAGCCTTTTCGTGTTGCTCCAGTGACCTCAGGATCCCTCTAGACTTGAGACAGTGATCTTGGGTTTTCTCTGGAGTGCCATCAGGGAAATCAAGGCTCCTTTCACGTTTGATGTGGAACAAGGAATTGCCCTGCACGCAGTGCAGTGGAATCGGGCCTCATCTCGCGGTGAAGGGGAAATCTCATCGTTTTTCTCGACTTGCGGCCGGAACCTGGGGTATATTCTCGAGTTACGACGGGGAGGGCCCTTCCAGACACGTGTTTGTTCAGCGATGTCAGGACTCCTGCCTAGGTGCGAGGGACACCTCGGGATTCTCCTCGAGTCTTGGCATGGCAATTGGCATGCATCTCCACGTGAGGCGGGAGACCCAGGGTCCCTTTCCACGTGCCACAGGGATCCTGGGACTCCTATCCATTTTCAAGAGGAGTCAGGCATCGTCTCCTTTGGAAGCATTGATCTCCGCGGACCTCTCGAGTTTTCAAAGGATGTGAGGCCTCCGGTCGTGATGAGGCGGAGAACTAGGACTTTCTCTGCGGTCTGCACAGGGGATTCAGACATCCCTTCATCTTGGGAGCTGCAAGAAGAGCCTGCAATCAATTCACTGCAGGGATATCCGGCCTCACTTCGAGTCAGAGCATCTCGATGACCATTCCACTTGAGGCCACAAACTCAGGGTCCCTCGCACATACCTGTAGCTGAGAGAAGCCTCCTCTTGAGGTGCTTGTGGAAAGTTGGCATTCCTCTTGAGTCGAAGCCAGGGACTAAGCTCTCATCTCGAGTTGATTTGGGGTACACGGAGCGCTTTCGTGTTGCTACAGTGGCCTCAGGATCCCTCTAGACTTGAGACAGTGATCTTGGGTTTTCTCTAGAGTGCCATCAAGGAAATCAAGGCTCCTTTCACGTTTGATGTGGAACACGGAATTGCTCTGCACGCAGTGCAGGGGAATCGGGCCTCATCTTGCAGCGAGGGGGAAGTCTCATGGTTTTTCTCGAGTTGCGGCCGGAACCTGGGGTATATTCTCGAGTTACGACGGGGAGGGACCTTCCAGACACGTGTTTGTTCAGAGACGTCAGGACTCCTGCCTAGGTGCGAGGGACACCTCGGTATTCTCCTCGAGTCTTGGCATGGAAATTGGGACCCGTCTCCACGTGAGGCCGGAGACCCAGGGTCCCTTTCCACGTGCCACAGGGATCCTGGGACTCCTATCCATTTTCAGGAGGAGTCAGGCATCGTCTCCTTTGGAAGCATTGATCTCTGCAGACCTCTCGAGTTCTCAAAGGATGTGAGTCCTCCGGACGCAATGAGGCGTAGGACTAGTTCTTTCTCTGTGGTCTCCACAGGGGATTCAGACATCCCTTCATCGTGGGAGATGCAAGACGAGACTGCATTCAATTCACTGCAGGGATATCCGGCCTTACTTCGAGTCAGAGCATTTCGGTGTCCATTCCACTTGAGACCACAAACTCAGGGTCCCTCTCAGATACCTGTAGCTGAGAGAAGCCTCCTCTTGAGGTGCTTGTGGAAAGTTGGTATTCCTCTTGAGTCGAAACCAGGGACTAAGCTCTCATCACGAGTTGATTTAGGGTCCACAAGCCCTTTGGTGTTGCTCCAGTGACCTCAGGATCCCTCTAGACTTGAGACAGTGATCTTGGGTTTTCTCTGGAGTGCCATCAAGGAAATCGAGGCTCCTTTCACGTTTAATGTGGAACACTGAATTGCTCTGCACGCGTTCAGGGGAATCGGGCCTCATCTCGCGGCGAAGGGAAGTCTCATGGTGTTTCTGGAGTTGTGGCCGGAACCTGGGGTATATTCTCGAGTTACGACGTGGATGGCCCTTCCAGACACGTGTTTGTTCAGCGACGTCAGGACTCCTGCCTAGGTGCGAGGGACACCTCGGGATTCTCCTCGAGTCTTGGCATGGCAATTGGGACTCGTCTCCACGTGAGGCGGGAGACCAAGGGTCCCTTTCCACGTGCCACAGGGATCCTGGGACTCCTATCCATTTTCAAGAGTAGTCAGGCATTGTCTCCTTTGGAAGCATTGATCTCCGCAGGCCTCTCGAGTTTTCAAAGGATGTGAGGCCTCCGGTCGCGATGAGGCGGAGGACTAGGTCTTTCTCTGTGGTCTCCACAAGGGATTCAGACATCCCTTCGTCTTGGGAGAGGCAAGACGAGCCTGGTTTCAATTCACTGCAGGGATATCCGGCCTTACTTCGAGTCAGAGCATCTCGGTGTCCATTCCACTTGAGGCCACAAACTCAGGGTCCCTCTCACATACCTGTAGCTGAGAGAAGCCTCCTCTTGAGGTGCTTGTCGAAAGTTGGTATTCCTCTTGAGTCTAAGCCAGGGACTAAGCTCTCATCTCGAGTTGATTTGGGGTCCACGAAGCCCTTTCGTGTTGCTCCAGTGACCTCAGGATCCCTCTAGACTAGAGACAGTGATCTTGGGTTTTCTCTGGAGTGCCATCAAGGAAATCAAGGCTCCTTTCACGTTTGATGTGGAACACGGAATTGCTCTGCATGCAGTGCAGGGGAATCGGGCCTCAACTCGCTGCGAGGGGGAAGTCTCATGGTTTTTCTCGAGTTGAGGCCGGAAACTTGGGTATATTCTCGAGTTACCACGGGGAGGGCCCTTCCAGACACGTGATTGTTCAGCGACGTCAGGACTCCTGCCTAGGTGCGAGGGACACCTCGGGATTCTCCTCGAGTCTTGGCATGGCAATTGGGACGCGTCTCCACTTGAGGCGGGAGACCCAGGGTCCCTTTCCACGTGCCACAGGGATCCTGGGACTCCTATCCATTTTCAAGAGGAGTCAGGCATCGTCTCCTTTGGAAGCATTGATCTCCGCGGACCTCTTGAGTTTTCAAAGGATGTGAGGCCTCCAGTCGCGATGAGGCGGAGGACTAGGTCTTTCTCTGTGGTCTCCACAGGGGATTCAGACATCCATTCTTCTAGGGAGATGCAAGACGAGCCTGCATTCAATTCACTGCAGGGATATCCGGCCTTACTTCGAGTCAGAGCATCTCGGTGTCCATTCCACTTGATGCCACAAACTCAGGGTCCTTCTCACATACCTGTAGCTGAGAGAAGCCTCCTCTTGAGGGGCTTGTGGAACGTTCGTATTCCTCTTGAGGTGAAGCCAGGGATTAATCTCTCATCTCGAGTTGATTTGGCGTCCACGGAGACCTTTCGTGTTGCTCCAGTGACCTCAGGATCCCTCTAGACTAGAAACAGTGATCTTGGGTTTTCTCTGGAGTGCCATCAAGGAAATCAAGGCTCCTTTCACGTTTGATGTGGAACACGGAATTGCACTGCACGCAGTGCAGGGGAATCGGGCCTCATCTCGCGGCAAGGGGGATGTCTCATGGTTTTTCTCAAGTTGCGGCCGGAACCTGGGGTATATTCTCGAGTTACGACGGGGACGGCCTTTGCAGACAAGTGTTTGTTCAGCGACGTCAGGACTCTTGCCTAGGTGCGAGGGACACCTCGGGATTCTCTACGAGTCTTGGCATGGCAATTGGGACGCGTCTCCACGTGAGGCGGGAGACCCAGGGTCCCTTTCCACGTGCCACAGGGATCCTGGGACTCCTATCCATTTTCAAGAAGAGTCAGGCATCGTCTCCTTTGGAAGCATTGATCTCCGCGGACCTCTCGAGTTTTCAAAGGATGTGAGGCCTCCGGTCTTGATGAGGCGGAGAACTAGGTCTTTCTCTGTGGTCTCCACAGGGGATTCAGACATCCTTTCGTCTTGGGAGATGCAAGACGAGCCTGCTTTCAATTCACTGCAGGTATATCCGGCCTTACATCGAGTCAGAGCATCTCGGTGTCCATTCCACTTGAGGCCACAAACTCTGGGTCCCTCTCACATACCTGTAGCTGAGAGAAGCCTCCTCTTGAGATGCTTGTGGAAAGTTGGTATTCCTCTTGAGTCGAAGCCAGGGACTAAGCTCTCATCTCGAGTTGATTTGGGGTCCTCGGAGCCCTTTCGTGTTGCTCCAGTGACCTCAGGATCCCTCTAGACTTGAGACAGTGATCTTGGGTTTTCTCTGGAGTGCCATCAAGGAAATCAAGGCTCCTATCATGTTTGATGTGGAACACGGTATTGCTCTGCACGCAGTGCAGGGGAATCGGGCCTCATCTCGCGGCGAGGGGGAAGTCTCATGGTTTTTCTCGAGTTGCGGCCGGAACCTGGGGTATATTCTCGAGTTACGACGGGGAGGGCCCTTCCAGACACGTGTTTGTTCAGCGACGTCAGGACTCCTGCCTAGGTGCGAGGGACACCTCGGGATTCTCCTCGAGTCTTGGCATGGCAATTGGGAAGCGTCTCCACGTGAGGCGGGAGACCCAGGGTCCCTTTCCACGTGCCACAGGGTTCCTGGGACTCCTATCCATTTTCAAGAGGAGTCAGGCATCGTCTCCTTTGGAAGCACTAATCTCCGCGGACCTCTCGAATTTTCAAAGGATGTGAGGCCTCCGGTCGCGATGAGGCGGAGTACTAGGACTTTCTCTGTGGTCTCCACAGGGGATTCAGAAATCCCTACGTCTTGGGAGATGCAAGACGAGCCTGCATTCAATTGACTGCAGGGATATCCGGCCTTACTTCGAGTCAGAGCATCTCGGTGTCCATTCCACTTGAGGCCACAAACTCAGGGTCCCTCTCACATACCTGTAGCTGAGAGAAGCCTCCTCTTGAGGTGCTTGTGGAAAGTTGGTATTCCTCTTGAGTCGAAGCCAGGGACTAAGCTCTCATCTCGAGATGATTTGGGGTACACGGAGCCCTTTCGTGTTGCTCCAGTGACTCAGGATCCCTCTAGTCTAGAGACAGTGACTTTGGTTTTCTCTGGAGTGCCATCAAGGTAATCAAGGGTCCTTTCACGTTTGATGTGGAACAGGGAATTGCTCTGCATGCAGTGCAGGGGAATCGGGTCTCATCTTGCGGCGAGGGGGAAGTCTCATGGTTTTATTCGAGTTGCGGCCGGAACCTGGGGTATATTCTCGAGTTACGACGGGGAGGGCCCTTCGAGACAGGTGTTTGTTCAGCGACGTCAGGACTCCTGCCTAGGTGCGAGGGACACCTCGGGATTCACCTCGAGTCTTGGCATGGCAATTGGGACGCGTCTCCACGTGAGGCGGGAGACCCAGGGTCCCTTTCCACGTGCCACAGGGATCCTGGGACTTCTATCCATTTTCAGGAGGAGTCAGGCATCGTCTCCTTTGGAAGCATTGATCTCCGCGGACCTCTTGAGTTTTCAAAGGATGTGAGGCCTCCAGTCGCGATGAGGCGGAGAACTAGGTCTTTCTCTGTGGTCTCCACAGGGGATTCAGACATCCCTTCGTCTTGGGAGATACAAGATGAGCCTGCATTCAATTCACTGCAGGGATATCCGGCCTTACTTCGAGTCAGACCATCTCGGTGTCCATTCCACTTGATGCCACAAACTCAGGGTCCTTCTCACATACCTGTAGCTAAGAGAAGCCTCCTCTTGAGGGGCTTGTGGAAAGTTCGTATTCCTCTTGAGTTGAAGCCAGGGACTAATCTCTCATCTCGAGTTGATTTGGCGTCCACGGAGACGTTTCGTGTTGCTCCAGTGACCTCAGGATCCCTCTAGACTAGAGACAGTGATCTTGGGTTTTCTCTGGAGTGCCATCAAGGAAATCAAGGCTCCTTTCACGTTTCATGTGGAATGTGGAATTGCTCTGCACGCATTGCAGGGGAATCGGGCCTCATCTCGCGGCGAGCGGGAAGTCTCATGGTTTTTTTCGAGTTGCGGCCGGAACCTGGGGTATATTCTCGAGTTACGACGGGGAGGGCCCTTCGAGACACGTGTTTGTTCAGCGACGTCAGGACTCCTGCCTCGCTGCGAGGGACACCTCGGGATTCTCCTCGAGTCTTGCCATGGCAATTGGGACGCGTCTCGACGTGAGGCGGGAGACCCAGTGTCCCTTTCCACGTGCCACAGTGATCCTGGGACTCCTATCCATTTTCAAGAGGAGTCAGGCATCGTCTCCTTTGGAAGCATTGATCTCCGCAGACCTCTCGAGTTTTCAAAGGATGTGAGGCCTCCGGTCGCGATGAGGCAGAGGACTAGGACTTTCTCTGTGGTCTCCTCAGGGAATTCAGATATCCCTTCGTCTTGGGGGATGCAAGACGAGCCTGCATTCAATTCACTGCAGCGATATCCGGCCTTACTTCGAGTCAGAGCATCTCGGTGTCCATTCCACTTGAGGCCACAAACTCAGGGTCCCTCTCACATAATGGAGCTGAGAGAAGGCTCCACTTGAGGTGCTTGTGGAAACTTGGCATTCCTATTGAGTCGAAGCCAGGGACTAAGCTCTCATCTCGAGTTGATTTGGGGTCCACGGAGCCCTTTCGTGTTGCTCCAGTGACCTCAGGATCCGTCTAGACTTGAGACAGTGATCTTGGGTTATCTCTGGAGTGCCATCAAGGAAATCAAGGCTCCTTTCAAGTTTGATGTGGAACACGGAATTGCTCTGCACGCAGTTCAAGGGAATTGGGCCTCATCTCGCGTCGAGGGGGAAGTCTCATGGTTTTTCTCGAGTTGCGGCCGGAACCTGGGGTATATTCTCGAGTTACGACGGGGAGGGCCCTTCCAGACACGTGTTTGTTCAGCGACGACAGGACTCCTGCCTAGGTGCGAGGGACACCTCGGGATTCTCCTCGAGTCTTGGCATGGCGATTGGGACGCGTCTCCACATGAGGCGGGATACCCAGGTTCCCTTTCCAAGTGCCACAGGGATCCTGGGCCTCCTATCCATTTTCAAGAGGAGTCAGGCATCGTCTCCTTTGGAAGCATTGATCTCCGCAGACCTCTCGAGTTTTCAAAGGATGTGAGGCCTACGGTCGCGATGAGGCGGAGGACTAGGACTTTCTCTGTGTCTCCACAGGGGATTCAGACATCCCTTCGTCTTGGGAGATGCAAGACGAGCCTGCATTCAGTTCACTGCAGGGATATCCGGCCTTACTTCGAGTCAGAGCATCTCGGTGTCCATTCCACTTGAGGCCACAAACTCAGGGTCCCTCTCACATACATGTAGCTGAGAGAAGCCTCCTCGTGAGGTGCTTGTGGAAAGTTGGTATTCCTCTTGAGTCGAAGCCAGGGACTAAGCTCTCATCTGGAGTTTATTTGGGGTCCATGGAGCCCTTTCCTGTTGCTCCAGTGACCTCAGGATCCCTCTAGACTTGAGACAGTGATCTTGGGTTTTCTCTGGAGTGCCATCAAGGAAATCAAGGCTCCTTTCCCGTTTGATGTGGAACACGGAATTGCTCTGCACGCAGTGCAGGGGAATCGGGCCTCATCTCGCGTCGAGGGGGAAGTCTCATGGTTTTTCTCGAGTTCCGGCCGGAACCTGGGGTATATTCTCGAGTTACGACGGGGAGGGCCCTTCCAGACACGTGTTTGTTCAGCGACATCAGGACTCCTGCCTAGGTGTGACGGACACGTCGGGATTCTCCTCGAGTCTTGGCATGGCAATGGGGACGCGTCTCCACGTGAGGCCGGAGACCCAGGGTCCCTTTCCACGTGCCACAGGGATCTTGGGACTCCTATCCATTTTCAAGAGGAGTCAGGCATCGTCTCCTTTGGAAGCAATGATCTCCGCGGACCTCTCCAGTTTTCAAAGGATGTGAGGCCTCCAGTCGCGATGAGGCTGAGAACTAGGTCTTTCTCTGTGGTCTCCACAGGGGATTCAGACAACCATTCGTCTTGGGAGATGCAAGACGAGCTGCATTCAATTCACTGCAGGGATATCCGGCCTTACTTCGAGTCAGAGCATCTCGGTGTCCATTCCACTTGAGGCCACAAACTCAGGGTACCTCTCACATCCATGTAGCTGGGAGAAGCCTCCTCTTGAGGTGCTTGTGGAAACTTGGTATTCCTCTTGAGTCGAAGCCAGGGACTAAGCTCTCATCTCGAGTTGATTTGGGGTCCACGGAGCCCTTTCTTGTTGCTCCAGTGACCTCAGGATCCCTCTAGACTTGAGACAGTGACTTTGGGTTTTCTCTGGAGTGGCATCAAGGAAATCAAGGCTCCTTTCACGTTTGATGTGGAACACGGAATTGCTCTGCACACGCAGTGAAGGGGAATCGGGCCTCATCTCGTGGGGAGGGGAAGTCTCATGGTTTTTCTCGAGTTGCGACCGGAACCTGGGGTATATACTCGAGTTACGACGGGGCGGGCTCTTCCAGACACGTGTTTTTTCAGCGACGTCAGGACTCCTGCCTAGGTGCGAGGGACACCTCAGGATTCTCCTCGAGTCTTGGCATGGCAATTGGGACGCGTCTCCACTTGAAGCGGGAGACCCTCGGTCCCCGTCCATGTGGACAGGGATCCTGGGACTCCTAAACATTTTCAAGAGGAGTCAGGCATCGTCTCCTTTGGAAGCATTGATCTCCGCGGCCCTCTCGAGTTTTCAAAGGATGTGAGGCCTCCGATCGCAATGAGGCGGAGAACTAGGTCGTTCTCTGTGGTCTCCACAGGGGATTCAGACATCCCTTCGTCTTGGCAGATGCAAGACGAGCTTGTATTCAATTCACTGCAGGGATATCCGGCCTTACTTCGAGTCAGAGCATCTCGGTGTCCATTCCACTTGAGGCCACAAACTCAGGGTACCTCTCACATCCATGTACCTGAGAGAAGCCTCCTCTTGAGTTGCTTGTGGAGACTTGGTATTCCTCTTGAGTCGAAGCCAGGGACTAAGCTCTCATCTCGAGTAGATTTGGGGTACACGGAGCCCTTTCGTGTTGCTCTAGTGACCTCAGGTTCCCTCTAGACTTGAGACAGTGACTTTGGGTTTTCTCTGGAGTGCCATCAAGGAAATCAAGGCTCCTTTCTCGTTTGATGTGGAACACGGAATTGCTCTGCACGCAGTGCAGGGGAATCAGGCCTCAGCTCGCGGCGAGGGGGAAGTCTCATGGTTTTTCTCGAGTTGCGGCCGGAACCTGGGGTATATTCACGAGTTACGACGGTGAGGGCCCTTCCAGACACGTGTTTGTTTAGTGACGTCAGGACTCCTGCCTATGTGCGAGGGACACCTCGGGATTCTCCTCGAGTCTTGGCATGGCAGTTGGGACGCGTCTCCATGTGAGGCGGGAGACCCAGGGTCCCTTTTCACGTGCCATAGGGATCCTGGGACTCCTATCCATTTTCAAGAGGAGTCAGGTATCTATTCCTTTGGAATCATTGATCTCCGCGGACCTCTCGAGTTTTCAAAGGATGTGAGGCCTGCGGTCGCGATGAGGCGGAGAACTAGGTCTTTCTCTGTGGTCTCCACAGGGGATTCAGACATCCCTTCGTCTTGGGAGATGCAAGACGAACCTGCATTCAATTCCCTGCAGGGATATCCGGCATTACTTCGAGTCAGAGCATCTCGGTGTCCATTCCACTTGAGGCCACAAACTCAGGGTCCCTCTCACATACCTGTAGCTGAGAGAAGCCTTCTCTTGAGGTGCTTGTGAAAAGTTGGTTTTCCTCTTAAGTCGAAGCCAGGGACTAAGCTCTCATCTCGAGTTGATTTTGGGTCCACGGAGCCCTTTCGTGCTGCTACAGTGACCTGAGGATCCCTCTAGACTTGAGACAGTGACTTTGGGTTTTCTCTGGAGTGCCATCAAGAATATCAAGTTTCCTTTCACGTTTGATGTGGAACACGGAATTGCTCTGCACGCAGTCCAGGGGAATCGGGCCTCATCTCGCGGCGAGGGGGAAGTCTCATTGTTTTTCTCGAGTTGCGGCCGGAACCTAGGGTATATTCTCGAGTTATGACAGGGAGGGCCCTTCCAGACACGTGTTTGTTCAGCGATGTCAGGACTCCTGCCTAGGTGCGAGGGACACCTCGGGATTCTCCTCGAGTCTTGGCATGGCAATTGGGACGGGTCTCCACGTGAAGTGGAAAACCCAGGGTCCCTTTCCACGTGCCACAGGGATCCTGGGACTCCTATCCATTTTCAAGAGGAGTCAGGTATCGACTCCTTTGGAAGCATTGATCTCTGCGGACCTCTCGAGTTTTCAAAGGATGTGAGGCCTCCGGTCGTGATGAGGCGGAGAACTAGGTCTTTCTCTGTGGTCTCCACAGGGGATTCAGACATGCCTTCGTCTTGGGAGATGCAAGATGAGCCTGCATTCAATTCACTGCAGGGATATCCGGCCTTACTTCGAGTCAGAGCATCTCGGTGTCCATTCCACTTGAGGCCACAAATTCAGGGTCCATCTCACATACCTGTAGCTGAGAGAAGCCTCCTCTTGAGTTGTTTGTGGAAACTTGGTATTCCTCTTGAGTCGAAGCTAGGGACTAAGCTCTCATCTCGAGTTGATTTGGGGTCCACTGAGCCCTTTTGTGTTGCTCCAGTGACCTCAGGATCCCTGTAGACTTGAGACAGTGACTTTGGGTTTTCTCTGGAGTGCCATCAAGGAAATCAAGGCTCCTTTCACGTTTGATGTGGAACACGGAATTGCTCTGCACGCAGTGCAGGGAAATCGGGCCTCAATTCACGGCGAGGGGGAAGTCTCATGGTTTTTCTCGAGTTGCGGCCGGAACCTGGGGTATATTCTCGAGTTACTACGGGCAGGGCCCTTCCAGACACGTGTTGGTTCAGCGACGTCAGGACTCCTGCCTAGGTGCGAGGGACACCTCGGGATTCTCCTTGAGTCTTGGCATGGCATTTGCGACGCGTCTCCACGTGAGGCGGGAGACCCAGGGTCCCTTTCCACGTGCCACAGGGATCCTGGGACTCCTATCCATTTTCAAGAGGAGTCAGGCATCGTTTCCTTTGGAGGCATTGATCTCCGTGGGCCTCTCGAGGTTTCAAAGGATGTGAGGCCTCCGGTCGTGATGAGGCGGAGAACTAGGTCTTTCTCTGTGGTCTCCACAGGGGATTCAGACATGCCTTCGTCTTGGGAGATGCAAGATGAGCCTGCATTCAATTCACTGCAGGGATATCCAGCCTTACTTCGAGTCAGAGCATCTCGGTGTCCATTCCACTTGAGGCCACAAACTCAGGGTCCCTCTCACATATCTGTAGCTGAAAGAAGACTCCTCTTGAGGTGCTTGTGGAAAGTTGCTATTCCACTTGAGTCGAAGCCAGGGACTAAGCTCTCATCTCGAGTTGATTTAGGGTCCAGGGAGCCCTTTCATGGTGCTACAGTGACCTCAGGATCCCTCTAGAGTTGAGACAGTGATCTTGGGTTTTCTCTGGAGTGCCATCAAGGAAATCAAGGCTCCTTTCACGTTTGATGTGGAACACGGAATTGCTCTGCACGCAGTGCAGGGGAATCGGGCCTCATCTCGCGGCGAGGGGGAAGTCTCATGGTTTTTCTCGAGTAGCGGCCGGAACCTGGGGTATATTCTGGAGTTACGACAGGGAGGGCCCTTCCAGACACGTGTTTGTTCAGCGACGTCAGGACTCCTGCCTAGGTGCGAGGGACACCTCGGGATTCTCCACGAGTCTTGGCATGGCAATTGGGACGCGTCTCCACGTGAGGCGGGAGACCCAGTGTCCCTTTCCACGTGCCACAGGGATCCTGGGACTCCTATCCATTTTCAAGAAGAGTCAGGCATCTTCTCCTTTGGAAGCATTGATCTCCGCGGACCTCTCGAGTTTTCAAAGGATGTGAGGCCTCCGGTCTCGATGAAGCGGAGAACTAGGTCTTTCTTTGTGGTCTCCACAGGGGATTCAGACAACCCTTCGTCTTGGGAGATGCAAGACGAGCCTGTATTCAATTCACTGCAGGGATATCCGGCCTTACTTCGAGTCAGAGCATCTCGGTGTCCATTCCACTTGAGGCCAGAAACTCAGGGTCCCTCTCACATACCTGTAGCTGAGAGAAGCCGCCTCTTGAGGTGCTTGTGGAAAGTTGGTATTCCTCTTGAGTCGAAGCCGGGGACTAAGTTTTCATCTCGAGTTGATTTGGGGTCCACGGAGCCCTTTCGTGTTGCGCCAGTGACCTCAGGATCCCTCTAGACTTGAGACAGTGATCTTGGGTTTTCTCTGGAGTGCCATCAAGGAAATCAAGGCTCCTTTCACGTTTGATGTGGAACACGGAATTGCTCTGCACGCAGTGCACGGGAATCGGGCCTCATCTCGCGGCAAGGGGGAAGTCTCATGGTTTTCTCGAGTTGCGGCCGGAACCTGGGGTATATTCTCGAGTTACGACGGGGAGGGCCCTTCCAGACACGTGTGTGTTCAGCGACGTCAGGACTCCTGCCTAGGTGCGAGGGACACCTCGGGATTCTCCTCGAGTCTTGGCATGGCAATTTGGACGCGTCTCCACGTGAGGCGGGAGACCCAGTGTCCCTTTCCACGTGCAACAGGGATCCTGGGACTCCTATCCATTTTCAAGAGGAGTCAGGCATCGTCTCCTTTGGAAGCATTGATCTCCGCATACCTCTCGAATTTTCAAAGGATGTGAGGCCTCCGGTCGCGAATGAGGCGGAGGACTAGGTCTTTCTATGTCGTCTCCACAGAGGATTCAGACATCCCTTCGTCTTGCGAGATGCAAGACGAGCCTGCATTCAATTCACTGCAGGGATATCCGGCCTTAAGTCGAGTGAGAGCATCTCGGTGTCCATTCCACTTGAGGCCACAAAATCAGGGTCCCTCTCACATACCTGTACCTGAGAGAAGCCTCCTCTTGAGGTGCTTGTGGAAAGTTGCTATTCCTCTTGAGTCGAAGCCAGGGACTAAGCTCTCATCTCGAGTTGATTTGGGGTCCACGGAGCCCTTTCATGTTGCTCCAGTGACCTCAGGATCCCTCTAGACTTGAGACAGTGATCTTGGGTTTTCTCTGGAGTGCCATCAAGGAAATCAAGGCTCCTTTCACGTTTGATGTGGAACACGGAATTGCTCTACACGCAGTGCAGGGGAATCGGGCCTCATCTCGCGGCGAGGGGGAAGTCTCAAGGTTTTTCTCGAGTTGCGGCCGGAACCTGGGGTATATTCTGGAGTTACGACAGGGAGGGCCCTTCCAGACACGTGTTTGTTCAGCGACGTCAGGACTCCTGCCTAGGTGCGAGGGACACCTCGGGATTCTCCTCGAGTCTTGGCATGGCAATTGGGACGCGTCTCCACGTGAGGCGGGAGACCCAGTGTCCCTTTCCACGTGCCACAGGGATCCTGGGACTCCTATCCATTTTCAAGGAGAGTCAGGCATCTTCTCCTTTGGAAGCATTGATCTCCGCGGACCTCTCGAGTTTTCAAAGGATGTGAGGCCTCCGGTCTCGATGAAGCGGAGAACTAGGTCTTTCTTTGTGGTCTCCACAGGGGATTCAGACAACCCTTCGTCTTGGGAGATGCAAGACGAGCCTGTATTCAATTCACTGCAGGGATATCCGGCCTTACTTCGAGTCAGAGCATCTCGGTGTCCATTCCACTTGAGGCCAGAAACTCAGGGTCCCTCTCACATACCTGTAGCTGAGAGAAGCCGCCTCTTGAGGTGCTTGTGGAAAGTTGGTATTCCTCTTGAGTCGAAGCCGGGGACTAAGTTTTCATCTCGAGTTGATTTGGGGTCCACGGAGCCCTTTCGTGTTGCGCCAGTGACCTCAGGATCCCTCTAGACTTGAGACAGTGATCTTGGGTTTTCTCTGGAGTGCCATCAAGGAAATCAAGGCTCCTTTCACGTTTGATGTGGAACACGGAATTGCTCTGCACGCAGTGCACGGGAATCGGGCCTCATCTCGCGGCAAGGGGGAAGTCTCATGGTTTTCTCGAGTTGCGGCCGGAACCTGGGGTATATTCTCGAGTTACGACGGGGAGGGCCCTTCAAGACACGTGTTTGTTCAGCGACGTCAGGACTCCTGCCTAGGTGCGAGGGACACCTCGGGATTCTCCTCGAGTCTTGGCATGGCAATTTGGACGCGTCTCCACGTGAGGCGGGAGACCCAGTGTCCCTTTCCACGTGCAACAGGGATCCTGGGACTCCTATCCATTTTCAAGAGGAGTCAGGCATCGTCTCCTTTGGAAGCATTGATCTCCGCATACCTCTCGAATTTTCAAAGGATGTGAGGCCTCCGGTCGCGAATGAGGCGGAGGACTAGGTCTTTCTATGCAGTCTCCACAGAGGATTCAGACATCCCTTCGTCTTGCGAGATGCAAGACGAGCCTGCATTCAATTCACTGCAGGGATATCCGGCCTTAAGTCGAGTGAGAGCATCTCGGTGTCCATTCCACTTGAGGCCACAAAATCAGGGTCCCTCTCACATACCTGTAGCTGAGAGAAGCCTCCTCTTGAGGTGCTTGTGGAAAGTTGGTATTCCTCTTGAGTCGAAGCCAGGGACTAAGCTCTCATCTCGAGTTGATTTGGGGTCCTCGGAGCCCTTTCGTGTTGCTCCAGTGACCTCAGGATCCCTCTAGACTTGAGACCTTGATCTTGGGTTTTCTCTGGAGTGCCATCAAGGAAACCAAGGCTCCTTTCACGTTTGATGTGGAACACGGAATTGCTCTGCATGCTGTCCAGGGAAATCGGGCCTCATGTTGGGGCGAGGGGGAAGTCTCATGGTTTTTCTCGAGTTGCGGCCGGAACCTGGGGTATATTCTCGAGTTACGACGGGGAGGGCCCTTCCAGACATGTGTTTGTTCAGCGATGTCAGGACTCCTGCCTAGGAGCAATGGACACCTCGGGATTCTCCTCGAGTCTTGGCATGGCAATTGGGACTCGTCTCCACGTGAGGCGGGAGACCCAGTGTCCCTTTCAACGTGCCACAGGCATCCTGGGACTCCTCTCTATTTTCAAGAGGAGTCAGGCATCGTCTCCTTTGGAAGCATTCATCTCCGCGGAACTCTCGAGTTTTTAAAGGATGTGAGGCCTCCGGTCGCGTTGAGGCGGAAGTCTAGGTCTCTCTGTGGTCTCCACAGGGGATTCAGACATCCCTTCGTCTTGGTAGATGCAAGACGAGCCTTCATTCAATTCACTGCAGGGATATCCAACCTTACTTCGAGTCAGAGCATCTCGGTGTCCATTCCACTTGAGGCCACAAACTCAGGGTCCCTCTCACATACCTGTAGATGAGAGAAGCCTCCTCTTGAGGTGCTTGTGGAAAGTTGGTATTCCTCTTGAGTCGAAGCCAGGGACTAAGATATCATCTCGAGTTGATTTGGGGTACACCGAGCCTTTTGTGTGTTGCTCCAGTGACCTCCGGATACCTATAGACTTGAGACAGTGATCTTGGGTTTTCTCTGGAGTGCCATCAAGGAAATCAAGGCTCCTTTCACGTTTGATGTGGAACACGGAATTGCTCTGCACGCCGTGCAGGGGAATCGGGCCTCTTCTTGCAGCGAGGGGTAAGGCTCATGGTTTTTTCGAGTTGCGGCCGGAACCTGGGGTATATTCTCGAGTTACGACGGGGAGGGCCCTTCCAGACACGTGTTTGTTCAGCGATGTCAGGACTCCTGCCTAGGAGCGATGGACACCTCGGGATTCTCCTCGAGTCTTGGCATGGCAATTGGGACTCGTCTCCACGTGAGGCGGGAGACCCAGGGTCCCTTTCCACGTGCCACAGAGATCCAGGGACTCCTATCCATTTTCAAGAGGAGTCAGGCATCGTCTCCTTTGGAAGCATTGATCTCCGCGGACCTCTCGAGTTTTCAAAGGATGTGAGGCCTGCGGTCACGATGAGGTGGAGAACTCGGTCTTTCTCTGTGGTCTCCACAGGGGATTCAGCCATCCCTTCGTCTTGGGAGATGCAAGACGAGCCTGCATTCAATTCACTGCAGGGATATCCGGCCTTACTTCGAGTCAGAGCATCTCGGTGTCCATTCCACTTGAGGCCACAAACTCAGGGTCCCTCTCACATACCTGTAGCTGAGAGAAGCCTCCTCTTGAGGTGCTTGTGGAAAGTTGGTATTCCTCTTGAGTCGAAGCCAGGGACTAAGCTCTCATCTCGAGTTGATTTGGGGTCCACGGAGCCCTTTCGTGTTGCTCCAGTGACCTCAGGATCCCTCTAGACTTGAGACAGTGATCTTGGGTTTTCTCTGGAGTGCCATCAAGGAAATCAAGGCTCCTTTCACGTTTGATGTGGAACACGGAATTGCTCTGCACGCAGTGCACTGGAATCGGGCCTCATCTCGCGGCGAGGGGGAAATCTCATGGTTTTTCTCGAGTTGCGGCCGGAACCTGGGGTATATTCTCGAGTTACGACGGGGAGGGCCCTTCCAGACACGGGTTTGTTCAGCGACGTCAGCACTCCTGCCTAGGTGCGAGGGACACCTCGGGATTCTCCTCGAGTCTTGGCATGGCAATTTGGACGCGTCTCCACGTGAGGCGGGAGACCCAGGGTCCCTTTCCACGTGCCACAGGGATCTTGGGACTCCTATCCATTTTCAAGAGGAGTCAGGCATCGTCTCCTTTGGATGCATTGATCTCTGCGGACCTCTCGAGTTTTCAAAGGATGTGAGGCCTGCGGTCGCGATGAGGCGGAGAACTCGGTCTTTCTCTGTGGTCTCCACAGGGGATTCAGACATCCCTTCGTCTTGGGAGATGCAAGACGAGCCTGCATTCAATTCACTGCAGGGATATCCGGCCTTACTTCGAGTCAGAGCATCTCGGTGTCCATTCCACTTGAGGCCACAAACTCAGGGTCCCTCTCACATACCTGTAGCTGAGAGAAGCCTCCTCTTGAGGTGCTTGTGGAAAGTTGGTATTCCTATTGAGTCGAAGCCAGGGACTAAGTTCTCATCTCGAGTTGATGTGGGGTCCACGGAGCCCTTTCGTGTTGCTCCAGTGACGTCAGGATCCCTCTAGACTTGAGACAGTGATCTTGGGTTTTCTCTGGAGTGCCATCAAGGAAATCAAAGCTCCTTTCACGTTTGATGTGGAACACGGAATTGCTCTGCACGCAGTGCAGGGGAATCGGGCCTCATTGAAAGGTTGCTGCTGAACGATAAGACGCGGGATTCTTGGCCTCCGGAGGAGACGAATTCAATCCGGGGCCAGAGGCGAGGCTGGATCGCTCAGAGCTTTTGTGTAATAAAGTTTTATTAAAGTATAGAGAAAGCTTCTGACATAGGCATTAGAAGGGGGCAAAAGAGTACCCCCCTCCTAGTGTTTAGCTGTATGTTATATAGTCACTCACAGTCTGTTAATGAAATGAAAGGAATGTCATAAAATTTAGAATGGCATCAGATAATCCATCCCAGGCCATAAAACGATTGACTGGAATCTTGTAGAAGGGCAGAATACCAACAAATAGTTCCATTTACATAGATTAGGGGAACAATACCTGAGTAAGTAAGTTAGGCCATTTGGCGGAACCAACTTGAAGGTAGAGTCTGGGGTTCATTAACATAGCTTAAGACAACATTTCCATACGAAAAAGGAATGTATTGGTTAACTCAAAGTCTGAGAGTAGTTAGCTTTAGGTGAGACCAGGTGTCATGGCAACACAGAATGTTAAGACAAACCTCCTTTTAAATTTGTATAGAGAAGGAAAAACAGATTTCTTCCTGCAGCTTAAGAGAGATAAAAATGTCTGGCACTTACAGCCTCTTTCCTCCATTTGGAGACCCCTGGCCTTCCTGCCTGTTACCCTCTCATCATCTCCCGGCGAGGGGGAAGTCTCATGGTTTTTCTCGAGTTGCGGCCGGAACCTGGGGTATATTCTCGAGTTACGAAGGGGAGGGCCCTTCCAGACACGTGTTTGTTTAGCGACGTCAGGACTCCTGCCTAGGTGCGAGGGACACCTCGGGATTCTCCTCGAGTCTTGGCATGGCAATTTGGACGCGTCTCCACGTCACGCGGGAGACCCAGGGTCCCTTTCCACGTGCCACAGGGATCCTGGGACTCCTATCCATTTGCAAGAGGAGTCAGGCATCGTCTCCTTTGGAAGCATTGATCTCCGCATACCTCTCGAATTTTCAAAGGATGTGAGGCCTCCGGTCACGATGAGGCGGAGGACTAGGTCTTTCTCTGTGGTCTCCACAGCGGACTCAGACATCCCTTCGTCTTGGGAGATGCAAGACGAGCCTGCATTCAATTCACTGCAGGGATATCCGGCCTTACTTCGAGTCAGAGCATCTTGGTGTCCATTCCACTTGAGGCCACAAACTGGGGGTCCCTCAAATATACCTGTAGCTGAGAGAAGCCTCCTCTTGAGGTGCTTGTGGAAAGTTGGTATTCGTCTTGACTCGAAGCCAGGGACTAAGCTCTCATCTCGAGGTGATTTGGGGTCCACGGAGCCCTTTCCTGTTGGTCCAGTGACCTTAGGATCCCTCTAGACTTGACACAGTGATCTTGGGTTTTCTCTGGAGTGCCATCAAGGAAATCAAGGCTCCTTTCACGTTTGATGTGGAACACGGAATTGCTCTGCATGCAGTTCAGGGGAATCGGGCCTAAACTCGCTGCGAGGGGGAAATCTCATGGTTTTTCTCGAGTTGCGGCCTGAACCTGGGGTATATTCTCGAGTTACGACGGGGAGGGCCCTTCCAGACACGGGTTTGTTCAGCGAGGTCAGGACTCCTGCCTAGGAGCGAGGGAATCCTCGATATTCTCCTCGAGTCTTGGCATGGCAATTGGGAGGCGTCTCCACGTGAGGCGGGAGACCAAGGGTCCCTTTCCACGTGCCACAGGGATCCTGGGACTCCTATCCTTTTTCAAGAGGAGTCAGGCATCGTCTCCTTTGGAAGCATGGATCTCCGCGGACCTCTCGAGTTTTTAAAGGATGTGAGGCCTCCGGTCGCGTTGAGGCGGAAGACTAGGTCTCTCTGTGGTCTCCACAGGGGATTCAGACATCCGTTCGTCTTGGTAGATGCAATACGAGCCTTCATTCAATTCACTGAATGGATATCCAGCCTTACTTCGAGTGAGAGCATCTCGGTGTCCATTCCACTTGAGGCCACAAACTCAGGGTCCCTCTCACATACCTGTAGATGAGAGAAGCCTCCTCTTGAGGTGCTTGTGGAAAGTTGGTATTCTTCTTGGTCGAAGCCAGGGACTAAGATATCATCTCGAGTTGATTTGGAGTACACGGAGCCTTTTCGTGTTGCTCCAGTGACCTCTGGATACCTATAGACTTGAGACAGTGATCTTGGGTTTCTCTGGTGTGCCATCAAGGAAATCAAGTCTCCTTTCACGTTTGATGTGGAACACGGAATTGCTCTGCACGCAGTGCAGGGGAATCGGGCCTCATCTCGCGGTGAAGGGGAAATTTCATGGTTTTTCTCGAGTTGCGGCCGGAACCTGGGGTATATTCTAGAGTTACGACGGGGAGGGCCCTTCCAGACACGTGTTTGTTCAGCGACGTCAGGACTCCTGCCTAGGTGCGAGGGACACCTCGGGATTCTCCTCGAGTCTTGGCATGGCAATTTGGACGCGTCTCCACGTGAGGCGGGAGACCCAGGGTCCCTTTCCATGTGCCACAGGGATCCTGGGATTCCTATCCATTTTCAAGAGGAGTCAGGCATCGTCTCCTTTGGAAGCATTGATCTCCGCGGACCTCTCGAGTTTTCAAAGGATGTGAGGCCTCCGGTCGCGATGAGGCGGAGAATTAGGTTTTTCTCTGTGGTCTCCACAGGGGATTCAGACATCCCTTCGTCTTGGGAGATGCAAGACGAGCCTGCATTCAATTCAGTGCAGGGATATCCGGCCTTACTTCGAGTCAGAGCATCTCGGTGTCCATTCCACTTGAGGCCACAAACTCAGGGTCCCTCTCACATACCTGTAGCGGAGAGAAGCCTCCTCTTGAGGTGCCTGTGGAAAGTTGGTATTCCTCTTGAGTCGAAGCCAGGGACTAAGCTCTCATCTCGAGTTGATTTGGGGTCCACGGAGCCCTTTCGTATTGCTCCAGTGACCTCAGGATCCCTCTAGACTTGAGACAGTGATCTTGGGTTTTCTCTGGAGTGCCATCAAGGAAATCAAGGCTCCTTTCACTTTTGATGTGGAACACGGAATTGCTCTGCACGCCGGGCAGGGGAATCGGGGTCATCTCGTGGCGAGGGGGAAGTCTCATGGTTTTTCTCGAGTTGCGGCCGGAACCTGGGGTATATTCTCGAGTTACGATTGGGAGGGCCCTTCCAGACACGTGTTTGTTCAGCGACGTCAGGACTCCTGCCTAGGTGCGAGGGACACCTCGGGATTCTCCTCGAGTCTTGGCAGGGCAATTGGGATGCGTCTCCACGTGAGGCGGGAGACCCAGGGTCCCTTTTCACGTGCCACAGGGATCCTGGGACTCCTATCCATTTTCAAGAGGAGTCAGGCATCGTCTCCTTTGGAAGCATTGATCTCCGCGGACCTCTCGAGTTTTCAAAGGATGTGAGGCCTTCGGTCGCGATGAGGCGGAGGACTAGGACTTTCTCTGTCGTCTCCAGAGTGGATTCAGACATCCCTTCGTCTTGGGAGATGCAAGACGAGCCTGCATTCAATTCACTGCAGGGACATCCGGCCTTACTTCGAGTCAGAACATCTCGGTATCCATTCCACTTGAGGCCACAAACTCAGGGTCCTCTCACATACCTGTAGCTGAGAGAAGCCTCCTCTTGAGGTGCTTGTGGAAAGTTGGTATTCCTCTTGAGTCGAAGCCAGGGACTAAGCTCTCATCTCGAGTTGATTTGGGGTCCACGGAGCCCTTTCGTGTTGCTCCAGTGACCTCAGGATCCCTCTAGACTTGAGACAGTGACTTTGGGTTTCTCTGGAGTGCCATCAAGGAAATCAAGGCTCCTTTCACGTTTGATGTGGATAACGGAATTGCTCTGCACGCAGTGCAGGGGAATCGGGCCTCATCTTGCGGCGAGGGTGAAGTCTCAGGGTTTTTCTCGAGTTGCAGCCGGAACCTGGGGTATATTCTCGAGTTACGACTGGGAGGGCCCTTCCAGACACGTGTTTGTTCAGCGACGTCAGGACTCCTGCCTAGGTGCGAGGGACACCTCGGGATTCTCCTCGAGTCTTGGCATGGCAATTGGGATGAGTCTCCACGTGAGGCGGGAGACCCAAGGTCCCTTTCAACGTGCCACAGGCATCCTGGGACTCCTCTCTATTTTCAAGAGGAGTCAGGCATCGTCTCCTTTGGAAGCATTGATCTCCGGGGAACTCTCGAGTTTTTAAAGGATGTGAGGGCTCCGGTCAGTTTGAGGCGGAAGTCTAGGTCTCTCTGTGGTCTCCACAGGGGATTCAGACATCCCGTCGTCTTGGTAGATGCAAGACGAGCCTTCATTCAATTCACTGCATGGATATCCAGCCTTACTTCGAGTCAGAGCATCTCGGTGTCCATTCCACTTGAGGCCACAAACTCAGGGTCCCTCTCACATACCTGTAGGTGAGAGAAGCCTCCTCTTGAGGTGCTTGTGGAAAGTTGGTATTCCTTTTCAGTCGAAGCCAGGGACTAAGATATCATCTCGAGTTGATTTGGGGTACACGGAGCCTTTTCGTGTTGCTCCAGTGACCTCTGGATACCTATAGACTTGAGACAGTGATCTGGGGTTTTCTCTGGAGTGCCATCAAGGAAATCAAGGCTCCTTTCACTTTTGATGTGGAACACGGAATTGCTCTGCACGCAGTGCAGGGGAATCGGGCCGCTTCTTGCAGCGAGGGGGAAGTCTCATGGTTTTTTCGAGTTGCGGCCGGAACCTGGGGTATATTCTCGAGTTACGAAGGGGAGGGCCCTTCCAGACACGTGTTTGTTCAGCGACGTCAGGACTCCTGCCTAGGTGTGAGGGACACCTCTGGTTTCTCCTAGAGTCTTGGCATGGCAATTGGGACGCGACTCCACGTGTGGCGGGAGACCCAGTGTCGTTTTTAACGTGCCACAGGGATCCTGGGACTCCTATCTATTTTCAAGAGGAGTCAAGCATCGTCTCCTTTGGAAGCATTGATCTCCGCGGAACTCTCGAGTTTTCAAAGGATGTGAGGCCTCCGTTCGCGTTGAGGCGGAGGACTAGGTCTTTCTCTGTGGTCTCCACAGGGGATTCAGCCATCCCTTCGTCTTGGGAGATGCAAGACGAGCCTGCATTCAATTCACTGCAGGGATATCCGGCCTTACTTCGAGTCAGAGCATCTCGGTGTCCATTCCACTTGAGGCCACAAACTCAGGGTCCCTCTCACATACCTGTAGCTAAGAGAAGCCTCCTCTTGAGGTGCTTGTGGAAAGTTGGTATTCCTCTTGAGTCGAAGCCAGGGACTAAGCTCTCATCTCGAGTTGATTTGGGGTCCACGGAGCCCTTTCGTGTTGCTCCAGTGACGTCAGGATCCCTCTAGACTTGAGACAGTGATCTTGGGTTTTCTCTGGAGTGCCATCAAGGAAATCAAAGCTCCTTTCACGTTTGATGTGGAACACGGAATTGCTCTGCACGCAGTGCAGGGGAATCGGGCCTCATTGAAAGGTTGCTGCTGAACGATAAGACGCGGGATTCTTGGCCTCCGGAGGAGACGAATTCAATCCGGGGCCAGAGACGAGGCTGGATCGCTCAGAGCTTTTGTGTAATAAAGTTTTATTAAAGTATAGAGAAAGCTTCTGACATAGGCATTAGAAGGGGGCAAAAGAGTACCCCCCTCCTAGTGTTTAGCTGTATGTTATATAGTCACTCACAGTCTGTTAATGAAATGAAAGGAATGTCATAAAATTTAGAATGGCATCAGATAATCCATCCCAGGCCATAAAACGATTGACTGGAATCTTGTAGAAGGGCAGAATACCAACAAATAGTTCCATTTACATAGATTAGGGGAACAATACCTGAGTAAGTAAGTTAGGCCGTTTGGCGGAACCAACTTGAAGGTAGAGTCTGGGGTTCATTAACATAGCTTAAGACAACATTTCCATACGAAAAAGGAATGTATTGGTTAACTCAAAGTCTGAGAGTAGTTAGCTTTAGGTGAGACCAGGTGTCATGGCAACACAGAATGTTAAGACAAACCTCCTTTTAAATTTGTATAGAGAAGGAAAAACAGATTTCTTCCTGCCGCTTAAGAGAGATAAAAATGTCTGGCACTTACAGCCTCTTTCCTCCATTTGGAGACCCCTGGCCTTCCTGCCTGTTACCCTCTCATCATCTCGCGGCGAGGGGGAAGTCTCATGGTTTTTCTCGAGTTGCGGCCGGAACCTGGGGTATATTCTCGAGTTACGAAGGGGAGGGCCCTTCCAGACACGTGTTTGTTTAGCGACGTCAGGACTCCTGCCTAGGTGCGAGGGACACCTCGGGATTCTCCTCGAGTCTTGGCATGGCAATTTGGACGCGTCTCCACGTCACGCGGGAGACCCAGGGTCCCTTTCCACGTGCCACAGATATCCTGGGACTCCTATCCATTTGCAAGAGGAGTCAGGCATCGTCTCCTTTGGAAGCATTGATCTCCGCATACCTCTCGAATTTTCAAAGGATGTGAGGCCTCCGGTCGCGATGAGGCGGAGGACTAGGTCTTTCTCTGGTCTCCACAGCGGACTCAGACATCCCTTCGTCTTGGGAGATGCAAGACGAGCCTGCATTCAATTCACTGCAGGAATATCCGGCCTTACTTCGAGTCAGAGCATGTCAGTGTCCATTCCACTTGAGGCCACAAACTGGGGGTCCCTCAAATATACCTGTAGCTGAGAGAAGCCTCCTCTTGAGATGCTTGTGGAAAGCTGGTATTCGTATTGACTCGAAACCAGGGACTAAGCTCTCATCTCGAGGTGATTTGGGGTCCACGGAGCCCTTTCCTGTTGGTCCAGTGACCTCAGGATCCCTCTAGACTTGACACAGTGATCTTGGGTTTTCTCTGGAGTGCCATCAAGGAAATCAAGGCTCCTTTCACGTTTGATGTGGAAGACGGAATTACTCTGCATGCAGTTCAGGGGAATCGGGCCTAAATCGCTGCGAGGGGGAAATCTCATGGTTTTTCTCGAGTTGCGGCCCGAACCTGGGGTATATTCTCGAGTTACGACGGGGAGGGCCCTTCCAGACACGGGTTTGTTCAGCGACGTCAGGACTCCTGCCTAGGAGCGAGGGAATCCTCGGGATTCTCCTCGAGTCTTGGCATGGCAATTGGGAGGCGTCTCCACGTGAGGCGGGAGACCCAGGGTCCCTTCGAACGTGCCACAGGGATCCTGGGACTCCTATCCATTTTCAAGAGGAGTCAGGCATCGTCTCCTTTGGAAGCATGGATCTCCGCGGACCTCTCGAGTTTTCACATGATGTGAGGCCTCCGGTCGCGATGAGGCGGATACTAGGTCTTTCTCCGTGGTCTCCACAGGGGATTCAGATATCCCTTCGTCTTGGGAGACGCAAGACGAGCCTGCATTCAATTCACTGCAGAGATATCCGGCCTGACTTCGAGTCAGAGCGTCTCAGTGTCCATTCCACTTGAGGCCACAAACTCAGGGTCCCTCTCACATACCTGTAGCTGAGAGAAGCCTCCTCTTGAGGTGCTTGTGGAAAGTTGGTATTCCTCTTGAGTCGAAGCCAGGGACTAAGCTCTCATCTCGAGTTGATTTGGGGTCCACGGAGCCCTTTCGTGCTGCTACAGTTACCTCAGGATCCCTCTAGACTTGAGACAGTGACTTTGGGTTTTCTCTGGAGTGCCATCAAGGAAATCAAGGCTCCTTTCATGTTTGATGTGGAACACGGAATTGCTCTGCACACAGTGCAGGGGAATCGGGCCTCATCTCGCGGCGAGTGGGAAGTCTCATGGTTTTTCTCGAGTTGCGGCCGGAACCTGGGGTATATTCTCGAGTTATGACGGGGATTGCCCTTCCAGACACGTGTTTGTTCACCGACGTCAGGACTCCTGCCTAGGTGCGAGGGACACCTCGGGATTCTCCTCGAGTCTTGGCATGGCAATTGGGACGCGTCTCCACGTGAGGCGGGAGACCCAGGGTCCCTTTCCACGTGCCACAGGGATCCTGGGACTCCTATGCATTTTCAAGAGGAGTCAGGCATCGTCTCCTTTGGAAGCATTGATCTCCGCGGACCTCTCGAGTTTTCAAAGGATGTGAGGCCTCCGGTCGCGATGAGGCAGAGGACTAGGTCTTTCTCTGTCGTCTCCACAGGGGATTCAGACATCCCTTCGTCTTGGGAGATGCAAGACGAGCCTGCATTCAATTCACTGCAGGAATATCCAGCCTTACTTCTAGTCAGAGCATCTTGGTGTCCATTCCACTTGAGGCAACAAACTCAGGGTCCCTCTCACATACCTGTAGCTGAGAGAAGCCTCCTCTTGAGGTGCTTGTGTAAAGTTGGTATTCCTCTTGAGTCGAAGCCAGGGACTAAGCTCTCATCTCGAGTTGGTTTGGGGTCCACGGAGCCCTTTCATGTTGCTGCAGTGACATCAGGATCCCTCTAGACTTGAGACAGTGATCTTGGGTTTTCTCTGGAGTGCCATCAAGGAAATCAAGGCTCCTTTCACTTTTGATGTGGAACACGGAATTGCTCTGCACGCAGTGCAGGGGAATCGGGCCTCATCTCACGGCGAGGGGGAAGTCTCATGGTTTTTCTCAAGTTGCGGCCGGAACCTGGGGTATATTCTGGAGTTACGACGGGGAGGGCCCTTCCAGACACGGGTTTGTACAGCGACGTCAGGACTCCTGCCTAGGTGCGAGGGACACCTCGGGATTCTCCTCGAGTCTTGGCATGGCAATTTGGACGCGTCTCCACGTGAGGCGGGAGACCCAGGGTCCCTTTCCACGTGCCACAGGGATCCTGGGACTCCTATCCATTTTCAAGAGGAGTCAGGCATCGTCTCCTTTGCAAGCATTGATCTCCGCGGACCTCTCGAGTTTTCTAAGGATGTGAGGCCTCCGGTCGCCATGAGGCGGAGAACTCGGTCTTTCTCTGTGGTCTCCACAGGGGATTCAGACATCCCTTCGTCTTGGGAGATGCAAGACGAGCCTGCATTCAATTCACTGCAGGGATATCCGGCCTTACTTCGAGTCAGAGCATCTCGGTGTCCATTCCACTTGAGGCCACAACCTCGGGGTCCCTCAAATATACCTGTAGCTGAGAGAAGCCTCCTGTTGAGGTGCTTGTGGAAAGTTGGTATTCCTCTTGAGTCAAAGCCAGGGACTAAGCTCTCATCTCGAGTTGATTTGGGGTCCACGGAGCCCTTTCCTGTTGGTCCAGTGACCTCAGGATTCCTCTAGACTTGAGACAGTGATCTTGGGTTTTCTTTGGAGTGCCATCAAGGAAATCAAGGCTCCTTTCACGTTTGATGTGGAACACGGAATTGCTCTGCATGCAGTGCACGGGAATCGGGACTCAACTCGCGGCGAGGGGGAAATCTCATGGTTTTTCTCGAGTTTCGGCCCGAACCTGGGGTATATTCTCGAGTTACGACGGGGAGGGCCCTTCCAGACACGTGTTTGTTCAGCGACGTCAGGACTCCTGCCTAAGTGCGAGGGACACCTCGGGATTCTCCTCGAGTCTTGGCATGGCAATTTGGACGCGTCTCCACGTGAGGCGGGAGACCCAGGGTCCCTTTCCATGTGCCACAGGGATCCTGGGATTCCTATCCATTTTCAAGAGGAGTCAGGCATCGTCTCCTTTGGAAGCATTGATCTCCGCGGACCTCTCGAGTTTTCAAAGGATGTGAGGCCTCCGGTCGCGATGAGGCGGAGAATTAGGTTTTTCTCTGTGGTCTCCACAGGGGATTCAGACATCCCTTCGTCATGGGAGATGCAAGACGAGCCTGCATTCAATTCACTGCAGGGATATCCGGCCTTACTTCGAGTCAGAGCATCTCGGTGTCCATTCCACTTGAGGCCACAAACTCAGGGTCCCTCTCACATACCTGTAGCGGAGAGAAGCCTCCTCTTGAGGTGCCTGTGGAAAGTTGGTATTCCTCTTGAGTCGAAGCCAGGGACTAAGCTCTCATCTCGAGTTGATTTGGGGTCCACGGAGCCCTTTCGTGTTGCTCCAGTGACCTCAGGATCCCTCTAGACTTGAGACAGTGATCTTGGGTTTTCTCTGGAGTGCCATCAAGGAAATCAAGGCTCCTTTCACTTTTGATGTGGAACACGGAATTGCTCTGCACGCCGGGCAGGGGAATCGGGGTCATCTCGTGGCGAGGGGGAAATCTCATGGTTTTTCTCGAGTTGCGGCCGGAACCTGGGGTATATTCTCGAGTTACGATTGGGAGGGCCCATCCAGACACGTGTTTGTTCAGCGACGTCAGGACTCCTGCCTAGGTGCGAGGGACACCTCGGGATTCTCCTCGAGTCTTGGCAGGGCAATTGGGATGCTTCTCCACGTGAGGCGGGAGACCCAGGGTCCCTTTCCACGTGCCACAGGGATCCTGGGACTCCTATCCATTTTCAAGAGGAGTCAGGCATCGTCTCCTTTGGAAGCATTGATCTCCGCGGACCTCTCGAGTTTTCAAAGGATGTGAGGCCTTCGGTCGCGATGAGGCGGAGGACTAGGACTTTCTCTGTCATCTCCAGAGGGGATTCAGACATCCCTTCGTCTTGGGAGATGCAAGACGAGCCTGCATTCAATTCACTGCAGGGATATCCGGCCTTACTTCGAGTCAGAACATCTCGGTATCCATTCCACTTGAGGCCACAAACTCAGGGTCCTCTCACATACCTGTAGCTGAGAGAAGCCTCCTCTTGAGGTGCTTGTGGAAAGTTGGTATTCCTCTTGAGTCGAAGCCAGGGACTAAGCTCTCATCTCGAGTTGATTTGGGGTCCACGGAGCCCTTTCGTGTTGCTCCAGTGACCTCAGGATCCCTCTAGACTTGAGACAGTGACTTTGGGTTTCTCTGGAGTGCCATCAAGGAAATCAAGGCTCCTTTCACGATTGATGTGGAACACGGAATTGCTCTGCACGCAGTGCAGGGGAATCGGGCCTCATCTTGCGGCGAGGGTGAAGTCTCAGGGTTTTTCTCGCGTTGCAGCCGGAACCTGGGGTATATTCTCGAGTTACGACTGGGAGGGCCCTTCCAGACACGTGTTTGTTCAGCGACGTCAGGACTCCTGCCTAGGTGCGAGGGACACCTCGGGATTCTCCTCGAGTCTTGGCATGGCAATTGGGATGAGTCTCCACGTGAGGCGGGAGACCCAAGGTCCCTTTCAACGTGCCACAGGCATCCTGGGACTCCTCTCTATTTTCAAGAGGAGTCAGGCATCGTCTCCTTTGGAAGCATTGATCTCCGGGGAACTCTCGAGTTTTTAAAGGATGTGAGGGCTCCGGTCAGTTTGAGGCGGAAGTCTAGGTCTCTCTGTGGTCTCCACAGGGGATTCAGACATCCCTTCGTCTTGGTAGATGCAAGACGAGCCTTCATTCAATTCACTGCATGGATATCCAGCCTTACTTCGAGTCAGAGCATCTCGGTGTCCATTCCACTTGAGGCCACAAACTCAGGGTCCCTCTCACATACCTGTAGGTGAGAGAAGCCTCCTCTTGAGGTGCTTGTGGAAAGTTGGTATTCCTTTTCAGTCGAAGCCAGGGACTAAGATATCATCTCGAGTTGATTTGGGGTACACGGAGCCTTTTCGTGTTGCTCCAGTGACCTCTGGATACCTATAGACTTGAGACAGTGATCTGGGGTTTTCTCTGGAGTGCCATCAAGGAAATCAAGGCTCCTTTCACTTTTGATGTGGAACACGGAATTGCTCTGCACGCAGTGCAGGGGAATCGGGCCGCTTCTTGCAGCGAGGGGGAAGTCTCATGGTTTTTTCGAGTTGTGGCCGGAACCTGGGGTATATTCTCGAGTTACGAAGGGGAGGGCCCTTCCAGACACGTGTTTGTTCAGCGACGTCAGGACTCCTGCCTAGGTGTGAGGGACACCTCTGGTTTCTCCTAGAGTCTTGGCATGGCAATTGGGACGCGACTCCACGTGTGGCGGGAGACCCAGTGTCGTTTTTAACGTGCCACAGGGATCCTGGGACTCCTATCTATTTTCAAGAGGAGTCAGGCATCGTCTCCTTTGGAAGCATTGATCTCCGCGGAACTCTCGAGTTTTCAAAGGATGTGAGGCCTCCGTTCGCGTTGAGGCGGAGGACTAGGTCTTTCTCTGTGGTCTCCACAGGGGATTCAGCCATCCCTTCGTCTTGGGAGATGCAAGACGAGCCTGCATTCAATTCACTGCAGGGATATCCGGCCTTACTTCGAGTCAGAGCATCTCGGTGTCCATTCCACTTGAGGCCACAAACTCAGGGTCCCTCTCACATACCTGTAGCTAAGAGAAGCCTCCTCTTGAGGTGCTTGTGGAAAGTTGGTATTCCTCTTGAGTCGAAGCCAGGGACTAAGCTCTCATCTCGAGTTGATTTGGGGTCCACGGAGCCCTTTCGTGTTGCTCCAGTGACCTCAGGATCCCTCTAGACTTGAGACAGTGATCTTGGGTTTTCTCTGGAGTGCCATCAAGGAAATCAAGGCTCCTTTCACGTTTGATGTGGAACACGGAATTGCTCTGCACGCAGTGCAGGGGAATCGGGCCTCATCTCGCGGCGAGGGGGAAATCTCATGGTTTTTCTCGAGTTGCGGCCGGAACCTGGGGTATATTCTCGAGTTACGACGGGGAGGGCCCTTCCAGACACGGGTTTGTTCAGCGACGTCAGCACTCCTGCCTAGGTGCGAGGGACACCTCGGGATTCTCCTCGAGTCTTGGCATGGCAATTTGGACGCGTCTCCACGTGAGGCGGGAGACCCAGGGTCCCTTTCCACGTGCCACAGGGATCTTGGGACTCCTATCCATTTTCAAGAGGAGTCAGGCATCGTCTCCTTTGGAAGCATTGATCTCTGCGGACCTCTCGAGTTTTCAAAGGATGTGAGGCCTGTGGTCGCGATGAGGCGGAGAACTCGGTCTTTCTCTGTGGTCTCCACAGGGGATTCAGACATCCCTTCGTCTTGGGAGATGCAAGACGAGCCTGCATTCAATTCACTGCAGGGATATCCGGCCTTACTTCCAGTCAGAGCATCTCGGTGTCCATTCCACTTGAGGCCACAAACTCAGGGTCCCTCTCACATACCTGTAGCTGAGAGCAGCCTCCTCTTGAGGTGCTTGTGGAAAGTTGGTATTCCTATTGAGTCGAAGCCAGGGACTAAGTTCTCATCTCGAGTTGATGTGGGGTCCACGGAGCCCTTTCGTGTTGCTCCAGTGACGTCAGGATCCCTCTAGACTTGAGACAGTGATCTTGGGTTTTCTCTGGAGTGCCATCAAGGAAATCAAAGCTCCTTTCACGTTTGATGTGGAACACGGAATTGCTCTGCACGCAGTGCAGGGGAATCGGGCCTCATTGAAAGGTTGCTGCTGAACGATAAGACGCGGGATTCTTGCCCTCCGGAGGAGACGAATTCAATCCGGGGCCAGAGACGAGGCTGGATCGCTCAGAGCTTTTGTGTCATAAAGTTTTATTAAAGTATAGAGAAAGCTTCTGACATAGGCATTAGAAGGGGGCAAAAGAGTACCCCCCTCCTAGTGTTTAGCTGTATGTTATATAGTCACTCACAGTCTGTTAATGAAATGAAAGGAATGTCATAAAATTTAGAATGGCATCAGATAATCCATCCCAGGCCATAAAACGATTGACTGGAATCTTGTAGAAGGGCAGAATACCAACAAATAGTTCCATTTACATAGATTAGGGGAACAATACCTGAGTAAGTAAGTTAGGCCGTTTGGCGGAACCAACTTGAAGGTAGAGTCTGGGGTTCATTAACATAGCTTAAGACAACATTTCCATACGAAAAAGGAATGTATTGGTTAACTCAAAGTCTGAGAGTAGTTAGCTTTAGGTGAGACCAGGTGTCATGGCAACACAGAATGTTAAGACAAACCTCCTTTTAAATTTGTATAGAGAAGGAAAAACAGATTTCTTCCTGCCGCTTAAGAGAGATAAAAATGTCTGGCACTTACAGCCTCTTTCCACCATTTGGAGACCCCTGGCCTTCCTGCCTGTTACCCTCTCATCATCTCGCGGCGAGGGGGAAGTCTCATGGTTTTTCTCGAGTTGCGGCCGGAACCTGGGGTATATTCTCGAGTTACGAAGGGGAGGGCCCTTCCAGACACGTGTTTGTTTAGCGACGTCAGGACTCCTGCCTAGGTGCGAGGGACACCTCGGGATTCTCCTCGAGTCTTGGCATGGCAATTTGGACGCGTCTCCACGTCACGCGGGAGACCCAGGGTCCCTTTCCACGTGCCACAGGGATCCTGGGACTCCTATCCATTTGCAAGAGGAGTCAGGCATCGTCTCCTTTGGAAGCATTGATCTCCGCATACCTCTCGAATTTTCAAAGGATGTGAGGCCTCCGGTCGCGATGAGGCGGAGGACTAGGTCTTTCTCTGGTCTCCACAGCGGACTCAGACATCCCTTCGTCTTGGGAGATGCAAGAGGAGCCTGCATTCAATTCACTGCAGGAATATCCGGCCTTACTTCGAGTCAGAGCATGTCGGTGTCCATTCCACTTGAGGCCACAAACTGGGGGTCCCTCAAATATACCTGTAGCTGAGAGAAGCCTCCTCTTGAGATGCTTGTGGAAAGCTGGTATTCGTATTGACTCGAAACCAGGGACTAAGCTCTCATCTCGAGGTGATTTGGGGTCCACGGAGCCCTTTCCTGTTGGTCCAGTGACCTCAGGATCCCTCTAGACTTGACACAGTGATCTTGGGTTTTCTCTGGAGTGCCATCAAGGAAATCAAGGCTCCTTTCACGTTTGATGTGGAAGACGGAATTGCTCTGCATGCAGTTCAGGGGAATCGGGCCTAAATCGCTGCGAGGGGGAAATCTCATGGTTTTTCTCGAGTTGCGGCCCGAACCTGGGGTATATTCTCGAATTACGACGGGGAGGGCCCTTCCAGACACGGGTTTGTTCAGCGACGTCAGGACTCCTGCCTAGGAGCGAGGGAATCCTCGGGATTCTCCTCGAGTCTTGGCATGGCAATTGGGAGGCGTCTCCACGTGAGGCGGGAGACCCAGGGTCCCTTCGAACGTGCCACAGGGATCCTGGGACTCCTATCCATTTTCAAGAGGAGTCAGGCATCGTCTCCTTTGGAAGCATGGATCTCCGCGGACCTCTCGAGTTTTCACATGATGTGAGGCCTCCGGTCGCGATGAGGCGGAGTACTAGGTCTTTCTCCATGGTCTCCACAGGGGATTCAGATATCCCTTCGTCTTGGGAGACGCAAGACGAGCCTGCATTCAATTCACTGCAGAGATATCCGGCCTGACTTCGAGTCAGAGCGTCTCAGTGTCCATTCCACTTGAGGCCACAAACTCAGGGTCCCTCTCACATACCTGTAGCTGAGAGAAGCCTCCTCTTGAGGTGCTTGTGGAAAGTTGGTATTCCTCTTGAGTCGAAGCCAGGGACTAAGCTCTCATCTCGAGTTGATTTGGGGTCCACGGAGCCCTTTCGTGCTGCTACAGTTACCTCAGGATCCCTCTAGACTTGAGACAGTGACTTTGGGTTTTCTCTGGAGTGCCATCAAGGAAATCAAGGCTCCTTTCATGTTTGATGTGGAACACGGAATTGCTCTGCACACAGTGCAGGGGAATCGGGCCTCATCTCGCGGCGAGTGGGAAGTCTCATGGTTTTTCTCGAGTTGCGGCCGGAACCTGGGGTATATTCTCGAGTTATGACGGGGATTGCCCTTCCAGACACGTGTTTGTTCACCGACGTCAGGACTCCTGCCTAGGTGCGAGGGACACCTCGGGATTCTCCTCGAGTCTTGGCATGGCAATTGGGACGCGTCTCCACGTGAGGCGGGAGACCCAGGGTCCCTTTCCACGTGCCACAGGGATCCTGGGACTCCTATCCATTTTCAAGAGGAGTCAGGCATCGTCTCCTTTGGAAGCATTGATCTCCGCGGACCTCTCGAGTTTTCAAAGGATGTGAGGCCTCCGGTCGCGATGAGGCAGAGGACTAGGTCTTTCTCTGTCGTCTCCACAGGGGATTCAGACATCCCTTCGTCTTGGGAGATGCAAGACGAGCCTGCATTCAATTCACTGCAGGAATATCCAGCCTTACTTCTAGTCAGAGCATCTCGGTGTCCATTCCACTTGAGGCCACAAACTCAGGGTCCTCTCACATACCTGTAGTTAAGAGAAGCCTCCTCTTGAGGTGCTTGTGTAAAGTTGGTATTCCTCTTGAGTCGAAGCCAGGGACTAAGCCTTCATCTCGAGTTGATTTGGGGTCCACAGAGCCCTTTCGTGTTGCTCCAGTGACCTCAGGATCCCTCTAGACTTGAGACAGTGATCTTGGGTTTTTTCTGTAGTGCCATCAAGGAAATCAAGGCTCCTTTCACGTTTGATGTGGAACAAGGAATTGCTCTGCACGCAGCACAGGGGAATCGGGCATCATTTCGCGGCGAGGGCGAAGTCTCATGGTTTTTCTCGAGTTGCGGCCGGAACCTGGGGTATATTCTCGAGTTACGACGGGGAGGACCCTTCCAGACACGTGTTTGTTCAGCGACGTCAGGACTCCTGCCTAGGTGCGAGGGACACCTCGGGATTCTCCTCGAGTCTTGGCATGGCAATTGGGACGCGTCTCCACGTGAGGCGGGAGACGAAGGTCCCTTTCCACGTGCCACAGGGATCCTGGGACTCCTATCCATTTTCAAGAGGAGTCAGGCATCGTCTCCTTTGGAAGCATTGATCTCCGCGGAACTCTCGAGTTTTCAAAGAATGTGAGGCCTCCTGTCGCGATGAGGCGGTGAACTAGGTCTTTCTCTGTGGGCTCCACAGGGGATTAAGACATCCCTTCATCTTGGGAGATGCAAGACGAGCCTGCATTCAATTCACTGCAGGAATATCCGGCCTTACTTCGAGTCAGAGCATCTCAGTATCCATTCCACTTGAGGCCACAAACTCAGGGTCCTCTCACATACCTGTAGCTGAGAGAAGCCTCCTCTTGAGGTGCTTGTGGAAAGTTGGTATTCCTCTTGAGTCGAAGCCAGGGTCTAAGCTCTCATCTCGAGTTGATTTGGGGTCCACGGAGCCCTTTCGTGTTGCTCCAGTGACCTCAGGATCCCTCTAGACTTGAGACAGTGATCTCTGGATTTCTCTGGAGTGCCATCAAGGAAATCAAGGCTCCTTTCACGTTTCATGTGGAACACGGAATTGCTCTGCAAGCAGTGCCGGGGAATCGCACCCCATTTCGCGGCGAGGGGGAAGTTTAATGGTTTTCCTTGAGTTGCGGCCGGAACCTGGGGTATACTCTCGAGTTACGACGGGGAGGGCCCTTCCGGACACGTGTTTGTTCAGCGGCGTCAGGACTCCTGCCTAGGTGCGAGGGACACCGCGGGATTCTCCTCGAATCTTTGCATGGCAATTGGGACGCATCTCCACGTGAAGCGGGAGACCCAGGGTCCCCGTCCATGTGGACAGGGATCCTGGGACTCCTAACCATTTTCAAGAGGATTCAGGCATCGTCTCCTTTGGAAGCATTGATCTCGGCGGACCTCTCGAGTTTTCAAAGGATGTGAGCCCTCCGGTCGCGATGAGGCAGAGAACTAGGTCTTTCTCTGTCGTCTCCACAGGGGATTCAGACATCCCTTCGTCTTGGGAGATGCAAGACGAGCCTGCATTCAATTCACTGCAGGGATATCCGGCCTTACTTCGAGTCAGAGCATCTCGGTGTCCATTCCACTTGAGGCCACAAACTCAGGGTCCCTCTAATATACCTGGAGCTGAGAGACGCCTCCTCTTGAGGTGCTTGTGGAAAGTTGGTATTCCTCTTTATTCGAAGCCAGGGACTAAGCTCTCATCTCGAGTTGATTTGGGGTCCACGGAGCCCTTTCGTGTTGCTCCAGTGACCTCAGGATCCCTCTAGACTTGAGACAGTGATCTTGGGTTTTCTCTGGAGTGCCATCAAGGAAATCAAGGCTCCTTTCACGTTTGATGTGGAACACGGAATTGCTCTTCACGCAGTGCAGGGGAATCGGGCCTCATCTCGCGGCGAGGGGGAAGTCTCATGCTTTTTCTCGAGTTGCGGCCGGAACCTGGGGTATATTCTGGAGTTACGACGGGGAGGGCCCTTCCAGACACGTGTTTGTTCAGCGACGTCAGGACTCCTTCCGAGGTGCGACGGACAACTCGAGATTCTCCTCGAGTCTTGGCATGGCAATTGGGACGCGTCTCCACGTGAGGCAGGAGACCCAGTGTCCCTTTCCACGTGCCACAGGGATCCTGGGACTCCTATCCATTTTCAAGAGGAGTCAGGCATCGTCTCCTTTGGAAGCATTGATCTCCGCAGACCTCTCATGTTCTCAAAGCATGTGAGGCCTCCGGTCGCGATGAGGCGGAGATCTAGGTCTTTCTCTGTCGTCTCCCCAGGGGATTCAGACATCCCTTCTTCTTGGGAGATGCAAGACAAGCCTGCATTCAGTTCTCTGCTGGGATATCCGGGCTTACTTCGAGTCAGAGCATCTCGGTGTCCAGTCCACTTGAGGCCACAAACTCAGGGTCCCTCTCACATACCTGTAGCTGAGAGAAGCCTCCTCTTGAGGTGCTTGTGGAAAGTTGGTATTCCTCTTGAGTCGAAGCCAGGGACTAAGCTCTCATCTCGAGTTGATTTGGGGTGCCCAGAGCCCTTTCGTGTTGCTAAAGTGACCTCAGGATCCTTCTAGACTTGAGACAGTGATCTTGGGTTTTCTCTAGAGTGCCATCAAGGAAATCAAGGCTCCTTTCACGTTTGATGTGGAACACGGAATTGCTCTGCACGCAGTCCAGGGGAATCGGGCCTCATCTTGCAGCGAGGGGGAAGTCTCATGGTTTTTCTCGAGTTGCGGCCGGAACCTGGGGTATATTCTCGAGTTACGACGGGGAGGGCCCTTCCAGACACGTGTTTGTTCAGCGACGTCAGGACTCCTGCCTAGGGGCGAGGGACATCTCGGGATTCTCCTCGAGTCTTGGCATGGCAATTGGGACGCGTCTCCACGTGAGGCAGGAGACCCAGGGTCCCTTTCCACGTGCCACAGGGATCATGGGACTCCTATCCATTTTCAAGAGGAGTCAGGCATCGTCTCCTTTGGAAGCATTGTTCTGCGCGGACCTCTCGAGTTTTCAAAGGATGTGAGGCCACCGGTCGCGATGAGGAGGAGAACTAGGTCTTTCTCTGTGGTCTCCACAGGGGATTCAGACATCCCTTCGTCTTGGGAGATGCAAGACGAGCCTGCATTCATTTCACTGCAGGGATATCCGGCCTTCCTTCGAGTCAGAGCATCTCAGTGTCCATTCCACTTGAGGCCACAAACTCAGGATCCTCTCAAATAGCTGTAGCTGAGAGAAACCTCCTCTTGAGGTGCTTGTGGAAAGTTGGTATTCCTCTTGAGTCGAAGCCAGGGACTAAGCTCTCATCTCGAGTTGATTTGGGGTCCACGGAGGCCTTTCGTGTTGCTCCAGTGACCTCAGGATCCCTCTAGACTTGAGACAGTGATCTTGGGTTTTCTCTGGAGTGCCATCAAGGAAATCAAGGCTCCTTTCACGTTTGATACGGAACACGGAATTGCTCTGCACGCAGTTCAGGGGAATCGGGACTCATCTCGCGGCGAGGGGGAAGTCCTATGGTTTTTCTCGAGTTGCGGCCGGAACCTGGGGTATATTCTGGAGTTACGACGGGGAGGGCCCTTCCAGACACATGTTTTTTCAGCGACGTCAGGACTCCTGCCTAAGTGCGAGGGACACCTCGGGATTCTCCTCGAGTCTTGGCATGGCAATTGGGACGCGTCTCCACGTGAGGCGGGAGACCTAGGGTCTCTTTCCACGTGCCACAGGGATCCTGGGACTCCTATCCATTTTCAAGAGGAGTCAGGCATCGTCTCCTTTGGAAGCATTGATCTCCGCGGACCTCTTGACTTTTCAAAGGATGTGAGGCCTCCGGTCGCGTTGATGCGGAGGACTAGGTCTTTCTCTGTGGTCTCCAAAGGAGACTCAGACAACCCTTCGTCTTGGGAGATGAAAGACGAGACTGCATTCATTTCACTGCAGGGATATCCGGCCTTACTTCGAGTCAGAGCATCTCGGTGTCCATTCAACTTGAGGCCACAAACTCATGGTCCCTCTCACATACCTGTAGCTGAGAGAAGCCTCCTCTTGAGGTGGTTGTGGAAAGTTGGTATTACTCTTGAGTCGAAGCCAGGGACTAAGCTCTCATCTCGAGTTGATTTGGGGTCCACGGAGCCCTTTCCTGTTGCTCCAGTGACCTCAGTATCCCTCTAGACTTGAGACAGTGATCTTGGGTTTTCTCTGGAGTGCCATCAAGGAAATCAAGGCTCCATTCACGTTTGATGTGGAACACGGAATTGCTCTGCACGCAGTGCAGGGGAATCGGGCCTCATCTCGCGGCGAGGGGGAAGTTTCATGGTTTTTCTCGAGTTGCGGCCGGAACCTGGGGTATATTCTCGAGTTACGACGGGGAGGGCCCTTCCAGACACGTGTTTGTTCAGTGACGTCAGGACTCCTGCCTAGGTGCGAGGGACACCTCGGGATTCTCCTCGAGTCTTGGCATGGGAATTGGGTCGCGTCTCCAAGTGAGGCGGGAGACCCAGGGTCCCTTTCCACGTGCCACAGGGATCCTGGGACTCCTATCCATTTTCAAGAGGAGTCAGGCATCGTCTCCTTTGGAAGAATTGATCTCCGCGGACCTCTCGAGTTTTCAAAGATGTGAGGCCTCCGGTCGCCTGGAGGCGGAGGACTAGGTCTTTCTCTGTGGTCTCCACAGGGGATTCAGACATCCCTTCGTCTTGGGAGATGCAAGACGAGCTTGTATTCAATTCACTGCAGCTATATTCGGCCTTACTTCGAGTCAGAGCATCTCGGTGTCCATTCCACTTGATGCCACAAACTCAGGGTCCCTCTAACATACCTGTAGCTGAGAGACGCCTCCTCTTGAGGTGCTTGTGGAAAGTTGGTATTCCTCTTGAGTCTAAGCCAGGGACTAAGCTCTCATCTCGAGTTGATTTGTTGTCCACGGAGCCCTTTCGTGTTGCTCCAGTGACCTCAGGATCCCTCTAGACTTGAGACAGTGTACTTGGGTTTTCTCTGGAGTGCCATCAAGGAAATCAAGGCTCCTTTCACGTTTGATGTGGAAAACGGAATTGCTCTGCATTCAGTGCAGGGGAATCGGGCCTCATCTCGCGGCGAGGGGGAAGTCTCATGGTTTTTCTTGAGTTGCGGCCGGAACCTAGGGTATATTCACGAGTTACGACGGGGAGGGCCCTTCCAGACACGTGTTTGTTCAGCGACGTCAGGCCTCCTGCCTAAGTGCGAGGGACACCTCGGGATTCTGCTCGAGTCTTGGCATGGCAATTGGGACGCGTCTCCACGTGAGGCGGGAGACACAGCGGCCATTTCCACGTGCCACAGGGATCCTGGGACTCCTATCCATTTTCAAGAGGAGTCAGGCATCGTCTCCTTCGGAAGTATTGATCTCCGCGGACCTCTCGAGTTTTCAAAGGATATGAGGCCTCCGGTTGCCTTGAGGTGGAGGACTAGGTCTTTCTCTGTGGTCTCCACAGGGGATTCGGACATCCCTTCGTCTTGGGAGATGCAAGACGAGCCTGCATTCAATTCACTGCAGGGAAATCCAGCCTTATTTCGAGTCAGAGCATCTCGGTGTCCATTCCACTTGAGGCCACAAACTCAGGGTCCCTCTCACATATCTGTAGCTGAGAGAAGTCTCCTCTTGAGGTGCTTGTGGAAAGTTGGTATTCCTCTTGAGTCGAAGCCAGGGACTAAGCTCTCATCTCGAGTTGATTTGAGGTCCACGGATCCCTTTCGTGTTGCTCCAGTGACCTTAGGATCCCTCTAGACTTGAGACAGTGATCTTGGGTTTTCTCTGGAGTGCCATCAAGGAAATCAAGGCTCCTTTCACGTTTGATGTGGAACACGGAATTTCTCTGCACGCAGTGCAGGGCATCGGGTCTCATCTCGCGGCGAGGGGGAAGTCTCATGGTTTTTCTCGACTTGCGGCCGGAACCTGGGGTATATTCTCGAGTTACGTCTGGGAGGGACCTTCTAGACACGTGTTTGTTCAGCGACGTCAGGACTCCTGCCTAGGTGCGAGGGACACCTCGGGATTCTCCTCGAGTCTTGGCAGGGCAATTGGGACGCGTATCCACGTGAGGCGGGAGACCCAGGGTCCCTTTCCACGTGCCACAGGGATCCTGGGACTCCTATCCGTTTTCAAGAGGAGTCAGGCATCGTCTCGTTTGGAAGCATTGATCTCCGCAGTCCTCTCGAATTTTCAAAGGATGTGAGGCCTCCGGTCGCGATGAGGCGGAAAATGAGGTCTTTCTCTGTGGTCTCCGCAGGGGTTTCAGACATCCCTTCATCTTGGGAGATGCAAGACGAGCCTGCATTCAATTCACTGCAGGGATATCCGGCCTTACTTCGAGTCAGAGCATCTCGGTGTCCATTCCACTTGAGGCCACAAACTCAGGGTCCCTCTCACATACCTGTAGCTAAGAGAAGCCTCCTCTTGAGGTGCTTGTGGAAAGTTGGTATTCCTCTTGAGTCGAAGCCAGGGACTAAGCTCTCATCTCGAGTTGATTTGGGGTCCACGGAGCCCTTTCGTGTTGCTCCAGTGACCTCAGGATCCCTCTAGACTTGAGACAGTGATCTTGGGTTTTCTCTGGAGTGCCATCAAGGAAATCAAGGCTCCTTTCACGTTTGATGTGGAACACGGAATTGCTCTGCACGCAGTGCAGGGGAATCGGGCCTCATCTCGCGGCGAGGGGGAAATCTCATGGTTTTTCTCGAGTTGCGGCCGGAACCTGGGGTATATTCTCGAGTTACGACGGGGAGGGCCCTTCCAGACACGGGTTTGTTCAGCGACGTCAGCACTCCTGCCTAGGTGCGAGGGACACCTCGGGATTCTCCTCGAGTCTTGGCATGGCAATTTGGACGCGTCTCCACGTGAGGCGGGAGACCCAGGGTCCCTTTCCACGTGCCACAGGGATCTTGGGACTCCTATCCATTTTCAAGAGGAGTCAGGCATCGTCTCCTTTGGAAGCATTGATCTCTGCGGACCTCTCGAGTTTTCAAAGGATGTGAGGCCTGTGGTCGCGATGAGGCGGAGAACTCGGTCTTTCTCTGTGGTCTCCACAGGGGATTCAGACATCCCTTCGTCTTGGGAGATGCAAGACGAGCCTGCATTCAATTCACTGCAGGGATATCCGGCCTTACTTCGAGTCAGAGCATCTCGGTGTCCATTCCACTTGAGGCCACAAACTCAGGGTCCCTCTCACATACCTGTAGCTGAGAGCAGCCTCCTCTTGAGGTGCTTGTGGAAAGTTGGTATTCCTATTGAGTCGAAGCCAGGGACTAAGTTCTCATCTCGAGTTGATGTGGGGTCCACGGAGCCCTTTCGTGTTGCTCCAGTGACGTCAGGATCCCTCTAGACTTGAGACAGTGATCTTGGGTTTTCTCTGGAGTGCCATCAAGGAAATCAAAGCTCCTTTCACGTTTGATGTGGAACACGGAATTGCTCTGCACGCAGTGCAGGGGAATCGGGCCTCATTGAAAGGTTGCTGCTGAACGATAAGACGCGGGATTCTTGGCCTCCGGAGGAGACGAATTCAATCCGGGGCCAGAGACGAGGCTGGATCGCTCAGAGCTTTTGTGTCATAAAGTTTTATTAAAGTATAGAGAAAGCTTCTGACATAGGCATTAGAAGGGGGCAAAAGAGTACCCCCCTCCTAGTGTTTAGCTGTATGTTATATAGTCACTCACAGTCTGTTAATGAAATGAAAGGAATGTCATAAAATTTAGAATGGCATCAGATAATCCATCCCAGGCCATAAAACGATTGACTGGAATCTTGTAGAAGGGCAGAATACCAACAAATAGTTCCATTTACATAGATTAGGGGAACAATACCTGAGTAAGTAAGTTAGGCCGTTTGGCGGAACCAACTTGAAGGTAGAGTCTGGGGTTCATTAACATAGCTTAAGACAACATTTCCATACGAAAAAGGAATGTATTGGTTAACTCAAAGTCTGAGAGTAGTTAGCTTTAGGTGAGACCAGGTGTCATGGCAACACAGAATGTTAAGACAAACCTCCTTTTAAATTTGTATAGAGAAGGAAAAACAGATTTCTTCCTGCCGCTTAAGAGAGATAAAAATGTCTGGCACTTACAGCCTCTTTCCTCCATTTGGAGACCCCTGGCCTTCCTGCCTGTTACCCTCTCATCATCTCACGGCGAGGGGGAAGTCTCATGGTTTTTCTCGAGTTGCGGCCGGAACCTGGGGTATATTCTCGAGTTACGAAGGGGAGGGCCCTTCCAGACACGTGTTTGTTTAGCGACGTCAGGACTCCTGCCTAGGTGCGAGGGACACCTCGGGATTCTCCTCGAGTCTTGGCATGGCAATTTGGACGCGTCTCCACGTCACGCGGGAGACCCAGGGTCCCTTTCCACGTGCCACAGGGATCCTGGGACTCCTATCCATTTGCAAGAGGAGTCAGGCATCGTCTCCTTTGGAAGCATTGATCTCCGCATACCTCTCGAATTTTCAAAGGATGTGAGGCCTCCGGTCGCGATGAGGCGGAGGACTAGGTCTTTCTCTGGTCTCCACAGCGGACTCAGACATCCCTTCGTCTTGGGAGATGCAAGACGAGCCTGCATTCAATTCACTGCAGGAATATCCGGCCTTACTTCGAGTCAGAGCATGTCGGTGTCCATTCCACTTGAGGCCACAAACTGGGGGTCCCTCAAATATACCTGTAGCTGAGAGAAGCCTCCTCTTGAGATGCTTGTGGAAAGCTGGTATTCGTATTGACTCGAAACCAGGGACTAAGCTCTCATCTCGAGGTGATTTGGGGTCCACGGAGCCCTTTCCTGTTGGTCCAGTGACCTCAGGATCCCTCTAGACTTGACACAGTGATCTTGGGTTTTCTCTGGAGTGCCATCAAGGAAATCAAGGCTCCTTTCACGTTTGATGTGGAAGACGGAATTGCCCTGCATGCAGTTCAGGGGAATCGGGCCTAAATCGCTGCGAGGGGGAAATCTCATGGTTTTTCTCGAGTTGCGGCCCGAACCTGGGGTATATTCTCGAGTTACGACGGGGAGGGCCCTTCCAGACACGGGTTTGTTCAGCGACGTCAGGACTCCTGCCTAGGAGCGAGGGAATCCTCGGGATTCTCCTCGAGTCTTGGCATGGCAATTGGGAGGCGTCTCCACGTGAGGCGGGAGACCCAGGGTCCCTTCGAACGTGTCACAGGGATCCTGGGACTCCTATCCATTTTCAAGAGGAGTCAGGCATCGTCTCCTTTGGAAGCATGGATCTCCGCGGACCTCTCGAGTTTTCACATGATGTGAGGCCTCCGGTCGCGATGAGGCGGAGTACTAGGTCTTTCTCCATGGTCTCCACAGGGGATTCAGATATCCCTTCGTCTTGGGAGACGCAAGACGAGCCTGCATTCAATTCACTGCAGAGATATCCGGCCTGACTTCGAGTCAGAGCGTCTCAGTGTCCATTCCACTTGAGGCCACAAACTCAGGGTCCCTCTCACATACCTGTAGCTGAGAGAAGCCTCCTCTTGAGGTGCTTGTGGAAAGTTGGTATTCCTCTTGAGTCGAAGCCAGGGACTAAGCTCTCATCTCGAGTTGATTTGGGGTCCACGGAGCCCTTTCGTGCTGCTACAGTTACCTCAGGATCCCTCTAGACTTGAGACAGTGACTTTGGGTTTTCTCTGGAGTGCCATCAAGGAAATCAAGGCTCCTTTCATGTTTGATGTGGAACACGGAATTGCTCTGCACACAGTGCAGGGGAATCGGGCCTCATCTCGCGGCGAGTGGGAAGTCTCATGGTTTTTCTCGAGTTGCGGCCGGAACCTGGGGTATATTCTCGAGTTATGACGGGGATTGCCCTTCCAGACACGTGTTTGTTCACCGACGTCAGGACTCCTGCCTAGGTGCGAGGGACACCTCGGGATTCTCCTCGAGTCTTGGCATGGCAATTGGGACGCGTCTCCACGTGAGGCGGGAGACCCAGGGTCCCTTTCCACGTGCCACAGGGATCCTGGGACTCCTATCCATTTTCAAGAGGAGTCAGGCATCGTCTCCTTTGGAAGCATTGATCTCCGCGGACCTCTCGAGTTTTCAAAGGATGTGAGGCCTCCGGTCGCGATGAGGCAGAGGACTAGGTCTTTCTCTGTCGTCTCCACAGGGGATTCAGACATCCCTTCGTCTTGGGAGATGCAAGACGAGCCTGCATTCAATTCACTGCAGGAATATCCAGCCTTACTTCTAGTCAGAGCATCTCGGTGTCCATTCCACTTGAGGCCACAAACTCAGGGTCCTCTCACATACCTGTAGTTAAGAGAAGCCTCCTCTTGAGGTGCTTGTGTAAAGTTGGTATTCCTCTTGAGTCGAAGCCAGGGACTAAGCCTTCATCTCGAGTTGATTTGGGGTCCACAGAGCCCTTTCGTGTTGCTCCAGTGACCTCAGGATCCCTCTAGACTTGAGACAGTGATCTTGGGTTTTTTCTGTAGTGCCATCAAGGAAATCAAGGCTCCTTTCACGTTTGATGTGGAACAAGGAATTGCTCTGCACGCAGCACAGGGGAATCGGGCATCATTTCGCGGCGAGGGCGAAGTCTCATGGTTTTTCTCGAGTTGCGGCCGGAACCTGGGGTATATTCTCGAGTTACGACGGGGAGGACCCTTCCAGACACGTGTTTGTTCAGCGACGTCAGGACTCCTGCCTAGGTGCGAGGGACACCTCGGGATTCTCCTCGAGTCTTGGCATGGCAATTGGGACGCGTCTCCACGTGAGGCGGGAGACGAAGGTCCCTTTCCACGTGCCACAGGGATCCTGGGACTCCTATCCATTTTCAAGAGGAGTCAGGCATCGTCTCCTTTGGAAGCATTGATCTCCGCGGAACTCTCGAGTTTTCAAAGAATGTGAGGCCTCCTGTCGCGATGAGGCGGTGAACTAGGTCTTTCTCTGTGGGCTCCACAGGGGATTAAGACATCCCTTCATCTTGGGAGATGCAAGACGAGACTGCATTCAATTCACTGCAGGAATATCCGGCCTTACTTCGAGTCAGAGCATCTCAGTATCCATTCCACTTGAGGCCACAAACTCAGGGTCCTCTCACATACCTGTAGCTGAGAGAAGCCTCCTCTTGAGGTGCTTGTGGAAAGTTGGTATTCCTCTTGAGTCGAAGCCAGGGTCTAAGCTCTCATCTCGAGTTGATTTGGGGTCCACGGAGCCCTTTCGTGTTGCTCCAGTGACCTCAGGATCCCTCTAGACTTGAGACAGTGATCTCTGGATTTCTCTGGAGTGCCATCAAGGAAATCAAGGCTCCTTTCACGTTTCATGTGGAACACGGAATTGCTCTGCAAGCAGTGCCGGGGAATCGCACCCCATTTCGCGGCGAGGGGGAAGTTTAATGGTTTTCCTTGAGTTGCGGCCGGAACCTGGGGTATACTCTCGAGTTACGACGGGGAGGGCCCTTCCGGACACGTGTTTGTTCAGCGGCGTCAGGACTCCTGTCTAGGTGCGAGGGACACCGCGGGATTCTCCTCGAATCTTTGCATGGCAATTGGGACGCGTCTCCACGTGAAGCGGGAGACCCAGGGTCCCCGTCCATGTGGACAGGGATCCTGGGACTCCTAACCATTTTCAAGAGGATTCAGGCATCGTCTCCTTTGGAAGCATTGATCTCGGCGGACCTCTCGAGTTTTCAAAGGATGTGAGCCCTCCGGTCGCGATGAGGCAGAGAACTAGGTCTTTCTCTGTCGTCTCCACAGGGGATTCAGACATCCCTTCGTCTTGGGAGATGCAAGACGAGCCTGCATTCAATTCACTGCAGGGATATCCGGCCTTACTTCGAGTCAGAGCATCTCGGTGTCCATTCCACTTGAGGCCACAAACTCAGGGTCCCTCTAATATACCTGGAGCTGAGAGAAGCCTCCTCTTGAGGTGCTTGTGGAAAGTTGGTATTCCTCTTTATTCGAAGCCAGGGACTAAGCTCTCATCTCGAGTTGATTTGGGGTCCACGGAGCCCTTTCGTGTTGCTCCAGTGACCTCAGGATCCCTCTAGACTTGAGACAGTGATCTTGGGTTTTCTCTGGAGTGCCATCAAGGAAATCAAGGCTCCTTTCACGTTTGATGTGGAACACGGAATTGCTCTTCACGCAGTGCAGGGGAATCGGGCCTCATCTCGCGGCGAGGGGGAAGTCTCATGCTTTTTCTCGAGTTGCGGCCGGAACCTGGGGTATATTCTGGAGTTACGACGGGGAGGGCCCTTCCAGACACGTGTTTGTTCAGCGACGTCAGGACGCCTGCCTAGGTGCGAGGGAAACCTCGGGATTCTCCTCGAGTCTTTGCATTGCAATTGGGACGCGTCTCCCCGTGAGGCGGGAGACCCAGGTTCCCTTTTCACGTGCCACAGATATCCTGGGACTTCTATCCATTTTCAAGAGGAGTCAGGCATCGTCTCCTTCGGAAGTATTGATCTCAGCAGACCTCTCCAGTGTTCAAAGGATATGAGGCCTCCGGTCACGATGAGGTGGAGGACTAGGTCTTTCTCTGTTGTCTCCACAGGGGATTCAGACAACCCTTTGTCTTGGGAGATGCAAGACGAGCCTGCATTCAATTCATTGCAGGGATATCAGGCCTTACTTCGAGTCAGAGCATCTCAGTATCCATTCCACTTGAGGCAACAAACTCAGGGGCCCTCTCACATACCTGTAGCTGAGAGAAGCCTCCTCTTGAGGTGCTTGTGGAAAGTTGGTATTCCTCTTGAGTCGAAGCCAGGGACTAAGCTCTCATCTCGAGTTGATTTGGGGTCCACGGAGCCCTTTCGTGCTGCTACAGTGACCTGAGGATCCCTCTAGACTTGAGACAGTGACTTTGGGTTTTCTCTGGAGTGCCATCAAGGAAATCAAGGCTCCTTTCACGTTTGATGTGGAACACGGAATTGCTCTGCACGCAGTGCAGGGGAATCAGGCCTCATCTCTCAGCGAGGGGGAAGTCTCATGGTTTTTCTCGAGTTGTGGCCGGAACCTGGGGTATATTCTCGAGTTATGACGGGGAGGGCCCTTCTAGACACGTGTTTGTTCAGCGACGTCAGGACTCCTTCCGAGGTGCGACGGACAACTCGAGATTCTCCTCGAGTCTTGGCATGGCAATTGGGACGCGTCTCCACGTGAGGCAGGAGACCCAGTGTCCCTTTCCACGTGCCACAGGGATCCTGGGACTCCTATCCATTTTCAAGAGGAGTCAGGCATCGTCTCGTTTGGAAGCATTGATCTCCGCAGTCCTCTCGAATTTTCAAAGGATGTGAGGCCTCCGGTCGCGATGAGGCGGAAAATGAGGTCTTTCTCTGTGGTCTCCGCAGGGGTTTCAGACATCCCTTCATCTTGGGAGATGCAAGACGAGCCTGCATTCAATTCACTGCAGGGATATCCGGCCTTACTTTGAGTCAGAGCATCTCGGTGTCCATTCCACTTGAGGCCACAAACTCAGGGTCCCTCTAACATACCTGTTGCTGAGAGAAGCCTCCACTTGAGGTGCTTGTGGAAAGTTGGTATTCCTCTTGAGTCTAAGCCAGGGACTAAGCTCTCATCTCGAGTTGATTTGTTGTCCACGGAGCCCTTTCATGTTGCTCCAGTGACCTCAGGATCCCTCTAGACTTGAGACAGTGTACTTGGGTTTTCTCTGGAGTGCCATCAAGGAAATCAAGGCTCCTTTCACGTTTGATGTGGAAAACGGAATTGCTCTGCATTCAGTGCAGGGGAATCGGGCCTCATCTCGCGGCGAGGGGGAAGTCTCATGGTTTTTCTTGAGTTGCGGCCGGAACCTAGGGTATATTCTCGAGTTACGACGGGGAGGGCCCTTCCAGACACGTGTTTGTTCAGCGACGTCAGGACTCCTGCCTACGTGCGAGGGACACCTCGGGATTCTCCTCGAGTCTTGGCATGGCAATTGGTATGCGTCTCCACGTGAGGCGGGAGACCCAGGTTCCCTTTCCACATGCCACAGGGATCCTGGGTCTCCTATCCATTTTCAAGAGGAGTCAGCATCGTCTCCTTTGGAAGCATTGATCTCTGCAGACCTCTCGAGTTTTCAATGGATGTGAGGCCTCCGGTCGCGATGAGGCGGAGGACTAGGTCTTTCTCTGTGGTCTCCTCAGGGGATTCAGACATCCCTTCGTCTTGGGAGATGCAAGACGAGCCTGCATTCAATTCACTGCAGGGATATCCGGCCTTACTTCGAGTCAGAGCATCTCGGTGTCCATTCCACTTGAGGCCGCAAACTCAGGGTCCGTCTCACATACCTGTAGCTGAGAGAAGCCTCCTCTTGAAGTGATTATGGAAAGTTGGTATTCCTCTTGAGTCGAAGCCAGGGACTAAGCTCTCATCTCGAGTTTTTTGGCGACCATGGAGCCCTTTCGTGTTGCTCCAGTGACCTCAGGATCCCTCTAGACTTGAGACAGTGATCTTGGGTTTTCTCTGGAGTGCCATCAAGGAAATCAAGGCTCCTTTCACGTTTGATGTGGAACACGGAATTGCTCTGCATGCAGTGCAGGGGAATCGGGCCTCAACTCGCGGCGAGGGTGAAATCTCATTGTTTTTCTCGAGTTGTGGCCGTAACCTGGGGTATATTCTCGAGTTATGACAGGGAGGGCCCTTCCAGACACGTGTTTGTTCAGCGATGTCAGGACTCCTGCCTAGGTGCGAGGGACACCTCGGGATTCTCCTCGAGTCTTGGCATGGCAATTGGGACGCGTCTCCACGTGAAGCGGGAGACCCAGTGTCCCCGTCCATGTGGACAGGGATCCTGGAACTCCTAACCATTTTCAAGAGGATTCAGGCATCGGCTCCTTTGGAAGCATTGATCTCCGTGGACCTCTCGAGTTTTCAAAGGATGTGAGGCCTCCGGTCGCGATGAGGCGGAGAACTAGGTCTTTGTCTGTCGTCTCCACAGCGGATTCAGACATCCCTTCCTCTTGGGAGATGCAAGACGAGCCTGCATTCAATTCATTGCAGGGAAATCTGGCCTTACTTCGAGCCAGAGCATCTCGGTGTCAATTCCACTTGAGGCAACAAACTCAGGGGCCCTCTCACATACCTGTAGCTTAGAGAATCCTCCTCTTGAGGTGCTTGTGGAAAGTTCGCATTCTTCTTGAGTCGAAGCTAGGGACTAAGCGCTCATCTCGAGTTGATTTGTGGTCCACGGAGCCCTTTCGTGTTGCTCCAGTGACCTCAGGATCCCTCTAGACTTGAGACAGTGAACTTGGGTATTCTCTGGAGTGCCATCAAGGAAATCAAGGCTCCTTTCACGTTTGATGTCGAAAACGGAATTGCTCTGCAAGCAGGGCAGGGGAATCGGGCCTCATCTCGCGGCGAGAGGGAAGTCTCATGGTTTTTCTCGAGTTACGGCCGGAACCTGGGGTATATTCTCGAGTTACGACGGGGAGGGCCCTTCCAGACACGTGTTTGTTCAGCGACGTCAGGACTCCTGCCTAGGTGTGAGGGACACTCGGGATTCTTCTCGAGTCTTGGCATGGCAATTGGGTCGCGTCTCCACGTGAGGCGTGAGACCCAGGGTCCCTTTCCACGTGCCACAGGGATCCTGGGACTCCTATCCATTTTCAAGAGGAGTCAGGCATCATCTCCTTTGGAAGCATTGATCTCCGCGTACCTCTCGAGTTTTAAAAGGATGTGAGGCCTCCGCTCGCGATGATGCGGAGAACTAGGTCTTTCTCTGTGGTCTCCACAGGGGATTCAGACATCCCTTCTTCTTGGGAGATACAAGACAAGCCGGCATTCAATTCACTGCAGGGATATCCGGCCTTACTTCGAGTCAGAGCATCTCGGTGTCCATTCCACTTGAGGCCACACACTCAGGGTCCCTCTCACATACCTGTAGCTGAGAGAAGCCTCCTCTTGAGGTCCTTGTGGAAAGTTGGTATTCCTCTTGAGTCGAAGCCAGGGACTAAGCTCTCATCTCGAGTTGATTTGGGCTGCACGCAGCCCTTTCGTGTTGCTCCAGAGACCTCAGGATCCCTCTAGACTTGAGACAGTGATCTTGGGTTTTCTCTGGAGTGCCATCAAGGAAATCAAGGCTCCTTTCACGTTTGATGTGGAACACGGAATTGCTGTGCACACAGTGCAGGGGAATCGGGCCTCAACTCGCGGCGAGGGGGAAATCTCATGGTTTTTCTCGAGTTGCGGCCGGAACCTTGGGTATATTCTCGAGTTACGATGGGGAGGGCCCTTCCAGTCATGTGTTTGTTCAGTGACGTCAGGACTCCTGCCTAGGTGCGAGGGACACCTCGGGATTCTCCTCGAGTCTTGGAATGGCAATTGGGACGCGTCTCCACGTGAGGCGGGAGACCCAGGGTCCCTTTCTTCGTGCCACAGGGATCCTGGGAGTCCTATCCATTTTCAAGAGGAGTCAGGCATCGTCTCCTTTGGAAGCATTGATCTCCGCGGACCTCTTGAGTTTTCAAATATGTGAGGCCTCCGGTCGCGTTGAGGCGCAGGACTAGGTCTTTCTCTGTGATCTGCACAGGGGATTCAGACATCCCTTCCTCTTGGGAAATGCAAGATGAGCCTGCATTCAATTCACTGCAGGGATATCCGGCCTTACTTCGAGTCAGAGCATCTCGGTGCATATTCCACTTGATGCCACAAACTCAGGGTCCCTCTCACATACCTGTAGCTGAGAGAAGCCTCCTCTTGAGGGGCTTGTGGAAAGTTCGTATTCCTCTTGAGTTGAAGCCAGGGACTAATCTATCATCTCGAGTTGATTTGGGGTCCACGGAGACCTTTGGTGTTGCTCCAGGGACCTCAGGATCCCTCTAGACTAGAGACAGTGATCTTGGGTTTTCTCTGGAGTGCCATCAAGGAAATCAAGGCTCCTTTCACGTTTGATGTGGAACACGGAATTGCTCTGCACGCAGTGCAGGGGAATCGGGCCTCATCTCGCGGCGAGGGGTAAGTCTCAGGGTTTTTTTCGAGTTGAGGACGGAACCTGGGTTATATTCTCGAGTTACGTCGGGGAGGGCCCTTCGAGACACGTGTTTCTTCAGCGACGTTAGGATTCCTGCCTAGGTGCGAGGGACACCTCGGGATTCTCCTCGAGTCTTTGCATGGCAATTCGGACGCGTCTCCACATGAGGGGGGAAACCCAGAGTCCCTTTCCACGTGCCACAGGGATCCTGGGGCTGCTATCCATTTTCAAGAGGAGTCAGGCATCCTCTCCTTTGGAAGCATTGATCTCCCCGGACCTCTCGAGTTTTCAAAGGATGTGAGGCCTGCGGTCGGGATGAGACAGAGAACTAGGTCTTTATCTATGGTTTCCACAGGGGATTCAGACATCCCTTCATCTTGGGAGATGTAAGACGAGCCTGCATTCAATTCAATGCAGGGATATCCGGCCTAACTTCGAGTCAGAGCATCTCGGTGTCCATTCCACTTGAGGCCACAAACTCAGGGTCCCTCTCACATACCTGTAGCTGGGAGAAGGCTCCTCTTGAGGTGCTTGTGGAAACTTGGTATTCCTCTTGAGTCGAAGCCAGGGACTAAGCTCTCATGTCGAGTTGATTTGGGGTCCACGGAGCCCTTTCGTGTTGCTCCAGAGACCTCAGCATCCCTCTAGACTTGAGACAGTGATCTTGGGTTTTCTCTGGAGTGCCATCAAGGAAATCAAGGCTCCTTTCACGTTTGATGTGGAACACGGAATTGCTCTGCACGCAGTCCATGGGAATTGGGCCTCATCTCGCGTCGAGGGGGAAGTCTCATGGTTTTTCTCGACTGGCGGCCGGAAGCTGCGGTATATTCTCGAGTTACGACGGGGAGGGCCCTTCCAGACACGTGTTTGTTCAGCGACCTCAGGACTCCTGCCTAGGTGCGAGGGACACCTCAGGATTCTCCTCGAGTCTTGGCATGGCAATTGGGACGTGTCTCCATGTGAGGCGGGAGACCCAGGGTCCCTTTCCACGTGCCACAGGGATCCTGGGACTCCTATCCATTTTCAAGAGGAGTCAGGCATCGTCTCCTTTGGAAGCATTGATCTCCGCAGACCTCTCGAGATTTCCAAGGATGTGAGGCCTACGGTCGCGATGAGGCGGAGGACTAGGATTTCTCTGTGATCTCCACACTGGATTCAGACATCCCTTCGTCTTGGGAGATGCAAGTCGAGCCTGCATTCAATTCACTGCAGGGATATCCGGCCTTACTTCGACTCAGAGCATCTCGGTGTCCATTCCACTTGAGGCCACAAATTCAGGGTCCCTCTCACATACATGTAGCTGAGAGAAGCCTCCTCTTGAGGTGCTTGTGGAAAGTTGGTATTCCTCTTGAGTCGAATCCAGGGACTAAGCTCTCATCACGAGTTGATTTGGGGTCCACGGAGCCCTTTCGTGTTGCTCCAGTGACCTCAGGATCCCTCTAGACTTGAGACAGTGATCTTGGGTTTTCTCTGGAGTGCCATCAAGGAAATCAAGGCTCCTTTCACGTTTGATGTGGAACACGGAATTGCTCTGCATGCATTGCAGGGGAATCGGGCCTCATCTTGCGGCGAGGGGGAAGTCTCATGGTTTTTTTCGAGTTGTGGCCGGAACCTGGGGTATATTCTCGAGTTACGACGGGGAGGGCCCTTCAAGACACGTGTTTGTTCACCGACGTCAGCACTCCTGCCTAGGTGCGAGGGACACCTCGGGATTCTCCTCGAGTCTTGGCATGGCAATTGGGACGCGTCTCCACGTGAGGCGGGAGACCCAGGGTCCCTTTTCACCTGCCACAGCGATCCTGGGACTCCTATCCATTTTCAAGAGGAGTCAGGCATCGTCTCCTTTGGAAGCATTGATCTCCGCGGACCTCTCGAGTTTTCAAAGGATGTGAGGCCTCCGCTCGCGATGAGGCGGAGAACTAGGTCTTTCTCTGTGGTCTCCACAGGGGATTCAGACATCCCTTCGTCTTGGGAGATGCAAGACGAGCCTGCATTCAATTCACTGCAGGAATATCCGGCCTTACTTCGAGTCAGAGCATCTCGGTGTCCATTCCTCTTGAGGCCACAAACTCAGGGTCCCTCTCACATAGCTTTAGCTGAGAGTAGCCTCCTCTTGAGGTGCTTGTGGAAAGTTGGTATTCTTCTTGAGTCAAAGCCAGGGAATAAGTTCTCATCTCGAGTTGATTTGAGGTAAACAGAACCCTTTCGTGTTGCTCCAGTGACCTCAGGATCCCTCTAGACTTGAGACAGTGATCTTGGGTTTTCTCTGGAGTGCCATCAAGGAAATCAAGGCTCCTTTCATGTTTGATGTGGAACGCGGAATTGCTCTGCACGCAGTGCAGGGGAATCGGGCCTCATCTCGCGGCGAGGGGGAAGTCTTATGGTTTTTTTCGAGTTGCGGCCGGAACCTGGGGTATATTCTCGAGTTACGACGGGGAGGGCCCTTTGAGACACGTGTTTGTTCAGCACATCAGGACTCCTGCCTAGGTGCGAGGGACACCTTGGAATTCTCCTCGAGTCTTGGCATGGCAATTGGGACGCGTCTCCACGTGAGGCCGGAGACCCAGGGTCCCTTTCCACGTGCCACAGGGATCCTGGGACTCCTATCCATTTTCAAGAGGAGTCAGGCATCGTCTCCTCGGGAAGCATTGATCTCCTCGGACCTCTCGAGTTTTCAAAGGAAGTGAGGCCTCCGTTCGCGTTGAGGCGGAGGACTAGGTCTTTCTCTGTGGTCTCCACAGGGGATTCAGACATCCCTTCGTCTTGGGAGATGAAAGACGAGCCTGCATTCAATTCACTGCAGGGATATCCAGCCTTACTTCGAGACAGAGCATCTCGGTGTCCATTCCACTTGAGGCCACAAACTCAGGGTCCCTCTCATATACCTGTAGCTGAGAGAAGCCTCCTCTTTAGGTGCTTGTGGAAAGTTGGTGTTCCTCTTGAGTCGAAGCCAAGGACTAAGCTCTCATCTCGAGTTGACTTGGGGTCCACAGAGCCCTTTCGTGTTGCTCCAGTGACCTCAGGATCCCTCTAGACTTGAGACAGTGATCTTGGGTTTTCTCTGGAGTGCCATCAAGGAAATCAAGGCTCCTTTCACGTTTGATGTGGAACACGGAATTGCTCTGCACGCAGTGCAGGGGAATCGGGCCTCATCTCGCGGCGAGGGTGAAGTCTCATGGTTTTTCTCGAGTTGCGGCCGGAACCTGGGGTATATTCTCGAGTTACGACGGGGAGGGCCCTTCCAGACACGTGTTTGTTCAGCGATGTCATGACTCCTTCCTAGGTGCGAGGGACACCTCGGGATTCTCCTCGAGTCTTGGCATGGCAATTGGGACGCGTCTCCACGTAAGGCGGGAGACCCAGGGTCCCTTTCCACGTGCCATAGGGATCCTAGGAATCCTATCCATTTTCAAGAGGAGTCAGGCATCGTCTCCTTTGGAAGCATTGATCTCCGCGGACCTCTCGAGTTTTCAAAGGATGTGAGGCCTCCGGTCGCGATGAGGCGGAGAACTAGGTCTTTCTCTGTGGTCTCCACAGGGGATTCAGACATCCCTTCGCCTTGGGAGATGCAAGACGAGCCTGCATTCAATTCACTGCAGGGATATCCGACCTTACTTCGAGTCAGAGCATCTCGGTGTCCATTCCACTTGAGGCCACAAACTCAGGGTCCCTCTCACATACCTGTAGCTGAGAGAAGCCTCCTCTTGAGGTGCTTGTGGAAAGTTGGTATTCCTCTTGAGTCGAAGCCAGTTACTAAGCTCTAATCTCGAGTTGATTTGGGGTCCCCCGAACCCTTTCGTGTTGCTACAGTGACCTCAGGATCCCTCTAGACTTGAGACAGTGATCTTGGGTTTTCTCTGGAGTGCCATCAAGGAAATCAAGGCTCCTTTCACGTTTGATGTGGAACACGGAATTGCTCTGCATGCAGTGCAGGGGAATCGGGCCTCATCTCGCGGCGAGGGGGAAGTCTCATGGTTTTTCTCGAGTTGCGGCAGGAACCTGGCGTATATTCTCGAGTTACGACGGGGAGGGTCCTTCCAGACACGTGTTTGTTCAGCGACGTCAGGACTCCTGCCTAGGTGCGAGGGACACCTTGGGATTCTCCTCGAGTCTTGGCATGGCAATTGTGAAGCGTCTCCACGTCAGGCAGGAGACCCAGTGTCCCTTTCCACGTGCCCCAGGGATCCTGGGGCTCCTATTTATTTTCGAGAGGAGTCAGGCATCGTCTCCTTTGGAAGCATTGATCTCCGCGGACCTCTCGATTTTTCAAAGTATGTGAGTCCTCCAGTCGCGATGAAGCGGAGAACTAGGTCTTTCTCTGTGGTCTCCACAGGGGATTTAGACATCCCTTCGTCTTGGGAGATGCAAGACGAGGCTGCATTCAATTCACTGCAGGGATATCCGGCCTTACTGCGAGTCAGAGCATCTCGGTGTCCATTCCACGTGAGGCCACAAACTCAGGGTCCCTCTCACATACCTGTAGCTAAGTGAAGACTCCTCTTGAGGTGCTTATGGAAAGTTGGTATTCCTCTTGAGTCTAAGCGAGGGACTAAGCTCTCATCACGAGTTGATTTGGGTTCCACGGAGCCCTTTCGTGTTTCTACAGTGACCTCAGGATCCCTCTAGACTTGAGACAGTGATCTTGGGTTTTCTCTGGAGTGCCATCAAGGAAATCAAGGCTCCTTTCACGTTTGATGTGGAAAACGGAATTGCTCTGCATGCAGTGCAGGGGAATCGGGCCTCATCTCGCGGCGAGGGGGAAGTCTCATGGTTTTTCTCGAGTTGCGGCCGGAACCTGGGGTATATTCTCGAGTTACGACGGGGAGGGCCCTTGCAGACACGTGTTTGTTCAGCGATGTCATGACTCCTTCCTAGGTGCGAGGGACACCTCGGGATTCTTCTCGAGTCTTGGCATGGCAATTGGGACGCGTCTCCACGTAAGGCGGGAGACCCAGGGTCCCTTTCCACGTGCCACAGGGATCCTGGGAATCCTATCCATTTTCAAGAGGAGTCAGGCATCGTCTCCTTTGGAAGCATTGATCCCGGCGGACCTCTCGAGTTTTCAAAGGATGTGAGGCCTCCGGTCGCACTGAGGCAGAGGACTAGGTCTTTCTCTGTGGTCTCCACAGGGGATTCAGACAACCCTTCGTATTGGGAGATGCAAGACGAGCCTGCATTCACTTCACTGCAGGGATATCCGGCCTTACTTCGAGTCAGAGCATCTCGAAGTCCATTCCACTTGAGGCCATAAACTCATGGTCCCTCTCACATACCTGTAGCTGAGAGAAGCCTCCTCTTGAGGTGCTTGTGGAAAGTTGGTGTTCCTCTTGAGTCGAAGCCAAGGACTAAGCTCTCATCTCGAGTTGACTTTGGGTCCTCGGAGCCCTTTTGTGTTGCTCCAGTGACCTCAGGATCCCTCTAGACTTGAGACAGTGATCTTGGGTTTTCTCTGGAGTGCCATCAAGGAAATCAAGGCTCCTTTCCTGTTTGATGTGGAACACGGAATTGCTCTGCACGCAGTGCAGGGGAATCGGGCCTCATCTCGCGGCGAGGGGGAAGTCTCATGGTTTTTCTCGAGTTGCGGCCGCAACCTGTGGTATATTCACGAGTTAAGACGGGGCGGGCTCTTCCAGACACGTGTTTGTTCAGCGACGTCAGGACTCCTACCTAGGTGCGAGGGACACCTCGGGATTCTCCTCGAGTCTTGGCATGGCAATTGGGACGCGTCTCCACGTGAGGCAGGCAACAAAGGGTCCCTTTCCACGTGCCACAGGGATCCTGGGACTCCTATCCATTTTGAAGAGGAGTCAGGCATCGTCTCCTTTGGACTCATTGATCTCCACGGACCTCTCGAGTTTTCAAAGGATGTGAGGCCTCCGGTCGCGATGAGGCGGAGAACTAGGTCTTTCTCTGTGGTCTCCACAGGGGATTCAGACATCCCTTCGTCTTGGGAGATGCAAGATGAGCGTGCATTCAATTCACTGCGGGGATATCCGGCCTTACTTCGAGTCAGAGCATCTCGGTGTCCATTCCACTTGAGGCCACAAACTCAGGGTCCCTCTCACATACCTGTAGCTGAGAAAAGGCTCCTCTTGAGGTGCTTCTGGAAAGTTGGTATTCCTCTTGAGTCGAAGCCAGGGACTAAGCTCTCATCTGGAGTTGACTTGGGGTCCACGAGCCCTTTCGTGTTGCTACAGTGACGTCAGGATCCCTCTAGACTTGAGACAGTGATCTTGGGTTTTCTCTGGAGTGCCATCAAGGAAATCAAGGCTCCTTTCACGTTTGATGTGGAACACGGAATTGCTCTGCACGCAGTGCAGGGGAATCGGGCCTCATCTCGCGGCGAGGGGGAATTCTCATGGTTTTTCTCGAGTTGCGGCCGGAACCTGGGGTATATTCTCAAGTTCCGACGGGGAGGGCCACCCCAGACACGTGTTTGTTCAAGGAAGTCAGGACTCCTGCCTAGGTGCGAGGGACACCTCGGGATTCTCCTCGAGTCTTGGCATGGCAATTGGGACGCGTCTCCACGTGAGTCGGGAGACCCAGCGTCCCTTTCCACATGCCACAGGGATCCTGGGACTCCTATCCATTTTCAAGAGGAGTCAGGCATCGTCTCCTTTGGAAGCATTGATCTCCTCGGACCTCTCGAGTTTTCAAAGGATGTGCGGCCTCCGGTCGTGATGAGGCGGAGAACTAGGTCTTTCTCTGTGGTCTCCATAGTGGATTCAGACATCCCATTGTCTTGGGAGATGCAAGATGAGCCTGCATTCAATTCACTGCCGGGATATCCGGCCTTACTTCGAGTCAGAGCATCTCGGTGTTCATTCCACGTGAGGCCACAAACTCAGGGTCCCTCTCACATACCTGTAGCTGAGAGAAGCCTCCTCTTGAGGTGTTTGTGGAAAGTTGGTATTCCTCTTGAGTCGAAGCCAGGGCCTAAGCTCTCATCTCGAGTTGATTCGGGGTCCACAGAGCCCTTTCGTGTTGCTACAGTGACCTCAGGATCCCTCTAGACTTGAGACAGTGATCTTGGATTTTCTCTGGAGTGCCATCAAGGAAATCAAGGCTCCTTTCACGTTTGATGTGGAACACGGAATTGTTCTGCACGCAGTGCAGGGGAATCGGGCCTCATCTCGCGGCGAGGGGGAAGTCTCATGGCTTTTCTCGAATTGCGGCCGGAACCTGGGGTATACTCTCCAGTTACGACGGGGAGGGCCCTTCCAGACACGTGTTTGTTCAGCGACGTCAGGACTCCTGCCTAGGTACGAGAGACACCTCGGGATTCTCCTCGAGTCTTGGCATGGCAATTGGGACGCGTCTCCACGTGAGGCGGGAGACCCAGGGTGCCTTTCCACGTGCCAAAGGGATCCTGGGACTCCTATCCTATTTCAAGAGGAGTCAGGCATCGTCTCCTTTGGAAGCATTGATCTCCGCGGACCTCTCGAGTTTTCAAAGGATGTGAGGCCTCCGTTCGCGATGAGGCGGAGAACTAGGTCTTTCTCTGAGGTCTCCACAGGGGATTCAGACATTCCTTCGTCTTGGGAGATGCAAGACGAGCCTGCATTCAATTCACTGCAGGGATATCCGGCCTTCCTTCGAGTCAGAGAATCTCGGTGTCCATTCCACGTGAGGCCACAAACTCAGGGTCCCTCTCACATACCATTAGCTGAGAGAAGCCTCCTCTTGAGGTGCTTGTGGAAAGTTGGTATTCCTCTTGAGTCGAAGCCAGGGACTAAGCTCTCATCTCGAGTTGATTCAGGGTCCACGGAGCCCTTTCGTGTTGCTACAGTGACCTCAGGATCCCTCTAGACTTGAGACAGTGATCTTGGGTTTTCTCTGGAGTGCCATCAAGGAAATCAAGGCTCCTTTGACGTTAGATGTGGAACACGGAATTGCTCTGCACGCAGTGCAGCGGAATCGGGCCTCATCTCGCGACGAGGGGGAAGTCACATGGTTTTTCTCGAGTTGCAGCCGGAACCTGGGGTATATTCTCGAGTTACGACGGGGAGGGCCCTTCCAGACACGTGTTTGTTCAGCGACGTCAGGACTCCTGCCTAGGTGCGAGGGACACATAGGGATTATCCTCGAGTCTTGGCATGGCAATTGGGACGCGTCTCCACGTGAGGCGGGAGACCCAGGGTCCCTTTCCACGTGCCACAGGGATCCTGGGACTCCTACCCATTTTCAAGAGGAGTCACTCATCGTCTCCTTTGGTAGCATTGATCTCCGCGGACCTCTCGAGTTTTCCAAGGATGTGAGGCCTCCGGTCGCGATGAGGCGGAGAACTAGGTCTTTCTCTGCGGTCTCCACAGGGGATTTAGACATCCCTTCGTCTTGGGAGATGCAAGACGAGCCTGCATTCAATTCACTGCAGGTATATCCGGCCTTACTACGAGTCAGAGCGTCTCGGTGTCCATTCCACTTGAGGCCACAAACTCAGGGTCCCTCTCACATACCTGTAGCTGAGAGATGCCTCCTCTTGAGGTGCTTGTGGAAAGTTGGTATTCCTCTTGAGTCGAAGCCAGGGACTAAGCTCTCATCTCGAGTTGATTTGGGGTCCACGGAGCCCTTTAGTGTTGCTCCAGTGACCTCAGGATCCCTCTAGACTTGAGACAGTGATCTTGGGTATTCTCTGGAGTGCCATCAAGGAAATCAAGGCTCCTTTGACGTTAGATGTGGAACACGGAATTGCTCTGCACGCAGTGCAGGGGAATCGGGCCTCATCTCGCGACGAGGGGGAAGTCACATGGTTTTTCTCGAGTTGCAGCCGAACCTGTTGTATATTCTCCAGTTACGACGGGGAGGGCCCTTCCAGACACGTGTTTGTTCAGCGACGTCAGGACTCCTGCCTAGGTGCGAGGGACACATGGGGATTCTCCTCGAGTCTTGGCATGGCAATTGGGACGCGTCTCCACATGAGGCGGGAGACCCAGGGTCCCTTTCCTCATGCCACAGGGATCCTGGGACTCCTACCCATTTTCAAGAGGAGTCAGGCATCGTCTCCTTTGGTAACATTGATCTCCGCGGACCACTCGAGTTTTCAAAGGATGTGAGGCCTCCGGTCGCGATGAGGCGGAGGACTAGGTCTTTCTCTGTCGTCTCCACAGGTTATTCAAACATCCCTTCGTCTTGGCAGATGCAAGACGAGCCTGCATTCAATTCACTGCAGGGATATCCGGCCTTACTTCGAGTCAGAGCATCTCGGTGTCCATTCCACTTGAGGCCACAAACTCGGGGTCCCTCAAATATACCTGTAGCTGAGAGAAGCCTCCTCTTGAGGTGCTTGTGGAAAGTTGGTATTCCTCTTGAGTCGAAGCCAGGGACTAAGCTCTCATCTCGAGTTGATTTGGGGTCCACGGAGCCCTTTCGTGTTGCTCCAGTGACCTCAGGATCCCTCTAGACTTGAGACAGTGATCTTGGGTTTTCTCTGGAGTGCCATCAAGGAAGTCAAGGCTCCTTTCATGTTTGATCTGGAACACGGAATGGCTCTGCACGCAGTGCAGGGGAATCGGGCCTCATCTCGCGGCGAGGGGGAAGTCTCAAGGTTTTTCTCGAGTTGCGGCCGGAACCTGGGGTATATTCTCGAGTTACGACGGGGATGGACCTTCCAGACACTTGTTTGTTCAGTGAGGTCAGAACTCCTGCCTAGGTGCGAGGGACACCTCGGGATTCTCCTCGAGTCTTGGCATGGCAATTGGGAGGCGTCTCCACGTGAGGCGGGAGACCCAGGGTCCCTTTCCACGTGCCACAGGGATCCTGGGACTCCTATCCATTTTCAAGAGGAGTCAGGCATCGTCTCTTTGGAAGCATTGATCTCTGCATACCTCTCGAATTTTCAAAGGATGTGAGGCCTCCGGTCGCGATGAGGCGGAGGACTAGGTCTTTCTCTTTCGTCTCCACAGGGGTTTCAAACATCCCTTCGTCTTGGGAGATGCAAGACGAGCCTGCATTCAATTCACTGCAGGGATATCCGGCCTTACTTCGAGTCAGAGCATCTCGGTGTCCCTTCCACTTGAGGCCACAAACTCAGGGTCCCTCTCACATACCTGTAGCTGAGAGAAGCCTCCTCTTGATGTGCTTGTGGAAAGTTGGCATTCCTCTTGAGTTGAAGCCAGGGACTAAGCTCTCATCTCGAGTTGATTTGGGGTCCCCGGAGCCCTTTCGTGTTGCTCCAGTGACCTCAGGATCCCTCTAGACTTCAGACAGTGATCTTGGGTTTTCTCTGGAGTGCCATCAAGGAAATCAAGGCTCCTTTCACGTTTGATGTGGAACACGGAATTGCTCTGCACACAGTTCAGGGGATTCGGGCCTCATCTCGCGGCGAGGGGGAAGTCTCATGGTTTTTCTCGAGTTGCGGACCGAACCTGGGGTATATTCTCGAGTTCCGACGGGGAGGGCCCTTCCAGACACGTGTTTGTTAAGCGAAGTCAGGACTCCTGCCTAGGTGCAAGGGACACCTCAAGATTCTCCTCGAGTCTGGCATGGCAATTGGGATGCCTCTCCACGTGAGGCGGGAGACCCAGTGTCCCTTTGCACGTGCCACAGGGATCCTGGGACTCCTATCCATTTTAAAGAGGAGTCAGGCATCGTCTCCTTTGGAAGCATTGATCTCCGCAGACCTCTCGAGTTTTCAGAGGATGTGAGGCCTCCGGTCGCGATGAGGCGGAGAAGTAGGTTTATCTCTGTGGTGTCCACAGGGGATTCAGACATCCCTTCGTCTGGGGAGATGCAAGACGAGCCTGCATTCAATTCACTGCAGGGATATCCGGCCTTACTTCGAGTCAGAGCATCTCGGTGTCCATTCCACTTGAGGCAACAAACTCAGGGGCCCTCTCACATACCTGTAGCTGAGAGAAGCCTCCTCTTGAGGTGCTTGTGGAAAGTTGGTATTCCTCTTGACTCGAAGCCAGGGACTAAGCTCTCATCTCGAGTTGATTTGGGGTCCACGGAGACCTTTCCTGTTGCTCCAGTGACCTCAGGATCCCTCTAGACTTGAGACAGTGATCTTGGGTTTTCTCTGGAGTGCCATCAAGGAAATCAAGGCTCCTTTCAAGTTTGATTTGGAACATGGAATTGCTCTGCATGCAGTGCTGGTGAATCGGGCCTCATCTCGCGGCGAGGGGGAAGTCTCATGGTTTTTCTCGAGTTGCGGCCAGAACCTGGGGTATATTCTCGAGTTACGACGGGGAGGGCCCTTCCAGACACGTATTTGTTCAGCGACGTCAGGACTCCTGCCTAGGTGCGAGGGACACCTCGGGATTCTCCTCGAGTCTTGGCATGGCAATTGGGACGCGTCTCCACGTGAGGCGGGAGACCCAGGGTCCCTTTCCACGTGCCACAGGGATCCTGGGACTCCTATCCATTTTAAAGAGGAGTCAGGCATCGTCTCCTTTGGAAGCATTGATCTCCGCATACCTCTCGAATTTTCAAAGGATATGTGGCCTCCGGTCGCGATGAGGCGGAGGACTAGGTCTTTCTCTGTGGTCTCCACAGCGGATTCAGATATCCCTTCGTCTTGGAAGATGCAAGACGAGCCTGCATTCAATTCACTGCAGGGATATCTGGCCTTACTTCGAGTCAGAGCATCTCGGTGTCCATTCCACTTGAGGCCACAAACTCCGGTCACTCAAATATAACTCTAGCTGACAGAAGCCTCCTCTTGAGGTGCTTGTGGAAAGTTTGTATTCCTCTTGAGTCGAAGCCAGGGACTAAGCTCTCATCTCGAGTTGATTTTGGGTCCACGGAGCCCTTTCCTGTTGCGCCAGTGACCTCAGGATCCCTCTAGACTTGAGACAGTGATCTTGGGTTTTCTCTGGAGTGCCATCAAGGAAATCAAGGCTCCTATCATGTTTGATGTGGAACACGGAATTGCTCTGCACGCAGTGCAGGGGAATTGGGCCTCATCTCGCGGCGAGGGGAAAGTCTCATGGTTTTTCTCGAGTTGCGGCCGGAACCTGGGGTATATTCTCGAGTTACGACGGGGAGGGCCCTTCCAGACACGTGTTTTTTCAGCGACGTCAGGACTCCTGCCTAGGTGCGAGGGACACTTCGGGATTCTCCTCGAGTCTTGGCATGGCAATTGGGACGCGTCTCCACGTGAGGCGGGAGACCCAGGGTCCCTTTGCACGTGCCACAGGGATCCTGGGACTCCTATCCATTTTCAAGAAGAGTCAGGCATCGTCTCCTTTGGAAGCATTGATCTCCGCAGACCTCTCGAATTTTCAAAGGATGTGAGGCCTCCGGTCGCGATGAGGCGGAGGACTAGGTCTTTCTCTGTCGTCTCCACAGGGGATTCAGATATCCCTTCATCTTGGGAGATGCAAGACGAGCCTGCATTCAATTCACTGCAGGGATATCCGGCCTTACTTCGAGTCAGAGCATCTCGGTGTCCATTCAACTTGAGGCCACAAACTCAGGGTCCCTTTCAGATACCTGTAGCTGACAGAAGCCTCCTCTTGAGGTGCTTGTGGAAAGTTGGTATTTCTCTTGAGTCGAAGCCAGGGACTAAGCTCTCATCTCGAGTTGATTTGGGGTCCACGGAGCGCTTTCGTGTTGCTCCTGTGACCTCAGGATCCCTCTAGACTTGAGACAGTGATCTTGGGTTTTCTCTGGAGTGCCATTAAGTAAATCAAGGCTCCTTTCACGTTTGATGTGGAACACGGAATTGCTCTGCACGCAGTGCAGGGGAATCGGGCCTCATCTCGCGGTGAAGGGGAAATCTCATGGTTTTTCTCGAGTTGCGGCCGGAACCTGGGGTATATTCTCGAGGTACGACGGGGAAGGCCCTTCCAGACACGTGTTTGTTCAGCGATGTCAGGACTCCTGCCTAGGTGCGAGGGACACCTCGGGATTCTCCTTGAGTCTTGGCATGGCAATTGGCACGCGTCTCCACGTGAGGCGTGAGACCCAGTGTCCCTTTCCACGTGCCACAGTGATCCTGGGGCTCCTATCCATTTTTAAGAGGAGTCAGGCATCGTCTCCTTTGGAAGCATTGATCTCTGCAGACCTTTCGAGTTTTCAAAGGATGTGAGGCCTCCGGTCGTGATGAGGCGGAGGACTAGGTCTTCTTCTGTCGTCTCCACAGGGGATTCAGACATCCCTTCATCTTGGGAGATGCAAGACGAGCCTGCATTCAATTCACTGTTGGGATATCTGGGCTTACTTCGAGTCAGATCATATCGGTGTCCATTCCACTTGAGGCCACAAACTCCGGTCCCTCAAATATAACTGTAGCTGACAGAAGCCTCCTCTTGAGGTGCTTGTGGAAAGTTGGTATTCCTCTTGAGTCGAAGCCAGGGACTAAGCTCTCATCTCGAGTTGATTTGGGGTCCACAGAGCGCTTTGTTGTTGCTACAGTGACCTCAGGATCCCTCTAGACTTGAGACAGTGATCTTGGGTTTTCTCTGGAGAGCCATCAAGGAAATCAAGGCTCCCTTCGCGTTTGATGTGGAACACGGAATTGCTCTGCACGCAGTCCAGGGGAATCGGGCCTCATCTCGAGGTGAGGGGGAAGTCTCATAGTTTTTCTCGAGTTGCGGCCGGAACCTGGGGTATATTCTCGAGTTACGACGGGGATGGCCCTTCCAGACACGTGTTTGTTCAGAGACGTCAGGACTCCTGCCTACGAGCGAGGGACACCTCGGGATTCTCCTCGAGTCTTGGCATGGCAATTGGGAGGCGTCTCCACGTGAGGCGGGAGACCCAGGGTCCCTTTCCACGTGCCACAGGGATCCTGGGACTCCTATCCATTTTCAAGAGGAGTCAGGCATCGTCTCCTTTGGAAGCATTGATCTCCGCGGACCTCTCGACGTTTCAAAGGATGTGAGGCCTCCGGTCGCGATGAGGCGGAGAACTCGGTCTTTCTCTGTCATCTCCACAGGGGATTCAGACATCCCTTCGTCTTGGGAGATGCAAGACGAGCCTGCATTCAATTCACTGCAGGGATATCCGGCCTTACTTCGAGTCAGAGCATCTCGGTGTCCATTCCACTTGAGGCCACAAACTCAGGGTCCCTCTCACATACCTGTAGCTGAGAGAAGCCTCCTCTTGAGGTGCTTGTGGAAAGTTGGGATTCCTCTTGAGTCGAAGCCAGGGACTAAGCTCTCATCACGAGTTGATTTGGGGTCCACGGAGCCCTTTGGTGTTGCTCCAGTGACTTCAGGATTCCTCTAGACTTGAGACAGTGATCTTGGGTTTTCTCTGGAGTGCCACAAGGAAATCAAGGCTCCTTTCACGTTTGATGTGGAAAACGGAATTTCTCTGCACGCAGTGCAGCGGAATCGGGCCTAATCTCGCGGCGAAGTTGAAGTCTCATGGTTTTTCTCGAGTTGCGGCCGGAACCTGGGGTATATTCTCGAGTTACGACGGGGAGGGCCCTTCCAGACACGTGTTTGTTCAGCGACGTCAGGACTCCTGCCTAGGTGCGAGGGACACCTCGGGATTCTCCTCGAGTCTTGGCATGGCAATTGGGATGCGTCTCCACGTGAGGCGGGAGACCCAGGGTCCCTTTCCACGTGCCACAGGGATCCTGGGACTCCTATTCATTTTCAAGAGGAGTCAGGCATCGTCTCCTTCAGAAGTATTGATCTCCGCGGACCTCTCGAGTTTTCAAAGGATATGAGGCCTCCGGTTGCGTTGAGGTGGAGAACTAGGTCTTTCTATGTGGTCTCCATAGGGGATTCAGACAACCCTTCGTCTTGGGAGATGAAAGACGAGCCTGCATTCAATTCACTGCAGGGATATCCGGCCTTACTTCGAGTCAGAGCATCTCGGTGTCCATTACACTTGAGGCCACAAATTCAGGGTCACTCTCACATAACTGTAGCTGAGAGAAGCCTCCTCTTGAGGTGCTTGTGGAAAGTTGGTATTCCTCTTGAGTCGAAGCCAGGGACTAAGCTCTCATCTCGAGTTGATTTGGGGTCCACGGAGCCCTTTCGTGTTGCTCCAGTGACCTCAGGATCCCTCTACACTTGAGAGAGTGATCTTGGGTTTTCTCTGGAGTGCCATCAAGGAAATCAAGGCTCCTTTCACGTTTGATGTGGAACCCGGAATTGCTCTGCATGCAGTGCAGGGGAATCGGGCCCCAACTCGCGGCGAGGGGGAAATCTCATGTTTTTTCTCGATTTGCTGCCGGAACCTGGGGTATATTCTCGAGATACGATTGGGAGAACCCTTCCAGACACGTGTTTGTTCAGTGACGTCAGGACTCCTGCCTAGGTGCGAGGGACACCTCGGGATTCTCCTCGAGTCTTGGCATGGCAATTGGGACGCGTCTCCACGTGAGGCGGGAGACCCAGGGTCCCTTTCCACGTGCCACAGGGATCCTGGGACTCCTATCCATTTTCAAGAGGAGTCAGGCATCGTCTCTTTGGAAGCATTGATCTCCGCATACCTCTCGAATTTTCAAAGGATGTGAGGCCTCCGGTCGCGATGAGGCGGAGGACTAGGTCTTTCTCTGTCGTCTCCACAGGTTATTCAAACATCCCTTCGTCTTGGCAGATGCAAGACGAGCCTGCATTCAATTCACTGCAGGGATATCCGGCCTTACTTCGAGTCAGAGCATCTCGGTGTCCATTCCACTTGAGGCCACAAACTCGGGGTCCCTCAAATATACCTGTAGCTGAGTGAAGCCTCCTCTTGAGGTGCTTGTGGAAAGTTGGTATTCCTCTTGAGTCGAAGCCAGGGACTAAGCTCTCATCTCGAGTTGATTTGGGGTCCACGGAGCCCTTTCGTGTTGCTCCAGTAACCTCAGGATCCCTCTAGACTTGAGACAGTGATCTTGGGTTTTCTCTGGAGTGCCATCAAGGAAGTCAAGGCTCCTTTCATGTTTGATGTGGAACACGGAATTGCTCTGCACGCAGTGCAGGGGAATCGGGCCTCATCTCGCGGCGTGGGGGAAGTCTCATTGTTTTTCTCGAGTTGCGGCCGGAACCTGGGGTATATTCTCGAGTTACGACGGGGATGGACCTTCCAGACACGTGTTTGTTCAGCGAGGTCAGGACTCCTGCCTAGGTGTGAGGGACACCTCGGGATTCTCCTCGAGTCTTGGCATGGCAATTTGGACGCGTCTCCACGTGAGGCGGGTGACCCAGGGTCCCTTTCCACGTGCCACAGGGATCCTGGGTCTCCTATCCATTTTCAAGAGGAGTCAGGCATCGTCTCTTTGGAAGCATTGATCTCTGCATACCTCTCGAATTTTCAAAGGATGTGAGGCCTCCGGTCGCGATGAGGCTGAGGACTAGGTCTTTCTCTTTCGTCTCCACAGGATATTCAGACAAAACTTCGTCTTGGGAGATGCAGGACGAGCCTGCATTCAATTCACTGCAGGGATATCCGGCCTTACTTCGAGTCAGAGCATCTCGGTGTCCCTTCCACTTGAGGCCACAAACTCAGGGTCCCTCTCACATACCTGTAGCTGAGAGAAGCCTCCTCTTGAGGTGCTTGTGGAAAGTTGGCATTCCTCTTGAGTTGAAGCCAGGGACTAAGCTCTCATCTCGAGTTGATTTGGGGTCCCCGGAGCCCTTTCGTGTTGCTCCAGTGACCTCAGGATCCCTCTAGACTTGAGACAGTGATCTTGGGTTTTCTCTGGAGTGCCATCAAGGAAATCAAGGCTCCTTTCACGTTTGATGTGGAACACGGAATTGCTCTGCACGCAGTTCAGGGGAATCGGGCCTCATCTCGCTGCGAGGGGGAAGTCTCATGGTTTTTCTCGAGTTGCGGACCGAACCTGGGGTATATTCTCGAGTTACGACGGGGAGGGCCCTTCCAGACACGTGTTTGTTAAGCGAAGTCAGGACTCCTGCCTAGGTGCAAGGGACACCTCAAGATTCTCCTCGAGTCTGGCATGGAAATTGGGATGCCTCTCCACGTGAGGCGGGAGACCCAGTGTCCCTTTGCACGTGCCACAGGGATCCTGGGACTCCTATCCATTTTAAAGAGGAGTCAGGCATCGTCTCCTTTGGAAGCATTGATCTCCGCAGACCTCTCGAGTTTTCAGAGGATGTGAGGCCTCCGGTCGCGATGAGGCGGAGAAGTAGGTTTATCTCTGTGGTGTTCACAGGGGATTAAGACATCCCTTCGTCTGGGGAGATGCAAGACGAGCCTGCATTCAATTCACTGCAGGGATATCCGGCCTTACTTCGAGTCAGAGCATCTCGGTGTCCATTCCACTTGAGGCAACAAACTCAGGGGCCCTCTCACATACCTGTAGCTGAGAGAAGCCTCCTCTTGAGGTGCTTGTGGAAAGTTGGTATTCCTCTTGACTCGAAGCCAGGGACTAAGCTCTCATCTCGAGTTGATTTGGGGTCCACGGAGACCTTTCGTGTTGCTCCAGTGACCTCAGGATCCCTCTAGACTTGAGACAGTGATCTTGGGTTTTCTCTGGAGTGCCATCAAGGAAATCAAGGCTCCTTTCAAGTTTGATGTAGAACATGGAATTGCTCTGCATGCAGTGCTGGTGAATCGGGCCTCATCTCGCGGCGAGGGCGAAGTCTCATGGTTTTTCTCGAGTTGCGGCCGGAACCTGGGGTATATTCTCGAGTTACGACGGGGAGGGCCCTTCCAGACACGTGTTTGTTCAGCGACGTCAGGACTCCTGCCTAGGTGCGTGGGACACCTCGGGATTCTCCTCGAGTCTTGGCAGGGCAATTGAGACGCGTCTCCACGTGAGGCGGGAGACCCAGGGTCCCTTTCCACGTGCCACAGGGATCCTGGGACTCCTATCCATTTTCAAGAGGAGTCAGGCATCGTCTCCTTTGGAAGCATTGATCTCCGCATACCTCTCGAATTTTCAAAGGATATGTGGCCTCCGGTCGCGATGAGGCGGAAGACTAGGTCTTTCTCTGTGGTCTCCACAGCGGATTCAGACATCCCTTCGTCTTGGAAGATGCAAGACGAGCCTGCATTCAATTCACTGCAGGGATATCCGGCCTTACTTCGAGTCAGAGCATCTCGGTGTCCATTCCACTTGAGGCCACAAACTCCGGTCCCTCAAATATAACTGTAGCTGACAGAAGCCTCCTCTTGAGGTGCCTGTGGAAAGTTTGTATTCCTCTTGAGTCGAAGCCATGGACTAAGCTCTCATCTCGAGTTGATTTTGGGTCCACGGAGCCCTTTCCTGTTGCTCCAGTGACCTCAGGATCCCTCTAGACTTGAGACAGTGATCTTGGGTTTTCTCTGGAGTGCCATCAAGGAAATCAAGGCTCCTATCATGTTTGATGTGGAACACGGAATTGCTCTGCACGCAGTGCAGGGGAATTGGACCTCATCTCGCCGCGAGGGGAAAGTCTCATGGTTTTTCTCGAGTTGCGGCCGGAACCTGGGGTATATTCTCGAGTTACGACGGGGAGGGCCCTTCCAGACACGTGTTTTTTCAGCGACGTCAGGACTCCTGCCTAGGTGCGAGGGACACTTCGGGATTCTCCTCGAGTCTTGGCATGGCAATTGGGACGCGTCTCCACGTGAGGCGGGAGACCCAGGGTCCCTTTGCACGTGCCATAGGGATCCTGGGACTCCTATCCATTTTCAAGAAGAGTCAGGCATCGTCTCCTTTGGAAGCATTGATCTCCGCAGACCTCTCGAATTTTCAAAGGATGTGAGGCCTCCGGTCGCGATGAGGCGGAGGACTAGGTCTTTCTCTGTCGTCTCCACAGGGGATTCAGATATCCCTTCATCTTGGGAGATGCAAGACGAGCCTGCATTCAATTCACTGCAGGGATATCCGGCCTTACTTCGAGTCAGAGGATCTCGGTGTCCATTCAACTTGAGGCCACAAACTCAGGGTCCCTCTCAGATACCTGTAGCTGACAGAAGCCTCCTCTTGAGGTGCTTGTGGAAAGTGGGTATTCCTCTTGAGTCGAAGCCAGGGACTAAGCTCTCATCTCGAGTTGATTTGGGGTCCACGGAGCGCTTTCGTGTTGCTCCTGTGACCTCAGGATCCCTCTAGACTTGAGACAGTGATCTTGGGTTTTCTCTGGAGTGCCATTAAGGAAATCAAGGCTCCTTTCACGTTTGATGTGGAACACGGAATTGCTCTGCACGCAGTGCAGGGGAATCGGGCCTCATCTCGCGGTGAAGGGGAAATCTCATGGTTTTTCTCGAGTTGTGGCCGGAACCTGGGGTATATTCTCGAGTTACGACGGGGAAGGCCCTTCCAGACACGTGTTTGTTCAGCGATGTCAGGACTCCTGCCTAGGTGCGAGGGACACCTCGGGATTCTCCTTGAGTCTTGGCCTGGCAATTGGCACGCGTCTCCACGTGAGGCGGGAGACCCAGTGTCCCTTTCCACGTGCCACAGGGATCCTGGGGCTCCTATCCATTTTTAAGAGGAGTCAGGCATCGTCTCCTTTGGAAGCATTGATCTCTGCAGACCTTTCGAGTTTTCAAAGGATGTGAGGCCTCCGGTCGTGATGAGGCGGAGGACTAGGTCTTTGTCTGTCGTCTCCACAGGGGATTCAGACATCCCTTCATCTTGGGAGATGCAAGACGAGCCTGCATTCAATTCACTGTTGGGATATCCGGGCTTACTTCGAGTCAGATCATCTCGGTGTCCATTCCACTTGAGGCCACAAACTCCGGTCCCTCAAATATAACTGTAGCTGACAGAAGCCTCCTCTTGAGGTGCTTGTGGAAAGTTGGTATTCCTCTTGAGTCGAAGCCAGGGACTAAGCTCTCATCTCGAGTTGATTTGGGGTCCACAGAGCGCTTTGTTGTTGCTACAGTGACCTCAGGATCCCTATAGACTTGAGACAGTGATCTTAGGTTTTGTCTAGAGTTCCATCAAGGAAATCAAGGCTCCTTTCACGTTTCATGTGGAACACGGAATTGCTCTGCACGCAGTGCAGGGGAATCGGGCCTCATCTCGCGGCGAGGGGGAAGTCTCATGGTTTTATTCGAGTTGCGGTCGGAACCTGGGGTATATTCTCGAGTTACGACGGGAAGGCCCTTCCAGACACGTGTTTGTTCAGTGACGTCAGGACTCCTGCCTAGGTGCGAGGGACAACTCGGGATTCTCCTCAAGTCTTGGCATGGCAATTGGGACGCGTCTCAACGTGAGGCGGGAGACCCAGGGTCCCTTTCCACGTACCATAGGGATCCTGGGACTCCTATCCATTTTCAGAAGGAGTCAGGCATCGTCTCCTTTGGAAGCATTGCTCTCTGCAGACCTCTCGAGTTTACAAACGATGTGAGGCCTCCGGACGCGATGAGGCGGAGGACTAGTTCTTTCTCTGTCGTCTCCACAGGGGATTCAGACATCCCTTCGTCGTGGGAGATGCAAGACGAGCCTGCATTCAATTCACTGCAGGGATATCCGGCCTTACTTCGAGTCAGAGCATCTCGGTGTCCATTCCACTTGAGGCCACAAACTCAGGGTCCCTCTCACATACCTGTAGCTGAGAGAAGCCTCCTCTTGAGGTGCTTGTGGAAAGTTGGTATTCCTCTTGAGTCGAAGCCAGGGACTAAGCTCTCATCTCGAGTTGATTTGGGGTCCACGGACCCCTTTCGTGTTGCTCCAGTGACCTCAGGATCCCTCTAGACTTGAGACAGTGATCTTGGGTTTTCTCTGGAGTGCCATCAAGGAAATCAAGGCTCCTTTCACGTTTGATGTGGAACACGGAATGTCTCTGCACGCAGTGCTGGGGAATCGGGCCTCATCTCGCGGCAAGGGGGGAAGTCTCATGGTTTTTCTCGAGTTGCGGCCGGAACCTGGGGTATATTCTCGAGTTACGACGGGGAGGGCCCTTCGAGACACGTGTTTGTTCAGCAACTTCAGGACTCCTGCCTAGGTGCGAAGGACACCTAGGGATTCTCCTCGAGTCTTGGCATGGCAATTGGGACGCGTCTCCACGTGAGGCGGGAGACCCAGGGTCCCTTTCCACGTGCCACAGGGATCCTGGGACTCCTATCCATTTTCAAGAGGAGTCAGGAATCGTCTCCTTTGGAAGTATTGATCTCCGCGTACCTCTCCAATTTTCAAAGGATGTGAGGCCTCCGGTCGCGATGAGGCGGAAAATTAGGTCTTTCTCTGTGGTCTCCACAGGGGATTCAGACATCCCTTCATCTTGGGAGATGCAAGACGAGCCTGCATTCAATTCACTGCAGGGATATCCGGCCTTACTTCGAGTCAGAGCATCTCGGTGTCCATTCCACTTGAGGCCACAAACTCAGGGGCCCTCTCACATACCTGGAGCTGAGAGAAGCCTCCTCTTGAGGTGCTTGTGGAAAGTTGGTATTCCTCTTGAGTCGAAGCCAGGGACTAAGCTCTCATCTCGAGTTGATTTGGGGTCCACGGAGCCCTTTCGTGTTGCTCCAGTGACCTCAGGATCCCTCTAGACTTGAGACAGTGAACTTGGGTATTCTCTGGAGTGCCATCAAAGAAATCAAGGATCCTTTGACGTTTGATGTGGAACATGGAATTGCTCTGCACGCAGTGCAGGGGAATCGGGTCTCATCTCGCGGCGAGGGGGAAGTCTCATGGTTTTTCTCGAGTTACGGCCGGAACCTGGGGTATATTCTCGAGTTACGACGGGGAGGGCCCTTCCAGACACGTGTTTGTTCAGCGACGTCAGGACTCCTCCCTAGGTGCGAGGGACACCTCGGGATTCTCCTCGAGTCTTGGCATGGCAATTGGGACGCGTCTCCACGTGAGGCGGGAGACCCAGTGTCCCTTTCCACGTGCCACAGATATCCTGGGACTCCTATCCATTTTCAAGAAGAGTCAGGCATCTTCTCCTTTGGAAGCATTGATCTCCGCGGACCTCTCGAATTTTCAAAGGATATGAGGCCTCCGGTCTCGATGAGGCGGGGAACGAGGTCTTTCTCTGTGGTCTCCACAGGGGATTCAGACATCCCTTCGTCTTGGGAGATGCAAGACGAGCCTGCATTCAATTCACTGCAGGGATATCCGGCCTTACTTCGAGTCAGAGCATCTCGGTGTCCATTCCACTTGAGGCAACAAACTCAGGGTCCCTCTCACATACCTGTAGCTGACAGAAGCCTCCTCTTGAGTTGATTGTGGAAAGTTGGTATTCCTATTGAGTCGAAGCCAGGGACTAAGCTCTCATCTCTAGTTGATTTGTAGTCCACGGAGCCCTTTCGTGTTGCTCCAGTGACCTCAGGATCCCTCTAGACTTGAAACAGTAAACTTGGGTTTTCTCTGGAGTGCCATCAAGGAAATCAAGGCTCCTTTCACGTTTGATGTGGAAAACGGAATTGCTCTGCATGCAGTGCAGGGGAATCGGGCCTCATCTCGCGGCGAGGGGGAAGTCTCATGGTTTTTCTCGAGTTGCGGCCGGAACCTGGGGTATATTCTCGAGTTACGACGGGCAGGGCCCTTCCAGACACGTGTTTGTTCAGCGACGTCAGGACTCCTGCCTAGGTGCGAGGGACACCTCGGGATTCTCCACGAGTCTTGGCATGGCAATTGGGACTCGTCTCCACGTGAGGCGGGAGACCCAGTGTCCCTTTCAACGTGCCACAGGCATCCTGGGACTCCTCTCTATTTTCAAGAGGAGTCAGGCATCGTCTCCTTTGGAAGCATTGATCTCCGCGGATCTCTCGAGTTTTTAAAGGATGTGAGTCCTCCGCTCCCGTTGAGGCGGAAGACTAGGTCTCTCTGTGGTCTCCACAGGGGATTCAGACATCCCTTCGTCTTGGTAGATGCAAGAAGAGCCTTCATTCAATTCACTGCATGGATATCCAGCCTTACTTCGAGTCAGAGCATCTCAGTGTCCATTCCACTTGAGGCCACATACTCAGGGTACCTCTCACATACCTGTAGATGAGAGAAGCCTCCTCTTGAGGGGCTTGTGGAAAGTTGGTATTCCTCTTGAGTTGAAGCCAGGGACTAAGATATCATCTCGAGTTGATTCGGGGTACACGGAGCCTTTTAGTGTTGCTCCAGTGACCTCTGGATACCTATAGACTTGAGACAGTGATCTTGGGTTTTCTCTGGAGTGCCATCAAGGAAATCAAGTCTCCTTTCACGTTTGATGTGGAACACGGAATTGCTCTGCACGCAGTGCAGGGGAATCGGGCCTCATCTCGCGGCGAAGTTGAAGTCTCATGGTTTTTCTCGAGTTGCGGCCGCAACCTGGGGTATATTCTCGAGTTACGTCGGGGAGGGCCCTTCCAGACACATATTTGTTCAGCGACCTCAGGACTCCTGCCTAGGTGCGAGGGACACCTCGGGATTCTCCTCGAGTCTTGGCATGGCAATTGGCACGCGTCTCCACATGAGGCGGGAAACCCAAGGTCCCTTTCCACGTGCCACAGGGATCCTGGGACTCCAATCCATTTTCAAGAGGAGTCAGCCATCGTTTCCTTTCTAAGCATTGATCTCCGCAGACCTCTCAAGTTCTCAAAGGATGTGAGGCCTCCGGTCGCGATGAGGCGGAGGACTAGGTCTTTCTCTGTCGTCTCCACAGGATATTCAGACAAAACTTCGTCTTGGGAGATGCAGGACGAGCCTGCATTCACTGCACTGCAGGGATATCTGGCTTTACTTCGAGTCAGAGAATCTCTGTGTCCATTCCACTTGAGGCCACAAACTCAGGGTCCCTCTCACATACCTGTAGCTGAGAGAAGCCTCCTCTTGAGGTTCTTGTGGAAAGTTAGTATTCTTCTTGAGTCGAAGCCAGGGACTAAGCTCTCATCTCGAGTTGATTTGGGGTCCACGGAGCCCTTTCTTGTTTCTTCTGTGACCTCAGGATCCCTCTAGACTTGAGACAGTGATCTTGGGTTTTCTCTGGAGTGCCATCAAGGAAATCAAGGCTCCTTTCACGTTTGATGTGGAACACGGAATTGCTCTGCACGCAGTGCAGGGGAATCGGGCCACATCTCGTGGCGAGGGGGAAGTCTCATGGTTTTTCTCGAGTTGCGGCCGGAACCTGGGGTATATTCTCGAGTTAAGATGGGGAGGGCCCTTCCAGACACGTGTTTGTTCAGCCACATCAGGACTCCTGCCTAGGTGCGAGGGACACCTCGGGATTCTCCTCGAGTCTTGGCATGGCAATTGCGACGTGTCTCCACGTGAAGCGGGAGACCCAGGTTCCCCGTCAATGTGGACAGGGATCCTGGGACTCCTCACCATTTTCAAGAGGAGTCAGGCATCGTCTCCTTTGGAAGCATTGATCTCCGCGGACCTCTCAAGTTTTCAAAGGATGTGAGGCCTCCGGTCGCGATGAGGCGGAGGACTAGGTCTTTCTCTGTGGTCTCCACAGGGGATTCAGACATCCCTTCGTCTTGGGATATGCAAGACGAGCTTGTATTCAATTCACTGCACGGATATCCGGCCTTACTTCGAGTCAGAGCATCTCGGTGTCCATTCCACTTGAGGCCACAAACTCAGGGTACCTCTCACATACCTGTAGCTGAGAGAAGCCTCCTCTTGAGGTGCTTGTGGAAACTTGGTATTCCTCTTGAGTCGAAGCCAGGGACTAAGCTCTCATCTCGAGTTGATTTGGGGTCCACTGAGCCCTTTCGTGTTGCTCCAGTGACCTCAGGTTCCATCTAGACTTGAGAAAGTGACTTTGGGTTTTGTCTAGAGTGCCATCAAGGAAATCAAGGCTCCTTTCTCGTTTGATGTGGAACACGGAATTGCTCTGCACGCAATGCAGGGGAATCGGGCCTCATCTCGCGGCGAGGCGGAAGTCTCATGGTTTTTCTCGAGTTCCGGCCGGAACCTGGGGTATATTCTCGAGTTACGACGGGGAGGGCCCTTCCAGACACGTGTTTGTTCAGCGACGTCAGGACTCCTGCCTAGGTGCGAGGGACACCTTGGGATTCTCCTCGAGTCTTGGCATGGCAATTGGGACCCGTCTCCACGTGAGTCGGGAGACCCAGAGTCCCTTTCCACGTGCCACAGGGATCCTGGGACTCCTATCCATTTTCAAGAGGAGTCAGGCATCGTCTCCTTTGGAAGCATTGATCTCCGCGGACCTCTCGAGTTTTCAAAGGATGTGAGGCCTCCGCTCTCGATGAGGCGGAGGACTAGGTCTTTCTCTGTCGTCTCCACAGGGGATACAGACATCCCTTCGTCTTGGGAGATGCAAGACGAGCCTGCATTCAATTCACTGCAGGGATATCCGGCCTTACTTCGAGTCAGAGCATCTCGGTGTCCATTCCAATTGAGGCCACAAACTCAGGGTCCTCTCACATACCTGTAGTTGTGAGAAGCCTCCTCTTGAGGTGCTTGTGGAAAGTTGGTATTCCTCTTGAGTCGAAGCCAGGGACTAAGCTCTCATCTCGAGTTGATTTGGGGTCCACGGAGAAATTTCATGTTGCTCCAGTGACCTCAGGATCCCTCTAGACTTGAGACAGTGATCTTGGGATTTCTCTGGAGTGCCATCAAGGAAATCAAGGCTCCTTTCACGTTTGATTTGGAACACGGAATTGCTCTGCACGCAGTGCAGGGGAATCGGGCCTCATCTTGCTGCGAGGGGGAAGTCTCATAGTTTTTCTCGAGTTGCGGCCGGAACCTGGGGTATATTCTCGAGTTACGACGGGGAGGGCCCTTCCCACGTGTTTGTTCAGCGATGTCAGGACTCCTGCCTAGGTGCGAGGGACACCTCGGGATTCTCCTCGAGTCTTGGCATGGCAATTTGGACGCGTCTCCACGTGAGGCGGGAGACCCAGGGTCCCTTTCCACGTGTCACAGGGATCCTGGGACTCCTATCCCTTTTCAAGAGGAGTCAGGCATCGTCTCCTTTGGAAGCATTGACCTCCGCGGACCTCTCGAGTTTTCAAAGGATGTGAGGCCTCCGGTCTTCATGAGGCGGAGAATTAGGTCTTTCTCTGTGGTCTCCACAGGGGATTCAGACATCCCTTCGTCTTGGGAGATGCAAGAGGAGCCTGCATTCAATTCACTGTAGGGATATCCGGGCTTACTTCGAGTCAGAGCATCTCGGTGTCCATTCCACTTGAGGCGACAAACTCAGGGTCGCTCTCACATACCTGTTGTTGAGAGAAGCCTCCTCTTGAGGTGCTTGTGGAAAGTTGGTATTGTTCTTGAGTCGAAGCCAGGGACTAAGCTCTCATCTCGAGTTGATTTGGGGTCCATGTAGCCCTTTCGAGTTGATCCAGTGAACTCAGGATCCCTCTAGACTTGAGACAGTGATCTTGGGTTTTCTCTGGAGTGCCATCAAGGAAATCAAGGCTCCTTTCAGGTTTGATGTGGAACACGGAATTGCTCTGCACGCAGTGCAGGGGAATCGGGCCTCAACTCGCGGCGAGGGGAAAATCTCATGGTTTTTCTCGAGTTGCGGCCGGAACCTGGGGTATATTCTCGAGTTACGACGGGGACTGCCCTTCCAGACACGTGTTTGTTCAGCCACGACAGGACTCCTGCCTAGGTGCGAGGGGCACCTCGGGATTCTCCTCGAGTCTTGGCATGGCAACTGGGACGTGTCTCCACGTGAGGCGGGAGACCCAGTGTCCTTTTCCACGTGCCACAGGCATCCTGGGACTCCTATCTATTTTCAAGAGGAGTCAGGCATCGTCTCCTTTGGAAGCCTTGATCTCCGCTGACCTCTCGAGTTTTCAAAGGATGTGAGGCCTCTGGTCGCGTTGAGGCGGAGGACTAGGTCTTTCTCTGTGGTCTCCACAGGGGATTCAGACATCCCTTCGTCTTGGGAGATGCAAGACGAGCCTGCATTTAATTCACTGCAGCGATATCCGGCCTAACTTCGAGTCAGAGCATCTCAGTGTCCATTCCACTTGAGGCCACAAACTCAGGGTCCCTCTCACATACCTGTAGCTGAGAGAAGGCTCCTCTTGAGGTGCTTGTGGAAAGTTGGTATTCCTCTTGAGTCGAAGCCAGGGACTAAGCTCTCATCTCGAGTTGATTTGGGGTCCACGGAGCCCTTTCTTGTTGCTCCTGTGACCTCAGGATCCCTCTAGACTTGAGACAGTGATCTTGGGTTTTCTCTGGAGTGCCATCAAGGAAATCAAGGCTCCTTTCACGTTTGATGTGGAACACGGAATTGCTCTGCACGCAGTGCAGGGGAATCGGGCCTCATGTCGCGGATAGGGGGAATTCTCATGGTTTTTCTAGAGTTGCGGCCGGAACCTGGGGTATATTCTCGAGTTACAACGGGGAGGACCCTTCCAGACACATGTTTGTTCAGCGACGTCAGGACTCCTGCCTAGGTGCGAGGGACACCTCGGGATTCTCCTCGAGTCTTGGCATGGCAATTGGGACGCATCTCCACATGAGGCGGGAGACCCAGGGTCCCTTTCCACGTGCCACAGGGATCCTGGGACTCCTATCCATTTTCAAGAGGAGTCAGGCATCGTCTCCTTTAGAAGCATTGATCTCCGCGGACCTCTCGAGTTTTCAAAGGATGTGAGGCCTCCGGTCGCGATGAGGCGGACGAGTAGGTCTTTCTCTGTCGTCTCCACCGGGGTTTAAAACATCCCTTCGTCTAGGGAGATGCAAGAACAGCCTGCATTCAATTCACTGCAGGGATATCCAGCCTTACTTCGAGTCAGAGCATCTCGGTGTCCATTCCACTTGAGGCCACAATCTCCGGGTCCCTCTCACATACCTGTAGCTGAGAGAAGCCTCCTCTTGATGTGCTCTTGGAAAGTTGGTATTCCTCTTGAGTCGAAGCCAGGGACGAAGCTCTCATCTCGAGTTGATTTGGGGTCCACGGAGCCCTTTGATGTTGCTCCAGTGACCTCAGGATCCCTCCAGACTTGAGACAGTGATCTTGGGTTTTCTCTGGAGTGCCATCAAGGAAATCAAGGCTCCTTTCACGTTTGATGTGGAACACGGAATTGCTCTGCACGCAGTGCAGGGGAATCTGGCCTCATCTCGCGGCGAGGGGGAAGTCTCATGGTTTTTCTCGAGTTGCGGCCGGAACCTGGGGTATATTCTCGAGTTACGACGGGGAGGGCCCTTCCAGACACGTGTTTGTTCAGCGACGTCAGGACTCCTGCCTAGGTGCGAGGGACACCTCGGGATTCTCCTCGACTCTTGGCATGGCAATTGGGACGCATCTCCACATGAGGCGGGACTCCCAGGGTCCCTTTCCAGTTGCCACAGGGATCCGGGGATTCCTATCCATTTTCAGGAGGAGTCAGCCATCGTCTCATTTGGAAGCATTGATCTCCGCGGACCTCTCGAGTTTTCAAAGGATGTGAGGCCTCCGGTCGCGATGAGGCGGAGGACTAGGTCTTTCTCTGTGGTCTCCACAGGAGATTCAGACATCCCTTCGTCTTGGGAGATGCAAGACGAGCCTGCATTCAATTCACTGCAGGGATATCCGGCCTTACTTCGAGTCAGAGCATCTCGGTGTCCATTCCACTTGAGGCCACAAAATCAGGGTCCCTCTCACGTACTTGTATCTGAGAGAAGCCTCCTCTTAAGTTGCTTGTGGAAAGTTGGTATTCCTCTTGAGTCGAAGTCAGGGACGAAGCTCTCATCTCGAGTTGATTTGGGGTCCACGGAGCCCTTTCGTGTTGCTCCAGTGACCTCAGGATCCCTCTAGACTTGAGACAGTGATCTTGGGTTTTCTCTGGAGTGCCATCAAGGAAATCAAGGCTCCTTTCACGTTTGATGTGGAACACGGAATTGCTCTGCACGCAGTGCAGGGGAAGCGGGCCTCATCTCGCGGCGAGGGGGAAGTCTCATGGTTTTTCTCGAGTTGCGGCCAGAACCTGGGGTATATTCTCGAGTTACGACGAGGATGGCCCTTCCAGACACGTGTTTGTTCAGCGACGTCAGGACTCGTGTCTAGGTGCGAGGGACACCTCGGGATTCTCCTTGAGTCTTGGCATGGCAATTGGGATGCGTCTCCACGTGAGGCGGGTGACCCAGGGTCCCTTTCCACGTGCCACAGGGATCCTGGGACTCCTATACATTTTCAAGAAGAGTCAGGCATCGTCTCCTTTGGAAGCATTGATCTCCGCGGACCTCTCGAGTTTTCAAAGGATGTGAGGCCTCCGGTCGCGATGAGGCGGAAAATTAGGTCTTTCTCTGTTGTCTCCACATCGGATTCAGACATCCCTTCGTCTTGGGAGATGCAAGACGAGCCTGCCTTCAATTCACTACAGGGATATCCGGCCTTACTTCGAGTCAGAGCATCTCGGTGTCCATTCCACTTGAGGCCACAAATTCAGGGTCCCTCTCACATACCTGTAGCTGAGAGAAGGCTCCTCTTGAGGTGCTTGTGGAAAGTTGGTATTCCTCTTGAGTCGAAGCCAGGGACTCAGCTCTCATCTCCAGTTGATTTGGGGTCCACGGATCACTTTCTTGTTGCTCCAGTGACCTCAGGATCCCTCTAGACTTGAGAAAGTGATCTTGGGTTTTCTCTGGAGTGCCATCAAGGAAATCAAGGCTCCTTTCACATTTGATGTCGAACACTGAATTGCTCTGCACCCATTGCAGGGGAATCGGGCCTCATCTCGCGGCGAGGGGGAATTCTCATGTTTTTTCTCGAGTTGTGGCCGGAACCTGGGGTATATTCTCGAGTTACGACGGGGAGGGCCCTTCCAGACACGTGTTTGTTCAGCTACGTAAGGACTCCTGCCTAGGTGCGAGGGACACCTCGGGATTCTCCTCGAGTCTTGGCATGGCAATTGGAACGCGTCTCCACGTCAGGCCGGAGACCCAGGGTCCCTTTGCACGTGCCACAGGGATCCTGGGAGTCCTATCCATTTTCAAGAAGAGTCAGGCATCGTCTCCTTTCGAAGCATTGACCTCCGCAGACCTCTCGAGTTTTCAGAGGATATGAGGCCTCCGCTCGCGATGAGGCGGAGGACTAGGTCTTTCTCTGTCATCTCCACAGGGGATTCAGACATCCCTTTGTCTTGGGAGATGCAAGAATAGCCTGCATTCAATTCACTGTTGGGATACCCTGCGTTACTTCAAGTCAGAGCATCTCGGTGTCCATTCCACTTGAGGCCACAAACTCAGGGTCTCTCTCACATACCTGTAGCTGAGAGAATCCTCCTCTTGAGGTGCTTGTGAAAAGTTGGTATTCCTCTTGAGTCGAAGCCAGGGACTAAGCTCTCATCTCGAGTTGATTTGGGGTCCACGGAGCCCTTTCGTGTTGCTCCAGTGACCTCAGGTTCCATCTAGACTTGAGACAGTGACTTTGGGTTTTGTCTAGAGTGCCATCAAGGAAATCAAGGCTCCTTTCTCGTTTGATGTGGAACACGGAATTGCTCTGCACGCAGTGCAGGGGAATCGGGCCTCATCTCGCGGCGAGGCGGAAGTCTCATGGTTTTTCTCGAGTTCCGGCCGGAACCTGGGGTATATTCTCGAGTTACGACGGGGAGGGCCCTTCCAGACACGTGTTTGTTCAGCGACGTCAGGACTCCTGCCTAGGTGCGAGGGACACCTTGGGATTCTCCTCGAGTCTTGGCATGGCAATTGGGACCCGTCTCCACGTGAATCGGGAGACCCAGAGTCCCTTTCCACGTGCCACAGGGATCCTGGGACTCCTATCCATTTTCAAGAGGAGTCAGGCATCGTCTCCTTTGGAAGCATTGATCTCTGCGGACCTCTCGAGTTTTCAAAGGATGTGAGGCCTCCGCTCGCGATGAGGCGGAGGACTAGGTCTTTCTCTGTCGTCTACACAGGGGATACAGACATCCCTTCGTCTTGGGAGATGCAAGACGAGCCTGCATTCAATTCACTGCAGGGATATCCGGCCTTACTTCGAGTCAGAGCATCTCGGTGTCCATTCCAATTGAGGCCACAAACTCAGGGTCCTCTCACATACATGTAGTTGTGAGAAGCCTCCTCTTGAGGTGCTTGTGGAAAGTTGGTATTCCTCTTGAGTCGAAGCCAGGGACTAAGCTCTCATCTCGAGTTGATTTGGGGTCCACGGAGAAATTTCATGTTGCTCCAGTGACCTCAGGATCCCTCTAGACTTGAGACAGTGATCTTGGGTTTTCTCTGGAGTGCCATCAAGGAAATCAAGGCTCCTTTCACGTTTGATTTGGAACACGGAATTGCTCTGCACGCAGTGCAGGGGAATCGGGCCTCATCTTGCTGCGAGGGGGAAGTCTCATAGTTTTTCTCGAGTTGCGGCCGGAACCTGGGGTATATTCTCGAGTTACGACGGGGAGGGCCCTTCCCACGTGTTTGTTCAGCGATGTCAGGACTCCTGCCTAGGTGCGAGGGACACCTCGGGATTCTCCTCGAGTCTTGGCATGGCAATTTGGACGCGTCTCCACGTGAGGCGGGAGACCCAGGGTCCCTTTCCACGTGCCACAGGGATCCTGGGACTCCTATCCATTTTCAAGAGGAGTCAGGCATCGTCTCCTTTGGAAGCATTGACCTCCGCGGACCTCTCGAGTTTTCAAAGGATGTGAGGCCTCCGGTCTTCATGAGGCGGAGAATTAGGTCTTTCTCTGTGGTCTCCACAGGGGATTCAGACATCCCTTCGTCTTGGGAGATGCAAGAGGAGCCTGCATTCAATTCACTGTAGGGATATCCGGGCTTACTTCGAGTCAGAGCATCTCGGTGTCCATTCCACTTGAGGCGACAAACTCAGGGTCAGTCTCACATACCTGTTGTTGAGAGAAGCCTCCTCTTGAGGTGCTTGTGGAAAGTTGGTATTCCTCTTGAGTCGAAGCCAGGGACTAAGCTCTCATCTCGAGTTGATTTGGGGTCCATGTAGCCCTTTCGAGTTGCTCCAGTGAACTCAGGATCCCTCTAGACTTGAGACAGTGATCTTGGGTTTTCTCTGGAGTGCCATCAAGGAAATCAAGGCTCCTTTCAGGTTTGATGTGGAACACGGAATTGCTCTGCACGCAGTGCAGGGGAATCGGGCCTCAACTCGCGGCGAGGGGGAAATCTCATGGTTTTTCTCGAGTTGCGGCCGGAACCTGGGGTATATTCTCGAGTTACGACGAGGACTGCGCTTCCAGACACGTGTTTGTTCAGCCACGACAGGACTCCTGCCTAGGTGCGAGGGGCACCTCGGGATTCTCCTCGAGTCTTGGCATGGCAACTGGGACGTGTCTCCACGTGAGGCGGGAGACCCAGTGTCCTCTTCCACGTGCCACAGGCATCCTGGGACTCCTATCTATTTTCAAGAGGAGTCAGGCATCGTCTCCTTTGGAAGCCTTGATCTCCGCTGACCTCTCGAGTTTTCAAAGGATGTGAGGCCTCTGGTCGCGTTGAGGCGGAGGACTAGGTCTTTCTCTGTGGTCTCCACAGGGGATTCAGACATCCCTTCGTCTTGGGAGATGCAAGACGAGCCTGCATTTAATTCACTGCAGCGATATCCGGCCTAACTTCGAGTCAGAGCATCTCAGTGTCCATTCCACTTGAGGCCACAAACTCAGGGTCCCTCTCACATACCTGTAGCTGAGAGAAGGCTCCTCTTGAGGTGCTTGTGGAAAGTTTTTACTCCTCTTGAGTCGAAGCCAGGGACTAAGCTCTCATCTCGAGTTGATTTGGGGTCCACGGAGCCCTTTCTTGTTGCTCCTGTGACCTCAGGATCCCTCTAGACTTGAGACAGTGATCTTGGGTTTTCTCTGGAGTGCCATCAAGGAAATCAAGGCTCCTTTCACGTTTGATGTGGAACACGGAATTGCTCTGCACGCAGTGCAGGGGAATCGGGCCTCATGTCGCGGATAGGGGGAATTCTCATGGTTTTTCTAGAGTTGCGGCCGGAACCTGGGGTATATTCTCGAGTTACAACGGGGAGGACCCTTCCAGACACATGTTTGTTCAGCGACGTCAGGACTCCTGCCTAGGTGCGAGGGACACCTCGGGATTCTCCTCGAGTCTTGGCATGGCAATTGGGACGCATCTCCACATGAGGCGGGAGACCCAGGGTCCCTTTCCACGTGCCACAGGGATCCTGGGACTCCTATCCATTTTCAAGAGGAGTCAGGCATCGTCTCCTTTAGAAGCATTGATCTCCGCGGACCTCTCGAGTTTTCAAAGGATGTGAGGCCTCCGGTCGCGATGAGGCGGACGAGTAGGTCTTTCTCTGTCGTCTCCACCGGGGTTTAAAACATCCCTTCGTCTAGGGAGATGCAAGAACAGCCTGCATTCAATTCACTGCAGGGATATCCAGCCTTACTTCGAGTCAGAGCATCTCGGTGTCCATTCCACTTGAGGCCACAATCTCCGGGTCCCTCTCACATACCTGTAGCTGAGAGAAGCCTCCTCTTGATGTGCTCTTGGAAAGTTGGTATTCCTCTTGAGTCGAAGCCAGGGACGAAGCTCTCATCTCGAGTTGATTTGGGGTCCACGGAGCCCTTTGATGTTGCTCCAGTGACCTCAGGATCCCTCCAGACTTGAGACAGTGATCTTGGGTTTTCTCTGGAGTGCCATCAAGGAAATCAAGGCTCCTTTCACGTTTGATGTGGAACACGGAATTGCTCTGCACGCAGTGCAGGGGAATCTGGCCTCATCTCGCGGCGAGGGGGAAGTCTCATGGTTTTTCTCGAGTTGCGGCCGGAACCTGGGGTATATTCTCGAGTTACGACGGGGAGGGCCCTTCCAGACACGTGTTTGTTCAGCGACGTCAGGACTCCTGCCTAGGTGCGAGGGACACCTCGGGATTCTCCTCGACTCTTGGCATGGCAATTGGGACGCATCTCCACATGAGGCGGGACTCCCAGGGTCCCTTTCCAGTTGCCACAGGGATCCGGGGATTCCTATCCATTTTCAGGAGGAGTCAGCCATCGTCTCATTTGGAAGCATTGATCTCCGCGGACCTCTCGAGTTTTCAAAGGATGTGAGGCCTCCGGTCGCGATGAGGCGGAGGACTAGGTCTTTCTCTGTGGTCTCCACAGGAGATTCAGACATCCCTTCGTCTTGGGAGATGCAAGACGAGCCTGCATTCAATTCACTGCAGGGATATCCGGCCTTACTTCGAGTCAGAGCATCTCGGTGTCCATTCCACTTGAGGCCACAAAATCAGGGTCCCTCTCACGTACTTGTATCTGAGAGAAGCCTCCTCTTAAGTTGCTTGTGGAAAGTTGGTATTCCTCTTGAGTCGAAGTCAGGTACGAAGCTCTCATCTCGAGTTGATTTGGGGTCCACGGAGCCCTTTCGTGTTGCTCCAGTGACCTCAGGATCCCTCTAGACTTGAGACAGTGATCTTGGGTTTTCTCTGGAGTGCCATCAAGGAAATCAAGGCTCCTTTCACGTTTGATGTGGAACACGGAATTGCTCTGCACGCAGTGCAGGGGAAGCGGGCCTCATCTCGCGGCGAGGGGGAAGTCTCATGGTTTTTCTCGAGTTGCGGCCAGAACCTGGGGTATATTCTCGAGTTACGACGAGGATGGCCCTTCCAGACACGTGTTTGTTCAGCGACGTCAGGACTCGTGTCTAGGTGCGAGGGACACCTCGGGATTCTCCTTGAGTCTTGGCATGGCAATTGGGATGCGTCTCCACGTGAGGCGGGTGACCCAGGGTCCCTTTCCACGTGCCACAGGGATCCTGGGACTCCTATACATTTTCAAGAAGAGTCAGGCATCGTCTCCTTTGGAAGCATTGATCTCCGCGGACCTCTCGAGTTTTCAAAGGATGTGAGGCCTCCGGTCGCGATGAGGCGGAAAATTAGGTCTTTCTCTGTTGTCTCCACATCGGATTCAGACATCCCTTCGTCTTGGGAGATGCAAGACGAGCCTGCCTTCAATTCACTACAGGGATATCCGGCCTTACTTCGAGTCAGAGCATCTCGGTGTCCATTCCACTTGAGGCCACAAATTCAGGGTCCCTCTCACATACCTGTAGCTGAGAGAAGGCTCCTCTTGAGGTGCTTGTGGAAAGTTGGTATTCCTCTTGAGTCGAAGCCAGGGACTCAGCTCTCATCTCCAGTTGATTTGGGGTCCACGGATCACTTTCTTGTTGCTCCAGTGACCTCAGGATCCCTCTAGACTTGAGAAAGTGATCTTGGGTTTTCTCTGGAGTGCCATCAAGGAAATCAAGGCTCCTTTCACATTTGATGTCGAACACTGAATTGCTCTGCACCCATTGCAGGGGAATCGGGCCTCATCTCGCGGCGAGGGGGAATTCTCATGGTTTTTCTCGAGTTGTGGCCGGAACCTGGGGTATATTCTCGAGTTACGACGGGGAGGGCCCTTCCAGACACGTGTTTGTTCAGCTACGTAAGGACTCCTGCCTAGGTGCGAGGGACACCTCGGGATTCTCCTCGAGTCTTGGCATGGCAATTGGAACGCGTCTCCACGTCAGGCCGGAGACCCAGGGTCCCTTTGCACGTGCCACAGGGATCCTGGGAGTCCTATCCATTTTCAAGAAGAGTCAGGCATCGTCTCCTTTCGAAGCATTGACCTCCGCAGACCTCTCGAGTTTTCAGAGGATATGAGGCCTCCGCTCGCGATGAGGCGGAGGACTAGGTCTTTCTCTGTCATCTCCACAGGGGATTCAGACATCCCTTTGTCTTGGGAGATGCAAGAATAGCCTGCATTCAATTCACTGTTGGGATACCCTGCGTTACTTCAAGTCAGAGCATCTCGGTGTCCATTCCACTTGAGGCCACAAACTCAGGGTCTCTCTCACATACCTGTAGCTGAGAGAATCCTCCTCTTGAGGTGCTTGTGAAAAGTTGGTATTCCTCTTGAGTCGAAGCCAGGGACTAAGCTCTCATCTCGAGTTGATTTGGGGTCCACGGAGCCCTTTCGTGTTGCTCCAGTGACCTCAGGTTCCATCTAGACTTGAGACAGTGACTTTGGGTTTTGTCTAGAGTGCCATCAAGGAAATCAAGGCTCCTTTCTCGTTTGATGTGGAACACGGAATTGCTCTGCACGCAGTGCAGGGGAATCGGGCCTCATCTCGCGGCGAGGCGGAAGTCTCATGGTTTTTCTCGAGTTCCGGCCGGAACCTGGGGTATATTCTCGAGTTACGACGGGGAGGGCCCTTCCAGACACGTGTTTGTTCAGCGACGTCAGGACTCCTGCCTAGGTGCGAGGGACACCTTGGGATTCTCCTCGAGTCTTGGCATGGCAATTGGGACCCGTCTCCACGTGAATCGGGAGACCCAGAGTCCCTTTCCACGTGCCACAGGGATCCTGGGACTCCTATCCATTTTCAAGAGGAGTCAGGCATCGTCTCCTTTGGAAGCATTGATCTCTGCGGACCTCTCGAGTTTTCAAAGGATGTGAGGCCTCCGCTCGCGATGAGGCGGAGGACTAGGTCTTTCTCTGTCGTCTACACAGGGGATACAGACATCCCTTCGTCTTGGGAGATGCAAGACGAGCCTGCATTCAATTCACTGCAGGGATATCCGGCCTTACTTCGAGTCAGAGCATCTCGGTGTCCATTCCAATTGAGGCCACAAACTCAGGGTCCTCTCACATACCTGTAGTTGTGAGAAGCCTCCTCTTGAGGTGCTTGTGGAAAGTTGGTATTCCTCTTGAGTCGAAGCCAGGGACTAAGCTCTCATCTCGAGTTGATTTGGGGTCCACGGAGAAATTTCATGTTGCTCCAGTGACCTCAGGATCCCTCTAGACTTGAGACAGTGATCTTGGGTTTTCTCTGGAGTGCCATCAAGGAAATCAAGGCTCCTTTCACGTTTGATTTGGAACACGGAATTGCTCTGCACGCAGTGCAGGGGAATCGGGCCTCATCTTGCTGCGAGGGGGAAGTCTCATAGTTTTTCTCGAGTTGCGGCCGGAACCTGGGGTATATTCTCGAGTTACGACGGGGAGGGCCCTTCCCACGTGTTTGTTCAGTGATGTCAGGACTCCTGCCTAGGTGCGAGGGACACCTCGGGATTCTCCTCGAGTCTTGGCATGGCAATTTGGACGCGTCTCCACGTGAGGCGGGAGACCCAGGGTCCCTTTCCACGTGCCACAGGGATCCTGGGACTCCTATCCATTTTCAAGAGGAGTCAGGCATCGTCTCCTTTGGAAGCATTGACCTCCGCGGACCTCTCGAGTTTTCAAAGGATGTGAGGCCTCCGGTCTTCATGAGGCGGAGAATTAGGTCTTTCTCTGTGGTCTCCACAGGGGATTCAGACATCCCTTCGTCTTGGGAGATGCAAGAGGAGCCTGCATTCAATTCACTGTAGGGATATCCGGGCTTACTTCGAGTCAGAGCATCTCGGTGTCCATTCCACTTGAGGCGACAAACTCAGGGTCAGTCTCACATACCTGTTGTTGAGAGAAGCCTCCTCTTGAGGTGCTTGTGGAAAGTTGGTATTCCTCTTGAGTCGAAGCCAGGGACTAAGCTCTCATCTCGAGTTGATTTGGGGTCCATGTAGCCCTTTCGAGTTGCTCCAGTGAACTCAGGATCCCTCTAGACTTGAGACAGTGATCTTGGGTTTTCTCTGGAGTGCCATCAAGGAAATCAAGGCTCCTTTCAGGTTTGATGTGGAACACGGAATTGCTCTGCACGCAGTGCAGGGGAATCGGGCCTCAACTCGCGGCGAGGGGGAAATCTCATGGTTTTTCTCGAGTTGCGGCCGGAACCTGGGGTATATTCTCGAGTTACGACGAGGACTGCCCTTCCAGACACGTGTTTGTTCAGCCACGACAGGACTCCTGCCTAGGTGCGAGGGGCACCTCGGGATTCTCCTCGAGTCTTGGCATGGCAACTGGGACGTGTCTCCACGTGAGGCGGGAGACCCAGTGTCCTCTTCCACGTGCCACAGGCATCCTGGGACTCCTATCTATTTTCAAGAGGAGTCAGGCATCGTCTCCTTTGGAAGCCTTGATCTCCGCTGACCTCTCGAGTTTTCAAAGGATGTGAGGCCTCTGGTCGCGTTGAGGCGGAGGACTAGGTCTTTCTCTGTGGTCTCCACAGGGGATTCAGACATCCCTTCGTCTTGGGAGATGCAAGACGAGCCTGCATTTAATTCACTGCAGCGATATCCGGCCTAACTTCGAGTCAGAGCATCTCAGTGTCCATTCCACTTGAGGCCACAAACTCAGGGTCCCTCTCACATACCTGTAGCTGAGAGAAGGCTCCTCTTGAGGTGCTTGTGGAAAGTTTTTACTCCTCTTGAGTCGAAGCCAGGGACTAAGCTCTCATCTCGAGTTGATTTGGGGTCCACGGAGCCCTTTCTTGTTGCTCCTGTGACCTCAGGATCCCTCTAGACTTGAGACAGTGATCTTGGGTTTTCTCTGGAGTGCCATTAAGGAAATCAAGGCTCCTTTCACGTTTGATGTGGAACACGGAATTGCTCTGCACGCAGTGCAGGGGAATCGGGCCTCATGTCGCGGATAGGGGGAATTCTCATGGTTTTTCTAGAGTTGCGGCCGGAACCTGGGGTATATTCTCGAGTTACAACGGGGAGGACCCTTCCAGACACATGTTTGTTCAGCGACGTCAGGACTCCTGCCTAGGTGCGAGGGACACCTCGGGATTCTCCTCGAGTCTTGGCATGGCAATTGGGACGCGTCTCCACATGAGGCGGGAGACCCAGGGTCCCTTTCCACGTGCCACAGGGATCCTGGGACTCCTATCCATTTTCAAGAGGAGTCAGGCATCGTCTCCTTTAGAAGCATTGATTTCCGCGGACCTCTCGAGTTTTCAAAGGATGTGAGGCCTCCGGTCGCGATGAGGCGGACGAGTAGGTCTTTCTCTGTCGTCTCCACCGGGGTTTAAAACATCCCTTCGTCTAGGGAGATGCAAGAACAGCCTGCATTCAATTCACTGCAGGGATATCCAGCCTTACTTCGAGTCAGAGCATCTCGGTGTCCATTCCACTTGAGGCCACAATCTCCGGGTCCCTCTCACATACCTGTAGCTGAGAGAAGCCTCCTCTTGATGTGCTCTTGGAAAGTTGGTATTCCTCTTGAGTCGAAGCCAGGGACGAAGCTCTCATCTCGAGTTGATTTGGGGTCCACGGAGCCCTTTGATGTTGCTCCAGTGACCTCAGGATCCCTCCAGACTTGAGACAGTGATCTTGGGTTTTCTCTGGAGTGCCATCAAGGAAATCAAGGCTCCTTTCACGTTTGATGTGGAACACAGAATTGCTCTGCACGCAGTGCAGGGGAATCTGGCCTCATCTCGCGGCGAGGGGGAAGTCTCATGGTTTTTCTCGAGTTGCGGCCGGAACCTGGGGTATATTCTCGAGTTACGACGGGGAGGGCCCTTCCAGACACGTGTTTGTTCAGCGACGTCAGGACTCCTGCCTAGGTGCGAGGGACACCTCGGGATTCTCCTCGAGTCTTGGCATGGCAATTTGGACGCGTCTCCACGTGAGGCGGGAGACCCAGGGTCCTTTTCCACGTGCCACAGGGTTCCTGGGACTCCTATCCATTTTCAAGAGGTGTCAGGCATCGTCTCCTTTGGAAGCATTGACCTCCGCGGACCTCTCGAGTTTTCAAAGGATGTGAGGCCTCCGGTCTTGATGAGGCGGAGAATTAGGTCTTTCTCTGTGGTCTCCACAGGGGATTCAGACATCCCTTCGTCTTGGGAGATGCAAGACGAGCCTGCATTCAATTCACTGCAGGGATGTCCGGCCTTACTTCGAGTCAGAGCATCTCGGTGTCCATTCCACTTGAGGCCACAAACTCAGGGTCCCTCTCACATACCTGTTGCTGAGAGAAGCCTCCTCTTGAGGTGCTTGTGGAAAGTTGGTATTCCTCTTGAGTCAAAGCCAGGGACTAAGCTCTCATCTCGAGTTGATTTGGGATCCATGTAGCCCTTTCGAGTTGCTCCAGTGAACTCAGGATCCCTCTAGACTTGAGACAGTGATCTTGGGTTTTCTCTGGAGTGCCATCAAGGAAATCAAGGCTCCTTTCACGTTTGATGTGGAACACGAAATTGCTCTGCATGCAGTGCAGGGGAATCGGGCCTCAACTCGCGCCGAGGGGGAAATCTCATGGTTTTTCACGAGTTGCGGCCGGAACCTGGGGTATATTCTCGAGTTACGACGAGGAGGCCCTTCCAGACACGTGTTTGTTCAGCGACGTCAGGACTCCTGCCTAGGTGCGAGGGACACCTCGGGATTCTCCTCGAGTCTTGGCATGGCAATTAGGACGCGTCTCCACGAGAGGCGGGAGACCCAGTGTACCTTTCCACGTGCCACAGGGATCCTGGGACTCCTATCCATTTTCAAGAAGAGTCAGGCATCGTCTCCTTTGGAAGCATTGATCTCCGCGGACCTCTCGAGTTTTCAAAGGATGTGAGGCTTCCGCTCGCGATGAGGCGGAGAACTCGGTCTTTCTCTGTCATCTCCACAGGGGATTCAGACATCCCTTCATCTTGGGAGATGCAAGACGAGCCTGCATTCAATTCACTGCAGGGATATCCGGCCTTAATTCGAGTCAGAGCATCTCGGTGTCCATTCCACTTGAGGCAACAAACTCAGGGGCCCTCTCACATACCTGTAGCTGAGAGAAGCCTCCTCTTAAGGTGCTTTTGGAAAGTTGGTATTCCTCTTGAGTCGAAGCCAGGGACTAAGCTCTCATCTCGAGTTGATTTGGGGTCCACGGAGAAATTTCGTGTTGCTCCAGTGACCTCAGGATCCCTCTAGACTTGAGACAGTGATCTTGGGTTTTCTCTGGAGTGCCATCAAGGAAATCAAGGCTCCTTTCACGTTTGATGTGGAACACGGAATTGCTCTGCACGCAGTGCAGGGGAATCGGGCCTCATGTAGCGGCGAGGGGGAAGTCTCATGGTTTTTCTCGAGTTGCGGCCGGAACTTGGGGTATATTCTCGAGTTACGACGTGGATGGCCCTTCCAGACACGTGTTTGTTCAGCGACGTCAGGACTCCTGCCTAGGTGCGAGGGACACCTCGGGATTCTCCTCGAGTCTTGGCATGGCAATTGGGACGCGTATCCACGTGAGGCGGGAGACCAAGGGTCCCTTTCCACGTGCCACAGGGATCCTGGGCCTCCTATCCATTTTCAAGAGGAGTCAGGCATCGTCTCCTTTGGAAGCATTGACCTCCGCGGACCTCTCGAGTTTTCAAAGGATTTGAGGCCTCCGGTCGCGATGAGGCGGAGGACTAGGTCTTTCACTGTGGTCTCCACAGCGGATTCAGATAACCCTTCGTCTTGGGAGATGCACGAGGAGTCTGCATTCAATTCACTGCAGGGATATCCGGCCTTACTTCGAGTCAGAGCATCTCGGTGTCCATTCCACTTGAGTCCACAAACTCTGGGTCCCTCTCACATACCTGTAGCTAAGAGAAGCCTCCTCTTGAGGTGCTTGTGGAAAGTTGATATTCCTCTTGATTCGAAGCCAGGGACTAAGCTCTCATCTCGAATTGATTTGGGGTCCACGGAGCCCTTTCTTGTTGCTACAGTGACCTCAGGATCCCTCTAGACTAGAGACAGTGATCTTGGGTTTTCTCTGGAGTGCCATCAAGGAAATCAAGGCTACTTTCACTTTTGATGTGGAATACGGAATTGCTTTGCACGCAGGGCAGGGGAATCGGGCCTCATCTAGCGGCGAGGGGGAAGTCTCATGGTTTTTCTCGAGTGGCGGCCGGAACCTGGGGTATATTCTCGAGTTACGACGGGGAGGGCCCTTCCAGACACGTGTTTGTTCAGCGACGTCAGGACTCCTGCCTAGGTGCAAGGGACACCTCGGGATTCTCCTCGAGTCTTGGCATGGCAATTGGGACGCCTCTCCACGTGAGGCGGGAGACCCAGTGTACCTTTCCACGTGCCACAGGGATCCTGGGACTCCTATCCATTTTCAAGAGGAGTCAGGCATCGTCTCCTTTGGAACCATTGATCTCTGCAGACCTCTCGGGTTTTCAAAGGATGTGAGGCCTCCGGTAGAGATGAGGCGGAGAATTCGGTCTTTCTCTGTGGTCTCCACAGGGGATTCAGACGTCCCTTCGTCTTGGGAGATGCAAGACGAGCCTGCATTCAATTCACTGCAGGGATATCCGGCCTTACTTCGAGTCAGAGCATCTCGGTGTCCATTCCACTTGAAGCCACAATCTCAGGGTCCCTCAAATATACCTGTAGCTGAGAGAAGCCTCCTCTTGAGGTGCTTGTGGAAAGTTGGCATTCCTCTTGAGTCGAAGCCAGGGACTAAGCTCTCATCTCGAGTTGATTTGGGGTCCACGGAGCCCTTTCCTGTTGGTCCAGTGACCTCAGGATCCCTCTAGACTTGAGACAGTGATCTTGGGTTTTCTCTGGAGTGCCATCAAGGAAATCAAGGCTCCTTTCACGTTTGATGTGGAACATGGAATTGCTCTGCATGCATTGCAGGGGAATCGGGTCTCAACTCGCGGCGAGGGGGAAATCGCATGGTTTTTCTCAAGTTGCGGCCGGAACCTGGGGTATATTCTCGAGTTACGACGGGGAGGGCCCTTCCAGACACGTGTTTGTTCAGCGACGTCAGGACTCCTGCCTATGTGCGAGGGACACCTCGGGATTCTCCTCGAGTCTTGGTATGGCAATGGGGACGCATCTCCACGTGAGGCGGGAGACCCAGGGTACCTTTCCACGTGCCACAGGGATCCTGGGACTCCTATCCATTTTCAAGAGGAGTCAGGCATCGTCTCCTTTGGAAGCATTGATCTCCGCGGACCTCTGGAATTTTCAAAGATGTGAGGCCTCCGTCGCGATGAGGCGGAAAATTAGGTCTTTCTCTCTCGTCTCCACAGGGGATTCGGACATCCCTTCATCTTGGGAGATGCAAGAGGAGCCTGCATTCAATTCACTGCAGGGATATCCGGCCTTACTTCGATTCAGAGCATCTCGGTGTCCATTCCACTTGAGGCCACAAACTCAGGGTCCCTCTCACATACCTTTAGCTGAGAGAAGCCTCCTCTTGAGGTGCTTGTGGAAAGTTCGTATTCCTCTTGAGTCGAAGCCAGGGACTAAGCTCTCATCTCGAGTTGATTTGGGGTCCATGGAGCCCTATCGTGTTGCTCCAGTGACCTCAGGATCCCTCTAGACTTGAGACAGTGATCTTGGGTTTTCTCTGGAGTGCCATCAAGGAAATCAAGGCGCCGTTCAAGTTTGATGTCGAACACGGAATTGCTCTGCATGCAGTGCAGGGGAATCGGGGCTCATCTCGCGGCGAGGGGGAAGTCTCATGGTTTTTCTCGAGTTGTGGCCGGAACCTGGGGTATATTCTCGAGTTACGACGTGGATGGCCCTTCCAGACACGTGTTTGTTCAGCGACGTCAGGACTCCTGCCTAGGTGCGAGGGACACCTCGGGATTCTCCTCGAGTCTTGGCATGGCAATTGGGACGCGTATCCACGTGAGGCGGGAGACCAAGGGTCCCTTTCCACGTGCCACAGGGATCCTGGGACTCCTATCCATTTTCAAGAGGAGTCAGGCATCGTCTCCTTTGGAAGCATTGATCTCCACGGACCTCTCGAGTTTTCAAATGATGTGAGGCCTCCGGTCTCGATGAAGCGGAGAACTAGGTCTTTCTTTGTGGCCTCCACAGGGGATTCAGACAACCCTTCGTCTTGGGAGATGCAAGACGAGCCTGCATTCAATTCACTGCAGGGATATCCGGCCTTACTTCGAGTCAGAGCATCTCGGTGTCCATTCCACTTGAGGCCACAAACTCAGGGTCCCTCTCACATACCTGTAGCTGAGAGAAGCCTCCTCTTGAGGTGCTTGTGGAAAGTGGGTATTCCTCTTGAGTCGAAGCCAGGGACTAAGCTCTCATGTCGAGATGATTTGGGGTCCACGAAGCCCTTTCATGTTGCTCCAGTGACCTCAGGATCCCTCTAGACTAGAGACAGTGACTTTGGGTTTTCTCTGGAGTGCCATCAAGGAAATCAAGGCTCCTTTCACGTTTGATGTGGAACACGGAATTGCGCTGCATGCAGTGCAGGGGAATCGTGCCTCAACTCGCGGCGAGGGGGAAATCTCATGGTTTTTCTCGAGTTGCGGCCAGAACCTGGTGTATAATCTCGAGTTACGACGGAGAGGCCCCTTCCAGACACGTGTTTGTTCAGCGACGTCAGGACTCCTGCCTAGGCGCAAGAGACAACTCGGGATTCTCCTCGAGTCTTGGCATGGCAATTGGGACGCGTCTCCACGTGAGGCGGGAGACCCAGGGTCCGTTTCCACGTGCCACAGGGATCCTGGGACTCCTATCCATTTTCAGGAAGAGTCAGGCATCTTCTCCTTTGGAAGCATTGATCTCCGCGGACCTCTCTAGTTTTCAAAGGATGTGAGGCCTCCGGACGCGATGAGGCGGAGGACTAGTTCTTTCTCTGTCATCTCCACAGGGGATTCAGACATCCCTTCGTCTTGGGAGATGCAAGACGAGCCTGCATTCAATTCACTGCAGGGATATCCGGCCTTACTTCGAGTCAGAGCATCTCGGTGTCCATTCCACTTGAAACCACAAACTCAGGGTCCCTCTCACATACCTGTAGCTGAGAGAAGCCTCCTCTTGAGGTGCTTGTGGAAAGTTGGTATTCCTCTTGAGTGGAATCCAGGGACTAAGCTATCATCTCGAGTTGATTTGGGGTCAAGGGAGCCTTTTCGTGTTGCTCCAGTGACCTCAGGATCCCTCTAGACTTGAGACAGTGATCTTGGGTTTTCTCTGGAGTGCCATCAAGGAAATCAAGGCTCCTTTCACGTTTGATGTGGAACACGGAATTGCTCTGCACGCAGTGATGGGGAATCGGGCCTCATCCAGCGGCGAGGGGGAAGTCTCATGGTTTTTCTCGAGTTGCGGCCGGAACCTGGGGTATATTCTCGAGTTACGACGGGGATGGCCCTTCCAGACACGGGTTTGTTCAGCGACGTCACGACTCCTGCCTAGGTGCGAGGGACACCTCGGGATTTTCCTCGAGTCTTGGCATGGCAATTGGGACGCGTCTCCATGTGAGGCGGGAGACCCAGTGTCCCTTTCCACGTGCCACAGGGATCCTGGGCCTCCTATCCATTTTCAAGAGGAGTCAGGCATCGTCTCCTTTGGAAGCATTGATCTCCGCAGACCTCTCGAGTTTTCAAAGGATGTGAGGCCTCTGGTCGCGATGAGGCAGAGAACTCGGTCTTTCTCTGTGGTCTCCACAGAGGATTCAGACATCCCTTCGTCTTGGGAGATGCAAGACGAGCCTGCATTCAATTCACTGCAGGGATAACCGGCCTTACTTCGAGTCAGAGCATCTCGGTGTCCATTCCACTTGAGGCAACAAACTCAGGGTCCCTCAAATATACCGGTAGCTGAGAGAAGCCTCCTCTTGAGGTGCTTGTGGAAAGTTGGTATTCCTCATGAGTCGAAGCCAGGGACTAAGCTCTCATCTCGAGTTGATTTGGGGTCCACGGAGCCATTTCGTGTTGCTCCAGTGACCTCAGGATCCCTCTAGACTTGAGACAGTGATCTTGGGTTTTCTCTGGAGTGCCATCAAGGAAATCAAGGCTCCTTTCAAGTTTGATGTGGAACACGGAATTGCTCTGCACACAGTGCAGGGGAATCGGGCCTCATCTCGCGGCAAGGGGGATGTCTCAGGGTTTTTCTCAAGTTGCGGACGGAACCTGGGGTATATTCTCGAGTTACGACGGGGAGGGCCCTTCCAGACACGTGTTTGTTCAGCGACGTCAGGACTCCTGCCTAGGTGCGAGGGAAACCTCGGGATTCTCCTCGAGTCTTGGCATGGCACTTGGGACTCGTCTCCACAGAGGCGGGAGACCCAGGGTCCCTTTCCACGTGCCACAGGGATCCTGGGACTCCTATCCATTTTCAAGAGGAGTCAGGCATCGTCTCCTTTGGAAGCATTGCTCTCTGCGGACCTCTCGAGTTTTCCAAGGATGTGAGGCCTCCGCTCGGGATGAGGCGGAGAATTAGATCTTTCTCTGTATTCTGCACAGGGGATTCAGACATCCCTTCGTCTTGGGAGATGCAAGACGAGCCTGCATTCAATTCACTGCAGGGATATCCGGACTTACTTCGAGTCAGAGCATCTCGGTGTCCATTGCACTTGAGGCCACAAACTCAGGGTTCCTCTCACATACTTGTAGCTGAGAGAAGCCGCCTCTTGAGGTGCTTGTGGAAAGTTGGTATTCCTCTTGAGTCGAAGCCAGGGACTAAGCTCTCATCTCGAGTTGATTTGGGATCCACGGAGCCCTTTCCTGTTCCTCCAGTAACCTCAGGATCCCTCTAGACTTGACACAGTGATCTTGGTTTTTCTCTAGAGTGCCATCAAGGAAATCAAGGCTCCTTTCACGTTTGATGTGGAACACGGAATTGCTCTGCACGCAGTCCAGGGGAATCGGGCCTCATGTAGCGGCGAGGGGGAAGTCTCATGGTTTTTCTCGAGTTGCGGCCGGAACCTGGGGTATATTCTCGAGTTACGAAGGGGAGGGCCCTTCCAGACACGTGTTTGTTCAGCGACGTGAGGACTCCTGCCTAGGTGCGAGGGTACACCTCGGGATTCTCCTCGAGTCTTGGCATGGCAATTGGGACGCGTCTCCACGTGAGGCGGGAGACCCAGTGTCCCTTTCCACGTGCCACAGGGATCCTGGGACTCCTATCCATTTTCAAGAGAAGTCAGGCATCGTCTCCTTTGGAAGCATTGAACTCCGCGGACCTCTCGAGTTTTCAAAGGATGTGAGGCCTCCGGTCGCGATGAGGCGGAGAATTAGGTCTTTCTCCGAGGTCTCCACAGGGGATTCAGACATCCCTTCGTGTTGTGAGATGCAAGACGAGCCTGCATTCAATTCACTGCAGGGATATCCGGCCTTACTTCGAGTCAGAGCATCTCGCTGTCCATTCCATTTGAGGCCACAATCTAAGGGGCCCTCTCACATACCTGTAGCTGAGAGAAACCTCCTCTTGAGGTGCTTGTGGAAAGTTGGTATTCCTCTTGAGTCGAAGCCAGGGACTAAGCTCTCATCTCGAGTTGATTTGGGGTCCACGGAGCCCTTTCGTGTTGCTACAGTGACCTAAGGATCCCTCTAGACTTGAGACAGTGATCTTGGGTTTTCTCTGGAGTGCCATCAAGGAAATCAAGGCTCCTTTCACGTTTGATGTGGAACACGGAATTGCTCTGCACGCAGTCCAGGGGAATCGGGCCTCATGTAGCGGCGAGGGGGAAGTCTCATGGTTTTTCTCGAGTTGCGGCCGGAACCTGGGGTATATTCTCGAGTTACGAAGGGGAGGGCCCTTCCAGACACGTGTTTGTTCAGCGACGTCAGGATTCCTGCCTAGGTGCGAGGGACACCTCGGGATTCTCCTCGAGTCTTGGCATGGCAATTGGGACGCGTCTCCACGTGAGGCGGGAGACCCAGTGTCCCTTTCCACGTGCCACAGTGATCCTGGGACTCCTATCCATTTTCAAGAGGAGTCAGGCATCGTCTCCTTTGGAAGCATTGATCTCCGCGGAAGTCTTTAGTTTTCAAAGGATGTGAGGCCTCCGGTCGCGATGAGGCGGAGAACTAGCTCTTTCTCTGTGGTCTCCACAGGGGATTCAGACATCCCTTCGTCTTGGGAGATGCAAGACGAGCCTGCATTCAATTCACTGCAGGGATATCTGGCCTTACTTCGAGTCAGAGCATCTCGGTGTCCATTCCACTTGAGGCCACAAACTCAGGGTCCTTCTCACATACCTGTGGCTGAGAGAACCCTCCTCTTGAGGTGCTTGTGGAAAGTTTGTATTCCTCTTGAGTCAAAGCCAGGGACTAAGCTCTCATCTCGAGTTGATTTGGGGTCCACGGAGCCCTTTCGTGTTGCTCCAGTGACCTCAGGATCCCTCTAGACTTGAGACAGTGATCTTGGGTTTTCTCTGGAGTGCCATCAAGGAAATCAAGGCTCCTTTCACGTTTGATGTGGAACACGGAATTGCTCTGCACGCAGTGCAGGGGAATCGGGCCTCATCTCGCGGCGAGGGGGAAATCTCATGGTTTTTCTCGAGTTGCGGCCGGAACCTGGGGTATATTCTCGAGTTACGACGGGGAGGGCCCTTCCAGACACGGGTTTGTTCAGCGACGTCAGCACTCCTGCCTAGGTGCGAGGGACACCTCGGGATTCTCCTCGAGTCTTGGCATGGCAATTTGGACGCGTCTCCACGTGAGGCGGGAGACCCAGGGTCCCTTTCCACGTGCCACAGGGATCTTGGGACTCCTATCCATTTTCAAGAGGAGTCAGGCATCGTCTCCTTTGGAAGCATTGATCTCTGCGGACCTCTCGAGTTTTCAAAGGATGTGAGGCCTGTGGTCGCGATGAGGCGGAGAACTCGGTCTTTCTCTGTGGTCTCCACAGGGGATTCAGACATCCCTTCGTCTTGGGAGATGCAAGACGAGCCTGCATTCAATTCACTGCAGGGATATCCGGCCTTACTTCCAGTCAGAGCATCTCGGTGTCCATTCCACTTGAGGCCACAAACTCAGGGTCCCTCTCACATACCTGTAGCTGAGAGCAGCCTCCTCTTGAGGTGCTTGTGGAAAGTTGGTATTCCTATTGAGTCGAAGCCAGGGACTAAGTTCTCATCTCGAGTTGATGTGGGGTCCACGGAGCCCTTTCGTGTTGCTCCAGTGACGTCAGGATCCCTCTAGACTTGAGACAGTGATCTTGGGTTTTCTCTGGAGTGCCATCAAGGAAATCAAAGCTCCTTTCACGTTTGATGTGGAACACGGAATTGCTCTGCACGCAGTGCAGGGGAATCGGGCCTCATTGAAAGGTTGCTGCTGAACGATAAGACGCGGGATTCTTGCCCTCCGGAGGAGACGAATTCAATCCGGGGCCAGAGACGAGGCTGGATCGCTCAGAGCTTTTGTGTCATAAAGTTTTATTAAAGTATAGAGAAAGCTTCTGACATAGGCATTAGAAGGGGGCAAAAGAGTACCCCCCTCCTAGTGTTTAGCTGTATGTTATATAGTCACTCACAGTCTGTTAATGAAATGAAAGGAATGTCATAAAATTTAGAATGGCATCAGATAATCCATCCCAGGCCATAAAACGATTGACTGGAATCTTGTAGAAGGGCAGAATACCAACAAATAGTTCCATTTACATAGATTAGGGGAACAATACCTGAGTAAGTAAGTTAGGCCGTTTGGCGGAACCAACTTGAAGGTAGAGTCTGGGGTTCATTAACATAGCTTAAGACAACATTTCCATACGAAAAAGGAATGTATTGGTTAACTCAAAGTCTGAGAGTAGTTAGCTTTAGGTGAGACCAGGTGTCATGGCAACACAGAATGTTAAGACAAACCTCCTTTTAAATTTGTATAGAGAAGGAAAAACAGATTTCTTCCTGCCGCTTAAGAGAGATAAAAATGTCTGGCACTTACAGCCTCTTTCCTCCATTTGGAGACCCCTGGCCTTCCTGCCTGTTACCCTCTCATCATCTCGCGGCGAGGGGGAAGTCTCATGGTTTTTCTCGAGTTGCGGCCGGAACCTGGGGTATATTCTCGAGTTACGAAGGGGAGGGCCCTTCCAGACACGTGTTTGTTTAGCGACGTCAGGACTCCTGCCTAGGTGCGAGGGACACCTCGGGATTCTCCTCGAGTCTTGGCATGGCAATTTGGACGCGTCTCCACGTCACGCGGGAGACCCAGGGTCCCTTTCCACGTGCCACAGGGATCCTGGGACTCCTATCCATTTGCAAGAGGAGTCAGGCATCGTCTCCTTTGGAAGCATTGATCTCCGCATACCTCTCGAATTTTCAAAGGATGTGAGGCCTCCGGTCGCGATGAGGCGGAGGACTAGGTCTTTCTCTGGTCTCCACAGCGGACTCAGACATCCCTTCGTCTTGGGAGATGCAAGAGGAGCCTGCATTCAATTCACTGCAGGAATATCCGGCCTTACTTCGAGTCAGAGCATGTCGGTGTCCATTCCACTTGAGGCCACAAACTGGGGGTCCCTCAAATATACCTGTAGCTGAGAGAAGCCTCCTCTTGAGATGCTTGTGGAAAGCTGGTATTCGTATTGACTCGAAACCAGGGACTAAGCTCTCATCTCGAGGTGATTTGGGGTCCACGGAGCCCTTTCCTGTTGGTCCAGTGACCTCAGGATCCCTCTAGACTTGACACAGTGATCTTGGGTTTTCTCTGGAGTGCCATCAAGGAAATCAAGGCTCCTTTCACGTTTGATGTGGAAGACGGAATTGCTCTGCATGCAGTTCAGGGGAATCGGGCCTAAATCGCTGCGAGGGGGAAATCTCATGGTTTTTCTCGAGTTGCGGCCCGAACCTGGGGTATATTCTCGAATTACGACGGGGAGGGCCCTTCCAGACACGGGTTTGTTCAGCGACATCAGGACTCCTGCCTAGGAGCGAGGGAATCCTCGGGATTCTCCTCGAGTCTTGGCATGGCAATTGGGAGGCGTCTCCACGTGAGGCGGGAGACCCAGGGTCCCTTCGAACGTGCCACAGGGATCCTGGGACTCCTATCCATTTTCAAGAGGAGTCAGGCATCGTCTCCTTTGGAAGCATGGATCTCCGCGGACCTCTCGAGTTTTCACATGATGTGAGGCCTCCGGTCGCGATGAGGCGGAGTACTAGGTCTTTCTCCATGGTCTCCACAGGGGATTCAGATATCCCTTCGTCTTGGGAGACGCAAGACGAGCCTGCATTCAATTCACTGCAGAGATATCCGGCCTGACTTCGAGTCAGAGCGTCTCAGTGTCCATTCCACTTGAGGCCACAAACTCAGGGTCCCTCTCACATACCTGTAGCTGAGAGAAGCCTCCTCTTGAGGTGCTTGTGGAAAGTTGGTATTCCTCTTGAGTCGAAGCCAGGGACTAAGCTCTCATCTCGAGTTGATTTGGGGTCCACGGAGCCCTTTCGTGCTGCTACAGTTACCTCAGGATCCCTCTAGACTTGAGACAGTGACTTTGGGTTTTCTCTGGAGTGCCATCAAGGAAATCAAGGCTCCTTTCATGTTTGATGTGGAACACGGAATTGCTCTGCACACAGTGCAGCGGAATCGGGCCTCATCTCGCGGCGAGTGGGAAGTCTCATGGTTTTTCTCGAGTTGCGGCCGGAACCTGGGGTATATTCTCGAGTTATGACGGGGATTGCCCTTCCAGACACGTGTTTGTTCACCGACGTCAGGACTCCTGCCTAGGTGCGAGGGACACCTCGGGATTCTCCTCGAGTCTTGGCATGGCAATTGGGACGCGTCTCCACGTGAGGCGGGAGACCCAGGGTCCCTTTCCACGTGCCACAGGGATCCTGGGACTCCTATCCATTTTCAAGAGGAGTCAGGCATCGTCTCCTTTGGAAGCATTGATCTCCGCGGACCTCTCGAGTTTTCAAAGGATGTGAGGCCTCCGGTCGCGATGAGGCAGAGGACTAGGTCTTTCTCTGTCGTCTCCACAGGGGATTCAGACATCCCTTCGTCTTGGGAGATGCAAGACGAGCCTGCATTCAATTCACTGCAGGAATATCCAGCCTTACTTCTAGTCAGAGCATCTCGGTGTCCATTCCACTTGAGGCCACAAACTCAGGGTCCTCTCACATACCTGTAGTTAAGAGAAGCCTCCTCTTGAGGTGCTTGTGTAAAGTTGGTATTCCTCTTGAGTCGAAGCCAGGGACTAAGCCTTCATCTCGAGTTGATTTGGGGTCCACAGAGCCCTTTCGTGTTGCTCCAGTGACCTCAGGATCCCTCTAGACTTGAGACAGTGATCTTGGGTTTTTTCTGTAGTGCCATCAAGGAAATCAAGGCTCCTTTCACGTTTGATGTGGAACAAGGAATTGCTCTGCACGCAGCACAGGGGAATCGGGCATCATTTCGCGGCGAGGGCGAAGTCTCATGGTTTTTCTCGAGTTGCGGCCGGAACCTGGGGTATATTCTCGAGTTACGACGGGGAGGACCCTTCCAGACACGTGTTTGTTCAGCGACGTCAGGACTCCTGCCTAGGTGCGAGGGACACCTCGGGATTCTCCTCGAGTCTTGGCATGGCAATTGGGACGCGTCTCCACGTGAGGCGGGAGACGAAGGTCCCTTTCCACGTGCCACAGGGATCCTGGGACTCCTATCCATTTTCAAGAGGAGTCAGGCATCGTCTCCTTTGGAAGCATTGATCTCCGCGGAACTCTCGAGTTTTCAAAGAATGTGAGGCCTCCTGTCGCGATGAGGCGGTGAACTAGGTCTTTCTCTGTGGGCTCCACAGGGGATTAAGACATCCCTTCATCTTGGGAGATGCAAGACGAGCCTGCATTCAATTCACTGCAGGAATATCCGGCCTTACTTCGAGTCAGAGCATCTCAGTATCCATTCCACTTGAGGCCACAAACTCAGGGTCCTCTCACATACCTGTAGCTGAGAGAAGCCTCCTCTTGAGGTGCTTGTGGAAAGTTGGTATTCCTCTTGAGTCGAAGCCAGGGTCTAAGCTCTCATCTCGAGTTGATTTGGGGTCCACGGAGCCCTTTCGTGTTGCTCCAGTGACCTCAGGATCCCTCTAGACTTGAGACAGTGATCTCTGGATTTCTCTGGAGTGCCATCAAGGAAATCAAGGCTCCTTTCACGTTTCATGTGGAACACGGAATTGCTCTGCAAGCAGTGCCGGGGAATCGCACCCCATTTCGCGGCGAGGGGGAAGTTTAATGGTTTTCCTTGAGTTGCGGCCGGAACCTGGGGTATACTCTCGAGTTACGACGGGGAGGGCCCTTCCGGACACGTGTTTGTTCAGCGGCGTCAGGACTCCTGCCTAGGTGCGAGGGACACCGCGGGATTCTCCTCGAATCTTTGCATGGCAATTGGGACGCATCTCCACGTGAAGCGGGAGACCCAGGGTCCCCGTCCATGTGGACAGGGATCCTGGGACTCCTAACCATTTTCAAGAGGATTCAGGCATCGTCTCCTTTGGAAGCATTGATCTCGGCGGACCTCTCGAGTTTTCAAAGGATGTGAGCCCTCCGGTCGCGATGAGGCAGAGAACTAGGTCTTTCTCTGTCGTCTCCACAGGGGATTCAGACATCCCTTCGTCTTGGGAGATGCAAGACGAGCCTGCATTCAATTCACTGCAGGGATATCCGGCCTTACTTCGAGTCAGAGCATCTCGGTGTCCATTCCACTTGAGGCCACAAACTCAGGGTCCCTCTAATATACCTGGAGCTGAGAGACGCCTCCTCTTGAGGTGCTTGTGGAAAGTTGGTATTCCTCTTTATTCGAAGCCAGGGACTAAGCTCTCATCTCGAGTTGATTTGGGGTCCACGGAGCCCTTTCGTGTTGCTCCAGTGACCTCAGGATCCCTCTAGACTTGAGACAGTGATCTTGGGTTTTCTCTGGAGTGCCATCAAGGAAATCAAGGCTCCTTTCACGTTTGATGTGGAACACGGAATTGCTCTTCACGCAGTGCAGGGGAATCGGGCCTCATCTCGCGGCGAGGGGGAAGTCTCATGCTTTTTCTCGAGTTGCGGCCGGAACCTGGGGTATATTCTGGAGTTACGACGGGGAGGGCCCTTCCAGACACGTGTTTGTTCAGCGACGTCAGGACTCCTTCCGAGGTGCGACGGACAACTCGAGATTCTCCTCGAGTCTTGGCATGGCAATTGGGACGCGTCTCCACGTGAGGCAGGAGACCCAGTGTCCCTTTCCACGTGCCACAGGGATCCTGGGACTCCTATCCATTTTCAAGAGGAGTCAGGCATCGTCTCCTTTGGAAGCATTGATCTCCGCAGACCTCTCATGTTCTCAAAGCATGTGAGGCCTCCGGTCGCGATGAGGCGGAGGTCTAGGTCTTTCTCTGTCGTCTCCCCAGGGGATTCAGACATCCCTTCTTCTTGGGAGATGCAAGACAAGCCTGCATTCAGTTCTCTGCTGGGATATCCGGGCTTACTTCGAGTCAGAGCATCTCGGTGTCCAGTCCACTTGAGGCCACAAACTCAGGGTCCCTCTCACATACCTGTAGCTGAGAGAAGCCTCCTCTTGAGGTGCTTGTGGAAAGTTGGTATTCCTCTTGAGTCGAAGCCAGGGACTAAGCTCTCATCTCGAGTTGATTTGGGGTGCCCAGAGCCCTTTCGTGTTGCTAAAGTGACCTCAGGATCCTTCTAGACTTGAGACAGTGATCTTGGGTTTTCTCTAGAGTGCCATCAAGGAAATCAAGGCTCCTTTCACGTTTGATGTGGAACACGGAATTGCTCTGCACGCAGTCCAGGGGAATCGGGCCTCATCTTGCAGCGAGGGGGAAGTCTCATGGTTTTTCTCGAGTTGCGGCCGGAACCTGGGGTATATTCTCGAGTTACGACGGGGAGGGCCCTTCCAGACACGTGTTTGTTCAGCGACGTCAGGACTCCTGCCTAGGGGCGAGGGACATCTCGGGATTCTCCTCGAGTCTTGGCATGGCAATTGGGACGCGTCTCCACGTGAGGCAGGAGACCCAGGGTCCCTTTCCACGTGCCACAGGGATCATGGGACTCCTATCCATTTTCAAGAGGAGTCAGGCATCGTCTCCTTTGGAAGCATTGTTCTGCGCGGACCTCTCGAGTTTTCAAAGGATGTGAGGCCACCGGTCGCGATGAGGAGGAGAACTAGGTCTTTCTCTGTGGTCTCCACAGGGGATTCAGACATCCCTTCGTCTTGGGAGATGCAAGACGAGCCTGCATTCATTTCACTGCAGGGATATCCGGCCTTCCTTCGAGTCAGAGCATCTCAGTGTCCATTCCACTTGAGGCCACAAACTCAGGATCCTCTCAAATAGCTGTAGCTGAGAGAAACCTCCTCTTGAGGTGCTTGTGGAAAGTTGGTATTCCTCTTGAGTCGAAGCCAGGGACTAAGCTCTCATCTCGAGTTGATTTGGGGTCCACGGAGGCCTTTCGTGTTGCTCCAGTGACCTCAGGATCCCTCTAGACTTGAGACAGTGATCTTGGGTTTTCTCTGGAGTGCCATCAAGGAAATCAAGGCTCCTTTCACGTTTGATACGGAACACGGAATTGCTCTGCACGCAGTTCAGGGGAATCGGGACTCATCTCGCGGCGAGGGGGAAGTCCTATGGTTTTTCTCGAGTTGCGGCCGGAACCTGGGGTATATTCTGGAGTTACGACGGGGAGGGCCCTTCCAGACACATGTTTTTTCAGCGACGTCAGGACTCCTGCCTAAGTGCGAGGGACACCTCGGGATTCTCCTCGAGTCTTGGCATGGCAATTGGGACGCGTCTCCACGTGAGGCGGGAGACCTAGGGTCTCTTTCCACGTGCCACAGGGATCCTGGGACTCCTATCCATTTTCAAGAGGAGTCAGGCATCGTCTCCTTTGGAAGCATTGATCTCCGCGGACCTCTTGACTTTTCAAAGGATGTGAGGCCTCCGGTCGCGTTGATGCGGAGGACTAGGTCTTTCTCTGTGGTCTCCAAAGGAGACTCAGACAACCCTTCGTCTTGGGAGATGAAAGACGAGACTGCATTCATTTCACTGCAGGGATATCCGGCCTTACTTCGAGTCAGAGCATCTCGGTGTCCATTCAACTTGAGGCCACAAACTCATGGTCCCTCTCACATACCTGTAGCTGAGAGAAGCCTCCTCTTGAGGTGGTTGTGGAAAGTTGGTATTACTCTTGAGTCGAAGCCAGGGACTAAGCTCTCATCTCGAGTTGATTTGGGGTCCACGGAGCCCTTTCCTGTTGCTCCAGTGACCTCAGTATCCCTCTAGACTTGAGACAGTGATCTTGGGTTTTCTCTGGAGTGCCATCAAGGAAATCAAGGCTCCATTCACGTTTGATGTGGAACACGGAATTGCTCTGCACGCAGTGCAGGGGAATCGGGCCTCATCTCGCGGCGAGGGGGAAGTTTCATGGTTTTTCTCGAGTTGCGGCCGGAACCTGGGGTATATTCTCGAGTTACGACGGGGAGGGCCCTTCCAGACACGTGTTTGTTCAGTGACGTCAGGACTCCTGCCTAGGTGCGAGGGACACCTCGGGATTCTCCTCGAGTCTTGGCATGGGAATTGGGTCGCGTCTCCAAGTGAGGCGGGAGACCCAGGGTCCCTTTCCACGTGCCACAGGGATCCTGGGACTCCTATCCATTTTCAAGAGGAGTCAGGCATCGTCTCCTTTGGAAGAATTGATCTCCGCGGACCTCTCGAGTTTTCAAAGATGTGAGGCCTCCGGTCGCCTGGAGGCGGAGGACTAGGTCTTTCTCTGTGGTCTCCACAGGGGATTCAGACATCCCTTCGTCTTGGGAGATGCAAGACGAGCTTGTATTCAATTCACTGCAGCTATATTCGGCCTTACTTCGAGTCAGAGCATCTCGGTGTCCATTCCACTTGAGGCCACAAACTCAGGGTCCCTCTCACATACCTGTAGCTAAGAGAAGCCTCCTCTTGAGGTGCTTGTGGAAAGTTGTTATTCCACTTGAGTCGAAGCCAGGGACTAAGCTCTCATCTCGAGTTGATTTGGGGTCCACGGAGCCCTTTCTTGTTGCTCCAGTGACCTCAGGATCCCTCTAGACTTGAGGCAGTGATCTTGGGTTTTCCTGGAGTTCCATCAAGGAAATCAAGGCTCCTTTCACGTTGGATGTGGAACACGGAATTTCTCTGCACGCAGTGCAGGGGAATCGGGTCTCATCTCGCGGCGAGGGGGAAGTCTCATGGTTTTTCTCGAGTTGCGGCCGGAACCTGGGGTATATTCTCGAGTTACGACGGGGAGGGCCCTTCCAGATATGTGTTTGTTCAGCGAAGTCAGGACTCCTGCCTAGGTGCGAGGGACACCTCGGGATTCTCCTCGAGTCTTGGCATGGCAATTGGGACGCGTATCCACGTGAGGCGGGAAACACAGGGTCCCTTTCCACGTGCCACAGGGATCCTGGGACTCCTATCCATTTTCAAGAGGAGTCAGGCATCTTCTCCTGTGGAAGCATTGATCCCCGCGGACCTCTTGAGTTTTCAAAGGATGTGAGGCCTCCGGTCGCGATGAGGCGGAGGACTAGGTCTTTCTCTGTGGTCTCCACAGCGGATTCAGACATCCCTGCGTCTTGGGAGATGCAAGAGGAGCCTGCATTCAATTCACTGCAGGGATATCCGGCCTTTCTTCGAGTCAGAGCATCTCGGTGTCCATTCCACTTGAGGCCACAAACTCAGGGTCCCTCTAACATACCTGTAGCTGAGAGAAGCCTCCTCTTGAGGTGCTTGTGGAAAGTTGGTATTCCTCTTGAGTCGAAGCCAGGGACTAAGCTCTCATCTCGAGTTGATTTGGGGTCCACGGAGAACTTTCATGTTGCTCCAGTGACCTCAGGATCCCTCTAGATTTGTGACAGTGATCTTTGGTTTTCTCTGGAGTGCCATCAAGGAAATCAAGTCTCCTTTCACGTTTGATGTGGAACACGGAATTGCTCTGCACGCAGTCCAGGGGAATCGGGCCTCATGTCGCGGCGAGGGGAAAGTCTCATGGTTTTTCTCGAGTTGCGGCTGGAACCTGGGGTATATTCTCGAGTTACGACGGAGAGGGCCCTTCCAGACACGTGTTTGTTCAGCGAAGTCAGGACTCCTGCCTAGGTGGGAGGGACACCTCAGGATTCTCCTCGAGTCTTGGCATGGCAATTGGGATGCGTCTCCACGTGAGGCGGGAGACCCAGGGTCCCTTTCCACGTGCCACAGGGATCCTGGGACTCCTATCCATTTTCAAGAGGAGTCAGGCATCGTCTCCTTTGGAAGCATTGATCTCCACGGACCTCTCGAGTTTTCAAAAGATGTGAGGCCTCCCCTCGCGATGAGGCGGAGAACTCGGTCTTTCTTTGTCATCTCCACAGGGGATTCAGACATCCCTTCGTCTTGGGAGATGCAGGACGAGCCTGCATTCAATTCACTGCAGGGATATCCGGCCTTACTTCGAGTCAGAGCATCTCGGTGTCCATTCCACTTGAGGCCACAAACTCAGGGTCCCTCTAACATACCTGTAGCTGAGAGACGCCTCCTCTTGAGGTGCTTGTGGAAAGTTGGTATTCTTCTTGAGTCTAAGCCAGGGACTAAGCTCTCATCTCGAGTTGATTTGTTGTCCACGGAGCCCTTTCGTGTTGCTCCAGTGACCTCAGGATCCCTCTAGACTTGAGACAGTGTACTTGGGTTTTCTCTGGAGTGCCATCAAGGAAATCAAGGCTCCTTTCACGTTTGATGTGGAAAACGGAATTGCTCTGCATTCAGTGCAGGGGAATCGGGCCTCATCTCGCGGCGAGGGGGAAGTCTCATGGTTTTTCTTGAGTTGCGGCCGGAACCTAGGGTATATTCACGAGTTACGACGGGGAGGGCCCTTCCAGACACGTGTTTGTTCAGCGACGTCAGGCCTCCTGCCTAAGTGCGAGGGACACCTCGGGATTCTGCTCGAGTCTTGGCATGGCAATTGGGACGCGTCTCCACGTGAGGCGGGAGACACAGCGGCCATTTCCACGTGCCACAGGGATCCTGGGACTCCTATCCATTTTCAAGAGGAGTCAGGCATCGTCTCCTTCGGAAGTATTGATCTCCGCGGACCTCTCGAGTTTTCAAAGGATATGAGGCCTCCGGTTGCCTTGAGGTGGAGGACTAGGTCTTTCTCTGTGGTCTCCACAGGGGATTCGGACATCCCTTCGTCTTGGGAGATGCAAGACGAGCCTGCATTCAATTCACTGCAGGGAAATCCAGCCTTATTTCGAGTCAGAGCATCTCGGTGTCCATTCCACTTGAGGCCACAAACTCAGGGTCCCTCTCACATATCTGTAGCTGAGAGAAGTCTCCTCTTGAGGTGCTTGTGGAAAGTTGGTATTCCTCTTGAGTCGAAGCCAGGGACTAAGCTCTCATCTCGAGTTGATTTGAGGTCCACGGATCCCTTTCGTGTTGCTCCAGTGACCTTAGGATCCCTCTAGACTTGAGACAGTGATCTTGGGTTTTCTCTGGAGTGCCATCAAGGAAATCAAGGCTCCTTTCACGTTTGATGTGGAACACGGAATTTCTCTGCACGCAGTGCAGGGCATCGGGTCTCATCTCGCGGCGAGGGGGAAGTCTCATGGTTTTTCTCGACTTGCGGCCGGAACCTGGGGTATATTCTCGAGTTACGTCTGGGAGGGACCTTCTAGACACGTGTTTGTTCAGCGACGTCAGGACTCCTGCCTAGGTGCGAGGGACACCTCGGGATTCTCCTCGAGTCTTGGCAGGGCAATTGGGACGCGTATCCACGTGAGGCGGGAGACCCAGGGTCCCTTTCCACGTGCCACAGGGATCCTGGGACTCCTATCCGTTTTCAAGAGGAGTCAGGCATCGTCTCGTTTGGAAGCATTGATCTCCGCAGTCCTCTCGAATTTTCAAAGGATGTGAGGCCTCCGGTCGCGATGAGGCGGAAAATGAGGTCTTTCTCTGTGGTCTCCGCAGGGGTTTCAGACATCCCTTCATCTTGGGAGATGCAAGACGAGCCTGCATTCAATTCACTGCAGGGATATCCGGCCTTACTTCGAGTCAGAGCATCTCGGTGTCCATTCCACTTGAGGCCACAAACTCAGGGTCCCTCTCACATACCTGTAGCTAAGAGAAGCCTCCTCTTGAGGTGCTTGTGGAAAGTTGGTATTCCTCTTGAGTCGAAGCCAGGGACTAAGCTCTCATCTCGAGTTGATTTGGGGTCCACGGAGCCCTTTCGTGTTGCTCCAGTGACCTCAGGATCCCTCTAGACTTGAGACAGTGATCTTGGGTTTTCTCTGGAGTGCCATCAAGGAAATCAAGGCTCCTTTCACGTTTGATGTGGAACACGGAATTGCTCTGCACACAGTGCAGGGGAATCGGGCCTCATCTCGCGGCGAGGGGGAAATCTCATGGTTTTTCTCGAGTTGCGGCCGGAACCTGGGGTATATTCTCGAGTTACGACGGGGAGGGCCCTTCCAGACACGGGTTTGTTCAGCGACGTCAGCACTCCTGCCTAGGTGCGAGGGACACCTCGGGATTCTCCTCGAGTCTTGGCATGGCAATTTGGACGCGTCTCCACGTGAGGCGGGAGACCCAGGGTCCCTTTCCACGTGCCACAGGGATCTTGGGACTCCTATCCATTTTCAAGAGGAGTCAGGCATCGTCTCCTTTGGAAGCATTGATCTCTGCGGACCTCTCGAGTTTTCAAAGGATGTGAGGCCTGTGGTCGCGATGAGGCGGAGAACTCGGTCTTTCTCTGTGGTCTCCACAGGGGATTCAGACATCCCTTCGTCTTGGGAGATGCAAGACGAGCCTGCATTCAATTCACTGCAGGGATATCCGGCCTTACTTCGAGTCAGAGCATCTCGGTGTCCATTCCACTTGAGGCCACAAACTCAGGGTCCCTCTCACATACCTGTAGCTGAGAGCAGCCTCCTCTTGAGGTGCTTGTGGAAAGTTGGTATTCCTATTGAGTCGAAGCCAGGGACTAAGTTCTCATCTCGAGTTGATGTGGGGTCCACGGAGCCCTTTCGTGTTGCTCCAGTGACGTCAGGATCCCTCTAGACTTGAGACAGTGATCTTGGGTTTTCTCTGGAGTGCCATCAAGGAAATCAAAGCTCCTTTCACGTTTGATGTGGAACACGGAATTGCTCTGCACGCAGTGCAGGGGAATCGGGCCTCATTGAAAGGTTGCTGCTGAACGATAAGACGCGGGATTCTTGGCCTCCGGAGGAGACGAATTCAATCCGGGGCCAGAGACGAGGCTGGATCGCTCAGAGCTTTTGTGTCATAAAGTTTTATTAAAGTATAGAGAAAGCTTCTGACATAGGCATTAGAAGGGGGCAAAAGAGTACCCCCCTCCTAGTGTTTAGCTGTATGTTATATAGTCACTCACAGTCTGTTAATGAAATGAAAGGAATGTCATAAAATTTAGAATGGCATCAGATAATCCATCCCAGGCCATAAAACGATTGACTGGAATCTTGTAGAAGGGCAGAATACCAACAAATAGTTCCATTTACATAGATTAGGGGAACAATACCTGAGTAAGTAAGTTAGGCCGTTTGGCGGAACCAACTTGAAGGTAGAGTCTGGGGTTCATTAACATAGCTTAAGACAACATTTCCATACGAAAAAGGAATGTATTGGTTAACTCAAAGTCTGAGAGTAGTTAGCTTTAGGTGAGACCAGGTGTCATGGCAACACAGAATGTTAAGACAAACCTCCTTTTAAATTTGTATAGAGAAGGAAAAACAGATTTCTTCCTGCCGCTTAAGAGAGATAAAAATGTCTGGCACTTACAGCCTCTTTCCTCCATTTGGAGACCCCTGGCCTTCCTGCCTGTTACCCTCTCATCATCTCACGGCGAGGGGGAAGTCTCATGGTTTTTCTCGAGTTGCGGCCGGAACCTGGGGTATATTCTCGAGTTACGAAGGGGAGGGCCCTTCCAGACACGTGTTTGTTTAGCGACGTCAGGACTCCTGCCTAGGTGCGAGGGACACCTCGGGATTCTCCTCGAGTCTTGGCATGGCAATTTGGACGCGTCTCCACGTCACGCGGGAGACCCAGGGTCCCTTTCCACGTGCCACAGGGATCCTGGGACTCCTATCCATTTGCAAGAGGAGTCAGGCATCGTCTCCTTTGGAAGCATTGATCTCCGCATACCTCTCGAATTTTCAAAGGATGTGAGGCCTCCGGTCGCGATGAGGCGGAGGACTAGGTCTTTCTCTGGTCTCCACAGCGGACTCAGACATCCCTTCGTCTTGGGAGATGCAAGACGAGCCTGCATTCAATTCACTGCAGGAATATCCGGCCTTACTTCGAGTCAGAGCATGTCGGTGTCCATTCCACTTGAGGCCACAAACTGGGGGTCCCTCAAATATACCTGTAGCTGAGAGAAGCCTCCTCTTGAGATGCTTGTGGAAAGCTGGTATTCGTATTGACTCGAAACCAGGGACTAAGCTCTCATCTCGAGGTGATTTGGGGTCCACGGAGCCCTTTCCTGTTGGTCCAGTGACCTCAGGATCCCTCTAGACTTGACACAGTGATCTTGGGTTTTCTCTGGAGTGCCATCAAGGAAATCAAGGCTCCTTTCACGTTTGATGTGGAAGACGGAATTGCTCTGCATGCAGTTCAGGGGAATCGGGCCTAAATCGCTGCGAGGGGGAAATCTCATGGTTTTTCTCGAGTTGCGGCCCGAACCTGGGGTATATTCTCGAGTTACGACGGGGAGGGCCCTTCCAGACACGGGTTTGTTCAGCGACGTCAGGACTCCTGCCTAGGAGCGAGGGAATCCTCGGGATTCTCCTCGAGTCTTGGCATGGCAATTGGGAGGCGTCTCCACGTGAGGCGGGAGACCCAGGGTCCCTTCGAACGTGTCACAGGGATCCTGGGACTCCTATCCATTTTCAAGAGGAGTCAGGCATCGTCTCCTTTGGAAGCATGGATCTCCGCGGACCTCTCGAGTTTTCACATGATGTGAGGCCTCCGGTCGCGATGAGGCGGAGTACTAGGTCTTTCTCCATGGTCTCCACAGGGGATTCAGATATCCCTTCGTCTTGGGAGACGCAAGACGAGCCTGCATTCAATTCACTGCAGAGATATCCGGCCTGACTTCGAGTCAGAGCGTCTCAGTGTCCATTCCACTTGAGGCCACAAACTCAGGGTCCCTCTCACATACCTGTAGCTGAGAGAAGCCTCCTCTTGAGGTGCTTGTGGAAAGTTGGTATTCCTCTTGAGTCGAAGCCAGGGACTAAGCTCTCATCTCGAGTTGATTTGGGGTCCACGGAGCCCTTTCGTGCTGCTACAGTTACCTCAGGATCCCTCTAGACTTGAGACAGTGACTTTGGGTTTTCTCTGGAGTGCCATCAAGGAAATCAAGGCTCCTTTCATGTTTGATGTGGAACACGGAATTGCTCTGCACACAGTGCAGCGGAATCGGGCCTCATCTCGCGGCGAGTGGGAAGTCTCATGGTTTTTCTCGAGTTGCGGCCGGAACCTGGGGTATATTCTCGAGTTATGACGGGGATTGCCCTTCCAGACACGTGTTTGTTCACCGACGTCAGGACTCCTGCCTAGGTGCGAGGGACACCTCGGGATTCTCCTCGAGTCTTGGCATGGCAATTGGGACGCGTCTCCACGTGAGGCGGGAGACCCAGGGTCCCTTTCCACGTGCCACAGGGATCCTGGGACTCCTATCCATTTTCAAGAGGAGTCAGGCATCGTCTCCTTTGGAAGCATTGATCTCCGCGGACCTCTCGAGTTTTCAAAGGATGTGAGGCCTCCGGTCGCGATGAGGCAGAGGACTAGGTCTTTCTCTGTCGTCTCCACAGGGGATTCAGACATCCCTTCGTCTTGGGAGATGCAAGACGAGCCTGCATTCAATTCACTGCAGGAATATCCAGCCTTACTTCTAGTCAGAGCATCTCGGTGTCCATTCCACTTGAGGCCACAAACTCAGGGTCCTCTCACATACCTGTAGTTAAGAGAAGCCTCCTCTTGAGGTGCTTGTGTAAAGTTGGTATTCCTCTTGAGTCGAAGCCAGGGACTAAGCCTTCATCTCGAGTTGATTTGGGGTCCACAGAGCCCTTTCGTGTTGCTCCAGTGACCTCAGGATCCCTCTAGACTTGAGACAGTGATCTTGGGTTTTTTCTGTAGTGCCATCAAGGAAATCAAGGCTCCTTTCACGTTTGATGTGGAACAAGGAATTGCTCTGCACGCAGCACAGGGGAATCGGGCATCATTTCGCGGCGAGGGCGAAGTCTCATGGTTTTTCTCGAGTTGCGGCCGGAACCTGGGGTATATTCTCGAGTTACGACGGGGAGGACCCTTCCAGACACGTGTTTGTTCAGCGACGTCAGGACTCCTGCCTAGGTGCGAGGGACACCTCGGGATTCTCCTCGAGTCTTGGCATGGCAATTGGGACGCGTCTCCACGTGAGGCGGGAGACGAAGGTCCCTTTCCACGTGCCACAGGGATCCTGGGACTCCTATCCATTTTCAAGAGGAGTCAGGCATCGTCTCCTTTGGAAGCATTGATCTCCGCGGAACTCTCGAGTTTTCAAAGAATGTGAGGCCTCCTGTCGCGATGAGGCGGTGAACTAGGTCTTTCTCTGTGGGCTCCACAGGGGATTAAGACATCCCTTCATCTTGGGAGATGCAAGACGAGCCTGCATTCAATTCACTGCAGGAATATCCGGCCTTACTTCGAGTCAGAGCATCTCAGTATCCATTCCACTTGAGGCCACAAACTCAGGGTCCTCTCACATACCTGTAGCTGAGAGAAGCCTCCTCTTGAGGTGCTTGTGGAAAGTTGGTATTCCTCTTGAGTCGAAGCCAGGGTCTAAGCTCTCATCTCGAGTTGATTTGGGGTCCACGGAGCCCTTTCGTGTTGCTCCAGTGACCTCAGGATCCCTCTAGACTTGAGACAGTGATCTCTGGATTTCTCTGGAGTGCCATCAAGGAAATCAAGGCTCCTTTCACGTTTCATGTGGAACACGGAATTGCTCTGCAAGCAGTGCCGGGGAATCGCACCCCATTTCGCGGCGAGGGGGAAGTTTAATGGTTTTCCTTGAGTTGCGGCCGGAACCTGGGGTATACTCTCGAGTTACGACGGGGAGGGCCCTTCCGGACACGTGTTTGTTCAGCGGCGTCAGGACTCCTGCCTAGGTGCGAGGGACACCGCGGGATTCTCCTCGAATCTTTGCATGGCAATTGGGACGCGTCTCCACGTGAAGCGGGAGACCCAGGGTCCCCGTCCATGTGGACAGGGATCCTGGGACTCCTAACCATTTTCAAGAGGATTCAGGCATCGTCTCCTTTGGAAGCATTGATCTCGGCGGACCTCTCGAGTTTTCAAAGGATGTGAGCCCTCCGGTCGCGATGAGGCAGAGAACTAGGTCTTTCTCTGTCGTCTCCACAGGGGATTCAGACATCCCTTCGTCTTGGGAGATGCAAGACGAGCCTGCATTCAATTCACTGCAGGGATATCCGGCCTTACTTCGAGTCAGAGCATCTCGGTGTCCATTCCACTTGAGGCCACAAACTCAGGGTCCCTCTAATATACCTGGAGCTGAGAGAAGCCTCCTCTTGAGGTGCTTGTGGAAAGTTGGTATTCCTCTTTATTCGAAGCCAGGGACTAAGCTCTCATCTCGAGTTGATTTGGGGTCCACGGAGCCCTTTCGTGTTGCTCCAGTGACCTCAGGATCCCTCTAGACTTGAGACAGTGATCTTGGGTTTTCTCTGGAGTGCCATCAAGGAAATCAAGGCTCCTTTCACGTTTGATGTGGAACACGGAATTGCTCTTCACGCAGTGCAGGGGAATCGGGCCTCATCTCGCGGCGAGGGGGAAGTCTCATGCTTTTTCTCGAGTTGCGGCCGGAACCTGGGGTATATTCTGGAGTTACGACGGGGAGGGCCCTTCCAGACACGTGTTTGTTCAGCGACGTCAGGACGCCTGCCTAGGTGCGAGGGAAACCTCGGGATTCTCCTCGAGTCTTTGCATTGCAATTGGGACGCGTCTCCCCGTGAGGGGGGAGACCCAGGTTCCCTTTTCACGTGCCACAGATATCCTGGGACTTCTATCCATTTTCAAGAGGAGTCAGGCATCGTCTCCTTCGGAAGTATTGATCTCAGCAGACCTCTCCAGTGTTCAAAGGATATGAGGCCTCCGGTCACGATGAGGTGGAGGACTAGGTCTTTCTCTGTTGTCTCCACAGGGGATTCAGACAACCCTTTGTCTTGGGAGATGCAAGACGAGCCTGCATTCAATTCATTGCAGGGATATCAGGCCTTACTTCGAGTCAGAGCATCTCAGTATCCATTCCACTTGAGGCAACAAACTCAGGGGCCCTCTCACATACCTGTAGCTGAGAGAAGCCTCCTCTTGAGGTGCTTGTGGAAAGTTGGTATTCCTCTTGAGTCGAAGCCAGGGACTAAGCTCTCATCTCGAGTTGATTTGGGGTCCACGGAGCCCTTTCGTGCTGCTACAGTGACCTGAGGATCCCTCTAGACTTGAGACAGTGACTTTGGGTTTTCTCTGGAGTGCCATCAAGGAAATCAAGGCTCCTTTCACGTTTGATGTGGAACACGGAATTGCTCTGCACGCAGTGCAGGGGAATCAGGCCTCATCTCTCAGCGAGGGGGAAGTCTCATGGTTTTTCTCGAGTTGTGGCCGGAACCTGGTGTATATTCTCGAGTTATGACGGGGAGGGCCCTTCTAGACACGTGTTTGTTCAGCGACGTCAGGACTCCTTCCGAGGTGCGACGGACAACTCGAGATTCTCCTCGAGTCTTGGCATGGCAATTGGGACGCGTCTCCACGTGAGGCAGGAGACCCAGTGTCCCTTTCCACGTGCCACAGGGATCCTGGGACTCCTATCCATTTTCAAGAGGAGTCAGGCATCGTCTCCTTTGGAAGCATTGATCTCCGCAGACCTCTCATGTTCTCAAAGCATGTGAGGCCTCCGGTCGCGATGAGGCTGAGGTCTAGGTCTTTCTCTGTCGTCTCCCCAGGGGATTCAGACATCCCTTCTTCTTGGGAGATGCAAGACAAGCCTGCATTCAGTTCTCTGCTGGGATATCCGGGCTTACTTCGAGTCAGAGCATCTCGGTGTCCAGTCCACTTGAGGCCACAAACTCAGGGTCCCTCTCACATACCTGTAGCTGAGAGAAGCCTCCTCTTGAGGTGCTTGTGGAAAGTTGGTATTCCTCTTGAGTCGAAGCCAGGGACTAAGCTCTCATCTCGAGTTGATTTGGGGTGCCCAGAGCCCTTTCGTGTTGCTAAAGTGACCTCAGGATCCTTCTAGACTTGAGACAGTGATCTTGGGTTTTCTCTAGAGTGCCATCAAGGAAATCAAGGCTCCTTTCACGTTTGATGTGGAACACGGAATTGCTCTGCACGCAGTCCAGGGGAATCGGGCCTCATCTTGCAGCGAGGGGGAAGTCTCATGGTTTTTCTCGAGTTGCGGCCGGAACCTGGGGTATATTCTCGAGTTACGACGGGGAGGGCCCTTCCAGACACGTGTTTGTTCAGCGACGTCAGGACTCCTGCCTAGGGGCGAGGGACATCTCGGGATTCTCCTCGAGTCTTGGCATGGCAATTGGGACGCGTCTCCACGTGAGGCAGGAGACCCAGGGTCCCTTTCCACGTGCCACAGGGATCCTGGGACTCCTATCCATTTTCAAGAGGAGTCAGGCATCGTCTCCTTTGGAAGCATTGATCTCCGCGGACCTCTCGAGTTTTCAAAGGATGTGAGGCCACCGGTCGCGATGAGGAGGAGAACTAGGTCTTTCTCTGTGGTCTCCACAGGGGATTCAGACATCCCTTCGTCTTGGGAGATGCAAGACGAGCCTGCATTCATTTCACTGCAGGGATATCCGGCCTTCCTTCGAGTCAGAGCATCTCAGTGTCCATTCCACTTGAGGCCACAAACTCAGGATCCTCTCAAATAGCTGTAGCTGAGAGAAACCTCCTCTTGAGGTGCTTGTGGAAAGTTGGTATTCCTCTTGAGTCGAAGCCAGGGACTAAGCTCTCATCTCGAGTTGATTTGGGGTCCACGGAGGCCTTTCGTGTTGCTCCAGTGACCTCAGGATCCCTCTAGACTTGAGACAGTGATCTTGGGTTTTCTCTGGAGTGCCATCAAGGAAATCAAGGCTCCTTTCACGTTTGATACGGAACACGGAATTGCTCTGCACGCAGTTCAGGGGAATCGGGACTCATCTCGCGGCGAGGGGGAAGTCCTATGGTTTTTCTCGAGTTGCGGCCGGAACCTGGGGTATATTCTGGAGTTACGACGGGGAGGGCCCTTCCAGACACATGTTTTTTCAGCGACGTCAGGACTCCTGCCTAAGTGCGAGGGACACCTCGGGATTCTCCTCGAGTCTTGGCATGGCAATTGGGACGCGTCTCCACGTGAGGCGGGAGACCTAGGGTCTCTTTCCACGTGCCACAGGGATCCTGGGACTCCTATCCATTTTCAAGAGGAGTCAGGCATCGTCTCCTTTGGAAGCATTGATCTCCGCGGACCTCTTGACTTTTCAAAGGATGTGAGGCCTCCGGTCGCGTTGATGCGGAGGACTAGGTCTTTCTCTGTGGTCTCCAAAGGAGACTCAGACAACCCTTCGTCTTGGGAGATGAAAGACGAGACTGCATTCATTTCACTGCAGGGATATCCGGCCTTACTTCGAGTCAGAGCATCTCGGTGTCCATTCAACTTGAGGCCACAAACTCATGGTCCCTCTCACATACCTGTAGCTGAGAGAAGCCTCCTCTTGAGGTGGTTGTGGAAAGTTGGTATTACTCTTGAGTCGAAGCCAGGGACTAAGCTCTCATCTCGAGTTGATTTGGGGTCCACGGAGCCCTTTCCTGTTGCTCCAGTGACCTCAGTATCCCTCTAGACTTGAGACAGTGATCTTGGGTTTTCTCTGGAGTGCCATCAAGGAAATCAAGGCTCCATTCACGTTTGATGTGGAACACGGAATTGCTCTGCACGCAGTGCAGGGGAATCGGGCCTCATCTCGCGGCGAGGGGGAAGTTTCATGGTTTTTCTCGAGTTGCGGCCGGAACCTGGGGTATATTCTCGAGTTACGACGGGGAGGGCCCTTCCAGACACGTGTTTGTTCAGTGACGTCAGGACTCCTGCCTAGGTGCGAGGGACACCTCGGGATTCTCCTCGAGTCTTGGCATGGGAATTGGGTCGCGTCTCCAAGTGAGGCGGGAGACCCAGGGTCCCTTTCCACGTGCCACAGGGATCCTGGGACTCCTATCCATTTTCAAGAGGAGTCAGGCATCGTCTCCTTTGGAAGAATTGATCTCCGCGGACCTCTCGAGTTTTCAAAGATGTGAGGCCTCCGGTCGCCTGGAGGCGGAGGACTAGGTCTTTCTCTGTGGTCTCCACAGGGGATTCAGACATCCCTTCGTCTTGGGAGATGCAAGACGAGCTTGTATTCAATTCACTGCAGCTATATTCGGCCTTACTTCGAGTCAGAGCATCTCGGTGTCCATTCCACTTGAGGCCACAAACTCAGGGTCCCTCTCACATACCTGTAGCTAAGAGAAGCCTCCTCTTGAGGTGCTTGTGGAAAGTTGGTATTCCACTTGAGTCGAAGCCAGGGACTAAGCTCTCATCTCGAGTTGATTTGGGGTCCACGGAGCCCTTTCTTGTTGCTCCAGTGACCTCAGGATCCCTCTAGACTTGAGACAGTGATCTTGGGTTTTCCTGGAGTTCCATCAAGGAAATCAAGGCTCCTTTCACGTTGGATGTGGAACACGGAATTGCTCTGCACGCAGTGCAGGGGAATCGGGTCTCATCTCGCGGCGAGGGGGAAGTCTCATGGTTTTTCTCGAGTTGCGGCCGGAACCTGGGGTATATTCTCGAGTTACGACGGGGAGGGCCCTTCCAGACAAGTGTTTGTTCAGCGACGTCAGGACTCCTGCCTAGGTGCGAGGGACACCTCGGGATTCTCCTCGAGTCTTGGCATGGCAATTGGGACGCGTATCCACGTGAGGCGGGAAACACAGGGTCCCTTTCCACGTGCCACAGGGATCCTGGGACTCCTATCCATTTTCAAGAGGAGTCAGGCATCTTCTCCTGTGGAAGCATTGATCCCCGCGGACCTCTTGAGTTTTCAAAGGATGTGAGGCCTCCGGTCGCGATGAGGCGGAGGACTAGGTCTTTCTCTGTGGTCTCCACAGCGGATTCAGACATCCCTGCGTCTTGGGAGATGCAAGAGGAGCCTGCATTCAATTCACTGCAGGGATATCCGGCCTTTCTTCGAGTCAGAGCATCTCGGTGTCCATTCCACTTGAGGCCACAAACTCAGGGTCCCTCTAACATACCTGTAGCTGAGAGAAGCCTCCTCTTGAGATGCTTGTGGAAAGTTGGTATTCCTCTTGAGTCGAAGCCAGGGACTAAGCTCTCAACTCGAGTTGATTTGGGGTCCACGGAGAACTTTCATGTTGCTCCAGTGACCTCAGGATCCCTCTAGATTTGTGACAGTGATCTTTGGTTTTCTCTGGAGTGCCATCAAGGAAATCAAGTCTCCTTTCACGTTTGATGTGGAACACGGAATTGCTCTGCACGCAGTCCAGGGGAATCGGGCCTCATGTCGCGGCGAGGGGAAAGTCTCATGGTTTTTCTCGAGTTGCGGCTGGAACCTGGGGTATATTCTCGAGTTACGACGGAGAGGGCCCTTCCAGACACGTGTTAGTTCAGCGAAGTCAGGACTCCTGCCTAGGTGGGAGGGACACCTCAGGATTCTCCTCGAGTCTTGGCATGGCAATTGGGATGCGTCTCCACGTGAGGCGGGAGACCCAGGGTCCCTTTCCACGTGCCACAGGGATCCTGGGACTCCTATCCATTTTCAAGAGGAGTCAGGCATCGTCTCCTTTGGAAGCATTGATCTCCACGGACCTCTCGAGTTTTCAAAAGATGTGAGGCCTCCCCTCGCGATGAGGCGGAGAACTCGGTCTTTCTTTGTCATCTCCACAGGGGATTCAGACATCCCTTCGTCTTGGGAGATGCAGGACGAGCCTGCATTCAATTCACTGCAGGGATATCCGGCCTTACTTCGAGTCAGAGCATCTCGGTGTCCATTCCACTTGAGGCCACAAACTCAGGGTCCCTCTAACATACCTGTAGCTGAGAGACGCCTCCTCTTGAGGTGCTTGTGGAAAGTTGGTATTCCTCTTGAGTCTAAGCCAGGGACTAAGCTCTCATCTCGAGTTGATTTGTTGTCCACGGAGCCCTTTCGTGTTGCTCCAGTGACCTCAGGATCCCTCTAGACTTGAGACAGTGTACTTGGGTTTTCTCTGGAGTGCCATCAAGGAAATCAAGGCTCCTTTCACGTTTGATGTGGAAAACGGAATTGCTCTGCATTCAGTGCAGGGGAATCGGGCCTCATCTCGCGGCGAGGGGGAAGTCTCATGGTTTTTCTTGAGTTGCGGCCGGAACCTAGGGTATATTCACGAGTTACGACGGGGAGGGCCCTTCCAGACACGTGTTTGTTCAGCGACGTCAGGCCTCCTGCCTAAGTGCGAGGGACACCTCGGGATTCTGCTCGAGTCTTGGCATGGCAATTGGGACGCGTCTCCACGTGAGGCGGGAGACACAGCGGCCATTTCCACGTGCCACAGGGATCCTGGGACTCCTATCCATTTTCAAGAGGAGTCAGGCATCGTCTCCTTCGGAAGTATTGATCTCCGCGGACCTCTCGAGTTTTCAAAGGATATGAGGCCTCCGGTTGCCTTGAGGTGGAGGACTAGGTCTTTCTCTGTGGTCTCCACAGGGGATTCGGACATCCCTTCGTCTTGGGAGATGCAAGACGAGCCTGCATTCAATTCACTGCAGGGAAATCCAGCCTTATTTCGAGTCAGAGCATCTCGGTGTCCATTCCACTTGAGGCCACAAACTCAGGGTCCCTCTCACATATCTGTAGCTGAGAGAAGTCTCCTCTTGAGGTGCTTGTGGAAAGTTGGTATTCCTCTTGAGTCGAAGCCAGGGACTAAGCTCTCATCTCGAGTTGATTTGAGGTCCACGGATCCCTTTCGTGTTGCTCCAGTGACCTTAGGATCCCTCTAGACTTGAGACAGTGATCTTGGGTTTTCTCTGGAGTGCCATCAAGGAAATCAAGGCTCCTTTCACGTTTGATGTGGAACACGGAATTTCTCTGCACGCAGTGCAGGGCATCGGGTCTCATCTCGCGGCGAGGGGGAAGTCTCATGGTTTTTCTCGACTTGCGGCCGGAACCTGGGGTATATTCTCGAGTTACGTCTGGGAGGGACCTTCTAGACACGTGTTTGTTCAGCGACGTCAGGACTCCTGCCTAGGTGCGAGGGACACCTCGGGATTCTCCTCGAGTCTTGGCATGGCAATTGGGACGCGTATCCACGTGAGGCGGGAGACCCAGTGTCCCTTTCCACGTGCCACAGGGATCCTGGGACTCCTATCCATTTTCAAGAGGAGTCAGGCATCGTCTTCTTTGGAAGCATTGATCTCCACGGACCTCTCGAGTTTTCAAAGGATGTGAGGCCTCCGGTCTCGATGAGGCGGAGGACTAGGTCTTTCTCTGTGGTCTCCACAGCGGAATCAGACATCCCTTCGTCTTGGGAGATGCAAGATGAGCCTGCATTCAATTCACTACAGGGATATCCGGCCTTACTTCGAGTCAGAGCATCTCGGTGTCCATTCCACTTGAGGCCACAAACTCAGGGTCCCTCTCACATACCTGTAGCTGAGAGAAGCCTCCTCTTGTGGTGCTTGTGGAAAGTTGGTTTTCCTCTTGAGTCGAAGCCAGGGACTAAGCTCTCATCTCGAGTTGATTTGGGGTCCACAGAGAACTTTCGTGTTGCTCCAGTGTCCTTAGGATCCCTCTAGACTTGAGACCTTGATCTTGGGTTTTCTCTGGAGTGCCATCAAGGAAATCAAGGCTCCTGTCACGTTTGATGTGGAACACGGAATTGCTCTGCACGCAGTGCAGGGGAATCGGGCCTCATCTCGCGGAGAGGGGGAAGTCTCATCGTTTTTCTCGAGTTGCGGCCGGAACCTGGGGTATATTCTCGAGTTACGACGGGGAGGGCCCTTCCAGACACTTGTTTGTTCAGCGACGTCAGGACGCCTGCCTAGATGCGAGGGACATATCGGGATTCTCCTCGAGTCTTGGCATGGCAATTGGGATGCGTCTCCACATGAGGCGGGAGACCCAGGGTCCCTTTCCACGTGCCACAGGGATCCTGGGACTCCTATCCGTTTTCAAGAGGAGTCAGGCATCGTCTCGTTTGGAAGCATTGATCTCCGCAGTCCTCTCGAATTTTCAAAGGATGTGAGGCCTCCGGTCGCGATGAGGCGGAAAATGAGGTCTTTCTCTGTGGTCTCCGCAGGGGTTTCAGACATCCCTTCATCTTGGGAGATGCAAGACGAGCCTGCATTCAATTCACTGCAGGGATATCCGGCCTTACTTTGAGTCAGAGCATCTCGGTGTCCATTCCACTTGAGGCCACAAACTCAGGGTCCCTCTAACATACCTGTTGCTGAGAGAAGCCTCCTCTTGAGGTGCTTGTGGAAAGTTGGTATTCCTCTTGAGTCTAAGCCAGGGACTAAGCTCTCATCTCGAGTTGATTTGTTGTCCACGGAGCCCTTTCATGTTGCTCCAGTGACCTCAGGATCCCTCTAGACTTGAGACAGTGTACTTGGGTTTTCTCTGGAGTGCCATCAAGGAAATCAAGGCTCCTTTCACGTTTGATGTGGAAAACGGAATTGCTCTGCATTCAGTGCAGGGGAATCGGGCCTCATCTCGCGGCGAGGGGGAAGTCTCATGGTTTTTCTTGAGTTGCGGCCGGAACCTAGGGTATATTCTCGAGTTACGACGGGGAGGGCCCTTCCAGACACGTGTTTGTTCAGCGACGTCAGGACTCCTGCCTACGTGCGAGGGACACCTCGGGATTCTCCTCGAGTCTTGGCATGGCAATTGGTATGCGTCTCCACGTGAGGCGGGAGACCCAGGTTCCCTTTCCACATGCCACAGGGATCCTGGGTCTCCTATCCATTTTCAAGAGGAGTCAGCATCGTCTCCTTTGGAAGCATTGATCTCTGCAGACCTCTCGAGTTTTCAATGGATGTGAGGCCTCCGGTCGCGATGAGGCGGAGGACTAGGTCTTTCTCTGTGGTCTCCTCAGGGGATTCAGACATCCCTTCGTCTTGGGAGATGCAAGACGAGCCTGCATTCAATTCACTGCAGGGATATCCGGCCTTACTTCGAGTCAGAGCATCTCGGTGTCCATTCCACTTGAGGCCGCAAACTCAGGGTCCGTCTCACATACCTGTAGCTGAGAGAAGCCTCCTCTTGAAGTGATTATGGAAAGTTGGTATTCCTCTTGAGTCGAAGCCAGGGACTAAGCTCTCATCTCGAGTTTTTTGGCGACCATGGAGCCCTTTCGTGTTGCTCCAGTGACCTCAGGATCCCTCTAGACTTGAGACAGTGATCTTGGGTTTTCTCTGGAGTGCCATCAAGGAAATCAAGGCTCCTTTCACGTTTGATGTGGAACACGGAATTGCTCTGCATGCAGTGCAGGGGAATCGGGCCTCAACTCGCGGCGAGGGTGAAATCTCATTGTTTTTCTCGAGTTGTGGCCGTAACCTGGGGTATATTCTCGAGTTATGACAGGGAGGGCCCTTCCAGACACGTGTTTGTTCAGCGATGTCAGGACTCCTGCCTAGGTGCGAGGGACACCTCGGGATTCTCCTCGAGTCTTGGCATGGCAATTGGGACGCGTCTCCACGTGAAGCGGGAGACCCAGTGTCCCCGTCCATGTGGACAGGGATCCTGGAACTCCTAACCATTTTCAAGAGGATTCAGGCATCGGCTCCTTTGGAAGCATTGATCTCCGTGGACCTCTCGAGTTTTCAAAGGATGTGAGGCCTCCGGTCGCGATGAGGCGGAGAACTAGGTCTTTGTCTGTCGTCTCCACAGCGGATTCAGACATCCCTTCCTCTTGGGAGATGCAAGACGAGCCTGCATTCAATTCATTGCAGGGAAATCTGGCCTTACTTCGAGCCAGAGCATCTCGGTGTCAATTCCACTTGAGGCAACAAACTCAGGGGCCCTCTCACATACCTGTAGCTTAGAGAATCCTCCTCTTGAGGTGCTTGTGGAAAGTTCGCATTCTTCTTGAGTCGAAGCTAGGGACTAAGCGCTCATCTCGAGTTGATTTGTGGTCCACGGAGCCCTTTCGTGTTGCTCCAGTGACCTCAGGATCCCTCTAGACTTGAGACAGTGAACTTGGGTATTCTCTGGAGTGCCATCAAGGAAATCAAGGCTCCTTTCACGTTTGATGTCGAAAACGGAATTGCTCTGCAAGCAGGGCAGGGGAATCGGGCCTCATCTCGCGGCGAGAGGGAAGTCTCATGGTTTTTCTCGAGTTACGGCCGGAACCTGGGGTATATTCTCGAGTTACGACGGGGAGGGCCCTTCCAGACACGTGTTTGTTCAGCGACGTCAGGACTCCTGCCTAGGTGTGAGGGACACTCGGGATTCTTCTCGAGTCTTGGCATGGCAATTGGGTCGCGTCTCCACGTGAGGCGTGAGACCCAGGGTCCCTTTCCACGTGCCACAGGGATCCTGGGACTCCTATCCATTTTCAAGAGGAGTCAGGCATCATCTCCTTTGGAAGCATTGATCTCCGCGTACCTCTCGAGTTTTAAAAGGATGTGAGGCCTCCGCTCGCGATGATGCGGAGAACTAGGTCTTTCTCTGTGGTCTCCACAGGGGATTCAGACATCCCTTCTTCTTGGGAGATACAAGACAAGCCGGCATTCAATTCACTGCAGGGATATCCGGCCTTACTTCGAGTCAGAGCATCTCGGTGTCCATTCCACTTGAGGCCACACACTCAGGGTCCCTCTCACATACCTGTAGCTGAGAGAAGCCTCCTCTTGAGGTCCTTGTGGAAAGTTGGTATTCCTCTTGAGTCGAAGCCAGGGACTAAGCTCTCATCTCGAGTTGATTTGGGCTGCACGCAGCCCTTTCGTGTTGCTCCAGAGACCTCAGGATCCCTCTAGACTTGAGACAGTGATCTTGGGTTTTCTCTGGAGTGCCATCAAGGAAATCAAGGCTCCTTTCACGTTTGATGTGGAACACGGAATTGCTGTGCACACAGTGCAGGGGAATCGGGCCTCAACTCGCGGCGAGGGGGAAATCTCATGGTTTTTCTCGAGTTGCGGCCGGAACCTTGGGTATATTCTCGAGTTACGATGGGGAGGGCCCTTCCAGTCATGTGTTTGTTCAGTGACGTCAGGACTCCTGCCTAGGTGCGAGGGACACCTCGGGATTCTCCTCGAGTCTTGGAATGGCAATTGGGACGCGTCTCCACGTGAGGCGGGAGACCCAGGGTCCCTTTCTTCGTGCCACAGGGATCCTGGGAGTCCTATCCATTTTCAAGAGGAGTCAGGCATCGTCTCCTTTGGAAGCATTGATCTCCGCGGACCTCTTGAGTTTTCAAATATGTGAGGCCTCCGGTCGCGTTGAGGCGCAGGACTAGGTCTTTCTCTGTGATCTGCACAGGGGATTCAGACATCCCTTCCTCTTGGGAAATGCAAGATGAGCCTGCATTCAATTCACTGCAGGGATATCCGGCCTTACTTCGAGTCAGAGCATCTCGGTGCATATTCCACTTGATGCCACAAACTCAGGGTCCCTCTCACATACCTGTAGCTGAGAGAAGCCTCCTCTTGAGGGGCTTGTGGAAAGTTCGTATTCCTCTTGAGTTGAAGCCAGGGACTAATCTATCATCTCGAGTTGATTTGGGGTCCACGGAGACCTTTGGTGTTGCTCCAGGGACCTCAGGATCCCTCTAGACTAGAGACAGTGATCTTGGGTTTTCTCTGGAGTGCCATCAAGGAAATCAAGGCTCCTTTCACGTTTGATGTGGAACACGGAATTGCTCTGCACGCAGTGCAGGGGAATCGGGCCTCATCTCGCGGCGAGGGGTAAGTCTCAGGGTTTTTTTCGAGTTGAGGACGGAACCTGGGTTATATTCTCGAGTTACGTCGGGGAGGGCCCTTCGAGACACGTGTTTCTTCAGCGACGTTAGGATTCCTGCCTAGGTGCGAGGGACACCTCGGGATTCTCCTCGAGTCTTTGCATGGCAATTCGGACGCGTCTCCACATGAGGGGGGAAACCCAGAGTCCCTTTCCACGTGCCACAGGGATCCTGGGGCTGCTATCCATTTTCAAGAGGAGTCAGGCATCCTCTCCTTTGGAAGCATTGATCTCCGCGGACCTCTCAAGTTTTCAAAGGATGTGAGGCCTGCGGTCGGGATGAGACAGAGAACTAGGTCTTTATCTATGGTTTCCACAGGGGATTCAGACATCCCTTCATCTTGGGAGATGTAAGACGAGCCTGCATTCAATTCAATGCAGGGATATCCGGCCTAACTTCGAGTCAGAGCATCTCGGTGTCCATTCCACTTGAGGCCACAAACTCAGGGTCCCTCTCACATACCTGTAGCTGGGAGAAGGCTCCTCTTGAGGTGCTTGTGGAAACTTGGTATTCCTCTTGAGTCGAAGCCAGGGACTAAGCTCTCATGTCGAGTTGATTTGGGGTCCACGGAGCCCTTTCGTGTTGCTCCAGAGACCTCAGCATCCCTCTAGACTTGAGACAGTGATCTTGGGTTTTCTCTGGAGTGCCATCAAGGAAATCAAGGCTCCTTTCACGTTTGATGTGGAACACGGAATTGCTCTGCACGCAGTCCATGGGAATTGGGCCTCATCTCGCGTCGAGGGGGAAGTCTCATGGTTTTTCTCGACTGGCGGCCGGAAGCTGCGGTATATTCTCGAGTTACGACGGGGAGGGCCCTTCCAGACACGTGTTTGTTCAGCGACCTCAGGACTCCTGCCTAGGTGCGAGGGACACCTCAGGATTCTCCTCGAGTCTTGGCATGGCAATTGGGACGCGTCTCCATGTGAGGCGGGAGACCCAGGGTCCCTTTCCACGTGCCACAGGGATCCTGGGACTCCTATCCATTTTCAAGAGGAGTCAGGCATCGTCTCCTTTGGAAGCATTGATCTCCGCAGACCTCTCGAGATTTCCAAGGATGTGAGGCCTACGGTCGCGATGAGGCGGAGGACTAGGATTTCTCTGTGATCTCCACACTGGATTCAGACATCCCTTCGTCTTGGGAGATGCAAGTCGAGCCTGCATTCAATTCACTGCAGGGATATCCGGCCTTACTTCGACTCAGAGCATCTCGGTGTCCATTCCACTTGAGGCCACAAATTCAGGGTCCCTCTCACATACATGTAGCTGAGAGAAGCCTCCTCTTGAGGTGCTTGTGGAAAGTTGGTATTCCTCTTGAGTCGAAGCCAGGGACTAAGCTCTCATCACGAGTTGATTTGGGGTCCACGGAGCCCTTTCGTGTTGCTCCAGTGACCTCAGGATCCCTCTAGACTTGAGACAGTGATCTTGGGTCTTCTCTGGAGTGCCATCAAGGAAATCAAGGCTCCTTTCACGTTTGATGTGGAACACGGAATTGCTCTGCATGCATTGCAGGGGAATCGGGCCTCATCTTGCGGCGAGGGGGAAGTCTCATGGTTTTTTTCGAGTTGTGGCCGGAACCTGGGGTATATTCTCGAGTTACGACGGGGAGGGCCCTTCAAGACACGTGTTTGTTCACCGACGTCAGCACTCCTGCCTAGGTGCGAGGGACACCTCGGGATTCTCCTCGAGTCTTGGCATGGCAATTGGGACGCGTCTCCACGTGAGGCGGGAGACCCAGGGTCCCTTTTCACCTGCCACAGCGATCCTGGGACTCCTATCCATTTTCAAGAGGAGTCAGGCATCGTCTCCTTTGGAAGCATTGATCTCCGCGGACCTCTCGAGTTTTCAAAGGATGTGAGGCCTCCGCTCGCGATGAGGCGGAGAACTAGGTCTTTCTCTGTGGTCTCCACAGGGGATTCAGACATCCCTTCGTCTTGGGAGATGCAAGACGAGCCTGCATTCAATTCACTGCAGGAATATCCGGCCTTACTTCGAGTCAGAGCATCTCGGTGTCCATTCCTCTTGAGGCCACAAACTCAGGGTCCCTCTCACATAGCTTTAGCTGAGAGTAGCCTCCTCTTGAGGGGCTTGTGGAAAGTTGGTATTCTTCTTGAGTCAAAGCCAGGGAATAAGTTCTCATCTCGAGTTGATTTGAGGTAAACAGAACCCTTTCGTGTTGCTCCAGTGACCTCAGGATCCCTCTAGACTTGAGACAGTGATCTTGGGTTTTCTCTGGAGTGCCATCAAGGAAATCAAGGCTCCTTTCATGTTTGATGTGGAACGCGGAATTGCTCTGCACGCAGTGCAGGGGAATCGGGCCTCATCTCGCGGCGAGGGGGAAGTCTTATGGTTTTTTTCGAGTTGCGGCCGGAACCTGGGGTATATTCTCGAGTTACGACGGGGAGGGCCCTTTGAGACACGTGTTTGTTCAGCACATCAGGACTCCTGCCTAGGTGCGAGGGACACCTTGGAATTCTCCTCGAGTCTTGGCATGGCAATTGGGACGCGTCTCCACGTGAGGCCGGAGACCCAGGGTCCCTTTCCACGTGCCACAGGGATCCTGGGACTCCTATCCATTTTCAAGAGGAGTCAGGCATCGTCTCCTCGGGAAGCATTGATCTCCTCGGACCTCTCGAGTTTTCAAAGGAAGTGAGGCCTCCGTTCGCGTTGAGGCGGAGGACTAGGTCTTTCTCTGTGGTCTCCACAGGGGATTCAGACATCCCTTCGTCTTGGGAGATGAAAGACGAGCCTGCATTCAATTCACTGCAGGGATATCCAGCCTTACTTCGAGACAGAGCATCTCGGTGTCCATTCCACTTGAGGCCACAAACTCAGGGTCCCTCTCATATACCTGTAGCTGAGAGAAGCCTCCTCTTTAGGTGCTTGTGGAAAGTTGGTGTTCCTCTTGAGTCGAAGCCAAGGACTAAGCTCTCATCTCGAGTTGACTTGGGGTCCACAGAGCCCTTTCGTGTTGCTCCAGTGACCTCAGGATCCCTCTAGACTTGAGACAGTGATCTTGGGTTTTCTCTGGAGTGCCATCAAGGAAATCAAGGCTCCTTTCACGTTTGATGTGGAACACGGAATTGCTCTGCACGCAGTGCAGGGGAATCGGGCCTCATCTCGCGGCGAGGGTGAAGTCTCATGGTTTTTCTCGAGTTGCGGCCGGAACCTGGGGTATATTCTCGAGTTACGACGGGGAGGGCCCTTCCAGACACGTGTTTGTTCAGCGATGTCATGACTCCTTCCTAGGTGCGAGGGACACCTCGGGATTCTCCTCGAGTCTTGGCATGGCAATTGGGACGCGTCTCCACGTAAGGCGGGAGACCCAGGGTCCCTTTCCACGTGCCATAGGGATCCTAGGAATCCTATCCATTTTCAAGAGGAGTCAGGCATCGTCTCCTTTGGAAGCATTGATCTCCGCGGACCTCTCGAGTTTTCAAAGGATGTGAGGCCTCCGGTCGCGATGAGGCGGAGAACTAGGTCTTTCTCTGTGGTCTCCACAGGGGATTCAGACATCCCTTCGCCTTGGGAGATGCAAGACGAGCCTGCATTCAATTCACTGCAGGGATATCCGACCTTACTTCGAGTCAGAGCATCTCGGTGTCCATTCCACTTGAGGCCACAAACTCAGGGTCCCTCTCACATACCTGTAGCTGAGAGAAGCCTCCTCTTGAGGTGCTTGTGGAAAGTTGGTATTCCTCTTGAGTCGAAGCCAGTTACTAAGCTCTAATCTCGAGTTGATTTGGGGTCCCCCGAACCCTTTCGTGTTGCTACAGTGACCTCAGGATCCCTCTAGACTTGAGACAGTGATCTTGGGTTTTCTCTGGAGTGCCATCAAGGAAATCAAGGCTCCTTTCACGTTTGATGTGGAACACGGAATTGCTCTGCATGCAGTGCAGGGGAATCGGGCCTCATCTCGCGGCGAGGGGGAAGTCTCATGGTTTTTCTCGAGTTGCGGCAGGAACCTGGCGTATATTCTCGAGTTACGACGGGGAGGGTCCTTCCAGACACGTGTTTGTTCAGCGACGTCAGGACTCCTGCCTAGGTGCGAGGGACACCTTGGGATTCTCCTCGAGTCTTGGCATGGCAATTGTGAAGCGTCTCCACGTCAGGCAGGAGACCCAGTGTCCCTTTCCACGTGCCCCAGGGATCCTGGGGCTCCTATTTATTTTCGAGAGGAGTCAGGCATCGTCTCCTTTGGAAGCATTGATCTCCGCGGACCTCTCGATTTTTCAAAGTATGTGAGTCCTCCAGTCGCGATGAAGCGGAGAACTAGGTCTTTCTCTGTGGTCTCCACAGGGGATTTAGACATCCCTTCGTCTTGGGAGATGCAAGACGAGGCTGCATTCAATTCACTGCAGGGATATCCGGCCTTACTGCGAGTCAGAGCATCTCGGTGTCCATTCCACGTGAGGCCACAAACTCAGGGTCCCTCTCACATACCTGTAGCTAAGTGAAGACTCCTCTTGAGGTGCTTATGGAAAGTTGGTATTCCTCTTGAGTCTAAGCGAGGGACTAAGCTCTCATCACGAGTTGATTTGGGTTCCACGGAGCCCTTTCGTGTTTCTACAGTGACCTCAGGATCCCTCTAGACTTGAGACAGTGATCTTGGGTTTTCTCTGGAGTGCCATCAAGGAAATCAAGGCTCCTTTCACGTTTGATGTGGAAAACGGAATTGCTCTGCATGCAGTGCAGGGGAATCGGGCCTCATCTCGCGGCGAGGGGGAAGTCTCATGGTTTTTCTCGAGTTGCGGCCGGAACCTGGGGTATATTCTCGAGTTACGACGGGGAGGGCCCTTGCAGACACGTGTTTGTTCAGCGATGTCATGACTCCTTCCTAGGTGCGAGGGACACCTCGGGATTCTTCTCGAGTCTTGGCATGGCAATTGGGACGCGTCTCCACGTAAGGCGGGAGACCCAGGGTCCCTTTCCACGTGCCACAGGGATCCTGGGAATCCTATCCATTTTCAAGAGGAGTCAGGCATCGTCTCCTTTGGAAGCATTGATCCCGGCGGACCTCTCGAGTTTTCAAAGGATGTGAGGCCTCCGGTCGCACTGAGGCAGAGGACTAGGTCTTTCTCTGTGGTCTCCACAGGGGATTCAGACAACCCTTCGTATTGGGAGATGCAAGACGAGCCTGCATTCACTTCACTGCAGGGATATCCGGCCTTACTTCGAGTCAGAGCATCTCGAAGTCCATTCCACTTGAGGCCATAAACTCATGGTCCCTCTCACATACCTGTAGCTGAGAGAAGCCTCCTCTTGAGGTGCTTGTGGAAAGTTGGTGTTCCTCTTGAGTCGAAGCCAAGGACTAAGCTCTCATCTCGAGTTGACTTTGGGTCCTCGGAGCCCTTTTGTGTTGCTCCAGTGACCTCAGGATCCCTCTAGACTTGAGACAGTGATCTTGGGTTTTCTCTGGAGTGCCATCAAGGAAATCAAGGCTCCTTTCCTGTTTGATGTGGAACACGGAATTGCTCTGCACGCAGTGCAGGGGAATCGGGCCTCATCTCGCGGCGAGGGGGAAGTCTCATGGTTTTTCTCGAGTTGCGGCCGCAACCTGTGGTATATTCACGAGTTACGACGGGGCGGGCTCTTCCAGACACGTGTTTGTTCAGCGACGTCAGGACTCCTACCTAGGTGCGAGGGACACCTCGGGATTCTCCTCGAGTCTTGGCATGGCAATTGGGACGCGTCTCCACGTGAGGCAGGCAACAAAGGGTCCCTTTCCACGTGCCACAGGGATCCTGGGACTCCTATCCATTTTGAAGAGGAGTCAGGCATCGTCTCCTTTGGACTCATTGATCTCCACGGACCTCTCGAGTTTTCAAAGGATGTGAGGCCTCCGGTCGCGATGAGGCGGAGAACTAGGTCTTTCTCTGTGGTCTCCACAGGGGATTCAGACATCCCTTCGTCTTGGGAGATGCAAGATGAGCGTGCATTCAATTCACTGCGGGGATATCCGGCCTTACTTCGAGTCAGAGCATCTCGGTGTCCATTCCACTTGAGGCCACAAACTCAGGGTCCCTCTCACATACCTGTAGCTGAGAAAAGGCTCCTCTTGAGGTGCTTCTGGAAAGTTGGTATTCCTCTTGAGTCGAAGCCAGGGACTAAGCTCTCATCTGGAGTTGACTTGGGGTCCACGAGCCCTTTCGTGTTGCTACAGTGACGTCAGGATCCCTCTAGACTTGAGACAGTGATCTTGGGTTTTCTCTGGAGTGCCATCAAGGAAATCAAGGCTCCTTTCACGTTTGATGTGGAACACGGAATTGCTCTGCACGCAGTGCAGGGGAATCGGGCCTCATCTCGCGGCGAGGGGGAATTCTCATGGTTTTTCTCGAGTTGCGGCCGGAACCTGGGGTATATTCTCAAGTTCCGACGGGGAGGGCCACCCCAGACACGTGTTTGTTCAAGGAAGTCAGGACTCCTGCCTAGGTGCGAGGGACACCTCGGGATTCTCCTCGAGTCTTGGCATGGCAATTGGGACGCGTCTCCACGTGAGTCGGGAGACCCAGCGTCCCTTTCCACATGCCACAGGGATCCTGGGACTCCTATCCATTTTCAAGAGGAGTCAGGCATCGTCTCCTTTGGAAGCATTGATCTCCTCGGACCTCTCGAGTTTTCAAAGGATGTGCGGCCTCCGGTCGTGATGAGGCGGAGAACTAGGTCTTTCTCTGTGGTCTCCATAGTGGATTCAGACATCCCATTGTCTTGGGAGATGCAAGATGAGCCTGCATTCAATTCACTGCCGGGATATCCGGCCTTACTTCGAGTCAGAGCATCTCGGTGTTCATTCCACGTGAGGCCACAAACTCAGGGTCCCTCTCACATACCTGTAGCTGAGAGAAGCCTCCTCTTGAGGTGTTTGTGGAAAGTTGGTATTCCTCTTGAGTCGAAGCCAGGGCCTAAGCTCTCATCTCGAGTTGATTCGGGGTCCACAGAGCCCTTTCGTGTTGCTACAGTGACCTCAGGATCCCTCTAGACTTGAGACAGTGATCTTGGATTTTCTCTGGAGTGCCATCAAGGAAATCAAGGCTCCTTTCACGTTTGATGTGGAACACGGAATTGTTCTGCACGCAGTGCAGGGGAATCGGGCCTCATCTCGCGGCGAGGGGGAAGTCTCATGGCTTTTCTCGAATTGCGGCCGGAACCTGGGGTATACTCTCCAGTTACGACGGGGAGGGCCCTTCCAGACACGTGTTTGTTCAGCGACGTCAGGACTCCTGCCTAGGTACGAGAGACACCTCGGGATTCTCCTCGAGTCTTGGCATGGCAATTGGGACGCGTCTCCACGTGAGGCGGGAGACCCAGGGTGCCTTTCCACGTGCCAAAGGGATCCTGGGAATCCTATCCTATTTCAAGAGGAGTCAGGCATCGTCTCCTTTGGAAGCATTGATCTCCGCGGACCTCTCGAGTTTTCAAAGGATGTGAGGCCTCCGTTCGCGATGAGGCGGAGAACTAGGTCTTTCTCTGAGGTCTCCACAGGGGATTCAGACATTCCTTCGTCTTGGGAGATGCAAGACGAGCCTGCATTCAATTCACTGCAGGGATATCCGGCCTTCCTTCGAGTCAGAGAATCTCGGTGTCCATTCCACGTGAGGCCACAAACTCAGGGTCCCTCTCACATACCATTAGCTGAGAGAAGCCTCCTCTTGAGGTGCTTGTGGAAAGTTGGTATTCCTCTTGAGTCGAAGCCAGGGACTAAGCTCTCATCTCGAGTTGATTCAGGGTCCACGGAGCCCTTTCGTGTTGCTACAGTGACCTCAGGATCCCTCTAGACTTGAGACAGTGATCTTGGGTTTTCTCTGGAGTGCCATCAAGGAAATCAAGGCTCCTTTGACGTTAGATGTGGAACACGGAATTGCTCTGCACGCAGTGCAGCGGAATCGGGCCTCATCTCGCGACGAGGGGGAAGTCACATGGTTTTTCTCGAGTTGCAGCCGGAACCTGGGGTATATTCTCGAGTTACGACGGGGAGGGCCCTTCCAGACACGTGTTTGTTCAGCGACGTCAGGACTCCTGCCTAGGTGCGAGGGACACATAGGGATTATCCTCGAGTCTTGGCATGGCAATTGGGACGCGTCTCCACGTGAGGCGGGAGACCCAGGGTCCCTTTCCACGTGCCACAGGGATCCTGGGACTCCTACCCATTTTCAAGAGGAGTCACTCATCGTCTCCTTTGGTAGCATTGATCTCCGCGGACCTCTCGAGTTTTCCAAGGATGTGAGGCCTCCGGTCGCGATGAGGCGGAGAACTAGGTCTTTCTCTGCGGTCTCCACAGGGGATTTAGACATCCCTTCGTCTTGGGAGATGCAAGACGAGCCTGCATTCAATTCACTGCAGGTATATCCGGCCTTACTACGAGTCAGAGCGTCTCGGTGTCCATTCCACTTGAGGCCACAAACTCAGGGTCCCTCTCACATACCTGTAGCTGAGAGATGCCTCCTCTTGAGGTGCTTGTGGAAAGTTGGTATTCCTCTTGAGTCGAAGCCAGGGACTAAGCTCTCATCTCGAGTTGATTTGGGGTCCACGGAGCCCTTTAGTGTTGCTCCAGTGACCTCAGGATCCCTCTAGACTTGAGACAGTGATCTTGGGTATTCTCTGGAGTGCCATCAAGGAAATCAAGGCTCCTTTCACGTTAGATGTGGAACACGGAATTGCTCTGCACGCAGTGCAGGGGAATCGGGCCTCATCTCGCGACGAGGGGGAAGTCACATGGTTTTTCTCGAGTTGCAGCCGAACCTGTTGTATATTCTCCAGTTACGACGGGGAGGGCCCTTCCAGACACGTGTTTGTTCAGCGACGTCAGGACTCCTGCCTAGGTGCGAGGGACACATGGGGATTCTCCTCGAGTCTTGGCATGGCAATTGGGACGCGTCTCCACATGAGGCGGGAGACCCAGGGTCCCTTTCCTCATGCCACAGGGATCCTGGGACTCCTACCCATTTTCAAGAGGAGTCAGGCATCGTCTCCTTTGGTAACATTGATCTCCGCGGACCACTCGAGTTTTCAAAGGATGTGAGGCCTCCGGTCGCGATGAGGCGGAGGACTAGGTCTTTCTCTGTCGTCTCCACAGGTTATTCAAACATCCCTTCGTCTTGGCAGATGCAAGACGAGCCTGCATTCAATTCACTGCAGGGATATCCGGCCTTACTTCGAGTCAGAGCATCTCGGTGTCCATTCCACTTGAGGCCACAAACTCGGGGTCCCTCAAATATACCTGTAGCTGAGAGAAGCCTCCTCTTGAGGTGCTTGTGGAAAGTTGGTATTCCTCTTGAGTCGAAGCCAGGGACTAAGCTCTCATCTCGAGTTGATTTGGGGTCCACGGAGCCCTTTCGTGTTGCTCCAGTGACCTCAGGATCCCTCTAGACTTGAGACAGTGATCTTGGGTTTTCTCTGGAGTGCCATCAAGGAAGTCAAGGCTCCTTTCATGTTTGATGTGGAACACGGAATGGCTCTGCACGCAGTGCAGGGGAATCGGGCCTCATCTCGCGGCGAGGGGGAAGTCTCAAGGTTTTTCTCGAGTTGCGGCCGGAACCTGGGGTATATTCTCGAGTTACGACGGGGATGGACCTTCCAGACACTTGTTTGTTCAGTGAGGTCAGGACTCCTGCCTAGGTGCGAGGGACACCTCGGGATTCTCCTCGAGTCTTGGCATGGCAATTGGGAGGCGTCTCCACGTGAGGCGGGAGACCCAGGGTCCCTTTCCACGTGCCACAGGGATCCTGGGACTCCTATCCATTTTCAAGAGGAGTCAGGCATCGTCTCTTTGGAAGCATTGATCTCTGCATACCTCTCGAATTTTCAAAGGATGTGAGGCCTCCGGTCGCGATGAGGCGGAGGACTAGGTCTTTCTCTTTCGTCTCCACAGGGGTTTCAAACATCCCTTCGTCTTGGGAGATGCAAGACGAGCCTGCATTCAATTCACTGCAGGGATATCCGGCCTTACTTCGAGTCAGAGCATCTCGGTGTCCCTTCCACTTGAGGCCACAAACTCAGGGTCCCTCTCACATACCTGTAGCTGAGAGAAGCCTCCTCTTGATGTGCTTGTGGAAAGTTGGCATTCCTCTTGAGTTGAAGCCAGGGACTAAGCTCTCATCTCGAGTTGATTTGGGGTCCCCGGAGCCCTTTCGTGTTGCTCCAGTGACCTCAGGATCCCTCTAGACTTCAGACAGTGATCTTGGGTTTTCTCTGGAGTGCCATCAAGGAAATCAAGGCTCCTTTCACGTTTGATGTGGAACACGGAATTGCTCTGCACACAGTTCAGGGGACTCGGGCCTCATCTCGCGGCGAGGGGGAAGTCTCATGGTTTTTCTCGAGTTGCGGACCGAACCTGGGGTATATTCTCGAGTTCCGACGGGGAGGGCCCTTCCAGACACGTGTTTGTTAAGCGAAGTCAGGACTCCTGCCTAGGTGCAAGGGACACCTCAAGATTCTCCTCGAGTCTGGCATGGCAATTGGGATGCCTCTCCACGTGAGGCGGGAGACCCAGTGTCCCTTTGCACGTGCCACAGGGATCCTGGGACTCCTATCCATTTTAAAGAGGAGTCAGGCATCGTCTCCTTTGGAAGCATTGATCTCCGCAGACCTCTCGAGTTTTCAGAGGATGTGAGGCCTCCGGTCGCGATGAGGCGGAGAAGTAGGTTTATCTCTGTGGTGTCCACAGGGGATTCAGACATCCCTTCGTCTGGGGAGATGCAAGACGAGCCTGCATTCAATTCACTGCAGGGATATCCGGCCTTACTTCGAGTCAGAGCATCTCGGTGTCCATTCCACTTGAGGCAACAAACTCAGGGGCCCTCTCACATACCTGTAGCTGAGAGAAGCCTCCTCTTGAGGTGCTTGTGGAAAGTTGGTATTCCTCTTGACTCGAAGCCAGGGACTAAGCTCTCATCTCGAGTTGATTTGGGGTCCACGGAGACCTTTCCTGTTGCTCCAGTGACCTCAGGATCCCTCTAGACTTGAGACAGTGATCTTGGGTTTTCTCTGGAGTGCCATCAAGGAAATCAAGGCTCCTTTCAAGTTTGATTTGGAACATGGAATTGCTCTGCATGCAGTGCTGGTGAATCGGGCCTCATCTCGCGGCGAGGGGGAAGTCTCATGGTTTTTCTCGAGTTGCGGCCAGAACCTGGGGTATATTCTCGAGTTACGACGGGGAGGGCCCTTCCAGACACGTATTTGTTCAGCGACGTCAGGACTCCTGCCTAGGTGCGAGGGACACCTCGGGATTCTCCTCGAGTCTTGGCATGGCAATTGGGACGCGTCTCCACGTGAGGCGGGAGACCCAGGGTCCCTTTCCACGTGCCACAGGGATCCTGGGACTCCTATCCATTTTAAAGAGGAGTCAGGCATCGTCTCCTTTGGAAGCATTGATCTCTGCATACCTCTCGAATTTTCAAAGGATATGTGGCCTCCGGTCGCGATGAGGCGGAGGACTAGGTCTTTCTCTGTGGTCTCCACAGCGGATTCAGATATCCCTTCGTCTTGGAAGATGCAAGACGAGCCTGCATTCAATTCACTGCAGGGATATCTGGCCTTACTTCGAGTCAGAGCATCTCGGTGTCCATTCCACTTGAGGCCACAAACTCCGGTCACTCAAATATAACTCTAGCTGACAGAAGCCTCCTCTTGAGGTGCTTGTGGAAAGTTTGTATTCCTCTTGAGTCGAAGCCAGGGACTAAGCTCTCATCTCGAGTTGATTTTGGGTCCACGGAGCCCTTTCCTGTTGCTCCAGTGACCTCAGGATCCCTCTAGACTTGAGACAGTGATCTTGGGTTTTCTCTGGAGTGCCATCAAGGAAATCAAGGCTCCTATCATGTTTGATGTGGAACACGGAATTGCTCTGCACGCAGTGCAGGGGAATTGGGCCTCATCTCGCGGCGAGGGGAAAGTCTCATGGTTTTTCTCGAGTTGCGGCCGGAACCTGGGGTATATTCTCGAGTTACGACGGGGAGGGCCCTTCCAGACACGTGTTTTTTCAGCGACGTCAGGACTCCTGCCTAGGTGCGAGGGACACTTCGGGATTCTCCTCGAGTCTTGGCATGGCAATTGGGACGCGTCTCCACGTGAGGCGGGAGACCCAGGGTCCCTTTGCACGTGCCACAGGGATCCTGGGACTCCTATCCATTTTCAAGAAGAGTCAGGCATCGTCTCCTTTGGAAGCATTGATCTCCGCAGACCTCTCGAATTTTCAAAGGATGTGAGGCCTCCGGTCGCGATGAGGCGGAGGACTAGGTCTTTCTCTGTCGTCTCCACAGGGGATTCAGATATCCCTTCATCTTGGGAGATGCAAGACGAGCCTGCATTCAATTCACTGCAGGGATATCCGGCCTTACTTCGAGTCAGAGCATCTCGGTGTCCATTCAACTTGAGGCCACAAACTCAGGGTCCCTTTCAGATACCTGTAGCTGACAGAAGCCTCCTCTTGAGGTGCTTGTGGAAAGTTGGTATTTCTCTTGAGTCGAAGCCAGGGACTAAGCTCTCATCTCGAGTTGATTTGGGGTCCACGGAGCGCTTTCGTGTTGCTCCTGTGACCTCAGGATCCCTCTAGACTTGAGACAGTGATCTTGGGTTTTCTCTGGAGTGCCATTAAGTAAATCAAGGCTCCTTTCACGTTTGATGTGGAACACGGAATTGCTCTGCACGCAGTGCAGGGGAATCGGGCCTCATCTCGCGGTGAAGGGGAAATCTCATGGTTTTTCTCGAGTTGCGGCCGGAACCTGGGGTATATTCTCGAGGTACGACGGGGAAGGCCCTTCCAGACACGTGTTTGTTCAGCGATGTCAGGACTCCTGCCTAGGTGCGAGGGACACCTCGGGATTCTCCTTGAGTCTTGGCATGGCAATTGGCACGCGTCTCCACGTGAGGCGTGAGACCCAGTGTCCCTTTCCACGTGCCACAGTGATCCTGGGGCTCCTATCCATTTTTAAGAGGAGTCAGGCATCGTCTCCTTTGGAAGCATTGATCTCTGCAGACCTTTCGAGTTTTCAAAGGATGTGAGGCCTCCGGTCGTGATGAGGCGGAGGACTAGGTCTTCTTCTGTCGTCTCCACAGGGGATTCAGACATCCCTTCATCTTGGGAGATGCAAGACGAGCCTGCATTCAATTCACTGTTGGGATATCTGGGCTTACTTCGAGTCAGATCATATCGGTGTCCATTCCACTTGAGGCCACAAACTCCGGTCCCTCAAATATAACTGTAGCTGACAGAAGCCTCCTCTTGAGGTGCTTGTGGAAAGTTGGTATTCCTCTTGAGTCGAAGCCAGGGACTAAGCTCTCATCTCGAGTTGATTTGGGGTCCACAGAGCGCTTTGTTGTTGCTACAGTGACCTCAGGATCCCTCTAGACTTGAGACAGTGATCTTGGGTTTTCTCTGGAGAGCCATCAAGGAAATCAAGGCTCCCTTCGCGTTTGATGTGGAACACGGAATTGCTCTGCACGCAGTCCAGGGGAATCGGGCCTCATCTCGAGGTGAGGGGGAAGTCTCATAGTTTTTCTCGAGTTGCGGCCGGAACCTGGGGTATATTCTCGAGTTACGACGGGGATGGCCCTTCCAGACACGTGTTTGTTCAGAGACGTCAGGACTCCTGCCTAGGAGCGAGGGACACCTCGGGATTCTCCTCGAGTCTTGGCATGGCAATTGGGAGGCGTCTCCACGTGAGGCGGGAGACCCAGGGTCCCTTTCCACGTGCCACAGGGATCCTGGGACTCCTATCCATTTTCAAGAGGAGTCAGGCATCGTCTCCTTTGGAAGCATTGATCTCCGCGGACCTCTCGACGTTTCAAAGGATGTGAGGCCTCCGGTCGCGATGAGGCGGAGAACTCGGTCTTTCTCTGTCATCTCCACAGGGGATTCAGACATCCCTTCGTCTTGGGAGATGCAAGACGAGCCTGCATTCAATTCACTGCAGGGATATCCGGCCTTACTTCGAGTCAGAGCATCTCGGTGTCCATTCCACTTGAGGCCACAAACTCAGGGTCCCTCTCACATACCTGTAGCTGAGAGAAGCCTCCTCTTGAGGTGCTTGTGGAAAGTTGGGATTCCTCTTGAGTCGAAGCCAGGGACTAAGCTCTCATCACGAGTTGATTTGGGGTCCACGGAGCCCTTTGGTGTTGCTCCAGTGACTTCAGGATTCCTCTAGACTTGAGACAGTGATCTTGGGTTTTCTCTGGAGTGCCACAAGGAAATCAAGGCTCCTTTCACGTTTGATGTGGAAAACGGAATTTCTCTGCACGCAGTGCAGCGGAATCGGGCCTAATCTCGCGGCGAAGTTGAAGTCTCATGGTTTTTCTCGAGTTGCGGCCGGAACCTGGGGTATATTCTCGAGTTACGACGGGGAGGGCCCTTCCAGACACGTGTTTGTTCAGCGACGTCAGGACTCCTGCCTAGGTGCGAGGGACACCTCGGGATTCTCCTCGAGTCTTGGCATGGCAATTGGGATGCGTCTCCACGTGAGGCGGGAGACCCAGGGTCCCTTTCCACGTGCCACAGGGATCCTGGGACTCCTATCCATTTTCAAGAGGAGTCAGGCATCGTCTCCTTTGGAAGCATTGATCTCCGCGGACCTCTCGAGTTTTCAAAGGATGTGAGGCCTCCGGTCGCGATGAGGCGGAGAACTAGGTCTTTCTATGTGGTCTCCATAGGGGATTCAGACAACCCTTCGTCTTGGGAGATGAAAGACGAGCCTGCATTCAATTCACTGCAGGGATATCCGGCCTTACTTCGAGTCAGAGCATCTCGGTGTCCATTACACTTGAGGCCACAAATTCAGGGTCACTCTCACATAACTGTAGCTGAGAGAAGCCTCCTCTTGAGGTGCTTGTGGAAAGTTGGTATTCCTCTTGAGTCGAAGCCAGGGACTAAGCTCTCATCTCGAGTTGATTTGGGGTCCACGGAGCCCTTTCGTGTTGCTCCAGTGACCTCAGGATCCCTCTACACTTGAGAGAGTGATCTTGGGTTTTCTCTGGAGTGCCATCAAGGAAATCAAGGCTCCTTTCACGTTTGATGTGGAACCCGGAATTGCTCTGCATGCAGTGCAGGGGAATCGGGCCCCAACTCGCGGCGAGGGGGAAATCTCATGTTTTTTCTCGATTTGCTGCCGGAACCTGGGGTATATTCTCGAGATACGATTGGGAGAACCCTTCCAGTCACGTGTTTGTTCAGTGACGTCAGGACTCCTGCCTAGGTGCGAGGGACACCTCGGGATTCTCCTCGAGTCTTGGCATGGCAATTGGGACGCGTCTCCACGTGAGGCGGGAGACCCAGGGTCCCTTTCCACGTGCCACAGGGATCCTGGGACTCCTATCCATTTTCAAGAGGAGTCAGGCATCGTCTCTTTGGAAGCATTGATCTCCGCATACCTCTCGAATTTTCAAAGGATGTGAGGCCTCCGGTCGCGATGAGGCGGAGGACTAGGTCTTTCTCTGTCGTCTCCACAGGTTATTCAAACATCCCTTCGTCTTGGCAGATGCAAGACGAGCCTGCATTCAATTCACTGCAGGGATATCCGGCCTTACTTCGAGTCAGAGCATCTCGGTGTCCATTCCACTTGAGGCCACAAACTCGGGGTCCCTCAAATATACCTGTAGCTGAGTGAAGCCTCCTCTTGAGGTGCTTGTGGAAAGTTGGTATTCCTCTTGAGTCGAAGCCAGGGACTAAGCTCTCATCTCGAGTTGATTTGGGGTCCACGGAGCCCTTTCGTGTTGCTCCAGTAACCTCAGGATCCCTCTAGACTTGAGACAGTGATCTTGGGTTTTCTCTGGAGTGCCATCAAGGAAGTCAAGGCTCCTTTCATGTTTGATGTGGAACACGGAATTGCTCTGCACGCAGTGCAGGGGAATCGGGCCTCATCTCGCGGCGTGGGGGAAGTCTCATTGTTTTTCTCGAGTTGCGGCCGGAACCTGGGGTATATTCTCGAGTTACGACGGGGATGGACCTTCCAGACACGTGTTTGTTCAGCGAGGTCAGGACTCCTGCCTAGGTGTGAGGGACACCTCGGGATTCTCCTCGAGTCTTGGCATGGCAATTTGGACGCGTCTCCACGTGAGGCGGGTGACCCAGGGTCCCTTTCCACGTGCCACACGGATCCTGGGTCTCCTATCCATTTTCAAGAGGAGGCAGGCATCGTCTCTTTGGAAGCATTGATCTCTGCATACCTCTCGAATTTTCAAAGGATGTGAGGCCTCCGGTCGCGATGAGGCTGAGGACTAGGTCTTTCTCTTTCGTCTCCACAGGGGTTTCAAACATCCCTTCGTCTTGGGAGATGCAAGACGAGCCTGCATTCAATTCACTGCAGGGATATCCGGCCTTACTTCGAGTCAGAGCATCTCGGTGTCCCTTCCACTTGAGGCCACAAACTCAGGGTCCCTCTCACATACCTGTAGCTGAGAGAAGCCTCCTCTTGAGGTGCTTGTGGAAAGTTGGCATTCCTCTTGAGTTGAAGCCAGGGACTAAGCTCTCATCTCGAGTTGATTTGGGGTCCCCGGAGCCCTTTCGTGTTGCTCCAGTGACCTCAGGATCCCTCTAGACTTGAGACAGTGATCTTGGGTTTTCTCTGGAGTGCCATCAAGGAAATCAAGGCTCCTTTCACGTTTGATGTGGAACACGGAATTGCTCTGCACGCAGTTCAGGGGAATCGGGCCTCATCTCGCTGCGAGGGGGAAGTCTCATGGTTTTTCTCGAGTTGCGGACCGAACCTGGGGTATATTCTCGAGTTACGACGGGGAGGGCCCTTCCAGACACGTGTTTGTTAAGCGAAGTCAGGACTCCTGCCTAGGTGCAAGGGACACCTCAAGATTCTCCTCGAGTCTGGCATGGAAATTGGGATGCCTCTCCACGTGAGGCGGGAGACCCAGTGTCCCTTTGCACGTGCCACAGGGATCCTGGGACTCCTATCCATTTTAAAGAGGAGTCAGGCATCGTCTCCTTTGGAAGCATTGATCTCCGCAGACCTCTCGAGTTTTCAGAGGATGTGAGGCCTCCGGTCGCGATGAGGCGGAGAAGTAGGTTTATCTCTGTGGTGTTCACAGGGGATTAAGACATCCCTTCGTCTGGGGAGATGCAAGACGAGCCTGCATTCAATTCACTGCAGGGATATCCGGCCTTACTTCGAGTCAGAGCATCTCGGTGTCCATTCCACTTGAGGCAACAAACTCAGGGGCCCTCTCACATACCTGTAGCTGAGAGAAGCCTCCTCTTGAGCTGCTTGTGGAAAGTTGGTATTCCTCTTGACTCGAAGCCAGGGACTAAGCTCTCATCTCGAGTTGATTTGGGGTCCACGGAGACCTTTCGTGTTGCTCCAGTGACCTCAGGATCCCTCTAGACTTGAGACAGTGATCTTGGGTTTTCTCTGGAGTGCCATCAAGGAAATCAAGGCTCCTTTCAAGTTTGATGTAGAACATGGAATTGCTCTGCATGCAGTGCTGGTGAATCGGGCCTCATCTCGCGGCGAGTGCGAAGTCTCATGGTTTTTCTCGAGTTGCGGCCGGAACCTGGGGTATATTCTCGAGTTACGACGGGGAGGGCCCTTCCAGACACGTGTTTGTTCAGCGACGTCAGGACTCCTGCCTAGGTGCGTGGGACACCTCGGGATTCTCCTCGAGTCTTGGCAGGGCAATTGAGACGCGTCTCCACGTGAGGCGGGAGACCCAGGGTCCCTTTCCACGTGCCACAGGGATCCTGGGACTCCTATCCATTTTAAAGAGGAGTCAGGCATCGTCTCCTTTGGAAGCATTGATCTCCGCATACCTCTCGAATTTTCAAAGGATATGTGGCCTCCGGTCGCGATGAGGCGGAAGACTAGGTCTTTCTCTGTGGTCTCCACAGCGGATTCAGACATCCCTTCGTCTTGGAAGATGCAAGACGAGCCTGCATTCAATTCACTGCAGGGATATCCGGCCTTACTTCGAGTCAGAGCATCTCGGTGTCCATTCCACTTGAGGCCACAAACTCCGGTCCCTCAAATATAACTGTAGCTGACAGAAGCCTCCTCTTGAGGTGCCTGTGGAAAGTTTGTATTCCTCTTGAGTCGAAGCCATGGACTAAGCTCTCATCTCGAGTTGATTTTGGGTCCACGGAGCCCTTTCCTGTTGCTCCAGTGACCTCAGGATCCCTCTAGACTTGAGACAGTGATCTTGGGTTTTCTCTGGAGTGCCATCAAGGAAATCAAGGCTCCTATCATGTTTGATGTGGAACACGGAATTGCTCTGCACGCAGTGCAGGGGAATTGGACCTCATCTCGCCGCGAGGGGAAAGTCTCATGGTTTTTCTCGAGTTGCGGCCGGAACCTGGGGTATATTCTCGAGTTACGACGGGGAGGGCCCTTCCAGACACGTGTTTTTTCAGCGACGTCAGGACTCCTGCCTAGGTGCGAGGGACACTTCGGGATTCTCCTCGAGTCTTGGCATGGCAATTGGGACGCGTCTCCACGTGAGGCGGGAGACCCAGGGTCCCTTTGCACGTGCCATAGGGATCCTGGGACTCCTATCCATTTTCAAGAAGAGTCAGGCATCGTCTCCTTTGGAAGCATTGATCTCCGCAGACCTCTCGAATTTTCAAAGGATGTGAGGCCTCCGGTCGCGATGAGGCGGAGGACTAGGTCTTTCTCTGTCGTCTCCACAGGGGATTCAGATATCCCTTCATCTTGGGAGATGCAAGACGAGCCTGCATTCAATTCACTGCAGGGATATCCGGCCTTACTTCGAGTCAGAGGATCTCGGTGTCCATTCAACTTGAGGCCACAAACTCAGGGTCCCTCTCAGATACCTGTAGCTGACAGAAGCCTCCTCTTGAGGTGCTTGTGGAAAGTGGGTATTCCTCTTGAGTCGAAGCCAGGGACTAAGCTCTCATCTCGAGTTGATTTGGGGTCCACGGAGCGCTTTCGTGTTGCTCCTGTGACCTCAGGATCCCTCTAGACTTGAGACAGTGATCTTGGGTTTTCTCTGGAGTGCCATTAAGGAAATCAAGGCTCCTTTCACGTTTGATGTGGAACACGGAATTGCTCTGCACGCAGTGCAGGGGAATCGGGCCTCATCTCGCGGTGAAGGGGAAATCTCATGGTTTTTCTCGAGTTGTGGCCGGAACCTGGGGTATATTCTCGAGTTACGACGGGGAAGGCCCTTCCAGACACGTGTTTGTTCAGCGATGTCAGGACTCCTGCCTAGGTGCGAGGGACACCTCGGGATTCTCCTTGAGTCTTGGCCTGGCAATTGGCACGCGTCTCCACGTGAGGCGGGAGACCCAGTGTCCCTTTCCACGTGCCACAGGGATCCTGGGGCTCCTATCCATTTTTAAGAGGAGTCAGGCATCGTCTCCTTTGGAAGCATTGATCTCTGCAGACCTTTCGAGTTTTCAAAGGATGTGAGGCCTCCGGTCGTGATGAGGCGGAGGACTAGGTCTTTGTCTGTCGTCTCCACAGGGGATTCAGACATCCCTTCACCTTGGGAGATGCAAGACGTGCCTGCATTCAATTCACTGTTGGGATATCCGGGCTTACTTCGAGTCAGATCATCTCGGTGTCCATTCCACTTGAGGCCACAAACTCCGGTCCCTCAAATATAACTGTAGCTGACAGAAGCCTCCTCTTGAGGTGCTTGTGGAAAGTTGGTATTCCTCTTGAGTCGAAGCCAGGGACTAAGCTCTCATCTCGAGTTGATTTGGGGTCCACAGAGCGCTTTGTTGTTGCTACAGTGACCTCAGGATCCCTATAGACTTGAGACAGTGATCTTAGGTTTTGTCTAGAGTTCCATCAAGGAAATCAAGGCTCCTTTCACGTTTCATGTGGAACACGGAATTGCTCTGCACGCAGTGCAGGGGAATCGGGCCTCATCTCGCGGCGAGGGGGAAGTCTCATGGTTTTATTCGAGTTGCGGTCGGAACCTGGGGTATATTCTCGAGTTACGACGGGAAGGCCCTTCCAGACACGTGTTTGTTCAGTGACGTCAGGACTCCTGCCTAGGTGCGAGGGACAACTCGGGATTCTCCTCAAGTCTTGGCATGGCAATTGGGACGCGTCTCAACGTGAGGCGGGAGACCCAGGGTCCCTTTCCACGTGCCATAGGGATCCTGGGACTCCTATCCATTTTCAGAAGGAGTCAGGCATCGTCTCCTTTGGAAGCATTGCTCTCTGCAGACCTCTCGAGTTTACAAACGATGTGAGGCCTCCGGACGCGATGAGGCGGAGGACTAGTTCTTTCTCTGTCGTCTCCACAGGGGATTCAGACATCCCTTCGTCGTGGGAGATGCAAGACGAGCCTGCATTCAATTCACTGCAGGGATATCCGGCCTTACTTCGAGTCAGAGCATCTCGGTGTCCATTCCACTTGAGGCCACAAACTCAGGGTCCCTCTCACATACCTGTAGCTGAGAGAAGCCTCCTCTTGAGGTGCTTGTGGAAAGTTGGTATTCCTCTTGAGTCGAAGCCAGGGACTAAGCTCTCATCTCGAGTTGATTTGGGGTCCACGGACCCCTTTCGTGTTGCTCCAGTGACCTCAGGATCCCTCTAGACTTGAGACAGTGATCTTGGGTTTTCTCTGGAGTGCCATCAAGGAAATCAAGGCTCCTTTCACGTTTGATGTGGAACACGGAATGTCTCTGCACGCAGTGCTGGGGAATCGGGCCTCATCTCGCGGCAAGGGGGGAAGTCTCATGGTTTTTCTCGAGTTGCGGCCGGAACCTGGGGTATATTCTCGAGTTACGACGGGGAGGGCCCTTCGAGACACGTGTTTGTTCAGCAACTTCAGGACTCCTGCCTAGGTGCGAAGGACACCTAGGGATTCTCCTCGAGTCTTGGCATGGCAATTGGGACGCGTCTCCACGTGAGGCGGGAGACCCAGGGTCCCTTTCCACGTGCCACAGGGATCCTGGGACTCCTATCCATTTTCAAGAGGAGTCAGGAATCGTCTCCTTTGGAAGTATTGATCTCCGCGTACCTCTCCAATTTTCAAAGGATGTGAGGCCTCCGGTCGCGATGAGGCGGAAAATTAGGTCTTTCTCTGTGGTCTCCACAGGGGATTCAGACATCCCTTCATCTTGGGAGATGCAAGACGAGCCTGCATTCAATTCACTGCAGGGATATCCGGCCTTACTTCGAGTCAGAGCATCTCGGTGTCCATTCCACTTGAGGCCACAAACTCAGGGGCCCTCTCACATACCTGGAGCTGAGAGAAGCCTCCTCTTGAGGTGCTTGTGGAAAGTTGGTATTCCTCTTGAGTCGAAGCCAGGGACTAAGCTCTCATCTCGAGTTGATTTGGGGTCCACGGAGCCCTTTCGTGTTGCTCCAGTGACCTCAGGATCCCTCTAGACTTGAGACAGTGAACTTGGGTATTCTCTGGAGTGCCATCAAAGAAATCAAGGATCCTTTGACGTTTGATGTGGAACATGGAATTGCTCTGCACGCAGTGCAGGGGAATCGGGTCTCATCTCGCGGCGAGGGGGAAGTCTCATGGTTTTTCTCGAGTTACGGCCGGAACCTGGGGTATATTCTCGAGTTACGACGGGGAGGGCCCTTCCAGACACGTGTTTGTTCAGCGACGTCAGGACTCCTCCCTAGGTGCGAGGGACACCTCGGGATTCTCCTCGAGTCTTGGCATGGCAATTGGGACGCGTCTCCACGTGAGGCGGGAGACCCAGTGTCCCTTTCCACGTGCCACAGATATCCTGGGACTCCTATCCATTTTCAAGAAGAGTCAGGCATCTTCTCCTTTGGAAGCATTGATCTCCGCGGACCTCTCGAATTTTCAAAGGATATGAGGCCTCCGGTCTCGATGAGGCGGAGAACGAGGTCTTTCTCTGTGGTCTCCACAGGGGATTCAGACATCCCTTCGTCTTGGGAGATGCAAGACGAGCCTGCATTCAATTCACTGCAGGGATATCCGGCCTTACTTCGAGTCAGAGCATCTCGGTGTCCATTCCACTTGAGGCAACAAACTCAGGGTCCCTCTCACATACCTGTAGCTGACAGAAGCCTCCTCTTGAGTTGATTGTGGAAAGTTGGTATTCCTATTGAGTCGAAGCCAGGGACTAAGCTCTCATCTCTAGTTGATTTGTAGTCCACGGAGCCCTTTCGTGTTGCTCCAGTGACCTCAGGATCCCTCTAGACTTGAAACAGTAAACTTGGGTTTTCTCTGGAGTGCCATCAAGGAAATCAAGGCTCCTTTCACGTTTGATGTGGAAAACGGAATTGCTCTGCATGCAGTGCAGGGGAATCGGGCCTCATCTCGCGGCGAGGGGGAAGTCTCATGGTTTTTCTCGAGTTGCGGCCGGAACCTGGGGTATATTCTCGAGTTACGACGGGCAGGGCCCTTCCAGACACGTGTTTGTTCAGCGACGTCAGGACTCCTGCCTAGGTGCGAGGGACACCTCGGGATTCTCCACGAGTCTTGGCATGGCAATTGGGACTCGTCTCCACGTGAGGCGGGAGACCCAGTGTCCCTTTCAACGTGCCACAGGCATCCTGGGACTCCTCTCTATTTTCAAGAGGAGTCAGGCATCGTCTCCTTTGGAAGCATTGATCTCCGCGGATCTCTCGAGTTTTTAAAGGATGTGAGTCCTCCGCTCCCGTTGAGGCGGAAGACTAGGTCTCTCTGTGGTCTCCACAGGGGATTCAGACATCCCTTCGTCTTGGTAGATGCAAGAAGAGCCTTCATTCAATTCACTGCATGGATATCCAGCCTTACTTCGAGTCAGAGCATCTCAGTGTCCATTCCACTTGAGGCCACATACTCAGGGTACCTCTCACATACCTGTAGATGAGAGAAGCCTCCTCTTGAGGGGCTTGTGGAAAGTTGGTATTCCTCTTGAGTTGAAGCCAGGGACTAAGATATCATCTCGAGTTGATTCGGGGTACACGGAGCCTTTTAGTGTTGCTCCAGTGACCTCTGGATACCTATAGACTTGAGACAGTGATCTTGGGTTTTCTCTGGAGTGCCATCAAGGAAATCAAGTCTCCTTTCACGTTTGATGTGGAACACGGAATTGCTCTGCACGCAGTGCAGGGGAATCGGGCCTCATCTCGCGGCGAAGTTGAAGTCTCATGGTTTTTCTCGAGTTGCGGCCGCAACCTGGGGTATATTCTCGAGTTACGTCGGGGAGGGCCCTTCCAGACACATATTTGTTCAGCGACCTCAGGACTCCTGCCTAGGTGCGAGGGACACCTCGGGATTCTCCTCGAGTCTTGGCATGGCAATTGGCACGCGTCTCCACATGAGGCGGGAGACCCAAGGTCCCTTTCCACGTGCCACAGGGATCCTGGGACTCCAATCCATTTTCAAGAGGAGTCAGCCATCGTTTCCTTTCTAAGCATTGATCTCCGCAGACCTCTCAAGTTCTCAAAGGATGTGAGGCCTCCGGTCGCGATGAGGCGGAGGACTAGGTCTTTCTCTGTCGTCTCCACAGGATATTCAGACAAAACTTCGTCTTGGGAGATGCAGGACGAGCCTGCATTCACTGCACTGCAGGGATATCTGGCTTTACTTCGAGTCAGAGAATCTCTGTGTCCATTCCACTTGAGGCCACAAACTCAGGGTCCCTCTCACATACCTGTAGCTGAGAGAAGCCTCCTCTTGAGGTTCTTGTGGAAAGTTAGTATTCTTCTTGAGTCGAAGCCAGGGACTAAGCTCTCATCTCGAGTTGATTTGGGGTCCACGGAGCCCTTTCTTGTTTCTTCTGTGACCTCAGGATCCCTCTAGACTTGAGACAGTGATCTTGGGTTTTCTCTGGAGTGCCATCAAGGAAATCAAGGCTCCTTTCACGTTTGATGTGGAACACGGAATTGCTCTGCACGCAGTGCAGGGGAATCGGGCCACATCTCGTGGCGAGGGGGAAGTCTCATGGTTTTTCTCGAGTTGCGGCCGGAACCTGGGGTATATTCTCGAGTTACGATGGGGAGGGCCCTTCCAGACACGTGTTTGTTCAGCCACATCAGGACTCCTGCCTAGGTGCGAGGGACACCTCGGGATTCTCCTCGAGTCTTGGCATGGCAATTGCGACGTGTCTCCACGTGAAGCGGGAGACCCAGGTTCCCCGTCAATGTGGACAGGGATCCTGGGACTCCTCACCATTTTCAAGAGGAGTCAGGCATCGTCTCCTTTGGAAGCATTGATCTCCGCGGACCTCTCAAGTTTTCAAAGGATGTGAGGCCTCCGGTCGCGATGAGGCGGAGGACTAGGTCTTTCTCTGTGGTCTCCACAGGGGATTCAGACATCCCTTCGTCTTGGGATATGCAAGACGAGCTTGTATTCAATTCACTGCACGGATATCCGGCCTTACTTCGAGTCAGAGCATCTCGGTGTCCATTCCACTTGAGGCCACAAACTCAGGGTACCTCTCACATACCTGTAGCTGAGAGAAGCCTCCTCTTGAGGTGCTTGTGGAAACTTGGTATTCCTCTTGAGTCGAAGCCAGGGACTAAGCTCTCATCTCGAGTTGATTTGGGGTCCACTGAGCCCTTTCGTGTTGCTCCAGTGACCTCAGGTTCCATCTAGACTTGAGAAAGTGACTTTGGGTTTTGTCTAGAGTGCCATCAAGGAAATCAAGGCTCCTTTCTCGTTTGATGTGGAACACGGAATTGCTCTGCACGCAATGCAGGGGAATCGGGCCTCATCTCGCGGCGAGGCGGAAGTCTCATGGTTTTTCTCGAGTTCCGGCCGGAACCTGGGGTATATTCTCGAGTTACGACGGGGAGGGCCCTTCCAGACACGTGTTTGTTCAGCGACGTCAGGACTCCTGCCTAGGTGCGAGGGACACCTTGGGATTCTCCTCGAGTCTTGGCATGGCAATTGGGACCCGTCTCCACGTGAGTCGGGAGACCCAGAGTCCCTTTCCACGTGCCACAGGGATCCTGGGACTCCTATCCATTTTCAAGAGGAGTCAGGCATCGTCTCCTTTGGAAGCATTGATCTCCGCGGACCTCTCGAGTTTTCAAAGGATGTGAGGCCTCCGCTCGCGATGAGGCGGAGGACTAGGTCTTTCTCTGTCGTCTCCACAGGGGATACAGACATCCCTTCGTCTTGGGAGATGCAAGACGAGCCTGCATTCAATTCACTGCAGGGATATCCGGCCTTACTTCGAGTCAGAGCATCTCGGTGTCCATTCCAATTGAGGCCACAAACTCAGGGTCCTCTCACATACCTGTAGTTGTGAGAAGCCTCCTCTTGAGGTGCTTGTGGAAAGTTGGTATTCCTCTTGAGTCGAAGCCAGGGACTAAGCTCTCATCTCGAGTTGATTTGGGGTCCACGGAGAAATTTCATGTTGCTCCAGTGACCTCAGGATCCCTCTAGACTTGAGACAGTGATCTTGGGATTTCTCTGGAGTGCCATCAAGGAAATCAAGGCTCCTTTCACGTTTGATTTGGAACACGGAATTGCTCTGCACGCAGTGCAGGGGAATCGGGCCTCATCTTGCTGCGAGGGGGAAGTCTCATAGTTTTTCTCGAGTTGCGGCCGGAACCTGGGGTATATTCTCGAGTTACGACGGGGAGGGCCCTTCCCACGTGTTTGTTCAGCGATGTCAGGACTCCTGCCTAGGTGCGAGGGACACCTCGGGATTCTCCTCGAGTCTTGGCATGGCAATTTGGACGCGTCTCCACGTGAGGCGGGAGACCCAGGGTCCCTTTCCACGTGCCACAGGGATCCTGGGACTCCTATCCCTTTTCAAGACGAGTCAGGCATCGTCTCCTTTGGAAGCATTGACCTCCGCGGACCTCTCGAGTTTTCAAAGGATGTGAGGCCTCCGGTCTTGATGAGGCGGAGAATTAGGTCTTTCTCTGTGGTCTCCACAGGGGATTCAGACATCCCTTCGTCTTGGGAGATGCAAGAGGAGCCTGCATTCAATTCACTGTAGGGATATCCGGGCTTACTTCGAGTCAGAGCATCTCGGTGTCCATTCCACTTGAGGCGACAAACTCAGGGTCCCTCTCACATACCTGTTGTTGAGAGAAGCCTCCTCTTGAGGTGCTTGTGGAAAGTTGGTATTGTTCTTGAGTCGAAGCCAGGGACTAAGCTCTCATCTCGAGTTGATTTGGGGTCCATGTAGCCCTTTCGAGTTGATCCAGTGAACTCAGGATCCCTCTAGACTTGAGACAGTGATCTTGGGTTTTCTCTGTAGTGCCATCAAGGAAATCAAGGCTCCTTTCAGGTTTGATGTGGAACACGGAATTGCTCTGCACGCAGTGCAGGGGAATCGGGCCTCAACTCGCGGCGAGGGGAAAATCTCATGGTTTTTCTCGAGTTGCGGCCGGAACCTGGGGTATATTCTCGAGTTACGACGGGGACTGCCCTTCCAGACACGTGTTTGTTCAGCCACGACAGGACTCCTGCCTAGGTGCGAGGGGCACCTCGGGATTCTCCTCGAGTCTTGGCATGGCAACTGGGACGTGTCTCCACGTGAGGCGGGAGACCCAGTGTCCTTTTCCACGTGCCACAGGCATCCTGGGACTCCTATCTATTTTCAAGAGGAGTCAGGCATCGTCTCCTTTGGAAGCCTTGATCTCCGCTGACCTCTCGAGTTTTCAAAGGATGTGAGGCCTCTGGTCGCGTTGAGGCGGAGGACTAGGTCTTTCTCTGTGGTCTCCACAGGGGATTCAGACATCCCTTCGTCTTGGGAGATGCAAGACGAGCCTGCATTTAATTCACTGCAGCGATATCCGGCCTAACTTCGAGTCAGAGCATCTCAGTGTCCATTCCACTTGAGGCCACAAACTCAGGGTCCCTCTCACATACCTGTAGCTGAGAGAAGGCTCCTCTTGAGGTGCTTGTGGAAAGTTGGTATTCCTCTTGAGTCGAAGCCAGGGACTAAGCTCTCATCTCGAGTTGATTTGGGGTCCACGGAGCCCTTTCTTGTTGCTCCTGTGACCTCAGGATCCCTCTAGACTTGAGACAGTGATCTTGGGTTTTCTCTGGAGTGCCATCAAGGAAATCAAGGCTCCTTTCACGTTTGATGTGGAACACGGAATTGCTCTGCACGCAGTGCAGGGGAATCGGGCCTCATGTCGCGGATAGGGGGAATTCTCATGGTTTTTCTAGAGTTGCGGCCGGAACCTGGGGTATATTCTCGAGTTACAACGGGGAGGACCCTTCCAGACACATGTTTGTTCAGCGACGTCAGGACTCCTGCCTAGGTGCGAGGGACACCTCGGGATTCTCCTCGAGTCTTGGCATGGCAATTGGGACGCATCTCCACATGAGGCGGGAGACCCAGGGTCCCTTTCCACGTGCCACAGGGATCCTGGGACTCCTATCCATTTTCAAGAGGAGTCAGGCATCGTCTCCTTTAGAAGCATTGATCTCCGCGGACCTCTCGAGTTTTCAAAGGATGTGAGGCCTCCGGTCGCGATGAGGCGGACGAGTAGGTCTTTCTCTGTCGTCTCCACCGGGGTTTAAAACATCCCTTCGTCTAGGGAGATGCAAGAACAGCCTGCATTCAATTCACTGCAGGGATATCCAGCCTTACTTCGAGTCAGAGCATCTCGGTGTCCATTCCACTTGAGGCCACAATCTCCGGGTCCCTCTCACATACCTGTAGCTGAGAGAAGCCTCCTCTTGATGTGCTCTTGGAAAGTTGGTATTCCTCTTGAGTCGAAGCCAGGGACGAAGCTCTCATCTCGAGTTGATTTGGGGTCCACGGAGCCCTTTGATGTTGCTCCAGTGACCTCAGGATCCCTCCAGACTTGAGACAGTGATCTTGGGTTTTCTCTGGAGTGCCATCAAGGAAATCAAGGCTCCTTTCACGTTTGATGTGGAACACGGAATTGCTCTGCACGCAGTGCAGGGGAATCTGGCCTCATCTCGCGGCGAGGGGGAAGTCTCATGGTTTTTCTCGAGTTGCGGCCGGAACCTGGGGTATATTCTCGAGTTACGACGGGGAGGGCCCTTCCAGACACGTGTTTGTTCAGCGACGTCAGGACTCCTGCCTAGGTGCGAGGGACACCTCGGGATTCTCCTCGACTCTTGGCATGGCAATTGGGACGCATCTCCACATGAGGCGGGACTCCCAGGGTCCCTTTCCAGTTGCCACAGGGATCCGGGGATTCCTATCCATTTTCAGGAGGAGTCAGCCATCGTCTCATTTGGAAGCATTGATCTCCGCGGACCTCTCGAGTTTTCAAAGGATGTGAGGCCTCCGGTCGCGATGAGGCGGAGGACTAGGTCTTTCTCTGTGGTCTCCACAGGAGATTCAGACATCCCTTCGTCTTGGGAGATGCAAGACGAGCCTGCATTCAATTCACTGCAGGGATATCCGGCCTTACTTCGAGTCAGAGCATCTCGGTGTCCATTCCACTTGAGGCCACAAAATCAGGGTCCCTCTCACGTACTTGTATCTGAGAGAAGCCTCCTCTTAAGTTGCTTGTGGAAAGTTGGTATTCCTCTTGAGTCGAAGTCAGGGACGAAGCTCTCATCTCGAGTTGATTTGGGGTCCACGGAGCCCTTTCGTGTTGCTCCAGTGACCTCAGGATCCCTCTAGACTTGAGACAGTGATCTTGGGTTTTCTCTGGAGTGCCATCAAGGAAATCAAGGCTCCTTTCACGTTTGATGTGGAACACGGAATTGCTCTGCACGCAGTGCAGGGGAAGCGGGCCTCATCTCGCGGCGAGGGGGAAGTCTCATGGTTTTTCTCGAGTTGCGGCCAGAACCTGGGGTATATTCTCGAGTTACGACGAGGATGGCCCTTCCAGACACGTGTTTGTTCAGCGACGTCAGGACTCGTGTCTAGGTGCGAGGGACACCTCGGGATTCTCCTTGAGTCTTGGCATGGCAATTGGGATGCGTCTCCACGTGAGGCGGGTGACCCAGGGTCCCTTTCCACGTGCCACAGGGATCCTGGGACTCCTATACATTTTCAAGAAGAGTCAGGCATCGTCTCCTTTGGAAGCATTGATCTCCGCGGACCTCTCGAGTTTTCAAAGGATGTGAGGCCTCCGGTCGCGATGAGGCGGAAAATTAGGTCTTTCTCTGTTGTCTCCACATCGGATTCAGACATCCCTTCGTCTTGGGAGATGCAAGACGAGCCTGCCTTCAATTCACTACAGGGATATCCGGCCTTACTTCGAGTCAGAGCATCTCGGTGTCCATTCCACTTGAGGCCACAAATTCAGGGTCCCTCTCACATACCTGTAGCTGAGAGAAGGCTCCTCTTGAGGTGCTTGTGGAAAGTTGGTATTCCTCTTGAGTCGAAGCCAGGGACTCAGCTCTCATCTCCAGTTGATTTGGGGTCCACGGATCACTTTCTTGTTGCTCCAGTGACCTCAGGATCCCTCTAGACTTGAGAAAGTGATCTTGGGTTTTCTCTGGAGTGCCATCAAGGAAATCAAGGCTCCTTTCTCGTTTGATGTGGAACACGGAATTGCTCTGCACGCAGTGCAGGGGAATCGGGCCTCATCTCGCGGCGAGGCGGAAGTCTCATGGTTTTTCTCGAGTTCCGGCCGGAACCTGGGGTATATTCTCGAGTTACGACGGGGAGGGCCCTTCCAGACACGTGTTTGTTCAGCGACGTCAGGACTCCTGCCTAGGTGCGAGGGACACCTTGGGATTCTCCTCGAGTCTTGGCATGGCAATTGGGACCCGTCTCCACGTGAATCGGGAGACCCAGAGTCCCTTTCCACGTGCCACAGGGATCCTGGGACTCCTATCCATTTTCAAGAGGAGTCAGGCATCGTCTCCTTTGGAAGCATTGATCTCTGCGGACCTCTCGAGTTTTCAAAGGATGTGAGGCCTCCGCTCGCGATGAGGCGGAGGACTAGGTCTTTCTCTGTCGTCTACACAGGGGATACAGACATCCCTTCGTCTTGGGAGATGCAAGACGAGCCTGCATTCAATTCACTGCAGGGATATCCGGCCTTACTTCGAGTCAGAGCATCTCGGTGTCCATTCCAATTGAGGCCACAAACTCAGGGTCCTCTCACATACCTGTAGTTGTGAGAAGCCTCCTCTTGAGGTGCTTGTGGAAAGTTGGTATTCCTCTTGAGTCGAAGCCAGGGACTAAGCTCTCATCTCGAGTTGATTTGGGGTCCACGGAGAAATTTCATGTTGCTCCAGTGACCTCAGGATCCCTCTAGACTTGAGACAGTGATCTTGGGTTTTCTCTGGAGTGCCATCAAGGAAATCAAGGCTCCTTTCACGTTTGATTTGGAACACGGAATTGCTCTGCACGCAGTGCAGGGGAATCGGGCCTCATCTTGCTGCGAGGGGGAAGTCTCATAGTTTTTCTCGAGTTGCGGCCGGAACCTGGGGTATATTCTCGAGTTACGACGGGGAGGGCCCTTCCCACGTGTTTGTTCAGCAATGTCAGGACTCCTGCCTAGGTGCGAGGGACAACTCGGGATTCTCCTCGAGTCTTGGCATGGCAATTTGGACGCGTCTCCACGTGAGGCGGGAGACCCAGGGTCCCTTTCCACGTGCCACAGGGATCCTGGGACTCCTATCCATTTTCAAGAGGAGTCAGGCATCGTCTCCTTTGGAAGCATTGACCTCCGCGGACCTCTCGAGTTTTCAAAGGATGTGAGGCCTCCGGTCTTCATGAGGCGGAGAATTAGGTCTTTCTCTGTGGTCTCCACAGGGGATTCAGACATCCCTTCGTCTTGGGAGATGCAAGAGGAGCCTGCATTCAATTCACTGTAGGGATATCCGGGCTTACTTCGAGTCAGAGCATCTCGGTGTCCATTCCACTTGAGGCGACAAACTCAGGGTCAGTCTCACATACCTGTTGTTGAGAGAAGCCTCCTCTTGAGGTGCTTGTGGAAAGTTGGTATTCCTCTTGAGTCGAAGCCAGGGACTAAGCTCTCATCTCGAGTTGATTTGGGGTCCATGTAGCCCTTTCGAGTTGCTCCAGTGAACTCAGGATCCCTCTAGACTTGAGACAGTGATCTTGGGTTTTCTCTGGAGTGCCATCAAGGAAATCAAGGCTCCTTTCAGGTTTGATGTGGAACACGGAATTGCTCTGCACGCAGTGCAGGGGAATCGGGCCTCAACTCGCGGCGAGGGGGAAATCTCATGGTTTTTCTCGAGTTGCGGCCGGAACCTGGGGTATATTCTCGAGTTACGACGGGGACTGCCCTTCCAGACACGTGTTTGTTCAGCCACGACAGGACTCCTGCCTAGGTGCGAGGGGCACCTCGGGATTCTCCTCGAGTCTTGGCATGGCAACTGGGACGTGTCTCCACGTGAGGCGGGAGACCCAGTGTCCTCTTCCACGTGCCACAGGCATCCTGGGACTCCTATCTATTTTCAAGAGGAGTCAGGCATCGTCTCCTTTGGAAGCCTTGATCTCCGCTGACCTCTCGAGTTTTCAAAGGATGTGAGGCCTCTGGTCGCGTTGAGGCGGAGGACTAGGTCTTTCTCTGTGGTCTCCACAGGGGATTCAGACATCCCTTCGTCTTGGGAGATGCAAGACGAGCCTGCATTTAATTCACTGCAGCGATATCCGGCCTAACTTCGAGTCAGAGCATCTCAGTGTCCATTCCACTTGAGGCCACAAACTCAGGGTCCCTCTCACATACCTGTAGCTGAGAGAAGGCTCCTCTTGAGGTGCTTGTGGAAAGTTTTTACTCCTCTTGAGTCGAAGCCAGGGACTAAGCTCTCATCTCGAGTTGATTTGGGGTCCACGGAGCCCTTTCTTGTTGCTCCTGTGACCTCAGGATCCCTCTAGACTTGAGACAGTGATCTTGGGTTTTCTCTGGAGTGCCATTAAGGAAATCAAGGCTCCTTTCACGTTTGATGTGGAACACGGAATTGCTCTGCACGCAGTGCAGGGGAATCGGGCCTCATGTCGCGGATAGGGGGAGTTCTCATGGTTTTTCTAGAGTTGCGGCCGGAACCTGGGGTATATTCTCGAGTTACAACGGGGAGGACCCTTCCAGACACATGTTTGTTCAGCGACGTCAGGACTCCTGCCTAGGTGCGAGGGACACCTCGGGATTCTCCTCGAGTCTTGGCATGGCAATTGGGACGCGTCTCCACATGAGGCGGGAGACCCAGGGTCCCTTTCCACGTGCCACAGGGATCCTGGGACTCCTATCCATTTTCAAGAAGAGTCAGGCATCGTCTCCTTTGGAAGCATTGATCTCCGCGGACCTCTCGAGTTTTCAAAGGATGTGAGGCTTCCGCTCGCGATGAGGCGGAGAACTCGGTCTTTCTCTGTCATCTCCACAGGGGATTCAGACATCCCTTCATCTTGGGAGATGCAAGACGAGCCTGCATTCAATTCACTGCAGGGATATCCGGCCTTAATTCGAGTCAGAGCATCTCGGTGTCCATTCCACTTGAGGCAACAAACTCAGGGGCCCTCTCACATACCTGTAGCTGAGAGAAGCCTCCTCTTAAGGTGCTTTTGGAAAGTTGGTATTCCTCTTGAGTCGAAGCCAGGGACTAAGCTCTCATCTCGAGTTGATTTGGGGTCCACGGAGAAATTTCGTGTTGCTCCAGTGACCTCAGGATCCCTCTAGACTTGAGACAGTGATCTTGGGTTTTCTCTGGAGTGCCATCAAGGAAATCAAGGCTCCTTTCACGTTTGATGTGGAACACGGAATTGCTCTGCACGCAGTGCAGGGGAATCGGGCCTCATGTAGCGGCGAGGGGGAAGTCTCATGGTTTTTCTCGAGTTGCGGCCGGAACTTGGGGTATATTCTCGAGTTACGACGTGGATGGCCCTTCCAGACACGTGTTTGTTCAGCGACGTCAGGACTCCTGCCTAGGTGAGAGGGACACCTCGGGATTCTCCTCGAGTCTTGGCATGGCAATTGGGACGCGTATCCACGTGAGGCGGGAGACCAAGGGTCCCTTTCCACGTGCCACAGGGATCCTGGGCCTCCTATCCATTTTCAAGAGGAGTCAGGCATCGTCTCCTTTGGAAGCATTGACCTCCGCGGACCTCTCGAGTTTTCAAAGGATTTGAGGCCTCCGGTCGCGATGAGGCGGAGGACTAGGTCTTTCACTGTGGTCTCCACAGCGGATTCAGATAACCCTTCGTCTTGGGAGATGCAAGACGAGCCTGCATTCAATTCACTGCAGGGATATCCGGCCTTACTTCGAGTCAGAGCATCTCGGTGTCCATTCCACTTGAAGCCACAATCTCAGGGTCCCTCAAATATACCTGTAGCTGAGAGAAGCCTCCTCTTGAGGTGCTTGTGGAAAGTTGGTATTCCTCTTGAGTCGAAGCCAGGGACTAAGCTCTCATCTCGAGTTGATTTGGGGTCCACGGAGCCCTTTCCTGTTGGTCCAGTGACCTCAGGATCCCTCTAGACTTGAGACAGTGATCTTGGGTTTTCTCTGGAGTGCCATCAAGGAAATCAAGGCTCCTTTCACGTTTGATGTGGAACATGGAATTGCTCTGCATGCATTGCAGGGGAATCGGGTCTCAACTCGCGGCGAGGGGGAAATCGCATGGTTTTTCTCAAGTTGCGGCCGGAACCTGGGGTATATTCTCGAGTTACGACGGGGAGGGCCCTTCCAGACACGTGTTTGTTCAGCGACGTCAGGACTCCTGCCTATGTGCGAGGGACACCTCGGGATTCTCCTCGAGTCTTGGTATGGCAATGGGGACGCGTCTCCACGTGAGGCGGGAGACCCAGGGTACCTTTCCACGTGCCACAGGGATCCTGGGACTCCTATCCATTTTCAAGAGGAGTCAGGCATCGTCTCCTTTGGAAGCATTGATCTCCGCGGACCTCTGGAATTTTCAAAGATGTGAGGCCTCCGTCGCGATGAGGCGGAAAATTAGGTCTTTCTCTCTCGTCTCCACAGGGGATTCGGACATCCCTTCATCTTGGGAGATGCAAGAGGAGCCTGCATTCAATTCACTGCAGGGATATCCGGCCTTACTTCGATTCAGAGCATCTCGGTGTCCATTCCACTTGAGGCCACAAACTCAGGGTCCCTCTCACATACCTTTAGCTGAGAGAAGCCTCCTCTTGAGGTGCTTGTGGAAAGTTCGTATTCCTCTTGAGTCGAAGCCAGGGACTAAGCTCTCATCTCGAGTTGATTTGGGGTCCATGGAGCCCTATCGTGTTGCTCCAGTGACCTCAGGATCCCTCTAGACTTGAGACAGTGATCTTGGGTTTTCTCTGGAGTGCCATCAAGGAAATCAAGGCGCCGTTCAAGTTTGATGTCGAACACGGAATTGCTCTGCATGCAGTGCAGGGGAATCGGGGCTCATCTCGCGGCGAGGGGGAAGTCTCATGGTTTTTCTCGAGTTGTGGCCGGAACCTGGGGTATATTCTCGAGTTACGACGTGGATGGCCCTTCCAGACACGTGTTTGTTCAGCGACGTCAGGACTCCTGCCTAGGTGCGAGGGACACCTCGGGATTCTCCTCGAGTCTTGGCATGGCAATTGGGACGCGTATCCACGTGAGGCGGGAGACCAAGGGTCCCTTTCCACGTGCCACAGGGATCCTGGGACTCCTATCCATTTTCAAGAGGAGTCAGGCATCGTCTCCTTTGGAAGCATTGATCTCCACGGACCTCTCGAGTTTTCAAATGATGTGAGGCCTCCGGTCTCGATGAAGCGGAGAACTAGGTCTTTCTTTGTGGTCTCCACAGGGGATTCAGACAACCCTTCGTCTTGGGAGATGCAAGACGAGCCTGCATTCAATTCACTGCAGGGATATCCGGCCTTACTTCGAGTCAGAGCATCTCGGTGTCCATTCCACTTGAGGCCACAAACTCAGGGTCCCTCTCACATACCTGTAGCTGAGAGAAGCCTCCTCTTGAGGTGTTTGTGGAAAGTGGGTATTCCTCTTGAGTCGAAGCCAGGGACTAAGCTCTCATGTCGAGATGATTTGGGGTCCACGAAGCCCTTTCATGTTGCTCCAGTGACCTCAGGATCCCTCTAGACTAGAGACAGTGACTTTGGGTTTTCTCTGGAGTGCCATCAAGGAAATCAAGGCTCCTTTCACGTTTGATGTGGAACACGGAATTGCTCTGCACACAGTGCAGGGGAATCGTGCCTCAACTCGCGGCGAGGGGGAAATCTCATGGTTTTTCTCGAGTTGCGGCCAGAACCTGGTGTATAATCTCGAGTTACGACGGAGAGGCCCCTTCCAGACACGTGTTTGTTCAGCGACGTCAGGACTCCTGCCTAGGCGCAAGAGACAACTCGGGATTCTCCTCGAGTCTTGGCATGGCAATTGGGACGCGTCTCCACGTGAGGCGGGAGACCCAGGGTCCGTTTCCACGTGCCACAGGGATCCTGGGACTCCTATCCATTTTCAGGAAGAGTCAGGCATCTTCTCCTTTGGAAGCATTGATCTCCGCGGACCTCTCTAGTTTTCAAAGGATGTGAGGCCTCCGGACGCGATGAGGCGGAGGACTAGTTCTTTCTCTGTCATCTCCACAGGGGATTCAGACATCCCTTCGTCTTGGGAGATGCAAGACGAGCCTGCATTCAATTCACTGCAGGGATATCCGGCCTTACTTCGAGTCAGAGCATCTCGGTGTCCATTCCACTTGAAACCACAAACTCAGGGTCCCTCTCACATACCTGTAGCTGAGAGAAGCCTCCTCTTGAGGTGCTTGTGGAAAGTTGGTATTCCTCTTGAGTGGAATCCAGGGACTAAGCTATCATCTCGAGTTGATTTGGGGTCAAGGGAGCCTTTTCGTGTTGCTCCAGTGACCTCAGGATCCCTCTAGACTTGAGACAGTGATCTTGGGTTTTCTCTGGAGTGCCATCAAGGAAATCAAGGCTCCTTTCACGTTTGATGTGGAACACGGAATTGCTCTGCACGCAGTGATGGGGAATCGGGCCTCATCCAGCGGCGAGGGGGAAGTCTCATGGTTTTTCTCGAGTTGCGGCCGGAACCTGGGGTATATTCTCGAGTTACGACGGGGATGGCCCTTCCAGACACGGGTTTGTTCAGCGACGTCACGACTCCTGCCTAGGTGCGAGGGACACCTCGGGATTTTCCTCGAGTCTTGGCATGGCAATTGGGACGCGTCTCCATGTGAGGCGGGAGACCCAGTGTCCCTTTCCACGTGCCACAGGGATCCTGGGCCTCCTATCCATTTTCAAGAGGAGTCAGGCATCGTCTCCTTTGGAAGCATTGATCTCCGCAGACCTCTCGAGTTTTCAAAGGATGTGAGGCCTCTGGTCGCGATGAGGCAGAGAACTCGGTCTTTCTCTGTGGTCTCCACAGAGGATTCAGACATCCCTTCGTCTTGGGAGATGCAAGACGAGCCTGCATTCAATTCACTGCAGGGATAACCGGCCTTACTTCGAGTCAGAGCATCTCGGTGTCCATTCCACTTGAGGCAACAAACTCAGGGTCCCTCAAATATACCGGTAGCTGAGAGAAGCCTCCTCTTGAGGTGCTTGTGGAAAGTTGGTATTCCTCATGAGTCGAAGCCAGGGACTAAGCTCTCATCTCGAGTTGATTTGGGGTCCACGGAGCCATTTCGTGTTGCTCCAGTGACCTCAGGATCCCTCTAGACTTGAGACAGTGATCTTGGGTTTTCTCTGGAGTGCCATCAAGGAAATCAAGGCTCCTTTCAAGTTTGATGTGGAACACGGAATTGCTCTGCACACAGTGCAGGGGAATCGGGCCTCATCTCGCGGCAAGGGGGATGTCTCAGGGTTTTTCTCAAGTTGCGGACGGAACCTGGGGTATATTCTCGAGTTACGACGGGGAGGGCCCTTCCAGACACGTGTTTGTTCAGCGACGTCAGGACTCCTGCCTAGGTGCGAGGGAAACCTCGGGATTCTCCTCGAGTCTTGGCATGGCACTTGGGACTCGTCTCCACAGAGGCGGGAGACCCAGGGTCCCTTTCCACGTGCCACAGGGATCCTGGGACTCCTATCCATTTTCAAGAGGAGTCAGGCATCGTCTCCTTTGGAAGCATTGCTCTCTGCGGACCTCTCGAGTTTTCCAAGGATGTGAGGCCTCCGCTCGGGATGAGGCGGAGAATTAGATCTTTCTCTGTATTCTGCACAGGGGATTCAGACATCCCTTCGTCTTGGGAGATGCAAGACGAGCCTGCATTCAATTCACTGCAGGGATATCCGGACTTACTTCGAGTCAGAGCATCTCGGTGTCCATTGCACTTGAGGCCACAAACTCAGGCTCCCTCTCACATACCTGTAGCTGAGAGAAGCCTCCTCTTGAGGTGCTTGTGGAAAGTTGGTATTCCTCTTGAGTCGAAGCCAGGGACTAAGCTCTCATCTCGAGTTGATTTGGGATCCACGGAGCCCTTTCCTGTTCCTCCAGTAACCTCAGGATCCCTCTAGACTTGACACAGTGATCTTGGTTTTTCTCTAGAGTGCCATCAAGGAAATCAAGGCTCCTTTCACGTTTGATGTGGAACACGGAATTGCTCTGCACGCAGTCCAGGGGAATCGGGCCTCATGTAGCGGCGAGGGGGAAGTCTCATGGTTTTTCTCGAGTTGCGGCCGGAACCTGGGGTATATTCTCGAGTTACGAAGGGGAGGGCCCTTCCAGACACGTGTTTGTTCAGCGACGTGAGGACTCCTGCCTAGGTGCGAGGGTACACCTCGGGATTCTCCTCGAGTCTTGGCATGGCAATTGGGACGCGTCTCCACGTGAGGCGGGAGACCCAGTGTCCCTTTCCACGTGCCACAGGGATCCTGGGACTCCTATCCATTTTCAAGAGAAGTCAGGCATCGTCTCCTTTGGAAGCATTGAACTCCGCGGACCTCTCGAGTTTTCAAAGGATGTGAGGCCTCCGGTCGCGATGAGGCGGAGAATTAGGTCTTTCTCCGAGGTCTCCACAGGGGATTCAGACTTCCCTTCGTGTTGTGAGATGCAAGACGAGCCTGCATTCAATTCACTGCAGGGATATCCGGCCTTACTTCGAGTCAGAGCATCTCGCTGTCCATTCCATTTGAGGCCACAATCTAAGGGGCCCTCTCACATACCTGTAGCTGAGAGAAACCTCCTCTTGAGGTGCTTGTGGAAAGTTGGTATTCCTCTTGAGTCGAAGCCAGGGACTAAGCTCTCATCTCGAGTTGATTTGGGGTCCACGGAGCCCTTTCGTGTTGCTACAGTGACCTAAGGATCCCTCTAGACTTGAGACAGTGATCTTGGGTTTTCTCTGGAGTGCCATCAAGGAAATCAAGGCTCCTTTCACGTTTGATGTGGAACACGGAATTGCTCTGCACGCAGTCCAGGGGAATCGGGCCTCATGTAGCGGCGAGGGGGAAGTCTCATGGTTTTTCTCGAGTTGCGGCCGGAACCTGGGGTATATTCTCGAGTTACGAAGGGGAGGGCCCTTCCAGACACGTGTTTGTTCAGCGACGTCAGGATTCCTGCCTAGGTGCGAGGGACACCTCGGGATTCTCCTCGAGTCTTGGCATGGCAATTGGGACGCGTCTCCACGTGAGGCGGGAGACCCAGTGTCCCTTTCCACGTGCCACAGTGATCCTGGGACTCCTATCCATTTTCAAGAGGAGTCAGGCATCGTCTCCTTTGGAAGCATTGATCTCCGCGGAAGTCTTTAATTTTCAAAGGATGTGAGGCCTCCGGTCGCGATGAGGCGGAGAACTAGCTCTTTCTCTGTGGTCTCCACAGGGGATTCAGACATCCCTTCGTCTTGGGATATGCAAGACGAGCCTGCATTCAATTCACTGCAGGGATATCTGGCCTTACTTCGAGTCAGAGCATCTCGGTGTCCATTCCACTTGAGGCCACAAACTCAGGGTCCTTCTCACATACCTGTGGCTGAGAGAACCCTCCTCGTGAGGTGCTTGTGGAAAGTTTGTATTCCTCTTGAGTCAAAGCCAGGGACTAAGCTCTCATCTCGAGTTGATTTGGGGTCCACGGAGCCCTTTCGTGTTGCTCCAGTGACCTCAGGATCCCTCTAGACTTGAGACAGTGATCTTGGGTTTTCTCTGGAGTGCCATCAAGGAAATCAAGGCTCCTTTCACGTTTGATGTGGAACACGGAATTGCTCTGCACACAGTCCAGGGGAATCGGGCCTCATCTCGCGGCGAGGGGGAAGTCTCATGGTTTTTCTCGAGTTGCGGCCGGAACCTGGGGTATATTCTCGAGTTACGATGGGGAGGGCCCTTCCAGACACGTGTTTGTTCAGCGACGTCAGGACTCCTGCCTAGGTGCGAGGGACACCTCGGGATTCTCCTCGAGTCTTGACATGGCAATTGGGACGCGTCTCCACGTGAGGCTGGAGACCCAGGGTCCCTTTCCACGTGCCACACGGATCCTGGGACTCCTATCCATTTTCAAGAGGAGTCAGGCATCGTCTCCTTTGGAAGCATTGATCTCCGCGGACTTCTCGAGTTTTCAAAGGATGTGAGGCCTCCGGTCGCGATGAGGCGGAAAATTAGGTCTTTCTCTTTGGTCTCCACAGGGGATTCAGAAATTCCTTCGTCTTGGGAGATGCAAGACGAGCCTGCATTCAATTCACTGCAGGGATATCCGGCCTTAATTCGAGTCAGAGCATCTTGGTGTCCATTGCACTTGAGGCCAAAAACTCAGGGTCCCTCTCACATACCTGTAGCTGAGAGAAGCCTCCTCTTGAGGTGCTTGTGGAAAATTGCTATTCCTCTTGAGTCTAAGCCAGGGACTAAGCTCTAATCTCGAGTTGATTTGGGGTCCACGGAGCCCTTTCGTGTTGCTCCAGTGACCTCAGGATCCCTCTAGACTTGAGACAGTGATCTTGGGTTTTCTCTGGAGTGCCATCAAGGAAATCAAGGCTCCTTTCTCGTTTGATGTGGAACACGGAATTGCTCTGCACGCAGTGCAGGGGAATCGGGCCTCATCTCGCGGCGAGGGGGAAGTCTCATGGTTTTTCTCGAGTTGCGGCCGGAACCTGGGGTATATTCTCGAGTTACGACGGGGAGGGCCCTTCCAGACACGTGTTTGTTCAGCGACGTCAGGACTACTTCCTAGGTGCGAGGGACACCTCGGGATTCTCCTCGAGTCTTGGCATGGCAATTGGGATGCGTCTCCACGTGAGGCGGGAGACCCAGGGTCCCTTTGCACGTGCCACATTGATCCTGGGACTCCTATCCATTTTCAAGAGGAGTCGGGCATCGTCTCCTTTGGAAGCATTGATCTCCGCGGACCTCTCGAGTTTTCAAAGGATGTGAGGCCTCCGGTCGCGATGAGACGGAGGACTAGGTCTTTCTCTGTCGTCACCACAGGGGATTCAGACATCCCTTCGTCTTGGGAGATACAAGACGAGTCTGCATTCAATTCACTGCAGGGATATCCGGCCTTACTTCGAGTCAGAGCATCTCGGTGTCCATTCCACTTGAGGCCACAAACTCGGGGTCCCTCAAATATACATGTAGCTGAGAGAAGCCTGTCTTGAGGTGCTTGTGGAAAGTTGGTATTCCTCTTGAGTCTAAGCCAGGGACTAAGCTCTCATCTCGAGTTGATCTGGTGTCCACGGAGCCCTTTCATGTTGCTCCAGTGACCTCAGGATCCCTATAGACTTGAGACAGTGATCTTGGGTTTTGTCTGGAGTGCCATCAAGGAAATCAAGGCTCCTTTCATGTTTGATGTGGAACACGGAATTGCTCTGCACGCAGTGCAGGGGAATCGGGCCTCATCTCGCGGCGAGGGGGAAGTCTCATGGTTTTTCTCGAGTTGCGGCTGGAACCTGGGGTATATTCTCGAGTTACAACGGGGAGGACCCTTCCAGACACGTGTTTGTTCAGCGACGTCAGGACTCCTGCCTAGGTGCAAGGGACTCCTCGGGATTCTCCTCGAGTCTTGGCATTGCAATTGGTACGCGTCTCCACGTGAGGCGGGAGACCCAGTGTCCCTTTCCACGTGCCACAGGGATCCTGGGACTCCTATCCATTTTCAAGAGGAGTCAGGCATCGTCTCCTTTGGAAGCATTGATCTCCGCGCACCTCTCGAGTTCTCAAAGGATGTGAGGCCTTCGGTCGCGATGAGGCGGAGGACTAGGACTTATTCTGTGGTCTCCACAGGGGATTCAGACATCCCATCATCTTGGGAGATGCAAGACGAGCCTGCATTCAATTCACTGCAGGGATATCCGGCCTTACTTCGAGTCAGAGAATCTCGGTGTCCATTCCACTTGAGGCCACAAACTCAGGGTCCCTCTCACATACCTGTAGCTGAGAGAAGCCTCCTCTTGAGGTGCTTGTGGCAAGTTGGTATTTCTCTTGAGTCGAAGCCAGGAACTAAGCTCTCATCACGAGTTGATTTGGGGTCCACGAAGCCCTTTGTTTTTGCTCCAGTGACTTCAGGATTCCTCTAGACTTGAGACAGTGATCTTGGGTTTTCTCTGGAGTGTCATCAAGGAAATCAAGGCTCCTTTCACGTTTAATGTGGAATACGGAATTGCTCTGCACGCAGTGCAGGGGAATCGGACCTCATCTCGCGGCGAGGGGGAAGTCTCCTTGTTTTTCTCGAGTTGTGGCCGGAACCTGGGGTATATTCTCGAGTTACGACGTGGAGGGCCCTTCCAGACACGTGTTTGTTCAGCGACGTCAGGGCTCCTGCCTAGGTGTGAGGGACACCTCGGGATTCTCCTCGAGTCTTGGCATGGCAATTGGGACGCGTCTCCCCGTGAGGCGGGAGACCCAGGGTCCCTTTCCACGTGCCACAGGGATCCTGGGACTCCTATCCATTTTCAAGAGGAGTCATGCATCGTCTCCTTTGGTAGCATTGATCTCCGCGGACCTCTCGAGTTTTCAAAGGATGTGAGGCCTCCGGTCGCTTCGAGGCGGACGACTAGGTCTTTCTCTGTCGTCTCCACCGGGTATTCAGACATCCCTTCGTCTTGGGAGATGCAAGACAAGCCTGCATTCAATTCACTGCAGGGATATCCGGCCTTACTTCGAGTCAGAGCATCTCGGTGTCCATTCCACTTGAGGCCACAATCTCAGGGTCCCTCTCACATACCTGTAGCTGAGAGAAGCCTCCTCTTGAGGTGCTCTTGGAAAGTTGGTATTCCTCTTGAGTCGAAGCCAGGGACTAAGCTCTCATCTCGAGTTGATCTGGTGTCCACGGAGCCCTTTCATGTTGCTCCAGTGACCTCAGGATCCCTCTAGACTTGAGACAGTGATCTTGGGTTTTCTCTGGAGTGCAATCAAGGAAATCAAGGCTCCTTTCACGTTTGATGTGGAACACGGAATTGCTCTGCACGCAGTGCAGGGAAATCGGGCCTCATCTCGCGGCGAGGGGGAAGTCTCATGGTTTTCTCGAGTTGCGGCCGGAACCTGGGGTATATTCTCGAGTTACAACGGGGAGGGCCCTTCCAGACACGTGTTTGTTCAGCGACGTGAGGACTCCTGCCTAGGTGCAAGGGACACCTCGGGATTCTCCTCGAGTCTTGGCATGGAAATTGGGACCCGTTTCCATGTGAGGCGGGAGACCCAGTGTCCCTTTCCATGTGCCACAGTGATCCTGGGACTCCTATGCATTTTCCAGAGGAGTCAGGCATCTTCTCCTTTGGAAGCATTGATCTCTGCAGACCTCTCGAGTTTTCAAAGAATGTGAGGCCTCCGGTCTTGATGAGGCGGAGAACTCGGTCTTTCTCTGTGGTCTCCACAGGGGATTCAGACATCCCTTCGTCTTGGGAGATGCAAGACGAGCCTGCTTTCAATTCACTGCAGGGATATCCGGCCTTACTTCGAGTCAGAGCATCTCGGTGTCCATTCCACTTGAGGCCACAATCTCAGGGTCCCTCTCACATACCTGTAGCTGAGAGAAGCCTCCTCTTGAGGTGCTTGTGGAAAGTTGGTATTCCTCTTGAGTCGAAGCCAGGGACTAAGCTCTCATCTCGAGTTGATTTGGGGTCCACGGAGCCCTTTCGTGTTGCTACAGTGACCTCAGGATCCCTCTAGACTTGAGACAGTGATCTTGGGTTTTCTCTGGAGTGCCATCAAGGAAAGCAAGGGGCCTATCACGTTTGATGTGGAACACGGAATTGCTCTGCACGCAGTGCAGGGGAATCGGGCCTCATCTCGTGGCAAGTGGGAAGTCTCATGGTTTTTCTCGAGTTGCGGCCTGAACCTGGGGTATATTCTCGAGTTACGATGGGGAGAGCCCTTCCAGACATGTGCTTGTTCAGCGACGTCAGGACTCCTGCCTAGGCGCAAGGGACAACTCGGGATTCTCCTCGAGTCTTGGCATGGCAATTGGGATGCGTCTCCACGTGAGGCGGGAGACCGAGGGTCCCTTTCCACGTGCCACAGGGATCATGGTACTCCTATCCATTTTCAAGAGGAGTCAGGCATCGTCTCCTTTGGAAGCATTGATCTCCGCGGACCTCTCGAGTTTTCAAAGGATGTGAGGCCTCCGGTCGTGATGAGGCGGAGAACTAGGTCTATCTCTGTGGTCTCCACAGGGAATTCAGACATCCTTTCGTCTTGGGAGATGCAAGACGAGCCTGCATTCAATTCACTGCAGGGATATCCGGCCTTACTTCGAGTCAGAGCATCTCGGTGTCCATTCCACTTGAGGCCACAAACTCAGGGTCCCTCTCACATACCTGTAGCTGAGAAAAGCCTCCTCTTGAGGTGCTTGTGGAAAGTTGGTATTCCTCTTGAGTCGAAGCCAGGGACTAAGATCTCATCTCGAGTTGATTTGTGGTCCAAGGAGCCATTTCGTGTTGCTCCAGTGACCTCAGGATCCCTCTAGACTTGAGACAGTGATCTTGGGTTTTCTCTGGAGTGCCATCAAGGAAATCAAGGCTTCTATCATGTTTGATGTGGAACTCGGAATTGCTCTGCACGCATTGCAGGTGAACTGGGCCTCATCTCGCGGCGAGGGGGAAGTCTCATGGTTTTTCTCGAGTTGCGGCCGGAACCTGGGGTATATTCTCGAGTTACGACGGGGAGGGCCCTTCCAGACACGTGTTTGTTCACCGACGTCAGGACTCCTGCCTAGGTGCGAGGGACACCTCGGGATTCTCCTCGAGTCTTGGCATGGCAATTGGGACCCGTCTCCACGTGAGGCGGGAGACCCAGGGTCCCTTTCCACATGCCACAGTGTTCCTGGGACTCCTATCCATTTTCAAGAGGAGTCAGGCATCGTCTCCTTTGGAAGCCTTGATCTCCGCGGACCTCTCGAGTTTTCAAAGGATGTGAGGCCTCCGGACGCGATGAGGCGGAGGACCAGTTCTTTCTCTGTCGTCTCCACAGGGGATTCAGACATCCCTTCGTCTTGGGAGATGCAAGACGAGCCTGCATTCAATTCACTGCAGGGATATCCGGCCTTACTTCGAGTCAGAGCATCTCGGTGTCCATTCCATTTGAAACCACGAACTCACGGTCCCTCTCACATACCTGTAGCTGAGAGAAGCCTCCTCTTGAGGTGCTTGTGGAAAGTTGGTATTCCTCTTGAGTGGAATCCAGGGACTAAGCTATCATCTCGAGTTGATTTGGGGTCCAGAGAGCCTTTTCGTGTTGCTCCAGTGACCTCAGGATCCCTCTAGACTTGAGACAGTGATCTTGGGTTTTCTCTGGAGTGCCATCAAGGAAATCAAGGCTCCTTTCACGTTTGATGTGGAACACGGAATTGCTCTTCACGCAGTGCAGTGGAATCGGGCCTCATGTCGCGGCAAGGGGGAGGTCTCATGGTTTTTCTCAAGTTGAAGCCGGAACCTGGGGTATATTCTCGAGTTACGACGGGGAGGGCCTTTGCAGACACGGGTTTGTTCAGCGCCGTCAGGACTCCTGCCTAGGTGCGAGGGACACCTCAGGATTCTCCTCGAACTTGGCATGGCAATTGGGACGCGTCTCCACGTGAGGCGGGAGTCCCAGGGTCCCTTTCCACGTGCCACAGGGATCCTGGGACTCCTATCCATTTTCAAGAAGAGTCAGGCATCGTCTCCTTTGGAAGCATTGATCTCCGCGGACCTCTCGAGTTTTCAAAGGATGTGAGGACTCCGGTCTCGATGAGGCGGAGAACTAGGTCTTTCTCTGTGGTCTCCACAGGGGATTCAGACATCCCTTCGTCTTGGGAGATGCAAGACGAGCCTGCTTTCAATTCACTGCAGGGATATCCGGCCTTACTTCGAGTCAGAGCATCTCGGTGTCCATTCCACTTGAGGCCACAAACTCAGGGTCCCTCTCACATACCTGTACCTGAGAGAAGCCTCCTCTAGAGGTGCTTGTGGAAAGTTGGTATTCCCCTTGAGTCGAAGCCAGGGAACAAGCTCTCATCTCGAGTTGATTTGGGGTCCACGGAGCCCTTTCGTGTTGCTCCAGTGACCTCAGGATCCCTCTAGACTTGAGACACTGATCTTGGGTTTTCTTGGAGTGCCATCAAGGAAAGCAAGGCTCCTATCACGTTTGATGTGGAACACGGAATTGCTCTGCACGCAGTGCATGGCAATCGGGCCTCATCTCGCGGCGAGGGGGAAGTCTCATGGTTTTTCTCGAGTTGCGGCCGCAACCTGGGGTATATTCTCGAGTTACAACGGGGAGGGCCCTTTCAGACACGTGTTTTTTCAGCGACGTCAGGACTCCTGCCTAGGTGCGAGGGACACCTCGGGATTCTCCTCGAGTCTTGGCATGGCAATTGGGACCCGTCTCCACGTGAGACGGGAGACCCAGGGTCCCTTTCCACGTGCCACAGGGTTCCTGGGACTCCTATCCATTTTCAGGAGGAGTCAGGCATCGTCTCCTTTGGAAGCATTGATCTCCGCGGACCTCTCGAGTTTTCAAAGGATGTGAGGCCTCCGTTTGCAATGAGGCGGAGAACTAGGACTTTCTCTGTGATCTCCACAGGGGATTCAGACATGCCTTCGTCTTGGGAGATGCAAGACGAGCCTGCATTCAATTCACTGCAGGGATATCCGGGCTTACTTCGAGTCAGAGCATCTCGGTGTCCATTCCACTTGAGGCCACAAACTCAGGGTCCCTCTCACATACCTGTAGCTGAGAGAAGCCTCCTCTTGAGGTGCATGTGGAAAGTTGGTATTCCTCTTGAGTCGAAGCCAGGGACTAAGCTCTCATGTCGAGATGATTTGGGGTTCACGGAGCCCTTTCGTGTTGCTCCAGTGACCTCAGGATCCCTCTAGACTAGAGACAGTGACTTTGGGTTTTCTCTGGAGTGCCATCAAGGAAATCAAGGCTCCTTTCACGTTTGATATGGAACACGGAATTGCTCTGCACACAGTGCGGGGGAATCGGGCCTCATCTCGCGGCGAGGGGGAAGTCTCATGGTTTTTCTCGAGTTGCGGCCGGAACCTGGGGTATATTCTCGAGTTACGACGGGGAGGGCCCTTCCAGATACGTGTTTGTTCAGCGACATCAAGACTCGTGGCTAGGTGCGAGGGACACCTCGGGATTCGCCTCGAGTCTTGGCATGGCAATTGGGACGCGTCTCCACGTGATGCGTGAGACCCAGGGTCCCTTTCCACGTGCCACAGGGATCCTGGGAATCCTATCCATTTTCAAGACGAGTCAGGCCTCGTCTCCTTCAGAAGTATTGATCTCCGCGGACCTCTCGAGTTTTCAAAGGATATGAGGCCTCCGGTTGCGTTGAGGTGGAGGACTATGTCTTTCTATGTGGTCTCCACAGGGGATTCAGACAACCCTTCGTCTTGGGAGATGCAAGACGAGCTTGCATTCAATTCACTGCAGGGATATCCGGCCTTAATTCGAGTCAGAGCATCTCGGTGTCCATTCCACTTGAGGCCACAAACTCAGGGTCCGTCTCACATACCTGTAGCTGAGAGAAGCCTCTTCTTGAGGTGCTTGTGGAAAGTTGGTATTCCTCTTGAGTGGAATCCAGGGACTAAGCTATCATCTCGAGTTGATTTGGGGTCCACGGAGCCTTTTCGTGTTGCTCCAGTGACCTCAGGATCCCTCTAGACTTGAGACAGTGATCTTGGGTTTTCTCTGGAGTGCCATCAAGGAAATCAAGGCTCCTTTCACGTTAGATGTGGAACACGGAATTGCTCTGCACGCAGTGCAGGGGAATCGGGCCTCATGTCGCGGCAAGGGGGAGGTCTCATGGTTTTTCTCAAGTTGCGGCCGGAACCTGGGGTATATTCTCGAGTTACGACGGGGAGGGCCTTTGCAGACACGTGTTTCTTCAGCGACGTCAGGACTCGTGGCTAGGTGCGAGGGACACCTCGGGATTCTCCTCGAGTCTTGGCATGGCAATTGGGATGCGTCTCCACGTGAGGCGCGAGTCCCAGGGTCCCTTTCCACGTGCCACAGGGATCCTGGGACTCCTATCCATTTTCAAGAAGAGTCAGGCATCGTCTCCTTTGGAAGCACTGATCTCCGCGGACCTCTCGAGTTTTCAAAGGATGTGAGGCCTCCGGTCTTGATAAGGCGGAGAACTAGGTCTTTCTCTGTGGTCTCCACAGGGGATTCAGACATCCCTTCGTCTTGGGAGATGCAAGACGAGCCTGCTTTCAATTCACTGCAGGGATATCCTGCCTTACTTCGAGTCAGAGCATCTCGGTGTCCATTCCACTTGAGGCCACAAACTCAGGGTCCCTCTCACATACCTGTAGCTGAGAGAAGCCTCCTCTTGAGGTGCTTGTGGAAAGTTGGTATTCCCCTTGAGTCGAAGCCAGGGACTAAGCTCTCATCTCGAGTTGATTTGGGGTCCACGGAGCCCTTTCGTGTTCCTCCAGTGACCTCAGGATCCCTCTAGACTTGAGACAGTGATCTTGGGTTTTCTCTGGAGTGCCATCAAGGAAAGCAAGCCTCCTATCACGTTTGATGGGGAACACGGAATTGCTCTGCACGCAGTGCAGGGGAATCGGGCCTCATCTCGCGGCGAGGGGGAAGTCTCATGGTTTTTCTCGAGTTGCGGCCGGAACCTGGGGTATATTCTCGAGTTACGACGGGGAGGGCCCTTCCAGACACGTGTTTGTTCAGCGACGTCAGGACTCGTGGCTAGGTGCGAGGGACACCTCGGGATTCTCCTCGAGTCTTGGCATGGCAATTGGGACGCGTCTCCACGTGATGCGGGAGACCCAGGGTCCCTTTCCACGTGCCACAGGGATCCTGGGACTCCTATAACTTTTCAAGACGAGTCAGGCCTCGTCTCCTTCAGAAGTATTGATCTCGGCGGACCTCTCGAGTTTTCAAAGGATATGAGGCCTCCGGTTGCGTTGAGGTGGAGGACTATGTCTTTCTATGTGGTCTCCACAGGGGATTCAGACATCCCTTCGTCTTGGGAGATGCAAGACGAGCCTGCATTCAATTCACTGCAGGGATGTCCGGCCTTACTTCCAGTCAGAGCATCTCGGTGTCCATTCCACTTGAGGCCACAAACTCAGGGTCCCTCAAATATACTTGTAGCTGAGAGAAGCCTCCTCTTGAGGTGCTTGTGGAAAGTTGGTATTCCTCTTGAGTCGAAGCCAGGGACTAAGCTCTCATCTCGAGTTGATTTGGGGTCCACGGAGCCCTTTCGTGTTGCTACAGTGACCTCAGGATCCCTCTAGACTTGAGACAGTGATCTTGGGTTTTCTCTGGAGTGCCATCAAGGAAATCAAGGCTCCTTTCACGTTTGATGTGGAACACGGAATTGCTCTGCACGCAGTGCAGGGGAATCTGGCCTCATCTCGCAGCGAGGGGGAAGTCTCATGGTTTTTTTTCGAGTTGCGGCCGGAACCTGGGATATATTCTCGAGTTACGAAGGGGAGGGCCCTTCCAGACACGTGTTTGTTCAGCGACGTCAGGACTCCTGCCTAGGTGCGAGGGACACCTCGGGATTCTCCTCGAACTTGGCATGGCAATTGGGACGCATCTCCACGTGAGGCGGGAGTCCCAGGGTCCCTTTCCACGTGCCACAGGGATCCTGGGACTCCTATCCATTTTCAAGAAGAGTCAGGCATCGTCTCCTTTGGAAGCATTGATCTCCGCGGACCTCTCGAGTTTTCAAAGGATGTGAGGACTCCGGTCTCGATGAGGCGGAGAACTAGGTCTTTCTCTGTGGTCTCCACAGGGGATTCAGACATCCCTTCGTCTTGGGAGATGCAAGACGAGCCTGCTTTCAATTCACTGCAGGGATATCCGGCCTTACTTCGAGTCAGAGCATCTCGGTGTCCATTCCACTTGAGGCCACAAACTCAGGGTCCCTCTCACATACCTGTACCTGAGAGAAGCCTCCTCTTGAGGTGCTTGTGGAAAGTTGGTATTCCCCTTGAGTCGAAGCCAGGGAACAAGCTCTCATCTCGAGTTGATTTGGGGTCCACGGAGCCCTTTCGTGTTGCTCCAGTGACCTCAGGATCCCTCTAGACTTGAGACACTGATCTTGGGTTTTCTTGGAGTGCCCTCAAGGAAAGCAAGGCTCCTATCACGTTTGATGTGGAACACGGAATTGCTCTGCACGCAGTGCATGGCAATCGGGCCTCATCTCGCGGCGAGGGGGAAGTCTCATGGTTTTTCTCGAGTTGCGGCCGCAACCTGGGGTATATTCTCGAGTTACAACGGGGAGGGCCCTTTCAGACACGTGTTTTTTCAGCGACGTCAGGACTCCTGCCTAGGTGCGAGGGACACCTCGGGATTCTCCTCGAGTCTTGGCATGGCAATTGGGACCCGTCTCCACGTGAGACGGGAGACCCAGGGTCCCTTTCCACGTGCCACAGGGTTCCTGGGACTCCTATCCATTTTCAGGAGGAGTCAGGCATCGTCTCCTTTGGAAGCATTGATCTCCGCGGACCTCTCGAGTTTTCAAAGGATGTGAGGCCTCCGTTTGCAATGAGGCGGAGAACTAGGACTTTCTCTGTGATCTCCACAGGGGATTCAGACATGCCTTCGTCTTGGGAGATGCAAGACGAGCCTGCATTCAATTCACTGCAGGGATATCCGGGCTTACTTCGAGTCAGAGCATCTCGGTGTCCATTCCACTTGAGGCCACAAACTCAGGGTCCCTCTCACATACCTGTAGCTGAGAGAAGCCTCCTCTTGAGGTGCATGTGGAAAGTTGGTATTCCTCTTGAGTCGAAGCCAGGGACTAAGCTCTCATGTCGAGATGATTTGGGGTTCACGGAGCCCTTTCGTGTTGCTCCAGTGACCTCAGGATCCCTCTAGACTAGAGACAGTGACTTTGGGTTTTCTCTGGAGTGCCATCAAGGAAATCAAGGCTCCTTTCACGTTTGATATGGAACACGGAATTGCTCTGCACACAGTGCGGGGGAATCGGGCCTCATCTCGCGGCGAGGGGGAAGTCTCATGGTTTTTCTCGAGTTCCGGCCGGAACCTGGGGTATATTCTCGAGTTACGACGGGGAGGGCCCTTCCAGATACGTGTTTGTTCAGCGACATCAAGACTCGTGGCTAGGTGCGAGGGACACCTCGGGATTCGCCTCGAGTCTTGGCATGGCAATTGGGACGCGTCTCCACGTGATGCGTGAGACCCAGGGTCCCTTTCCACGTGCCACAGGGATCCTGGGAATCCTATCCATTTTCAAGACGAGTCAGGCCTCGTCTCCTTCAGAAGTATTGATCTCCGCGGACCTCTCGAGTTTTCAAAGGATATGAGGCCTCCGGTTGCGTTGAGGTGGAGGACTATGTCTTTCTATGTGGTCTCCACAGGGGATTCAGACAACCCTTCGTCTTGGGAGATGCAAGACGAGCTTGCATTCAATTCACTGCAGGGATATCCGGCCTTAATTCGAGTCAGAGCATCTCGGTGTCCATTCCACTTGAGGCCACAAACTCAGGGTCCGTCTCACATACCTGTAGCTGAGAGAAGCCTCTTCTTGAGGTGCTTGTGGAAAGTTGGTATTCCTCTTGAGTGGAATCCAGGGACTAAGCTATCATCTCGAGTTGATTTGGGGTCCACGGAGCCTTTTCGTGTTGCTCCAGTGACCTCAGGATCCCTCTAGACTTGAGACAGTGATCTTGGGTTTTCTCTGGAGTGCCATCAAGGAAATCAAGGCTCCTTTCACGTTAGATGTGGAACACGGAATTGCTCTGCACGCAGTGCAGGGGAATCGGGCCTCATGTCGCGGCAAGGGGGAGGTCTCATGGTTTTTCTCAAGTTGCGGCCGGAACCTGGGGTATATTCTCGAGTTACGACGGGGAGGGCCTTTGCAGACACGTGTTTCTTCAGCGACGTCAGGACTCGTGGCTAGGTGCGAGGGACACCTCGGGATTCTCCTCGAGTCTTGGCATGGCAATTGGGATGCGTCTCCACGTGAGGCGCGAGTCCCAGGGTCCCTTTCCACGTGCCACAGGGATCCTGGGACTCCTATCCATTTTCAAGAAGAGTCAGGCATCGTCTCCTTTGGAAGCACTGATCTCCGCGGACCTCTCGAGTTTTCAAAGGATGTGAGGCCTCCGGTCTTGATAAGGCGGAGAACTAGGTCTTTCTCTGTGGTCTCCACAGGGGATTCAGACATCCCTTCGTCTTGGGAGATGCAAGACGAGCCTGCTTTCAATTCACTGCAGGGATATCCTGCCTTACTTCGAGTCAGAGCATCTCGGTGTCCATTCCACTTGAGGCCACAAACTCAGGGTCCCTCTCACATACCTGTAGCTGAGAGAAGCCTCCTCTTGAGGTGCTTGTGGAAAGTTGGTATTCCCCTTGAGTCGAAGCCAGGGACTAAGCTCTCATCTCGAGTTGATTTGGGGTCCACGGAGCCCTTTCGTGTTCCTCCAGTGACCTCAGAATCCCTCTAGACTTGAGACAGTGATCTTGGGTTTTCTCTGGAGTGCCATCAAGGAAAGCAAGCCTCCTATCACGTTTGATGGGGAACACGGAATTGCTCTGCACGCAGTGCAGGGGAATCGGGCCTCATCTCGCGGCGAGGGGGAAGTCTCATGGTTTTTCTCGAGTTGCGGCCGGAACCTGGGGTATATTCTCGAGTTACGACGGGGAGGGCCCTTCCAGACACGTGTTTGTTCAGCGACGTCAGGACTCGTGGCTAGGTGCGAGGGACACCTCGGGATTCTCCTCGAGTCTTGGCATGGCAATTGGGACGCGTCTCCACGTGATGCGGGAGACCCAGGGTCCCTTTCCACGTGCCACAGGGATCCTGGGACTCCTATAACTTTTCAAGACGAGTCAGGCCTCGTCTCCTTCAGAAGTATTGATCTCCGCGGACCTCTCGAGTTTTCAAAGGATATGAGGCCTCCGGTTGCGTTGAGGTGGAGGACTATGTCTTTCTATGTGGTCTCCACAGGGGATTCAGACATCCCTTCGTCTTGGGAGATGCAAGACGAGCCTGCATTCAATTCACTGCAGGGATGTCCGGCCTTACTTCCAGTCAGAGCATCTCGGTGTCCATTCCACTTGAGGCCACAAACTCAGGGTCCCTCAAATATACTTGTAGCTGAGAGAAGCCTCCTCTTGAGGTGCTTGTGGAAAGTTGGTATTCCTCTTGAGTCGAAGCCAGGGACTAAGCTCTCATCTCGAGTTGATTTGGGGTCCACGGAGCCCTTTCGTGTTGCTACAGTGACCTCAGGATCCCTCTAGACTTGAGACAGTGATCTTGGGTTTTCTCTGGAGTGCCATCAAGGAAATCAAGGCTCCTTTCACGTTTGATGTGGAACACGGAATTGCTCTGCACGCAGTGCAGGGGAATCTGGCCTCATCTCGCAGCGAGGGGGAAGTCTCATGGTTTTTTTTCGAGTTGCGGCCGGAACCTGGGATATATTCTCGAGTTACGAAGGGGAGGGCCCTTCCAGACACGTGTTTGTTCAGCGACGTCAGGACTCCTGCCTAGGTGCGAGGGACACCTCGGGATTTTCCTCGAGTCTTGGCATGGCAATTGGGATGCGTCTCAACGTGAGACGGGACACCCAGTGTCCCTTTCCACGTGCCTCAGGCATCCTGGGACTCCTATCTATTTTCAAGAGGAGTCAGGCATCGTCTCCTTTGGAAGCATTAATCTCCCCGGACCTCTCGAGTTTTCAAAGGATGTGAGGCCTCCGGTCGCATTGAGGCGGAGGACTAGGTCTTTCTCTGTGGTCTCCACAGGGGATTCAGACATCCCTTCGTCTTGGGAGATGCAAGACGAGCCTGCATTCAATTCACTGCAGGGATATCCGGCCTAACTTCGAGTCAGAGCATCTCGGTGTCCATTCCACTTGAGGCCACAAACTCAGGGTCCCTCTCACATACCTGTAGCTGAGAGAAGGCTCCTCTTGAGGTGCTCGTGTAAACTTGGTATTCCTCTTGAGTCGAAGCCAGGGACTAAGCTCTCATCTCGAGTTGATTTGGGGTCCACAGAGCGCTTTGGATTTGCTCCAGTGACTTCAGGATCCCTCTACACTTGAGACAGTGATCTTGGGTTTTCTCTGGAGTGCCATCAAGGAAATCAAGGCTCCTTTCACGTTTGATGTGGAACACGGAATTGCTCTGCATGCAGTGCAGGGGAATCGGGCCTCATCTCGCGGTGAGGGGGACGTCTCATGGTTTTTCTCGAGTTGCGGCCGGAACCTGGGGTATATTCTCGAGTTACGACAGGGAGGGCCCTTCCAGACACGTGTTTGTTCAGTGACGTCAGGACTCCTGCCTAGGTGCGAGGGACACCTCGGGATTCTCCTCGAGTCTTGGCATGGCAATTGGGACGCGTCTCCACGTGAGGCGGGAGACCCAGGGTCCCTTTCCACGTGCCACAGGGATCCTGGGACTCCTATCCATTTTCAAGAGGAGTCAGGCATCGTCTCCTTTGGAAGCATTGATCTCCGCGGACCTCTCGAGTTTTCAAAGGATGTGAGGCCTCCGGTCGCTTCGAGGTGGACGACTAGGTCTTTCTCTGTCGTCTCCACTGGGGATTCAGACATCCCTTCGTCTTGGGAGATGCAAGACGAGCCTGCATTCAACTCACTGCAGGGATATCCGGCCTTACTTCGAGTCAGAGCATCTCGGTGTCCATTCCACTTGAGGCCACAATCTCAGGGTCCCTCTCACATTCCTGTAGCTGAGAGAAGCCTCCTCTTGAGGTGCTCTTGGAAAGTTGGTATTCCTCTTGAGTCGAAGCCAGGGACTAAGCTCTCATCTCGAGTTGATCTGGTGTCCACGGTGCCCTTTCATGTTGCTCCAGTGACCTCAGGATCCCTCTAGACTTGAGACAGTGATCTTGGGTTTTCTCTGGAGTGCCATCAAGGAAATCAAGGCTCCTTTCACGTTTGATGTGGAACACGGAATTGCTCTGCACGCAGTGATGGGGAATCGGGTCTCATCTCGCGGCGAGGGGGAAGTCTCATGGTTTTTCTCGAGTTGTGGCCGGAACCTGGGGTATATTCTTGAGTTACGACTGGGAGGGCCTGTGCAGACACGTGTTTGTTCAGCGACGTCAGGACTCCTGCCTACGTGCGAAGGACACCTCGGGATTCTCCTCGAGTCTTGGCATGGCAATTGGGACGCGTATTCACGTGAGGTGGGAGACCCAGGGTCTCTTTCCACGTGCCACAGGTATCCTGGGACTCCTATCCATTTTCAAGAAGAGTCAGGCATCGTCTCCTTTGGAAGCATTGATCTCCGCGGACCTCTCGAGTTTTCTAAGGATGTGAGGCGTCCGGTCTCGATGAGGCGGAGAACTAGGTCTTTCTCTGTCGTCTCCAAAGGGGATTCAGACATCCCTTCATCTTGGGAGATGCAAGACGAGCCTGCATTCAATTCACTGCAGGGATATCCGGCCTTAATTCGAGTCAGAGCAGCTCGGTGTCCATTCGACTTGAGGCCACAAACTCAGGGTCCCTCTCACATACCTGTAGCTGAGAGAAGCCTCCTCTTGAGGTGCTTGTGGAAAGTTGGTATTCCTCTTGAGTCGAAGCCAGGGACTAAGCTCTCATCTCGAGTAGATTTGGGGTCAACGGAGCCCTTTCGTGTTGCTACAGTGACCTCATGATCACTCTAGACTTGAGACAGTGATCTTGGGTTTTCTCTGGAGTGCCATCAAGGAAATCAAGGCTCCTTTCACGTTTGATGTGGAACACGGAATTGCTCTGCACGCAGTGCAGGGGAATCGGGCCTCATGTAGCGGCGAGGGGGAAGTCTCATGGTTTTTCTCGAGTTGCGGCCGGAACCTGGGGTATATTCTCGAGTTACGACGGGGAGGGCCCTTCCAGACACGTGTTTGTTCAGCGACGTCAGGACTCTTGCCTAGGTGCGAGGGACACTTCGGGATTCTCCTCGAGTCTTGGCATGGCATTTGGGACGCGTCTCCAGGTGAGGCGGGAGACCCAGGGTCCCTTTCCACGTGCCACAGGGATCCTGGGACTCCTATCCATTTTCAAGAGGAGTCAGGCATCGTCTCCTTTGGAAGCATTGATCTCCGCGGACCTCTCGAGTTTTCAAAGGCTGTGAGGCCTCCGGTCGCGATGAGGCGGAGAATTCCGTCTTTCTCTGTGGTCTCCACCGGGTATTCAGACATCCCTTCGTCTTGGGAGATGGAAGACGAGCCTGCATTCAATTCCCTGCAGGGATATCCGGCCTTACTTCGAGTCAGAGCATCTCGGTGTCCATTCCACTTGAGGCCACAAACTCAGGGTCCCTCTCACATACCTGTAGCTGAGAGAAGCCTCCTCTTGAGGTGCTTCTGGAAAGTTGGTATTCCTCTTGAGTCGAAGCCAGGGACTAAGCTCTCATCTCGAGTTGATTTGGGGTCCACGGAGCCCTTTCTTGTTGCTCCAGTGACCTCAGGATCCCTCCAGACTTGAGACAGTGATCTTGGGTTTTCTCTGGAGTGCCATCAAGGAAATCAAGGCTCCTTTCACGTTTGATGTGGAACACGGAATTGGTCTGCTCGCAGTGCAGGGGAATCGGGTCTCATCTCGCGGCGAGGGGGAAGTCTCATGGTTTTTCTCGAGTTGCGGCCGCAACCTGGGGTATATTCTCGAGTTACGACGGGGAGGGCCCTTCCAGACATGTGTTTGTTCAGCGACGTCAGGACTCCTGCCTAGCTGCGAGGGACACCTCGGGATTCTCCTCGAGTCTTGGCATGGCAATTGGGACGCGTCTCCACGTGAGGCGGGAGACCAAGGGTCCCTTTCCACGTGCCACAGGGATCCTGGGAGTCCTATCCATTTTCAAGAGGAGTCAGGCATCGTCTCTTTGGAAGCATTGATCTCCGCGGACCTCTCAAAAGATGTGATGTCTCGGTCGCGATGAGGCGGAGGTCTAGGTCTTTCTCTGTGGTCTTCACAGGGGATTCAGACATCCCTTCGTCTTGGGAGATGCGAGACGAACCTGCATTCAATTCACTGCAGGGATATCCGGCCTAAATTCGAGTCAGAGCATCTCGGTGTCCATTCCACTTGAGGCCACAAACTCAGGCTCCCTCTCACATACCTGTAGCTGAGAGAAGCCTCCTCTTGAGGTGCTTGTGGAAAGTTGGTATTCCTCTTGAGTCGAAGCCAGGGACTAAGCTCTCATCTCGAGTTGATTTGGGGTCCACGGAGCCCTTTCCTGTTGCTCCAGTGACCTCAGGATCCCTCTAGACTTAAGACAGTGATCTTGGGTTTTCTCTGGAGTGCCATCAAGGAAATCAAGGCTCCTTTCACGTTTGATGTAGAACACGGAATTGCTCTGCACGCAGTGCAGGGGAATCGGGCCTCATGTAGCGGCGAGGGGGAAGTCTCATGGTTTTTCTCGAGTTGCGGCCGGAACCTGGGGTATATTCTCGAGTTACGACGGGGAGGGCCTTTCCAGACACGTGTTTGTTCAGCGACGTCAGGACTCCTGCCTAGGAGCGAGGGACACCTCGGGATTCTCCTCGAGTGTCGGCATGGCAATTGGGATGCATCTCCACGTGAGGCGGGAGACCCAGGGTCCCTTTCCACGTGCCATAGGGATCCTGGGACTCCTATCCATTTTCAAGAAGAGTCAGGCATCGTCTCCTTTGGAAGCATTGATATCCGCAGACCTCTCGAGTTTTCAAAGGATGTGAGGCCTCCGGTCGCGATGAGGCGGAGGACTAGGTCTTTCTCTGTTGTCTCCACAGCGGATTCAGTCATCCCTTCGTCTTGGGAGATGCAAGACGAGCCTGCATTCAATTCACTGCAGGGATATCCGGCCTTACTTCGAGTCAGAGCATCTCGGTGTCCATTCCACTTGAGGCCACAAACTCAGGGTCCCTCTCACATACCTGTAGCTGAGAGAAGCCTCCTCTTGGGGTGCTTGTGGAAAGTTGGTATTCCTCTTGAGTCGAAGCCAGGGACTAAGCTCTCATCTCGAGTAGATTTGGCGTCAACGGAGCTCTTTCGTGTTGCTAAAGTGACCTCAGGATCCCTGTATACTTGAGACAGTGATTTTGGGTTTTCTCTGGAGTGCCATCAAGGAAATCTAGTCTCCTTTCACGTTTGATGTGGAACACGGAATTGCTCTGCACGCAGTGCAGGGGAATTGGGCCTCATGTCGCGGCGAGGGGGAAGTCTCATGGTTTTTCTCGAGTTGTGGCCGGTACCTGGGGTATATTCTCGAGTTACGACGGGGAGGGCCCTTCCAGACACGTGTTTGTTCAGCGACGTCAGGACTCCTGCCTAGGTGCGAGGGACACCTCGGGATTCTCCTCGAGTCTTGGCATGGTAATTGGGAGGGGTATCCACGTGAGGCGGGAGACCCAGGGTCCCTTTCCACGTGCCACATGGATCCTGGGACTCCTATCCATTTTCAAGAGGAGTCAGGCATCGTCTCCTTTGGAAGCATTGATCTCCGCAGACCTTTCGATTTTTCAAAGGATGTGATGTCTCCGGTCGCGATGAGGCGGAGGACTAGGTCTTTCCCTGTGGTCTCCACAGGGGATTCAGACATCCCTTCATCTTGGGAGATGCAGGACGAACCTGCATTCAATTCACTGCAGGGATATCCGGCCTTACTTCGAGTCAGAGCATCTCGGTGTCCATTCGACTTGAGGCCACAAACTCAGGGTCCCTCTCACATACCTGTAGCGGAGAGAAGCCTCCTCTTGAGGTGCTTGTGGAAAGTTGGTATTCCTCTTGAGTCGAAGCCAGGGACTAAGCTCTCATCTCGAGTAGATTTGGGGTCCACGGAGCCCTTTCGTGTGGCTCCAGTGACGTCAGGATCACTCTAGACTTGAGACAGTGATCTTGGGTTTTCTCTGGAGTGCCATCAAGGAAATCAAGGCTCCTTTCACGTTTGATGTGGAACACTGAATTGCTCTGCACGCATTGCAGGGGAATCGGGCCTCATCTCGCGGCGAGGGGGAAGTCTCATGGTTTTTCTCGAGTTGCGGCCGGAACCTGGGGTATATTCTCGAGTTACGACGGGGAGGGCCCTACCAGACACTTGTTTGTTCAGCGACGTTAGGACTCCTGCCTAGGAGCGAGGGACACCTCGGGATTCTCCTCGAGTCTTGGCATGGCAATTTGGAGGCGTCTCCACGTGAGGCGGGAGACCCAGGGTCCCTTTCCACGTGCCACAGGGATCCTGGGACTCCTATCCATTTTCAAGAGGAGTCAGGCATCGTCTCCTTTGGAAGCATTGATCTCCGCGGACCTCTCGAGTTTTCAAAGGCTGTGAGGCCTCCGGTCGCGATGAGGCGGAGAATTCCGTCTTTCTCTGTGGTCTCCACAGGGGATTCAGACATCCCTTCGTCTTGGGAGATGCAAGACGAGCCTGCATTCAATTCCCTGCAGGGATATCCGGCCTTACTTCGAGTCAGAGCATCTCGGTGTCCATTCCACTTGAGGCAACAAACTCAGGGGCCCTCTCACATACCTGTAGCTGAGAGAAGACTCCTCTTGAGGTGCTTGTGGAAAGTTGGTATTCCTCTTGAGTCGAAGCCAGGGACTAAGCTCTCATCTCGAGTTGATTTGGGGTCCACGGAGCCCTTTCTTGTTGCTCCAGTGACCTCAGGATCCCTCCAGACTTGAGACAGTGATCTTGGGTTTTCTCTGGAGTGCCATCAAGGAAATCAAGGCTCCTTTCACGTTTGATGTGGAACACGGAATTGGTCTGCTCGCAGTGCAGGGGAATCGGGTCTCATCTCGCGGCGAGGGGGAAGTCTCATGGTTTTTCTCGAGTTGCGGCCGCAACCTGGCGTATATTCTCGAGTTACGACGGGGAGGGCCCTTCCAGACATGTGTTTGTTCAGCGACGACAGGACTCCTGCCTAGGTGCGAGGGACACCTAGGGATCTCCTCGAGTCTTGGCATGGCAATTGGGACGCGTCTCCACGTGAGGCGGGAGACCCAGGGTCCCTTTCCACGTGCCACAGGGATCCTGGGAGTCCTATCCATTTTCAAGAGGAGTCAGGCATCGTCTCTTTGGAAGCATTGATCTCCGCGGACCTCTCAAAGGCTGTGAGGCCTCCGGTCGCGATGAGGCGGAGAACTCGGTCTTTCTCTGTGGTCTCCATAGGGGATTCAGACATCCCTTCGTGTTGGGAGATGCAAGACGAGCCTGCATTCAATTCACTGCAGGGATATCCGGCCTAAATTCGAGTCAGAGCATCTCGGTGTCCATTTGACTTGAGGCCACAAACTCAGGGTCCTTCTCACATACCTGTAGCTGAGAGAAGCCTCCTCTTGAGGTGCTTGTGGAAAGTTGGTATTCCTCTTGAGTCGAAGCCAGGGACTAAGCTCTCATCTCGAGTTGATTTGGGTTCCACGGAGCCCTTTCGTTTTGCTCCAGTGACCTCAGGATCCCTCTAGACTTGAGACAGTGATCTTGGGTTTTCTCTGGAGTGCCATCAAGGAAATCAAGGCTCCTTTCACGTTTGATGTGGAACACGGAATTGCTCTGCACGCAGTCCAGGGGAATCGGGCCTCATCTCGCGGCGAGGGGGAAGTCTCATGGTTTTCTCGACTTGTGTCCGGAACCTGGGGTATATTCTCGAGTTACGACGGGGAGGGCCCTTCCAGACACGTGTTTGATCAGCGACGTCAGGACTCCTGCCTAGGTGCGAGGGACACCTCGGGATTCTCCTCGAGTCTTGGCATGGCAATTGGGAGGCGTCTCCACGTGAGGCGGGAGACCCAGGGTCCCTTTCCACGTTCCACAGGGATCCTGGGACTCCTATCCATTTTCAAGAGGAGTCAGGCATCGTCTCCTTTGGAAGCATTGATCTCCGCGGACCTCTCGAGTTTTCAAAGGATGAGAGGCCTCAGCTAGCGATGAGGCGGAGAACTCGGTCTTTCTCTGTTATCTCCACAGGGGATTCAGACATCCCTTCGTGTTAGGAGATGCAAGACGAGCCTGCATTCAATTCACGGCAGGGATATCCGGCCTTACTTCCAGTCAGAGTATCTCGGTGTCCATTCCACTTGAGGCAACAAACTCAGGGGCCCTCTCACATACATGTAGCTGAGAGAAGCCTCCTCTTGAGGTGCTTGTGGAAAGTTGGTATTCCTCTTGAGTCGAAGCCAGGGACTAAGCTCTCATCTCGAGTTGATTTTGGGTCCACGGAACCCTTTCCTGTTGGTCCAGTGACCTCAGGATCCCTCTAGACTTGAGACAGTGATCTTGGGATTTCTCTGGAGTGCCATCAAGGAAATCAAGGCTCCTTTCACGGTTGATGTGGAACACGGAATTGCTCTGCATGCAGTGCAGGGGAATCGGGCCTCAACTCGCGGCGAGGGGGAAATATCATGGTTTTTCTCGAGTTGCGGCCGGAACCTGGGGTATATTCTCGAGTTACGCCGGGGAGGGCCCTTCCAGACAGGAGTTTGTTCAGTGACGTCAGGACTCCTGCCTAGGTGCGAGGGACACCTCGGGATTCTCCTCGAGTCTTGGCATGGCAATTGGGACGCGTCTCAAAGTGAGGTGGGAGACCCAGGGTCCCATTCCACGTGCCACAGGGATCCTGGGACTCCTATCCATTTTCAAGAGGAGTCAGGCATCGTCTCCTTTGGAAGCATTGATCTCCGCGGACCTCTCGAGTTTTCAAAGGCTGTGAGGCCTCCGGTCGCGATGAGGCGGAGAACTCGGTCTTTCTCTGTGGTCTCCATAGGGGATTCAGACATCCCTTCGTGTTGGGAGATGCAAGACGAGCCTGCATTCAATTCACTGCAGGGATATCCGGCCTTACTTCGAGTCAGAGCATCTCGGTGTCCATTCCACTTGAGGCCACAAACTCAGGGTCCCTCTCACATACCAGTAGCTGAGAGAAGCCTCCTCTTGAGGTGCTTGTGGAAAGTTGGTATTCCTCTTGAGTCGAAGCCAGGGACTAAGCTCTCATCTCGAGTTGATTTGGGGTCCACGGAGCCCTTTCGTGTTGCTCCAGTGACCTCAGGATCCCTCTAGACTTGAGACAGTGATCTTGGGTTTTCTCTGGAGTGCCATCAAGGAAATCAAGGCTCCTTTCAAGTTTGATGTGGAACACGGAATTGGTCTGCACGCAGTGCAGGGGAATCGGGCCTCATCTCGCGGCAAAGGGGATGTCTCACGGTTTTTCTCAAGTTGCGGCCGAAACCTGGGGTATATTCTCGAGTTACGACGGGGAGGGCCCTTCCAGACACGTGTTTGTTCAGCGACGTCAGGACTCCTGCCTAGGTGCGAGGGACACTTTGGGATTCTCCTCGAGTCTTGGCATGTCAATTTGGACGCGTCTCCACGTGAGGCGGGAGACCCAGGGTCCCTTTCCACGTGCCACAGGGATCCTGGGACTCCTATCCATTTTCAAGAAGAGTCAGGCATCGTCTCCTTTGGAAGCATTGATCTCCGCGGACCTCTCGTGTTTTCAAAGGATGTGAGGCCTCCGGTCTCGATGAGCTGGAGAACGAGGTCTTTCTCTGTGGTCTCCACAGGGGATTCAGACATCCCTTCGTCTTGGGAGATGCAAGACGAGCCTGCATTCAATTCACTGCAGGGATATCCGGCCTTACTTCGAGTCAGAGCATCTCGGTGTCCATTCCACTTGAGGCCACAAACTCAGGGTCCCTCTCACATACCTGTAGCTGAGAGAAGCCTCCTCTTGAGGTGCTTGTGGAAAGTTGGTATTCCTCTTGAGTCGAAGCCAGGGACTAAGCTCTCATCTCGAGTTGATTTGGGGTCCACGGAGCCCTTTCTTGTTGCTCCAGTGACCTCAGGATCCCTCCAGACTTGAGACAGTGATCTTGGGTTTTCTCTGGAGTGCCATCAAGGAAATCAAGGCTCCTTTCACGTTTGATGTGGAACACGGAATTGGTCTGCTCGCAGTGCAGGGGAATCGGGTCTCATCTCGCGGCGAGGGGGAAGTCTCATGGTTTTTCTCGAGTTGCGGCCGCAACCTGGGGTATATTCTTGAGTTACGACGGGGAGGGCCCTTCCAGACATGTGTTTGTTCAGCGACGACAGGACTCCTGCCTAGGTGCGAGGGACACCTAGGGATCTCCTCGAGTCTTGGCATGGCAATTGGGACGCGTCTCCACGTGAGGCGGGAGACCCAGGGTCCCTTTCCACGTGCCACAGGGATCCTGGGAGTCCTATCCATTTTCAAGAGGAGTCAGGCATCGTCTCTTTGGAAGCATTGATCTCCGCGGACCTCTCAAAGGCTGTGAGGCCTCCGGTCGCGATGAGGCGGAGAACTCGGTCTTTCTCTGTGGTCTCCATAGGGGATTCAGACATCCCTTCGTGTTGGGAGATGCAAGACGAGCCTGCATTCAATTCACTGCAGGGATATCCGGCCTAAATTCGAGTCAGAGCATCTCGGTGTCCATTTGACTTGAGGCCACAAACTCAGGGTCCTTCTCACATACCTGTAGCTGAGAGAAGCCTCCTCTTGAGGTGCTTGTGGAAAGTTGGTATTCCTCTTGAGTCGAAGCCAGGGACTAAGCTCTCATCTCGAGTTGATTTGGGTTCCACGGAGCCCTTTCGTTTTGCTCCAGTGACCTCAGGATCCCTCTAGACTTGAGACAGTGATCTTGGGTTTTCTCTGGAGTGCCATCAAGGAAATCAAGGCTCCTTTCACGTTTGATGTGGAACACGGAATTGCTCTGCACGCAGTCCAGGGGAATCGGGCCTCATCTCGCGGCGAGGGGGAAGTCTCATGGTTTTCTCGACTTGTGTCCGGAACCTGGGGTATATTCTCGAGTTACGACGGGGAGGGCCCTTCCAGACACGTGTTTGATCAGCGACGTCAGGACTCCTGCCTAGGTGCGAGGGACACCTCGGGATTCTCCTCGAGTCTTGGCATGGCAATTGGGAGGCGTCTCCACGTGAGGCGGGAGACCCAGGGTCCCTTTCCACGTTCCACAGGGATCCTGGGACTCCTATCCATTTTCAAGAGGAGTCAGGCATCGTCTCCTTTGGAAGCATTGATCTCCGCGGACCTCTCGAGTTTTCAAAGGATGAGAGGCCTCAGCTAGCGATGAGGCGGAGAACTCGGTCTTTCTCTGTTATCTCCACAGGGGATTCAGACATCCCTTCGTGTTAGGAGATGCAAGACGAGCCTGCATTCAATTCACGGCAGGGATATCCGGCCTTACTTCCAGTCAGAGTATCTCGGTGTCCATTCCACTTGAGGCAACAAACTCAGGGGCCCTCTCACATACATGTAGCTGAGAGAAGCCTCCTCTTGAGGTGCTTGTGGAAAGTTGGTATTCCTCTTGAGTCGAAGCCAGGGACTAAGCTCTCATCTCGAGTTGATTTTGGGTCCACGGAACCCTTTCCTGTTGGTCCAGTGACCTCAGGATCCCTCTAGACTTGAGACAGTGATCTTGGGATTTCTCTGGAGTGCCATCAAGGAAATCAAGGCTCCTTTCACGGTTGATGTGGAACACGGAATTGCTCTGCATGCAGTGCAGGGGAATCGGGCCTCAACTCGCGGCGAGGGGGAAATATCATGGTTTTTCTCGAGTTGCGGCCGGAACCTGGGGTATATTCTCGAGTTACGCCGGGGAGGGCCCTTCCAGACAGGAGTTTGTTCAGTGACGTCAGGACTCCTGCCTAGGTGCGAGGGACACCTCGGGATTCTCCTCGAGTCTTGGCATGGCAATTGGGACGCGTCTCAAAGTGAGGTGGGAGACCCAGGGTCCCATTCCACGTGCCACAGGGATCCTGGGACTCCTATCCATTTTCAAGAGGAGTCAGGCATCGTCTCCTTTGGAAGCATTGATCTCCGCGGACCTCTCGAGTTTTCAAAGGCTGTGAGGCCTCCGGTCGCGATGAGGCGGAGAACTCGGTCTTTCTCTGTGGTCTCCATAGGGGATTCAGACATCCCTTCGTGTTGGGAGATGCAAGACGAGCCTGCATTCAATTCACTGCAGGGATATCCGGCCTTACTTCGAGTCAGAGCATCTCGGTGTCCATTCCACTTGAGGCCACAAACTCAGGGTCCCTCTCACATACCAGTAGCTGAGAGAAGCCTCCTCTTGAGGTGCTTGTGGAAAGTTGGTATTCCTCTTGAGTCGAAGCCAGGGACTAAGCTCTCATCTCGAGTTGATTTGGGGTCCACGGAGCCCTTTCGTGTTGCTCCAGTGACCTCAGGATCCCTCTAGACTTGAGACAGTGATCTTGGGTTTTCTCTGGAGTGCAATCAAGGAAATCAAGGCTCCTTTCAAGTTTGATGTGGAACACGGAATTGGTCTGCACGCAGTGCAGGGGAATCGGGCCTCATCTCGCGGCAAAGGGGATGTCTCACGGTTTTTCTCAAGTTGCGGCCGAAACCTGGGGTATATTCTCGAGTTACGACGGGGAGGGCCCTTCCAGACACGTGTTTGTTCAGCGACGTCAGGACTCCTGCCTAGGTGCGAGGGACACTTTGGGATTCTCCTCGAGTCTTGGCATGTCAATTTGGACGCGTCTCCACGTGAGGCGGGAGACCCAGGGTCCCTTTCCACGTGCCACAGGGATCCTGGGACTCCTATCCATTTTCAAGAAGAGTCAGGCATCGTCTCCTTTGGAAGCATTGATCTCCGCGGACCTCTCGTGTTTTCAAAGGATGTGAGGCCTCCGGTCTCGATGAGCTGGAGAACGAGGTCTTTCTCTGTGGTCTCCACAGGGGATTCAGACATCCCTTCGTCTTGGGAGATGCAAGACGAGCCTGCATTCAATTCACTGCAGGGATATCCGGCCTTACTTCGAGTCAGAGCATCTCGGTGTCCATTCCACTTGAGGCCACAAACTCAGGGTCCCTCTCACATACCTGTAGCTGAGAGAAGCCTCCTCTTGAGGTGCTTGTGGAAAGTTGGTATTCCTCTTGAGTCGAAGCCAAGGACTAAGCTCTCATCTCGAGTTGACTTGGGGTCCACGGAGCCCTTTCGTGTTGCTCCAGTGACCTCAGGATCCCTCTAGACTTGAGAGAGTGATCTTGGGTTTTCTCCGGGGTGCCATCAAGGAAATCAAGGCTCCTTTAACGTTTAATGTGGGCACGGAATTGCTCTGCACGCAGTGCAGGGGAATCGGGCCTCATCTCGCGGCGAGGGGGAAGTCTCATGGTTTTTCTCGAGTTGTGGCCGGAACCTGGGGTATATTCTCGAGTTACGACGGGGAGGGCCCTTCCAGACACGTGTTTGTTCAGCGACGTCAGGACTCCTGCCTAGGTGCGAGGGACACCTCGGGATTCTCCTCGAGTCTTGGCATGGCAATTGGGACGCGTCTCCACGTGAGGCGGGAGACCCAGGGTCCCTTTCCACGTGCCACAGGGATCCTGGGACCCCTATCCATTTTCAAGAGGAGTCAGGCATCGTCTCCTTTGGAAGCACTGATCTCCGCGGACCTCTTGAGTTTTCAAAGGATGTAGGCCTCCCCTCGCGATGAGGCGGAGAATTAGGTCTTTCTCTGTGGTCTCCACAGGGGATTCAGACATCCCTTCGTCTTGGGAGATGCAAGACGAGCCTGCATTCAATTCACTTCAGGGATATCTGGCCTTACTTCGAGTCAGAGCATCTCGGTGTCCATTCCACTTGAGGCCACAAACTCAGGGTCCTTCTCACATACCTGAGGCTGAGAGAACCCTCCTCTTGAGGTGCTTGTGGAAAGTTGGTATTCCTCTTGAGTCGAAGCCAGGTATGAAGCTCTCATCTCGAGTTGATTTGGGGTCCACAGAGCCCTTTCGTGTTGCTCCAGTGACCTCAGGATCCCTCTAGACTTGAGACAGTGAATTTGGGTTTTCTCTGGAGTGCCATCACGGAAATCAAGGCTCCTTTCACGTTTGATGTGGAACACGGAATTGCTCTGCACGCAGTCCAGGGGAATCGGGCCTCATCTCGCGGCGAGGGGGAAGTCTCATGGTTTTTCTCGAGTTGCGGCCGGAACCTGGGGTATATTCTCGAGTTACGACAGGGAGGGCCCTTCCAGACACGTGTTTGTTCAGCGACGTCAGGACTCCTGCCTAGGTGCGAGGGACACCTCGGGATTCTCCTCGAGTCTTGGCATGGCCATTGGGACACGTCTCCACGTGAGGCGGGAGACCCAGGGTCCCTTTCCACGTGCCACAGGGATCCTGGGACTCCTATCCATTTTCAAGAGGAGTCAGGCATCGTCTCCTTTGGAAGAATTGATCTCCGCAGACCTCTCGAGTTTTCAAAGGATGTGAGGCCTCCGGTCTTGATAAGGCGGAGAACTAGGTCTTTCTCTGTGGTCTCCACAGGGGATTCAGACATCCCTTCGTCTTGGGAGATGCAAGACGAGCCTGCTTTCAATTCACTGCAGGGATATCCGGCCTTACTTCGAGTCAGAGCATCTCGGTGTCCATTCCACTTGAGGCCACAAACTCAGGGTCCCTCTCACATACCTGTAGCTGAGAGAAGCCTCCTCTTGAGGTGCTTGTGGAAAGTTGGTATTCCCCTTGAGTCGAAGCCAGGGACTAAGATCTCATCTCGAGTTGATTTGGGGTCCACGGAGCCCTTTCGTGTTCCTCCAGTGACCTCAGGATCCCTCTAGACTTGAGACAGTGATCTTGGGTTTTCTCTGGAGTGCCATCAAGGAAAGCAAGCCTCCTATCACGTTTGATGGGGAACACGGAATTGCTCTGCACGCAGTGCAGGGGAATCGGGCCTCATCTCGCGGCGAGGGGGAAGTCTCATGGTTTTTCTCGAGTTGCGGCCGGAACCTGGGGTATATTCTCGAGTTACGACGGGGAGGGCCCTTCCAGACACGTGTTTGTTCAGCGACGTCAGGACTCGTGGCTAGGTGCGAGGGACACCTCGGGATTCTCCTCGAGTCTTGGCATGGCAATTGGGACGCGTCTCCACGTGATGCGGGAGACCCAGGGTCCCTTTCCACGTGCCACAGGGATCCTGGGACTCCTATAACTTTTCAAGACGAGTCAGGCCTCGTCTCCTTCAGAAGTATTGATCTCCGCGGACCTCTCGAGTTTTCAAAGGATATGAGGCCTCCGGTTGCGTTGAGGTGGAGGACTATGTCTTTCTATGTGGTCTCCACAGGGGATTCAGACATCCCTTCGTCTTGGGAGATGCAAGACGAGCCTGCATTCAATTCACTGCAGGGATGTCCGGCCTTACTTCCAGTCAGAGCATCTCGGTGTCCATTCCACTTGAGGCCACAAACTCAGGGTCCCTCAAATATACTTGTAGCTGAGAGAAGCCTCCTCTTGAGGTGCTTGTGGAAAGTTGGTATTCCTCTTGAGTCGAAGCCAGGGACTAAGCTCTCATCTCGAGTTGATTTGGGGTCCACGGAGCCCTTTCCTGTTGCTACAGTGACCTCAGGATCCCTCTAGACTTGAGACAGTGATCTTGGGTTTTCTCTGGAGTGCCATCAAGGAAATTAAGGCTCCTTTCACGTTTGATGTGGAACACGGAATTGCTCTGCACGCAGTGCAGGGGAATCTGGCCTCATCTCGCGGCGAGGGGGAAGTCTCATGGTTTTTTTTCGAGTTGCGGCCGGAACCTGGGATATATTCTCGAGTTACGACGGGGAGGGCCCTTCCAGACACGTGTTTGTTCAGCGACGTCAGGACTCCTGCCTAGGTGCGAGGGACACCTCGGGATTTTCCTCGAGTCTTGGCATGGCAATTGGGATGCGTCTCAACGTGAGACGGGACACCCAGTGTCCCTTTCCACGTGCCTCAGGCATCCTGGGACTCCTATCTATTTTCAAGAGGAGTCAGGCATCGTCTCCTTTGGAAGCATTAATCTCCCCGGACCTCTCGAGTTTTCAAAGGATGTGAGGCCTCCGGTCGCATTGAGGCGGAGGACTAGGTCTTTCTCTGTGGTCTCCACAGGGGATTCAGACATCCCTTCGTCTTGGGAGATGCAAGACGAGCCTGCATTCAATTCACTGCAGGGATATCCGGCCTAACTTCGAGTCAGAGCATCTCGGTGTCCATTCCACTTGAGGCCACAAACTCAGGGTCCCACTCACATACCTGTAGCTGAGAGAAGGCTCCTCTTGAGGTGCTCGTGTAAACTTGCTATTCCTCTTGAGTCGAAGCCAGGGACTAAGCTCTCATCTCGAGTTGATTTGGGGTCCACAGAGCGCTTTGGACTTGCTCCAGTGACTTCAGGATCCCTCTACACTTGAGACAGTGATCTTGGGTTTTCTCTGGAGTGCCATCAAGGAAATCAAGGCTCCTTTCACGTTTGATGTGGAACACGGAATTGCTCTGCATGCAGTGCAGGGGAATCGGGCCTCACCTCGCGGTGAGGGGGACGTCTCATGGTTTTTCTCGAGTTGCGGCCGGCACCTGGGGTATATTCTCGAGTTACGACGGGGATGGCCCTTCCAGACACGTGTTTGTTCAGTGACGTCAGGACTCCTGCCTAGGTGCGAGGGACACCTCGGGATTCTCCTCGAGTCTTGGCATGGCAATTGGGACGCGTCTCCACGTGAGGCGGGAGATCCAGGGTCCCTTTCCACGTGCCACAGGGATCCTGGGACTCCTATCCATTTTCAAGAGGAGTCAGGCATCGTCTCCTTTGGAAGCATTGATCTCCGCGGACCTCTCGAGTTTTCAAAGGATGTGAGGCCTCCGGTCGCTTCGAGGCGGACGACTAGGTCTTTCTCTGTCGTCTCCACTGGGGATTCAGACATCCCTTCGTCTTGGGAGATGCAAGACGAGCCTGCATTCAACTCACTGCAGGGATATCCGGCCTCACTTCGAGTCAGAGCATCTCGGTGTCCATTCCACTTGAGGCCACAATCTCAGGGTCCCTCTCACATTCCTGTAGCTGAGAGAAGCCTCCTCTTGAGGTGCTCTTGGAAAGTTGGTATTCCTCTTGAGTCGAAGCCAGGGACTAAGCTCTCATCTCGAGTTGATCTGGTGTCCACGGTGCCCTTTCATGTTGCTCCAGTGACCTCAGGATCCCTCTAGACTTGAGACAGTGATCTTGGGTTTTCTCTGGAGTGCCATCAAGGAAATCAAGGCTCCTTTCACGTTTGATGTGGAACACGGAATTGCTCTGCACGCAGTGATGGGGAATCGGGTCTCATCTCGCGGCGAGGGGAAAGTCTCATGGTTTTTCTCGAGTTGCGGCCGGAACCTGGGGTATATTCTTGAGTTACGACTGGGAGGGCCTGTGCAGACACGTGTTTGTTCAGCGACGTCAGGACTCCTGCCTACGTGCGAAGGACACCTCGGGATTCTCCTCGAGTCTTGGCATGGCAATTGGGACGCGTATCCACGTGAGGTGGGAGACCCAGGGTCCCTTTCCACGTGCCACAGGTATCCTGCGACTCCTATCCATTTTCAAGAAGAGTCAGGCATCGTCTCCTTTGGAAGCATTGATCTCCGCGGACCTCTCGAGTTTTCTAAGGATGTGAGGCGTCCGGTCTCGATGAGGCGGAGAACTAGGTCTTTCTCTGTGGTCTCCAAAGGGGATTCAGACATCCCTTCATCTTGGGAGATGCAAGACGAGCCTGCATTCAATTCACTGCAGGGATATCCGGCCTTAATTCGAGTCAGAGCAGCTCGGTGTCCATTCGACTTGAGGCCACAAACTCAGGGTCCCTCTCACATAACTGTAGCTGAGAGAAGCCTCCTCTTGAGGTGCTTGTGGAAAGTTGGTATTCCTCTTGAGTCGAAGCCAGGGACTAAGCTCTCATCTCGAGTAGATTTGGGGTCAACGGAGCCCTTTCGTGTTGCTCCAGTGACCTCATGATCACTCTAGACTTGAGACAGTGATCTTGGGTTTTCTCTGGAGTGCCATCAAGGAAATCAAGGCTCCTTTCACGTTTGATGTGGAACACGGAATTGCTCTGCACGCAGTGCAGGGGAATCAGGCCTCATGTAGCGGCGAGGGGGAAGTCTCATGGTTTTTCTCGAGTTGCGGCCGGAACCTGGGGTATATTCTCGAGTTACGACGGGGAGGGCCCTTCCAGACACGTGTTTGTTCAGCGACGTCAGGACTCTTGCCTAGGTGCGAGGGACACTTCGGGATTCTCCTCGAGTCTTGGCATGGCATTTGGGACGCGTCTCCAGGTGAGGCGGGAGACCCAGGGTCCCTTTCCACGTGCCACAGGGATCCTGGGACTCCTATCCATTTTCAAGAGGAGTCAGGCATCGTCTCCTTTGGAAGCATTGATCTCCGCGGACCTCTCGAGTTTTCAAAGGCTGTGAGGCCTCCGGTCGCGATGAGGCAGAGAATTCCGTCTTTCTCTGTGGTCTCCACAGGGGATTCAGACATCCCTTCGTCTTGGGAGATGCAAGACGAGCCTGCATTCAATTCACTGCGGGGATATCCGGCCTTATTTCGAGTCAGAGCATCTCGGTGTCCATTCCACTTGATGCCACAAAATCAGGGTCCCTCTCACATACCTTTAGCTGAGAGAAGCCTCCTCTTGAGGGGCTTGTGGAAAGTTCGTATTCCTCTTGAGTTGAAGCCAGGGACTAATCTCTCATCTCGAGTTGATTTGGGGTCCACGGAGCCCTTTCGTGTTCCTCCAGTGACCTCAGGATCCCTCTAGACTTGAGACAGTGATCATGGGTTTTCTCTGTAGTGCCATCAAGAAAATCAAGGCTCCTTTCACGTTTGATGTGGAACACGGAATTGCTCTGCACGCAGTGCAGGGGAATCGGGCCTCATCTCGCGGCGAGGGGGAAGTCTCATGGTTTTTCTCGAGTTGTGGCCGGAACCTGGGGTATATTCTCGAGTTACGACGGGGAGGGCCCTTCCAGACACGTGTTTGTTCAGCGACGTCAGGACTCCTGCCTAGGTGCGAGGGACACCAAGGGATTCTCCTCAAGTCTTGGCATGGCAATTGGGACGCGTCTCCACGTGAGGCGGGAGACCCAGGATCCCTTTCCACGTGCCACAGGGATCCTGGGACTCCTATCCATTTTCAAGAGGAGTCAGGCATCGTCTCCTTTGGAAGAATTGATCTCCGCGGACCTCTCGAGTTTTCAAAGGATGTGAGGCCTCCGGTCGCGAGGAGCCGGAGGACTAGGTCTTTCTCTGTGGTCTCCACAGGGGTTTCAGACATCCCTTCATCTTGGGAGATGCAAGACGAGCCTGCATTCACTTCACTGCAGGGATATCCGGCCTTACTTCGAGTCAGAACATCTCGGTGTCCATTGCACTTGAGACCAAAAACTCAGGGTCCCACTCACATACCTGTAGCGTAGAGAAGCCTCCTCTTGAGGAGCTTGTGGAAAGTTGGTCTTCCTCTTGAGTCGAAGTCAGGGACTAAGCTCTCATCTCGAGTTGATTTGGGGTCCACGGAGCCCTTTCGTGTTGCTCCAGTGACCTCAGGATCCCTCTAGACTTGAGACAGTGATCTTGGGTTTTCTCTGGAGTGCCATCAAGGAAATCAAGGCTCCTTTCACGTTTGATGTGGAACACGGAATTGCTCTGCATGCAGTGCAGGGGAATCGGGCCTCAACTCGCGGCGAGGGGGAAATCTCATGGTTTTTCTCGAGTTGCGGCCGGAACCTTGGGTATATTCTCGAGTTACGACGGGGAGGGCCCTTCCAGACATGTGTTTGTTCAGCGACGTCAGGACTCCTGCCTAGGTGCGAGGGACACCTCGGGATTCTCCTCGAGTCTTGGCATGGCAATTGGGCCGTGTCTCCACGTTAGGCGTGAGACCCAGGGTCCCTTTCAACGTGCCACAGGGATCCTGGGACTCCTATCCATTTTCTAGAGGAGTCAGGCATCGTCTCCTTTGGAAGCATTGATCTCCGCGGACCTCTTGAGCTTTCCAAGGATGTGAGGCCTCCGGTCGCGATGAGGCGGAGAACTAGGTCTTTCACTGTGGTCTCCACAGGGGATTCAGACATCCCTTCGTCTTGGGAGATGCAAGACGAGCCTGCATTCAATTCACTTCAGGGATATCTGGCCTTACTTCGAGTCAGAGCATCTCGGTGTCCATTCCACTTGAGGCCACAAACTCAGGGTCCTTCTCACATACCTGTAGCTGAGAGAACCCTCTTCTTGAGGTGCTTGTGGAAAGTTGGTATTCCTCTTGAGTCGAAGCCAGGTACTAAGCTCTCATCTCGAGTTGATTTGGGGTCCACAGAGCCCTTTCATGTTGCTCCAGTGACCTCAGGATCCCTCTAGACTTGAGACAGTGAATTTGGGTTTTCTCTGGAGTGCCATCACGGAAATCAAGGCTCCTTTCACGTTTGATGTGGAACACGGAATTGCTCTGCACGCAGTCCAGGGGAATCGGGCCTCATCTCGCGGCGAGCGGGAAGTCTCATGGTTTTTCTCGAGTTGCAGCCGGAACCTGGGGTATATTCTCGAGTTACGACAGGGAGGGCCCTTCCAGACACGTGTTTGTTCAGCGACGTCAGGACACCTGCCTAGGTGCGAGGGACACCTCGGGATTCTCCTCGAGTCATGGCATGGCAATTGGGACGCGTCTCCACGTGAGGCGGGAGACCCAGGGTCCCTTTCCACGTGCCACAGTGATCCTGGGCATCCTATCCATTTTCAAGAGGAGTCAGGCATCGTCTCCTTTGGAAGCATTGATCTCTGCAGACCTCTCGAGTTTTCAAAGGATGTGAGGCCTCCGGTCGCGATGAGGCGGAGGACTAGGTCTTTCTCTGTGGTCTCCACAGGGGTTTCAGACATCCCTTCATCTTGGGAGATGCAAGACGAGCCTGCATTCAATTCACTGCAGGGATATCCGGCCTTACTTCGAGTCAGAGCATCTCGGTGTCCATTGCACTTGAGGCTACAAACTCAGGGTCCCTCTCACATACCTGTAGCTGAGAGAAGCCTCCTCTTGAGGTGCTTGTGGAAAGTTGGTATTCCTCTTGAGTCGAAGCCAGGGACTAAGCTCTCATCTCGAGTTGATTTGGGGTCCACGGAGCCCTTTCGTGTTGCTCCAGTGACCTCAGGATCCCTCTAGACTTGAGACAGTGATCTTGGGTTTTCTCTGGAGTGCCATCAAGGAAATCAAGGCTCCTTTCACGTTTGATGTGGAACACGGAATTGCTCTGCACGCAGTGCAGGGGAATCGGGCCTCAACTCGTGGCGAGGGGGAAATCTCATGGTTTTTCTCGAGTTGCGGCCGGAACCTTGGGTATATTCTCGAGTTACGACGGGGAGGGCCCTTCCAGACATGTGTTTGTTCAGCGACGTCAGGACTCCTGCCTAGGTGCGAGGGACACCTCGGGATTCTCCTTGAGTCTTGGCATGGCAATTGGGACGTGTCTCCACGTTAGGCGGGAGACCCAGGGTCCCTTTCAACGTGCCACAGGGATCCTGGGACTCCTATCCATTTTCTAGAGGAGTCAGGCATCGTCTCCTTTGGAAGCATTGATCTCCGCGGAACTCTTGAGTTTTCCAAGGATGTGAGGCCTCCGGTCGCGATGAGGCGGAGAACTAGGTCTTTCTCTGTGGTCTCCACAGGGGATTCAGACATCCCTTCGTCTTGGGAGATGCAAGACGAGCCTGCATTCAATTCACTTCAGGGATATCTGACCTTACTTCGAGTCAGAGCATCTCGGTGTCCATTCCACTTGTGGCCACAAAATCAGGGTCCTTCTCACATACCTGTGGCTGAGAGAACCCTCCTCTTGAGGTGCTTGTGGAAAGTTGGTATTCCTCTTGAGTCGAAGCCAGGTACTAAACTGTCATCTCGAGTTGATTTGGGGTCCACAGAGCCCTTTCGTGTTGCTCCAGTGACCTCAGGATCCCTCTAGACTTGAGACAGTGAATTTGGGTTTTCACTCGAGTGCCATCACGGAAATCAAGGCTCCTTTCACGTTTGATGTGGAACACGGAATTGGTCTGCACGCAGACCAGGGGAATCGGGCCTCTTCTCGCGGCGAGGGGGAAGTCTCATGGTTTTTCTCGAGTTGCGGCCGGAACCTGGGGTATTTTCTCGAGTTACGACGGGGAGGGCCCTTCCAGACACGTGTTTGTTCAGCGACGTCAGGACTCCTGCCTAGGTGCGAGGGACACCTCGGGATTCTCCTCGAGTCTTGTCATGGCAATTGGGACACGTCTCCACGTGAGGCGGGTGACCCAAGGTCCCTTTCCACGTGCCACAGTGATCCTGGGACTCCTATACATTTTCAAGAGGAGTCAGGCATCGTCTCCTATGGAAGAATTGATCTCCGCGGACCTCTCGAGTTTTCAAAGGATGTGAGGCCTCCGGTCGCGATGAGGCGGAGGACTAGGTCTTTCTCTGTGGTCTCCACAGGGGTTTCAGACATCCCTTCATCTTGGGAGATGCAAGACGAGCCTGCATTCAATTCACTGCAGGGATATCCGGCCTTACTTCGAGTCAGAGCATCTCGGTGTCCATTGCACTTGAGACCACAAACTCAGGGTCCCTCTCACATACCTGTAGCTGAGAGAAGCCTCCTCTTGAGGGGCTTGTGGAAAGTTCGTATTCCTCTTGAGTTGAAGCCAGGGACTAATCTCTCATCTCGAGTTGATTTGGGGTCCACGGAGCCCTTTCGTGTTCCTCCAGTGACCTCAGGATCCCTCTAGACTTGAGACAGTGATCTTGGGTTTTCTCCGGAGTGCCATCAAGAAAATCAAGGCTCCTTTCACGTTTGATGTGGAACACGGAATTGCTCTGCACGCAGTGCAGGGGAATCGGGCCTCATCTCGTGGCGAGGGGGAAGTCTCATGGTTTTTCTCGAGTTGTGGCCGGAACCTGTGGTATATTCTCGAGTTACGACGGGGAGGGCCCTTCCAGACACGTGTTTGTTCAGCGACGTCAGGACTCCTGCCTAGGTGGGAGGGACACCACGGGATTCTCCTCGAGTCTTGGCATGGCAATTGGGACGCGTCTCCACGTGAGGCGGGAGACCCAGGATCCCTTTCCACGTGCCACAGGGATCCTGGGACTCCTATCCATTTTCAAGAGGAGGCAGGCATCGTCTCCTTTGGTAGCATTGATCTCCGCGGACCTCTCGAGTTTTCAAAGGATGTGAGGCCTCCGGTCGCGATGAGGCAGAGAACTAGGTCTTTCTCTTTGGTCTCCACAGGGGATTCAGACATCCCTTCGTCTTGGGAGATGCAAGACGAGCCTGCATTCAATTCACTGCACGGATATCCGGCCTTACTTCGAGTCAGAGCATCTTGGTGTCCATTCCACTTGATGCCACAAACTCAGGGTCCCTCTCACATACCTGTAGCTGAGAGAAGCCTCCTCTTGAGGGGCTTGTGGAAAGTTCGTATTCCTCTTGAGTCGAAGCCAAGGACTAAGCTCTCATCTCGAGTTGACTTGGGGTCCACGGAGCCCTTTCGTGTTGCTCCAGTGACCTCAGGATCCCTCTAGACTTGAGACAGTGATCTTGGGTTTTCTCTGAAGTGCCATTAAGGAAATCAAGGCTCCTTTCTCGTTTGATGTGGAACACGGAATTGCTCTGCATGCAGTGCAGGGGAATCGGGCCTCATCTCGCGCCGAGGGGGAAGTCTCATGGTTTTTCTCGAGTTGCGGCCGGAACCTGGGGTATATTCTCGAGTTACGACGGGGAGGGCCCTTCCAGACACGTGTTTGTTCAGCGACGTCAGGACTCCTGCCTAGGTGCGAGGGACACCTCGGGATTCTCCTCGAGTCTTGGCATGGCAATTGGGACACGTCTCCACGTGAGGCGGGAGACCCAAGGTCCCTTTCCACGTGCCACAGGGATCCTGGGACTCCTATCCATTTTCAAGAGGAGTCAGGCATCGTCTCCTTTGGAAGAATTGATCTCCGCGGACCTCTCGAGTTTTCAAAGGATGTGAGGCCTCCGGTCGCGATGAGCCGGAGGACTAGGTCTTTCTCTGTGGTCTCCACAGGGGTTTCAGACATCCCTTCATCTTGGGAGATGCAAGACGAGCCTGCATTCAATTCACTGCAGGGATATCCGGCCTTACTTCGAGTCAGAGCATCTCGGTGTCCATTGCATTTGAGACCAAAAACTCAGGGTCCCACTCACATACCTGTAGCTGAGAGAAGCCTCCTCTTGAGGAGCTTGTGGAAAGTTGGTCTTCCTCTTGAGTCGAAGCCAGGGACTAAGCTCTCATCTCGAGTTGATTTGGGGTCCACGGAGCCCTTTCGTGTTGCTCCAGTGACCTCAGGATCCCTCTAGACTTGAGACAGTGACTTTGGGTTTTCTCTGAAGTGCCATTAAGGAAATCAAGGCTCCTTTCTCGTTTGATGTGGAACACGGAATTGCTCTGCATGCAGTGCAGGGGAATCGGGCCTCATCTCGCGCCGAGGGGGAAGTCTCATGGTTTTTCTCGAGTTGCGGCCGGAACCTGGGGTATATTCTCGAGTTACGACGGGGAGGGCCCTTCCAGACACGTGTTTGTTCAGCGACGTCAGGACTCCTGCCTAGGTGCGAGGGACACCTCGGGATTCTCCTCGAGTCTTGGCATGGCAATTGGGACGCGTCTCCACGTGAGGCGGGAGACCCAGGGTCCCTTTCCACGTGCCACAGGGATCCTGGGACTCCTATCCATTTTCAAGAGGAGTCAGGCATCGTCTCCTTTGGAAGCATTGATCTCCGCGGACCTCTCGAGTTTTCAAAGGATGTGAGGCCTCCAGTCGCAATGAGGCGGAGGACTAGGTCTTTCTCTGTTGTCTCCACAGGGGATTCAGACATCCTTTCGTCTTGGGAAATGCAAGACGAGCCTGCTTTCAATTCACTGCAGGGATATCCGGGCTTACTTCGAGTCAGAGCTTCTCGGTGTCCATTCCACTTGAGGCCACAAACTCAGGGTCCCTCTCACATACCTGTAGCTGAGAGATGCCTTCTCTTGAGGTGCTTGTGTAAAGTTGGTTTTCCTCTTAAGTCGAAGCCCGGGACTAAGCTCTCATCTCGAGTTGATTTGGGGTCCACGGAGCCCTTTCGTGCTGCTCCAGTGACCTCAGGATCCCTCTAGACTTGAGACAGTGACTTTGGGTTTTCTCTGGAGTGCCATCAAGGAAATCAAGGCTCCTTTCACGTTTGATGTGGAACACGGAATTGCTCTGCACGCAGTGCAGGGGAATCGGGCCTCATCTCGCGGCGAGGGGGAAGTCTCATTGTTTTTCTCGATTTGCGGCCGGAACCTGGGGTATATTCTCGAGTTATGACAGGGAGGGCCCTTCCAGACACGTGTTTGTTCAGCGACGTCAGGACCTCTGCCTAGGTGCGAGGGACACCTCGGGATTCTCCTCGAGTCTTGGTATGGCAATTGGGACGGGTCTCCACGTGAAGTGGAAGACCCAGGGTCCCTTTCACGTGCCACAGGAATCCTGGGACTCCTATGCATTTTCAAGAGGAGTCAGGCATCGTCTCCTTTGGAAGCATTGATCTCCGCAGACCTCTCGAGTTTTCAAAGGATGTGAGGCCTCCAGTCGCGATGAGGCGGAGGACTAGGTCTTTCTCTGTGGCCTCCACAGGGGATTCAGACATCCCTTCGTCTTGGGAGATGCAAGACGAGCCTGCATTCAATTCAGTGCAGGGATATCCGGCCTTACTTCGAGTCAGAGCATCTCGGTGTCCATTCCACTTGAGGCCACTTACTCAGGGTCCCTCTCACATACATGTAGCTGAGAGAAGCCTCCTCTTGAGGTGCTTGTGGAAAGTTGGTATTCCACTTGAGTCGAAGACAGGGACTAATCTCTCATCTCGATTTGATTTGGGGTCCACGGAGCCCTTTCGTGTTGCTCCAGTGACCTCAGGATCCCTCTAGACTTGAGACAGTGATCTTGGGTTTTCTCTGGAGTGCCATCAAGGAAATCAAGGCTCCTTTCACGTTTCATGTGGAACACGGAATTGCTCTGCACGCAGTGCAGGGGGATCGCGCCTCATCTCGCGGAGAGGGGGAAGTCTCATGGTTTTTCTTGAGTTGCGGCCAGAACCTGGGGTATATTCTCGAGTTACGACGGGGAGGGCCCTTCCGAACACGTGTTTGTTCAGCGACGTCAGGACTCCTGCCTAGGTGCAAGGGACACCGCGGGATTCTCCTCGAATCTTGGCATGGCAATTGGGACGTGTCTCCACGTGAAGCGGGAGACCCAGGGTCCCCGTCCATGTGGACAGGGATCCTGGGACTCCTATCCATTTTCAAGAGGATTCAGGCATCGTCTCCTTTGGAAGCATTGATCTCCCCGGACCTCTCGAGTTTTCAAAGGATGTGAGGCATCCGGTCGCGATGAGGCGGAGAACTATGTCTTTCTCTGTGGTCTCCACAGGGGATTCAGACATCCCTTCGTCTTGGGAGATGCAAGACGAGCCTGCATTCAATTTACTGCAGGGATATCCGGCCTTACTTCGAGTCAGAGCATCTCGGTGTCCATTCCACTTGAGGCCACAAACTCAGGGTACCTCTCACATTCATGTAGCTGAGAGAAGCCTCCTCTTGAGGGCCTTGTGGAAACTTGGTATTCCTCTTGAGTCGAAGCCAGGTACTAAGCTCTCATCTCGAGTTGATTTGGGGTACACGGAGCCCTTTCGTGTTGCTCCAGTGACCTCAGGATCCCTCCAGACTTGAGACAGTGACTTTGGGTTTTCTCTGGAGTGCCATCAAGGAAATCAAGGCTCCTTTCTCGTTTGATGTGGAACACGGAATTGCTCTGCACGCAGTGCAGGGGAATCGGGCCTCATCTCACGGCGAGGGGGAAGTCTCATGGTTTTTCTCGAGTTGCGGCCGGAACCTGGGGTATATTCTCGAGTTACGACGGGGAGGGCCCTTCCAGACACGTGTTTGTTCAGCGACGTCAGGACTCCTGCCTAGGTTCGAGGGACACCTCGGGATTCTCCTCGAGTCTTGGCATGGCAATGGGACGCGTCTCCACGTGAGGCGGGAGACCCAGGGTCCCTTTCCACTTGCCACAGGGATCCTGAGACTCCTATCGATTTTCAAGAGGAGTCAGGCATCGTCTCCTTTGGAAGCATTGATCTCCGCGGACCTTTCCAGTTTTCAAAGGATGTGAGGCCTCCGGTCGCGATGAGGCGGAGGACTAGGTCTTTCTCTGTGGTCTCCACAGGGGATTCAGACATCCCTTCGTCTTGGGAGATGCAGGACGAGCCTGCATTCACTTCACTGCAGGGATATCCGGCCTTACTTCGAGTCAGAGCATCTCGGTGTCCATTCCACTTGAGGCCACAAACTCAGGGTCCCTCTCACATACTTATAGCTGAGAGAAGCCTCCTCTTGAGGTGCTTGTGGAAAGTTGGTATTCCTCTTGAGTCGAAGCCAGGGATGGAGCTCTCATCTGGAGTTGATTTGGGGTCCACGGAGCCCTTTCGTGTTGCTACAGTGACCTCAGGATCCCTCTAGACTTGAGACAGTGTTCTTGGGTTTTCTCTGGAGTGCCATCAAGGAAATCAAGGCTCCTTTCAAGTTTGATGTGGAACACGGAATTGATGTGCACGCAATGCAGGAGAATCGGGCCTCATCTCGCGGCGAGGGGGAAGTCTCATGGTTTTTCTCGAGTAGCGCCCGATACCTGGGATATATTCTCGCGTTACGACGGGGATGTCCCTTCCAGACACGTGTTTGTTCAGCGACATCAGGACTCCTGCCTAGTTGTGAGGGACACCTCGGGATTCTCCTCGCATCTTGGCATGGCAATTGGGACGCGTCTCCACGTGAGGCAGAAGACCCAGGTTCACTTCCCACGTGCCACAGGGATACTGGGACTCCAATCAATTTTCAAGAGTAGTCAGGCATCGTCTCCTTTGGAAGCATTGATCTCCGCGTACATCTTGAGTTTTCTAAGGATGTGAGGCCTCCGGTCGCGATGAGGCGGAGAACTAGGTCTTTCTCTGTGGTCTCCACAGGGGATTCAGACATCCCTTCGTCTTGGGAGATTCAAGACGAGCCTGCATTGAATTCACTGCAGGGATATCTGGCCTTACTTCGAGTCAGAGCATCTCTTTATCCATTCAACATGAGGCCACAAACTCAGGGTCCCTCTCACAAACCTAGAGCTGAGAGAAGCCTCCTCTTGAGGTGCTTGTGGAAAGTTGGTATTCTTCTTGAGTTGAAGCCAGAGATGAAACACTCATCTCGAGATGATTTGGGGTCCATGGAGCCCTTTCGTGTTGCTACAGTGACCTCAGGATCCCTCTAGACTTGAGACAGTGTTCTTCAGTTTTCTCTGGAGTGCCATCAAGGAAATCAAGGCTCCTTTCAAGTTTGCTGTGGAACACGGAATTGCTCTGCACGCAAGGCAGGGAAATCGTGCCTCATCTCGTGGCGAGGAAAAAGTCTCATTGTTTTTAACTAGTTGTGGCCGGAACCTGTGGTATATTCTCGAGTGACGACGGGGAGGGCCCTTCCAGACACGTGTGTGTTCAGCAACGACAGAACTCCTGCCTAGTTGCGAGGGACAACTCGGGATTCTCCACGAGTCTTGGCATGGCAATTGGGACGCGTCTCCACGTGAGGCGGGAGACCCAGGGTCCCTTTCGACGTGCCACAGGGATCCTGGGACTCCTTTCACTTATCAAGAGAGGTCAGGCATCGTCTCCTTTGGAAGCATTGATCTCCGCGTACATCTCGAGTTTTCTAAGGATGTGAGGCCTCCGGTCGCGATGAGGCGGAGAACTAGGTCTTTCTCTGTGGTCTCCACAGGGGATTCAGACATCCCTTCGTCTTGGGAGATTCAAGACGAGCCTGCATTCAATTCACTGCAGGGATATCTGGCCTTACTTCGAGTCAGAGCATCTCTTTTTCCATTCCACATGAGGCCACAAACTCAGGGTCCCTCTCACAAACCTAGAGCTGAGAGAAGCCTCCTCTTGCGGTGCTTGTGGAAAGTTGGTATTCTTCTTGAGTTGAAGCTAGAGATGAAACTCTCATCTCGAGATGATTTGGGGTCCATGGATCCCTTTCGTGTTGCTACAGTGACCTCAGGATCCCTCTAGACTTGAAACAGTGAACTTGGGTTTTCTCTGGAGTGCCGTCAATGAAATCAAGGCGCCTTTCATGTTTGATGTGGAAGACGGAATTGCTCTGCACGCAATGCAGGGGAATCGGGCCAAATCTCGCAGCGAGGGGGAAGTTTCATGGTTTTTCTCGAGTTGCAGCCGGAACCTGGGGTATATTTTCGAGTTACGATGGGGATGTCCCTTCCAGACACTTGTTTGTTCAGCGACGTCAGGACTCCTGCCTAGTTGAGAGGGACACCTCGGGATTCTCCTCGCGTCTTTGCATGGCAATTGGGACGCGTCTCCACGTGAGGCGGGAGACCCAGGTTCCCTTTCCACGTGCCACAGGGATCCTGGGACTCCAATCAATTTTCAAGAGGAGTCAGGCGTCGTCTCCTTTGGAAGCATTGATCTCCGTGTACCTCTCGAGTTTTCAAAGGATGTGAGGCCTCCGGTCGCGATGAGGCAGAGAACTAGGTCTTTCTCTGTGGTCTCCACAGGGGATTCAGACATCCCTACAACTTGGGAGATGGAACACGATCCTGCATTCAATTCACTGCAGGGATATCTGGCCTTACTTCGAGTCAGAGCATCTCAGTGTCCATTCCACCTGAGGCCACAAAATCAGGGTCCCTCTCACATACCTATAGCTGAGAGAAGCCTCCTCTTGAGGTGCTTGTAGAAAGTTGGTATTCATCTTGAGTTGAAGCCAGAGACGAAACTCTTATCTCGAGATGACTTCGGGTCCACGGAGCCCTTTTGTGTTGCTACAGTGACCTCAGGATCCCTCTAGATTTGAAACAGTGAACTTGGGTTTTCTCTGGAGTGCCGTCAATGAAATCAAGGCTCCTTTCATGTTTGATGTGGAACACCAAATTGCTCTGCACGCAGTGCAGGGGAATCGGGCCAAAACTCGCAGCGAGGGGGAAGTCTCATGGATTTTCTAGAGTTGCGGCCGGAACCTGGGGTATATTCTTGAGTTAGGACGGGGAGGGCCCTTCCAGACACGTGTTTGTTCAGCAACGTCAGGACTCCTGCCTTGTTGCGAGGGACACCTCGGGATTCTCCTCGAGTCTTGGCATGGCAATTGGGACGCGTCTCCACGTGAGGCCGGAGACCCAGGGTCCCTTTCCACGTGCCACAGGGATCCTGGGACTCCTATCCATTTTCAAGAGGAGTCAGGCATCGTCTCCTTTGGAAGCATTGATCTCCGAGTACCTCTCGAGTTTTCAAAGAATGTGAGGCCTCCGGTCCCGATGAGGTGGAGACTAGGTCTTTCTCTGTGGTCTCCACAGGAGATTCAGACATCCCGTCTTCTTGGGAGATGCAAGGCGAGCCTACATTCAATTCACTGCAGGGATATCCGGCCTTACTTCGAGTCAGAGCATCTCGGTGTCCATTCCACTTGAGGCCACAAACTCAGGGTCCCTCTCACATACCTATAGCTGAGAGAAGCCTCATCTTGAGGCGCTTATGGAACGTAGGTATTCCTCTTGAGTCGAAGCCATGGACGAAGCTCTCATCTAGAGTTGATTTGTGGTCCACGGAGACCTTTCGTGTTGCTACAGTGACCTCAGGATCCCTCTAGACTTGAGACAGTGATCTTGGGTTTTCTCTGGAGTGCCATCAAGGAAATCAAGGCTCCTTTCAAGTTTGCTGTGGAACACGGAATTGCTCTGCACGCAAGGCAGGGGAATCGTGCCTCATCTCGCGGCGAGGAAAAAGTCTCATTGTTTTTCCCGAGTTGTGGCCGGAACCTCTGGTATATTCTCCAGTGACGACGGGGAGGGCCCTTCCAGACACGTGTGTGTTCAACAATGACAGAACTCCTGCCTAGTTGCGAGGGACACCTCGGGATTCTCCACGAGTCTTCGCATGGCAATTGCGACGCGTCTCTACGTGAGGCGGGACACCCAGGGTCTCTTTCCACGTGCCACAGGGATCCTGGGACTCCTTTCAATTATCAAGAGGAGTCAGGCATCGTCTCCTTTGGAAGCATTGATCTCCGAGTAGCTCTCGAGTTTTCAAAGGATGTGAGGTCTCTGGTCGCGATGAGGCGGAGACCTAGGTCTTTCTCTGTGGTGTCCACAGGGGATTCAGACATCCCTTCTTCTTGGGAGATGCAAGACGAGCCTGCATTCAATTCACTGCAGGGATATCCGGGCTTACTTCGAGTCAGAGCATCTCAGTGTCCATTCCACTTGAGGCCACAAACTCAGGGTCCCTCTCACATACCTGTAGCTGAGACAAGCCTACTCTTGAGGTGCTTATGGATCGTTGATATTCCTCTTGAGTCGAAGAAAGGGACGAAGCTCTCATCTCGAGTTGATTTGTGGTCCACGGACCCATTTCATACTGCTACAGTGACCTCAGGATCCCTCTAGACTTGAGACAGTGATCTTCGGTTTTCTCAGGAGTGCCATCAAGGAAATCAAGGCTCCTTTCATGTTTGATGTGGAACACGGAATTGTTCTGCACGCAATGCAGGGGAATCTGGCCTCATCTCGCGGCGAGGGGGAAGTCTCATGGCTTTTCTCGAGTTGTGGCCGGAACCTGGGGTATATTCTCGAGTTACGACGGGGATGTCCCTTCCATAGATTTGTTGGTTCAGCGACGTCAGGACTCCTGCCTAGGTGCGAGGGACATCTCGTTATTCTCCTCGAGTCTTGGCATGGAAATTGGGAAGTGTCTCCACGTGAGGCGGGAGACCCAGGTTCCCTTTCCACGTGCCACAGGGATCCTGGGACTCAAATCAATTTGCAAGAGGAGTCAGGTGTCGTCTCCCTTGGAAGCATTGATCTTCACGTACCTCTCGAGTTTTCAAAGGATGTGAGGCCTCCGGTCGCAATGAGGCTGAGAACTATGTCTTTCTCTGTGGTCTCCATAGGGGATTCAGACATCCCTTCGTCTTGGGAGGTGGAAGACAAGCCTGCATTAAATTCACTGCAGGGATATCCGGCCTTACTTCGAGTCAGAGCATCTCGGTGTCTATTCCACTTGCCACCACAAACTCAGGGTCCCTCTCACATACTTTTAGCTGAGAGAAGCCTCCTCTTGGGGTGCTTGTTGAAAGTTGGTATTCCTCTTGAGTCGAAGCCAGGGACGAAGCTCTCATCTCGAGTTGATTTGGGTTCCACGGAACCCTTTCATGTTGCTACAGTGACCTCAGGATCCCTCTAGACTTCAGACAGTGATCTTGGGTTTTCTCTGGAGTGCTATCAAGGAAATCGAGGCTCCTTTCAAGTTTGATGTGGAACACGGAATTGCTCTGCACGCAAGGCAGTGGAATTGGGCCTCATCTCGCGGCGAGGGGGATGTCTCATTGTTTTTCTCGAGTTGCGGCCGGAAACTGGGGTATATTCTCGAGTTACGATGAAGAGGGCCCTTCCAGACACATGTTTGTTCAGCCACTTCAGGACACCTGCCTAGGTGTGAGGGACACCTCGGGATTCTCCTCGAGTGTTGGCATGGCTTTTTGGACGCGTTTCCACGTGAGGCGGGAGACCCAGGGTCCCTTTCCACGCGCCACAGGATCCTCGGACTCCTATCCATTTTCAAGAGGAGTCAGGCATCGTCGCCTTCGGAAGAATTGATCTCCGCAGACCTCTCGAGCTTTCAAAGGATGTGAGGCCTCCGGTCGCGATGAGGCGCAGAACTAGGTCTTTCTCTGTGGTCTCCACAGGGGATTCAGACTTCCCTTCGTCTTGGGAGATGCAAGACGGGCCTGCATTCAATTCACTGCAGGGATATCCGGCCTTACTTGGAGTCAGAGCATCTCGGTGTCCATTCCACTTGAGGCCACAACCTCAGGGTCCCTCTCACATACCTGTAGCTGAGAGAAGCCTCCTCTTGAGGTGCTTGTGGAAAGTTGGTATTCCTCTTGAGTCGAAGCCAGGGACTAAGCTCTCATCTTGAGTTGATTTGGGGTCCACGGATCTCTTTCGTGTTTCTCCAGTGACCTCAGGATCCCTCTAGACTTGAGACAGTGATCTTGGGTTTTCTCTGGAGTGCCATCAAGGAAATCAAGGCTCCTTTCACGTTTGATGTGGAACACGGAATTGCTCTGCACGCAGTGCAGCTGAATCGGGCCTCATCTCGCGGCGAGGAGGAAGTCTCATGGTTTTTCTCGAGTTGCGGCCGGAACCTGGGGTATATTCTCGAGTTACGACGGGGAGGGCTCTTCCAGACACGTGTTTGTTCAGCGACGTCAGGACTCCTGCCTAGGTGCGAGGGACACCTCGGGATTCTCATCGAGTCTTGGCATGGCAATTGGGACGCGTCTCCATGTGAGGCGGGAGACCCAGCGTCCCTTTCCACATGCCACAGGGATCCTGGGACTCCTATCCATTTTCAAGAGGAGTCAGGCATCGACTCCTTGGGAAGCATTGATCTCCACGGACCGCTCAAGTTTTAAAAGGTTGTGAGGCCACCGGTCGCGATGAGGCGGAGAACTAGGTCTTTCTCTGTGGTCTCCACAGGGGATTCAGACATCCCTTCGTCTTGGGAGATGCAAGACAAGCCTGCATTCAATTCACTGCAGGGATATCCGGCCTTACTTCGAGTCACAGCATATCGGTGTCCATTCCACTTGAGCCCACAAACTCAGGGTCCCTCTCACATACCTGTAGCTGAGAGAAGCCTCCTCTTGAGGTGCTTGTGGAAAGTTGGTATTCCTCTTGAGTCGAAGCCAGGGACTAAGCTCTCATCTCGAGTTGATTTGGGGTCCACGGAGCCCTTTCGTGTTGCTCCAGTGACCTCAGGATCCCTCTAGACTTGAGACAGTGATGTTGGGTTTTCTCTGGAGTGCCATCAAGGAAATCAATGCTCCTTTCACGTTTGATGTGGAACACGCAATTGCTCTGCACGCAGTGCAGGGGAATCGGGCCTCATCTCGCGGCGAGGGGGAAGTCTCATGGTTTGTCTCGAGGTGCGGCCGGAACCTGGGGTATATTCTCGAGTTACGACAGGGAGGGCCCTTCCAGACACGTGTATGTTCAGCGACGTCAGGACTCCTGCCTAGGTGCGAGGGACACCTCGGGATTCTCCTCGAGTCTTGGCATGGCAACTGGGACGCGTCTCCATCTGAGGCAGGAAACCCAGGGTCCCTTTCCACGTGCCACAGGGATCCTGGGACTCCTATCCATTTTCAAGAGGAGTCAGGCATCCTCTCCCTTGGAAGCAATGATCTCTGCGGACCTCTTGAGTTTTCAAAGGATGTGAGGCCTCCGGTCGCGATGAGGCGGAGAACTAGGTCTTTCTCTGTGGTCTACACAGGGGATTCAGACATCCCTTCGTCTTGGGAGATGCAAGACGAGCCTGCCTTCAATTCACTGCAGGGATATCCGGCCTTACTTCGAGTCAGAGCAACTCGGTGTCCATTCCACTTGAGGCCACAAACTCAGGGTCCCTCTCACATACCTGTAGCTGAGAGAAGCCTCCTCTTGAGGTGCTTGTGGAAAGTTGGTATTCCTCTTGAGTCGAAGCCAGGGACTAAGCTCTCATCTCGAGTTGATTTGCTGTCCACGGATCCCTTACGTGTTGCTCCAGTGACCTCAGGATCCCTCTAGACTTGAGACAGTGATCTTGGGTTTTCTCTGGAGTAAAATCAAGGAAAGCAAGGCTCCTTTCACGTTTGATGTGGAACACGGAATTGCTCTGAACACAGTGCAGGGGAACCGGGCCTCATCTCACGGCCAGGGGGAAGTCTCATGGTTTTTCTCGAGTTGCGGCCGGAACCTGGGGTATATTCTCGAGTTATGAATGGGAGGGCCCTTCCAGACACGTGTTTGTTCAGCGACGTCAAGACTCCTGCCTAGTTGCGAGGGACCCCTCGGGATACTCTCGAGTCTTGGCATGGCAATTGGGACGCGTCTCCACGCGAGGCGGGAGACCCAGGGTCCCTTTCCACGTGCCAGAGGGATCCTGGAACTCCTATCAATTATCAAGAGGAGTCAGGCACCATCTCCTTTGGAAGGATTGATCTCCGCGTACCTATCGAGTTTTCAAACGATGTGAGGCCTCCGGTCGCGATGAGGCGGAGAACTAGGTTTTTCTCTGTGGTCTCCACAGAGGATTCAGACATCCCTTCGTCTTGGGATATGCAAGATGAGCCTGCATTCAATTCACTGCAGGGATATCCGGCCTTACTTCGAGTCAGAGCATCTCGGTGTCCATTACACTTGAGGCCAAAAACTCAGGGTCCCTCTCACATACTTGTAGCTGAGAGGAACATCCTCTTGAGGTGCTTGTGGAAAGTTGATATTCCTCTTGATTTGAAGCCAGGGACTAAGCTCTCATCTGGAGTTGATTTGGGGTCCATGGAGCCCTTTTGTGTTGCTACAGTGACCTCAGGATCCCTCTAGACTTGAGACAGTGATCTTGGGTTTTCTCTGGAGTGCCATCAAGGAAATCAAGGCTCCTTTCAAGTTTGATGTGGAACACGGAATTGCTCTGCATGCAAGGCAGTGGAATCGGGCCTCATCTCGCGACGAGGTGGATGTCTCATTGTTTTTCTCGAGTTGCGGCCGGAACCTGGGGTATATTCTCGAGTGACGACGAGGAAGGCCCTTCCAGACACGTGTGTGTTCAGCAACGACAGAATTCCTGCCTAGTTGCGAGGGACACCTCGGGATTCTCCTCGAGTCTTGGCATGGCAAGGGGGACGCGTCTCCACATGAGGCGGGAGACCCAGGGTCCCTTTCCACATGCCACAGGGATCCTGGGACTCCTTTCAATTATCAAGAGGAGTCAGGCATCGTCTCCTTTGGAAGCATTGATGTCCGCTTACCTCTAGAGTTTTCAAAGGATATGAGGCCTCTGGTCGCGATGGGGCGGAGAACTAGGTCTTTCTCTGTGGTCTCCACAGGGGATTCAGACATCCCTTCGTCTTGGGAGATGCAAGACGAGCCTGCATTCAATTCACTGCAGGGATATCGGGCCTTACTTCGAGTCAGAGCATCTCAGTGTCCATTCCACTTGAGGCCACAAACTCAGGGACCCTCTCACATACTTATATCTGAGAGAAGCCTCCTCTTGTGGTGCTTGTGGAAAGTTGGTATTCCTCTTGAGTCGAAGCCTGGGACGGAGCTCTCATCTGGAGTTGATTTGGGGTCCACGGAGCCCTTTTGTGTGGCTACAGTGACCTCAGGATCCCTCTAGACTTGAGACAGTGTTCCTGGGTTTTCTCTGGAGTGCCATCAAGGAAATCAAGGCTCCTTTCAAGTTTGATGTGGAACACGGAATTGCTCTGCATGCAATGCCAAGGAATCGGGCCTCATCTCGCGGCGAGGGGGAAGTCTCATGGTTTTTCTCGAGTAGCGGCCAAAACCTGGAATATATTCTCGAGTTACGACCGCGATGTCCCTTCCAGACACATGTTTGTTTAGCGACGTCAGGACTCCTGCCTAGTTGCGAGGGACACCTCGGGATTCTCCTCGCGTCTTGCCATGGCAATTGGGACGCGTCTCCACGTGAGGCAGAAGACCCAGATTCACTTCCCACGTGCCACAGGGATACTGGGACTCCAATCAATTTTAAAGAGGAGTCAGGCATCGTCTCCTTTAGAAGCATTGATCTCCGAGTACCTCTCGAGTTTTCAAAGGATGTGAGGCCTCTGGTCGCGATGAGGCGGAGACCTAGGGCTTTCTCTGTGGTCTCCACAGGGGATTCAGACATCCCTTCGTCTTGAGAGATGCAAGACGAGCCTGCATTCAATTCACTGCAGGGATATCCGGCCTTACTTCGAGTCAGAGCATCTCAGTGTCCATTCCACTTGAGGCCACAAACTCAGGGTCCCTCTCACATACCTGTAGCTGAGACAAGCCTACTCTTGAGGTGCTTATGGAACGTTGGTATTCCTCTGAGTCGAAGAAAGGGACGAAGCTCTCATCTCGAGTTGATTTGTGGTCCACGGACCCATTTCATACTGCTACAGTGACCTCAGGATCCCTCTAGACTTGAGACAGTGATCTTGGGTTTTCTCGGGAGTCCCATCAAGGAAATCAAGGCTCCTTTCATGTTTGATTTGGAACACGGAATTGCTCTGCACGCAATGCAGGGTAATCTGGCCTCATCTCGCGGCGAGGGCGAAGTCTCACGGCTTTTCTCGAGTTGCGGCCGGAACCTGGGGTATATTCTCAAGTTACGACGGTCATGTCCCTTCCATACACTTGTTGGTTCAGGGACGTCAGGACTCCTACCTAGGTGCGAGGGACATCTCGTTATTCTCCTCGAGTCTTGGCATGGAAATTGGGAAGTGTCTCCACGTGAGGCGGGAGACCCAGGTTCCCTTTCCACGTGCCACAGGGATCCTGGGACTCCAATCAATTTGCAAGAGGAGTCAGGTGTCGTCTCCCTTGGAAGCATTGATCTCCACGTACCTCTCGAGTTTTCAAAGGATGTGAGGCCTCCGGTCGCGATGAGGCTGAGAACTATTTCTTTCTCTGTGGTCTCCATAGGGGATTCAGACATCCCTTCGTCTTGGGAGGTGGAAGACGAGCCTGCATTAAATTCACTGCAGGGATACCCGGCCTTACTTCGAGTCAGAGCATCTCGGTGTCTATTCCAATTGACGCCACAAACTCAGGGTCCCTCTCACATACTTTTAGCTGAGAGAAGCCTCCTCTTGGGGTGCTTGTTGAAAGTTGGTATTCCTCTTGAGTCGCAGCCAGGGACGAAGCTCTCATCTCGAGTTGATTTGGGGTCCACGAAACCCTTTCATGTTGCTACAGTGACCTCAGGATCCCTCTAGACTTGAGACAGTGATCTTGGGTTTTCTCTAGAGTGCCATCAAGCAAATCAAGGTTCCTTTCATGTTTGATGTGGAGCATGAATTACTCTGCACGCAATGAATGGGACTCGGGCCTCATCTCGAGGCATTGGGGAAGTCTCATGGTTTTTCTCGAGTTGCGGCCGAAACCTGGGGTATATTCTCCAGTTAGGACGGGGAATGCCCTTCCAGACAGGTGTTTTTTCAGCGACGTCAGGACTCCTGCCTAGTTCCGAGGGACACCTCCGGATTCTCTTAGAGTCTTGGCATGGCAATTGGGACGCGTCTCCACGTGAGGCGGGAGAACCAGGGTCCCGTTCCACGTGCCATGGTATCCTGGAACTTCTATCAATTTTCAAGAGGAGTCAGGCATCGTCTCCTTTAGATGCATTGATCTCCGCGTACCTCTCGAATTTTCAAAGAATGTGAGGCCACCTGTTGCGATGAGGCTGAAAACTAAGTCTTTCTCTGTGGTCTACACAGGGGATTCAGGCATACTTTGTCTTGGGAGATGCAAGACGGGCCTGCATTCAATTCACTGCAGGGATATCCGGCCTTACTTCGAGTCATAGCATCTCGGTGTCCATTCCACTTGAGGCCACAATCTCAGGGTCCTCTCACATAGCTGTAGCTGAGAGAAGCCTCCTCTTGAGGTGCTTGTGGAAAGTTGGTATTCCTCTTGAGTCGAAGCCAGGGACTAAGCTCTCATCTCGAGTTGTTTTGGGCCCACGGAGCGCTTTCGTGTTGCTACAGTGACCTCAGGATCCCTCTAAACTTGAGACACTGTTCATGGGTTTTCTCTGGAGTGCCATCACGGAAATCATGGCTCCTTTCATGTTTGATGTGGAACACAGAATTGCTCTGCATGCAATGCACGGGAATCGGGCCTCATCTCGCAGCGAGTGATAAGTCTCATGGTTTTTCTCGAGTTGCGGCCGGAACCTGGGGTATATTCTCGAGTTATGAATGGGAGGGCCCTTCCAGACACGTGTTTGTTCACCGACGTCAGGACTCCTGCCTAGTTGCGAGGGACCCCTCGGGATACTCCTCGAGTCTTGGCATGGCAATTGGGACGCGTCTCCACGCGAGGCGGGAGATCCAGGGTCCCTTTCCAAGTGCCAGAGGGATCCTGGAACTCCTATCAATTATCAAGAGGAGTCAGGCACCATCTCCTTTGGAAGGATTGATCTCCGCGTACCTATCGAGTTTTCAAACGATGTGAGGCCTCCGGTCGCGATGAGGCGGAGAACTAGGTTTTTCTCTGTGGTCTCCACAGAGGATTCAGACATCCCTTCGTCTTGGGATATGCAAGATGAGCCTGCATTCAATTCACTGCAGGGATATCCGGCCTTACTTCGAGTCAGAGCATCTCGGTGTCCATTACACTTGAGGCCAAAAACTCAGGGTCCCTCTCACATACTTGTAGCTGAGAGGAACATCCTCTTGAGGTGCTTGTGGAAAGTTGATATTCCTCTTGATTTGAAGCCAGGGACTAAGCTCTCATCTCGAGTTGATTTGTGGTCCACGGACCCATTTCATACTGCTACAGTGACCTCAGGAACCCTCTAGACTTGAGACAGTGATCTTGGGTTTTCTCGGGAGTGCCATCAAGGAAATCAAGGCTCCTTTCATGTTTGATGTGGAACACGGAATTGCTCTGCACGCAATGCAGGGGAATCTGGCCTCATCTCGCGCCGAGGGGGAAGTCTCACGGCTTTTCTCGAGTTGAGGCCGTAACCTGGGGTATATTCTCGAGTTACGACGGGGATGTCCCTTCCATACACTTGTTGGTTCAGCGACGTCAGGACTCCTGCCTAGGTGCGAGGGACATCTCGTTATTCTCCTCGAGTCTTGGCATGGAAATTAGGAAGTGTCTCCACGTGAGGCGGGAGACCCAGGTTCCCTTTCCACGTGCCACAGGGATCCTGGGACTTCAATCAATTTGCAAGAGGAGTCAGGTGTCGTCTCCCTTGGAAGCATTGATCTCCACGTACCTCTCGAGTTTTCAAAGGATGTGAGGCCTCCGGTCGCGATGAGGCTGAGAACTATGTCTTTCTCTGTGGTCTCCATAGGGGATTCAGACATCCCTTCGTCTTGGGAGGTGGAAGACGAGCCTGCATTAAATTCACTGCAGGGATACCCGGCCTTACTTCGAGTCAGAGCATCTCGGTGTCTATTCCAATTGACGCCACAAACTCAGGGTCCCTCTCACATACTTTTAGCTGAGAGAAGCCTCCTCTTGGGGTGCTTGTTGAAAGTTGGTATTCCTCTTGAGTCGCAGCCAGGGACGAAGCTCTCACCTCGAGTTGATTTGGGGTCCATGGAACACTTTCATGTTGCTACAGTGACCTCAGGATCCCTCTAGACTTGAGACAGTGATCTTGGGTTTTCTCTAGAGTGCCATCAAGCAAATCAAGGTTCCTTTCATGTTTGATGTGGAGCATGAATTACTCTGCACGCAATGAATGGGACTCGGGCCTCATCTCGCGGCGTCGGGGAAGTCTCGTGTTTTTTCTCGAGTTGCGGCCGAAACCTGGGGTATAGTCTCGAGTTAGGACGGGGAATGCCCTTCCAGACACGTGTTTTTTCAGCGACGTCAGGACTCCTGCCTAGTTCCGAGGGACACCTCCGGATTCTCTTAGAGTCTTGGCATGGCAATTGGGACGCGTCTCCACGTGAGGCGGGAGAACCAGGGTCCCGTTCCATGTGCCATGGTATCCTGGAACTTCTATCAATTTTCAAGAGGAGTCAGGCATCGTCTCCTTTAGATGCATTGATCTCCGCGTACCTCTCGAGTTTTCAAAGGATGTGAGGCCACCTGTTGCGATGAGGCTGAAAACTAAGTCTTTCTCTGTGGTCTACACAGGGGATTCAGACATACTTTGTCTTGGGAGATGCAAGACGAGCCTGCATTCAATTCACTGCAGGGATATCCGGCCTTACTTCGAGTCATAGCATATCGGTGTCCATTCCACTTGAGGCCACAATCTCAGGGTCCCTCTCACATAGCTGTAGCTGAGAGAAGCCTCCTCTTGAGGTGCTTGTGGAAAGTTGGTATTCCTCTTGAGTCGAAGACAGGGACTAAGCTCTCATCTCGAGTTGTTTTGGGCCCACGGAGCGCTTTCGTGTTGCTACAGTGACCTCAGGATCCCTCTAAACTTGAGACATGTTCATGGGTTTTCTCTGGAGTGCCATCAAGGAAATCACGGCTCCTTTCATGTTTGATGTGGAACACGAAATTGCTCTGCACGCAATGCTGTGGAATCGGGCCTCATCTCGCGGCGAGGGGGAAGTCTCATGGTTTTTCTCGAGTTGCGGCCGGAACCTGGGGTATATTCTCGAGTTACGATGGGGAGGGCCCTTCCAGACACTTGTTTGTTCAGTGACGTCAGGACTCCTGCCTAGTTGCGAGGGACACCTCAGGATTCTCCTCGAGTCATGGCATGGTAATTGGGACGCGTCTCCACGTGAGGCGGGAGACCCAGGGTCCCTTTCCACGTGCCACTGGGATCCTGGGACTCCTATCAATTTTAAGAGGAGTCAGGCATTGTCTCCTTTGGAAGCATTGATCTCCGTGTATTTCTCGAGTTTACAGAGGATGAGAGGCCTCTGGTCGCGATGAGGCGGAGAACTAGGTCTTTCTCTGTGGTATCCACAGGGGATTCAGACATCCCTTCTTTTTCGGAGATGCAAGTCGAGCCTGCATTCAATTCACTGCAGGGATAACCGGCCTTACTTCGAGTCAGAGCATCTCGGTGTCCATTCCACTTGAGGCCACAAACTCAGGGTACCTCTCACATACCTATAGTAGAGAGAAGCCTCCTCTTGAGGTGCTTGTGGAAAGTTGGTATTCCTCTTGATTCGAGGCCAGGGATGGAGCTCTCATCTCGAGTTGATTTGGGGTCCACGGAGCCCTTTCGTTTTGCTACAGTGACCTCAGGATCCCTCTAGACTTGAGACAGTGTTCTTGCGTTTTCTCTGGAGTGCCATCAAGGAAATCAAGGCTCCTTTCATGTTTGATGTGGAACACGGAATTGCTCTGCACGCAGTGCAGGGGAATCGGGCCTCATCTCGCGGCGAGGGGGAAGTCTTATGGTTTTTCTCGAGGTGCGGCCCGAACCTGGGGTATATTCTCGAGTTACGCCGGGGAAGGCCCTTCCAGATTCGTGTTTGTTCAGCGACGTCAGGACTCCTGCCTAGGTGCGAGGGACACCTCGGGATTCTCCTCGAGTCTTGGCATGGCAATTGGGACACGTCTCCACGTGAGGCGGTAGACACAGGGTCCCTTTCCAAGAGCCACTGGTATTCTGGGATTCCTATCAATTTCAAGAGGAGTCAGGCATCGTCTTCTTTGGAAGCATTGATCTCCGAGTACCTCTCGAGTTTTCAAAGAATGTGAGGCTACCGGTCACAAGGAGGCGGAGACTAGGCCTTTCTCTGTGGTCTCCAGAGGTGATTGAGACATCCCTTCGTCTTGCGAGATGCAAGACGAGCCTGCATTCAATTCACTGCAGGGATATCAGGCCTTACTTCGAGTCAGAGCATCTCGGTGTCCATTCCATGTGAGGCCACAAACTCAGGGTCCCTCTCACATACCTGTAGCTGAGAGAAGCCTCCTCTTGAGGTGCTTGTGGAAAGTTGGTATTCCTCTCGAGTCGAAGCCAGGGACTAAGCTCTCATCTCGAGTTGATTTGGGGTCCACGGATCCCTTTCGTGTTGCTACAGTGACGTCAGGATCCCTCTAGACTTGAGACAGTGTTCTTGTGTTTTCTCTGTAGTGCCATCAAGGAAATCAAGGCTCCTTTCATGTTTGATGTCGAACACGGAATTGCTCTGCCACAAAATGCAGGGGAATCGGGCCTCATCTCGCGGCGAGGGGTAAGTCTCATGGTATTTCTCGAGTTGCGGCCGGATCCTGGGGTATATTCTCGAGTTAAGACCGGGAGGGCCCTTCCAGACACGTGTTTGTTCAGCGACGTCAGGACTCCTGCCTAGTTGGGTGGGACACCTCAAGATTCTCCTCGAGTCTTGGCATGGCAATTTGGACGCGTCTCCACGTGAGGGGGGAGACACAGCTTCCCTTGAAAGGTGCGACACGCATCCTGGGACTCCTATCAATTTTCAAGAGGAGTCAGGCATCGTCTCCTGTGGAAGCATTGATCTCCGCGTAACTCTCGAGTTTTCAAAGGATGTGAGGCCTCCGGTCGCCATGAGGTGGAGAACTAGGTCTTTTTGTGTGGTCTCCACAGGGGATTCAGACATCCCTTCCTCTTGGGAGATGCAAGACGAGCCTGGATTCAATTCACTGCAGGGATATCCAGCCTTACTTTGAGTCACTGCATCTCGGTGTCCTTTCCACTTGGGGCCACAAACTCAGGGTGCCTCTCACATACCTAGGGCAGAGAAGCCTCCTCTTGAGGTGCTTGTGGAAAGTTGGTATACCTCTTGAGTCGAAGCCAGAGACGAAGCTCTCATCTCAAGATGATTTGGGGTCCACGGAGCCCTTTCGTGTTGCTACAGTGACCTCAGGATCCCTCTAGACTTGAGACAGTGTTCTTGTGTTTTCTCTGGAGTGCCATCAAGGAAATCAAGGCTCCTTTCATGTTTGATGTGGACCACGGAATTGCTCTGCATGAAAAGCAGGGGAATCGGGCATAATCTCGCAGCGAGGGAGAAGTCTCATTGTTTTTCCCGAGTTGCGGCCGGAACCTGGGGTATATTCTCGAGTTACGCCGGGGAAGGCCCTTCCAGATTCGTGTTTGTTCAGCGACGTCAGGACTCCTGGCTAGGTGCGAGGGACACCTCGGGATTCTCCTCGAGTCTTGGCATGGCAATTGGGACACGTCTCCACGTGAGGCGGTAGACACAGGGTCCCTTTCCAAGAGCCACTGGTATTCTGGGATTCCTATCAATTGCAAGAGGAGTCAGGCATCGTCTTCTTTGGAAGCATTGATCTCCGAGTACCTCTCGAGTTTTCAAAGAATGTGAGGCTACCGGTCACAAGGAGGCGGAGACTAGGCCTTTCTCTGTGGTCTCCAGAGGGGATTGAGACATCCCTTCGTCTTGGGAGATGCAAGACGAGCCTGCATTCAATTCACTGCAGGGATATCCGGCCTTACTTCGAGTCAGAGCATCTCGGTGTCCATTCCATGTGAGGCCACAAACTCAGGGTCCCTCTCACATACCTGTAGCTGAGAGAAGCCTCCTCTTGAGGTGCTTGTGGAAAGTTGGTATTCCTCTCGAGTCGAAGCCAGGGACTAAGCTCTCATCTCGAGTTGATTTGGGGTCCACGGATCCCTTTCGTGTTGCTACAGTGACGTCAGGATCCCTCTAGACATGAGACAGTGTTCTTGTGTTTTCTCTGTAGTGCCATCAAGGAAATCAAGGCTCCTTTCATGTTTGATGTCGAACACGGAATTGCTCTGCCACAAAATGCAGGGGAATCGGGCCTCATCTCGCGGCGAGGGGTAAGTCTCATGGTATTTCTCGAGTTGCGGCCGGAACCTGGGGTATATTCTCGAGTTAAGACCGGGAGGGCCCTTCCAGACACGTGTTTGTTCAGCGACGTCAGGACTCCTGCCTAGTTGGGAGGGACACCTCAAGATTCTCCTCGAGTCTTGGCATGGCAATTTGGACGCGTCTCCACGTGAGGGGGGAGACACAGCTTCCCTTGAAACGTGCGACACGCATCCTGGGACTCCTATCAATTTTCAAGAAGAGTCAGGCATCGTCTCCTGTGGAAGCATTGATCTCCGCTTACCTCTCGAGTTTTGAAAGGATGTGAGGCCTCCGGTCGCGATGAGGCGGAGAACTAGGTCTTTTTGTGTGGTCTCCACAGGGGATTCAGACATCCCTTCCTCTTGGGAGATGCAAGACGAGCCTGGATTCAATTCACTGCAGGGATATCCAGCCTTACTTTGAGTCACTGCATCTCGGTGTCCTTTCCACTTGGGGCCACAAACTCAGGGTGCCTCTCACATACCTAGGGCAGAGAAGCCTCCTCTTGAGGTGCTTGTGGAAAGTTGGTATACCTCTTGAGTCGAAGCCAGAGACGAAGCTCTCATCTCAAGATGATTTGGGGTCCACGGAGCCCTTTCGTGTTGCTACAGTGACCTCAGGATCCCTCTAGACTTGAAAAAGTGAACTTGGGTTTTCTCTGGAGTGCCATCAATGAAATCAAGGCTCCTTTCATGTTTGATGTGGAACACGGAATTGCTCTGCACGCAATGCAGGGGAATCGGGCCTCATCTCGCGGCGAGGCGGAAGTCTCATGGTTTTTCTCGAGTTCCGGCCGGAACCTGGGGTATATTCTCGAGTTACGACGGGGAGGGCCCTTCCAGACACGTGTTTGTTCAGCGACGTCAGGACTCCTGCCTAGGTGCGAGGGACACCTTGGGATTCTCCTCGAGTCTTGGCATGGCAATTGGAACGCGTCTCCATGTGAAACGGGAGACCCAGGGTCCCTTTCCACGTGCCACACGGATCCTGGGACTCCAATCAATATTCAATAGGAGTCAGGCATCGTCTCCTTTGGAAGCATTGATCTTCGCATACCACTCGAGTTTTCAAAGGAGGTGAGGCCTCCGGTCGGGATGAGGCGGAGAACTAAGTCTTTCTCTGTGGTCTCCGCAGGGGATTCAGACATCCCTTCGTCTTGGGAGATGCAAGACGAGCCTGCATTCAATTCAATGCAGGGATATCTGTCCTTACTTCAAGTCAGAGCATCTCGGTGTCCATTCCACTTGAGGCCACAAACGCACGGTCCCTCTCACATACGTATAGCTGAGAGAAGCCTCCTCTTGAGGTGCTTGTGGAAAGTTGGTATTCTTCTTGAGTCGAAGCAAGGGACTAAGCTCTCATCTCGAGTTGATTTGGGGTCCACGGATCCCTTTCGTGTTGCTCCAGTGACCTCAGGATCCCTCTAGACTTGAGACAGTGTTCTTGTGTTTTCTCTGGAGTGCCATCAAGGAAATCAAGGCTCCTTTCATGTTTGATGTGGACCACGGAATTGCTCTGCATGAAAAGCACGGGAATCGGGCATAATCTCGCAGCGAGGGAGAAGTCTCATGGTTTTTCTCGAGTTGCGGCCGGAACCTGGGGTATATTCTCGAGTTACGCCGGGGAAGGCCCTTCCAGATTCGTGTTTGTTCAGTGACGTCAGGACTCCTGCCTAGGTGCGAGGGACACCTCGGGATTCTCCTCGAGTCTTGGCATGGCAATTGGAACGCGTCTCCACGTGAGGCGGTAGACACAGGGACCCTTTCCAAGAGCCACTGGTATCCTGGGATTCCTATCAATTTCAAGAGGAGTCAGGCATCGTCTTCTTTGGAATCATTGATCTCCGAGTACCTCTCGAGTTTTCAAAGAATGTGAGGCTACCAGTCGCAATGAGGCGGAGACTAGGCCTTTCTCTGTGGTCTCCAAGGGGGATTGAGACATCCCTTCGTCTTGGGAGATGCAAGACGAGCCTGCATTCAATTCACTGCAGGGATATCAGGCCTTGCTTCGAGTCAGAGCATCTCGGTGTCCATTCCATGTGAGGCCACAAATTCAGGGTCCCTCTCACATACCTGTAGCTGAGAGAAGCCTCCTCTTGAGGTGCTTGTGGAAAGTTGGTATTCCTCTCGAGTCGAAGCCAGGGACTAAGCTCTCATCTCGAGTTGATTTGGGGTCCACGGATCCCTTTCGTGTTGCTACAGTTACGTCAGGATCCCTCTAGACTTGAGACAGTGTTCTTGTGTTTTCTCTGTAGTGCCATCAAGGAAATCAAGGCTCCTTTCATGTTTGATGTCGAACACGGAATTGCTCTGCACAAAATGCAGGGGAATTGGGCCTCATCTCGCGGCGAGGTGTAAGTCTCATGGTTTTTCTCGAGTTGCGGCCGGAACCTGGGGTATATTCTCGAGTTAAGACCAGGAGGGCCCTTCCAGACACGTGTTTCTTCAGCGACGTCAGGACTCCTGCGTAGTTGCGAGGGACACCTCGGGATTCTCCTCGAGTCTTGGCATAGCCAATGGGACTCGTCTCCACGTGAGGCGGAAGACCCAGGGTCCCTTTCCATGTGCGACGGGGATCTTGGAACTCCTATCAATTTTCAAGAGTAGTCAGGCATCGTCTCCTTTGGAAGCATTGATCTCCGCGGACCTCTCGAATTTTCAAAGGATGTGAGGGCTCCGGTCACAATGAGGCGGAGAACTAGGTCTTTCTCTGTGGTCTCCACAGGAGATTCAGTCATCCCTCTAGTCTTAGGAGAAGCAAGAGGAGCCTGCATTCAATTCACTAGAGGGATATCCGGCCTTTCTTTGAGTCAATGCATCTCGGTGTCCATTCCACTTGAGGCCACAAACTCAGGGACCCTCTCACATACCTAGAGCTGAGAGAAGCCTCCTCTTGAGGTGCTTGTGGAAAGTTGGTATTCCTCTTGAGTCGAAGCCACTGATGAAGCTCTCCTCTCGAGCTGATTTGGTGTCCACGGAGCCCTTTCGTGTTGCTACAGTGACCTCATGATCCCTCTAGACATGAGCCAGTGTTCTTGAGTTTTCTCTGGAGTGACATCAAGGAAATCAAGGCTCCTTTCATGTTTGATGTGGAACACCGAATTGCTCTGCACGCAGTGCAGGGGAATCGGGCCTCATCTCGCGGCGAGGGGAAAGTCTCATGGTTTTTCTCGAGTTGCGGCCGGAACCTGGGGTATATTCTCGAGTTACGACGGTGATGTCCCTTCCAGACACGTGTTTGTTCAGCGACGGCAGGACTCCTGCCTAGTTGCGAGAGACTCCTCGGGACTCTCCTCTAGTCTTGGCATGGCAATTGGGACGCGTCTCCACGTCAGGCGGAAGACCCAGGTTCCCTTTCCACGTGCCACAGGGATATTGGGATTCCAATCAATTTTCAAGAGTAGTCAGACGTCGTCTCCTTTGGCATCATTGATCTCCGCGGACCTCTGGAGTTTTCAAAGGATGGGAAGCCTCCGGTCGCGATGAGGCGAAGAACTAGGTCTTTCTCTGTGGTCTCCACAGGGGATTCACACATCCCTTCATCTTGGGAGATGCAAGATGAGCCTGCATTCAATTCACTGCAGGGATATCTGGCCTTACTTCAAGTCAGAGCATCTCGGTGTCCATTCCACTTGAGGCCACAAACTCACGGTCCCTCTCACATACGTATAGCTGAGAGAAGCCTCCTCTTGAGGTGCTTGTGGAAAGTTGGTATTCCTCTTGAGTCGAAGCCAGGGACTAACTCTCATCTCGAGTTGATTTGAGGTCCACGGAGCCCTTTCGTGTTGCTACAGTTTCCTCAGGATCCCTCTAGATTTGAGACAGTGTTCTTGTGTTTTCTCTGGAGTGCCATCAAGGAAATCAAGGCTCCTTTCATGTTTGATGTGGACCACGGAATTGCTCTGCATGAAAGGCAGGGGAAACGGGCATAATCTCACAGCGAGGGGAAAGTCTCATGGTTTTTCTCGAGTTCCGGCCGGAACCTGGGGTATATTTTCGAGTTACGATGGGGAGGGCCCTTCCAGACACGTGTTTGTTCAGTGACGTCAGGACTCCTGTCTGTTTGCGAGGGACACCTCAGGATTATCCTCGAGTCTTTGCATTGCAATTGCTACGCGTCTCCACGTGAGGCGGGAGACCCAGTGTCCCTTTCCACGTGCCCAGGGATCCTGGGACACCAATCGATTTTTAAGAGGAGTCAGGCATCCTCTCCTTTGGAAGCATTGATCTCTGCATACCTCTAGCGTTTTCAAAAGATGTGAGGCCTCTGGTCGCGATGAGGCCGAGAACTAGGTCTTTCTCTGTGGTCTCCACAGGGGATTTAGCCATCCCTTCGTCTTGGGAGATGCAAGACGAGCCTGCATTCAATTCACTGCAGGGATATCCGGTCTTACTTCGAGTCAGAGCATCTCGGTGTCCATTCCACTTGAGGCCACAAACTCAGGGGCCCTCTCATATACCTATAGCTGAGAGAAGCCTCCTCTTGAGGTGCTTGTGGAAAGTTGGTATTCCTCTTGAGTCGAAGCCAGGGACGAAGCTCTCATCTCGAGGTGATTTGGGGTCCACGGAGCCCTTTCCTGTTGCTACAGTGACCTCAGGATCCCTCTAGACTTGAGACAGTGTTGTTGGGTTTTCTCTGGAGAGCCATGAAGGAAATCAAGGCTCCTTTCATGTTTGATGTGAACCACGGAATTGCTCTGCACGCAATGCAGGGGAATCGGGCCTAATCTCGCGGCGAGGGGGAAGTCTCATGGTTTTTCTCGAATTGCGGCCGTAACCTGGGGTATATTCTTGAGTGACGACTGGGAGGGCCCTTCCACACACGTGTTTGTTCAGCGACATCAGGCCTCCTGGCTAGGTGCGAGGGACACCTCGGGATTCTCCTCGAGTCTTGGCATGGCAATTGGGACGCGTCTCCACGTGAGGCGGGAGACCCAGGGTCCCTTTCCACGTGCCACAGGGATCCTGGGACTCCTATCAATTTTCAAGAGGAGTCAGGCATCGTCTCCTTTGGAAGCATTGATATCCGCGTACCTCTCGAGTTTTTAAAGGAGGTGAGGCCTCCGGTCGCAATGAGGTGGAGAACTAGGTCTTTCTATGTGGTGTCCACAGGGGATTCAGACAACCCTTCGTCTTGGGAGATGCAAGACGAGCCTGCATTCAATTCACTGCAGGGATATCTGGCCTTACTTCGAGTCAGAGCATCTCGGTGTCCATTCCACTTGAGGCCACAAACTCAGGGTCCCTCTCACATACCTATAACTGAGAGAAGCCTCCTCTTGAGGTGCTTGTGCAAAGTTCGTATTCCTCTTGAGTCGAAGCCAGGGACTAAGCTCTCATCTCGAGTTGATTTGGGGTCCTCGGAGCCCTTTCATGTTGCTACAGTGACCTCAGGATCCCTCTAGACTTGAGACAGTGTTCTTGGGTTTTCTCTGGAGTGCCATCAAGGAAATCAAGGCTCTTTTCATGTTTGATGTGCAACACGGAGTTGCTCTGCACGGAATGCAGCGGAATCGGGTCTCATCTCGCAGCGAAGCGGAAGTCTCATGGGTTTTCTCGAGTTGCGGCCGGAACCTGGGGTATATTCTCGAGTTACGACGGGGAGGGCCCTTCCAGACACGTGTTTGTTCAGCGAAGTCAGGACTCCTGCCTAGTTGCGAGGCACACCTCGGGATTTTCCTCGAATCTTGGCATGGCAATTGGGACTCATCTCCACGTGAGGCGGGAGACCCAGTGTCCCTTTCCACGTGCCACAGGGATCCTGGGACTCCTATCAATTTTCAAGAGGAGTCAGGCATCGTCTCCTTTGGAAGCATTGATCTCCGCCTACCTCTCGAGTTTTCAAAGGATGTGAGGCCTCCGGTCGCGATGAGGCGGAGAACTAGGCCTTTCTCTGTGGTCTCCACAGGGGCTTCAGACATCCCTTCATCTTGGGAGATGCAAGACGAGCCTGCATTCAATTCACTGCAGGGATATCCGGCCTTACTTCGAGTCAGAGCATCTCAGTGTCCATTACACTTGAGGCCACAAACTCAGGGTCCCTCTCACATACCTATAGCTGAGAGAAGCCTCCTCTTGAGGTGCTTGTGGAAAGTTGGTATTCCTCTTGAGTCGAAGCCAGGGACGAAGCTCTCATCTCGAGTTGATTTGGGGTCCACGGAGACCTTTCGTTTTGCTACAGTGACCTCAGGATCCCTCTAGACTTGAGACAGTGTTCTTGGGTTTTCTCTGGAGTGCCATCAAGGAAATCAAGGCTCCTTTCAAGTTTGATGTGCAACACGGAATTGCTCTGCACGCAATGCAGGGGAATCGGGTCTCATCTCGCAGCGAGGGGGAAGTCTCATGGTTTTTCTCGAGTTGCGTCCAGAACTTGGGGTATATTCTCGAGTTACGATGGGGAGGGCCCTTCCAGACACGTGTTTGTTCAGCAACGTCAGCACTCCTGCCTAGTTGCGAGGGACACCTCGGGATTCTCCTCGAGTCTTTCCATGGCAATTGGGACGCATCTCCACGTGAGGCGGGAGACCCAGGGTCCCTTTCCACGTGCCATAGGGATCCTGGGACTCCTATCAAATTTCTGGTGGAGTCAGGCATCGCCTCCTTTTGAAGCATTGATCTCCGCATACCCCTTGAATTTTCATAGTATGTGAGGCCTCCGGTCGCGATGACGCAGGGAACTACTTCTTTCTCCGTGGTCTCCACAGGATATTCAGACATCCCTTCCTCTTCGGAGATGCAAGACGAGCCTGCATTCACGTCACTGCAGGGATATCCGGCCTTATTTCGTGTTAGGGCATCTCGGTGTCCATTCCACTTGAAGCCGCAAACTCAGGTTCCTTCTCACATACCTGTAGCTGAGAGAAGCTCCTGTTGCTGTGCTTGTGGAAAGTTCGCATTCCTCTAGAGTTGAAGCCAGGGGCTAAACTCTCATCTCGAGTTGATTTCAGGTACACGGAGCACTTTCGTGTTGCTACAGTGACCTCAGGATCCCTCTAGACTTAAGAGAGTGTTCTTGGGGTTTCTGGAGTGCCATCAAGTAAATCAAGTCTCCTTTCGTGTTTGACGTGGAACATGAAATTGCTCTTGCCGCAGTGCAGCGATATCGGGCCTCATCTTGCAGCGAGGGGAAAGTCTCATGATTTTTCTTGAGTAGCGACGGGAACCTGGGGTATATTCTCGAGTTACGATGGGGATGGCCCTTCAAAACATGTGTTTGTTCAGCGACATCAGGACTTCTGCCTAGTTGCAAGGGACACCTCAGTATTCTCCTTGAGGCTTGAAATGACAATAGGAACAGCCTTCGAGATGAGACGGCCGACCCAGGGTCCCTTTCCTGTTGCTACTGGGATACTGGGATTCCTGTCAATTTTCAAGAGAAGTCAGGCATCGTCTCCTTTTGAATCATTGAACTCCGCGTTCCTCTCAAGTTGCTGCTACCAGGGACTGAGGTCATTGTGTGAGGCAGGCTTGGTTCTCCTTTCTTTAACATTCTCTTTAGGACAAAACTGCTTAGTCTTCTTCCCCTTTCTTGAGATATGGATCGTCTCCTGACCTGTGACTAACATTACCCCTTGTTTTCTTGGTAACGGTTGCTGTACCTTTGGTTTTCTGATCTCTATCATTCCCGAAAGAAGTTTCTTTTACTGTAGCCTGTATATACTCAGAGAAAATCATTAAAGCACCTTTGCTCCATCAGAGCTTAGGTCCCTGGGTCTTTTTTGTGTCTCTCTTTTTCTTTCTCTCTCTCTCTCTCTCTCTTTTTCTAGCTGACTTTCTGGAGCGTGGAGATGCGTCATGCTCACTTTTCTGCACGGGTTTCTAAGACCCCCTCGAGAGGGCGCCTGGTGCCTTCATGAGGGATGCAAGTCCTGTGTCAAGGACTTAATTGGTCCTCTGCATAAATCAAGGGATATCAGGCACGTTCTCTCTTTTTCTTTCTTATCGTCAACTCCGTACCACAAGGTTCCCATCCATTAAACAACCCCAACACCCAGGTTCCCGTCGGAACTTGAGAAAACCCATGAGACTTCCACCTCGCCGCGAGATGAGCCCCAATTCCCCTGCATTGCGTGCAGAGCAATTCTGTGTTCCACATCAAACAAGAAAGGAGCCTTGACTTCCTTTAGGAAACTCCAGAGAGTCCCTGAGAACACCGTCCCAAGTCTGGAGGAACACCAAGTTCAGTACAGCAACTCGAGAAAAGCTCCGTGTACCCGAAATCATCTCGAAATGAGAGCTGATTCCCTGGCTTCAGCTCAAGAGGAATGCCAACTTTCCACAAGCACCTCAAGAGGAGGCTTCTCTCAGCTATAGGTATGTGAGAGGGACCCTGAGTTGACTGGTTCAAGTGGAATGGACACCGAGATGCCCTGACTCGAAATAAGGCTGGATCTCCCTGCAGTGACTTGAATGCAGGCTCATCTTTCATCTTACAAGATGAAGGGATGCCTGAATCCCCTGTGGAGACCCTAGAGAATGCCCTAGTTCCACGACTCATCTCGTCAGGAGGCCTCACACCCCTTTGACAACTCGAGAGGAACGCTGAGTTCAATGCTTCAAAAGGAGACAAAGCCTGACTCCTCTTGAAAATTGATAGTAATCCCAATATCCCTGTGGCCACTGGAAAGGGACCCTGGGTCTCCTGCCTCCCCTCAAGATGCGTCCCTATTGCCCTTCCATGCCTCGAGGTTAATCCTGAGTTGTCCCTCACAACTAGACAGGAGTCCTGACATCGCTGAACAAACACGAGTTTGAAGGGTCATCCCTGTCGTAACTCATGATTATACCCCAGGTTTCCACCAAAAATCAAGAAAAACCGTGAGTCATCCCACTCATCACGAGATGAGGCAATATTCCCTTACATTGCATGCAGAGCAATTCTGTGTTCCCCATCAAACATGAAAGGAGCCTTGGCTTCCTTGATGGAATTCCATAGAGTCCTCAAGAGCAATGTCACAAGTCTAGAGGGACTCTGAGGTCATCGCAGCCAGATGAAAAAGCTCCGTGTACCCCAACTCAACTCGAGATGAGAACTGATTCCCTGGCTTCGACTCAAGAGGAATACCAACTTTCCACAAGCACCTCAAGAGGAGGCTTCTCTCAGCTATAGGTACATCAGAGGGACCCTGAGTTTGCTGCCTCAAGTGGATGGACACCGAGATGCCCTGACTAGAATTAAGGCAGGATTTCCCTGCAGTGACTTGAATGCAGGCTCGTCTTTCATCTCCCAAGATGAAGGGATGTCTGAATCCCCTGTGGAGACCCTAGAGAAAGCCATAGTTCCCCGCCTCATCTCGATAGGAGGCCTCACATCCCTTTGACAACTCAAGAGGAACATGGAGTTCAATGCTACAAGAGGAGACAATGCCTGACTCCTCTTGAAAATTGATAGGAATCCCAATATCCCTGTGGCAACTGGAAAGGGGTCCTGGGTCTCCTGCCTCACCTCGAGAGGCGTACCAATTGCCCTGTCAAGCCTCAAGGAGAATCCCGAGGTGTCCCATGCAATTAGCCAGGAGTCCTGACGTCGCTGAACAAACACGAGTTTTGAAGGGCCATCCTCGTCGTAACTCGAGAATATACCCCAGGTTTCCGGGAATGTTTGACAGAAGGATTCCTACGTGCTGTCTCTCATGAGTTCTTTGTCCCCTTTCAAGTGGAACAGCACGCTGCTCCCAGGGACTGAGGTCAGTGTCTGAGGCAGGCTTGGGTCTCCTTTCATAAACATTCTCTTTAGGACAAAACTGCTTAGTCTCGTTCCCCTTTCTTGAGATATGGATTGTCTGCTGACCTTGTGACTAACATTACCCCTTGTTCTCTTGGTAACGGTTGCTGTACATTTGGTTTTCTGATCTCTATCACTCCCGAAAGAAGTTTCTTGTACTGTAGTCTGTATATACTCATAGAAAAATCATTAAAGCACGTTTGCTCCATCAGAGCTTAGGTCCCCAGGTCTCTTTTGTCTCTCTCTCTCTTTTTCTCTCTCTCTCTCTCTTTTTCTGGCTGACTCTCTGTAGTGTGGAGACCTGTCGTGCTCACTTTTCTGCCCTGGCTTCTAAGACCCCCTCGAGAGGGCGCCTGGTGCCTTCATGAGTGATGCAAGTCCTGTGTCAAGGACTTTATGGGTCCTCTGCGTAAACCTAGGGATATCAGCATCTTTCTCTCTTTTACTTTCTTATCGTTGACTCTGTATCACATGGTTCTGGTCCATTAAGGGACCCCAACAAATGTCGCCAAGGAACAGGGACACTGGTATACGTGGCATATCGGGTGGAGTGACTCACGGACCTATTGAGGTCGATAAGTACTAAGGCATGGGTTAAAAGGCTGGCCAGCCCCATTATTTTTCTCCTTTACCCTACCATTTGTTTAAATTTCAGGGACTTCTGGTTTCACACCAATGAATAAAGGATGGCCTTCAAACAGTAGTTGAACATAATCCTTAGTTTCCTGATAAATGCAGTTTTGATTTATAAACTTGGCTCCGGGTCAAAGAAAATGTTAAATGAACAGCCACACAATGAAAAAATATTCCAATTGATCTCTAGCCCCTATGGGCTCTTATTAAAGCTGTAATTCTGCCACTTCAGGGTACATTCTAGCCCTTCCAATATTCAGCAACAGACAAAACACTTATTACATAAATATAAAGTAAATGATTAAACTTTACAAGAGGCCCAATTAAAACAATACAAAATATCTCAGAATTTTCTTACTAGTCCTGCCCTGGCTGCTCCAAATGCTTCTCCTCTGCCAACAGTCGCAACTCCAAAAGTCTCTGCCTTGTTAGAACTTAATGAGAGTTATGCTAATTGTTAAGCTAGATTAGAAGCTGCTATTTCCCATACTGTAATTGGAGAAGAAACCAAAAAACAGCTAGACAAATTACTTGCTCATGAGAATGCAAATCAGAAATGTCAAAGAGCTATAGCTGCAATTTGTGAGCCTAGGACTATTATTGATTATTTAAAGGCTTGTCAAAATCTAGGATCAAAAACTTAAAAGATGCAAATACTAGCTGAAACAATGGCTACTACCTTTTATAAAGAGAAATGAAGGATGCTTTACATGTGGAGATAAAAACTATTTAAAAAGGGACTTCCCTAAGAAGGCTAATAAAAAAAACTCCAAAAATTTGCCCTTGCTGCCACAGAGGAATGCACTGGGCCAAAGACAGTAAATTTAAATTTGATATTGAAGGAAAACCCATTCCAAGAAACTCCAAACAGGGGACCTCCCAGGTCCCCTACAACAAAAACCAGGGGCAAACTCTATCTTTTCCCTCAAACCCTCAATGCCCAGCAGTGCTGCCATTAATATACCAGCCCTAAATGATTGTTTCCTTTACCCTTAAGCAGTCCCTTCTAGAGTACCTACTGGGCTTTTTGGACCCCTGCCCCCACAAACCTTCAGTCTTTCACTTGGCTGATCTAATTTGGCTTCTAAAGGAATTACTGTTCACTCTGGAATAATTGATTCAAATTATAAAGGAGAAATTCAAATTATGATGTCAGCTCAGATTCTATGGCAATTCAAAAGGGGGGACAAAATTGCTCAATTACTTCTTTTGCCTTACATTTCTATTAACTCCTCTAATAATGTACAGAGAGGCAGATTTGATAATACAGATCAAAAACAATCCTTATGGACATCATTGGTATTTAAATATGTCTGACCAAATATAAATATCAAAATTAATGGTAAAAGATTTTCTGGTCTCCTCGGCACTGGATCTAATATTATTATTATTTCCAAACACTTGTGGCCCATATCCTGACCTATACAAAAGGTCTCTTGCCAAATTGCAGGAATTTCTCAAACCAAAGTACGAGAAATTTATCAAAATATTCAAATCTACCCATATGATAGACCAAAAGGCCAACCTACAACATTAAGACCTTATGTGATAGATGCACCCCTTAATCTAATAGGAAGGGACTTACTCATGCAATGGCAAACTCAGCTATACATTCCACATTTTTCCTAGGGGCCACTGCTCATTTAACAAACAAACAATTATTAAAGTAACTGAGAAAAATTATGAGCCTATTTAGACAAAGCAATGGCCCCTTACGAAAGAAAAATTACAAGCTACTAAAGAACTTATAAACACACAATTAAAATGGAAACATATTGAAGAATCTTGCTCTTTTTGGAACTCTCCTATTTTTGTTATAAAAAGGAAATATAACAAATGGTGTCTCTTAACAGAGTTTGAAAAAGTTAATTCTTTTATGAAACCTATGGGTGCATTGCAACCAGAGATCCCATCATCTATTACTATTCCTCAAAATTAGCACATTATTATTACTGATTCACAAGATTGCTTTTTTAATATACCTTTACACCCTTTAGACCAGGAGAGTTTAAGTTTCTCTCTCCCTTATCCTAATCATTTTGGGCCTCATAAAAGATTTCAGTAGACTATGTTACCTCAAGGTATGCTTAAAAGTCCTGCTACTGCTGCTGCTAAGTCACTTGAGTCGTGTCCTACTCTATGCGACCCCATAGATGTCAGCCCGCCAGGCTCCCCCGTCCCTAGGATTCTCCAGACAAGAGTACTGAAATAGGGTGCCATTGCCTTCTCCATAACAGTCCTAGTATTTGTCAAAATTTTGTAGCCAAGGCTTTACTCCCTATGTGACAGCAATTCCCTCATGCATACATCATTAATAATGTACTATAGCTACAAAAAGGAGAAATGACATTTTTGACACTGAATGGCTATGATATTCTTTAGACTCCGGAGAAACCTGATGAAAATAAAATCTTTTTTGAAATTGCAAAACCGGTTCTTCTTGCACGTGCAGTTAAGAAAAGGTTAACTTGTTAAAATATATATATATATATATATATATATATATATATTTTGAGCTCCAGTTCTGACTGGGAAACAAAAATAGGCCTAAGAAAAAACCTTAAGTTAACTCTTATCATGTCCTTGGGATACACAGCCAACTCTATCTAGGACTCCAGCCATTAACAAATTGGTGGAGCTCAAAATAAATAAATAAAACAAAAAGATACTTTAAACTTCAAACGGAGAACTGTGCCTATATATCTAAAATTATCTATGTCTCAATGTATGTCCTTGTTTTTAGATAGTGTGGAGTTAATGAGCTCTATTTGGATTCCGCTTTACATGAACTGAAGGGTGTTCAATATTGGGTATAATGTTTTTTTAAATGTGAATGTGATTTAAATATAATTATTTGTTAATCTAGTTGGGACATGTCTTGAGTCATCAACATTATATAATACATTTGTTATGCCTTGGTTTGAGCTAAGTTTGTCAACAAAAAGGTAACTCTTTATACACACACACACACACACACACACACAAATATATAGTCGAGATTAAAACTTTTAGATAAGCTCTATTAAAAATAATTGTATTTTTGATAAAATGATCTATTATCTATAATCTGGAGCAGTCTCTTGGGATTAGAGTAACTTAGGTTTCTGGAGTTGTGCTGAACTAAGTAGTAGAAGTTTGTTGAATGGCTGGGTCATTTCCAAATGAAGTAGGATTTTAAAGCGTTAATTGCTGAACATTGGCTTACTCTTACAAGGGGTTTTTCTTGTAGAAGAGCTGAAGAGATTTTGAGCTGTTAATGAATATAAATATATATTTGTATAGGAATGGATGTATATATAATATAATATGATTTGATAAATATGTTCAATGATCTATAAAATGCTAACATACAAGACATTTCATGGTTGCTATAGAAAAGTAAAATATATGCTTTTAATAAAAAGATATAAGAAATGGCAAATAAAGTGATGAATACAAAAATATTTTTTTAATTGTTGAAACATTTATTATAGAATAAAGTAGTATTTGCATAGGGTTTGCTAGGCTAGTTTTTCATTGTCGTTCTAGCTACAGCAAATGTTCTTTCTCCAAATTAAGCCAAATTAGAAACAAAAAAAATTCGGAGAAAACAACATTTAACAGAATTAACTTTGGTCAGCAGATACATTCAGACTGCAAATATATTGGAAAATGCAGTTGAAATGCTTGGGTGGATCACAATGAAAACCACAAAGTATGATATGTTTATTTGAAATAAACATTGCATTTGTTTATTGTGCTATCATATTTTGTTTTGGCCTTTTAACTTTTAGGGATGTTTAATGCTAGAATTTTAAAAGGGCTTATGGCAAATGAAGGAAAATTTTATGGCAAATAGATGTAACTCATTGTCCTGAACTTTCTTCCTCTTCCTTCTTACATGTCTCGATCAATACAAGTTCTTCTTTTCAAGGGGCAACACCTCTCTAAGGTAAGACTACACAACATGTTATAACCCACCTATCAACTTACTTCAAGATAATGAGAACACCTAATTCTATGAAAACAGACAAAGACTCTGCCTATATTTCTAAGCAGTTCAAACAATTTTTACATTCATTCTCTATTAAACAGATTGCAGACATTCCTTATAGTCCACAAACACAAGACATGATTGGACAAACACATTACACGCTGTAACTGCAAATAAAAAAATTAAATAAGAGGAAATACACAAGAACACTTTTGTCTTCCTTGTCCAGAGCAAATTTTACTAGATTCTGGTGTAGTGTAGTCTTTAAGCCTATAACTATTGTTGATGTGACTTTATTTCTGTTTCCAATCTGTAAGATTCTTAAAGCAGGGCGAAAACGGCATAAAAAAAGACACCATTTCCCGAATGGATTATTTGTTTCCAAGAATATCAGAAATGTGGAATGTTCACCTTCTTTTTAGGTCTGTCTTGGAAGTGTAGTCATCCTCTTTAACACACTGAACAGGGAGATTCAACAGTTGCTAAGCTGCTTTTCTTTTTCAAGGACAAGTTCAAATATATTTGGATGTGAGCAACATTTCATTTGTCAAGTTGTTCTGCATCACCTTTTAAATAATTTCACTTAGGAAAATATATTTGAATGGTTACTCCTAATCCTTTGCCCCAAATAACAGAAACCACAGTCAAATACCAGTCCCAAACAGATTTCTGAATGATTTTTTTCTTTTGGACTAAAATATTTCCTAAGAATGTTTTCATCATTATTGCTTCCCTTTCTTTTTATAACTATTGTTAATATAGCCTTATTTGTTTTAAACTTTTTAAACTTACCACAAAGAGATGTTTTGACAAAAGCAAAAAAATTAAAAAAAAAAAAAAGAAGTTTTGAAACATTAAAGGATACCTCCTTTCCTTTGCCCATTTGATATCAAGACGGGTTAACTAATCAATGGAAATCTAAAAAACTAATCTTACAGGGAAAAGATATGCTTCTATTTCTCCAGATGGATCCAACGAGCTCACATGACTTCCTCTTCAGAAGATTCAACCTAAGGGGGCCCCCAGCATTCAGACTAGAGATGAAACAGCAAAAAACCCAAGAAGAAAAAATTCCAATACAAGCCATGGCGACATTAAAAATTTCCAAAAAACACTGCATTCGACGTCATCGACCTTATGATCTCCCTACTTGGGGACAGATAAAAACCCTTACTAATCAAACTGAAAATCTGATTTCTCAACAGGGAATGCCTCGGAATTCTGAAAATATTTTTCTTCGCTATGCTTGCTTTGCTTGCTTTTGCTTCCCACGCTCAGGCTGACCTGATTGATCACACTTCTTGGGCTTATATACCTAATCCCCCTTTTTTATTGTAGGTTGTAAAATAGACAGATATAGGACCAATCATATCCACTAATGAGTCAACACATATGCCCCCTCCTTGGAACTTGGAGGGGCCCTCTCATCCTGAAGAAAAAGAAAAACTAATTAATATCATTCTAGGTTATGAAGCCCTTCCTTTATGTATGGGCCCAACAGAATTATCTATAAACGTTAGTCGACAAACTTGGGCTTTCGTCCTGCCTCCAGAAAAGGATTTTCGGACACTACTTGGATTATTTACTGCCCTTTCTTTGTCAGTGAACCATGTTTATACTACTGAAACTTTAGGGAAAGAATTAGGGAAAGAACAAAGAACAACATGCCAAGCGTTTACTAATAAGAACTTTAAATATATTCCTGTTCATTGGGATAAATGTCAGGTTAAATCAGAAAAATTAATATTTTTAGCCAATCATACAATTGTTGATTGGGGACCCCACGGTATGTGGTTATCTAACTGCTCAGATGATATTAACAGTACTGTATGTGATTACATTACTTGAGTGGCACGGAAGGTTACCGATACTACAATAGGGCATCACCATGACAGAGGACTTCTTGGATGACATGACAGTGGAATGGCCCCCCCTTGTCCTTGAATCATCCTCGATAAACAGACTGGGCCTGAACAATGGGATATCTGGAAGCTTGCTGCAAGCACTGAGGAACTTGAGACTTGGACCGGACATTTCACAAAGACCAATCATAGCCATAGCAATTATTTCTTTTGCTATAATCAATCATATTTTATACAAGCCTGTGTTCCATTTCCTTTTGTTATAGCTATAGGAAACTTACAATTCAATAAGACTATACGTTCTGTAACTTGCATAAATTTCAGATTATATACTTGTCTTAACTCCTCTATTTCCTTAAAATATGATTCTCTTTTAATTCTTCAATCTCGACGTAGTCTATGGTTACCAATAAATCTCCAACTGCCCTGGGAAGAAGGTCCCATGGCTGGACTTGCTTCCCGGTTGCTTACTAAATTGTTCCGGTGATCTAAATGATTCGTTGGATGGCTGATTTTTAGTATTTTGGGATTAATAGCCATTTGCACCACTGCTGCTGTCACTGGTGTTGCTTTACAAACCTCTATTCAGACACATAATTTTATCCAAAATTGGACTAAAGATGCTCATACTATGTGGGCCACTCAGGCTCAAATAGATGAGGATACTCAAAAAAAAAATACAAGAACTGAGAACAGCCACCAAATGAGTTGGAGATCAATGAACACATGTACAAAAACAGATGATTGCTAAAATATGATTGAAATTCTACTGAATTTCATGTTACTCCTGTTCATTTCTATAATAGTGGCTACAACTGGAAACAAATCAAGTTTCATTTTTAAAACATATAAGATAATGCCTTTCTGAATGTACAGTTATTACAAAAAAGAAATATGTGAAACCTTTTCTAATAATATGCCCTCTTCCACTAGTATGGGAACTCAAGCTAAACAATTGGCTGATCAATTATCTTGGCTAGACCCACATGGACGGTTTCAGAGCCTTACTCATAACATTGGGTCTAGAACTATAATTTTGGTGATTATCTTAACAATTATATGTGTTGTCTGCTGTTGCCTTCATGCAAAGATTGTTAAAACTGAATAAACTGATGGTCAGAACTCTTCTTGCAAATATTATAAATAAATAAGGGGGAATTGTCAGGGAATGTTTGATGGGAGGATTCCTATGTGCTGTCTCTCATGAGTCCTTTGTCCCTCTTCAAGCAGAACAGCATGCTGCTCCCAGGGACTGAGGTCATTGTGTGAGGCAGGCTTGGGTCTCCTTTAGTAAACATTCTCTTTAGGACAAAACAGTTTAGTTTTGTTCCCCTTTCTTGAGATACGGATTGTCTGCTGATCTTCTGACTAACATTACCCCTTGTTCCCTTGGTAATGGTTGCTGTATGTTTGGTTTTCTGATCTCTATCATTCCTGAAAGAAGTTTCTTGTACTGCAGCCTATATATACTCATAGAAAAATCATTAAAGCACCTTTGCTGCATCAGAGCTTAAGTCCCCTGGTGTTTTTTGTCTCTCCCTCTCTCTTTCTCTATCTCTCTCTCTTTTTCTGGCTGACTCTCTGGAGCGTGGAGACCCGTCATGCTCACTTTTCTGCCCGGGCCTCTAACACCCCCTCGAGAGGGCGCCTGGTGCCTTCGTGAGCAACGCAAGTCCTGTGTCAAGGACTTCATTGGTCCTCTGCATAAACCAAGGGATATCAGCCATGTTCTCTCTTTTACTTTCTTATCGTCGACTCCGTACCACAAGGTTCTGGTCCATTAAAGGACCCCAACACCCAGGTCCCCGTCGCAACTCAAGGAAAACAATGAGACTTCCACCTTGCCGTGAGATGAAGCCCAATTCCCCTGCATTGCGTGCAGAGCAATTCCGTGTTCCACATCAAACAAGAAAGGAGCCTTGACTTCCTTGATGCAACTCCAGAGAGTCACCAAGATCACTGTCACAAGGCTAGAGGGACGCTGAGGTCACCGCAGCACCATGAAAGATTCCTGTGTACCCCAAATCAACTCGAGTTGAGGCCCGATTCCCCAGCACTGGCTCCAGAGCCATCCCACGCTCCCCATCAAACACAACAAGTGGTTTGACTTCCTTAGGCAATTCCAGAGATTCCCCGAGAACATCACCCAAGTCTAGAGGAAAAACAAGATCAGCACAGCAACTCGAGAAAAGCTCCATGCACCCCAAATCATCTAGAGATGAGAGCTGATTCCCTGGCTTTGACTCAAGAGGAATGCCAACTTTCCACAAGCACCTCAAGAGGAGGCTTTGCTCAGCTATAGATATGTGAGAGAGACGCTGAGTTTGCTGCCTCAAGTGGAAAGGACACCGAGATGCCCTGACTCAAAATAAGGCCGGATATCCCTGCAGTGACTTGAATGGAGGCTCGTCGTTCATCTCACAAGATGAAGGGATGTCTGAATCCCCTGTGGAGATGCTAGAGACAGCCCTAGTTCCCAGCCTCATCTCAACAGGAGACCTCACATCCCTTTGACTACTCGAGAGGAACGTGGAATTCAATGCTTCAAAAGGAGACGGTGCCTGACTCCTCTTGAAAATTGATAGGAATCCCAATATCCCTGTGGCAACTGGAAAGGGACCCTGGGTCTCCTGTCTCACCTCGAGAGGCATCCCTATTGCCCTGAAACGACTCGAGGAGAATCCCGAGGTGCCTCTGGAAACTAGACAGGAGTCCTGACATCACTGAGAAATCACGAGTGTTTAAAGAGCATCCCCGTCTTAACTCGAGAGAAAACTGCAGGTTCCAATTGCAACTCGAGAAAAACCATGAGATTTCCCCCCTCACTGCGAGATGAGGCCCGATGCCCCTGCATTACCTCCAGAGCAATTCCGTGTTCCACATGAAACACGAACGGAGGCTTGACTTCCTTTATGGAACTCCAGAGAGTCCCCAGGAACACCGTCACAAGTCTAGAGGAACCCCGAGGTCACAGCCACAACCCGAGAGAGCTCCGTGTACCCCAAATCATCTCGAGATGAGGGCCAATTGTCATTCTTCGATTGGAGAGGAATCCTGATGATCCACTCACACTGCAAGCGCTGCCTTGTCTCACCTGTTGAAACTCGAGAAGAACCCCGAGGTCCCTGCTGTAATTTGAAAAGACATCGTGTTCCCCTCAGCTCGACGTAAGCACTGATTCATGGCAACAACTTGAATGGAACTCCGAGTTTCCTGTTGCAACACTAAAGGAGGTCTGACTCCCTTGTTGCACTTCTAGAAAAAGCCCGAGTTCCCCACCCCATCTCGAAGTAAGACCTGATACCCCTTTTCAAACTTGAGACCAAAGAGGGCTTTCATGCCTCAACACAAGACAATGCCTGACACCCCTGGAAAATCTATACAAAACACAAGATCCCTGTCGCAACAGGAAATGGAAGATGGAATTTCCCCCTCAACTCCAGATGCGTCCCGATTCCACTGCCACAACTCGAGAAGAATCCCAAAGTGTCTCTGGCAATGAGAAAGGAGGACTGACATCCCTCAGAAACCATCAGAGGTTCACCGCCATCATCGTAGTTACTCGAGTGGAACCAAGAGTTTCTTACCGAAACATGAGGAATCCCACAAGATTCCACGTTCAATGCAAGATGATGCCCGGTTCCCCTACATTACCTCCACAGCAATTCTGAGTGCCACATCAAACACGAACGGAGTCCTCACTTCCTTTATGGTACTCCAGAGACTCCCCAGGAACACCATCACAAGTCTAGAAGAACCCCAAAGTCACAACCTCAACTCGAAAGTGCTCCATGTACCCAAAATCATCTCAAGATGAGGGGTGATTCCCTTGCTTCACCTCGAGAGGAATGCCAATTTTCCACTTGCACCTCGAGAGAAGGCTTTTCTCAGCTATAGGTATGTGAGAGGGACCCTGAGTTTGCTGCCTCAAGTGGAATGGACACCAAGATGCCCTGACTCGAAATAAGGCCGGGTTTCCCTGCAGTGACTTGAATGCAGGCTCGTCTTTCGTCTCACAAAATGAAAGGATCTCTGAATTCCCTGTGTAGACGCTAGAGAAAGGCCTAGTTCCCCGCCTCAGCTCGGCAGGAGGCCTCACTTCCCTTTGATGAATCGAGAGGAATGCGGAGTTCAATGCTTCAAAGGAGACGATGCCTGACTCCTCTTGAAAATGGATAGGAATCCCAGTATCCCTGTGGCAACTGGAAAGGGACCCTGGGTCTCACGCATCACCTCGAGAGGCATCCCTATTGCCCTGCCAAGCCTCGAGCAGAATTCCGAGGTGTCCCTCACAACTAGACTGGATTCCTGACGTCGCTGAACAAACACGAGTTTTGAAGGGCCATCCCCATCATAACTCGAGACTATACCCCAGGTTCCTGGCGCAACTCGAGAGAAACCATGAGACTTCCCCCTCGCCGCAAGATGAGGCCCGAGTCCCCTGCATTGCATGCAGAACAATTCCGTGTTCTCCATCAAACTCGAAAAGGGCCTTGACTTCCTTGATGGAACTCCAGAGAGTCCCAAAGAACACTGTCACAAGTCTAGAGGGACCCTGAGGACACTGCAACACCATGAAAGATTTCCGTGCACCCCAAATCAACTCGAGTTGAGGCCCGTTTCCCCTGCATTGGCTCCAGAGCCATCAGCCGTTCCCCATCAAACACGACAAGTTGCTTGATTTCCTTTAGGCAACTCCATAGATTCCCTGAGAACACGTTCCCAAGTCTAGAGGAACACCAAGAGCAGCACAGCAACTCGAGAAAAGCTCCATGCACCCCAAATCATCTAGAGATGACTGCTGATTCCCTGGCTTTGATTCAAGAGGAATGCCAACTTTCGACAAGCACCTCAAGAGGAGGCTTCTCTCAGCTATAGGTCTGTGAGAGGGACCCTGAGTTTGCTGCCTCAAGCGGAATGGACCCCAAGAAGCCCTGACTTGAATTAAGACCAATTTCCCTGCAGTGACTTGAATGCAGGCTCGTCGTTCATCTCACAAGATGAAGGGATGTCTGAATCCCCTGTGGAGACCCTAGAGAAAGCCCTAGTTCCCCGCCTCATCTCGACAGGGGACCTCACATCCCTTTGACTACTAGAGAGGAATGCAGAGTTCAGTGCTTCAAAAGGAGACGATACCTGACTCCTCTTGAAAATTGAAGGGATTCCAATATCCCTGTGCAACTGGAAAGGGACCCTGGGTCTCCCGCCTCACCTCGAGAGGTGTCCCTATTGCCCTGCCAAGCCTCGAGGAGAATCCCGAGGTGTCCTTCGCAACTAGACAGGAGTCTTGACGTCGCTGAGAAATCACAAGTGTTGCAAGAGCATCCCCATCGTAACTCGAGAGAAAACCGCAGGTTCCAACCGCGACTCAAGAAAAACCGTGAGATTTCCCCCCTCACCACGAGATGAGGCCCGATTCCCCTGCATTGCCTCCAGAGCAATTCCGTGTTCCACATCAAACACGAACGGAGGCTTGACTTCCTTTATGGAACTCCAGAGAGTCCCCAGGAACACCATCACAAGTCTAGAGGAACCCCGAGATCACAGCCACAACCTGAGAGAGCTCTGGGTACCCCAAATCATCTCGAGATGAGGGCCGATTGTCATTCTTCGATTGGAGAGGAATCCTGATGATCCACTCACACTGCAAGCGCTGCCTTGTCTCACCTGTTGAAACTCGAGAAGAACCCCGAGGTCCCTGCTGTAATTTGAAAGGACATCATGTTCCCCCTCAGTTCGACATAAGGACTGATTCATAGCAACAACTTGAATGGAACTCCGAGTTTCCTGTCGCAACACTAAGGGAGGTCTGACTCACTTGTTGCACTTCTAGAAAAAGCCCGAGTTCCCCACCCCATCTCGAAATGAGGCCTAACACCCCATTTCGAACTTGAGACAAAAGAGGGCTTCCATGCCTCAACACGAGACGATGCCTGACACCCCTGGAAAATCTATACAAAACTCAAGATCGCTGTCGCAACAGGAAACGGAAAATGGAATTTCCCCCTCAACTCCAGATGTGTCCTGATTCCCTTGTCACAACTCGAGAAGAATCCCAAAGTGTCTCTGGCAACGAGAAAAGAGGCCTGACATCCCTCAGAAACCATCAGAGGTTCACTGCCGTCCCCATAGTTACTCGAGTGGAACCCCGAGTTTCCTACCAAAACATGAGGAATCCCACAAGATTCCACCTTCAATACAAGATGATGCCCGATTCCCCTACATTGCATCCAGAGCAATTCCTAGTTCCACATCAAACACGAAAGGCATCTTCACTTCATTTATAGTACTCCATAGAGTCCCCAGGAACACCATCACAAGTCTAGAAGAACCCCAAAGTCACAACCTTAACTCGAAAGAGATCCTTGTACCCCAAATCATCTCAAGATGAGGGCCGATTCCTTTGCTTCACCTCGAGAGGAAGGCCGACTTTCCAGTTGCACCTCAGGAGGAGGTTTCTCTCAGCTATAGGTATGTGAGAGGGACCCTGAGTTTGCTGCCTCAAATGGAATGGACAGTGAGTTTCCCTCACTCGAGGTAAGGCCTGATTTCTCTGCAGTGACTCAAATGCAGGCTTGTCTTTCATCTCACAAGATGAAGGGATGTCTGACTCCCCTGTTGAGACCTAGAAAGAGCCCTAGTTCCCTGCCTCATCACCACAGGAGGCTTCACATCCTTTTGACATCTCAAGAAGAATGCGGAATTGCATGCTTCAACAAGAGACGTTGCCTAACCACTCTTGAAAATCAAGAAGAATTCCAATATCACACTGGCAACTGGAAAGGGGCCCTGGATCTCCCTCCTCAATTCGAGAGGCATCCCTACTGCCCTGCCACAACTTGAGGAGAATCCCGAAGTGTCCCTGGAAACTAGACAGGAGTCCTGACATCGCTGATTAAACACAAGTGTTTCAAGAACATCCCCATCGTAATTCGAGAGGAAACCCCAGGTTCCCACTGCAACTCGAGATAAACCATGAGATGTCCCCCTCACCGCGAGATGAGGCCCAAAAACCCTGCACTGGTTCCAGAGCCATCCCTCGGTCCCCATCAAACACGACAGGTGGCTTGACTTCCTTTAAGCAACTCCAGAGATTCCCCAAGTACACCGTCACGAGTATAGATGAACACCGAGGTCAGCACAGCAACTCGGGAAGCATTCTGTGTACCGCAAATCATCTCGAGGTGACAGCCGAATCTCATTCTTCGATTGGAGAGGAATCCTGATGATCCACTCACACCACAAGCGCTGCCTTCTCTCACCTGTTGAAACTCGAGAAGAATCCCGAGGTCCCTGCTGTAAGTCGAAAGGACATTGTGTTCCCTCTCAGCTCAACATAAGGACTGATTCCATGGCAACGACTTGAATGGAACTCCGAGTTTCCTGTCGCAACACTAAGGGAGGTCTGACTCACTTGTTGCACTTCTAGAAAAAGCCTGAGTTCTCCACCCCATCTCGAAATGAGGCCTGACACCCCATTTCGAACTTGAGACCAAAGAGGGCTTCCATGCCTCAACACGAGACGATGCCTGACTCCCCTGGAAAATCTATACAAACTGCAAGATCACTGTCGCAACAGGAAACGGACACTGGCACTTCCGCCTCAACACGAGATGCGTCCCGATGCCCCTGTCACAACTCGAGAAGAATCCCAAAGTGTCTCTGGTAATGACAAAGGAGGCCTGACATCCCTGAGAAACCACGAGAGGTTCACTGCCGTCCCCATAGTTACTCGAGAGGAACCACGAGTTTCCTACCGCAACTTGAGTAAAACCACAAGATTCCACCTTTGATGCAAGATGATGCCCAATTCCCCTGTATTGCCTCCAGAGCAATTCCGTCTTCCACAACCAACAAGAAAGGAAGCTTGACTTCCTTTATGGGACTCCAGAGAGTCCCAAAGAACACTGTCACAAGTCTAGAGGAATCCCGAGGTCACTGCCGTAACGCAAAAGAGCTCCGTGTACCCCAAATCATCTCGAGATGAGGGCTGATTCCCTTGCTTCACGTCGAGAGGAATGCCGACTTTCCAGTCACACCTCAAAAGGAGGCTTCTATCAGCTATAGGTATGTGAGAGGGACCCTGAGTTTGCTGCCTCAAGTGGAATGGACACCGAGATGCCCTGACTCGAAATAAGTCCAGATTTCCCTGCACTGACTTGAATTCAGGCTCGTCTTTTGTCTCACAACATGAGAGGGATGTCTGAATGACCTGTGGAGACCCTAGAGAAAGCCCTAGTTCCCCGCCTCATCTCGACAGGAGGCCTCACATCCCTTTGACAACTCGAGAGGAATGCAGAGTTCAATGCTTCAAAAGGAGACAATGTCTGACTCCTTTTGAAAATCGATAGGAATCCCAATATCCCTGTGGCAAATGGAAAGGGACCCTGGGTCTCCCACCTCACCTCGAGAGGCATCCCTATTGCCCTGCCAAGCCTCGAGGAGAATCCCGAGGTGTCCTTCGCAACTAGACAGGAGTCCTGATGTCGCTGAACAAACACGAGTTTTGAAGGGCCATCCCCGTCGTAACTCGAGAAGGAACCCCAGGTTCCCACCACAACTCGAGAAAAACTATGAAACTTCCCTCTCATCATGAGATGAGGCCCGATTCACCTGCATTGCCTGCAGAGCAATTCTGTGTTCCACATCAAACATGAAAGGAGCCTTGACTTCCTTGATGGAACGCCAGAGAGTCCCCAAGAACACTGTCACAAGTCTAGAGGAACCCTGAGGTCACCGCAGCAACAAGAAAGTGCTCCATGTACCCCAAATCAACTCAAGATGAGGCCCGATTCCCGTGCTTTGGCTCCAGAGCAATTCCATGTTCCACATAAAACACGAAAGGTGCCTTGACTTCCTTTACGCAATTCCAGAGATAACCCGAGAACACCGTATCTAGTCTCGAACAACACCGAGTTCAGCACAGCCACTCCAGAAGAGCTCCTGGTACCCCCAAATCATCTCGAGATGAGAGCTGATTCCCTGGCTTCGAATCAAGAGGGATGCCAACTTTCCACAAGCACCTCAAGAGGAGGCTTCTCTCACCTATAGGTATGTGAGAGGGACGCTGAGTTTGCTGCCTCAAGTGGAATGGACACTGTGTTCCCCTCACTTGAGGTAAGGCCTGATTTTCCTGCAGTGACTCAAATGCAAGCTCGTCTTTCATCTCACAAGATGAAGGGATGTCTGACTCCCCTGTTGAGACCCTAGATAGAGCCCTAGTTCCCCGCCTCATCTCCACAGGAGGATCACACCCCTTTGATATATCAAGAGGAATGCAGAGTTGTTTGCTTCAACAGGAGATGATGCCTGACTCCTCTTGAAAATCAGTTGGAATTCCAATATTCCAGTGGCAACTGGAAAGGGACTTTTGGTCTCCCTCCTCAACTCGAGAGGCATCCCTACTGCCCTGCCATGACTCACAGAAAATCCCCAGGTGTCACTGGAAACTAGACAGGTGTCCTGACGCCGCTGAGAAAACACGAGTGTTTGAAGAACATCCCCATCTTAACTCGAGAGGATACCCCAGGTTCTCACTGCAACTCGAAAAAAAACATGAGATTTCCCCCCTCAAAGCAGATGAGGCCCAAATCTCCTGCATTGGTTCCAGAGCCATCCCGCGTTCCCCATCAAACACGACAGGAGGCTTAACTTCCTTTAAGCATCTCCAGAGATTCCCTGAGCACATCGTCACAAGTCTAGATAAACACTGAGGTCAGCACAGCAACCCGAGAAGAGCTCCATGTACCCCAAATCATCTCGAGCTGAGGGCTGATTCTCATTCTTCGATTGGAGAGGAATCCTGATGTTCCACTCGCACCAGAAGTGCTGCCTTATCTCACCTGTTAAAACTCGAGAAGAACCCCGAGGTCCCTGCTGTAAGTCGAAAGGACTTTGTGTTCCCCCTCAGCTCGACATAAGGACTGAATTCCATGGCAACAACTTGAATGGAACTCCGAGTTTCCTGTCGCAACACTAAGGGAGGTTTGACTCCTTTGTTGTACTTCTAGAAAAAGCCCAACTTCCCCGCCCCATCTCGAAATGAGGCCTGACACCCCATTTCGAACTTGAGGCCAAAGAGGTCTTCCATGCCTCAACATGAGAGTCCTGATTCCCCTGGAAAATCTATACAAACCCCAAGATCCCTGTCGCAACAGGAAACGGACACTGGCATTTCTGCCTCAACACGAGATGCATCCCAATTCCCCTGCTGCAACTCGAGAAGAATCGCAAAGTGTCTCTGGCAACGAGAAAGGAGGCTGACATCCCTGAGAAACCACGTGAAGTTCACTGCCATCCCCACAGTAACTCGAGAGGAGCCACGGATTTCCTACCTCAATTTGAGTAAAACCACAAAATTCCACCTTCAATGCAAGATGATGCCCAATTCCCCTGCATTGTTTCCAGAGCAGTTCTGTTTTCCACAACCAACATGAAAGGAGGCTTGACTTCCTTTATGGAACTCCAGAAAGTCCCCACGAACACCATAACAAGTCTAGAGTGACCCCAAGGTCACTGCTGCATCCAGAAAGAGCTTCATGTACCCCAAATCATCTCGAATAGCGAGCCGATATGCTTGCTTCACGTTGAGAGGAATGCCGACTTTCCAGTCGCACCTCAAGAGGAGGCTTCTATCAGCTATATGTATGTGAGAGGGACCCTGAGTTTGCTGCCTCAAATGGAATGGACACCGAGTTCCCCTCACTCAAGGTAAGGCCTGATTTCCCTGCAGTGACTCAAATGCAAGCTCATGTTTCCTCTCCCAACATCAAGGGATGTCTGAATGCCCTGTTGATACCCTAGAAAGAGCCCTAGTTCCCTGCCTCATCTCGACAGGAGGCCTCACATCCCTTTGACAACTCGGAGTTCACAGAGAGACAGACACGACTGAGCAGCTTAACTGAACTGAACTGAGCTGACTATAGCTTCTCCAGATATTGGTCACCTGAGTTTCTATCCTTGTGCTAAACTGAGTGATGACAGTGTATTGAACAGCTAGGTCATCTCCAAATAACTTAAGCTTAGTGTTTAACAGGACACCAAGACATGAATGGGGAGACCAGCATGGATGCATGGACAACAACCTTGGTAACTAGACAACCAGTGGGAAATTACTCTCTGACTCAGGGCACTCAAACTGGGGCTCTCTGATAGCCTAGAGAGGTGGGAATGGGAGGGACTTGGGAGGGAGATTCAAGAGCGAGGGGCCACATGTACCCCTACGGTACATTCAGATTGATATATGACCAATCAAACCAATATTGTAGAGCAAGAATCATTCCACTGAAAATAAATAACTGCTCAAAGGAAGAAAGAAAGAAAACCAAACAGATGGAATGAAATGAACAGAGATACAAACTTTGCAACTTGTACCCCTATGGTACATTCAGGTTGATATATGACCAATCAAACCAATATTTTACAGCAAGAATCATTCCACTGAAAATAAATAACTGTTAGAAAGAAAGAAAGAAAGAAAACCAAACAGATGGAATGAAATGAACAGAAACACAAACTTTGAAACTCACACCATAATTCAATTACAAAAAAGAAAAAAAAAAGACTATAAACATTTAAGAAAAACAACAGACCTCTCCATGACCTTTGGTCTGGTGATGAGTTCTAACACACAACAAAAAAAGCCAACTTTTCCAATTTGTGAATATAAGTTATTTCACACGTTGTCTTCTACAGTTTTGGGCATTTACTCTGTGAAGGCCCTTGTTCGAGAGAAGCAAAAGACAAACTGGTAAATGAACCACTGACCACCCACCCGGGCCAGGCGGCAGAGAAGGGAAAACACTTCCAGGAGTCATCTTCCAACAGGAGGTCCTGGTCAGGACCAAGGAACTCACAAGCTACCAGCAACCAGGGTTCTAGAGTGGTCAAAAAGAGATGGGAGGAGACACCAATCCAGAGGACCTACCAGTTTCCCAGGATCCTCTTCTCTGGAATTCATCTGGGCTGAGTGGTGCGTGTGCCCCCAGGAAGGATGTCAATTCAGAATGACTGGCAAGAGACAAGCCAGAAAGGAACCCAATGACCATAAACCCTGAGACTGTGAGCTTTCGTCCCTTTCCCTCTGGCAAGAGCTGTTTCATTCCCATTTCCCTCACCCTCCTGCACCCTGGGAAGGATGCACTCTGACTCCGGCCCACTTCCCGTTGCACCCCGCCCCTGGCCAAGCTCACACACAGGTATGCCGGCTGGGGAGTGACCCGCCCCCCAGGCGCTCTCCTTGCATCCCGCCAGCCCACACACCTACAGCACTGGCCCGCGGGCCTGGCTCCTGCCGCCAGGTCAGACCCCTGAAACACCAGCAGATCCACCCCACAGAGACAATCCAAGCTTTTCATCCGCTGATCTGTCTATAATTCGGCGATCAAACTACCTCTACAGAAAAGAAAGATGACCTGACCTAGGACGGCCGGGATATTCTATAGAACCAGAGACAGCTGGTTACAGTGAAAACTGTTTTCCTCGTGGAAACTGTAAAGCTGGTTCCTTTGCATATGCAATTATTCAAAACAATTGCTTCTTACAAAAGCCTGCCTAGGGCCACGCATGAAGGGAATCCTTTCCAGGGTCTTGGGAGACTTCCCTAGTAGCTCAGGCTGTATGTATGTAAAAGCTTTGCACAGACAGTGCCGGAGATCTCGGTTCGACCCCTGCCTCAGGAAGATCTCCTGGAGAAGGGAATGGTAGCTTGCCCAACCCCATCCCCCTCCCCCACCCCAGGCCACCACCGGCCCCAGCGCCCCAAAAAAGAGGCTCAAGGGGACATTTTAAATCTCAGGCAGAAAACTAGAAGATCTCTGTCTGTCTGTCTTTCTGCATTTACGTATGTCTCCGTGTGACTCTTCTGTTTTTTCCGGATATTGCTGAAGTTGTGAGGTCTTATCGAAATGGTCACAAGAAAAGGAAGCCCTTACAAATCAAACAGCTCTAACTACAAGAAAAAATTGACCTAAATGAATTTCAGATTCACATGAACTGGCAAATAGTCAATATTAAATATCTAGTGGGTATATATATATATATATACACACACACACACACACACACACACATTTATATATATATACACATATATTTTTAAATCCCCCACAACTCTACTATAGCCATGTCTAAGAGTCATTAACATGAAGCCCAAAATTGTCATTGTGCCTAGGTTTATTATAAGTTAAAGATCACCATATTGTCATATCTGTCACAAACTTGTCAACAAAGAAAGTACCTCTAAAAACAATAACAAGGAATACTCCTCAAAAATGTAAATATGATATGAGCTTTTAGATAAACTCTTAACAATAATTATACTCTAAGATACCTGTCGATAATAGACTTGACTGAAGGCAGAGGGGAAGGGGACGACAGAGGATAAGATGGCTGGATGGCATCGCTGACCAGATGAACATGAGTTTGAGCAAGCCCCTGGAGGGGGTGATGGAGAGAGAAGCCCGGCGTCCTTCAGTCCATGGGGTCACAGAGAGCCACACACGACTGAACAGCCAAACTGAACTGAACTGAGCTGACTATAGCTTCTCCAGATTTTGGTCACCTGAGTTTCTATCCTTGTGCTAAACTGAGTGATGAGAGTGTATTGAATAGCTAGGTCATTTCCAAATAAATTAAGCTTAGTGTTTAACAGGACACCAAGACATGAATGGGGAGACCAGCACCAATGCATGGACACCAACCTTGGTAACTTGACTACCAGTGGGAAATTGCTTTCTGACTCAGGGCACTCAAACTGGGGCTCTCTGATAGCCTAGAGAGGTGGGAATGGGAGGGATGTGGGAGGGAGATTCAAGAGTGAGGGGCCACACATACCCCCAGAGTACATTCAGGTTGATATATGACCAATCAGACCAATATTGTAGAGTAAGAATCATTCCACTGAAAATGAACAACTGTTAGAAAGAAAGAAAGAAAGCCAAACAGATGGAATGAAATGAACAGAAACACAAACTTTGCAACTCACACCATAATTCAATTACAAAAAAAAAAAAAAAGACTATAAACATTTTAGAAAAACAACAGACCTCTCCATGACCTTTTGTTGTAGGAAGGGGGACCCCTTCCAGGGCCCGTAGTTGGGCTCTTGTCTAAGACTCAGAAAAGTATTTTCCAAGGAGACATGTGCTGACAAAGCAAGAGATTTTATTGGGAAGGGCACCCAGGTGGAGAGCAGGAGGGTAAGGGAACCCAGGAGAACTGCTCTGCCTCGTGGCTGGAAGTCTTGGGTTTTATGGTGATGGGATTAGTTTCCAGGTGTTCTTTGGCTGATCATTCTAATTCAGAGTCTTTCCTGGTGGTGCACGCATCACTCAGCCAAGATGGATTCTAGCGAGAGGGATTCTGGGAAGTGGACGGACAGGCAGGGTCTCCTCTCGACCTTTCCCGAACTCTTCCGGCTGGTGGTGGCTTATTAGTTCTGTATTCCTTATCAGGATCTCCTGTCATAAAACAACTCATGCAAATGATTACTATGGTGCCTGGCCAGGGTGGGCGGTTTCGATCAGTGTGCCTCCCCAACAACTCCCCCCTGAGAGACTTCATACTCAAGATGCTTTTTGGGAATTGGGGTGGAGGTCTCTTTCTTCTGTAACTTCTTCCTGCTGTGCCTGGGCATAGGTCTGCCTAGCAGAGCAGAAGTCTCTACCTGATCTAAGTTGGGGTGTTCTATATTTGAAACCAGCTCCCACCCTTGTAGTAACGTCCATTTGGCTTGGAACTGCTGGAGTCTGCTGGAGATAAACTTTGTAAGGATTTGGAGTATACAGGGGCTAAATAGGAGGCCTAATAGGATAGTTATCACTGGACCTATGAATGGTAAGAGCCAAGAAGGGAAAGAAGGAGAACTCCATACACCTGTTGAACTTAAATCCCAGATCTTTGTAGCCTGTTCCAAAAGCCCCTTGATATCTTCTTGAGCCTGCCCAGACTGGTTATAATAAAAACAGCATTCTTCCTTTAGATATAGACAAGTGCCTCCCTGCAGTCAATAAATCTAGGGCCCAACGATTTTGTAGGACCATTGCGGCTAGGGAGTCTAACTGGGATTGCAGGCTTTGGAGGGTCCTCGCTGTTTTTTCTATGGATACAGCAGTGTCAGTAGAAAGCTGCTGAAATTTATGTAAAGAAGTTCCCCCCACGGCAGCTCCTGTTAAATCAGCAGTCAGTCCTAATGCCAGGAAAATAAGGGTAAGTATTACCGTACAACGTATCCTCTGGTTGGTATATACTGATAAAGGCAAGGAGGTATTACTCCAGGCCAGATCTATGTGGGGCGTGACATACCCTATGGAGCAAGTTCCTGACCAAAAAGGTGGTAGGGATAAATAAGCTTTATCCCCACATATGAAATAGGCACCATGACTAGGTTTAAGTTGGGCAGCAAAATGGGTTTGCCAAAGAGGAACAGGATTTTCTTCTGTCTTACAACTGGAACATGGCATAATGGAACAGGGGCAGTCCTTTAGCAGCTGGGAGGAAACTGTCACTCCACTTGCTGCAAAACCGGCAGCAGTGAGGGCATTTAGGAATGGATTTAAGTGTTGTGAGGCATCCTGGGTTTTGTCCTCAAGGTAGAGAGTATTTCGTTTGGGCTCCCACGATAGGGTTAGGTTTTCAGGGGTGGGTACCCCTACAAGGGAATAACAGGGGTCAGAGTTGCCCATCCAGTTTAGAAACCAGGACGAACGGGTGTGGTTCTTTGGTCGTCCAAAACAGAACATGGATTTTTGAGACTGGTTAATAGCATCTGAGGAGAGCCTCATGTTCGGGGATAGGTATAGTGTGTCAGTTCTTCCAGAACCTCTAGTTCCCAAACTTTGGGCTAAATCGTAATACCCTAGTGAAATTTCTAGGTCCCGGTTTTTCCCATCAGTTTCAACAGTGAAGGTCACCCCACATTGTGAGTTGTCTAGATTTCCCACTGACACTCCTGTTAGGGAGTGGCTTTTTAGACAGATAGAGAAGGTCACTTGGGGGATGTTAGTCAAGAGAGAAAATAAGGGCTCAGGTGGGATTGCAGATGTCATCGAGGGGGTAAATAGAGACAGTTGTTGCTGGTACCAAGGCATGAAGTTTTTTTTTTCCCTTTTTCCCAAAAGGCCATACTGCAACCAGATGGGGTGCGCTGAGTAACAGCCCGTAGCTTGGCTGGAAGGGTGGGCCATTGATACCCTGGGACAGGTTGGACATACCCCCAACTTCTGCCATTAAGGCAGATCCAGCACGGGCTGGTTAGGTTGAGTTGAGAAGCAGTGTGGTTTGCAAGTGTAAATGCCTCATTTAGGGAGAGATTAATAGCCATACAGGGAGATATGATTAGAAAGAGGAAGAACATCATATGATGCATTTTACTTATCTGAGGGAGAGTTGATGGGGTTCCGCCTGAACAAGAGCCTGAGATCTTCAACAGGTTCACAGGAATAGCTGTCCTCTGGCTTTGGAGTCTCAGTTTCTGTCTCCCCCTCCTGTATGCCATAGGGTTTTATTCTAGAATTGTGGACCCAGGCAGATAGACCCTTCACTTTTACAGCAGTTGAAGTCACTAGAACAACCTGATATGGCCCTGTCCATTTCTCGGACAGCTGGTTTGGACTCCCTTTTTCTTGCCGGGTCTTTACTAATACTTGATCCCCTGGCTCTACCTGGGGATTTTTCCAGTCTTCCTGTGGTTTAGGGAGGATCTGTTCTCCATACCGTTGGAGTTCTTGTTGAAACCTTCCCAGGTCAGTTATATGTTTTAAGAGTGTATTGGCATCCTCATCAAAAAACAAATCAGAAGTTAAGAATGGACGTCTATACATCATTTCATAAGGACTTAACAATAGTGGCCGTTTGGGGGATGTCCATACCCTCATGAGGGCTATGGGTAGCATATGTGTCCACTTATTATGAGTTTCTTGACATAGCTTGGCCAGAGCCCTTTTAAGAGTCTGGTTGGCTCTCTCTACCTTTCCTAAAGCTTGAGGCCTCCAGGATGAATGGAGCCGGTATTTTATGCCTAAGCATGCGGCTAGGTTCTGGGATATCGTGGCTGTAAATGAGGGCCCATTGTTGCTCTGAAGTGACTGAGGCAGCCCAAACCTAGGCACTATCTCCTTCAGCAGAGCTTTACAGACTTCTGTAGCTCTCTCTGTCTTAGTAGGGAACGCCTCGATCCATCCTGTGAATGTGTCAATAAAGACTAGCAAATAAGAAAACCCTTGGGTCTTTGGCATGGCTGTAAAACCCACTTGCCAGTCCTCTCCTGGGTATGATCCCTGATGTTGGACAGGTTTAATTAGAGGTGGCGGCAAGGGTTTGGTTTTTGGATTATTTCTTAGACAGATATCACAATTCTGTGTGACCTGTCTAACAACCTTAGCTAACTGGGGATGGTAGAGAATAGGCTTAAGCAAGATTTCTAGATTATCTCTTCCAAAATGGGTGCTCTTATGTAAGGAGTTAGTAATTTTCCAAACCTGAGAATCAGGGAGTATTATTTGGGCCTGATCAGTCTGAAACCACCCATGTGACCCAATCTCCCAGCCCCGCTCAGCATATCGGGAATGTTCCTCTGGGGTATAATCTGGAGTCAGGGTTTCCTTGGGGAAAAGGGGGCAGATAGCAGTGGCAGAGGTAGCTTTCCTGGCAGCTCGTCTTGCCTCCTGATCAGCTCTCCTATTTCCCTGGACCTCTTCTTCTTGCCCCTTTTGGTGACCCTTGCAGTGGATGACAGCTAATTTTGCAGGAAGTTTGACTGCCTCCAGGAGCCTGAGAATGAGCTCTTTGTGTTTAATAGGAGAGCTTTGGGCACTGAGCATCCCTCTTTCTTTCCAAATTGCTTCATGGGCATGCAGAATGAGGAAAGCATACTTAGAGTCTGTATACACATTAATCCTCTTTCCTTCTCCTAACTCCAGAGCTCTCGTCAGGGCAAAAAGTTCAGCTTTCTGGTCTGAGGTGTCTGGAGGAAGAGACCCACTTTCCTTAGTTTCTTCTAGGCTCACTACAGCATATCCTGCTTTCCTCTCTCCTTTTTCTACAAAACTACTGCCATCCATGTACCATTTTTCCTCTGGGTCAGATAAAAGTGTCTCTGATAGGTCCGGGCGAGAAGAGTATAAGTCGTCTATGATTTGTATGCATTGGTGATCCAAAGGGGAAGTAGGGGGATCTGGCAGTAAGGTTGCTGGATTTAAAGTCTGACAGACCCTTAACTTTATTTCTGGAGTGTCAAGGAGGAGGGCTTGATATTGGGTGATCCTTCCCCCCGTCATCCACCTATCCCCTTTAGTTTCCAAGACTCCTTGCACCTGGTGAGGTGTATACACTGTGGTGGGTTGACCCAGGGTCAGTTTAGATGCCTCCTTAACCATAAGAGTGGTGGCTGCTACTGCCCAGAGGCAAGTGGGCCACCCTCTGGCCACCTCACCCAGTTGTTTTGAGAGATAAGCCACGGGTTGTAATACAGGCCCCATCATGTGCCCTAACATCCCAAGAGCAGTTCCTATCCTTTCAGAAACATAGAGTCTAAAAGGCTTCTCCAGGTTTGGGAGGCCTAAAGCTGGGGCTATAATGATAGACTGTTTTAGGGCATTAAATGTCACCTTGCAGGTCTCATCCCAGTCGAGTGGCTCTTCCTCTTTCCCCCTTAACTTTTCATATAGGAGTCTGGCCAGATTGCCATAATTAGGAATCCAGATCCTGCAAAACCCAGTCATTCCTAAAAATCCCCTAAGCTGTTTTTTTTTTGTTTGTTTGTTTGGGGGCATGGGGTATTTAAGATGAGGGATTTCCTCTCAGGGTCAAGCATTCTTTTTCCTTCTGTAATTATAAATCCAAGGTATTTTACTTGGGTTAAGCTAATCTGAGCTTTCTTGGGGGATATTCGATAACCCTTTTCATATAGGAAATTTAGAGTTTTAATAGTGTCCATCTGAGAGCTGGTAAAATCCGGACTACCTATGAGCAAGTCATCCACATACTGTATTAGACTACTGTTTGTTAAAGTTAATTCCCTTAGTTCTCTCCCCAAGGAAGTCCCAAAGATATGAGGGCTATCCCTAAACCCTTGTGGTAGTCGAGTCCAGCAGAGTTGTATGGTCTCTCTTGTTTCCAGGTCCCGCCACTCAAAAGCAAAGAGTTTTTGGGATTCAGGATGGAGAGGAATGCAAAAGAGAGCATCTTTAAGATCCAAGACTGAGAAGTACTTGGCATTTCCTGGGACTTGGGATAGGAGGGTGTACGGGTTTGGGACTATGGGGTGGATGGGAACCACAGCTTCATTAACAGCTCTTAGATCCTGGATGAATTGATAAGATCCGTCTGGTTTTTTAACAGGCAAGATTGGAGTATTGCAGGGGGGACTCACAGCTGATTAGAATTCCGGTATCTCGGTATTTGTTAACAAATGGTCTAAGACCCTCAAGAGCTTCTGGTTTTAAGGGATATTGTCTTTTCCAGGGCTAGGGAGCATTTGGTCTCAGAGAAATCTTTACCGGTGGAACATTTATGGCTAGACCAGGGCTGGAGACATCCCACACCTGGGGATTCACCTCATCTAGGGAAGGGACAGACTCCTCCTTTTCTACCTCTGACTGTAAATATTCAGATACTAGGCAAAGAAAATTATTGACTTCTACCTTCCCCCAAGTCACTCTGGTTTGGAGGCAGCAAAGAAGGTCTCTCCCCAGTAGGGGAGCAGGGCAACCAGGGATGTATAAGAAGGGGTGGGTTCCTTGCCAATTTCCCACCTTACAATGGAGGGGCTTAGTAAAATTCCGGCTTTGGGGTTTTCCAGCTACCCCATCACCATTTTAGTCTGGGAGTCTAAACGTCCTAATCAGAAAGGAAGAACGGAGAAGGCAGCCCCCGTGTCTAAAAGAAAGTTCACATCCTTACCTTCTATTTGTGGAGTCACCCAAGGGTCGAGAGGAGTGATCTGGATCTCACCATTTGCGGGGGGTTCTCGAGCCACTGGGCACCATCAGTCCCGGTCGCCCAGGACTAACACAAAGGGAGCAGGTGTAGGGGTCGCCATACGCCTTCCCTTAGGGCGATATGGACACTCCCTTTCCCAACGCCCATCCTCTCTGCAGTAGGCACACTGGGTGTGGCTCAGCCGCGGTGGATTGTCAAGATCTTTTTTTCTTCCTTGCTCTCCCCAGGACTCTCGCATAGTGGCAGGATGAATCAAGGCCAGGACTTTAGCCTGTTGTTGGGCCAAGGCCTGGGTCTGCCTCTCTACTCTCCTCTCTTTTCAGACTTCTTTTTGCTCCCTTCTTGCTTCCTCCTCCCAGTCCCTGTTCAAAAACACCCTATTTGCCTCCTCCACCAAATTGGAAATTGGGGTCTCTGATCCTTTTCCTAGTTTTTTGTAATTTTCTCCTTATATCTGGGACTGCCTGGGTTATGAAGGAATGGGCCAACAGAACTCGTCCTTCCATACTTTTTAAATCTGTCTTGGTAAGGCTTTTAAAGGCTTCTGTGATTCTGCCCAAAAAAAGAGCTGGCTTTTCATTCTCTTCCTGTGTAACCTCTTTTATCTTATTATAATTAACAACCTTCTGCACACCCTGGGTCACTACCTGTAGTAGGCAAGTAATCAGGTGTCTTAAGGATTCCTTTCCTGCCCTTGTATTAGGATCCCAGTCTGGCTCTGTCGAGGAAATTGCCTCTTTGGCAGGGGCCAGACTGACATCTACCCCACTGCCTTTCATCAGCCACTTTTCTAGCCTGATCTAGGATTCGAGCTTTTTCCTCATCATTACAACACTGGGTGAGGATGACCATTATATCTCTCCAGGTGAGGGAGAAGTTAAGGCTAAGACGCTCAAATTCATCCTTAAATTTTTGGGGGTTCTCAGAATATGAGCCCAATTGCTCCTTGCATTGGGTAATGTCTTGCATAGAGAACAGAACATGAACGTGCATAGTTCCCCCTTGCCCATCTGGTACCTCTCTAAGGGGGCAGATTTTGTCTGAGGATGACCTTTCCTTCTGTGGAGGACAAAGAAAGCTTACTTCCTGATCGTAACCCCATGGGGGAGGGGACATATGGAGGAGGAGCCAAGGTGATTGGGAGTGACTCCCCTTCAGATCCCATGACTTCCGGGCCCAGCCTCGTGACTTCTGGGCCTAGCCCCCTAACTTCCGTGCCCGGGCTTGTGACTTCTGGGCGTGTCTGACCCTCCTTTCCTCGTGGCCTCTCTGCTGAAGCAGAGGAGGTCAAGAGAAGGTCAAGGAGATCTTCTGTTTCAGACCTTGCTAAAAGGATTTTGGAAGAGCATTTATCAAAGTCCTCAAGCTTATATTTTCCCTATTTTTCAGAATCCTGGTAGAGGGCAATAAAGGCCTGGACATAGGGAACTTCCTTGTATTTACCCTCACGTTTGCAGTATAGACTGAGCTGTAAAATGGTGTTGTGTCCAAGTGATCCTGACTGGGGCCATTTTTCCCCTCCTCCCAGGGAGTAAGTAGGCCAGTATTGAGTACAGTATTTGATAAGTTTTTTTTTCTTTTTTAGCCCTCCCAGTTGGTATCCCTCCTAGTTGGCCAAAGACAACCGAGTGGGACGTCTAGAGGGAAGCTAGGCTTATTTCCCATTTTAGTGACAGTATAGCTTATATCTCATTTCCAAGGGACCAGTATTGGAGCAGATGCCTCTATATCTGACTCTAGAGAGATTGTAAGCTCTCTCCTGGTCCCAAAGGGCCTGATTGTATATGCACCAAAGGAAATGTTCAGTAGTAAGCACAATCAATGGGGCTGTAGGGCTGGTCCCAAAAGGTAAATTAACCCCTAAGGATGTATCTAGGGTGTTAATTTTCACCCAAGGCCAGGTGTGACTATACTGAACCCCGTCAATCACTTCCACGTGGAAGCACTCAGCCAAATGCTCAATTAAATGGCTGAATTTATAGAAACAGGGCACCCGATGGAGGGCTTTCAATGCCCGATCATCTCCCCAAGAACAGAGAGCACAGTTGATGGAGAGCAGAGGGCATAGCCTCTCTGAAAATCTCTTACAAAGACCCAGAACTTCAGGTCCAAGTATTGACAGAGTAAGCAGAAATAACTTGGGTCTTCAAAGAGAGGGAAAAGGGCCAGGTTGAGAGTAAAGGAGTGGGAAGAAACAGAAGGTCCAGGAGTGGGGGAGAGAAAGAGAAAAAAAAGGGGGTGGCCTTACAGATGTCTCCTGCCACCTGCAGACACCCAGGCATTACGGGACATTTCCCTGGGCTTCCAGAGAAGGGAGGACTGGAACTCGGCCCTACCAGAACCAGAATTCGAGTTCTCTGACAAGAGGAGGTGATCAGTCTCCAATCCTCAGCTCAAGCTGTGGCCCTTCGACCAGATTCCTGCGTCCAAGACCAGGGGACTAGAAAAATAGGATAGATTGAGAAGAGGGGTGAGAAAAAAGGGGTCAACAAAATCTCTTGTTCCTTACCCGGTCAGGGCACCCTGGCCAGTTGTCCACGTCAGGAGGAGACCAGGGAAAAACGAGTCCCAGTTGCGGTCACTGGGTCAGATACGTCGGCAGGCGAGCTGGTCCTGGAGTACCATAAGCGGTCTGGATGTCAGCCCCAGTAGAAACGGGGGTGTCCCTTCGTGGTCGCCAGTTGTTGTAGGAAGGGGGACCCCTTCCAGGGCCCAAAGTTGGGCTCTTGTCTAACACTCGGAAAAGAATTGTCCAAGAAGACATGTGCTGACAAAGCAAGAGATTTTATTGGGAAGGGCACCTAGGTGGAGAGCAGGAGGGTAAGGGAACCCAGGAGAACTGCTCTGCCTCGTGGCTGGAAGTCTTGGGTTTTATGGTGATGGGATTTGTTTCCAGGTGTTCTTTGGCTATCATTCTAATTCAGAGTCTTTGAATGCATGCATCGCTCAGCCAAGATGGATGCTAGCGAGAGGGATTCTGGGAAGAGGACGGACAGGCAGGGTCTCCTCTCGACCTTTCCAAACTCTTCCGGCTGGTGGTAGCTTATTAGTTCCGTATTCCTTATCAGGATCTCCTGTCATAAAACAAGTCATGCAAATGGTTACTATGGTGCCTGGCCAGGGTGGGCGGTTTCAATCAGTGTGCTTTCCCTAACACTTTGGTCTGGTGATGAGTTCTAACACACAACAAAAAAAAGCCAACTTTTCCAAATTGTGAATATAAGTTATTTCACACATTGACTTTTACAATTTTAGGCATTTACTCTGCGAAGGACCTTATTCAAGAGAAGCAAAAGACAAATTGGTAAATGAACCACTGACCACCCACCCTGGCTGGGCAGCAGAGAAGGGAAAACACTTCCAGGAGTCATCTTGCAACAGGAGGTCCTGGTCAGAATCAAGGAACTCACAGGCTACAAGCAACCAGGATTCTGGAGAGGTCGAAAAGAGATGGGAGACTCCAATGCACAGGTCCTACTGACTTCCCAGGATCCTCCTCACTGGAATCCATCTCGGCTGAGTGGTGCGTGTGCCACCAGGAAGGATGCCAATTCAGAATGACTGGCAAGAGACAAGCCAGAAAGGAACCCAATGACCTTAAACCCTGAGATTGTGAGCTTCCCTCCGTTTCCCTTGGCAAGAGCTGTTTCTCTCCCATTTCCCTCACCCTCCTGCGCCCCCGGACGGATGCGCTCCTGCTGCTGCTTCTGGCTCTGCCCCACCCCAGGACACTCCCGCTGCCGCTTCTGGCTGCGCCCTGCCCCTGGCCGAGCTCACAGGTGCAGCGCCTAGGCCTGGGAGCGGCCCGCCCCCCAGGCGCTCTGGGCGCTCCCCGCCCGCCCGCATACCCAATTTCAGCATGGGCCCGCGAGCCTCGTTCTTGCCGCCAGGTCAGACAGCTGAAACACCAGCAGATCCACTCCACAGAGACAATCCAAGCTTTTTATCCTCTGATCTGTCTATAATTCGGCGATCAAACTAAGTCTACAGAAAGGAAAGTTGACCTGATCTAGGACGGCCTTGATTTTCTACAGAACCAGAGACAACTGGTTACAGTGAAAACTGTTTTCCTCCTGGAAATTGTAAAGCTGGTTCTTTTGCATATGCAATTATTCAAAACAATTGCTTCTTACAAAGGCCTGCCTAGGGCCACGCATGAAGGGAACCCTTTCCAGGGCCTTGGGATTAGTCCCTCGCAGCTCAGGTGGTAAAGCTTCCCACCTACAGTGCAGATCTGGGTTCGATCTTTGGCTCAGGAAGATCTCCTTCAGAAGGGAACGGCAACCCCCTGTGTCATTCTTGCCCAACCCAACCCCCTCCAAAAAAGGGGCTCAATGGCACATTTTAAATCTCAGGTAGAAAACTAGAAGATCTCTGTCTGTCTGCATTTATGTATGTCTCCGTGTGAGTCTTCTGTTTTCTCATAATTGCTGAAGTTGTGAGTTCTTATCGAAATGGTCTAAAGAAAAGGAAGCCCTTACAAATCAAACAGCTCTAACTACAAGAAAAAAATTGGCCTAAATGATTTTCAGATTCACGGGAACTGGAGAATATTCAATATTAAGTATCTAGTATTTTTTTCCTGCTACTCTTCTATAGACATATTTAACAGTCATTAACATGAAGCCCAAAATTGTCATTGTGCCTAGGTTTATTATAAGTTAAAAACTGCTATATTGTTATATCTGTCACAAGCTTGTCAACAAAGAAAGTACCTCTAAAATAATAACAAAGAAAACTCCTAAAAAATGCAAATGTGATGTCAGCTTTTAGATAAACTCTTAACAATAATTATACTATAAAATCCCTGTCTATAATAGTCTCAATTGAAGGCAGAGGAGAAGGGGACGACAGAGGATAAGATGGCTGGATGGCATCACTGACTCGATGGACATGAGTTTGATCAAGCCCCTGGAATGTGTGATGGACAGGGAAGCCTGGCGTCCTGCAGTCCACTGGGTCACAAATAGTCAGACATGACTGAGCAACTGAACTGAACTGAACTGACAATAGTTTTTCCAGATTTTGATCAGATTTTCCTGAGTTTCTATCATTTTTCTAAACTAAGTGATGACAGTGTATTGAATAACTAGGTCATTTCCACATAAATTAAGGTTCTGAAACACTCACTACTTTACAGGACCTTCCTCTTACACAGAAATGAGAGATTTTTGACTATCCATGAATAGCGTCAGGTGCCATCCTGAAACTAAACAATTTTATGGAATCACATTGCCGTGCTCCCCTACAGTCCAATGGACTTTCACAAGGACATTATTTCCTGAATGTTTATTTCACAAAGTTATAATTGGATGACTGCAAACAATAAAACTAATAATATTTTAATACATAATATTAATAATACAGAGTTGGTCATTCTTTTTCCTATTCTACCATAGCCTACTGACTGGAAGTCAGTTTTAGTAACTACTAGTATCATAAGACCCTCATCAGTAAGTGAAGATATATAGGAAAATCCATAGTATATCTAAAAAAAAACATCAAAGATACAATGATGATTGAAAAAAAAAAATACAGGGACATCTTAGTTGATATAGACACAGGGTGATTATGAAAGCACAGCCCACGATCAAGTACAGGCCATGGAAGCCTGTGACTGTCACAAGTGCTGACTTCTCCTTCATCTGAGGTTGTCAAAAGTGCTTTGTAAAATTCTCAGGTTTGCAGCACTTGTAACCTCCTGAAGAGACTGCAATCGAAAGGGTTTCTAGAATACCCTGATGATTTGCATCTACCAGGCTGTGGTGAGCTCAAGTAATACATTCTCCAGAGGACAGAAGACAGACATGTTAGGAAGTGGGAATGACTTCTACTGTACTTAGGGAGAAAGGGCATGTTGTTACTCAGCCTCATACAAGTATAGAAGCATCACCTCAGTGATGAAACCTTTAAAGGCTCAATAAAAATGACAACGACTGGTAGGAATAAACATTCAGAAGTGCCTTCTCAGACCTCCCATCATAAGCACAAACATAATAAAAACACTGAGTTTTCATGGTCTCACACAAAATTAGACTCACTTATGACAATGGCCAGAGAGGCTCCTATAAGACATCGGGGCTGGGCTTTACTGGAGGGTGCACATCGGTTGAGTGCATCGCTATGTGTTATGGAAATATGTGTTACTGGCAGGGTGAAGGCATATTCTTGAATAACACAGCAAATAACACTACAAATTCAAGGAACTTGGCTACAATGACAATAGCTGATTTCATGATGGCTACTGCTTGGTAGAGCTAGGATTGCCTCTCCCATTAAGTACCTCAATGGCCAGCTGTGATAGTGGCCATTAGTTTCTCACTGCAATTCTCACTTAGAAACCGAACCTAATACTTTTCATGTTGACTAGCGCAAGAACAGTGAAAGCTCCTTGGAGAAGCAAGTCAGACAGACGTGCTTCTGTTTTCTCACAGAAGCTGCTTCTGGCTGGTCCTGCTCACAGACAGATTGCTAATTCCAAATTTATAGACAGTGATGCAGATATTCTTTACCAGCTGAGCCACCAGGGAAGCCCTAATAGCTCAGCTGGTAAAGAAACTATAAATAGGGAAGAGTGGGAAGGAAAAATGGAAACCTGTCATGAGGCCCCTGAAAATAGGGAACTAAAAACTTTTCAGAGATTCGAAGTCAAAGGGGCTAATATGACTTAGAAATGGAGCAGCAGGCACAAGCTCTAGAATGAAATGAAGGGCAGAATAATGAAACTAGGGAATATAAGATAGAGACATGAAGATAGAACAATGTCAAAGTGAAGTCCAACTCTTGGAGAGGGAATTCACAGGGCCTGGACCCCGTCTCAGGCCTGTCCATGCTGGTCGTGCATGGCCGCCTCTCCAGTGGACTCTGAGCTCTGCGCTAGTGTCTGTGGGAACGACAAGGGAAGGATAGGACCCCCTCCACACAGGGGGACCTTGAAGAGTGTGTCCAGGTTACTCATTGCCTAAGAGAAAACAGACACTCATCACCCCTGTCTCTGGACCTGTCTCTGGACAGGTCATAAATTTTTCTGTATCTATCAGACTGTAACCTTGGGCTTATTGATTATTGGCCAATTGTTTAACTTTTTGAACACATAACACATGAATGATGGGATTATTGTGACTGTATTTACCCTTCCTTTATTTATGTAAGTCTCAAGGAATTTGGGGTAGTGAGTTCGGACACGGACACATGGGGTATAAAAGATTTTCACAAATGCTGGTCGGGATCCTTGGCTAAGAGAAGGCTCTGCTTTGGGCCTGCCACTGTGATAAACTGCACTCCACTATCTGCATTGTCCTTCTGAGCAAATTTGTTTCCCAGAACTCATGGCTACAACACTCTTACAAAAAGTTTAGATCAAAGAATTAGGGAAGAAAATTAAGATATACTGACTGCTTATTTTGTCTTGCACTGATTAGGAACTTTATAACTACTTTTAATTTAATCTTCCAGGCTCCCCTGGTGGCTCAGTGGTAAAGAATCCACCTGCCAATGCAGGGAACATAGGTTAAGTCCCTGATCCAAGGAGATCCCACACGGCAGGAAACAACTAAGCCTGTGTGCCACAACTATGGAGCCTATGCCCCAGAGCCCAGAAGCTACAACCATTGAGCGCATGTGCTGCAGCTGCTGAGCCCCTGGAGCCTGTGCTGCACAAGAGAAGACACGACAACGGGACGTCCATGCACCGCACTTAAAGAGTGGCCCTCACTGTCAACAGCTAGAGAAAAGCCCGTGCAGAAACAAAGACTCAGCACAGCCAGAGATAGATAAATAAAGTGACTTTATAGTTTAATCTTCCAGTTTCTATTTTCTATGAAATAGCTATCTCACTAATGGTGATATTCAAATATTTAACAGTAGATAAATATTTAACAGCATAGACAATGAACCAGTCAGAAGCTGGCCAGAGCACCCCTGTTGAGCCAGGTATTAATCTCTAATGACTGGCTCCCAAGGCCACAGTAGGGATCTTGGGAGGGGTCAGGGCAGGCCAGCAAGCACACAGGAAACAGGCTCTAGACAAAGGCCATGCACTGTTCTTAAGAGTGAAATGATATGTACCAACAGAATATCAGCTCTCAGTGGAAATGTCCTCTGGGCAGGTTTAGACTTAATCTCCATCTTTACCTTATGGTCTCCTTGATGCTTCACTAGCAACTGGAGTCTTCCCTGCTGCTCTTGCCTTCGAGGGGCAGTACCACTGCTACAGACGGTGGCTCCAAGGAGAGCAGGCAGCAGAGACTCTTGTTATCATTTGGCTCCTAATCCCTTCAGCATCCCCAAGATTAGCACACTAGCCTGTATAAATTTAGGTACATTTCTTTACTAAAGGCCTGGGAGCAATTACAGAAGGAAATTATAATGAAGGAAAGAAAGAGTTCAAGTTCTAGTTCACTTAGAGTTCTAGAGAAGACAGGGTTTCCTAGACATTTTCACTTGGTCTGCCCAGCACCCTTTCCCCAACCCCACACCATGATGCCTTGGTTAAAGGTGTAGATGTGCAGCCTGTGCTGTGGGATTTGCAGTTATCACTCAGTAACACTGTAGCATTTAGCTACACCTCTCAGAGTGACACCTCTCAGAGCCAATATGGATTGGTTATTAAGACTGCTAATTTTATTAGGTGGGACATTGGCAATTCGTAAGAAAAAAAAAAATTTTTTTTTGCTTTGACTTGTAAATGGAGGTATTTGGGGAGCAGGAAATGATGTGGTGCTTGGAATTTGTCTTTAAACACACCCCAGGCCAAAAAAGGGAGTGCTGGTGCAGTGGTAGGAGAGGACAGATGATTGCTGCAGCAAGGCGAGGGCTACATAGAGCGGGGTGGGGTCTCTGTGCTCTCCAGAGTTGTGTGTATGTTTGAAACTTTTCACTAAGAGTGAATGAACCAAAAACAAACAATAAGGATTTCCGAAGGGTGTGTACATTTCATAGTTGCAATTTATTTGATTTTCCAGATAGATTCCAGCTCTCATCCTATCCATTAGCTTCCCTAGACATTAGCAGGGATATTCCCTTTGACAAGACTTGCCAGGTCCAATGCTAGTGAGCACACTGGTCTGGATTCTGTCCGTTCACTTCAGTTGCTCAGTTGTGTCTGACTCTTTGTGGCCCCATGGATAGCAGCAAGACAGGCTTCCCTGTCAATCACCAACTACCAGAGCTTGCTCCAGTACAAGTCCATTGAGTCAGTGATGCCATCCAACCATCTTATATTCTGAGGTCAACTTCTCCTCCTGCCTTCAATCTTGCTCAACATCAGGGTCTTTTCAATTGAGTCAGTTCTTTGCATCAGGTGGCCAAAGGATTGGAGTTTCAGCTTCAGCATCAGTCCTTCCAGTGAATATTCAGGATGCTTTCCTTTAGGGTGGACTGCTTTGATCTCCTTTCAGTCTAAGGGACTCTCAAGAGTCTTCTTCAACACCACAGTTCAAAAGCATCAATTCTTCAGTGCTCAGCCTTCTTTACAGGCTAACTCTCACGTCCATACATGACTACTGGAAAAAGCATAGCTTTGACTATATCAGTCTTTCTTGGTAAAGTAATGTCTCTATTTTTAAGTATGCTGTCTATGTTGGTAAAGCTTTTCTTCCAAGGAGCAAGCATCTTTACATTTCATGACTGCAGTCATCATTTGCAGTGATTTTGGAGCCAAAAATAATAAAGCTTGTCACTGTTTGCATTGTTTCCCCATCTATTTGCTATGAAGTGATCAGGACCAGATGCCATGATCTTAGTTTTTCAAATGTTGAGTTTTAAGCCAGCTCTTTCATTCTCCTCTCTCAGTTTCATCAAGAGGCTCTTTAGTTCTTCTTCACTTTCTGCCATAAGGGTGGTGTCATCTGCATATCTGAGGTTGTTGATATTTCTCCCGGAAATCTTGATTCCATCTTGCACTTCATCCAGCCCAGCATTTCACATGATGTATTCTGCATATAAGTTAAATAAGCAAGGTGATAAGATACAGCCTTGACATACTCCTTTCCCAATTTGGAACCAGTCCATTGTCCCATGTCTGGTTCTAACTGTTGCTTCTTGACCTGCATACAGATTTCTCAGGAGGTCGATCAGGTGGTCTGGTATTCTCATTTCATGAAGAATTTTTCAGTTTGTTGTGATCCACACAAAGGCTTTAGTGTAGTCAATGAAGCAGAATTCTCTTGCTTTCCCTATGATCCAGCAGATGTTGGCAATTTGATCTCTTGTCCCTCTTCCTTTTCTAAATCAGTTTTAACATCTGGAAATCCTCGGTGCGTGTACTGTTGAAGCTTGGCTTGGAGAATTTTGAGCATTACTTTGTTAGTGTGAGATGAGGGCAATTGTATGGTAGTCTGAACATTTTTTAGCATTGCCTTTCTTTGGGATTAGAATGAAAAGTGACCTTTCCCAGTCCTGTGCGGCCACTGCTGAGTTTTCCGAATTTTCTGGAATATTGAGTGCAGCACTTTCACAGCATTATCTTTGAGGATTTGAAATAGCTCAGCTGGAATTCCATCACCTCCACTAGTTTTGTTTGCAGTGATGTTTCATAAAACCAGTTGATTCACAGTCCAGGATGTCTGGCTCTAGGCGAGTGATCACACCATTATGTTTATCTGGGTCATTAAGATCTCTTTTGTATAGTTCTTCTGTGTATTCTTGCCACTTCTTCTTAATATCTTCTGCTTCTGTTAGGTCTATACTGTTTCTGTTCTTTGTTGTGCCCATTTTTGCATGAAATATTCCCTTGGTATCTCGAATTTTCTTGAAGGGATCTCTAGTCTTTCCCATTGTATTGTTTTCCTCTGTTCCTTTTCACTGGAAAGGATTCCAATGATTCTAATTCCTTTCCTAAGGAAGGCTTTCTTCTCTCTCCTTGCTATTCTTTGGAACTCTGCATTCAGATGGGCATAGTTTTCTTTTTTTTCCTTTGCCTTTCACTTCTCTCCTTTTCTCAGCTCTTTGTAAGGCCTCCTCAGACAACCATTTTTCCTTTTTGCATTTCTTCTTCTTGGGGATGGTCTTGCTCCCTGTCTCCTGTACCATGTTACAAATCTCCGTCCATACTTTCTCAGGCACTCTGTCTGTCAGGTCAAATTCCTTGAATTTATTTGTCACTTACACTGTATAATTCTCCCTGGAGAGGGGAAAGGCTACCCACTCCAATATTCTGGCCTGGAGAATTCCATGGACTGTATAGTCTAGAGGGTTGCAAAGAGTTGGACATGACTGAGTAGCATTCACTTTCACTTTTCATTGTATAATTGAAAGGGATTTGATTTAGGTCATACCTGAATGGTCTAGTGGTTTTCCCTCTTTCTTCAATTTAAGTCTGAATTTTGCAAAGAGGAGTTGACGATCTGAGCCATAGTCAGCTCCAGGTCTTGTTTTTGCTGACTGTATACAGCTTCTTCATCTTCGGCTGCAAAAAATATAATCAGTCTGATTTCAGTATTGACCATCTCGTGATGTTCATGTGTAGAGTCATCCCTTGTGCTGTGGTAAGAGGATGTTTACTATGACCAGTGCATGCTCATGGGAAAGGCTAACTCTGTTAGCCTTGGCCCTGCTTCATTTTATAGTCCAAGGCCCAAACTTGCCTGTTACTCTATGTATCTCTTACTTCTTATTTTTGCATTCCAGTCCCTGAGGATGAAAAGGACACCTTTTTTGTTGTTGTGAGTTCTGAAGGTCTTGGAGGTCTTCGTAGAACCATTCAGTTCAGCATCTTTAACATTAGTGTTTGCGCATAGACTTGGATTACTGTGAGAGTGAATGGTTTGCCTTGGAAATGACCAGAAATCACTTTGTCATTGCTGAGATTGCACCCAAGTACTGCACTTTGCACTCTTTTGTTGACTATGAGGGCCACTCCATTTCTTCTAAGGGATTCTTGCCCATAGTAGTAGATATAATGGTCCTCTGAATTAAATTTGCCCATTCCAGTCCATTTTAGTTCACTGATTCCTAAAATGTTGATGTTCACTCTTGCCATATCCTGTTTGACCACTTCCAATTTACCTTGATTCATGGACCTAACATTCCAGTTTTCTATGCAATATTATTCTTTTCAGTATCAGAATTTACTTCCATCACCAGTCACATCCATGATTGGGCATTGTTTTTGCTTTGGCTCAGCCTCTTCATTCTTTCTGGAGCTATTTCTCCACCCTTCTCCAGTAGCATATTGGGCACTTACCGACCTGGGGAGTTCATCTTTCAGGGTCATATCTTTTTGCCTTTTTTTTTTTTTTTTTTAATGTTTATGGGATTCTTAAGGCAAGAATACTGAAGTGGTTTGCCATTCTCTTCTACAGTGAACCACGTTTTGTCAGAACTCTCCACCATGACCCATCTATCATATGTGGCCCTACATGGCATGCTCATAGTCTAACTGAGTTAGATAGGGTTGTGATCCAAGTGATCAGTTTGGTTAATTTTCTGTAATTTTGGTTTTCATTCTGTCTGCACTCTGATGGATGAGGAAAAGAGACTTGTGGACGCTTCCTGATTGGAGGGATTGGCTGTGAGGGAATCTGGGTCTTGCTCTGACATGCTTAGTAAATCTGTAATCTAATTTTCTATTGATGGGTATGGCTGTGTTCCCTCCCTGTAGTTGGCTTGAGGCCAAGCTATGGTAGGGGTAATGGAACCTCTTTCCAAATGGTTTATGCCAGGACTATTGTATTCAGTGAGACCAAGCTATGGTAGGGGTATTGGCAACCTCCTTCCAAATGGTTTGTGCCAGGACTGTTGTATTCGGTGTCCCTGACCCCACAAGAGCCATGTTGACCCATGCCTCCCCTGGGGACTCTTGGACACTCACAGGCAAGTCTGCCTCAGTCTCTTGTGAGGGTCACTGTTCCTTTCTCCTGGTTCCTAGTATGCACAAGTTTTTGTTTGTGCCCCCTAAGAGTCTCTTTCACCAGTCCCATGGAAGTTCTGTAATCAAATCCCACTGGCCTTCAAGGTCACATTCCCTGAGGGTTCTCAGTCCCTTTGCTGGATCCCCACGTTGGGAAATCTACTGTGGGCCTTAGAACTTTCATAAAAGTGTGAGAACTTCTTTGGTATAATTGATCTTCAGTTTTTGGGTTGTCTACTCGGTGGCTCTATGATGGGGCTCACACATTGTGCTTCCCCAGTCTGCTGAAGCCACAGGCCCTGTCCCCACAGCAGGCCACTGCTGACCCATGCATCTGCAGGAGACACTCAAACACTCAAAAGCAGGTCTGACCCAGACTTGTAACCATGTTTTAAAAATGTGACCAGTTTGCTGTTTGCACTAACTTGAATGCAAGAATCTCACTTTGAGAGGTGTTATCTTCCTCTGTCCAACTCTTTCTTAAGGACTGTTAAGGGTTAATGTTATCTCCAAGGTGAAAACAGCCTTGGGAGGAGCAGCCTACACCTGGTGCATAAAGGCAAAGTCTGCAGGAAGAAGAGTTTCAGGGTGAAGAGTGTCAAGAGAGGTTTGTAGTTTGAGTTATCAGTCTCAAGGAGAAAAAAAGAAAAGTGAATCCTCATCATTTGATCATGGTATTCGGAGCCAGAGGCAGGGACCTTGGGAAAGTGAAGAAGAGAAAAAGAAAGAAAAATGTCAAAATAAAATAGGGATGTATGGGGGCAAGAGGAGGGAGAAAGTCTGAGAAAATGGGGTTGGGTGTATGATCACATTGATTTGCTGTTGTTGTTTCGTCTTTAAGGCATGTCCAACTCTTTTGCAACCCCATGGACTCTAGCCCACCAGGCTCCTCTGTTCATGTGATTTCCCAGGTGAGAATACTGGAGTGGGTTGCCATTTCCTTCTCCAGGGGAATCTTTCCAACCCAAGGATTAAATCTACCTCTTCTTCACTAGCAGGTGGATTCTTTATTACTGAGCCACCAGGGAAGCCCAATCACATGGATACTGGCCTCAAACTCAAAAATTTGCTATTCCTAGTGGAAAATGGAATCAGCTCAGTTCAGTCACTCAGTCATGCCTGACTCTTTGTGACCCCATGGACTGCAGCACGCCAGGCCTCCCTGTCCATCACCAACTCCTGGAGTTTATTCAAACTCATGTCCATTGAGTGGGTGATGCCATCCAACCATTTTGTCCTCTATCATCCCCTTCTCCTCCTGCCTTCAATCTTTTCCAGCATGAGGTTCTTTTCCAATGAGTCAGTTCTTTGCATCAGGTGGCCAAAGTATTGGAGTTTCAGTTTCAGCATCAGTCCTTCCAATGAGTAATCAGGACTGATTTCCTTTAGGATGGATTGGTTTGATAGTGCTGTCCAAGGGACTCTCAAGAGTCTTCTCCAACACCACAGTTCAAAAGCATAAACTCTTTGGCTCTCAACTTTCATCATAGTCTAATTCTCACATCCATACCTGACTACTACAAAAACCATAGCTTTGACTAGATGGACCTTCGTTGGCAAAGTAAAGTATCTGCTTTTAATATGCTGTCTTAGTTGGTCATAACTTTTCTTCCAAGGAGCAAGCATCATTTAATTTCATGGCTGCAGTCACCATATGTAGTGATTCTGGAGCCCGCCAAAATAAAGTCTGTCACTGTTTCCATTGCTTCCCCATCTATTTGCCATGAAGTCATGGGACCAGATGCCATGATGCTAGTTTTCTGATTGTTGAGTTTTAAGCCAAGTTTTTCACTCTCCTCTTTCACTTTCATCAATAGGCTCTTTAATTCTTCACTTTCTGCCATAAGGCTGGTGTCATCCTCATATCTGAAGTTATTGATATTTCTCCCAGCAACCTTGATTTCAGCTTGTGCTTCTTCTAGCCCAGTGTTTCTCATGATGTACTCTGCATAGAAGTTAAATAAGCTGGGTGACAATATACAGCCTTGACATACTCCTTTGCTGATTTGGAACCAGTCTGTTGTTCCATGTCCAGTTCTAACTGTTGTTTCCTGACCTGCATACGGATTTCTCAAGAGGCAGGTCAGGTGGTCTGGTATTCCCATCTCGTTCAAAATTTTCCACAGTTTATTGTGATCCACACAGTCAAAGGCTTTGGTATAATCTATTTTGCAGAAATAGATGTTTTTCTGGAACTCTCTTGCTTTTTCGATGATCCAGAGGATGTTGGCAATTTGATCTGTGGTTCCTCTGCCTTTTCTAACACCAGCTTGAACATCTGGAACTTCACAGTTCATGCATTGCTGAAGCCTGGCTTGGAGAATTTTGAGCATTACTTTACTAGCATGTGAGATTAGTGCAATTGTGTGGTAGTTTGAGCATTCTTTGGGATTGCCTTTCTTAGGGGTTGGAATGAAAACTGAAATTTTCCAGTCCTGTGGCCACTGCTGAGTTTTCCAAATTTGCTGGCATATTGAGTGCAGCACTTTCACAGCATCATCTTTCAGGATTTGAAATAGCTCAACTGGAATCCCATCACCTCCACTAGCTTTGTAGTGATGCTTCCTAACGCCCACTTGACTTTGCATTCCAGTATGTCTGGCTCTAGGTAAGTGATCACACCATCGTGATTATCTGGGTCGTGAAGATCCTTTTTGTATAGTTCTGTGTATTTTTGCCACCTCTTCTTAATATCTTCTGCATCTGTTAGGTCCATACTATTTCTGTCCTTTGTTGTGCCCATTGTTGCATGAAATATTCCCTTGGTATCTCTAATTTTTTTCGAGAGATCTCTAGTCTTTCCCATTGTATTGTTTTCCTCTATTTCTTTGCATTGATCACTAAGGAAGGCTTTCTTTTCTTTGAACTGATCACTGAGGAAGGAGATATGGAATAGCTTCTGCCATATCAATAAACAAAGGATATCACAGTTGTCAGCAATTGCAGCCAACATGGAAGGTGAGCTAGTGAGCCCTGAGGGTATTTTTCAGGATGGAAATAGTGCCTGCCATCTAGTAGCCATCAAACTGCAGCCATTCCCTATGGTGAGCCCTGAGGAAGCTCAGGATGTTAAAACAGATTACTGGCCCCAGATAGTTGAGGGGCATATCAAAGGAACAATTTCAGTAAGCCTAGTCTCTCGCATCTTTCTTTACATTGAAAAGCACTAAATTTCTCAACTTGGGATATCTGGTTTTCTTTCAGTTACAAAACATTTTTGACGTTCAGACTACCTACACTTTGTTGCAAAACTTCTATATAACCTGTCCCCCAGCTCCCTGCCTCCTCAGAGCAGTTCTCTCAGGGTCACTTGAGCTGCTGTCTCCCGGACTTGAAGTCCCAAAAATTCTCACCAAATAAAACATAACTCTCAACTTCTAGGTTGTGAATGGTTTTTAAGGAGATTACAAATAAATATGTATGCACATGTATTTGTGTGCTATGTTCCGACCAGCTGGGTGATGAGGTGCTCTTTAAGAAGAGTGAAGACCAGAGTTACTCAAAGGTGCTCCGTTAAGAAGAGTGAAGACCCAAGGTTATTCCAAACTCCCGCCTGGATCTGAGCCAGATCCTGGAGCAATATCAGGGAGGAGATCCTGGAAGAATGCTGCAGGTAGATTTTTCCCAGTGGAAACGGTGGCTGGAGAGGAAGCCCCAGACTCCTCCAGCCCGTGCTCTTCAGCCTCAGACCTACCTCACTGGGAGCAAGACTGCCCCGCCCAGCTTGCCTGAGCTGCAGTGCCGCCCTCCGCCGCCTGGAGGCAGCATGACCTACAGCGCGGTGTCAGCTTCTATTCCCTACGCCCCTCTTGGCGGCGGCGGGCGGAGGCCTGCCGGCAGAGGCCGGCTCGCGGAGCCCTCGCTGATTGGCCGCGGTGCGGCTGTTGCCATGTTGGCAGAAGTGGCTTCTCTCTGCCGGGGTAACTGGCTCTGGCTGCGGCTGCCCGGTCTGTACGCATAGGGTCTTCCTTATTCCCCTCACCCGCGGTTGGCGCTGAGAGGCGGCGTCCGGCGGGATGGAGAAAAGTAGGATGAACCTGCCCAAGGGGCCGGACACGCTGTGCTTCGACAAGGACGAGTTCATGAAGGTGTGCCCGGGGGACTGTGCTCCCCGAGCCGAGGCGGGTGGCCTGTCTTCCTTTCCCTCTGGGGCCTCCTCGGGCTGCTGGGCCGCGCATGCCCCTGATCTGCCCCCTGCGGGACCTGGCTGCCTTCACAGTGAGTCTTTTGGCCTCAGGTGGGGCCGGGGCAGCCTGCTGTGAGAAGGCACTTCTGTGAAATGGTGCATAGTGACGAAAAGGCCTGAAGTTGTGGGGAAGTGGTTTTGAGCTAGGTTATTAATAAAAGCTCCTGTTATTCCCGAGCCCATTCCCATGCAGTGCAGTCGGAATTGCCAGATCCTGGGCAGACAGAAGTTTGTCGATCGCCGCCTTGCACCTAGAAGCTCAGTACGAATGTATTGACCGAATCTCTGGACCCACGTCTCTACCCAGGGATTAGGTGGGTGGAAAAGGCACTCAATCGAGAGTTTTTCCTTAACGTTTGCCTAAAGTTTCTGAATGGGATATTTAAAAGATTAGAATCTTATTACTGATTTTGTTGCAATACAACAAAGCAAACCATTGTGCTTCTCTAAAGTTACTCTACTTTTTATAAGGTGAACTTGAGGTTGGTCTAAAGGTAGAGAGTTGAAATATGATGGATATTAAAGGTTTATCCGGCACAGCCTTGAAAGTGTCCAAGATTTGAATCGGAGCTGGGAGGAACTTTGCATATTCTTTTGGGGGTAATGCTCTGGAACTGTACATACACCATCAAGAAATACAGTGATGCTTTATTTCTAAGGATTGGGGTTTTTGATACCACTTAGTGGCTGCTTTCAGTGTTAAAAAGTTAAATCTTTTGGCTCAGTAGACACTTAAACTTTTGAGCAACTGAATTTAAGACTTACTTTTTTTTTTTTTTTTATGACTTCAAGTCTTAGTATGTCTTTTGCTTTTTAGCTTCATTAGTTTATCTTTTTGATGCTTGCATTTCAGTTCACAGTCTCTGGTTTTAAACAGTATTTACATCTGTTCTTTTTTATAGCTGAGTAGTATGTACCACATGGACTTGAACTTGGGCAAACTTGGGGAGGTGCTGAGGACCGGGGAAGCTGGTTGTGCTGCAGTCCACGGGGTCGCAAAGAGTCAGACATGACTTGGGGCCTGAACAACACCACATCTTCTTTATCCATTCCTGTGAACTTTTAGATTGTTTCCATGTCTTGGCCATTGCAAATAGTGCTGCAGTGAATACGAGGGTGCGTGGATCTTTTCACAGGATGATTTTCTTCTGATTTTTGCCCAGGAGTGGGGCTGCTGAATGATATGGTAGTTCTATATTTAGTTTTTAAAGGAACTTCCATATTGCTCATCAAAAAGAGCCAAATAATGCCATTTGCAGCTACATGGATGGACCTGAAGATTATCATACTAAGTGAAGTAAGTCAGATAGAGAAAGACAAATATATCATTCACATGTGGACTCTAATAAAAATGATACACGCATGCATGTATGCTCAGTCTTAAGCAACTCTTTGAAACCTCATGGACTGTAGCCTGCCAGGCTCCTCTGTCCATGGGATTCTCCAGGAAAGAATCCTGGAGTAGTTTGCCATTTCCTTATCCAGGGGATATTCTTAACCTAGGGGTGAAACTCACATCTCCCATGTTTCTTTGCATTGGCGGGTAGGTTGTTTACCACAGAGCCACCTGGGAAGCCTGAAAAGTGATAACAGATGAACTTATTTACAAAACAGACTCACAGATCTCAAAATTAAATTTATGGTTCAATTGATTAGCCGTGTCTGACTCTTTGCAACCCCATGGACTGCAGCACGCCAGGCCTCCCTGTCCCATCGCCAACTCCCAGAGTTTACTCAAACTCATGTCCATTGAGTTGGTGATGCCATCCAACCATCTCATCCTTTGTTGTCCCCTTCTCCTCCCACCTGCAATCTTTCCCAGCATCAGGGTGTTTTCCAATGAGTTAGTTCTTTGCATCAGGTGGTCAAAGTATTGGAGTTTCAGATTCAGCATCAGTCCTTCCAGTGAATATTCAGGACCAGTCTCCTTTAGGATGAACTGGTTGGATCTCCTTGCAGTTCAAGGGACTCTCTAGAGTCCCTTCGGTGCTCAGCTTTACTTATGGTCCAGCTCTCACGTCCGTACATGACTACTGGAGAAACCATAGCCTTGACTAGCCGGACCTGTATGGTTACCGAAGGGGAAGCATGGGGAGAGGTGATAAGCTAGGAGACTGGGATTAACGTATACACACTACCATATGTAAAGCAGATCAGCAGAGGTTCACTGTGCAGCACAGGTAGCTCTGCTCAGCACCTCAGTGACCCACGTGGGAGAGGAGCCCAGGCCAGAGTGGGTCCACATGTGCACACAGACGAACTGCTCTGCAGCACGCCTGGGACTGGCACAGCAGTGCATGCCGGCTGTGGTAAAAAAAATTAAGTGATGCAGTTTAAGAAAAAAGCAGTTACATCCGGATCTTCTCCAGTGTGGCCGTGTCATTTTTATTATGCAGGCCATCTAGACCCAGGAATAATGTACTCTTGTCCTTGTACAGTGATGTTTCTGCTAAACCTCTGTGATGAAGGGCGTCATTTGAAAGGGAGTACCACGTGAGCTTGCCGATCCAAAAACGCTTTGTTCCATCCACTGGCTGAGAACTGTCCTGGAGCAAGGGTAGGAAGAAAGAGCATGATGAGGCGAGGTGTGCTGAAAGAAGCCAAGGCACAAGCAGAGATGAGGGGCTTTGTTCTGTTCAGGAGTCTCAGAATACAGAGAGCTTAGCTTGACCAACTTTGCCTTCTTCAAGGCTTCCTTCAGGCTCAAGACCAGCATTCTTTCTGACTTGCTAGCCCCACCATGTTTCTTGCTCTGAACTGATAGAAAGCCTTTGGGAAGAGAGGCTTCAGAAAGTAGAAACCTCAAAATAGGTTCTATAGTAGACCTTGAGGAAGGGGAGAGCAAACTGGGGAGGTGGCTGAAATGGCAGCAGTTTCGTATACTTTCATGCCTCCTAAGCCTCTGAATGTGCTCTGTAATTTGTAGTGCTAATAAGTATGACCACTTCACATGTAAAAGCAAAATACATAGAACAGCCACCCTGTGTTAAATGTTGATTTTCTAAGTGAGACTTGGAGATAAAGGTTACTTGCAATGTATGTTTCCTTCAGAGAGACATTTTAAAAGTTTTGGTCACATGGCAGAAATGATAGGTAGAGAGTTTGCCTTTGGGGTTATATTTCTTAAGTCTGTCTGATTCAATGCATATTGTAATTTGTGCCTGTGAGAAAGTTAGAGAGTGTCCAATTTGCATTAGGAGAGTGAAGGTTACTCAAAAAATCCAGTCATTGGGAAATTTATTTCCAGTTAAAGGAAACTGTGTCACACACATGATGAGGCCCTGTTAGGAAGATGGTAGCAATCATTTATTTAATAAACAGGCACTCATTGATCACCTTGGAGAAGGAAATGGCAACCCACTCCAGTATTCTTGCCTGCAGAATCCCATGGACTGAGAAGTCTGGTGGGCTACAGTCCATGGGGTTGCAGAGAGTTGGACATGGCTGAGTGTCTATCACTTCATTTCACTGATCACCTGCTTTGTGTCCACCAGCAGTCTAGACTGGATAGTACAAGGTAGATAAGATTTAGGCTTTTGAGTATGGTCACAGAAAGATCACAGTGTGTGCTGAGAAACTGGACTTAGTCCAGAGAGGCTGGGAGGATGACCAGAATTGAGACTAGAAAAGTAGAAAGACAGCTGGGTGGGACTGCAAGTTGTTCTCGTGTGCACTGAGGGGTTTGTGCTTGATGAGTTACAGTCAGGTGGAAAGCAGGAAATGACGTCGTCATGTCTGTTGCATTGAACCCGTGTTAGAGGATGCTGGGCCACTGGTTACTTCAGGTTAATATGGGGTTCTGTTTCAAGGGGAAATTAGGTTGGATTTGAACTGATGAGCTAATATTTTGATTTGGGCCATTCTTGCACATGTATTTCAGTCCTAACTCAATGTCGTAGTGGTATCTCAGACTTTTAGGAAGTTATTTAATAAATGCTTAAGAAACAACCAACTACCTTTCTGAACATAGAGGAAAAAGGCTACTTAAAATGCTTCAGTGGTCCTTGTAAGATCTAATGAGAAATACAGAGCAGAGGACAGATTTGTGAAGGATGTAGGTGATCAGAAGACAAGATGGTAGTAGAGTCTGTCACTTGGTAGTAGAGGTGGTGATGACATCATATCATTAGTTTTGTCAGCTTAAAAAATACAAAAATCCTTAGCGAGGGTTGATGGCCAACTAATCCATGAAATAGGACATGAGATACTAGTAGTATGGGAGAGAAGAGGCTGCTAACAAAGATAACTTAGACCAATTCACCTAGGTGTGCTGTTGAAATCTGTCCTTCTATCTCAGCATATGACTTCTATTTTATAGAAAAAATAGTGCCCTCAGATGGGAACTTCTTCATCTTGACTGATGACAGCTCCATTCTTGTATATGTACCCATCCCCTTTCTCCACCTTGCCTGTTTGGAAAAGGGGTTTTCCTTCCTGAGGTTGGTCCTTCCTACCCCACTCCTCCCCGTGCTTGCAGCCCAGACCCCCTGGTACTCTCCCCACCCTCTGATTCCCCTCTCCTCTGACCTCATCCCCAGTGGCTTTCAAACACGCTCCTGCTTTGGTCTCTTCCTCTTGACCCTCCTGCCTCTAGTCATTTTCATATCATTCTCTTCTACATCCCAGCCAAACTCTTGAGTTGTTTTTACTTTCTTATATGCTGATTGGCTATTTGTATATCTTCTTTGGAGAAATGTCTATTCAGATCTTTTGCTAATTTTTTAATTGGTTGATTTGTCTTTTAACTGTTGAGTTGTAAGAGTTTTTATACTCTGGATGTTAGACCCTTGTCAGATACATGATTTGCAAATATTTTCTTCCATTCACTGGGTTGTCTTCTCACTTTGTAAATAATGTGTTTTAACACACAAGTTTTAATTTTGATTGAGTTCAGTTTATCTGTTATCTTGATGCTTTTTGTGTCAATGACTGTCTAATTCAAGGGCACACAGATTTTCACCTGTTTTCTTCTTAGAATTTGATTGTTTTAGCTCTTCTATTTGTCTTTTAATCTATCTTGAGTTAAATTTCTGTGTATAGTGTGAGGTTGGTATCTAAATTCATTCTCTTCCATGTGGATATTTTCTAGATAATAATATCTATTGCTGAATGTTTAGTAACTCTACAGTGTAAAGTGAAACCCTCTGGGAAGTGAAATGTGGCAGTTATAACATGCCACTGTGAGTCTGAAGTCATTTGCTGTCAGAGCAAAAGCTCTGATATTCACAGGTGTTCTCAGTCATTTTCTCTTGTGTGGGACATTTGTTTATCAAAGAACAAATATATAAATGGCAAACTGAGCACTAATATTGCCTGATAGCATTTGTTAGAGCTCAAGTTATATGATTTAGAATGCCATTATGAAGTTCAACTCTGAACTTCATCCACTTGAAGTTCATACTTTCAAAGTAACAAGCCGAGTGCTCTGCATAGTCATACAGCTGGTCAGTACCAAGGCCAAGATGCCAGGCTGAGTCCTGCCCCCACATTCTTTCTGTGATTGTTGTGTAACTGTGAGTCTAAGGTGTTATCTTAGGTAGTCTCAAGAAGTAAAAGAAACAGATGGCTTTTCACTAGCTGGCTGTGAAATTATAGTTTGGTAAGAAATCTCTTCTCTGACACTATTATAGCAGGTGTTTGGGTGATTAATTAAGAAAGTCAGTTTTTATAAGTACTCTTACGGAATGGTGCATGTTGTCCTTAACATATGTGTACATTTGTTCTACATTGATGTGGCTCGAAACTCTTTTCTCTGAAAATCTGTCTGTGAATTCAATTTTTTTGTTCTTGTTGTACTTTAAGTTGAATGAGAACCCCAAGGCATTTGCAGAGAATCTGTTATAGAACCCTTCAAGATTTGTATGATCCTCCTTCCCACAGCACTACCTGGTTCATGGTCATCTCATATATTTAATATAATTCAGCAAAATCTGTCATATCAGTTTCTCAGTATCAGGTCTTTGCAAAGCATCTGCCTTAGTTTTCATGAAAACAGTTATCACTGTGTACTTATATTTTGTTGGTTTATACAATGTTTAATAAAATTATGTAATTTTGGTGACAAATGTAAGTGGTCTTAACAAGTTTGGGAATCATCGTACCTGATACTTGATAACTAAATAGCTCAGTTAGTACTGAAGTCATAAGTAGACAGTAATTTGCTGTCTGTATGCCTGTGTGCCTACCAGGGGCATCAGCATGTTATAAAGGGAGACAGGGCATAATGATTCTGTGAACAATGCTTGGAAGTTGGTTTTGAAAGATTTTGAACATCTGTTCAGTTGAATACTCAACATCCATATAAAATGTCAATACCAATTAATATGTATTATGAAAAGACTTTGAAGCTATATGTAAAAGGAGAAAAATAGCTTAGAAAAGGTTTATTAAGATTCTCTGTGTGTGTATGTGTTTGTGCATGTGTGTGTGAACATAGAAAAAGGTCAAGGGTTTCATGCAAGGAGGATCCTACAACACTTACCTCCTCCCGTGGACACATGAAATCAGTAGCTACTCATGGAATAGTTTCCTCCTCTGAGCAACTCCTGCACATCTGGCCAACAACACACATCAGAGTGGATAGGAGAGGCTGAGACATGGTCTCACCCTCCAGCTCACTCACAGCATGGTGACCCACAATTGGAAGGAAGCTACCATCCCCAGCTGCTCCCTGAGAAGTGAAGGATCTGAACCCTAAACTTGGCACCCCTCCTTTAAAGACTTGCACCTGGGAGATGAGCCCCCAAACATCTACCTTTGAAAGTCAGTGGAACTCGCATCTGCAAGACCCACCAGGCTCAGGATGTGAGAAACAGCTTTTGAAGGGCAGCATGAACTTGGTCACCCTCCTGGGGCCTGGCATAGGGACAGAGGCTGAAAAGGGCCCTGACTTTCTGTGAAAGAGGCTTGTTTATCTTAAAGCATCAGCCTGAGGGGCCGGCCTCTCATTTAACATTCTCTGGGGGCTTGGAGGCTGGCAGGAGCTGTCTTTGCCCTCTCTGCCTCATTCCAGCTGGACAGTATCTCCTAGAAAGGAACTTGGGTACTTGTTTGGTGCCCCGATGTTTGCAGTTTCTGCCCAGAGACAACTCTAGGTCACCTGGCTTTGGTGGCCAGTGAGGCTTACACCTGTAGGTCCCCAGTGTTCACTGCAGTATTACTTGCAATAGTCAAGACATGGAAGCAGGCTTAGTATCCATCGATAGATGAATAGATAAGGAAACCATGACATATACACACCACACACACACACACACAGAGGAATATTATTCAGCCATGAAAAGGAACTAAATCTGGACTCCCCTGGAGGTACTGAAAAGGAAAAGTTAAAATTTGACATAACCTCCTGCTTGTCCTGCCTGTGTAACTCAGCTTGCTCCTTGCAAAGTCCGGATTGGGTAGGTCACACAGTCTCAGAAAGTGGGGATTTAAGATACGAGGAACTGGAGCTTATCTCACCACCCTTGTCCTGCTCTTTGCAATTCCCCAGCCCGTGTAAACCTGCTTAATCATGCCTTTCTGTATAAAGGTCAGGCATTCCCCTCCCCATCTTGACTGCTGTTCCCGTGCACACGAAACTGCTTCGTTTAAACCAGCCTATTAGCAGCTAGTGTTGCCCACTATAGCCTGTCTGTGAAAACTCTGTAACCCCTCTGTTTGGGGCTCAGAGCTTAGAGTGTTAACTGCTCTGGGCCCGCTGGCGTAGTAAACGTGAGTTCTCCAACTCTCCAAGTGTGGTGCTTGGTTTCTCGAGTACTGGTTTCTACAACAGTACAGTGGCTCAGAATCTGCTTGCCAATTCAGAGGACACAGATTTGATCCCTGGTCCGGGCAGATTCAACGTGCCACAGAGCAGATAAGCCTCTGAGCCACAGCTACTCTGCCTGTGCTCTAGAGTCCGTAGCCCACAAGAAGAGAAACCACCACATTGAGAAGTCTGCAAACCACAACACAGAGTAGCCCCTGCTCGCCACAGCTAGAGAAAGCCCGCATGCAGCACTGAAGATGCAGCACAACCAAGAATAATAAATAAAAATATTTTCAAAAAAGAAAGCTTGCCATTTGTGGCAACGTGGATGGACCTTGAGGGCATTAATGCTACATGACATAAAATTAGAGGAAGATGATCACAATCTCACTTTTATGTGAAATCTATAAAACAAAACAAAAATTAACTCAGAGGTACTGAGAACAGATTGGTGGTTGCCAGAGCAGGGGGTGGGGAATGGATGGAATGGGCGAAGGGGTCAAATGGTACAGACTTCTAGTTAATCAGTTAAATAAGTCATGGGGATGTGAAGTATAGCATGGTGACTATAGTTAATAATACTGTACTGTGTATTTGAAAGTTTAAGAGAGTAAATCTTAAAATTTATCATAGCAAGAAAAGGAAATTTGTAACTGTGTGATGGACGTTACCTCATCCATCCTCACAGTGAAAATATTTGGGAAAAAATTTCCAGAAAGTTTCAAAACACAAAATTTGAATTTGCTGTGACGAGTAGTTGGCAACTCTTTACATAGTATTTCCGATGATCTATATAACATTTACATTTTATTAGGTATTATGTAATCTGGAGATAATTTAAAGTGTATGTAAATACTGTGCCATTTTATTTTAGAGACTAGGACATACCTAGATTTTGGTGTCTTTGGGGGTCCTGAAAACAGGCCCCCATGGATGCTGAGGGATGGCTTTATTTATAGGCTGAAATTGTCACAGTGAATATTTGTTACTTTTAAAACTTAAGGGAAAAGGAACTACTTCTGTTCTGAGAAGAGCCTATTGAATGTGTGTAGTTAAAAACAAATGAAATCCCTTTTGGGACTTAGGCAGCAGGAGAGAATGCTCTTGGTCAGGGGTCTCCCTCTTGGCACCTTGCCAGTGTGCAAGCACCTTTCTGTCCTGTGTGTTTTAACGTGCTTTATCCTGACAGCAGTTAACCTTTCAAATGAATAGAATGGCGTTTCTCTGTTGTTCTCTCTCCTTTTATTTGTATGTGTAAAATGTGATATTGTTGCAATAATTCTTTTTTTCTGGTTTTATTTTCAGGAAGACTTTGATGTCGATCACTTTATGTCTGACTGTCAGAAGCGAGTGCAGCTGGAAGCACTTAGAGATGACCTGGAGCTCTACTATAAGCTGCTTAAAACAGCCATGGTTGAGCTCATCAACAAGGACTACGCAGACTTTGTCAACCTGTCAACAAACCTGGTAAACTTGAAATCCACAGTTCCTACCTGTCAGTGTATTTACACATGTACTGCACACTTTTTTTCTCACTCATATCTATTCTTAACAGCTCTGAGTCTTTTTAGAAACCTTTTAGTTATTTTTTCCCCAGAAACTTGAAGGGATTGCTAATCTTGATTAATAAAGGAACTAAACTTTCTTGATACACATGTTTTGTGCACAGTTTAGTTTGATTATGTTTTGAATGACTTACTAAGAAGTGGTGAAAAGTAAAGGATAGCAATGCCAAGAGTGTTTGTTTTTGTTAGTTGCTAATTGATTCCCATGAAATCTCACCAGTTTAGACTAATTTCCGAGAGCAGATATCGACTCTTCTTAAGGAAATGTTTCATTTAATTTCAGGTACATGTGCTAGCCAGAGATAGGTTGAGAAAACATTGGCCAATATTGGTCATTAAGAAGCCTATTTTTATACATTTTATACAAATGTAGAATTGTTTTATAAGAAGCATATCAATTACCTGGAAAAATTGTTTAGAAACACTTGAGTTTTCATACTTGCAAAAGTCTTGTTCATATTTTAAGTCTGTTTGTCAAAAGAGGAATGGAAAATAGCCATCTCTATGGGAATTTCAAGAAGCATTGAGAATAATGAGCCATATTTGCTTTTGGGAAATACACCACTAAGATAAATGTTCCAGTAGGATTAGAGACCCTGAAAATTTTATTTCCATCCTATTTAATTTGGATTTTTCTGAAGGGTTGTAATAATGCTTAGGAGAGATGTAGTCCATCAGACTTTCATATCAGCTGGTTGAATATCATAAACAACAGAGATAGCTATTTTTCCTGTTAGTTTTTTAAGTCATTTAAAATTTCATCCCAAAGGCAAATTGTGCATAGGAATTTTTTATTTATTATGACTTTCCTCATTTTTATAGTGCTTATATATCAACAGGTTTTTCACATTCAAGGAGCAATATTTATGGCCAAATAACATTTTTGTTACATAGTTTAGTAGCATGTAATTGTACAGAAAGAATAACCTAAGTCTAATACTGCTTTGATCATTAAGCACAGGCTTTACTGTTAATCCTGGCCCTGATGTGTCTGTGCCAACGTACCAACATGATTTTGCCTTTAGGTTGGTATGGACAAGGCCCTCAGTCAGCTTTCTGCACCTTTGGGACAGTTAGGAGAAGAGGTTCTGGTACGTCCCCAAATAACAGTCAACAAGCTACCGTAAAGCAAATTACACTGGTTTGCCTTCTCCAAGAATTCTTTTATTAATCTGTTAGATTGTTGTGATTGTTGTGGTTGGTGTTTTTTAATGTTCCATGATTATAGTATAATACTTTCAAAATGCAAATGATTTGCATGTGATAGTACAACCTAAGAAACATATTTGGTTTGAAGATGGCGAATTCTCAAGAGTAGAGTAGATGCTTTTAAATGTCGGGGAGGAGGAGAGTGTATTTCAAAAATTAAATTTGTTAATACCACCTCACCCATGTATAAGTGGTCTCCAGCTTAGAACTGGCTTACTTATATTTTAAAATTTGTCATTTTACAAGTACTTTCCCAGACAATATTTTATATGTAGTTAGATTCGTGGACCAGTTTATACCAGCCATTTAACCCCTGATGTATCTGAAGGATAATATAAATGTCGTGTAATACCTAGTTTCTCTGAGAAAATCTCTCCCTTGGGAGTGGAACTGTCTGCCCCTAAGCCACGAGAACAGGGACTTCATCCGGGTGAACAGTGGAGAGGGAGTTTTGGTATCACCTCCAACAGAAAACTGCCGCCCTGTCCTCCCGTCACCCTCTAGGCTGTGCTAGGCACCTTGCCCTCCATCCTCCCTTCGTTGTGAAGCACTGCACCGTCACTTCCTGTGTGTGTCAGCACTGGACCACACCAGACCACGTGGTCTTATGCTGGTCTTATGCCATACCTTATGCTCCTTGCCTCGAGACAGAACCTGGCACATGCAGGGTTCTCAGTAGATAATGTAATAAAGGTTCTGCTTGGATAAAACTGTAGGAAATGCAGGACAATGGGAATGTCAGGGCTGAGAAGTCCCGAGGAGAGTAGGCAAGAAAAAATTTGTAAAAGAGGTTTAGTTGTGAGCTATGCCTTGAACTAACAGACTGTTTGAAAGTTCGTGTCTTGTTTGAATTTCACAAAGCTTATTACAGTGCCTTTTGTTGGAATGGAATAGAAAGAAGTTTTTGGTCTGCTGCTGGATTCCACACCAGCCTCTGCGTGGCCTTCCTGACTCCTTTTCAGGACTCCTCTTCTCCCAACCTGTAGCCATGACATTTCCCGAACCCCGTCCTTTGTTAACCTTCCACTCTTCTCTCTGAGCTCTCTCCACTCTGCCCACCTGTGCTTGAACTTCCTCGACTGCCCTCATGCCTTCAGGCTCTTGTCCTACACTGCCAGCTGCCAGCACCACCTACTGTCCCTTACTCTGCAGCTGTCTTTATCACCACCCTTCTCCTCATCAACCAAGACCTCACCTGCCTTTTTAATCTCAACTCAAGAAGCTTCTCTGAGATTCTAAGATCATTGAGGGATAAGACTGTTTCTGTCTAATTCATCATTGTATCCTATCCTCATTGGCTGATGATTAGTAGACATTTCATGTTTATTGAATGAATTAATTCACTTTTCTATAAAATTTTTGTGATTTGTCTGGTGGTGGTGCTTTAGTCGCTAAGATATGTCTTGACTCTTGCAACCCCATGGACTGTAGCCTGCCAGGCTCCTCTGTCCATGGGATTCTCCAGGCAAGAGTACTGGGGTGGGTTGCCATGTCTAGTTTATTCTCATCGTCTCTTTTACCTTTGCTTTGGCCTGATTCTTCATATTTTGTTTCATTTATTAGCTTCTGGACATGTTTCTCCACCTATGAGCTGCCTTTTCCTGGCCATTCTTTTCCTTACTCCTCGATTCGTAACATCCTTAGAACAACATGACATCATGAAGTATCAGTGCTTAAGGATTGTTTAGTTCCTGATAGAATCTAGTCTAAAATTCTCCTAAATCTCCCCCACCCCCCGTTTATTTCTACTTCTCTCCAAAATGAAGGCTGCCGGGCACCCGGGTGCACCCTGCAACCCTGAGTGCGCCCTGTCAGTCGCACCTTTCCACCCTCTGTCTTCCAGTGACTGCTCTCCTCCACCGTCGGCCTCCACGGGCTCTCCAAGTCAGACTCGAGTTCCATCCCCTGCGCCAGATTTTCCTAGTGTTTGATTCAGATGGTTCTTTCTGTACTCTGACCACATATGATGGTGATTATGTATGTATTGGGTTGGCCAGCAAGTTCCACTGGTTTTTAAGTAAAAATAAAAGACACAGTTTTCATTTTCACCAAGATCTTTATTGAACAGTGTATTCACAGTTTTGTTCCACTGCCTTCTGCCATTTTTTTCAGGCAGCTTCATAATTCCATCTTCCCAGAACTTTTTATATTTTTGAGCAAAGAACTGTTGCAGGTGTCTTTTATGGTCTTCCAGGGAATTGAAATTTTTCCATTAAGAGAATTTTGTAAAGACCAAAATAAGTGAAAATCTGAAGGTGCAATGTCTGGTGACTGTGGTGGGTGAATCAGAACTTCCCAGCCAAGCTGTAACAGTTTTTGCCTGGTCATCGAAGAAACGTGGTCTTGAGTTATCCTGATGCAAGATTATGCATTTTCTCTTGACTAATTCCAGATGCTTTTCATCTAGTGCTGCCTTCAGTTTGTCTAATTGGGAGCAGGTACTTATTAGAATTAGTCATTTGGTTTTCCAGAAGGAGCTTATTATAGAGAATCCCCTTCCAATCCCACCGTATACACAGCATCACTTGTGGATGAAGAGCAGCCTTACGTATGATTGTGGTGCTTCATTTTGCTTGCCCCACAAGCTCTTCCATTTTGCATAATTGCACAGTACCCACAGAGGATGAGATGGTTGGATGGCATCATCGACTCAATGGACATGAGTTTGAGCAAACTCTGGGAGATAGTGAAGGACAGGGAAGCCTGGCATGCTGCAGTCCACGGGGACATCTGAGCAACTGAACAACAACAGCAATCCACTTTTCTCTCTCCTGTCACAATTTGCTTTAAAAATTAAACATTTTTGTTATGTTTCAGTAGAGAATTACCTGTGGAAATATGGTCAAGAAGGTTCTTTCTTCGCTTCACTTATGTGGAACCCAAACATCAAAACGATTCACATAACCAAGCTGGTGCAAATGGTGTTCAACAGTCGATTTGGATATTTTGAGTATGTTGGCCATGTCCTGCATGGTATAACATTGGAAGGGATTGTTCTCAGTTAAGGTCTCAGTTTGATTGCTATCAACTTCAACTGCTCTTTTCAACTGTGGCCAAAGCTATCCAGTGAGAAGTCTCCAGCACAGAACTTTGCAAGCCATTTTGACACTTCAGTCAGTCACAGCACCTTCTCCATACACTGCACAAATCTTACTTTGCATTTCAGTTGTGTTTTTACCTTTCTTGAAATAATAAAGCATAATATGCAGAAAATGTTGCTTTTTTTCTCCTTTAATATTAAAATGACTACACAAAAATTCAATAGTCTTGATTTTTTTTAATGAATACTGATATGAGAGTTGTCACAATACAGTCTTACAAAATTATTTCTAATGAAATTAAAGACAGCCAAGCACTACTAGAGCCATCTTATGGTAAAAAAGTTAACTAACTTTTTTGCCAACCCAATATTATTATTCTTTTGGCCGTTAGTCCTCTGTGATCTTGACTTTCTATGTCATTTTGCCCTCGAATCATGAGTACCCTCAACAGCAGTTGTATTTGATATTATGTGTTTTTGTCAATATCTACATAATAATGGCCCAGAGATAATTAAGTTACGTGGAATTTAATGTACAAGTTTTGTAATGCCACCAAACAATTTCTGCAATACGTTTTCTTTATTCTTTTACAGAGTTTTTGGTCATCTGTCAGTGAAGGAATTTGGGCAGTAGGTGAACGAATGTCTAAATAAGAGGACATTAGGGAAAAAAAGGTATCCTTGAGTGTCATACTATTAAACACGGGCTTGTGGTAGCACCTTGGAGCTAACGGCACTTTCATGGATGCGGTGTGATATACTCCTCTTGGTACCTCTGCAGAGAGGAGTGCGGGATCTTCCTTTCTCTTTAGGCATCAGCATTCAATCACGCTCCTGAGTGGTTCAGCCAGAACTGGAGCCCAGGTCTTCTCACTCCTTGGCTGATTAAAGTCCTATTAATAAGAAGGGTATGATAAAGTAACTAATTGAAGAAAAAGACAAAGAATATTGCATATTCTTCTTGTGCTTTATTAATGATAGCATTAAAAATTTTAAATGTAGATTTCTTATGCTACATGCCATCTCAGAGCCTCATGTCTTCTCAGCTTCTCAGCATATGAAACTATTTTTTTCCTCCCAAAACTGTTTCTATGCTTATAATGTCATGTTAACTATTTGAAATAAAGCAGAATTTTAATGGTGCCCAAATGGACACAAAATTAACATTCCTCAATTTTTCCAGAATAAGAGACAGTAATAACTGGTATCAGTGAAGCATTTTACAGTTTAACAGGCATAAAACTAATTTCTCAGTACCCTTGTAAAGAAGATATTCAAATTTTAGTGATTCGGGAGCAAGTAGGCCTTCTAAGGCCAACTCTTCCAGTGTTCTGCTGCAGGTGGAAAAACTAGTGTGTTGCTCTCTTATTCTGCCACATTACTTCTTTTGTTTCCACTTCTTAACTGTACCTCTGCATGCACTACTTTCAATTTTTAGCAGTCTCATGTTTTGATTTTATTTTCTGACTTTAATGGATATAATATTACATTATCATATAATATTACATATCCATTATTGTATATATTATAGTAATGTAATATATAATACATATATATGTCAATTACTATTGGATATAATGGGATTAGAATTTGAGACAGTTATCAGCTTCTGTCCGGAGATTTCAAGAATGCAGTGCCTTTCTGGGACAGGCTGTCAGCCTTGTGAGAGCAGGGACTCTTTGCCTGTTGTGTTCACTCGTGTCCTCCCTGCCTGGATCAGTGTCTGGTGCACAGTGGGTGCTCAGTAACTACTCACATATTTTATTCTGTCTTTTTTTAGAGTGATTTTTACTGGAGTCCAGTGCTTTACAGCGCTTTAGTCTCTGCTGCACAGCAGAGTGGATCCGTCACACACACACACGTCCCCTCGTATTTAGATTCCTTCCCATTCAGGTCACCCCAGAGCACTGGATAGAATTCCCGGTGCTATACTACTGTGTAGTTCTGGGAACTGTTTGTTTAATGAGTGCTTTATATCTTTCTGTGCTTTTAAGGGTGGGTTTTTGTATAATGCTCAACTTCTTTGATAAGGTTGTATAATAATGGCTTTAATGAACTGATGCTTAAGCATATAATTGTGTCATATCCATGTCAATAGGATAAAGATGATTAGAAGCTCCAGTTATAACACGAAAAAGGGTCATAAGAAAATAAATGTAATACCTATAGAGAGGTTCATTTAAGATAGGAAAAGAAATGAATACAAGTGTGGGAAGTGAGGAAACAAAAAGTCTAGTTTTCTCTTTTTTCAACTATAAACTTGCAGTAGAATATTGAAAATGTGCTTCTTCTTGACACCTAAAATTAAGATTTGCATTCTTGGGAATTCAGTTTTATGTAGAAGTATTCAAAATATAGAATGCCCTACATACTCTAAGTTGACTTTTTACTTTGTATGTCCCTGTATTTAGAATAGGGAAATAAGATGATTAAGATGAAATATCATGATAACTTTGTTTTTTGCTTAATTATTATTTTGTAGATATGTGTGTTGTGGCTTATACAGGTTATTCCATCAGTTGAGAAAATTGAAAAAATCTTAAATTCTCAACATTCTAAAGAAACATCTGCACTAGAAGCAAGCAGGTAAGTATTTTCTTTACTAAATATTACATAAATTAATACTTCACATCTAGCCTAAATTTTTTATTTTTATTTTTTAGTTAAAATTCATTTCTGAAAAAGAAGAAAAGCCAAGTCTATGGTTCAGTGTTTTTGAGTGTAGCTTGTGGAAAGTGGAGGGTGTGAGATGGTAAAGTTTATAATACATCCTTATAAAGGCTTTATGGTTATGGGCCACAGTTCCAATACATCACTTCACAGGGAATCAGAGGAGTGTGCTTTTATTGGAAGAATTTTAGTCTTTGGAATTGCCTTAGAGAAGCACTGGCAAAATTTTGTTGATCTTCAAGATATGAAATAGCTTTCATCTTTTCTAAATTCATTTAGATCAGAGTAATGCCCAGAGTATTGCCACTTATGTATCTTACCCTAGCATTACATCATTAAGAAACAGGATAGGTGCATTTAGTTAACGTTTGTCAACAAGAAAAAAAAAAAAAACTTGTGAAATTAGAAAAAGATGACCATTTTCTTTGTTACATACTGCAGCTGTCTTCTTATCTTTCTAGTCTGAATTTTAAATCAGCCAGGTAGGTGAGTGACTCAGAAAATGAATAGCTCATACCAGCACCATGGGAAGCACCGTGGTGCCGTGGACAGATTCGTGCTGTATATTCCACTGGGCAGCCTGAGCCATGGTGTCTCAACTCCTGGTGTCATTGACAGGGGAAGGCTAACGGGAGCTCCTCTGGCAGGGTTGTCTGACACTGAGGTGCCGTCAGCCCATACCTGGCATGTAGTAGGCCCTCAGTTCAGCTGAGGTGCTCAGTCATGTTCGACTGTTTGTGACCCAACTTGATGGGTCATCCCTTCTGACCCATCCAGGGGGGCTGTTTGTCTCAAACTGTTCCGAGTCTCTTGCCCTCAGCTGCCTTGGCAGCTCCTGCCAGCTTATCCTCACTCGACATCCACCATGCCTCCCTTCCTGTTTTCTTTCCGTTTTTGTCCATCCCTGCTCTTCCTTTGATAGAGATGCATCACAATGTCTTTTTCTATAATACTGTTCCTTTGTGATATTCCATCTTTAATGTAATAGATATGCTATTTCTTGCTCAGAATCACCTTTGAGGACTTTTTAAAAATTCAGATCAGCAACTTTGAGTTGTAGAGGAGGGAAAACCAGGGCAGTGTAATGTAAATAACGGGGTGGAGCTAGAGAGAGGGAAGGGAAGTTAACAATGAAGAAGGCCCTGAATGAGAGAGGCTGGGGGAGGAGATACAAACACCCCCACTGGCCTGGGGCAGCTCTTGCTTCTCGGCTGGACCCTGTGGTTGGGGCCTGGCAGTGTCAGGGGCTTATGCTTAACTTTTCTAGTTTTCCACTGTCCTAGAGCATGCTGTAAAAGTTCATGGCACAAAGGATGCTATAGCTTCTACCTTATAACAAGGGGGCTATGGAAAAGCACAATGAAAGCATCAGGATTGCTGATCATGTGATATATTCTTGGAAATTAAAAACCTTTAGGAATTAACTCTTTTTAATTGTCTCCACTAGCCCACTTTTGACTGGACAGATGTTGGAGAGAATTGCCACAGAATTTAATCAGTTAGAGTTTCATGCTGTTCAAAGCAAAGGCTTGCTTTGAAGCCTTTTGCTTTTCAAAAGGCTTGCCTCTTTTGGACAAAATAAGACAAAATTAGATTTTTCATACTTTAGTATTTAGGAATTTGCTAAATAATTTTGATTTTACCTGGTACAGGCAGACCTTATTTTATTGCCCTTAGATTTTTTGTGTTTCACAGATACTGCACTTTTTTTTTTAATTGAAGGTTTATTGCAACTCTGCATCAAGCAGGTCTATCACCATGCTAGTACCCTTTTAACAGCACTTGCTTACTTCAAGTGCTGTTATCTCTGTATCTCATTCTGGTAGTTTTCACAGTATTTCAAACCCCCACCAGCAAAATGATGATAGCTTACTGAAGGGTCACATGATGGTTGCATTTTTTAGCAATAAAGCATGTTTTAATTAAAGTAATTAAAGTCTATATCTTGTTTGTTTTACACATAATGCTTTTGCCAACTCAATATACTGTATGTAGTACGGTATAAACATATGCTTTATATCTGCTGAGAATCCAAGAAACCCCCATAACTGGCTTTATTGTGCTAGTAGTCAATTTGTTGTGGTGACCTAGAACCACACCTGCAGTATCGCCAAGGTATGCCTGTATTGTTCTGACAGTTGTTGATCTGCAGGATTTTGAAACTAGCTTTGAATTTTCTCTTTCAGTTTTTGTTTTTTAGGCCCCTGCCTCCTAAGTGTCACACATAGATTCTGTGTAAAGATACAGGCATATTCTCTGAGTTATAAGGGTAAAATTAATTCTAAATTTCATGTAACTTGACACACTATATGATTTAGTCAGAATTAACTTATCCAAAACTCTTGACTGGACTTTAGAATCATGATTTTTGCCAGATTTACTCTGTAGCTTAAAAGAACCTCATTCTAAAGTGATATCTAAATCCTTTGATACAGCAAAGATTAACTTACAAAGAGATGTGAGGAGGAGGAGAGATTCATTGTTCCTCTCCAGAAAATGTTAATATTTAATTTTACATATCTTCTGTTGGGATAAGAAATTTGTTATGTGTGTGTCTGGATCTTTAGAAATGATTACAACTGGAGCTTTTTAACCTGTCTTTCTTGCAGCGTATAGCTGGTATTAAAGCCATGTTACAACAGTCACTGGAAGGCCTCCTATTAGAAGGTCTTCAGACTTCCAGTGTCGATATTATTCGGCACTGCTTACAGACTTAGGCCACAATTGACAAGACATGGGATGCAGAGGCGTCAGTTGGTCAAGTCCTCATGAAACCTCACGTAGATGAGGTTTGTGTACTGTTGGATAAGGCCTCCATTCAGCAGATGTTCATAGAGCATCTGCTCTGTCTTGGATGCTTTACTGGGTGTAAGGGGTAGTTTAGAGGCCTTTCTGTAAAGATTCTCAGTTACTGTAGTACCATCAGTTGAAAGAAAAGGTTGGTCCCTGGTGGTGACAACCGGCATGCAGGAGTCAGGCACCTTCTCAGTGTTTTTTAGTGATGCTGTAGCCCAGGGATCATGTTAATTTAGTGGGAGGAGGGTCTTGCCTAGGGAGAAGGAATGTATCAAAACATTTTTAGGTCAGTTTTATGGTATGTAAATTATTTGCCACTAAATTCTTAAAATGAATTTTTAACTATTGGTCTAGTGGGTAAAATGGAACAAGTAAGCAGATACCAAAACCGCAGTGTAAGTTCCTGGTAAGGGAGCCTGCTGAAACCCTGACCATGGAAAGTCTTGTGCTGAAGGTTGTCTTCACAGAGATGTGGCCTAAGTCTTGAATACTGAGGAGTCTCTTAGTCAGGAAGGTGGGAGGGAGGAAATAGTCACTGATGCAGGACTTTCATAGGCAAATTAGCAGCGTAATACCAAGTCCAGAACTTGACTATCCAGTGTCCTTCATCTCCAAGGATGCAGTTACACTTTGGAAAGTAAGCATATTCTGTCTTTGAGCAGCCAGGATGTAGACTGTACCATATGAAGTTGCCAATACTCAACATTTTCTGACGCACAAAAGCGGCAGCTTCATCTGGTTCAAACTGATAAAAGTCACAGGCCCATTCTCAGTGTTTGCAGACTCTCTTCAGTCCTCTGTCCGTGTGGGTGCTCTTTCTGTCCAGTGAGTACAAAGCCCTGTTCACCATGACTTTGGGATGAAAGCCTCCCATTTATAAATGGGGGAAACGGAATCCCATTGATAAAAATGAAATGTAAGGATTAACTTCAGTAATCCTTTCAGCTGTTATTAGAGTTACTAAAAATAAATGATCTGTCAGTTTCCTCTCTTCCTATCCTGTTATATTTCTTACCTAACTTGATAAGAATGAAAAAGACAAATTACCTATATTATTTCTGTCTCAGTAAGTGAAAATCGTTACTAACTTATGCCTTTGTTTTTCATTGAACTGAACCTAATGTGCTAAATGAGAGAAACATTTGATGTTTCAGTGGCATACTAAATAAACCAAGGCCACATTTTAATTTTTTTTTTAATTCATATGCTTATCTTGTCATTAACCTCTTGACTCTCAACCTTAACACAAAAGATAAAATAATAAAGTAAAATAAAATAAAATATATATTTCCATCTTTCTCTGTCTCACACCTTCCCTTGATCTAAATTATGGTAGAAGAAAAGACCAAGGTCAGTACAGGGAGGGTCTGTTGTTATGGGAAATTGTCATTTTATTTTGTTTTCAGTCTCGGGAGGGGAGGAGGCAAATGTGCTTTGCTTTCCGGCTTCAGGCCAGTCTCTGTCACCTAGCCTGTGTCTCCCCTGGGTCAGAGCTGTGCTTCCAAATCCTGAAACTAGTTCGGAGTATAGCTGTTACTGTTAGAAAACATGTTAGCTGGGGAGGAGGGGGCATGAAGAAGCATACTTTTGAGGTTTTCTCTATTTTTCCTGTAGTGTGTAATTCATACCTCTCTTTGAGACGCTTTTTTTAAAATGCTGTTCGTTTAATAGGTGATTCTAGAGCAGATTGTTGATAGTCGTCTGAGTGATCTCCAGCTCATGTATGATAAACTCTTGGAGTTTGTTCCCCATCACTGCCGCCTTCTTCGAGAGGTCACAGGAGGAGCCATCTCAAGGTAGTTTAAGCAGCTGTACTTAGAACTTGGGCCTGCTGATTATTGCTGCCTCGTTTGGGTCGGGTTCATATGCGCTCCCCCGGTGAATTGTTAGCATGGCACTATGAGGTGGGTGTGGGTCATCGCCTCAGAAGGAAACTGTAATGAGTAGGGCAGAGGTAAAGGGTACATCTTTGTGAATTCACAACCCATATTTTCCCCTTTTGTGTACTTTTTCCTCAATTACATGTGAAATAAAAGTTGGTTTCCTTCCATTATTCTGATGTTGTAATCTGTTTATAAATATGAATTCTGTGTAATTCAACAAGTTTTATATTAATTGTGGTTAAAGTCATCTTCAGTTTTCCCTCCTCTTGCCTGATTTCCATACTTTTCGTTTTGTTTCATAAATACCTGGCTGCCTTTCACCATCACCACTGGCCTGATCCGGGCCTTTGTCATAGTTTTATCCAGAATAACAGGATCTGCCCACCTCCTCTCCCTGCCTCCACCCTCTCCCTTCTCACCCTTCCCCTCTGCCCTTCGGCTGTCACATTGACCCACAATTCTGATATGTAGGCACTGCCTTCTTCCTAAGTCTTTAGTGGCTTCTTGTTGCGTGTGGAGGAAAGTCTAGGCATCTTGATGCGGCGTACGAGGCCCTGCGCACTCCAGCCTCAGTGGTCCTTGTGTGTGGCACTCTGTGGGCTTCCCTTGCTCCGCTGGTCCCCAGCACACATTTGGTGGTTCTCTGTTTTTCCTCAGAGTCCTCTGCCTTTCCCTTTCTTTTTGTTGATCTGTCATCCCTTGTGAAGCCCCAACTCAGATACCACTTCCTTCAAGAGACCTCTCACCTTCATCCTGAAGTCTGGCTTTCATCCTGTTCTCTGCAGGCAATTGCGTGTTGCTCTCACTTCTGTTGAGGACTAGTTTCCATCTTAACAGCTTGCTCCCATCCTGCACAACCCATACTCCCCACCCTTGGCACAGTGTCTTAAGACAGCAATTATCCAGTGTTTGCAAAATGAAAGACTCAGTCAATTTGCAGCATTAGAAAGGCAAATCAAGTCCCTTTCTTCATGGAGTGAAAATTATTTTTAGTCTTGAAATTTTTTTCTTTGAAAAGAGAAACCTGGGGAATAAATGTGCTGATTGACTGGGAAGTACCGTCTCTGTTTCCACTAGATGATTTCAGATGAAGCTTTGTTTTGCCACTTTTGTGTAATAATCGTCAAGATTTAGTTGAATTTGGATTTGGGGTAAGAACTTAATAGAAGTCATCATGTGAAATTAAAGAGGCCACAGTAACGAAACAACCAATCATTAGATTTGACAAGCCTAGTTTTCGTCTTGAAATGTCAAGTTTCATGCCTCACATGTTTGTTCTTTTCCACAGTTGTCAGGGTGGCAGAACTCATGTAGAAAGCTCAGAAATTTGAGTATCTAGACTGTACCTTGGTAGGTCATCTGCCTTTGCTTCACACCACATCGTCTTGTTGCCTTGGACCCTCCCTTGCTCTGCATCTGCCTTTGGGTGCTCTTTATACCCGGCAACACCAGTGATGTCAGAAGTTATTTTCCAGAGAACGTAAATTAGCTTTTCTAATTGTTGATCTTGCAGATTTAAATTTTCCTTTTGAGGCTTTAATTGTATATTTAGTTTGGAAATGAGGTGATCTTGTCATTCATTGTTGCTCATATTATGTGCATTTGTATTCTAAAATCTTCACTTTTGTTTTCTCTTCCTATATCTTATTAGAGTTCTTATTGTGATTAAAAGTATATGATATGATATGTGGAATTGGGTATGTGGGACATAGGCATCTCCTTTCCCTCATCGAATATAAAGAAAATTACCTTAATATAGAGAATGTTAAGAATGCAGCAAAGTGGGTAGGTCAGTGAGATGGTGTTGCCTAAAGATATTTACAGATTTTTAAGTACAGAGAAACTTAAGGAACCCACCTTTTTTATCTATGTACTGTGTATTTAACACTATTAACATAGCACTTACTACATGCTGCTTCTGCTGCTGCTAAGTCGCTTCAGTCGTGTCCAACTCTGTGCGACCCCATAGATGGCAGCCCACCAGGCTCCCCCATCCCTGGGATTCTCTAGGCAAAAACACTGGAGTGGGCTGCCATTTCCTTCTCCAATTAGTGCTAAATGCTTTACAAACTGTACGCCATCCTAAATGCTTTACAAATCTTATTCCATATAATGACCCTATGATTTTAAAGATGAGGAAACCAAAACACAGAAGTTAAATGACCCGAGATTTGAACTCCAGTGCTGTGGCTCCTGAGAGCATGATTTTCTCTCAGTGTTCTTTCTCACCTAAGTGTGTTAATTGGAAACTCAGAATTTGGCCTTTTTGCTGACAATGCAAAATAGAACATGTGAATATGAAAACCATGAATGTTATCAGTTATTTTGTATTGAGATTTGTAATCCAGATTTTACATGAAATAGTCATAGAACATTAGACCTGGAGGTAATCAGAGATAGCTGAGTTGCAAAGCTGTTAGTAATTGGTAAATTAGTGTGATTTACAGTGTTTTAGAGCTGCGTGGTGTTAAGGTTGAATACAAAGATTGCTTTTCTTGTGGGATTAGATTGCTGCTTTTTCAAGATAGTGTATAAACATGGTAACCCATTTAAGGGGAGAAAACTGTGCCATGGCAAGTCGGCATAGTTTTCCATTATCCTTGACCCCAGCTGTCTGCTATGTTTGCTATAACTGTAGGAGTCAGGACACAGAGGATGTGTCAGGTTCTAGGTGAGAATGAGAACAAGGAGTGAAATAGAAGTTTGGGCCTAAAAACAAAGTAATTGACAAATACAGTTGTTTTTAAAAGGTAGAAGTAAATTTTAGGCTGAGGACCTTTTATTTTAATAAAACACCACAGTGGAATTTTGCTTTTTGTAAGGAGATGATTCTGGTGTATTTGACTGAAATTTTTCTCTTATCTTACAGTGAAAAGGGCAGTACTGTTCCCGGCTATGATTTTTTGGTGAATTCTGTCTGGCCAGAAATAGTACGAGAATTAGAAGAAAAATTACCCTTGATTTTTAATTCTGGGAATCCTGATGCATTTCACCAGGTACTTTTCCCTCTGTTGTCTTGATTCTTAAAGGTGTTAACCTGAGATAATTATGTCTTTTTTGTACAGTCTTGGTTCTGTGGTTTATTGAAAATCACAATCTGAGTTGCAGAGCCAGCATTTACCTTAAAAATACACACATTATTTTATTCAGGTGATAGTTTCTGATACTTTGGGGACTAAGAATATTTTTTAGAATGTAAGGTAGAATTCAGTCAAGAAGCGATTATGACTAGATGTGGATTTTTTTAATCTAAATTTTAAAAAAGATCTTAAGAACCATTGAAAACAAATCTCTTTATAGTTGTTTTCGACGAAAAATTAAGTTTGTAGCACTCTGCTATATCACTTTGAAGGAAAACAAGAAGTAGTAATTGGATTGTAGTATGTATTATATAATTAATATTATAATTATTAATGTAGTATAAAAATGTCTTATATAATTTGAAAGATTAGGAGGCCTTGGTATTTATTTTTTTTTAATTTTTTATTTATTATTTATTTATTTTTTCATTTATTTTTATTAGTTGGAGGCCAACCACGTCACAACATTGCAGTGGGTTTTGTCATACATTGACATGAATCAGCCATGGAGTTACATGTATTCCCCATCCCAATCCTCTCCCCCCACCTCCCTCTCCACCCGATTCCTCTGGGTCTTCCCAGTGCACCAGGCCCGGGCACTTGTCTCACGCATCCCACCTGGGCTGGTGATCTGTTTCACTATAGATAATGTTCATGTTGTTCTCTCGAAACATCCCACCCTCGCCTTCTCCCACAGAGTCCAAAAGTCTGTTCTGTACATCTGTGTCTCTTTTTCTGTTTTGCATATAGAGTTATCATTACCATCTTTCTAAATTCCATATATATGTGTTAGTATGCTGTAATGTTCTTTATCTTTCTGGCTTACTTCACTCTGTATAATGGGCTCCAGTTTCATCCATCTCGTTAGAACTGATTCAAATGAATTCTTTTTAACGGCTGAGTAATGTTCCATGGTGTATATGTACCACAGCTTCCTTATCCATTCGTCCACTGATGGACATCTAGGTTGCTTCCATGTCCTGGCTATTATAAACAGTGCTACAATGAACATTGGGGTGCATGTGTCTTTTTCAGATATGGTTTCCTCAGTGTGTATGCCCAGAAGTGGTATCGCTGGATCATATGGCAGTTCTATTTCCAGTGTTTTAAGAAATCTCCACACTGTTCTCCATAGCGGCTGTACTAGTTTGCATTCCCACCAACAGTGTAAGAGGGTTCCCTTTTCTCCACACCCTCTCCAGCATTTGTTGCTTGTAAGCTTTTAGATAGCAGCCATCCTGACTGGAGTGTAATGGTACCTCATTGTGGTTTTGATTTGCATTTCTCTAATAATGAGTGATGTTGAGCATCTTTTCATGTGTTTGTTAGCCATCTGTATGTCTTCTTTGGAGAACTGCCTGTTTAGTTCTTTGGCCCATTTTTTGATTGGGTCATTTATTTTTCTGGAATTGAGCTTCAGGAGTTTCTTGTATATTTTTGAGATTAATCCTTTGTCTGTTTCTTCATTTGCTATTATTTTCTCCCAATCTGAGGGCTGTCTTTTCACCTTGCTTATAGTTTCCTTTGTTGTGCAAAAGCTTTTAAGTTTCATTAGGTCCCATTTGTTTATTTTTGCTTTTATTTCCAATGTTCTGGGAGGTGGGTCATAGCGGATCCTGCTGTGATTCATGTCAGAGAGTGTTTTGCCTATGTTCTCCTCTAGGAGTTTTATAGTTTCTGGTCTTACATTTAGATCTGTAATCCATTTTGAGTTTATTTTTGTGTATGGTGTTAGAAAGTGTTCTCGTTTCATTCTTTTACAAGTGGTTGACCAGTTTTCCCAGCACCACTTGTTAAAGAGGTTGTCTTTTCTCCATTGTATATTCTTGCCTCCTTTGTTGAAGATAAGGTGTCCATAGGTTCGTGGATTTATCTCTGGGCTTTGTATTTTGTTCCATTGATCTATATTTCTTTCTTTGTGCCAGTACCATACTGTCTTGATGACTGTGGCTTTGTAGTATAGTCTGAGGTCAGTCAGGTTGATTCTTCCAGTTCCATTCTTCTTTCTCAAGATTACTTTGGCTATTCGAGATTTTTTGTATTTCCATACAAATTTTGAAATTCTTTGGTCTAGTTCTGTGAAAAATACCGTTCGTAGCTTGTTAGGGATTGTATTGAATCTATAGATTGCTTTGGGTAGTATAGCCATTTTGACAATATTGATTCTTCCAATCCATGAACTCATGAAATCCATGAAGCTCATGAAATCCATGAAGTTCAGGGCTTGATCTCTGGTCAGGAACAAAGATTCCACAAGTGGTTTGTTATGGCATTACATGAGATTAAAACAAACATCCAAAAACAAGAAACCAAAAAGGAATCCCACACAAATGGCAGTTACAAAATCAGGCAAATAATGCTTAAAATAGTGGAATATATGCATATACACGTGTATATATACTCATAAGCAAAGCCAAAAGGGTCCCAGAAAAATAAGGCTAATTAGATTGACCCAGCGAACAAAGGAAATCAGAAATTATATTTGCCAGTTTAGAACAAAACTAATTAAAGCATAAACTGCAAAACAACACTAGAACAAGGTGCAAAGTGTGGAGGAAAGCAAAGAAAACAAAACTAACAATTATGTTGAGAGGAAAGGAAATAAAAGAAAAGAATAGATTGGCAAAGTTGAATAGAGGTAGGTGAAGAGGATTCATAAACATTAAAGATTAACTGCAAGGGGAAGAGAACAGTAGGAAAAGCAAACAAAGGAATAAATGTAGGAGAAATATAATAGGTTTAAAAATTAAAACTTAAAATTATAAAAGAGAGAAAAGAAAAAGAAAAGTGATAAAAAGGAAGAAGAACAACGACAAAAAAAAGGAAACAGGAAATCTCCACAGAACTGCAAAAGCCCAAATTAGAGGCAGAGGTTTTTAACAACAATAAGTGTGACTGAATATACACATATACACTCACACACATAAGCAAAATCAAAACAGTCCAACAAAAATAAAGTACAATAAATTGACCTAGCAAACAATGTGAACCAAAAATTATATCTACCAGTTAAGAACAAAACTAACTAAAGCACGAACTGGAAAACCAAACTAAAACAAAGTGCTAATTGGGGAATAAAGCAATGAAAACAAAACTAATAAATATGTTGAGATGAAAGGAAAGAAAGGAAGAGTTATGGGCCTATCAGAGTTCGTTTTTGAGCCTCTTGCAGCTAGCAATCAGAAGCCCTCTATCAGTCTTTCTTCATAGCTCTGCCTGTTCAGGCACTTACAAGACTCCCTTGCCTGGGGTCCTTCTGTGTTATTTGAAACATCAGGCACATGGAGGGGCCTCCCTGGCTGGGGTCCTTCTCTGTAGATCAGCTTGTCAAGCAGTTAAAGGGGCACCCTGGGTAGGGTCTTACTCTGTTCTTCAGCACATCAGTCACTCAAAGGAGCACCCTGGGTGGGTGCGTCAGGTATTTGATGGGCCAGCCTCTCTATTGTTCAGCTGCTGATGCTGGCAGCTGGGGAGAGAGAAAGCTATGGTGATGGTTCCACCCCCTATGTGTGACTCAGCAGTATTGCCTTGCTTCCATGGCTGCTCAGCTTCCCGCCACAGGTATTTCCCACACCATCTCCTCCCTTACATCCCCTCAATCTGTCTCTCCACAGTCAATAGCAGCCCTCACCCTGGGTTTACTCCACAATCCCTAAACTCCAACTCCCACCTGCTATGCCTTCCTGGGACCTGCATCCCTGTCTGGTGTATGTATAGCTGCAGCAAGAACTGTCTGATTCTCATTCCATTTAGGCTGCCAGAGATCAGCTGTTTCACTCTCAACCTTTCTTGCTTCTCCTCTGACTCAAACAGTAGCCATGATGTGGGGATTGGACTCCTGATTTAGTTCCCCCACCCGCTGAGGGCAGGTGCAGTCCTACTAACACTCCTGTCCCCCCCCTCCCCATTTCCTTTGTCCTACTGAGTTTTGTGTGGTTCTATATATTCTTTTCTGCTGGTCAGGTACTCCTGTTCATTCTCAGCTGGTGTTCTGCATGCACTTCTGTGTCTGAAGATGCATTCCTGATATATCTGTGGAGAGAGATGTACTCCACATCCACCTACTCCACTGCCATCGTGTTCTCTCTCTAATATTTGTTATAATTCAAATTTATTATATGTAATTTTTAGTGTATGAAATTTTATAAGTTTTTAGTTTATGAAGTTTTAGATGTACCATCATCTATAAGATTGGGGCAGTACTTTACTTACTCATAGAGTTGTGAGGATTGAACAAACTTAAATGTATGAAGCATTGAGCAATGCTCAACATACAGTATTACGTGAATATTAACTGTTACTTTTTAATTTACATGGTTGCAAAATTTTGTGTTTTGTTAAACATTGTATACAACTGTATGCTTTTTCCTTTTCAGATATTTTTATTGAAAAATTTTAAACACAATTTGTAACTGGGTGAATAGTATTTCTGTCATATGTGAATGTGTCTATATATGTCTATGTGTGCATGTGTGTATGTGTGTGTGATTCAACTTGCCATTTTCCAGTTATATATTTTTGGTTTTTCCTGTTAGTATATTTTGGTTTGCCTTGTGAGAAAGCATTATCTATTTTGGAACTGGGTGCTTAGTGTAGAAATCTAGAGATGGAGTTGTTCAATTACTGATGAGGAACAATGGGTGTATTTATACATATATGTGTGTGCACATGCACACAAATAACATACACAATGAATATATATACTTTCAATAGGTCTCATTCCAATTTTTACTCCAAAGATTTTAAGTTTCTGCTTCATTTCAGTTTGTCAAGGCGATGTCTTATTCTTTATCTTACTGATTTGACACTGTTTTTCTTTGTGCTCCTGTCTGAGACTGGGCATTTTCCCGTGTGCTTGTTTACTGTATCATAATCTTATAAAATGTGACTCACTAGATTATGCCATTTGCCTATTTATCTAATTTATTTTATCATTTCATGGTTTCTAGATATAGCAGGTTCTATTTTCTAGGGTCTAATCGGTTCAGTTCAGTTCAGTCACTCAGTCCTGTCCGACTCTTTGCGACCCCATGAATCGTAGCACGCCAGGCCTCCCTGTCCATCACCATCTCCCGGAGTTTACTCAAACTCATGTCCATCGAGTTGATGATGCCATCCAGCCATCTCATCTTCTGTCGTCCCCTTCTCCTCCTGCCCCCAATCCCTCCCAGCATCAGGGTCTTTTCCAACGAGTGAACTCTTCACATGAGGTGGCCAAAGTTTTGGAGTTTCAGCTTCAGCATCAGTCCTTCCAATGAACACCCAGGACTGATCTCCTTTAGGATGGACTGGTTGGATCTCCTTGCAGTCCAAGGACTCTCAAGAGTCTTCTCCAACACCACAGTTCAAAAGCATTTAATAATGTCTTACTTAATTTCCTTTTGTAATCTTTCTATGTTATCCCTTTACTTTCTTCATTATGAAAGTGCTATTGGAGAAATTTGGAAATCATTGATATGTGAAAATGTGCAAAAATAACCATACAGTTCAAAAATAACAATAAATATGCTAATTTTATTGAATAATCCAAAATTTTATTTATTTTTCTTTGCATATTTGACTTTTATACATTATTTTTATGCACTATTATACTATAAATGTGTCTAATTTCATAAAATATATCTACAAATCTCACCATTTATTGCAAAGTATTTTATCACATACTTTCAAAACGTGGTGCAGAGGTAGACTGTTGAGAGTCCCTTGCACAGCAAGGAGATCAAACCAATCAATCCTAAAGGAAATCAATCCTGAATTTGTTGAAAGGACTGATACTGAAGCTGAAGTTCCAATACTTTGGTTACCTGATTCATTGAAAAAGACCCTGATGCTGGGAAAGATTGAAGGCAGAAAGGGAAGAGGGTGACAGAAGATGAGATGGCTAGGTGGCATCACTGATATAATGGACATAAACTTTAGCAATCTCTGGGCAATAGTGAGGCAGAGGGAGTGCTGGTTTGCTGTAATCCATGGGATCCCAAACATTCCTACATGACTGGGAGACTGAACAACAATTTTATCATATAGATGTATTATCATTACTTTACACTTGTTTAATTTTTTTTTCACAATTTTTGCTTTTGAAAATAATGAGTATCCCTTCCATTTTGGATTTTCTTCCCATATGTAGGTATTGTAATAAGTTCCATTGTTAAATATGTTTAAAATTATAATTATTTGGTAAAATTTTTGAGTACTTTCAAGGCTCTTGAAATATAAAGCAGATGTGCTTCTTGTTAATATTATACTACAAATGTGTCTAATTTCATAAAAAGTATTTGCAAATCTCACTGTTTATTGCAAAGTATTTTATCATATACTTTCAAAACTTGGTGTTGGGGAAGACTCTTGAGAGTCTCTTGGACAGCAAGGAGATCAATCCAATCAATCCTAAAGGAACTGAGTGTGTTCTACTGAGATATTTCTTTGGTATGTCTTTCTTATTCTTAAATATTTTCATGTGGTAGTTAGTAAAGAAGCATGTACTATCTAGAAGTTTCTTTATTGTGTTCCTAATTTACCCTTTTTCTTTTTCAATATTTTACTATCCCATCTGGAGTTTTTAGAGGTATCCTTGTTTCTTACTTATTACCTATATAACAATTAATGATCTGATCCTGCTTTCCCCTCTTTCCATTTTAGCTGCATTCTTTCTGCATTGTTAGTACATGTGATATTAATGCACCATTATTCCACCAGAAGACCTAATTCTCCTTCCCGTCTCCTCTTTGTTTTCTCCCTTTTCCATGAAGCAATACTTTGTTATAGCTACCATTCTGGTCTCAGATATTTCCAAGTCCTTCTCTATAATTTTCCAGGTCCTAACTTCGTCAGTACTTTTGTTGATTTGTTCTGCTTTTCTGTGTCCCCCGTGGTCCTCTCTGCTGGTACAGATTCTCTCATCTTTCCTTTCCTCCTCATCACACTCAAAAACTTGGTGGTGGTGGAAGCTGCGTGGATTTGGAATTTGGTTTATAGGTTTGTTAATCTCTTTTCTGGTGATGCTGAAGGTATATCTCCTGTGTGCTTTTAATCACGCATGTGTGGGAAGTTGTGTGGGAAGATTTGATATTGGGCAGTTGCCATTTTCCTACAGATCTGAAAGTTGAGTAAATAGCAAATTATTTGTTTAGTAATGTCCTCTCTACTGTCTAGATTGCTCCCTGATTTTCCATCTCTGATAATTTTAGTCTCTGCCTTTGTTTTGATTTGCTTTCTGGGAGTTTCTTAGACTTCCTTGCAAATTCCTTTGTTTTAGTCAGTTCAGGAGGCTGTAACAAAAATAACCATAGACTGGGTGGCTTAAACAGCAAACTCAATTTCTCACTGTTCTAGAAGCTGGTGTCCAAGATAATGATGCCGGCAAATCTGGTATTTAATGATCACTCTCCTTATGGTTTGCAGACAGTCATCTTATTGCTGTGTCTTCATATGGCAGAGAGAGAGAGAGAGAGAGAGAGAGAGAGAGAGAGAGAAGGCTCTGGTCTCCTTTTTCTTATAATGACACAATCCAATCATGGAAAACTCCCTCCCAAAGACCCATCTCCGAGGACCATCACATTGGGTGTTAAGGCTTCAAGCTATGAATTTTAGGAGGACATAAATATTCAGTCCATAGCATCTTTCATTTGAGTTCTTTTTTAAGCTATCATATTTAAATAACTTTAAATAGTTTTGCCTGTTTTTTTAAATTTTTGATCATAGTATTCTGTTCTTTCATGTTTATAGTATATTTTTTGTATCTCTCTGAGAGTAATTATATCTTTTTGGAAGTTTCCCCCATCCCCGAGTTGTGGTTGTTTTTCCGTTTTTCTATTTTAGTCTCTGGCCATTAAATCCTGGCCCAACTAGGATCATTTCTGGCCTGGATTAAAGCAATTGCCTCTGTATCAATCAGGGTCTAACAGGACAATCATAACTATTTGAAGCATTTCAAATAGAGGGGCTTTTTGTATTGCATAAGCAATATAGGAAATTGTGTATGCATCCATAGCTGAGAAGGTGAACGGGATTGTGGGGAAATGCCAACAAAAAATACAGTAACTGGGCTGGAGGTACAAATGGTAAGCTGATGCTCCCAGACTCCAAAGCCAGAGTATCCCAGAAAATCTAGAGTTATGAAGAGTCTGAAATGGTGGATTTTGGCTGCCTGGAAGAGACACAAAGGGAAAGGCAGACCTAGTTTCTCTCTTGACCTGTCTCCCATCTTTATTTTGGCTGCCTGGAAGAGACACAAAGGGAAAGGCAGACCTAGTTTCTCCCTTGACCTGTCTCCCATCTTTCCTGGAGCCTTTTCTGGCTAGCTGGAAGGGAGCAGCAAAGTTGAGTGTACTGAAATCCTGAGGAATTGCAAAGCCCAGGCCTCCCTGTTTTCCCTCTTCAGACAGAGAGCATAACAGAGTGTCAGGGAACCAACAGTAATTAAAAAGCAAAAGCAATAGAATATTACTCAGCTATAAAAAGTATCACATTCAAGTCAGTTCTTATGAGGTGGATGAACCTGGAGCCTATTACACACAGTGAAGTAAGGCAGAAAGAGAAAGACAAATACAAAGATGGTACCGATGATCCTACATGCAGGGCAACAAAGGAGACCCAGATGGAAAGAACAGAGTTTTGGACTCAGTGGGGAAAGGTGAGGGTGGGATGATTTGAAAGAATGGCATTGAAATAAGGGCATTACCATATGTACAATAGATGACTAGTGGAAAATCCCATGGACAGAGGAGCCTGGTGGCCTCCAGTCCATGGGGTTGCTAAGAGTCAGACACGACTGAGAGACTTCACTTTCACTTTTCACTTTCTTGCATTGGGGAAGGAAATGGCAACCCACTCCAGTGTTCTTGCCTGGAGAATCCCAGGGACGGGGGAGCCTGGTGGGCAGCTGTCTCTGGGGTCACACAGAGTTGGATACGACTGAAGTGACTTAGCAGCAGCAGCAGCAGTGAAAGTTCAATGCATGAAGCAGGGCACCCAAAGTTGGTGCTCTGGGACAACCCAGAGGGATAGGGTAGAAAGGGAGGTGAGAGAGAGTTTCAGGACAGGAGGGGGACATATGTATACATGTTGCCAATTCATGTTGATGTATGGCCAAAAAAAAAAAAAAATCAAAATATTGTGAAGTAATTATCCTCCAATTAAAATAAATAATTTCAAAAAAGTGAAAGCATAGCAATAACAATGAGCCTGGGGAAGGCAAAGAATATAATTTCAAGAGTTACCACATTATTAGATTCAAATGTCCAGTTTTCAACAAAAATATAATAAGGCCTACAAAGAAACATGAAAATATGGTTCATTCAAAGGAGAAAAATAAATCAATAGACATTGTTCCTGAAAAACTCCTGATGGCATATCTATTTAGGTAAAATCTTTAAAGCAGTTATTAAAACATGCTCAAAGAACTAAAGACAGATAAGAGAAAGTCAAGAAAGTAATGTATGAGCAAAATGGAAATATCATTGAAGAGACATAAAACTTAAAAAGAAATGAAAAATTCTAGAGCTGAAAAGTACAATAACTAAAATTAGAAATTGCTAGAGGGATTCAAAGACAGATTTGAACAGACAGAAGAAATAAGCCAAATAAACATAAAGATAAGACAATAAAATTTGTCAAGTCAGGGTAACAGAACGAAAGAATATTGAAGAAAAGTGAGCTAGCCTGAAGGAACTGCAAGACATTATCAAGGGGACCCACATGTGTGTTGTGGAAATCTCAAAAGGAGAAGACAATGAAGAGTAGAGGGCATATTTGAAGAAATAATGCAAGGCAACTTACCAAATTTTATGAAAAACATTAGTATCAATAGCCAAGAAGCTCAACAAACTCCATGCAAGGTAAATCAAAAGGCCTATTGGGACAAATTATAATCAAAATTTCAAAAGCCAGAGACAAAAAGAAAATCTTGAAGACAGTAAGAGAAGTGAATTATCAATTCAAGTGGTCCTTGATAACAGCAGATTTCTCATCGTAAATTTTGGAGGCTGGATACCAGTCGGCTTGTATAATCAAAGTTCCAAATGAAAAAAAAAAAAAAAGTTTCTCAACCAAGGACTTTATATCTGGCAAAAGTGTCCTTCAAAATTAAGGGAGAAATTAAAACATTTCCATATAAACCAAAACTGAGTGAGTTGACCACTAGACCTGCCTTGTAAGAAATGTTCAAGAGTCCTGCAAAGTGAAGTGAAAAGTCACTAGATAGTGACTCAGCGTTGTACTGGAAATAAATACCTCAAATAGTCAGATAAATAAGGAATATGATTATAACAATGGTTCTTAACCACACTTTTTGTTTTATACAGGATTTAAGAGACCAGTATGTTTAAAGACAAAAAAAAAAAAAAAAAGTCTTATTAACGAAAACTAGTATTGTAACTTTGCAACTTCAAATCTTGTTTTCTATAAATATATAATTTAAGAAACTAATGCATTTAAAAGAGTTATTAGTTTATGGTTTTGGGCACACTGTGTATAAAGATAAATTTTTTGACATTGATAACTGAGAGGGACAGGGATGAGTTGTAAAGAAGAGTTTTTTTTGTGTTATTGAAGTTAATGTGATATAAATTTAAAGAGTTAGGAATGTGAAATATAATTCCCATGGTAAGCATAAAGAAAATACCTGCATAATATATATATAATTGAGAATGAATTTAAACATTTCAATGCAAAGAAATCAAGTAAACATAAAATAAGACAGTGATGTAGGAAATGAAAGCCAAAAAAAAAAAAGAAAAGAAAAAGCTGCAAGGCATATAGAAAGCAAATAGAAAAATGACAGATGTCACTTCGTGTCTATAAATACTAAATATAACTGAATTACACTTTCCAATCGAAAGAAAAGTTTGGCAGAATGGATGAAAACACATGGTCTGGTTTTAAGTTGTATACCTAAAACTCACTTTGGATTCAAAGACACAAAAATTGAAAGTGAAAGAATGGAAAAATCAGTAAATTTAGTAGGATACAAAGTCAATACACAAAATCAGTTGCATTTCTATGTTGTAACAGTCAACAGTCTGAAAGGGTATTACAAAACAATTTCATTTACAATAGTATCAAAAGTAATAAAATACTTAGGAATTAGCCAAGAGGTGAAAAATTTTAACAATGAATACTATGAAACATTCCTGAAAAAAAAAAAAAAAACACTAAAAAGATAGAAACCTATTCCTTGTTCATGTATTGAAAGACTTAATATTGTAAAAATGTCAATACTATCAATGTGACGTAATGTGTTCGATGCAGTTCCTTTCAAAATCCCAATGATGGTTTTTGTGGAAATAGAAAAACCCATCCTTAAATTTCAAGGGACTCTGAATAACCAAAAGAATCTTTAAAAAAGAATAAAACTAAAGAACTCATACTTCCTGATTTCCAAGCTTACTACAAAATCACAGTCATCAAAATAGTGTGGTAATAAGTACAAAATGAACAAACAAAAAACCCAGTGTGGTATTGGTACAAAGGCAGACATATAGACCAATGGAATAGAATAAAGTTCAGAAGTAAGATGTTGAATTTAAGGTCAAATAACTTTTGGCAAGGATGCCAAGACTATTTAGTGGGGAAAGGGCAATCTTTTCAACAAATGGTGCTGGGAGAATTGGATATCCACAAGCAAAAGTATGAAGTTAGACACTTAGCACCATGTACAAAAATTAACTCAAAATGAATCAAAGGCCTAAATGTAAAACCTAGACCAATAAAACTTTCAGAAGACAACATAGGAGAAAAATTTCAGAACATTGGATTTGGTAATGATTTCTTAGGTATGAAACCAGAAGCACAGGTAACAAAAGGAAATATAGGCTCATTGAATTTATTAAAAAAATTAAAACTTCACCATAAAAAGACACTATCAACAGTGTAAAGAGACAGTCCACCAAATGGAAGACAATATTTGCAAATTAGGTATCAGATAAGCAAATCATGTTCAGAATATGTAGAGAACTCTTTTGCAGACGACCTGCTTCTGGGTCGGGGTTTTGTACATAGCAGAGCAGCTCTCTTGCTGCTGTCTGTTGAAAGTCAGCCCTTGACACAAGGCTTTGAAGGAAAAGAAATTTGGGTAAAAAAATTTAAAAGAAAAGTAAAAAAAGAAAGAATATATAGAGAATTTCTAAAACTCAACAACAACAAACTGATTCAAAAACAGGGCAAGGAGTTGGATAGACATTTCTCCAAAGAAGGTATACAAATGGCCAGTAAGCACATGGAAAGATGTTAAACATCACTATTTATTAGGGAAATACAAATCAAAGCTACCATGAATTGTTACCTCATACCCATTATGATCAACCTGGACCAACACACAGGTTCCAAATAGGAAAAGGAGTACGTCAAGGCTGTATATTGTTAACCTGCTTATTTAAATTATATGCAGAGTATATCATGAGAAACACTGGGCTGGATGAAGTGCAAGATGGAATCAAGATTGCTGGCAGAAAACATCCATAACCTCAGATATGCAGATGACACCACCCTTATGGCAGAAAGTGAAGAAGAACTAAAGAGCCTCTTGATGAAAGTGAAAGAGGAGAGTGAAAAAGTTGCCTTAAAGCTCAACATTCAGAAAACTAAGATTATGCCATCCGGTCCCATCACTTCATGGCAAATAGATGTGGAAACAGTGTCACACTTTATTTTTGGGGGCTCCAAAATCACTGCAGATGGTGACTGCAGCCATGAAATTAAAAGACGCTTACTCGTTGGAAGGAAAGTTATGACCAACCTAGACAGCATGTTAAAAAGCAGAGACATTACTTTGCCAACAAAGATCCATCTAGTCAAGGCTATGGTTTTTCCAATAGTCATGTATGGATGTGAGAGTTGGACTATAAAGAAAGCTAAGCACAGAAGAATTGATGCTTTTGAACTGTGTTGTTGGAGAAGACTCTTGAGGGTCCCTTGGACTGCAAGGAGATCCAACCAGTCCATCCTAAAGGAGATCAGTCCTGGGTTTTCATTGGAAGGACTGATGTGGAAGCTGAAACTCCAATATTTTGGCCACCTGATGCGAAGAGCTGACTCATTTGAGAAGGCCCTGATGTTGGGAAAGATTGAAGGCGGAGGCGAAGGAGACAATAGAGGATGAGATGGTTGGATGGCATCACCGACTCAATGGACATGAGTTTGGTAAATTCTGGGAGTTGGTGATGGACAGGGAGGCCTGGTGTGCTGTGGTTCATGGGGTCACAAAGAGTCAGACATGACTGAGCGACTGAACTGAACTGATTATGATAGCCACTATAGAAAAGCAGAAAACAAATGTTGCTGAGAAACTGGAAACCTTGTGCACTGTTGGTGAAAACATAAACTGGGATAGTTATTGTGGTAAGCAAAGCAGTATGGTGGCTCCCCCACCCTCACCAAAATATAATTTTCGTATGATCTAGAAATTTGTTTTTTGAATATATATATATATATATATATATTCCAAAAGTGAAAGCAGGATCATATTGGTGTACCTAGATTCCTAATGACATTATCACAAGAGCTAAAACATGAAAACATCCCAAGTATCCATCAATGGATCAGTGGATAAAAAATTGTGGTATATACATACAATAGAATATAATTCAGCCTTAAGGAAGATAACATGCTACAGCACAGATGAACCTTGAAGATATTATGCTAAGTTAAATAAGCCAGTCACAAAAACACAAATAGTGTATGATTCGATTTATATGAGGTATCTGAATAATCATACTCATAGCCATAAAAAGTAGAATCATGCTTGCCCAAGACTTGGGGAAAAAGAATGAGAAGTAATTGTTGAATGGTTATAGAATTTCAACTTTACAAGATGAAAAGGGTTCTGAAAATGGATAGTGGTGATGGTTGTACAATATTAAGAATATGATTAATATCACTAAGCTGGGTACTTAAAAATGGTTGAGACTGCAAATTTCATGTGTATTTTACTCCAATAAAACACATTGGAAAAAAGTAAAATTTCTGGATCAAAATATATGCATATTGTCAAAATCACTGATGTCCATTATCAAACTGACAGAAAGTTTGTACCTGTTTACTGATTGGAAGGGCCATTTGTCCTTTAGGAAACTTTTATGCTGAAGTACCTCTCTGATGTATGTCTTTCCCACCCACTCTTTAATTAGGTCCCCAGAGAGCTTGTAAACCACTGCTACCTTCTCGAAGGTAGATATGATTATGGAAGTTTTAGGAAGAGGGCATAACTTTAACAATCACAGTGTGGAGGAGAGTACATGTACATGTGCATGTTGCATGGCTATCCTTCTCTGGCTATGGGTGCTCATGAAATTAAAATGGTCCTTAGTTTTAGGAGGTGTGGGAATATGCTGAAACAGCAGAGGTCAAGTCAAAGACCTGTCTAAGACAGAAGATATGGGAAGTAGGTTATGGCCACCATACTGGACAGAAGAATGCATTTTTCAGAATAGTCTGACCATAGATTTTCCTGGCACTCTACCTGCCATTCCATTCCTCATTAGTATTTATTGCCTTTGAATGATTTGATTGTAGGTTTGCTAATTATATTATTAGCAAGGTGAGTGGACTTCCCCGGTGGCTCAGACGGTAAAGCATCTGCCTACAGTGCGGGAGACCCAGGTTCGATCCTTGGGTCAGAAAGATCTCCTGGAGAAGGAAATGGCAACCCACCCCAGTACTCTTGCCTGGAAAACCCCATGGACAGAGGAGCTGGTAGGCTACAGTCTGTGGGGTTGCAAAGAGTTGGACACGACTGAGCGACTTCGCTTTAGCAAGGTGAGCGCATCCAGTAACCTAGGCAACCGTCTGTGCTGCTGGTGTGGCTTAATGTTAGCCAGCTGTTTCCTCCACTTGTTGGGATGTTCTTGACTCATTTTTTTATAATCAAAAGACTGTAAATATTCCATCACCTCTTCCTTCTTATCTTGCCTATTTCTTCTTACATTTTACTAATCAAACCTGGCTTCCTAAGGTCATTGATAATTCTAATATTATGTTGTTTCTACAAAAATAATACACAGAATGCTTCCAAACATATTCATTACATTCCAATTTCCTTTTTTACAGTTTAATTTTATCTTTAATCAATTTTGAGAAGTAAGGTTCCTTTTTTCTAGCTACTTAATCAATAATCCAATTATTATGCCTTAAGTATTTTTTTTTTTCATTTATTTATATTGGTTGGAGGCTAATTACTTTACAATATTGTAATGGTTTTTGCCACACATTGACATGAATCAGCCATGGATTTACATGTGTTCCCCATCCTGAACCCCCTTCCCACCTCCCTCCCCATCGCATCCCTCTGGGTCATCCTAGTGCACCAGCCCTGAGCACTTGTCTCATTCATCAAAACTGGACTGGCGATTTGTTTCACAGTTGATAATATACATGTTTCAATGCTATTCTCTCAGATCATCCCACTCGCCTTCTCCCACAGAGTCCAAAAGACTGTTCTATACGTCTGTGTCTCTTTTTCTGTCTTGCATATAGGGTTATAGTTACCATCTTTCTAAATTCCATATATATGCATTAGTATACTGAATTGGTGTTTTTCTTTTTGGCTTACTTCGCTCTATATAATGGACTCCAGTTTCATCCACCTCATTAGAACTGATTCATATGTATTCTTTTTAATGGCTGAGTAATATTCCATTGTGTATATGTACCACTGCTTTCTTATCCATTCGTCTGCTGATGGACATCTAGGTTGCTTCCATGTCCTGGTTATTATAAACAGAGCTGCAATGAACACTCGGGTACACATGTCTCTTTCAGTTCTGGTTTCCTCAGTGTGTATGCCCAGGAGTGGGATTCCTGGGTCATATGGAAGTTCTGTTTCCAGTTTTTTAAGGAATCTCCACACTGTTTTCCATAGTGGTTGTACTAGTTTGCATTCCCATCAACAGTGTAAGAGGGTTCCCTTTTCTCCACACCCTCCAACATTTATTGCTTGTAGACTTTTGGATAGCAGCCATTCTGACTGGTGTGAAATGGTACCTCATTGTGGTTTAGACTTACATTTCTCTAATAATGAGTGATGTTGAGCATCTTTTCATGTGTTTGTTAGGCATCCATATGTCTTCTTTGGAGAAATGTCTGTTTAGTTCTTTGGCCCATTTTGTTTATTGGGTTGTTTATTTTTCTGGAATTGAGCTGCAGGAATTTGTTGTGTATTTTTGAGATTAATTCTTTGTCAGTTGCTTCATTTGCTATTATTTTCTCCCATTCTGAAGGTTGTCTTTTCACCTTGCTTATCGTTTCCTTTGTTGTGCAAAAGCTTTTAAGTTTCATTAGGTCCCATTTGTTTATTTTTGCTTTTATTTCCAATATTCTGGGAGGTGGGTCATAGAGGATCTTGCTGTGATTTATGTTGGAGAGTGTTTTGCCTATGTTCTCCTCTAGGAGTTTTATAGTTTCTGGTCTTACATTTAGATCTTTAATTCATTTTGGGTTTATTTTTGTGTATGATGTTAGAAAGTGTTCTCATTTCATTCTTTTACAAGTTGTTGACCAGTTTTCCTAGCACCACTTGTTAAAGAGGTTGTCTTTTCTCCTTTGTATATTCTTGCCTACTTTGTCGAAGATAAGGTGTCCGTAGGTATGTGGATTTGTCTCTGGGCTTTGTATTTTGTTCCATTGATCTATATTTCTGTCGTTGTGCCAGTACCATACTGTCTTGATGACTGTGGCTTTGTAGTAGAGCCTGAAGTCAGGCAGGTTGATTCTTCCATTTCCATTCTTCTTTCTCAAGATTGCTTTGGCTATTCGAGGTTTTTTGTATTTCCATACAAATTGTGAAATTATTTGTTCTAGTTCTGTGAAGAATACCATTGGTAGCTTGATAGGGATTGCATTGAATCTATAGATTGCTTTGGGTAATATACTCATTTTCACTAATATACCGTGTTTGTGGATTGGAAGTAGTTTCTATTTTCTCCAATGATCTAAAAAAAAAAAAAAATTCTATGATATGCTGTTATCTTGTTCTTAGATTTCTGCATTTTCTCTTCAGTTTTATCAATGTGTCTTCCCATTTTGATAGTGATACAATATTGTTAATTGCATTATAACTATGCATTATGGCTTCTGGCAATGAAAGTGACCTTTCATATGCTTCCTTCTGCATTGTGTATGTGTGTGTGTGTGAGCGAAGGGCTGACTAATTTTTTTCTCCACTGTATGTTCTTTAAGATTAGCACTAACTTCATTTTGTTGAGTTACAAGATTATCTATCTGATATTTTGTGTAGAGCTATCTGAAATTTAAAAATTAACCTTCAAAAAAATTATTTCTTTGCACATACTGCTTTTCCCTTCTCTTCCCTACCTCTATTCCAATAGGAACATATTATGCTTCTCAGTTTGTATGCTTTAAAAGTACTCCCGGACTTCCCTGGCAGCCCAGTGGTTAAGAGTCTGCCTGCTGGCGCAGGGGACACAGGTGCAGTCACTGGTCCAGGAGGGTTCCGCATGCCCTGAGACAGCTGAGCCTGTGATCTGCAGCGAGAGAAGCTGCTGCAGTGGGAAGCTGTGCACTGCGGTGAAGGGCAGCCCCTGCCCTCCGTAGCTGGAGAGAGCCCATGTGCAGGAAGGAAGGCCCAGCTCACTCAATGATGAATAAGTAAATCTGGGGGAAAAGTATTCCTAAGTAACTTGTTATTTTATTCACTTAGGACCTGAACTGTCTTTCCTTCTTAAGCTTATTTTTACATATTTCACATTCTTGTTTCAATATTTAAATTCAATATCTAACAACAATTACTTATAATGCCCCAAACCACTTACTTATTTCACTTATTTTTCCAAAATGCCTTATGATGTGGATATTATCATTATTTCTTTTTTGAAGATTAAAAAAAAAACAAAACTGAAGCTTAACTAGTTTTAGTAATTTGCTCAAATTCACATCACATGTGTCCACTTACTTACTATGTCAGGGAAACTAAATTTTAGAGAACAAAAGAATTACCTGGAAAATAGTTTAAAATTTCAGATTCCCTGGCCTATGTGCTGAGATTTTCGATTAGGGATCCTGGGGATTTTATGAATTTGTACCCCCCTTCCCCCTGGCCTGGTGTGGATGTCATGATCTACACCTTGGGCAAGATTGCACTGAGGTTGGTATCATGTGAATGTTGTCTTTTTCCATTCTGTTTTCTTATGGTTATATTGCTAGAATATCAATAGGAAATAAATGGGTGTTTGTGTATTTATTTTTTATCTTGCCACCATCTTTAACCACCATATATATTCAACACACGCAAAAACTTTTCACTTTGTCCTTTTGGGATAATGAGATAGATGATCATAGTACCTGGCACAGTGTGCCAGTAGCCATTAAATAAATTACCTGAAAATATTGTACATTTCCTTTCTTTGATAACATTTATATTCACATTGATGAGGTATTTTCTATTAGCTAGAACAACCAGAATAACTTTAACTCACAGCTTCAGCATTTTGTTCTCTTTGTCCCTCCTTCTCAGCATTCATCACAGACAATAAAGGGTAACAAAGATAGAAATTGTGATAGACTATAGCTATTTTACTTAATAGCAATTGAGCTATTATACACTTTACTGAATGTAATTAATTTTTGTAAGTATTTGTATAATTTAAAATATTCTAAATATTAAAAAAAAAACAGATCTTGAAATTTAGTTGGATATTGAAATTATTAAGGCTATAGTATCCATAAAGTATTTTGCCAAAACAAGCCATGATGTTAAGGGAAAAAAAAAAAAAAAGAAATATAGCAAAAGATTTGCTTTAAAATGTTACCTAAGGTCTAGGTCCTGAGGTCAACCCCCTTAATTTCCCACCAAAAGACATAAACTCACCACACTATCAAGAGGCACAGAAAGGGTGTTTTCAGAAACTGGGATGAATCTCAAATGGTGTCAATTCCTGTAGGTTTTACACAAAGCCTGTAGCAACATGGGGCTCATTAGCATGGAGAGGACTAAAATCTGATTGGTGTAGATGTGGCAAGAATTGAAGGAGAAAAGCTGGAAATGGCAAGTGTATAGTAGCAAAAACTTTTTAAGAAGATTAGTTACACAGAGGAGCTGAGAATTTAAGCAAGAGGCGGCGCGGGGGGCACAGTGGTGTCAAAAGAGGGATTTCTTTTTATGGGAGGGATAATAAAGCTATTTAAAAATTAAGGAGTGACCCAGCAGAGTGGGAAAAAACTTGATGCAGGAGATGGGGATAAGAGACAGAGAGAGAGCCTGGGTGGCAGTAGGCAAGAGGAAATGAGATGTGGTGAGCAAGTTTAGTTGTTAGCCTCAGTGTTGTAATAGGAACAACACTGTGGGCAGAAGGAACTCTGTGGGCACAGATTCAGGTGGATGGCTAACCGTGAAGAAAGGAGCTGTGGACGGCCTGCCTTAACTGCTGTATTTTCTCAATGGAGAGAAGTCAGGTGACCATTGAGAAGGATGGGAGGAAGGCTTGGGAGGCGTGAAGAGTAGGAGTCCACCAAGAAGGAGGGAAAGTGAGTGGTGAAGGAAGTTCTATATTATGTCTCATCAGATGAAGGAAGGTCATATCACGGCTTCTGAGGCTAGTGTTTGTGAACTTGATGGAGACAGAGCAGTATGACACCATGCTTTCCCATCCAACTGAGTTCCCTGGCCTCCAGTGCAGAGTAATCCTGTCAAAATAATAATGAGGTTATAACATGTAGTAAGGATACACCCTGTCCTCCAGCCTCTGAGGCCTCTTCCATTCTTCCCACTTGATAGGACACCTGCAAAAGAGCTGCACTCTTCAGCGAATGAAGAGTGTGGTGAGTCCAGAGGGAGAGAAGGGGAAAGGGACTCGCCCAGGTGAAAATCTCATTCCTGTAATTAATAAAAGAATGAAAGAAAACTTGACAGGGTCAGAAAGCACTGAGACAAATGTGAAATGTGGCCAACTTGTTATATACGAAATTCAAAGAGAGTATTATTTGAAATTGATCAAGATGCGGATTGGTCACACACAGCAGGACTGTTCTAGGTTGGTAGCATCAAGTATATTTATGCAGATGTAAGCCTCATTGTGAGAAACCCTGATGCTGGGAAAGATTGAGGGCAGGAGGAGAAGGGTGCAACAGAGGATGAGATGGCTAGATGCATCACCAACTCAATAGACATGAGTTTGAGCAAACTCCGGGAGATGGTGAAGAACAGGGAAGCTTGGCATTCTGCAACTCTTTGCATGTGGTGTCAAAGAGTTGGACATGACTTAACAACTGAACAACAAACCTCTTGGTGTGTGCATTCAACTAGAACATGCAGCTTGGGCCATAAAACATGCTCAAATAGTGTATCAACAATGATGCTAATTTTTTTCACTGATCCTATAAAATCTCCACACTCTTTACCTCCATTTTGTGATCTTCTAAAAAATAGACTTGTTGTATTAAATGTTCTGAATAATCAAATAAACGTAAACAGCTCTTTCTGGGTAAATATCTCAATTAGTAAGGAAAGCTAACCAACCAAACAGTCCCCAAGGTGTGTCAGGACCTCCAGGCAATGGTGCTTGGGTGGGAGGAGGGGATCTCTGAGGCACAACCATTCAGAATCACTAGAGGGGCATCTGCCATCCTCACAGGCCTTGGGCAGCCCCCTGGGGATGCTCACAAGCTGCTTCAAGGGCAAGAGCCTGAGGGTTTGGGGCCAGCTTGGAAGAGACTGCTGCCATCCTGCCCTGTGACCACCCTTCCCTGCAGGGGAGGCTGGGGACCTGGCGTGTGCTGGCTTCAGGAGTGAAGGTAACCTGGAGCAGCAGTCTCCACTGTCCTGCCATTGGTTGTCCTGAGACAGACCTGTTTTGTATGTTTAGTTTTAACTGGAGTTCTGGACTTAACTCCCTGATGCACTGGACAAACTAGTATATGACTGTTGACTTTCTCACTTCAATTCTTTCTACTCAGGTGAACTCTATGTAAAGATCATGAAGTCTATGAAATGTAGGACTTGATAAGAGCTCCTTTTGGATTCCTATTCTCCAGGAGGCAAACAGAGGGTCAGAGTAGGTGGGTGGTTTCAAAAAGAGAGGAAGCTTAATTTAAAAACAAAAATTCAAGAACAAGCCCCTGATTTGAGAACTGCAGCAAGTGGAGTGAATATAAAAGTTCCTGTGCTTATGTTAGTTATCCACCCTGCTCCTGCATCAGTAAGGAGACCAGAGACTCCATCTTGGACAATAAACCATCAGTCACTTTTAGAGAAATCACTGCCACTTCCACACTTTGAATAAATTTAATGTTTTCAGTTCTATGGTGTAGCTTGCTAAAGATGTGCAAGATGGATTTCAAACAGATTCCAAATTATATGCAAAGCATGTCTTACAGATGTGGAGAAATAATCAGTTGCCCAAAATTCTTACAAAACATTAGTGTCCTAACTCTATTTGAGTAAAGCCCATGTGACTAGTCAAATGAAGACAGAAAGAAAATGGAAACCCTGAAAACTATTTCACACACACTCACTGTACGTTTTCTATACCAGAGTGGGGAGGCTGAACGAGTTCCCTATTTTTTTTTTTTTTTGTTCATTGCTGTTCTTTTAATTCCAAATTCTCTTTACAAGAAAGGTTGCTATTTTCTAATTATTTTTAGCACTCAAACATCCTTTATCATTGCCAATTGACTTGCCAGGACAAAAAAGAGAAGGCATCCTCCAAGCATGCCTGAACTTTGCTATTTTGTCACAGGCTGCTGTACTGATTCATAGCAAGAGAAACACCAGCTCAGGAGAAGGGAAAGAGCCAGTGCTCATCTGTCAAGAAGATTTGTGCCTCTTTGAAAAACAGCAACTTGCCCCTCACATTATAAAAATCTCAAGCTTCATGTGAAAAATTTGTAAAGTGAAACAGAAAAATATATTCTTTTGAGTCTACTGCTTAGAGATAGTCATTGCTAAGGCACAGGGGTTTTCATTCTAATTTGTATAGATTTAAATCATTCTTCAGTTCGTTTTGTGTTATGATGTTTTTAAAACCATGGAGTTATTCTCATACTGGTAGACCTATCTAGTCTAAAGGTTGCTAAGGGCAGGTTGGTGCACATCATTTCCTCAGTACAATTTTTAGTATGGTGCAGACAATAGGGGCTAAACAAGGAGCAGCTGCTATTAGTACTGCTAAAATGCAATCTTTTCCTATTCTATAGCCTTGTTCTTTGACATAGTGGGCAGATGAAAAACTCTGATGCCTGGTAGCAGTTTCCACAGGGCATCATCTGTGTCTGACCTGAATACAGCATTTTGCTTATAGGGGCCACACCTTCCAAGATGCAAGGTGTCATTAACAGTCTTCCCTGAAGGGCTACTGCAAGGGCGTGTGACCTGGGCAATGATAAAGGGTCCACCTCATAGTGCCCATTCTCAGAAATATCCTGTGATTGTTTTCATGCTCTGCTACAGCCATCTTGAAACTCTTAAAAATTTATCTCTCACTCACAGAGTTAGAGAATGAACTTATGGTTTCTAGGGGGAAGGATGGGGCAGAAGGGATAGTTAGGGAGTTTGGTATGGACATATATACACTAGAGTTTCCCAGGTGGCCCTAGTGGTAAAGAAGCTGCCTTCCAATGTAGGAGATGCGAGAGACGCAGGTTTGATCCCTAGGTTTGGAGGGGAATGGATACATGTATATGTATGGCCAAGTCCCTTTGCTGTTCATGTGAAACTATCACAACATTGTTAATCAGCTATACCTCAATACAAAATAAAAGTTGCAAAAAATAATAAATTTTATACTGAAAAAGCAAAACAAAAGCTCAGTCACTCAAGATTTAACATAATCACCAATCAAGAATTCTCCACCCACCCTGAGGAAGTGATTTCATGTAAACAGGGTTTGTTCATTGACACTAACTCTAGTTGGAGGAGATGGACTCAGGCTATATTTTCCCAGGCTTCAGAGTTACCCGCTAAAGCCTGCTTGTCTGGCTGGAGTACCAACTGGCTGTCATCATGCCCCTATCTTAGCTCAGGGTGGCTGTGGCCTGTGGTCTGTATGAGCAACATGAACAGGAGCATGGAGGCCCAAGCATCCTCAGGAAGAAAGGGTTTAGCATCAGGCCTTTCAGAGCTGGATCCACAGTCAGGCTCCCAGGAGTGGCATGCAATTGCCCTGTGGTTTATGATTTTTTTCCACCATATATGAGCAGATGCACAAGGAAGTTCTCTGCAAAGACCAAGAATGCTATAAAAACAATGGCATCTTACATATTTTGGGGGGAAAAAATGAGAGAAAGTCTTGCCAAGAAAGATTTCAAGAGTACAAAGATCACTTTGATGTCATTTTCACATGTCAGGAGAGCATCTACATCAGTGTGATAGAAAATCTGTGGGCCTGATAGCAGGAGACCTGTCAGCCTGTGCACATGATCAACGTGGACATGGCATATACCCAGGAGAATGCCATCTGTGGGTCTCTGACCATCTGTGGGCTCTGACATGGTCTCCAGTAGTTGGAAAACAAAGAAGGCAGTCTGACTGAGTTGCTCCTGGCAGTAGGGGGAAAAGCAGGAAGGCACTTTCAGCACACTGTCTGCTTCCATTGAAGATCTTGGCTAATTTGAACTCCTTGTTGGTCAATCCCCCACTCCTCAAGGAAGGAAGTGAAAGAGACAAGCTTTTCATGGATAAGAGAACATGGACAGATACCAGGAAGCATAAAAGCCTTCCAATAATAGCAATGATATTCCAGGTACTTTCCATGGAAGAAACAATTCAGTGCTCACTTTTTCCATAAGGAAGTTACCATCAAGAAGCTCCATTTCCAGATAATCCCACCATCGCTGATACTCCCAGTCTCCTCCCTTCACCTTGGTCACATTATATGACACCAATTTGTGTACTAGTCTTAAAGAGTTTTGTGAGAACTCTTCGTTATGACCCTTGCATCTTGGGTGGCCCTGCACAGCATGACTCATAGCTTCATCGAGTTATACAAACCCCTTCTTTAAGAAAGCACGCCGGCTTTGACAGACCACCCAGAAGCCTTCACCCAAGGTCAGGGGTAGTGACCGAGAGCACCAGGCTTCGATAGCGCCGGAGCAGCAGCCAAGTGGAGCTTCCCCACGTCCAAGGTCAGGGGCGGCGGCCGAGAGGAGCTACCCCATGCCCGAGGAGCAGTTGCAGCACAGGTGCTGGAGGGCCTAGAGGAGCTACTCCATGCTCAAGGTCAGGAGGGGCGGCCGTGAGAGATACCACTCGTCCAAGGTAAGGAGCAGCGGCTGCGCTTTGCTGGTGCACCCGTGAAGAGATACCCCGTGTCCAAGGTAAGAGAAACCCAAGTAAGACAGTAGGTGTTGCAAGAGGGCATCAGAGGGCAGACACACTAAAACCATAATCACATAAAACTAGCCAATCTGATCACAAGACCACAGTCTTGTCTAACTCAATGAAACTAAGCCATGCTGTGTGGGCCCACCCAAGACAGAAGGGTCATGGTGGAGAGGTCTCACAGTATGGGGTCCACTGGAGAAGGGAATGGCAAACCACTTCAGTATTCTTGCCTTGAGAACCCCATGAACAGTATGAGAAGGCAAAATGATAGGATACTGAAAGAGGAACTCCCCAGGTTGGTAGGTGCCCAATATGCTACTGGAGATCAGTGGAGAAGTAACTCCAGAAAAAATGAAGGGATGGAGCCAAAGCAAAAACAATATCCAGTTGTGGATGTGACTGGTGATAGAAGCAAGGGCCGATGCTGTAAAGAGCAATATTGCATAGGAACCTGAAATGTTAGGTCCATGAATCAAGGCAAATTGGAACTGGTCAAACGGAAGATGGCAAGAGTGAAAGTTGACATTCTAGGAATCAGCAAACTAAAATGGACAGGAATGCGTGAATTTAACTCAGATGACCATTGTATCTACTACCGTGGGCAGGAATCCCTTAGAAGAAATGGAGTAGCCATCATAGTCAACAAAGGAGTCTGAAAAGCAGTGCTTCGGTGCAATCTCAAAAATGACAGGATGATCTCTGTTCATTTCCAAGGCAAACCATTCAATATCACGGTAATCCAAGCCTATGCCCTAACCAGTAATGCTGAAGAAGCTGAAGTTGAATGATTCTATGAAGACCTACAAGACCTTTTAAAACTAACACCCAAAAAAGATGTCCTTTTCATTGTAGGGGACTGGAATGCAAAAGTAGGAAGACAAGAAACACCTGGAGTAACAGGCAAATTTGGCCTTGGAGTACAAAATGAAGCAGGGCAAAGGCTAATAGAGTTCTGCCAAGAGAACACACTGGTCATAGCAAACACTCTCTTCCAACAACACAGGGGAAGACTCTACACATGGACATCACCAAATGGTCAACACTGAAATGAGATTGATTATATTCTTTGCAGCCAAAGATGGAGACGCTCTATACAGTCAGCAAAAATAAGACAAGGAGCTGACTGTGGCTCAGATCATGAACTCCTTATTACCAAATTCAGACTGAAACTGAAGAAAGTAGGGATAACCACTAGACCATTCAGGTATGACGTAAAGCAAATCCCTTATGACTATACAGTGGAAGTGAAAAATAGATTTAAGGGACTAGATCTGACAGAGAGCCTGATGAACTATGGACGGAGGTTTGTGACTTTGTACAGGAGACAAGGATCAAGATCATCCCCATGGAAAAGAAATGCAAAAAGGCAAAATGGTTGTCTGAGAAGGCCTTATAAATAGCTGTGAGAAGAAGAGAAGCAAAAAGCAAAGGAGAAAAGGAAAGATATTCCCATTTGAATGCAGAGTTCCAAAGAATAGTTCCAAATGAGAGATAAGAAAGCCTTCCTCAGTGATCAGTGCAACGAAATAGAGGAAAACAACAGAATGGGAAAAACTAGAGATCTCTTCAAGAAAATTAGAGATACCAAGGGAATATTTCATGCAAAGATGGGTTCGATAAAGAACAGAAATGGTATGGACCTAACAGAAACAGAAGATATTAAGAAGAGGTGGCAAGAATACACAGAAAAATTGTACCAAAAAAATCTTCACGACCCAGATAATCACAATGATGTGATTACTCACCTAGAGCCAGACATCCTGGAATGTGAAGTCAAGTGGGCCTTAGAAAGCATCACTATGAACAAAGCTAGTGGATGTAATGGAATTCCAGTTGAGCTATTTCAAATCCCGAAAGATGATGCTGTGAAAGTGCTGCACTCAATATGCCAGCAAATTAGGAAAACTCAGCAGTGGCCACAGGACTGGAAAATTTCAGTTTTCATTCCAATCCCAAAGAAAGGCAGTCTCAAAGAATGCTCAAACTACTGCACAATTGCACTCATTTAAAGTAAAGTAAAGTAAAGTGATTCTCAAAATTGCCAGGCTTCAGCAATACGTGAACCGTGAACTTCCAGATGTTCAAGCTGGATTTAGAAAAGGCAGAAGAACCCAAGATCAAATTGCAGATATCCACTGGATCATCAAAAAAGCAAGAGAGTTCCAGAAAAAAACATATATTTCTGCTTTATTGACTACACGAAACCTTCGACTGTGTGGATCAGAATAAACTGTGAAAAATTCTGAAAGAGATGGGCATACCAGACCACCTGACCTGCCTCTTGAGAAACCTGTATGCAGGTCAGGAAGCAACAGTTAGAACTGAACATGGAAAAACAGACTGGTTCCAAATAGGAAAAGGAGTACGTCAAGGCTGTATATTGTCACCCTGCTTTTTTAACTTCTATGCAGAGTACATCATGAGAAGCGCTGGGCTGGAAGAAGCACAAGCTGGAATCAAGATTGCTGGGAGAAATATCAATAACCTCAGATATGCAGATGACACCACCTTATGGCAGAAAGTGAAGAGGAACTAAAAAGCCTCTTGATGAAAGTGAAAGAGGAGAGTGAAAAAGTTGGCTTAAAGCTTAACATTCAGAAAACTAAGATCATGGTGTCTGGTCCCATCACCTCTTGGGAAGTAGATGGGGAGACAGTGGAAACAGTGTTAGACTTTATTTTGGGGGGCTCCAAAATCACTGCAAATGGTGATTGCAGCCATGAAATTAAAAGACGCTTACTCCTTGGAAGGAAAGTTATGACCAACCTGGATAGCATATTAAAAAGCAGAGACATTACTTTGCCAACAAAGGTCCATCTGGTCTAGGCTATGGTTTTTCCAGTGGTCATGTATGGATGTGAGAGTTGGACTCTGAAGAAAGCTGAGCGCCAAAAAATTGATGCTTTTGAACTGTGGTGTTGGAGAAGACTCTTGAGAGTCCCTTGGACTGCAAGGAGATCCACCCAGTCCATCCTAAAGGAGATCAGTCCTGGGTGTTACATGGAAGGACTGATGCTGAAGCTGAAACTCCAGTACTTTTGCCATCTCATGTGAAGAGTTGATTCATTGGAAGAGACCCTGATGCTGGGAGGGATTGGGGGCAGGAGGAGAAGGGGGCGACAGAGGATGAGATGGCTAGATGGCATCACCAATTCAATGGGCATGAGGTTGAGTAAACTCTGGGAGTTGGTGATGGACAAGGAGGCCTGGTATGCTGTGATTCATGGGGTCGCAAAGAGTCGGACACGACTGAATGACTGAATTGAACTGTAATCCATGACCCATCTCAAGACTGGCAGATCGTAGAGAAGAGTTCTGACAAAACTGTGATCCAGTGGAGAAGGAAATGGCAACCGCTTCCACTATTCTTGCTTAAAGAACCCATGGACAGTATGAAAAGGCAAAAAGATATGACACCAGAAGATGAGTCCCTCAGTTTTAAAGGTGTCCAGTATGCTACTAGGGAAGACCTGAAGACAGTTACTAATAGCTACAGTTAGAATGAAGTGACTGGGCCAAAGCAGAAATGATGGTCAGCTGTGGATATGTCTGGTGGTACAAATAAATTCTATTGTTGTAAAGAATAGGACATTGGAATGTTAGATCCATGAATCAAGGTAAATTGGACATGGTCAAGCAGGAGATGGCAAGAGTGAACTTTCATATCTTAGGAATCAGTGAAATGGATGAGAATGGGAGAATATAATTCTGATAGTTATTATATCTGTTATGGTGAAGCAAAGGTAATTATGGTGGTGCAAACATAATTGCAGTTCAAAGGAATTGCAGTTGGTAATAATAATTGCTATTGGTGCAAAAGTAACAGATATTAAAAATTTATTTTGTGCCTAATTGCACCAAATTGAGACTTTGAACCTCAATTACTTTTGCAGTAAAAACAATTACTTTTGCACCAACTGTCAACATTTTTGCCCCACCAACCACATTTATTTTTGCACCACCAACCTCAATTACTTTTGCACCAAACTAATAATACTGTGGGCAAGAATCCCTTAGAAGAAATGGAGTATCCCTCATTGTAAACAAAAGAGTCTGAAATGCAGAACTTGGGTGCAGTCTCAAAAATGACAGAATGATCTCAGTTTATTTCCAAGACAAACCATTCAACATCACCTTAATCCAAGTCTGTACTCCAACCACTGATGCCAAAGAAGCTGAAGTTGACTGATTCTATGAAGACCTACAATACCTTCTAGAACTAACACCAAAACGTCTTTTTCATCATAGGGAATTGGAATGCAAAAGTAGGAAGTCAAGAGATTCCTGTAATAACAGTAAGTTTGGTCTTGGAGTACAAAATGAAGGAGGGCAAAAACTAACAGAGTTTTGTCAAGAGAAAATGCCGGTCATAGCAAACACCATTTTCCAACAACACAAGAGACGACTGTACATATGAGCATCATCAAATGGTCAATTCTGAAATCAGATTGATCATATTCTTTGCACCTGAAGATGGAGAAGCTCTATACAGTCAGCAAAGACAAGAACAGGAGCTGACTGATTGTGGCTCGGATCATGAGCCTGTTATTACAAAATTTAGACTTAAATTGAAGAAAGTAGGGAAAACCACTAGGCCATTCAAGTATCACCAAAGTCAAATCCCTTGCAGTGGAAGTGACAAATAGATTCAAGGGGTTAGATATGGTAGACAGAGTACCTGAAGAACTATGGACAGAGGTTCATAATGGAGGCATAATGTAAAGGAGGCAGTGACCAAAACCATCCCAAAGGAAAAGAAATGCAAGAATGCAAAGAGGTTGTCTGAGGAGGCTTTATAAATAGCTGAGGAAAAAAGAGAAACTAAAGGCAAAGAAGAAAGGGAACAATAAACCCAACGGAATGCAGAGTTCCAGAGAATAACAATGAGAGGTCAGAAGGGTTCATTAAGTGAACACTGCAGAGAAGATAGGAAAACAATAGAATGAGAAAGACCAAAGATCTTGTCAAGAAAATTGGAGATATCAAGGGAACATTTCATGCAAAGATGGGCAAGATAAAGGACAGAAACCATAAGGACCTAACAGAAGCAGAAGAGATTAAAAAGAGGTGGAAGAATACACAGAAAAACTATACAAGAAAGGTCTTAATGACCCAGATAACCATGATGATGTGGTCACTTACCTAGAGCCAGACATCCTGGAGTGTGAAATCAAGTGGGACTTAGGAAGCATTATTACAAAGCTGGTGAAGGTGATTTAATCCAAGCTGAACTATTTAAAATCCTAAAATATGATGTTAAGGTTCTGCACTCAATATGTCAGTTTGAGTGCATCACTTTGCCAACAAAGATTGGTAAATCAAAGCTATGGTTTTTCAAGTAGTCATGTACAGATGTGAGAATTGGGCCATAAAGGAGGCTGAGTGCTGAAGAATTGTGTTTTCAAACTGTAGTGCTGGAGAAGATGCTTGAGAGTCTCTTGGACAGCAAGGAGATCAAGCCAGTCAATCCTAAAAGGAATCAATCCTGAATATTCATTGAAAGGACTGAAACTGAAGCTCCAATACTTTGGCAACCTGGTGCAATAAGCTGACTCCCTTGAAAAGATCCTGAGGCTGGGAAAGATTGAGGACAAGAAGAAAAGGGGGTGAAAGAAGATGAGATTGTTGGATGGCATCATCAACTCAATGGACATGAGTGAGCAAACTCCAGGAGATAGTGAAGGACAGGGAAGCCTGGGATGCTGCAGGCCATGAGGTCTCGAGTCAGACATGCCTGAGTGATTGAAAAACAACAACAGCAAAAAGCAATATATCAGCAAATTTAGAAAACTTATCAGTGGCCAGAGGACTGGAAAATGTCAGTTTTTATTTCAGTCCCAAAGAAGGGCAATGCCAAAAGAATGTTCAAACTTCTGTACACATGTGTTAATTCCACATGCTAGTAAGGTCATGCCCAAAATCCTTCAATCTAGGTGTCTGCAGTATGTGAACTGAGAACTTCCAGATGTGCGAGATGGGTTTAGAAAAGGCAGAGGAACCAAAGATCAAACTACCAACATTCATCGGATCATAGAGGAAGTGGGAGGACTCCAGAAAAGCATGTACTTCTGCTTCATTGACTATGCTAGTACATGTCAATTGACTGTGTGGATCACAACAAACTGTGGCTAATTCTTAAAAAGATGGAAATACTAGGCTACCCTACTGGCCTCCTGAGGAACCTGTATGCAGGTCAACAAGCAAAAGTTATTACAAGACATAAAACAATTGACTGGTTCAAAATTGGGAAAGGAGTAAAACAAGTGTGTATATTATTATCCTGCTCATTTAACTTACATGAAGAGTACATCATGAGAAATACTGGACTGAATGAATCATAACCTGGAAGCAAGATTGCTGGGAGAAATTTCAACAGCCTCAGATATGCAGATGATACCACTCTAATGACAGAAAGTAAAGATGATGATGTTGAAGGAGAAGAATGAAAAGGCTGGTTTGAAACTCAACATTAAGAAAACTAAGATAGTGGCTTCTAGTCCCATCACTTCATGACAAATGGAAGAGGAAAACATGGAAGCAGTGACATATTTTATTTTCTTGGGCTCCAAAATCACTGCAGAGAGTGACTGCAGCCATGAAATTAAATGATGCTTGCTCCTGAGAAGAAAAGCTATGACCAACCTAGACAGTATATTACAAAGCAGAGGCATTACTTTGCCAACAAAGGTCTGCATAGTCAAAGCTATGTTTTTTCCAGTAGCCATGTGTGGATGTGAGAGTTGGAACATAAAGAAGGCTGAGAAGCAAATAATCGATGCTTTCAAACTGTGGTACTGGAGAAGACTCTTGAGAGTCTCTTAGACAACAAGGAAATCAAACCAGTCAATCCTAAAAGAAATCAACCCTGAACAATCATTTGAGGGACTGATGCTGAAGTTGAAGCTCCGATATTTGGCCACCTGATTCAAAGAGTCAACTCAATGGGAAAGATTCTGATGCTGAGAATGATTAAAGGCAAAAGGAGAAGGGAGTGACAGAGGATGAGCTGGTTAGATAACATTACCAACTCAATGGACATGAATTTGAGCAAACTCTGAGAGACAGTGGAGGGCAGAGGAGCCTGGCGTGTTGCAGTCCATGGGGTATCAAATAATCAGACATGACATGGTGACTGAACAGCAACAGCAGCAGCTTAAAGAGTTGGATTAAGTAAGTGTTTCTCAATTCTTTTGTATCCTCCTTTCTGATTTTGATTAGAGTTTTGTGACTGAAAGTGAGATCTGCTTGCTTAGTGATCAAAAGTCAATAAAGAGGCAAATTTCATGGAAAAAATGATCTCTGAACTTGTGTTTTGTCAGTGAAGCCTGATGGGCCAATGGAGTGTGCTTTGGACAAAAAGAAATATGCATGGGCTGTGTGTCTGCCATTTCCCTTCCCAATCCCACAGGGCATCAGTGTCCCCAGGGACTCATATTGATGCCAAGCATGTTACCTCTCAGTTTGAGTAAGCAGGGTATTGACAATCCTTAGCAGTCACACTTCTTATCTGAATTAGAATTTGCTTTCAATGTCGAAACAATGACATTGCACTCAAAAACAATGAGTCTTTGCACTCAATGAAACATGAACAACCATGGAAACCTTTCTTATTTTGTTGCTTTCTGACATTAGCCAACCACATGCGCTGCAAAAAAAGGAAATGGAAATATAGTTTATTTTCCTTCAGCCCTTCCTTTTCATCAGCAAGCTAAAGGTAGGGAGTGCCGATGGAATGTTCTTCAGTCAAGAGACAAAATAAAAGGTTTTGTGTAGTTCCCACTGTTCTGGTAAGAACAAAATACATATACATCGACAATCTAGAAGATAAAAATATATGAATCTTGGCTACTGAGTGCGTGTTTCACATGGGTTTTTCTGATAGCTGCTGCTTCCAATTATGCGCCCTGGTTTCAAGGAGGGAGATTGCTAACAAAGTTGTTTTCAGTCAAGCCATGGACAGTAACTGGTTCTCATGACCACGCTGGGTTCTAAGCTTGGAGCCCATTATCCCCTCTATCTCAGATATTGTTTTGAGCACAGCATCTTCAGGAACTTTATACTCCCAAAGGAACTTGTTGGGAGCCCTTGACCAAAGGGCCCTTTCACCTCAGTCATCAGTCACAGTCTTACTTCCAGGTCTAGCCAGATACCTGCCTGCTCCATCTTTGGATTTTGACAACTATAATATTTCCAGTATGAAGTTTGGAGAACTAAGCATTATATAATGCTTGTAACTGGCACTTTACTTAGTTTTTCATCTTCTCTATTTGTAAAGATAAATCTCCCTGGTGATATACACCTTATTATATGCCAGGACATCTAAAGAATTTTCAGTCCATGAAATGGTATACCCAAATCTTCATTCCCTTTGTGAAGGGGTTGATGTTACCTTACTAAGGTGCCACAGTAAAGTGAATTTTGTCTCTCATGGTTGATATACAGATGGTATAAAAACATCCACTGTCCAAAAATATAGTTGAAAAGGTGCATTTACTTAATTTCTTTCATTACCCAAGCCACGGCTTTAGATGTACAGTAGGTGCTTAATATAGCATTGTTCAGAGAGTGAACTGGAGATGCCATTTTTATGGTTATTGCACCTTTTAAAGCAACTTTAAAAGTGCACAACCTGTAATTGTAACTCCTGGGTGCAGTTAGGCTTTGTGTGTGTGAGTATGGGGGCAGGTGGAGGATATCTGTGTATAGGTGGATGTATGCATTCTCTGAGAAGAGAGTTCTCTTTTTGAATCCCAGTACTTTGTAAAACTAGCTTTTAAAGATTTTTCTGCCATAAGAAGTGATTAATCCACCCCCTCTTTTTCTATCATCAGTGAAATTCATTAACATGGCATGTTCCTTCCTTTGAGAGATTAGCAATTAAAACTGTTCCACCTTTCCTCATCAGCACGCACCTGAGAAATTAAAATAGGTGCCTGTTCTTAGTTGTTCCTGCTTGTGTTAGCTGTTTCTATGATGACCTTCATCCAGTTTCATTTTCATGCATTTGCATTCATCTGAAGAGTCATTTCAAATCATTTTTCTAAGGTTTTCAGAGACACTAGATCCTAAACTTTAGTAAAGTCATCATCAAATAAATTAAAACAAATACACTCCTACTAATGTATTCATATTCAGAACCTACAATGGGCACTCATTTCTTAAGCAAGGGTGTGAGTTTAAAATAAGAAAAAGCTGAATATTAGATAGTGCTTTCTGCTTAAGGCACTTAATAAACCAGGTGAAAAAAAATAGAAAAAAGAAAGAATCCATTAACCTCTCCACCTTCTCTTATTGGGCATTTTCTTGTTATTATTAATAAATTCTTTTCCCCCAATGGCCAGTTGCTCACCATGGCTGCTGCTTGTAGTAATGTTGCTGTCACATTGATCTGAAAAATGATACTTAAAAATGGGAAACCTTTCTTACTTGCGTCAATGATTCACTGTTTCACAAGACCTTTGGACTACCTGTGAGAATGTTCCCATTTCAAATTAATCTTCCTAAAATTAAAACTCCATGATTTTCCCCCATGGATGGTGAATTCAGGGAAGTAGTTATGAGGCATATATTTGATGATAGAGCATCATAAGACATCCTCCAAAGATACAGGACCATTCCTATTTCTTAGTGGGCTCTTAACTTGGACACCAACTGCCTGTTTGCCATCTCCACTTGGAGATCTCCAGGTTAACTTGGCCTAAATGCATCCTCACACGAAGGCATGATCATCTCATCCTAGGCAATTGTATAAAAATACAGTGTTCCCTGTCTCGGGATGGCATCACTCTACCCAACAGTAAAACCAGACACCTGGATATTTCTCTCATCTCTTCATCAGGAAAATACCCTGATGCTGTGAAAGACTGAAAGCAGGAGGAGAAGGAGATAGTAGAGGACAAGATGGTTGGATAACAATTTGAAGGACATGAGTTTGAGCAAGCTCTAGGAATTGGTAAAGTATAGGGAAGCCTGGCATGCTGCAGTCCATGGGATCACAAAGAGCTGGACAGGACTGAGCAGTGAACTTGAACTGAACTCTTCATCAGGAGGAATCCCAGTCTTTCAGGTCTCAGTTTAATGCTTTAGAATCTCTATCAACTCCCAAGCTAGGTCTGTCTTTTCACTTTCTTACATTATGTAGTGACAATAGTGTTAGTCTCTCAGTCATGTCCTACTCTTTGAGACCCCGTGGACTATAACCAGTCAGACTCCTCTGTCCATGGAATTCTCCAGGCAAGAATATTGGAATGGATTGCCATTCCCTTTTCGAGGGGATCTTCCTGACCCAGTGATTGGACCTGGATCTCCTGTACTTCAGGAAGATTCTTTACCATCTGATCAACCAGGGAAGCCCACTTTCTTACATTATCCTGTACTTTTTAGGCATATTACTTGCTATTTAAGTGAACGGTTGTTTGTGTGTCTTCTCTCCTGTGTTAGAATGTAAGCAGGACAAAAGGAAGGACTGAAACAAATCTGTTCACAATTATATTCCTGGATCCCTTTCTTAGCTCTGAGAAGAGGCACTCAGGAAGTGATTGGAATATGAATGCCAAACATGGTTATGACTGTAAGTGATGTATGAGTATCAGAAAGATTCATCAATTTAACCACCCCTGCCCTGCCAGCCTTGCAACACACAAATCCATTGACACTGCTGTATTATACCAGTACTGTTGACAGGACCTTTCTTCATGTTTAAATGACTTTTGGAGAATGCAGGATTCTTGTTCCCATCTTATCTGCTTTATTGTATATCTCCTGTAACCTTCTAGAGGGAAGCAACTAAACAAACTCATCTGGGGTCATGATAAACAGTGTGACCAAGATTTCCAGAGCTCTCTGTGATCTGTCTTTTTTGTTTTCCTAGAAACACAGATGAATGACCTGTGCAGTGAGTTGGATGCTGACTGTACTCTGGACAGTGGGATGTGGTGGGCATTATGTTAGCACTTCTGGGTGGCATATACAAAGCTCCTTATCCTCCAGGGGTAAGCTTGGAGCTGCATGTTGAATATGGAAATGCCACAGATAGAAGGAGCCTGGATCATTGAGTCACACTTAGAAGAGAACCAGCAAACTCTGATTGGACTGTGATATGAAGGAGAGAAACATTTATTGTGTTAAGCCACTTAGATTTGAGAATTGGTACAGCAATTAAACTATGAGGACTAATATTAAAAAAAAAAAAAATGGTACTCTGGAAGGCTATAACAACAAAGCTGTAATGTCTGACATTGACTTAGAGTCAGGTGGCAAGAAAGATGGTGACATATGTGGAAATATTTAGTAAAATTGTTATCTGAATATCTTTTTGGAGGTGGATTGTGAGTCTCATGATTTGGCAACCCTAGCAAAAGTAGTTGGAAAAAAATCAAAGTGTTAATGTGGGTTTGCAACAGTTGGCTGTGTTGGCACACTATTAAAAGAAAGAGAAGAACTTGGAAGAAAACTGGCTAGTTTGTAAGCAGAGAGTCCAGAAACTTGAGTCTGTGAAGGGTTGGAAATTCCAACTGCTTCTGGAACACAAACTGTAGAAAATGAGATATTGGGGAGGGGGGGAAGCCTTTAAGCTTCAAAGCCGTATTATGACTCAGCCTCATGAACATGATCAGATTTAGAAAGTGTTTTGCCACTATTAAGCTGATATAGGCAAGGGCATGAGAAAAAAAAGTCCATTTGCAAATCTGGTGTACAAAAATGCTTAGGGTGTGGTTACAGCCATATGGAACAATTTGGAAGCAAATACATCAGAAACTTTCTAAGGTTTTGAGGAAATTATACAGTCAAAAAACTGCAAAACTAGTCTAAAAAGACTGGGCAGATAGAAAGTGGGATCCAGAGCCTCTGTAGAGCCTCTGAAATAATACCCCCCACCTCTAACACCCACAGTCAGGAAGAGAACATAATGTAGAGAGGAAGAACTCCCAGGGAGGGAAGATTCAGGGGAGGGATCCCTGAGAAAAACAGACTTTGAAAATCCTCCCAGAGAGAAGCACCATATTCTGACCAGGGGCCCCCAAAGCAGACAGAGGTGTGTGACAAAGCTTGCCCTGTAGAGTCCAGGTGTCTTTGTGGGTCAGGGACTGGTGTATGTCCTTCCTTCCCCCAAGGGCGGTGTTTACTGCCATCATTCAATGCTGGTGTATCCAGCGGGAGGAGAGCATCCCGGGGTCTTTGGTTTCTACATTGCGGCAGCACAAGCAGGCACATAAGGCCTGATGCAGTGAAATTGCTAGGAAGTCTGCAACCCACTCCAGCATTCTTGCCTGGAGAATCTCATGAATAGAGGAACCTGGTAGGCTACAGTCCATAGCTGCAAAGAGTCAGATAAAACTGAACAACTGAGCCCACATAGATGCTGCGCCTTTGTACTGGATGCAATGACTGGAGGACCTTTGGGCAGCCTCATCATGGAGGACCCAAGAGTATCCCACAAACAGGGAGAACGTTCTGAGTCCTGGAGGGTCTGCCCAGGTAGACCGAAGTCCACTCTGAATTTTTACTCTGCGGAGGCCTACAGCTAAACATATCCCAGACTCCTCTGTTAGCTCTGCTGCGTGGCAACTGCCAGTTACCCTCCAGGTGCACAAGACAACACATCCTGAATCATTCCTTTCTCCCTTAGGTGTCACCGCTTGGAGGCCACATTTTTGAAGGTGGCACAAAGATGGAAGGAGCCTGTGTCCCTGAATCATTTCTTGGAGTGTTCCATGGAGCATGTGAGAAAGGAACTTGTTTCAAGCCAGAGATTCAGAACTTCCTATTTCAAAAATTAGCCTAAGTGTGTGGGTCAATGGATCCCTTGCTCCATCTGCCACGGCTTTGGTCACAGGACTAGACAGACAAGGGACGCCAATCTCACTCCTGAAGGAGGGCTGCCGTTTGCTCACACACTTGCCAAGAACCAGACAGTGTTGACATCTTTGCTCAATTGCCTCCTCTTTGTTTACTCATCAGCCTCACCCTCCAATCCAGCTGAGACAGTCTTTTTCACGGACAGGCTCTGGTTTCCAGCCCCACTCTCCACCCCCAGGGGGCTCTGTGCAGCCCGGGTGCAGGTGGCAAGGGGCCAGGTGCCCAGGGTGGGGCGCGGGGGACAGAGGTCCAACTTCTGTGTCAAGTCACTGCTCACAGCCCTCACAGCTCTGTATCCCCACATTCTCTGTGCTGGGATTTTCCCCTGTAGGACACACCTGCATGACAGGCTGAGAGCAAAACTGGCTTATATGTGCTAAGAACCCAGTGTCCACAGGCTCGGAGCATCAGGAAAAGCACTCTCCCTACTCAGGGCAGGGCAGGCATCCAGCGGGGACTATGTGACTCACTCTAGGTGTCCAGACCCAGGCATTTGAAACCCTGGGCATTGTGCTCAGCCTCTTGAACTCTGTCTCCTCAGCTGTGAAATGCAGTGCAACACCCGCTCTCAAGTGGTGGAAGGGGAAAATCACTTAGCACACTTTATGGAGTAACTGCCAGGTCCAGAGCAGGAGGAGAAATATCTACCTTCCTTACCTCCTCCCACGAGGCTGTCTAGGTCACCCTATCTTTACCTCGGACAATAGTTTCTAGCCAGTGTTTTCTGCATCTGCTTTTACCTCCTTTCAATCTGTTTCTGCAGTGTAGTCAGTGACCTTTAAAAACTGGAACTTGATCCTGTCTGAACCCTTTTTCATCTACCTGTTGCCTTTAGAATATAATGATATCTAGAGTATGTTTGAGGCAGGAGGTAGATGGCCCATACCCACTTCCCTGCCAAGAGGGTGAGCAATTTGAGTTCATTCTCTGTAAACAGACGCTCCAAAATATTAATAGTAGGACAATTAAGAGGAGACTGGGCCCTGCCCAGATAAAAGATAAAAGACCAAGTTTTTCTTATTCTCAAAGTCAAGGAGACTTTCCCAACTAGAGAGCTCCTTAGAGGTCAAGAGGGAGAGATGTCAACCTACCATAGGCCTCTTTGCTGGGATCCATTTTGGCTGAGAGATGAGCACACACATGTGAGAGGATCCTGAGATAAACCAAACATGACATGGATTCAGAATCAGGAAAATCAAATTGACTGACCAAAGGAAACCCAGAAGATATGCCCCATATGTTTCAAACTACCATGAGGATACCTATGTGTCTGTATAGACTTATTCTCTTTGTCCTAATAAACACTTTACTTCTTTCACTATTTCCCATCTCTGTGGAAATTCTTTCCTCAAAGGTGAAGGGCCAGGGCCTTGCCACTGACTACTGGTTTAGTGGCAAGGATTTGGTGCCTTCACCTCACAACCTGACCTCAATCTCTGGTGGGAAACTGAAGCCTTGTTTCAAGCTGCTGCAGGCTGAGGCCACCCAAGATCATGTTCTCCAGCATGGTGTGATTCGGTCCTAAGATTTATTTATTTCCCTGATAATGTTTCTTTTACTTCACTCTTCTTATTCATGCCTGAAGGTCACTCCCGGTTTCTGGAAATCTGCAGATTTCCTGCTTCAAGGCAATTGTGGAGGCCTGGAATGTCCCATGCACCCATAATTTTCTGTTTAAAGTCCATGCTTCAAACTGATGTGTCAGCTTTTCCTGTAACCTGTCTCAGCACGTTTTCCTAAGCCCCTACCCAAACTAAATGAGCCCTTGTGCTTTTAATATAGCCCACCACCCCCTCTTCTCCCTCTGCATCAAGCACCACACTTGTCAATTCAGTTCACTTCCTCAGTCGTGTCCAACTCTTTGCAACCCCAGGTACTGCAGCACACCAGGCTTCCCTGTCCATCACCAACACCTGAAGTTTGCTTAACCTCATGTCCATTGAGTCAGTGATGCTATCCAACCATCTCTTCCTCTGTCATCCCCTTCTCCTCCTGCCTCCAATCTTTCCCAGCATCAGGATCTTTTCCATTGAGTCAGTTCTTCCCATCAGGTGGCCAAAATATTGGAGTTTCAGTTTCAGCATCAGTCCTTCCAATGATTATTCAGGAGTGATTTCCTTTAGGATTGACTGGTTTGAACTCCTTGCATTCCAAGGGACTCTCAAGAGTCTTCTCCAACACCACAGCTCAAAAGCATCAATTCCTCAGTACTCAGCTTTCTTTATAGTCCAACTCTCACATCTATACATGACTACTAGAAAAACCATAGCTTTGACTAGATGGCAGGAAGCAAAGAAGAACTAAAGAGCATCTTCATGAAAGTGAAAGAGGAGAGTGAAAAAGTTGGCTTAAAGCTCAACATTCAGAAAACTAACATCATGGCATCTGGTCCCATCACTTCATGGCAAATAGATGGGGAAACAGTGACAGACTTTTTTTTTGGGGGGGGGGGGTCGGGGGGGGGGCTCCAAAATCACTAAAGATGGTGACTGCAGCCATGAAATTTAAAGGTGCTTACTCCTTGGAAGAAAAATTATGACCAACCTAGACAGCGTATTAAAAAGTAGAGACATTACTTTGCCAAGAAAGGTCCGTTGAGTCAAGGCTATTGTTTTTCCAGTAGTCGTGTATGGATGTGAGAGTTGGACTATAAAGAAAGCCAAGTGCTGAAGAATTGATGCTTTTGAACTGTGGTGCTGGAGAAGACTCTTGAGAGTCCCCTGGACTGCAAGGAGATCCAACCAGTCCATCCCAAAATAAATCAGTCTTGAATGTTCATTGGAAGGACTGGTGTTGAAGCTGAAACTCCAATACTTTGGCCACCTGATGTGAAGAACTGACTCATTTGAAAAGACCCTGATGCTGGGAAACATTGAAGGCAGGAGGAGAAGGGGATGACAGAAGATGAGATGGCTGGATGACATCACTAACTCAATGGACATGAGTTTGAGTAAACTCTGGGTGTTGGTGATGGCATGGAGGTCTGGCGTGCTGCAGTTCATGAGGTCGCAAAGAGTCAGACACGACTGAGTGACCAAACTGAACTGACAAGATGGACCTTTATTAGCAAAGTTATGTCTCTGCTTTGTAACATGCTGTCTATATTTGTCATAGCTTTTCTTCCAAGGAGAAAGTGTCTTTTAATTTCTTGGTTGCAGTCACCATCTGCAGTGATTTTGGAGTCCCCAAGATAAAGTCAGCCACTGTTTCCACTGTTTCCCTATTTGTCATGATGTGATGGGACCTGATGCCATGATCTTAGTTTTCTGAATATTGAGTTTTATGTCAATTTTTTCACTCTCCTCTTTCACTTTCATTAAGAGGCTCTTTAGTTCTTCACTCTCTACCATATGGGTGGTGTCATCTGCATATCTGAGGTTACTGATATTTCTCCTGGCAATCTTGATTCTAGCTTGTGCTTCATCCAGCCTGGCATTTCATGTGATGCACTCTACGTATAAGTTAAATAAGCAGGGTGACAATATACAGCCTTGATATACTCCTTTCCCAATTTGGAACCAGTCTGTTGTTCCATATCCAGTTCTAACTGTTGCTTCTTGACCTGCATACAGGTTTCTCAGGAGCAGGTATGGTGGTCTGATATTCCCATCTCTTTAAGAATTTTCTACAGTTTATTGTGATCCACACAGTCAAAGGCTTTGGTGTAGTCTATAAAGCAGAAGTAGATGTTTTTCTGGAGCTCTTTTGCTCTTTTGAGGATCCAGCAGATGTTGGCAATTTGATCTCTGGTTCCTCTGCCTTTTCTAAATCCAGCTTGAACATCTGGAAGTTCATGGTTCACGTACTGTTGAAGCCTTTCTCCACACTTGTAATATTCTTTTAAGCCTGTCTTCCTGCTTGGTGGTAAACTCTGGGAGCCTGTGGTGTGACTCTGGCTCCTGGATGTGACTCTCTGTTTGCAGAGTGAATTTATAAAGTAAAGGAAAGCTTGTGGCCCCTTGCTGAAAACATGCTGTGGCTTCCCACCACCCTAGAGATACAGGTAAATTGCTGGTTCCTCCAGCAAGGGCCTAAGAAATCAGGCCCCTCACATTGGCAGGGGATGGAGGCCAGAGAGCTCAGCTCCATCCAGTGGCCAGACTGCTGGCCAGCTCCTGCCCATAATTCCACCCACTCTTTCTGCCTTTCCCCTCCAAGTTTGATGCTTGGAGACAGAAGACTGAAAGGCTCTGGAAACAGGTTTGGACTGTTTGGATCAGGAAGTTCCAAGTCCAGGGAACAGAGAATGCTCTAGAAGGATGGCCACAGGCTTGGGAGTGGAGGGGTAGGGGTGGAACCTTCCTTCGGCTTCCTCTGGCAGTACAAACTGCCTCAGCTTTCAAGCATGGCTGGACTTGTCCAGAGCAGGAGACCAGTTCTGCCTCCCTGACCTCACCTGGAACCTTCTCTTCTCCCTGCTGAGAGCCAGGACTCCTGGAGGCTTCTGGGACTCTAAGCTCACCTTCCCTGGGGGCCATTCACAGTGCCTGTTGTCTTGGAACCTCTCAGCACTTACTCAGATCCCTGGGCAGGAATCATCAAGACTCAATATACTTCCTCACCTTCTTCCCCACCCCTGGCCATACCTTACCTCTCCCCTGGAGCTGCTGTTAGATTTTATCCATAACACTTACCAGCACCTGTTTATAATCAGGCTTCTCTAGATAACAACTGTTGTGAGAGGTGGTGTTGTATTCTTTGTTACTGGTGTGACCAAGGCACACAGTTGGTGTTCAGCTAACCCCACCAGAGGGAGGAGAGAGCCATAAGTAGAGCTTACCTCTCAGGCTGCTCTCGGCTCTTTATTTGGATTTACATTGATTTTGTACCATGTGAATCCCTGGATAGAAAACTCACTCACGTGTGTTAAGGTTAGTTGAAGAAAAATAGTAAAATTAAAGCATTTATCTAAGTAATGTGTCCTGGCACTGAGTTTTCTCAAAACTGCTTCAATTCTTCCTTTTACTTTGATGATGACGATCTGACTTGAAAGTGCTCACGGATAATGTTTTAATTAAAATGAGCTGAAAACAGGTTTATTGCACTACTTAAATAAGTGAAGAGAAAAATGGAAAAATTGATGATTTAGAAATGAGGTAGGGAGAAATATTAGGAAAGGAAATAGAAGTGAAACAATGTTACTAAATGTTCTAAATAGTAACAATGTTACTAAATATGTAATGTTGCTAAAGACCCAAGAGTAACTACTTTTATGAATATTCATAGCACATTCTATTACAAAATTTATGTCATGATAGCAGTGCTATTTATGTATTTACTAGATTACCTTTATTTTTCAGAAAATGTGGTAATTGTTCTACTTATTTAAGTAAAAAGAGAATATGCGAGAATAAGCCCCAATACAAATGGTTATGTTTTATAAACTGCATGGTTTTATTGATTTCAAATATTTTGTGGTATTTTCCATACTATTAATAACCTTTGCACTTGCTCTTTATATCATATTGAAAGAATAGGCAAATTTTGGGTCCTAGGGCATTTCGTCTTCAATTGTCCATACAGGATAAATTCTGACCCCGGGACAAATTGAGTCTACTGAATTTCTGAACTGAGTTCCCAGGCAGCAGAAACAGTTGTAAGTCCATTTTCTTTGTCACATGGCTTTAACTCAGCCTGCACAGTGGCAAACTTACTAATGGCAAGATGAAACAATCATTTCACACCCAGAATGGACACTCTATCAAAAGATCCTTCTCCTGTCACTGAAGAGAGTTCTTTCCACTGATCATAGATAAGGTTTCAGGAAGTGTTTTGTGAGTATTGTGTTGGTTGGATGGGTGGGTGGGGTAGGTGGCATAGGCTATGTTCAGCTAGATATCAATTTATTGTCTCAAGTCCAGATTCACCCTTCGTTTTCCTATCTGTGAAAAGGGAGATGGGCCTCTTAATAGTTTTCCTCTGCCAGGCGATTTGATGATGTCAGTAGAAGGCCCTGGAGAGACACTGCAGAAAAAGGGGGTCCCTTCCTGTTCGTATGGCTAGGTCCTGGGAAATAAGTGTTGTCTTTACTGCTCAGCAGTGTGGTTCCTCCAGGATTAGGTTTGTGCCTGGTGCAGCTCTCTCCAGTATTCTGCTGCTGCTTGTTTTCTGCATCTCTTGATGTGAGCAGCCCTGAGCAGCCAAGGACCGCAGATGGCACAGGATATGCCCACCCAGGTTTTTGTACCTTGTGATCTCTCCTTTGCCCGAAACATAGGTGCACTGGGCTGGCTTCCTGCCTGACCTCTGCCCCTTGGAAGTCAGAGGAAACAGGTGTTGCCCAGGCCCAAGTTGAGCACAGAGGTGTGCTGGAGTCTGAAAAAACAGGCCTCTGCGGTGCATTCATGTGGCACTCATTCTCCCTGCCTACTGCCTGTCAGCCTCAGCTTGCCTGTGTCCTGGGGCTTGGTTTGCTGTGGCCCTGCTGACAGGGACCCTGTGGGCTTTGGGCCTCTGAGTGTACCCAGACTCTCTCTGCCCCTTCACTGGGCTCAATTTGTCTGTGCCCCAGAAATAGGTTCCCATTGGTCCAGGGGCTGTGGACCAACTCTGGCCTGGTAAGCCTGGTGCAACCCTCCATCACCCAGTTGGTCTTGTCCCACTTTCTTCATTGAGGTCTGAGGCCCTTTCCTCTGTATCTGTCCTTGAGTCCTCTTTCACAGCTCTAGGGTGCCCTTGAGAGTTATTTTTACATCTCAACAATCACTCTTTTGTCTTATTTCTTAAAAATAGCTTAGTGGTTCTTTTTTTTTTTTACATTAAGTTTTATTATTTAAATTATATGGTTTGCATATCCTGTTTGGACCAAGACCAATATATCTGTGCCTGTGTGTGTGTGTGTGTACAAGTATACATATATATGTATATGTGTGTATATATGTATAATACATATATGTGTATATATGTACACACACAAATACATGTATGTGACATAAGTGGTAAAGAACCTGCCTGACAATGCAGGAGACTTAAGAGACACAGGTCAGGAAAATCCCCCAGAGAAGGGCATGGCAACCCACTCCAATATTCTTGTCTGGAGAATCCCATAGATAGAGCCTGGCAGGCCAGAGCTCATATGGTCACAAAGAGTTGGACACACTTAAGTGACTGAGCATGCATGCACACATACATATAAAACAGAACATCTTTTGATATAAATTTCAGACTATTTAGGCAAATGTGTGCTTTGATTCAGATTATTTGATAAATATTTCAAAAATTGATGCGTTTTGATTTTGAGTAAATGATTTGGATGCTGCACAGAGTATTGCATTGTATTTGGCTCAAGGGAGCAGCTGAAGCCTGGGGCATACACTGGTGCTGAGCATCTGGTGTCCTCAAGAGGCTTTCAGGACCAGGTCTGTCCCCTCTCACAGCCCTGTGCTCCCAGACACAGACAACTATGAGGCCTCTTCTCCAACTTTGAAGATCCCCCAAACTTTATCCCTGTGTTGCTCACCACACCCCTTTTCTCACCTAACAGCCACTCACCCATTCCCTTGAGCTCTACCACAGGCCCCTGGACTCTGTCTCTGTGGTCAGCATAACCATCATCCTCATAACTCTTGCCTTCATTCCATTCTCATGTCAGGTGGACTAACATGGACTATCTCATTAAGCATCATACCTTTTCTCCATGATAAATTTTATTTTACCTTATTTTATGATATAAAGAAATTGATACTCTGAGAGGATGACTCACAAACCAGATAAACAGTGGAGCCTGGGTGTCTGTACTCCAGATAAGCACTGTCCAAATCTGCAGCCTTTCGTCATGTGTTATTTTAACATATTTAAAAGAGTAAGATGGGATATCGAGGTCCTCAGTTACAAGAGCCATATCCACAGGGCTCCGTGGTAGCTCTGGGGCTGGTGCAGGAAGAGAACATTTCCATTGTTGCAGAAAGTTCTGCTGGATGACACTGCTCCACACAGGTACTTAGTCAAACTATCTGTGGTGAAGAACCTGTTATCATTTTCCATCAATTTTATTTTCATTCCATTCCATATGGACCCTTTTGTAAGATACAATACAAATAAATTATGGAGGAAGAGATGTCAATGGTAGTGGTTAAGGTGACAGAACAAGATGGCAGCCCCGGAGCTGCTGACAGGCTACACCCCACAGCAGCCTCCCAGTTACAGAGTCAGGGCAGATTAAAATCCTGATTCATCAAGCAAGTGACTCAAGAAGAGATGTTCTGTCTAGGATGTCCTTAGGATTATCCATAGAACGCAGGTGCTGAGGGGACATATCTGGCCCGTCACTCATTTGTCCAGTGGGGTGAGCATCCCAAACGGTCACAAGGTTCAAAGTTTTTTATGCCACCACTGAAGCATCATCTGTCATCCCCCTGCCCCATGTCTTCCAGCGTGTTGGATATTTCATGCTTCCAGGGGCTATGAACAATGTTATGGACCTAGCCTGGTGCCACTGCAGGGAAACCTTTGGCTCCAAAGTTTCAGACACACTGTAGGGCTCTCAACTACATGGATCTTTCTGCCTTCCTCATACTACTCCTGGGAAATGGTGACATCCCTTCTTCTCTCCATTTTCCAAGATATGCTTTAGAATTTTCTGCTTCTTAGAGGCCCTACTCCAAATCAGGTGAAAGATCCACCTGTTGAGATAATTCTCCATGGTCTAGAGTTTATGTACATCTAAAGAGCAAAAGATATTGAGAGCATTATTCAAGGATGTTTACATTAGACAGCCTGACTATAATTAGATAATACATTCCTCAGAGAGGAGCATCTCTCCTTGGAGAAATTCCTGAGCAATAAACATAATGACTCTCTCCAGAAAGGAGGAGAACCAGGTTTGCTAGCAGCCCATATCCATGCAAGACCAGGACCTTATAGCCTTGGAGTTCTTTGAGTGTGACACCCATCTGTTGTGGCATTCATCTGGCTTCCACACCACATTCCTGGGACTTTTGGGGAAAGGAAACCCAATGCATATGTGAGGCTCATGCTGCCTTCTGTTTTGAGGCAGTAATTTGTAAAACTCCAACTGGGCTCTTGTCTCCTTCTGGACTGAACATTGGAAATGTGTGGCTTGCCCACCTGGCAACTGTAGGAGGCCTCTAGCCCAGGAGCTGCTGAGTTACCTGATGGTCTGTCTGGACTCTCCCAACTTTTTTGCTCTCATCACATCCCGCTATCTTTTCCTTTCTTTCTCATTTCTGTTCCCTGATGAGTTTACCTTTGATGGTCATTCAGCCCTGATTCATCCAGAAAATGTTACTGAGAGCCTACCATGGTCAGGCACCATTCCAGATGCTACAGCTACTTTGGTGATCAACACAGTCATTATTACTGCTTCCCCAGAGAGAATTCTGATCGGAATCGTGTGGGGATGGAGCTCTTTGGAGATGACAATAAGCCAGGTAGAAGAGCAAAAATGTCAGATTGCATAAGTGCTACCCTGTTGTCATTGTTTACTTCTTGCTAAGTCATGTCCAACTCAGTGACTCCAGGGACTGCAGCATGCCAGGGCCCTCTGTTCTCCAGTGTCTCCTGAAGTTTGCTCAGATTTGCCCATTGAGTCAGTGATGCTATCTGACCATCTCATCCTCTGCCACTCTCTTTTCCTTTTGTCTTCAATCTTTCCCAGCACCAGGGTCATTCCCAATGAGTCATCTCTTCACATCAGGTGGCCAAAGTATTGGAGATTCAGCTACAGGATCAGTCTTTGCAATGAATATTCAGGGTTGATTTCCTTTAGGATCAACTGGTTTGATCTCCTTGCAGTACAAGTGTTCTGCCCATAGTCCGAGTCACCGGTCGGGAAAGAAGACTCCTCAAAACAATGCAACTTGCAATAGGGGAATTTATTACTGACTCAAGCCAGGGCCTCCCGCCCTCACCAGGTATGTGAGGACAAAAGGCCCCGAGCTCCAGTTCTGTCGGGTATTTATTAGGTCAAAACAAGCAGCAGGTAGTTGGCGCAAGCGGATTGGTTACACAGTGGGTAGTTGGCGTAAGCGGATTGGTTACACAGTTGCAAGGTAATTTTTGTTGGCCCTACGTGGGGCTTTCAGCTTTCCCCTGATAGGTTCCCTTTCTTCTGGCTAGGCATATGTTGATTGGCTGGCTCCAGGAGGCCTGATAATTATGTTACCCCGGGAAACCAGGCCTACTCCTAATCTAGGCTGCCTGTCATGGCGTTAGCCGTGACAGCCTCACACAAGGAACTCTCAAGAGTCTTCTCTAGCACCACAGTTCAAAAGCATCAATTCTTCAGTGCTCAGGCTTCTTTATGGTCCAACTCTCACAACCATACATGACTACTGGAAAAACTGTAGCTTTGACTATAAAGGCCTTTACCAGCAAAGTGGCATCGCTTCTTTTTAATATATTATCTAGATTTGTCATAGTTTTCCTTCCAAGGAGCAAGTGTCTTTTAATTTCATGGCTGCAGTCACCATCCACAGTGATTTTGGAGCCCAAGAATAGAAAATCTTTCTCTGTTTTCACTTTTCCTCCTTGTATTTGCCATGAAGTGATAGAACCCAATGCCATGATCTTAGCTTTTTGAACATTGAGTTTTAAGCAGACCTTCTCACTCTCCTCTTTTACCCTCATCAAGATTCTATTTATGCCAATAGAGTGATATGCATATCTGAGGTTATTTATATTTCTCCCAGCAATCTTGATTCCAACTTGTGATTCATGCAGACTGGCATTTCACATAATATATTCTGCATATAAGTTAAATAAGTAAGGTGACAATATACAGCCTTGACATACTCCTTTCCCAGTTTTGAACCAGCCAGTTATTTCATGACCAGTTCTAGCGTTTGCTTCTTGACCTGCATACAGGTATCTCAGGAGGCAGGTAAGATGCTCTGGTATTCCCATGTCTTTAAGAATTTCCCACAGTTTTCTGTGATCCACACAGTCAAAGGCTTTAACATAGTCAATGGGGCAGAAGTAGATTTTTTTTTCTGGAATTCCCTTACTTTCTCTATGATCCAATGAATGTTGGCAATTTGACCTCTGGTTCCTCTGCCTTTTCTAAGTTCTATATTGAACACTGAAGGGGTCTGGCAGGCAAATAGGAACTGCTCTTGGATGGCCATGGAAGGTCACTGGGGAGGTAATGTTGAAATCTGAATAAAATAAGAAAGAATCAGTCATGATGTTTTTGAAAGGAGCGTGTGTTGGGAGATCTGGCTGTTTACTGCTCAAAAGCCAATAAGCAGGCCAGGTTGGTGAAAAGGAAAATTTGCTTTACTTCAGATGCTGACAGCTGTGGGTGGAGGGTGGCAGACATCTGTCCAAAGGCCGACTCTCTTCCACTGACAAGCAGGGGGTAAAAGCATTTATAGATAGAGTCGGGGATGGGAGGAATAGTGTAGAATACATGCAGAAATAGTGTAGTCATCTCGAACAGTCATCTTCAAATTGGTCATCGGTGGTCTGACCAGCATCATCTTGAATGTTTTAGGTACAGTTAATCTTCAGTTCCAGGGTCCATTTGCTTCCATTTCTTTGTGGTCAGTTCTCAGAATTGTGGAAGCTCATGTCCTGGGTACAGTCTGGTCATGTTTTAGTTAACTTGTCCACCTGGGGTTTTAGACTCCATAAAGACAGCTCACAGGATGTGACTCAGAATATTACCTACAAGCCCTGAGAAAGAACTAAAGGTCTTTGACTATGTGTAATGACTACATTATTATTACTTAGTCTCCTTAGACTGTTTTCCTGTTTCAGCATTTCTCACTCCTCTGATTAAACTTATTCTTTGATTAAAGTTTTCCACAGGCAAAAAGCAGGCAACGAACATGGTGGGGAGGCAAGGACTTTATGGTCCTGCTCCATTTCAATGAGAATACTTGAGGAAAACATTCAGGCAGAGGAAATAACTAGAACAAATGCCTTAAAGGAGGACCAATTTGACAAGTTGCAGAGAGGCTGTGAGGAAGAAGATGATCATTCCTGGTGGTGGGAGGAACCAAAGCCAGGGCAAGGGGTTTAGTCTCCATCCTCTGTGGTCCGGGAAATCACTGTAAAGTTTGAAGCAGGAAGAGATGATCCAATTCATATTTTTGAAAGATTATTCTGGATTTACCCTGGAGTCATTGTAGAGGAGACTTGGGGTGAGAAAGGATGTGCTCCTGTAGAGTTCACAGGACTTGCTGATTAGGTTATAGAGGTATGTGGTAAGTAAAAGAAGAGAAATGTCAAAATATCTTCTAGATTTTAGCCTTTAACACCTGGGAGTGGTAGCTAGGATGCTGTTACTAAGAGGGAAGGAGAGGTACGTGGAAATTTGTTGGAATGAGAGGCTAGAAATGCCCACTAGACATCCATTTGGGCCTGTGAAGTGGGTAGTTGGATGAGTGGGACTGGAGAGCAAAGAATAACTTCTAAAATATATGGAACTGAGAGTCATTGGCAGAGATGATGCTTACAGCCCCAGTGCTCAATGAGCTTCCTTAGAGACTGTGTGTAGACAGGGGAGGAGACCCAGGGCAAATTTCTGTGGTTTTCACCATCTAGAGGTCAAATAAAGGGACTGAAGCCAGCTGAAGACACCGAAAGGGGTTGAGCAGTGTGGTCAAAGCCAGTCCAGATGGTACAATCCATAGAGACTGAGACAAAGGATTGTTCCTAAATAAAACTCTCCATGAAATTCTTTTGGCAGTTGGGAAATTCTGTAGCTCTTTGTAAGATGGCTCAGTGGGAGAAAAGAAGGGACAGAATCCCTACTGAAGAGAGGTGACCTAGACTAACAGGTGAGAAGGATGAGCCTAGGGAGCGTGGACTAAGCTTTGCAAAGTTCTGACATACATGGGACTTGAGAAGCAATGTGATGGCTGGAAGGTGACGGGGTGTGGTCATTGGGAGGGCTTTCATTTTAGTAGAAGAAGCAAGATAATATTTACCTGCTGATAGAGATCCTTTAAAGAAGTAGAATTTATGATATAGGGAAAAGAAGGGCACCAAACATCATTTTCTTATTGGACTGAGGCTTTTGGAAACAAAGAGAAAGAGAAACAGACTCTTTCTGATTTCTCTGAGATGATGAACCCAGAGAGGATTACACACTTAAAATTGGCAGGGTGGTGGGGCTGGGGGAGAAGAAATAATAACTGATATGGTAAAAACCTTACCCAGACACAAATATTAAATCTGTCCACTTGCTTCCTTTTCAACACTACCACCCTCTTTCTGTCGCCCTCCCCTCCTGCTGGGACTGCACTGGGCTCCCTCATGTCTGCCCAGCCCTGACCCCAGCCCCTCACCCCTGCACACCGTGTGCAGCTTCCATCCAGCTGAATTTAATTCTTAAATTCAACTTTAGCTATCTATTGCTTGTGAAATAAACCCATTACCAAGGTTTCCAGGCCCTCTTTGAACATGATGGGCCGCTGACCAGCTCCCCTCACATGTCAGATCTCCTGAGCTGTGACACCCTAGCCCAGCTGGCCTTGTTCCACTTCCTCTAGCAAGCCAAGATCTCACTCAATGTAACTGCACATCTGAAACCTGCCTGGGAAGATTTCCTCACCTATGTGGTTAGACTAGACGAGATTCTTCCATCCACCACTCCAGCTGTCTATCATGGCTCTCTCTGGATTTTATTCATAACAAATCTTTTGAAATTATTTGTTAGCTTATTTTCTTGTTTTTAACTCACTCCCTGAATAGAAGGCGAAAAGTCTGTTGCATTTGGTTCACCCAAGTATACTCAGCATTTGACTGCCTCTGGCACATCACAATGACTGTTTCTTCGACTGATGTTAGTTTCATTTTATATCCATAGTATTATCATGAAATGTACTTTAAACAAAGTCAATACTATAATGAATTATTATGAAGATGATTGTCATCATGGATGTTTACTTTTATATTTTTAGAGCATTTTGGATTTTTTACTCAGGACTTTATCCAAACTCATCACAATAAACAAACATATGATATTTCCATGACTTTATTCTGGCATTTAGTAATTGATAGTGACTGCTAATTGCCATGCTAATTAGGATTTACATAGACAAATGATTATTTAAAGTCAACATTAGCACTATTGGTTTTTAGTTATTCTCAAGCTTGATACAATTATATATTTGATGTAGAAACTGAGTTTGTGGTGATAGCAGAAATACTCTCATTGGAAGCTGCTACTTCCTATAAAGTTTGTGTAAGTATAAAAGCCTATGATATTATCCTCTATTTCTTATTTCCCATTGTGTAGTACTCATTCTTCAGTGTTGAAAATGCATGCTGCTTTCATTAAAAATCAACCCAGATTCCTACATTACCAGGAACTTCCTGAATGCCTTATGAACTGAGGCTCAGGATGACAACCACAAAAAGAAAAACATAACTCCCAGCAGTTTCATTCAACACAGGGGATCACATCAAGTCTGTGGCTGTAAATAAGTCCCTTTATAAGAATGAGTTCAATTTTATGAGAAGTTGGTCTTTCCCCAGGCTTGATGGGATGTAGCATTTAAGATGTTAAAGAGCCTCTGCCCTCTGGAAGTAGGTGGGGACTGCAGGCCAGCCTTTTGGGAAGGACTTACCATTTTCCAGTAAAATATACCTGACAGACTGGATCCTGCAGATTAAAATCTCCCTAAAGATAGAAAGCAAATATGATGTTGTTGTGTTCTTATTTACTGTATATTGCTGCAACAATGACTTGACAAAAACTCAGTTCAGTTTCCTCACTCACACAGATACTTTATGATATGTAAATTTAAAAAAAAATTAAAGTACAGAATGGTGTGTGATAGTGTTGACAGCATGATAGAATGAACTTAGAAAGATGGATATGAGGTAGGAGTGGTAGAACAGGCATAGTTAGAGTTTGATCTCCTAACAATGCATTTTAGTAATGTTTTATTGTCAACTCTACCAGCAACAACAATATGCTGGAAGGTTAAAAATATCTCAATAAAAGAATAATTTATGCTTCTGAAAATCAGTTTGTATATATTTTAAGAACTTTAAAAAATAAGGTGATAGATATTTGAACATGTAAATTTATTTTATTGGTTTTTTCTTTCAGTATTAACTATCTGATTAATTTTTAAGTTTCTGTTTTCAGGACACTTATATCTATGTGCCGGTAATGTGATATTTTGGAAAAAGGTCACAGATAGATGCTGACAGATAAAACCCAGAAATAAATTATTCTTAATGGCACAATATGAAAAAAGAATATTTTTTTTAAAACATTGACATCTAGGAAAGCTTAGAACAATCTCAAAATGCATTTTAAAAAATTACACTGAATACTGGCATCTTATTATTTCATAATGTCCCATTTTAGGTGATGTGCAGAGAGGACACATTACCATGTACATTTTCTCAATATTAAAAGCATTAAAGTCATCAAATATAGAATTGAGAGGTACTTTAAGAATCATCTTGTCAAATACCCTGATTGTACAGAAGAGGGAATGAAGACTCAGAGGGTGCAAAGTCCAAACAGTGTCATGGACCTAGGACAGACAAGTTCTTTCCCACCCCATCTATCCTTCTTTAAGAAAATCAGCGTCATCTTGTTACTGAACTTGGGTCTGGCTGCTCATTGCTCAAGAATTCAATACTCAGAGACAAGTATTGGGTAAAAGGAAAGATAGCTTTATTAAGGAAGCCAGGAGAAAGGGTGGACTCATGTCCTAAACTCCCCACTCATGTCCTAAAGCAACTCTCCACTCCTCAGGTTTTGCTGAGAGGTGATATAGAGAAAATAAGAAGGGGCTGTGTGCTGAGGAGGGGGTTGCAGAGCATGATCAACTCATGGACATTCTTCTGATTGGTTAGTTGTGAGGTAAGTGGGAGTCAGTATCATCAAACTTCTGGTTCTAACTAGGCTGGGATCTACTAACATGTGGCTAATTTCTTCCACCTGGTGGGGATTTTAATAATTTCAAAACAACTCAAAGGGAGGGACTAAAGGCCCTTGACTTTTTTAATGAGTCAACTCATATTATTACTCTGTCCTATCTGAATGTATATTTTTGCTTCTGTAATTTTTCTTCACTCTCTGATTAAAGTTATTCTTTGGCTAAAGTTTTTCTACAGATAAAAGGCAGGCAGAGGGCATGGGGGAAGAACTACAGGATCCCACTCCCTTACAATACCTTTCCATATAACTAGTCAGTGAAAAGAGTCACACACATCAGATCACAGAAGCCACGTGATTTTCCACACCTTACATTCTCTACCTAAAGCTTCCCTCCACTCTTTCCTACACTGCTTCCAATTGCTCCAGTCCCCTGTACTAACACAGGGTGGGCATAGACCTCTAGCCCTAACTATAGGAATATTGAGGCAGAGAAGACAACAAGAAAAATCTTGCCTGTGATTGTCTAATTTTTATCAAAGTGACACCAAAATTAATCTGACTCCTTTTTCTGTTAATGTTTATTTTGTTATATGCTAATAATAAATGATGAGAAAAATAGGATATGGACACCTAGGAATAAGATTTCATTTCTTTATCTTTAGAATGTGTTGAAAGTACTTATGAAAATTCTTAGTAAAGAATGAGCTGCCTTAACACTGAACTTCAAAAGGTAGTTTTAGGAGGCACTGAACACCCAGTTCTGAATTATTACAGATAAAGAAGGAGCTGGACTACCCAGATAGTTATTTGTATTATAAATATTTAAAATTTTCTGTATATTATGATTCTTGGTATCTTGAAAACCCTTTCTGGCTGGGGAGAAACTGCCTCCTGGGATAGCCAACTTAGAGATGGCAAAAGGTCCAGCTGGGAGATTGTCTTTGATTTGCAAAATTTCCGGAGCCAGACCCCCATCATCTGACCTGTTCACCCCTCAGGTCATGTTCCTTTCCCTGTCTTAATCTTCTCAGGGTCAGGTATCAGGCAAATAGCTTTGAGCTTTGAGCCCATCAAAATTGTTCAACTAGTCAGTCCTAGGCTGTTGTTCATTCTGCCTTGCCTTTCTTGCAAAAAGCCCAAGGTCATGGCCTAAACTTTCCCCTCACTCTGTCTTCTGCCTACTGGCCACTCAGGTGTCTCCCCTGAGTGTTCCCACAAGGCTTGCTGTGCTCCTCTCTTTAGGACCTGTGAGTAACATAAACTTTGTCTTTCCTTTAGCATCTCTTATGGCCACACCTGACTAACCATCTCATAAAAGAATATAAATATTTTATACAGTATTGTATTACATATTATATAATTGTGTATGTGTTAGTTGCTCAGTTATGTCTGACTCTTTGTGATCCCATGGACTGTAGCCTGCCAGGCTCTTCTGTCCAAGGAATTCACCAGGCAAGAATACTGGAATGGGTAGCCAGTTACTTCTCCAGTTCAGTTCAGTTGCTCAGTCATGTCTGACTCTTTGTGACCCCATGAACCACAGCACGCCAGGCCTCCTTGTCCATCACCAACTGCTGGAGTCTACCAAAACCCATGTCCATTGAGTTGGTGATGCCATCCAACCATCTCATCCTCTGTTGTCCCCTTCTCCTCCTGCCGTCAATCTTTCCCAGGATCAGGGTCTTTTCAAATGAGTCAGTTCTTCGCATCAGGAGCCAAAATATTGGAGTTTCAGCTTCAACATCAGTCCTTCCAATGAACACCCAGGACTAATCTCCTTTAGGATGAACTGGTTGGATCTCCTTGCAGTCCAAGGGACTCTCAAGAGTCTTCTCCAACACAACAGTTCAAAAGCATCAATTCCTCTGCTCTCAGCTTTCTTTATAGTCCAACTGTCACATCCATACATGACCACTGGAAAAAACCATAGCCTTGACTAGACAGACCTTTGTTGACAAAGTAATGTCTGTTTTTTAATATGCTATCTAGGTTGGTCATAACTTTCCTTCCAAGGAGTTATTGTCTTTTAATTTCATGGCTGCAATCACCATCTGCAATGATTTTGGAGCCCCCCAAAACAAATTCAGCCACTGTTTCCACTGTTTCCCCATCTATTTCCCATGAAGTGATGGGACCAGATGCCATGATCTTAGTTTTCTGAATGTTGAGTTTTAAGCCAACTTTTTTACTCTCCTCTTTCACTTTCATCAAGAGGCTCTTTAGTTCTTCTTCACTTTCTCCCATAAGGTTGGTGTCATCTGCATAACTGAGGTTGTTGATATTTCTCCCGGCAATCTTGATTCCAGCTTGTGCTTCCTCCAGCCCAGGATTTCTCATGACATACTCTGCATGTAAGTTAAATAAGCACTTTTCCAGGGAATCTTCCTAATCCAGGACTGAACCCAGGTCTCACATATTGCATGCAAACTCTTTACTGTCTAAGGCACCAGGGAAGCCCATATTATATAGTTATAAATATATATTTTATATAATTTTGTTATGTATTTTATATTAATATAAAACTATTGTAGTTGCTTATTTTAGAACTCTGAAAATGGTAGTTGAAAATATTTTCTCTTAGATCATAGAATATTAACTGTAATTTTACTGTATTTGGTTGAATACAATAAAATATAGATAATGAACAGTAACTGTCCATATAATCTCCCAGTTCATTTGCACTCAAGAAGAGTGAAGAGAAAAATGTGAGATGATTCCACCATAATGTAGAGCAGAATTTTGCAACTAGGGGTAGTTTTGTTTTTAAGAGAAAAATGGAGATGTATGCAGACTTTAAAAAAATTTTTTTTTTTTTTCGTGTCACAGCTCAGCTGGGAGAGAGGTTGTAGGTGCAGTGGCATCTGTGGATGGAGGCTACAGGATACCTTTAAACATCCTTCAATGCACAGGACAGCCACACAGCAAAGACCCACAGCAAAGGCCATCTGGCTCCAAATGTAAGTAATGAAGCTGAGAAATTTCGCTGCAGAAGCAAAACAAACCCCAGTTAGGTTGGTCATATAGCTAAGGGAAAAGGGTTCAGGTAAAGTAGCTTTCCAGGTGGTGCTAGCGGTAAAGAACCTGCCCGCCAATGTAGGAGATGTAAAAGACGCAGTTTCCATCCCTGGGTCTGGAAGATCCCCTGGAGAAGGGAATGGCAACCCAGGCCAGTATTCTTGCCTGGAGAATCCCATGGACAGAGGAGCATGGCTGGCTATGGTCTATGGGGTCGCAAAGATTCAGACAGGACTGAAACGACTTAGCACACAAGCAAGCCCAAAGTAGCTTCTGTGGTCATAGTTTGTGTCTGCAGGGGCAGAAAGGGGAGAAAATAAAGAATGCCCCAGAAGGTGATCAAACCAGTCTCCTGATATCTTTTTTCATCTTCTTACACCAATCCTAGCTCCAGTGGTACCTAAAACAGGGATAGTTCAGGCATATTATATGCAAGGTAGTGGAAGCTTAGTCTTAATCCCACTAAGCATATTTCTTCTGCAGTTCCAATAATACATAAAATTGCCTAATTTCTGTAACTTTATAATCCTGAACATATGGCTTCAAGATTCAGGCACTCAGTACGATAACCGATTTAAGTCTAATGAGTGAGGAAGACTTCAGATTCTTAGATTATTCTTTAGATGTTGCTACAAATGTAGAAGGGGTTTCCCTGGGTGGCTCAGACAGTAAAGAATCTGCCTGCAATGTGGGAGATCTGGGTTCGATCCCTGGGTTGGGAAGATCCCCTGGAGTAGGGCATGGTAACCCACTCTAGTATTCTTGCCTGGAGAGTCTCCATGGACAGAGGAGCCTGGCAGGCTATAATCAATAGGGTCATGAAGAGTCAGACACAACTGAGTGACTAAGCACACAGATGTAGAAGAGAACAGTAAGGTGGTCTCAAGAAGAGTTGGGATACATCAGAATCTTCCAGTAGATAAAGAGAAGTGATGCATAAAGAAACAAGGAAAACAAAGCAAATCTTCTTGCATTTCCTTAATGCCATTACACATAAAAGCAATTTGAGGGTTTTCTGTAAAGTGATAAAAACCATTGTAATATTCCTTAACAAAATGTCAACTTACTTTTACCCGCTGACTAGTGAAATCAAGCCGGTCAAGGTTGCAGGCTGTCTCTGCTGATTGATTGAATAGTCTGTCTGCATCCTCAACTAGGGAAGGGGGGATTTAATGACTGTCAAATTATGGGCTTAATTACATTAATAATGGTTGCATAGTGCTTTCAACAACTCTCAGGTAGGTGGAGCAATATCCTGACAGAAATCAAGAAGAAATAGGCCTTGGGCAAATTGCAGAATTGGTCACATAGGTAACAAAATGAAATGAAGTCTAAGAAAGATGAGAACACGTAATTTTTAATGGAAATTGAGGGGATTTATAGGAAGGGAAAGATTGATTTAATGGGAAATATCATATTTAAAGGGATGCAGGATAGCATTATTTAAGTGAGATCCAGAAATGTTCTTGGACATAAAATGGTCATCTCCATGTGCTTTTCTGTGTGTTTTTCTCATACATATTATTCCAAACTTAGTTTCAACTGGGAGAAAGCAGCATATTTAAATATTAATCATTCTAAACAACCAACTCTTGATTCAAAATCCTGGCCACTATTAATGGAAGAGATAATGAGCCCCATTTTATGAAATCTGTGAGCAGACTGATTAATATGTTTTGTGTGTTTATTGAGACAGATGAAAGGGGAGAAGATAAAGACTGATGATGGAAGTGCACTGCTGAAGAATCAGTGATTACTTCTATTTCATTTCTTTGTTGGTTTTTCCCTCTTGTGCTGTTAATACCCAAATAAACAATATACAAATGTGGGATATAATTTGTGAAAAACTATGCAAATTGCATAAAAGATTTCCTTTTTATTTTTATACCTTTTTCTGGAGGTTTTACTGTTTTGTAAAGAACCATTTCTTGGGTTTATTGACCTATTTTAGTGCTATATAGTCTATAACAGAGTCTATAGTCTGTTTCATTTTTTGTGCTTAGATATTTATTATCTACTTCTCTCCAAACACCTAAGGCTTTTTTTGGTCTGCAAATTTTTGTGTTGAATAGATTATTTTATGACTTTTCCAGCTTGACTAATGTTTATTTAAGATTATATATTCACTTTGAGTATCTCAGAGAGTTTAATTGGGTATGGCCTTATAATAGAATCATGAATGAAGACCCCAGGTATCCCTTGCATTATTGCAATAATTCTCAGTGTTTGCCAGTCTTCTTTCATGTTTCCCAATTATTTTTTCTTGCAAGATATGATGTAATTTTAATCACAAATACTCTAGTTTTATGATTATTTTTTATTTATCCCTTAACACAGTATTATTTATTAACTGTTCTCTTATGCAAGTAAATGTTAATATGCTTACTGTGCTTAACATTTAATATAGACACTGAGCATTTCATTTTTTTTTTCTTTTTTATTAGTTGGAGGCTAATTACTTCACACCATTTCAGTGGGTTTTGTCATACATTGATATGAATCAGCCATAGATTTACACGTATTCCCCATCCCGATCCCCCCCCCGCCCCCACCTCCCTCTCCACCCGATTCCTCTGGGTCTTCCCAGTGCACCAGGCCCGAGCACTTGTCTCATGCATCCCACCTGGGCTGGTGATCTGTTTCACCATAGATAATATACATGAGCATTTCATTTTATTTGGTCTTATCTATTGTCTCAATCATTGGTAATGATTTCTAACTGGTGATTGCTAGATCATAGAAATGTTATTCACCTTTTCTTTTTGCATAGTTTATGGTTTTAAAAATATTGCTGAAGTTGTGTGGAGTTTATTGAGAGACTATAAAGAAGCTAAATTTTTTAAATGGCAGACAGTAATAGCTAATACTTCATGATAAATTTTCCAGCTATTTTATATAGGTAAATATACATATATGTATATATTTATTTACATAGAATATATTTATTTATTTTGAAGTACAGTTGAGTTATAATAGTGATTCATTTATACACACATATATAAGTATATATTTTTTCAGATTATTTTCCTTACAGGCTGTTATAAAGAATTGAGTATATTTCCCTGTGCTACAGAGTAGGTCCTTGACGGCTATATATTTTATGTATATACTGTGTTTGTGTCAACCCTAAACTTCTAATTTATTCCCCTCTCCCTCACAGTAACTATAAATTTGTCTTCTATGTCTGCAGGTCTATCTCTGCTCTGTATTACAAGTTCATATGTATCATTTTTTTAGATTCCATATATAAGCAATATCACACAATATTTGTCTCTGTCTTGCTTACTTCACTTAGTATGATAACCACTAGGTCCATTCATGCTGCTTCAAATGGCATCATCTCACTTCTTTTTTATGGCTGAGTACCATTGTATACATTTACCACATATTTATCCATTCATCTGTTGATGGGCATTATGTTGCTTCATGTCTTGGCTAAATAGGTAAATAGGTTCTGCTGTGAAAAATAGGATGCATATATCTTTTTTTTTTTTTAGGATGCATATATCTTTTTGAATTATAGTTTTCTCTGGATATGTGTCCAGTAGTGGAATTGCTGGATCATATCGTAGCTCTATTTTTTAGTTATTTAAGGAGCTTCCATACTGGCTCTCCCATATTTCTATACTGGCCCCATAGTGGCTGTACTAACTTACATTCCTACTGACGTTGTAGGAGGGCTCCGTTTTCTCCATATCCTGCCCAGCATTTATTGCCTGTGGATTGTTTGATTGTCATTCTGATTGGTATGAAGTGGTACCTCATTGTAGTTTTTATTTTAAATTCTCTAATAATTAGCAACTTTGAGCATCTTTTCATGTGTTTTTTGGCCATCTGTATGTCTTTAGATCTGCCCATTTTTGATTGGGTTTTTTATTTATATTGAGCTGCAGGAACTGTTTGTATATTGGGAAGATTAATTCTTTGTTGGTCGCATCATTGGCAGATATTTTCTTCCATTTTGTGGGTTGTCTTTTATTTTGTTTATGGTTTCCTTTGCTGTGCGAAAGCTTTTAAGTTTTATTAGTTCACATTTTTTAGTTTTTGGTTTTATTTTCATTACTCTAGGAGTAATGAAGAAAGATACTATTGATTTAAAAAGATACTGCTGTGATTTATGTCAAAGAATGTTCTGCCTCAAACAATGTTTTTCTGAGTTTTATAGTATCTGATCTTATATATAAGCCCATTTTGAATGTATTTTGTGTATGATGTTAGAAAATGTTCTAATTTCATTCTCTTACCTGTAGCTGCACAGTTTTCCCAGCACCACTTACAGAAGAAACTGTCTTTTCTCCATTATGTATGTTTGCCTCTTTTGTCATAGATTAATTGAACATAGGTGTGTAGGTTTATTTCTGGGCTTTCTATTTTGTTCCGATGACCTATATCTCTGTTTTTGTGCCTGTAATATACTGTTTTGATGGCTGTAGCTTTGTAGTATAGTCTTAAGTCAGGGATTCTTTCAATTCTGGTATTCTTTCTCAAGATTGCTATGGATATTTGGGGTCTTTTCTGTTTTCATACATACTTTAAATTTGCTTGTTCTACTTTCTTGAAAAATCCCATGGGTAATTTGATAGACATTGCACTGAATCTGTAGATTGCTTTGGTAGTATAGTCATTTTTTTTTTTTCATTTATTTCTTTTTTAATGAAGGATAATTGCTTTACAGAATTTTACTGCTTTCTGTCAAACCTCAACCTGAATCAGCCATAGGTACACATATATCCTCTCCCATTTGAAGCTCCCTCCTTTGTCCCTCCCCATCCCACCCCTCTCAGTTGATACAGAGCCCTTGTTAGAGTTCCCTAATCCATACAGCAAATTCCCATTGGCTATCTATTTTGTGCATGGTCTCCATTGTTGCCCTATAAATAAATTCTTCAGTACCATTTTTCTGGATTCCATGTATATGTGTTAGAATATGGTATTTACCTTTCTCTTTCTGACTCACTTAACTCTGTATAAAAGATTCGAGGCTCATCCACCTCATTAGAACTGACTCAAATGAGTTCCTTTTTATGGCTGAATAATATTCCATTGTGTATATGTACCACATATTCTTTATCCATTCATCTGTCAATGGACATGTAGGTTGCTTCCATGTTCTATCTGTTGTAAACAGTGCTTCAATGAACAATGGGATACATGTGTCTCTTTCAATTTTGGTTTCCTCAGGATATATGCCTAGGAGTGGGAATGCTGGATCATATGGTGGTTTTATTCTTTGTTTTTTTTTTTTTTTTTATTAAGATGTTACATTTTATTTATTTATTTTTTTATTATTATTATTTTTTTTTCCAGTGGGTTTTGTCATACATTGATATGAATCAGCCATGGATTTACATGTATTCCCAATCCCGATCCCCCCTCCCACCTCCCTCTCCACCCGATTCCTCTGGGTCTTCCCAGTGCACCAGGCCGGAGCACTTGTCTCGTGCATCCCACCTGGGCTGGTGATCTGTTTCACCATAGATAGTATACATGCTGTTCTTTTGAAATATCCCACCCTCACATTCTCCCACAGAGTTCAAAAGTCTGTTCTGTATTTCTGTGTCTCTTTTTCTGTTCTACATATAGGGTTATCGTTACCATCTTTCTAAATTCCATATATATGTGTTAGTATGCTGTAATGTTCTTTATCTTTCTGGCTTACTTCACTCTATATAATGGGTTCCAGTTTCATCCATCTCATTAGAACTGGTTCAAATGAATTTCTTTTTAATGGCTGAGTAATATTCCATGGTGTATATGTTCCACAGCTTCCTTATCCATTCATCTGCTGATGGGCATCTAGGTTGCTTCCATGTCCTGGCTATTATAAACAGTGCTGCGATGAACATTGGGGTGCACGTGTCTCTTTCAGATCTGGTTTCCTCAGTGTGTATGCCCAGAAGTGGGATTGCTGGGTCATATGGCAGTTCTATTTTATTCTTTTTTTTTTAAGGAATCTCCATATCATCTTCCATAGTGGCTGTGTCAATTTACATTCCCACCAACAGTGCAAGAGTGTTCCCTTTTCTCCACACCCTCTCCAGCATTTATTGTTTGTAGACTTTTTAATGAGGTCCATTCTGACCAGTGTGATCATTGTCGTTTTGATTTGCATATCTCTGATAATGACTGATGTTGAGCATCTTTCCATGTGTTTGTTAGCCATCTGTAGTCATTTTGACAATACTGATTCTTCCATTCCAAGAACATGGTATAGCTGTGCATCTGTGTGTGTCATCTTTGATTTCTTTCATCATAGTCCTATAGATTTTGGAGTATACATTTTTTGACTCCTTAGATAGGTTTATTCTTAGATATCTTATTCTTTGTGTTTTGATGGTAAGTGGGATTGTTTCCTTAATTTGTGTTTCCTTATTTTCTTGTTAGTGAATAGAAATGCAACAGATTTCTATGTATTCACTTTGTGTCCTAACACTATCAAATTTATTGATGAGCTCTGGGAGTTTTCTAGTAGCACTTTAGAATTTTCTATGTATAGCATCATGTATTATGTAGTACATAATGTACAGAGGTATGGGTCAGCAGTGGACTGATGCAGGGGCAGGGGTTCTGTGTGTGGTAGACCTGGGTATGGCATAAGCCCTCTTGGAGGAGGTCCCCATTAACTCCACCATACAGCCCCCAGAACTTCCCAGAGTCTGGGAAACAGACTCTTGGAGGGCACAAACAAAACCTTATGTGCACCAGGACCCAGGAGAAGTTAGCAGTGACGGACTTGCCCATGAGTGTCAGGAGTCCTAGTGGAGGCATGGATTAGCGGTGGCCTGCTTCAGGGATGGGGGCATTCTGTGCAGCAGTGTGTGCCTGTAACCTTATGAAGGAGTTTGACCGTATCTTCATTACCTCCACCTAGATTGGCCTCAGGTCAAACAACAGGGAGGGAACATAGCCCCACCCATTTAAGAGAAAATTGGATTAAATATTTACTGATTATGGCCCTGCCCATCAGAACAAGACTCAGTTTCCCTCTCAATCAGTCTCTCCCATCAGAAAGTTTCTATAAGCCTCTTATCCTTCTCCATCAGAGGGCAGACAATGACTGTCTCCAGAAAGAATGAAGACATGGGACCAAAGCAAAAACAAAACAAAACGAAACGAAAAACACCCAGTGGTGGATGTGACTGGTGATGGAAGTAAGGTCCAATGCTGTAAAGAGCAATATTGCATAGGAACCTGGAATATTAGCTCCATGAATCAAGACAAATTTTAAGTGTTCAAAGAGGAGATGGCAAGGATGAACATTGACATTTTAGGAACCAGCGAACTAAAATGGACTGGAATGGGTGAATTTAACTCAGATAACCATTATATCTAGTACTGTGGGAAAGAATCCCTTAGAAGAAATGGAGTAGACATCATAGAAAACAAAAGAGTCCAAAATGCAGTACTCGGATGCAATCTCAAAAATGACAGAATGATCTCTGTTCATTTCCAAGGCAAACCATTAAATATCACAGTAATCCAAGTCTATGCCCCAACCAGAAATGCTGAAAAAGCTGAAGTTGAATAGTTCTATGAAGACCTACAAGACTTTCTAGAACTAACACCCCCAAAAAATGTCGTTATAGTTACAGGGAACTGGAATGCAAAAGTAGGAAGTCAAGAAATACCTGGAATAACAGTCAAATTTGGCCTTGGAGCATAGAATGAAGCAGGGCAAAGACTAATAAAGTTTTGCCAAGACAACTCACTGGTCATAGCAAACACCCTCTTCCAACAACACAAGAGAAGACTCTACACATGGACATCACCAGATAGTCAATACTGAAACCAGACTGACTGTATTCTTTGCATCCAAAGATGGAGAAGCTCTATGCAGTCAGCAAAAACAAGACCAGAAGCTGACTGTGGATCAGAAAATGAACTCCTTACTGCCAAATTCAGACCAGAAATGAAGAAAGTAGGGAGAACCCCTAGACCCTTCAGGTATGACCTAAATCAAATTCTTTATGATTATGCAGGGGAAATGACAAATAGATTCAAGGGATTTGATCTGACAGACACAGTGCCTGAAGAATTATGGATGGAGCTTCATGACATTGTATAGGATACAGTGGTCAAGACCATCTCCAAGAAAAAGAAATGCACAAAGTCAAAATGGTTGTCTGAGGAGGCCTTAAAAATAGGTGTGAAAAGAAGAGAAATGAAATGCAAAGAAGAAAAGGAAAGATATACCCCTTTGAATGCAGAGTTCCAAAGAATAGTCAGAAGAGCTAAGAAAGCCTTCCTCAGTGATCATTGCAAAGAAATAGAGGAAAACAATAGAATGGGAAAGACTAGAGATCTCTTCAAGAACATAAGAGCTATGAAGGGAAAATTTCATGCAAAGCTGGGCATAATAAAGGACAGAAATGGTATGGACCAAACAGAAGCAGAGGATATTAAGGAGTGTCCAGGATACACAGAAGAACTATACAAAAAAGATTTTCACAGCCCAGATAACCATGAATTTGTGATCACTGACCTAGAGCCAGAAATCCTGGCATGTGAAGTCAAGTGGGCCTTAGGAAGCATCACTATGAACAAAGCTAATGGAGGTGATGGAATTCCAGTTGAGGTATTTCAAATCCTAAAAGATGATGCTGTGAAAGTGCTACACTCAATATGCCAGCAAATTTGGAAAACTAAGCAGTGACCACAGGACTGGAAAATGTCAGTTTTCATGCCAGTCCCCAAAAAAGGCAATGACAAAGAATGTTCAAGCAACCACACAATTGCACTCATCTTACACGCTAGCAAAGTAATCCTCAAAATTCTCCAAGCCAGGCTTCAACAGTGCATGAACCGTAAGCTTTCAAATGTTCAAGCTCGATATAGAAAAGGCAGAGGAAGCAGAGATCAAATTGCCAGCATCTGGTGGATCACTGAAAAAGTGAGAGAGTTCCAGAAAATCATCTTTTCTGCTTTACTAACTATGCCATAGCCATTGACTGTGTGGATCACAACAAACTGCAGAAAATTCATGGGAATACCAGACCATCTGACCTGCCTCATGAGAAGTCTATATGCAGGTCAGGAAGCAACAGTTAGAACTGGACATGGAACAACAGACTGCTTCCATCGGGAACGGAGTACATCAAGGCTGTATATTGTCACCCTGCTTATTTAACCTATATGCAGAGTACATCATGGGAAATGCAGGGGTGAATGCACCTGCTGGAATGAAGCACAAGCTGGAATCAAGATTGTTGGGAGTAATACCAATAACCTCAGATAGGTAGATGACACCACACTTATGGCCAAAACTGAGGAAGAACTAAAGAACCTCTAGATGAAAGTGAAAGAGGAGAGTGAAAATGTTGGCTTAAAACTCAGCATTCAAAAAACCAAGAGCATGACATCTGGCTCCATCACTTCATGGCAATTAGATGGGGAAACAGTGGAAACAGTGACATACTTTATTTTTTGGGGCTCCAAAATCACTGAAGATGGTGACTGCAGCCATGAAATTAAAAGATGCTTGCTCCTTGGAAGAAAAATTATGACCAACCTAGACAGCTTATTAAAAAGCAGAGACATTACTTTGCCAACAAAGGTCCGTCTAGTCAAGGCTATGGTTTTTTCAGTAGTCATGTATGGATGTGAGATTTGGACTATAAAGAAAGCTGAGCGCCGAAGAATTGATGCTTTTCAACTGTGATGTTGGAGAAGACTCTTGAGAGTCCTCTGGATGGCAAGCAGATTCAGCCAGTCCATCCTAAAGGAAATCAGTCCTGAATGTTCATTGGAAGGACTGGTGTTGAAGCTGAAACTCCAATATTTTGGCCACCTGATGCAAAGAACTGACTCATTGGAAAAGACCCTGATGCTGGGAAAGATTGAAGGCAGGGGGAGATGGGGATGACAGAGGATGAGATGGCTGGATGGCATCACTGACTCAATGAGCATGAATTTGAATAAACCTTGGGAGTCGGTGATGGACAAGGAGGCCTGGTGTGCTGCAGTTCATGGGGTCACAAAGAGTCAGTCATGATTGAGTGGCTGAACTGAACTGAACTAATGTATAGTATTATGTAAACAGTGATAGGTCTACTTTTTCTTTTACAATTTGGGTTTCTTTTGTATCTTTTTTTTTTTTTTCATTTATTTTTATTAGGTGGAGGCTACTTACTTTATATTTTTCTTTTGTGGTTGCTGTAGCTAGGACTTCCAAAATTAAGCTGAATAAATTGTTAAGAGTGGACCTCCTTTTCTCATTCTTGATCTTAAGGGAAATGCCTTCAGCTTTTTACCATTGAGTGTGATGTTAGCAGTGGGTTTGTCATATACAGTTCTTATTAAGTTGAGGTATATTCCCTCTATGTAAACCTTCTGGAGAATTTTTATCATAATGGATGTTGAACTTTATCATAAGCTTTTCCTGTATCTACTGAGATGATCACATGATTTTTATTCTTCAGTTTGTTATTGTTGCATTTCACACTAATTTGTGGCTACTGAAAAATTCTTGCATCCATGGGATAAATCCCACTGATTATAGCGTTTGAACCTTTTAATATATTGTTGGATTTAGTATGCTAGAATTTTGTTGAGTATTTATGCTTCTACATTCATCAGTGATATTACCCTGTAGTTTTGGTTGTTTTTTTGTTTTTGTTTTTTTTTTCCTTTGGTATCTTTGTCTGGTTTTGGTGTCAGGGTAATGGTGGCCTCATAGAAATGAGTTTGAGAGTGTGACTTTGAAATTTTTTGAAACAGTTTCAGAAGGATAAATGTTAAACATTCTCTAAATGTTTAATAGAATTCACCAGTGAAGCCATCTGGTCCTGGGCTTTTGTTTGTTTGGAGTTGTTTTATATCACCATTAGAATCACAGTACTTGTATTGATCTGTTCATTTTTTTTTTTTTTTATGTTGCTGTTTTATTTATTTATTTTTATTTATTTTTTTTTTCCTGTGGGTTTTGTCATACATTGACATGAATCAGCAATATATTTACACGTATTCCCCATCCCGATCCCCCCTCCCACCTCCCTCTCCACCCGATTCCTCTGGGTCTTCCCAGTGCACCAGGCCTGAGCACTTGTCTCATGCATCCCACCTGGGCTGGTGACCTGTTTCACCATAGATAATATTCTTCATGGTATAGTCTTAGGAAATTGTACCTTTTTAAGAATTTGTCTGTTTCTTTTAGATTATTTAGTTTTTTGGCATAGTACTCTCTTATAGTCTTTTGTATTTCTGTGGTATCATTTGTAACTTCTTTTTCATTTCTAATTTTATTGACTTTGGCCTTCTTCCATTTTTTCTTGATGATTCTAAGTAAAGATCTATCAATTTTGTTTGTCTTTTGAAAGAACCAGCATCTTAATTTTATTGTTCTTTCCTCCATCTCCATTTCATTTATTTCTACTCTGATTTTGTGATTTCTTTCTTTTTACTAACTTCAGGTTTGTTTATTCTTTTTTCTCTAGTTGCTCTATGGAGTGGAAATGGTAACCTACTCCAGTATTCTTGCCTGGAAAATTCCATGGACAGATGGTTCCACAGTTCATGGGATTGCAAACAGTTGGACACAACTGAGTGACTGAGCACCTAGTTGTTTTAGTTGTAAGATTTTGTTGTATATTTGAGATTTTTCTTGTTTCCTGAGGTAAGGTTTTATTGCTATCAATTTCAACCTTAGAACTGCTTCTGCTGTGTCCTCATATGTTCATGATGTTTCAGCATGTTTTCAGTTGCCTCTAGGCATTTTTTAAATTTTCTCCTCGATTCCTTCACTGATCTATTGGTTGATTAGTAGCATGCTATTTAGCCTCCGTGTGTTTGTGTCTTTACAGTTTTCTTTTTTTCTTGTGGTTGACTTCTAATTTCAAGTATTGTGACTGGGAAAATTGCTTGATATTATTTGAGTTTTCTTAAATTTACCCAGGCTTATTTTGTGGTCCAGCATGTAACCTATCCTGGAGGGTGTTCCATATGCATTTGAAATAAATGTGCATTCTACTGCCTTTGGATGGAATGGTCTATAATATGTTAATTAAGTCCATCTGGTCTAATGTGTCATTAAGGCCTGCGTTTCCTTACTGAATTTTGTCTGGATGCTCTGTCCATTGTTGTAAGAGGGGTATTATGTCCCCCAATATTATTGTGTAACTGCCAATTCCTTTTATGTTTACTAACATTTTCCTTGTGTATTTAAGTGCTCCTATGTTGGCTGCATAAATATTTACAATTGTTATATCTTATTGGATTGACCCCTTGATCATTATGTAATGTCCTTTCTTATCCCTTGTAACAGTCTTTATTTTAAAGTCTACTTTGTCTGATATGAGCATTGCTACTCCAGCTGTTTGCTTTTCATTTCTTTTTGCATTAAATACATTTTCCATCCCGTCACTTTCAGTCTGAATGTGTCCCTGGATCTGAAGTGGATCTCTTATAGACAGCATTTTTATGGCTTTTATTTTTGTATCCATTCAGCCAGTATATGTCTTTTGGTTGGAACATTTAATTCATTTACATTTAATGTAAATATCTGTTAACTGGGCTTCCCACGTGGCACTAGTGGTAAAGAGCCTGCCTGCCAACACAGGAAATGTAGAGATGAAGGTTCGATTCCCAGAGTCAGGAAGATCCCCTGGAGAAAAGCAAGGCAACCCACTCCAGTATTCTTGCCTGGAGAATCCCATGGACAGAGGAGCATGGCAGGCTACAGTTCATAGGGTTGCAAAGAATTGGACATGATTGAGGTGACTTAACACAGTGCAGCACACGTTTGTTAATTGTTTTGGATTTATCTTTGTAGATCTTCCTTCCCTTCTTTTGTTTTCTTCTCTTGTGGTTTGATGACTATATTTAAAGTTGCGATTGCATTCCTTTTTCTTTTTTGTGAGTATATCTATTATAGATTTTTGATTTGTGCTTACCATGAGGATTTGTTATAATAATCTCTCTGTGTGTGTGTGTATGTATAATGGTTTTAAGTAGCTGATCACTCAATTTTAAATGCATTTCAAATATCTAGCTTTTGTACTCTCCTTCTACCACAATAACTACCTTAGATATCATATTTGCTTCTGGCTCATTTTTCCTACATTTATTGTATGTTTGCCTCTACCAGTGAGCTTTCCAACTTTATAATTTTGTTTCTAGTTTAGGCCAAGAGAAGTTCCTTTAGCATTTGTTGTAAAGCTAGTTTTGTGGCCCTGGATTCTTTTAGCTTTTGCTTATCTATAAAGTTTTTAATTTCTCCATAAAATCTGAATCAGAACCTTGCTGGGTAGAGTATTCTTGGTTGTAGGTTTTTCTCTTTCATCACTTTAAATATGTTGTGCCACTTCCTTCTGGCCTGATAATCTTATGATAATTTCCTTGTAAATTATTGTGTTTTATTTGTGAGCAACAACCACCACCCTTGTTGCTTTTAGTATTTTCTCTTTGTCTTTTAATTTCTGTTACTTTTATTATTGTGTTTCTCACTGTGTTCTCCCTTGGGTTAATCCTGTCTGGAACTCACTGTGCTTCCTGGACTTGGGTGCCTGCTTTCTTTCCCATGTTGCGGGAATTTTCAACTATTACCTCTTCAAATATTTTCTCAGGTCTTTTTTTTCTTTCTCTCTTCCTTCTGGGACCCCTATGTGTATGTATGGTAATGGGTATGTTGGTGCATATGACATTGTCCCAGATGTCTCTTAAACTGCTCTCATTTCTTTTCAGTCTTTTTTCTTTATTCTATTCTGTGGCGGTGATTTCCACCACTCTATCTTCCAGCTAACTTATCACCACTCTGTCTTCAAGTTCACTTCTGCCTTATTTATTCTGGTATTTATTTCTTCTAGTGTGTTTTTCATTTCACCTGTTGGATTCTTCAGCTCTGATTATTCTTTATATTTTCTAACTCTTTGTTAAAGATTTCTTCCAATTTCTTCCTCTGTGTGTCCATTCTTTTTCCAAGGTTTAGGCTATCTTTATAATCATTACACTGAACTCTTTCTCAGTGTCTATTGCCACATTATTTGGCTCTTTTCTGGGTTTTATCTTATTCCTTCATCTGAAATATATTCCTCTGCCATCTAATTTGATCTAGATTTATATTTGTATTTTTATGTATGTGGTGGGTTAGTTATTTTTCTCAACCTTGGACAAATGGCCCTTTGTAGGGGATGTCATATGTATCCCATCAATACATTCCCCTCTCATCATGGAAGGGCCAAGGGCCAGCAGGTCCCAGAATAGGTTGTGATATGCTTTTGTGGATTTGGTTCCACAGGGTACCAGATCATAGTATTCTTGCTTCTGCTGTCTTCCCCCTGTTGGATGAGGCTGTTTAAGATATTTGTGCAGGTTTCCTGGTGGGAAGGACTATTTCCTGTTCACTGGTGAGTGGAGTTGTGTCTTGTTCTTCTGATGGGCTATGCCAAGGGGTTTGTTTAGGGGGAAGGTATGTGCTCAAGAAGACTTTAGGCCTCCTGATAGGTTGGACTATGTTCCTGCCCTATTGGCTGCTTGACTTGAGGCATCCCAGCACTGGGGGTGGGCTGAAGCAGGTCTTCCTCCCCGAAATGGCGGCTTCCAAGATAGCTGATGCCAATGAATATTCCCCAGTACCTCTGCCACCAGTGTCTTTGTTCTGAAAATGAGCCTCAGCTGCCCCACACCTCCCCAGGAGATCTTCTAGACAAGAATCTATCTAGGTCTGATCTAGGTTCCTATGAGGTCACTACTTTTGCCCTGGGTCCTGGGAAGCACAAGACCTTGTGTGCACCCTCCAAGAGTGTAATCTGTTTCCCCCAGTCCTGTGGAGCACCTGTGCTCAAGGCCCCTCAGAGTGTTCCTCTGGATGCCAGACTGTCAACCTGGGGAGCCTGCTGTAGGGCTTAAAGCTCCCCCTCCTATAGAAGAGTTTCTGTAATATCATTGTCCTCCAGTTTGCAGGTCACTCACCCTTGGGGATGTGGGACTTGATCATATTGTGAATGCACCCCTCCTACTATCTCATTGGGCTTAATCGTCATGCTTTTGATGGTAGATTATCTTTCTTTAGGTTCCAGTCTTTTTCAGTGATTGTAAGTAGTTAATTCTGGTTTTGGTGTGTTCATGAGAGGAGGTGAGCTCAAGTTCTTTTTACTCTGCCATCTTCTGAGAACTCTCCCCATCCATTTTTTTCTGTCTACTTGGAATCACACTCTGTGTGCACCATTGCATTCAGGTTGAATTTCAACTTACAGTACATGGCAATCATAACATCTCATTGAAATTGTACACATTAAAGTCATCAGTGATGTCCCTATTCTGATTTTTTTTTTTTTTTTTTTTTTTTTTTGCTATTTTCAGGCTCCTTTTATTCAAATTCTTTGATGTATGTGTTTTTGTCAATTGCCAAAGTTTGGGTCTCTCTGGCTTCCATGCATGTAGATAGCTTAGAGGACTTATGGGAACTCAAATGGACAGACATTTGCATTATAGAGCTCTGAGAGGGATACAAGAGAGAAAAGGGCAAAGATTATTTAAAGAACTTATGGCTGAAAATTTCCTTCAACTGCTGAAGGAAATGGATGTCCAGCTCCAGGAAGCTAAGAGAGTTTCAAATTAGATGACTCATACTAGTACACTTTATAATTACATTGTCAAAAGTTAAAGACAAGAAGAGAAATTTTTTAAATGACAATTGTTTTATCCTGGGGAACCTTCATAAGACTGCCTAAAAATTTTTCAGCAGAAAATTTGTAGGCTAGAAGGGAGTGGCATGATATATTTAAGGAGCTGAAAGAAAAAGAAAAGCCAATTAAGAACATCCTACTCATAAAAAGTATACTTCAGAAATGGAGGAAAGATACTGAGGTTTTCAGACAAGCAAAACCTGAAGAGTTCATCACCATAGATTAGCCTTAAAGGCTTATTAAAGATACGTCTTCATGCCAAAATAAAATGACTAATTTGTAACAAGAAAACATGTGAAAGTATAAATCTCACTGGCAAAGGTAAGTTTATAGTTAAATTTAGAATACTCTAATGTAATGGTAGTAGTAAATCACTTATAAATCTAGTATTAAAGTTAAAAGACAAAGGTAGTAAAAAATAACTATAGTTATAATAGTTTGCTAATTAATACACAAAGTAAGAAGATGTAATTTATGTCATAAAACATTGCAGGAGAGTAAAATATAGAGCTTTTGTATGTGTTTGAACTGAGAGTTGTTATCAGTTTAAATAGACTCTTACAAATATAGGTTATTTTATATGAGGCGTATGTTATTCACAAAGAAAAAAACCTATAATAGATACACAAAAGATATAGAAGAAGGAATCTAATCATACCACTACAGAAAATGCTCAAATCACAAAGAAAAAGGCAAAACAAAGAAGAAAGAAACAGAGGATTACAAGCCAGCCAGAAAATAATAACAAATTGTCAATAATAAGTTCATACCTCTCAATAATTACTTTAAAAGTGGACTAAGTTCTCTGAGCAAAAGACACAGAATGTTTGGATGTATTAAACGAACAAACAAACACACACAAGACCAATGATATACTGCTCACAAGAGACTTACTTCAGATCAAAGAGCACAAGTGAAGGGACAGGAAAAAAGTGGAATCCAAAAGAAACCAAGGATATCTATACCTAACTCAGGCAAAAAAAAAATGTCTAGCCAACATCTGTAAAATAGACAAAGAAAGATGTTATATAATGTTGAAAGGGTGAGTTTATCAAGAGGATATAATATTCATAAATATGTTCTCAATATAAGAGCACTTAAATATACAAAGCAATTATTATATACCCAAGTAGAAAAATAGACACAATACAATAGTATTACAGGACTTCAATATCCCATTTTCAAAATGGATAGATTATCCACACAGAAAATCAATATGGGAACCATGGACTTAAATTACATGGTTATCTGGATGAACTTAACAGACATTTACAGACCATTCCATCCAGCAGCACCAGATATTGTGTTGAGAAGCTGCAGCTGGTGTGCTGAGTTAGGAATATGCAGATTGTGACCTGCAGAATGAGGGGAATAAGCCAGTTACACAGATTCAGCAGGCATATCCCTCAGTTTCTGAGCTCCCACATTTGCAAAGTGAAGCCCACAGGGTCGTTTTTACTGACAGCACAACTTCAATACATTTACACAAAGTAAATAGAGTCACAAGATTTGTTTTTTCCAGGTTCCAGAAGTAGCGGAAGATGGGATACAAGGAGCTGAAAAAATGGCAATCCTCAAACCCATATCACCAGTGAGAGCAAGAGATATACAGCAGGGTAGCAAACATCTATTATTTAAATGGTGCTTGGAGGCAGAGTTACTAACTTTTCATGGAACTCACTCTAAGTAGTTATGTTAAAAGGTGCTCTGGGAAAAACAAAGTGGGAACCTACAGTGTAAATACTAACTCCTTATCTAAATGCCCAGCTTTTGCTTTGAGCAGGGTTATGCCTAGACAGCAACTTAGGAAAACAAAAGGCATTTTTCTCATCACAAATACGCACATGAAATATTCCCCAGAATAAATCATATGTTAGGTCACAAAACAAGTCTTAAAACAGTTAAGGAAACTGAAATAATATCAAACATCTTTTCTGACCACAATGGTAAGAAGGCTGGAAATCAATTACAAGAAGAAAACTGAAAAATTTACAAATACATTGAGATTAAAAAATATGATCTTGAGAGAACAAGCTGGCAGAGGAGTAGGTGGATGTGACCTTTCTCTACACAGATTCATCAGGAATACACCTTCAGACACAGACATGCATGCAGAACACCAGCTGAGAGTGGACAGGAAAACCTGACCAGCAGAAAAAAATGTATAGAACCACACAAAAATCCATAGAATGAGGAACTAGGGTGAAAACAGGAGTGTTAGTAGGACTGGCCCTACCCTCAGCAGGTGGGAGAACTGAAGCAGGGGTCCAATCCCCACAGGGGGGCAATTGTCTGAGTCAGAGGAGAAACATTTAAGGCTGAGAGGGAGACAGCTGTTCTGTGGCAGCCTAAATGGAATGAGAATCAGACAGTCCTTGCTGCACACATACACACCCCAAACAGGGACACAGGTCCCCTGGAAGGTGCAGCAGCTGGGAGCTGGAGTTTAGGGATTGTGGAGCAAACCCAGGGTGAGAGCTGCTGCTGACAGTGGAGAGACAGATTGAGGGGATGTGAGGGAGAAGATTGTGGTGGGAAATGCCTGTGGAGGAAAGCCAGGTAGCCATGGAAGCAAGGTGATACTGCTGAGTCACACATAGCGGGTGAACCCATTATGATAGCCTCTCTCTCCCCACCTGCCAGCATCGGCAGCTGAACAATAGACAGGCCTGCCCATCAAACGTCCGGCACACTGAACTACAGAGTAGGACCCCACCCAGGGTGCTACTTTAAGTAACTGATGTGCCTATCTACAGAGTAGGACCCCAGCCAGGGTGCCCCTTTGAGTGCCTGATGTGCCTATCTACAGAGTAGGACCCCACCCAGGGTGCTGCTTTAAGTAACTGATGTGCCAATCTACAGAGTAGGACCCCACCCAGGGTGCCGCTTTAAGTAACTGATGTGCCAATCTACAGAGTAGGAACCCAGCCGGGGTGCCCCTTTGAGTGCCTGATGTGCCTATCTACAGAGTAGGACCCCACCCAGGGTGCCCCTTTAAGTAACTGATGTGCCAATCTACAGAGTAGGACCCCAGCCAGGGGTGGGGTGGGGGGGTGGGGGGCTCTACGTGCCTGATATATTGAACAACACAGAAGGACCACAGGCAGTGGGGCCCTCTAAGTGCCTGAATGGGCAGAGCTACAGAGAAAGACTGGCCAAAGAGGCCTTCTGATCGCCAACTAGAAGAGGCTCCAAAAAAAAGACACTGATAGGGCCCTAACTCCTGAAGTGGAGGCAGTCGGTGTCCCTGCACACTTGGCCCCACCAGGGTCCCTGCAAGACAAGCAGCTGTGCCATCTTCATGCTCAACTCTCAAAGTCTTGCATCTATATACCCAGAGTCCCTTCAGTTGTGTCCAACTATTTGCGACCCTGAAGACCATGGCCTGCCAGGCTTCTCTGGCGGGGGTTTCTCCAGGCAAGAATACTGAAGCGTATTTGCCAACACTGGTTGCCATGCCCTTCTAGAGCACTGTATTTCCTGCTGCCCTAGCCACCAACTCCTCTGAGTACCTGGTGCTTCCAGAACCCCTGTGACCCACGCAGCTGCACCACCTCCTCACCTGGCCCTCACAGGGGCAAACCCAAGTCCTCTAGGCCAGACTCAGAAGCAAACTCCCGTGAACAACCCACATGCAGAGGTGGAAATAAAATCACAATTGAAACCCAGGGGCAGTGTGGCTAAGGAAGAAGACCCAAAACCTTCCCACAGGCTGACAATCTGCAGATTAAATCCACAAGGTCAACTAGGCAGACTCTGTGTCTATGGAATATACAAAAGGACACTGAGAGCTCCCACAGAAGAAAACACACCAGTGCTGAGAGCTGTGGACACTGGAGGCAAGAACACACAGGAGGAGGACCAGATTAGCATCTGAGCTTTCCCCACAGCAGGTCCAGAGACCAGCACAGCGTTGGAGGGCATCCTAGAGAGGTGAGGTGGACTGAGACTCCCAGCGAGGGCAAGGACTCTGACAGCAGTGACTCAAGAAAACGATTTATTAATTTTTTTTTTTGACTTGTTCTGTAGATTCTTTTGGATTTTTTTTTCTTTTTTCCCCTCTTCTCCCACATCTGTTGTAGTAGTTGATTTTACTGGCAGTATTAAACTGAAGTAAGCTTCTGAGCTTTTTTCTTTTTTAAGTCACATTTTATATTGTTGTTATGAAACTCTGCCTTTACATTGTCTTTTACAGTTCTGTGGAGTTTACCTCTTTTTTCTTTCTTTCTTTCTTTTTTTTTTTTTTTTTTTTGTCTTTTCTCTTTTTTATAATTTAAATTTTTAAAGCCTATTATATTTTTCTACATTTATTCCTTCATTTGCTTTTTCTACTGTTCTTTTCCCTTGCAGTTAATCTTTAATGTGTATAAACCTTCATCTAACTCTGTTTAACTTTGTGTATCTATTCTTTCCTTCTTTTCTTTCTTCTCTTTCCTCTAAAAATGTTTGTTAGTTTTGTTTTCATTGCTTTATTCCCACTTGGCACCTTGCTTTAGATTTGTTTTCCAGTTTGTGCTTTAGTTAGTTTTGTTCTTAGCTGGTAAATAGAATTTTTTATTTCCTTTGTTCGCTGGGTCAATCTATTGTACTTAAGTTTTGTTGGACTTTTTTTTTTTTTTTTTTTACTTTGCTTATGGGTGTATATATGTGTATATTACATTATTTTCAGTATTATTTGCCTGATTTTGTAACTTCCATTTGTCTTGGATTCCTTTTTTAAATCCCACTTAATGCCATAACAAACCACTTGTGGAATCTTTGTTCCTGACCAGAGATCAAGCCCTGAGACTTTTGAGTGGGAGTGCTGACTCTAAGACCCTAGACTACCAGAGAACTAACCCTAGGGAGTATCAAATAGTGAGAACTCACACAAAGGAAACCACTTGAATGCAAGACCCGGCATCATCCAACCATCAGTAGAACCCTGTGCAGGATGCCTCTCTAAACAACAAACGAAACAAACATACAAACCCAGCCATCAACAGACAGGATTATCACCTCACTCAGCCTTGTCCATCAAGGAAAAACAAACAAACAAAAACCTCAGCACACATGTCATCCTGTGCAAAGCTTACATAAACCACTGGACAAACCGTAGGAGGGAGAAAACCAAAAGGAAAGACAAATTTAATCTTGAAAGCTGGGAAAAGGAGACTTCAAACACAATGCATTAAAAAGAATAATGAAAAGGCAGAGAAGTACTACACAAATGAAGGAACAAACTAGAAACACAGAAGTCCAAATAAATGAAGAAGAAATAGGCAAACTATCTGAAAAAGAATTCAGAATAATGATAATAAAGATGACCAAAAACCTTGAAAACAAAGTGGAGAAAATGAAACAGTCAATTAACAAAGACCTAGGAGAATTAAAGAATAAACATACAGAGACAAACAACACAATTACTGAAATTAAAAATACTTTTGAATGAATCAGTAGCAGAATATATGAAGTAAAAGAATGAATCAGTGAACTGGAAGATAACATGGTGAAAATAACTTCCAAATAGCAGAATAAAGTAAAAAGAATAAAAAGAACATAGGATAGTCTCAGAGACCTCTGGTACAGTATCAAATGCACCAACATTTGATATAAAGGAGTCCCAGAAGAAGAAAAGGAAAAGAAAGCATATGAGAAAAATTTTTGAAGAGATTATAGTTGAAAATTTCCCCAACATGGAAAAGGAAATATTCAATCAAGTCCAAGAGGCACAAAAAGCCCCATACAGGATAAACCCACAGAGAAACACATCAACACACACACACTTATCAAACTAACAAAGACTAAACACAAAGAAAGAATACCAAAAGTAGCAAGGAAAAAGCAACAAGGGAAACCCAATATGCATAACAGCTGATCTTTCAGCAGCAACTCTGCAAGCCAGAAGGAAATGGCAGGATATATTTAAAGTACTGAAAGGGAAAAATCTACAACGTATCCAGCAAGAATCTCATTCAAAACAAATGGAGAACTAAAAAGCTTTACAGACAAGAAAATTTAAGAGAATTCAGTACCACCAAACCAGCTTTACAACAAATGTTCAAGGGACTTGTTTAGTCAAGAGATACAAGAGAGGAAAAATAAAATGGCGATAGGAACATATATGTCAATAATTATTTTAAATGTAAATGGATTAAATGCTCCAACCAGAAGACACAGACTGGCTGAATGGACAGAAAAACAAGACCCATATATATGCTGCCTATAAGAAACCTACTTCAGACCTAAAGATACATATAGACTGAAAGTGAGAGAATGGAAAAATATATTCCATGTAAATGGAAAGCAAAAGAAATCTGGAGTAGCAATCTTCATATCAGACAAAATAGATCTTAAAATAAATAATATTACAAGAGATAAGGAAGGACACTACATAATGATCAAGGGATCAATCCAAGAGGAAGACATAACAATTGTAAATATCTATGCCCCCAACATAGGGGCACTTCAATACATAAGACAAACACTAACAGCCATAAAAGGAGAAACTGACAGGAACACGATAATAGGAAGAGACTTTAACACCCCACTCACACCAATGTACAGATCATCAAAACAGAAAATGAATAAGGAAACACAAGTCTTAAATGAAGCATTAGATGAGATGGATCTCAGTGATATCTGCAGGACACTCCATCAAAATGAAGAAGAATATACCTTCTTCTTAAGTGCACATGGAACATTCTTCAGGATAGGCCACATCCTGGGTCACAAATCAAACCTCAGTAAATTTAAGAAAACTGAAATCATATCAAGCATCTTCTCTGACTGAAAAGCTAAAACTGTAAGAAATACAAACACATAGAGATTAAACAACACGTTTCTAAATACCCAACAGATTACTGAAGAAATCAAAAGGGAAATAAAAAAATTTCCAGAAACAAATGACAATGAAAACATGAAAATGCAAAACCTGTTGGATGCAGCAAAAGCACTTCTAAGAGGCAAGTTTATAGAAATACAATCCTACCTAAAGAACCAAGAAAAATATCCAATAGACAACCTAACTTTACACCTAAAACAACTGGAAAAAGAACAAGAAACCCCTCAAAATTAGTAGAAGGAAAGAAATCATAAAGATCTGAGCAGACGTCAATGAAAAAGAATGAAAGAAACAAAGAAAAGATTAATAAAAGTAAAAGATGGTTCCTTGAGAAGATAAACAAATTTGACAAACTTTTAGCTAGACTCATCAAGAAAAATACTAAGAAGAATTAAATCAACAAAATTATAATTGAAAAAGGAAATGTTACAACAGACAATGCAGAAATACAAAGGATTATAAAAGACTATTTTGAACAATGATATGACAATAAAATGGATAACTTGGAAGAAATGGAGAGATTCTTAGAAAAGTTCGATCTTCCAAGACTGAACCAGGAAGAAATAGAAATTATGAACGACCCAATTACAAGCACTGAAATTGAAGCTGTGATAAAAAATCTCTGATAAAACAAAATCCCGGGACCAGATGGCTTCACAGGAGAATTCTATCAAACATTTAGAGAAGAGCTAATGTCTATCGTTCGAAAACTCTTTCAAAAAATTTCAGAGGCAGAAACACTCCCAAACTCATACTATGAGGCCACCATTACCCTGATACCAAAACCAGACAAGGACAACACAAAGAGAGAAAACTACAGGCCAATATCACTAATGAACATAGGTGCAAAAATTGTCAACAAAATTTTAGCGAACAGAATTCAGCAACACATCAAAAACGCATACACCATGATCAATTTGGGCTTGTTCCAGGGATTCAAGGATTCTTCAATAGACACAAATCAATCAATGTGTTACACCATATTAACAAATGGAAAGATAAAAACCATATGATCATCTCAATAGTTGCAGAAAAAGCCTTTTACAAAGTTCAGCACCAATTTATGATTAAAACTCTTTAAAAAATGGGCATAGAAGGAATCTATCTCAACATAGTAAAGGCTATATATAAAATATGATAAGCCTACAGCAAATATTATTCTCAATGGTGGAAAAACTGAAAGCATTTCCCCTAAGGTCAGGAACAAGACAAGGGGATCCACTTTCACCACTATTATTCAGCATAGTTCTGGAAGTCCTAGCTAAAGCAGTCAGAGAAGAAAAAGAAATAAAAGGAATCCAGATCAGAAAAGAAGTAAAGCTCTCACTGTTTGCAGATGACATGATACTGTACGTAGAAAACCCTAAAGATAGTATTAGAAAATTACTAGAGCTAATCAGTGAACTTAGCAAAGTTGCAGGATACAAAATCAATACATAGAAATCACTTGCATTTCTATATATTAACAATGAAAAATCAGAAAGAGAATTTAAAGAATCAATCCCATTCACCATTGCAACAAAAAGAATTAAATATCTAAGAGTAAACTTAACTACAGAGACAAAAGAACTTGTACACAGAAAATTATAAGATGCTAATAAAATAAATCAAAGAGGACATAAACAGATGGGGAGATATACCATGTTTCTGGGTAGGAAGAATCAATATTGTGAAAATGACAAACTACCAAATACAATCTAAGATTCAGTGCAATCCCTATCAAATTCCCAGTGACATTTTTCACAGAAGTAGGACAAAAAATTTCACAATAAATATGGAAACACAAGAGACCCCGAATAGCCAAAGCAGTCTTCAGAAAGAAGAATGGAGCTAGAGGAATCCACCTTCCTGACTTCAGATTATAGTACAAAGCTACTGTCATCAAGAGAGTATTGTACTGGCAGAAAAACAGAAATGTAGAACAATGGAACAAGATAGAAAGCCCAGAAATAAACCCATGCACCTATGGGTACCTTATTTTTGACAAAGGAGGCAAGAATATGCAATGGGGCAAAGACAGCCTCTTAAATAAATGGTGCTGGGAAAACTGGACAGATACATTTAAAACAATGAAATTAGAATACTTCCTAACACCATAAACAAAGGTAAACTCAAAATGGATTAAATGCCTGAATGTAAGACCAGAAACTTTAAAACTCTTAGAGGAAAACATAGGCAGAACACTTGATGACATAAATCAAAGCAAGATCTTCTGTGGCCCACCTCCTAGAGTAATGGAAATAAAAGCAAAAGTAAACAAGTGGGACCAGATTAAACTTAAAAGCTTTTGCACAGCAAAGAAAACTCTAAGCAAGGTGAAAAGACAAACCTCAGAATGGGAGAATACAATAGCAACTGAAACAACTGACAAAGAATTAATTTCCAAAATATACAAGCAGCTCATACAACTTAATCCCAGAAAAACAAACAGCCAATCAAAAAGTGGGAAAAAGAAAAACCTAAACAGACATTTTTCCAAAGAAGACATGGCTAACAAACATATGAAAAGATACTCAACATCACTCATTATTAGAGAAATGCAAATCAAAACTGCAATGAGATATCACCTCACACTGGTCAGAATGGCCCTCATCAAAATATCTACAAACAATAAATGCTGGAGAAGGTGTGGAGAAAAGGGAACACTCTTGCACTGTTGGTGGGAATGTGAATTGCCACAGCCACTATGGAAGACGATATGGAGATTCCTTAAAAAACTAGGAATAAAACCACCATATGACCCAGAAATCCCACTCCTAGGCATATACCCTGTGGAAACCAAAACTGAAAGAGACAAATTTATCCCATTGTTCATTGAAGTACTGTTTACAATAGATTGAACATAGAAGCAACCCAGATATGCACGAAAGATGAATGGGTAGAGAATTTGTAGTATAGATACACAATGGAATATTACTCAGCCATAAAAAAGAATACATTTGAGTCAGTTCTAATGAGGTAGATGAGCCTAGAACCTTTTATACAGAGTGAAGTGAGTCAGAAAGAGAAAGACAAATACCGTATTCTAACGCATATACACAGAATCTAGAAAAATGGTACTGAGGATTTTATTTATAGAGTAGCAAAGGAGAAACAGACATAGAGAATGGATTTATGGACATAGGGAGACAGGAGGAGAGGGTGAGATGGATGGAAAGAGTTACATTGAAACTTACATTATCATATGTAAATTAGATAGCCAATGGCAATTTGCTGTATGGCTCAGGAAATTCAAACAGGGGTTCTGTATCAACGTAGAGTAGAGGGTTCGGAAGGTAAATGGGACGGAGGTTCAAAAGGGAATGAATATGGCTGATTCAGGTTGAGGTTTGATAGAAAGCAGTAAAATTCTGTAAAGAAATTATCCTTCAATAAAAAAATAAAATATGCTCTTGAACAACCAATAGGTAAAGAAAAATTCAGTTGAGTTCAGTTGCTCAGTCGTGTTCGACTCTTTAAACCCCATGAATCGCAGCACACCGGGCCTCCCTGTCTATCACCAGCTCCCAGAGTCTATCCAGATTCATGTCCACTGAGTCGGTGATGCCATCCAGCCATCTCATCCTCTGTCGTCCCCTTCTCCTGCCCCAAATCCTTCCCAGCATCAGGGTCTTTTCCAATGAGTCAACTCCGCATGAGGTGGCCAAAGTATTGCAGTCTCAGCTTAAACACCAGTCCTACCAATGAATACCCAAGACTGATCTCCTTTAGGATGGACTGGTTGGATCTACTTGCAGTCCAGGGGACTCTCAAGAATGTTCTCCAACAACGCAGTTCAAAAGCCTCAATTTTTCGGCACTCAGCTTTCTTCACAGTCCAACTCTCACATCCATACATGACCACTGGAAAAACCATAGCCTAGACCAGATGGACCTTTGTTGGCAAAGTAATGTCTCTGCCTTTTAATATGCTATCTAGGTTGGTCAAAAATTTCCTTCCAAGAAGTAAGCATCTTTTAATTTCATGGCTGCAATCACAATCTGTAGTGATATTGGAGCCCAAGAAAATAAAGTCTGACACTGCTTCCACTGTTTCCCCATCTATTTCCCATGAAGTGATGGGACCAGATGCCATGATCTTAGTTTTCTGAATGTTGAGATTTAAGCCAACATTTTCACTCTCCTCTTTCACTTTCATCAAGAGGCTTTTTAGTTCTTCTTCACTTTCTGCCATAAAGGTAGTGTCATCTGCATATCTGAGGTTATTGATATTTCTCCCAGCAATCTTGATTCCGGCTTGTGCTTCTTCCAGCCCAGCGTTTCTCATGATGTACTCTGCATAGAACTTAAATAAGCAGGGTGACACTATACAGCCTTGACGTACTCCTTTCCCTATTTGGAACCAGTCTGTTTTTCCATTTCTATTTCTAACTGTTGCTTCCTGACCTGCAAATAGATTTCTCAAGAGGTGGGTCAGGCGGTCTGGTATTCCCATCTCTTTTGGAATTTTCCACAGTTCATTGTGATCCACACAGTTAAAGGCTTTGGCATAGTCAATAAAGCAGAAATAGATGTTTTTCTGGAACTATCTTGCTTTTTCGGTGATCCAGTGGATGTTGGCAATTTGATCTCTGGTTCCTCTGCCTTTTCTAAAACCAGCTTGAACATCTGGAAGTTCATGGTGCATGTATTGCTGAAGCCTGGCTTGGAAAATTTTGAGCATTACTTTACTAGTTTGTGAGATGAGTGCAATTGTGCTGTAGTTTGAACATTTGTTGGGACTGCCTTTCTTTGGGATTGGAATGGAAACTGAAATTTTCCAGTCCTGTGGCCACTGCTGAATTTTCCAAATTTGCTGCCATATTGAGTGCAGAACTTTCTTTCTTTCTTTCTTTCTTTCTTTTTTCTTTGTGCTCATTCAGAATTCACTTTTTTTCCTCCATTTGTTTGTATTAGTTGGAGGCTAATGACTTTACAATATTGTAATGGTTTTTGCCATACATTGACATGAATCAGCCATGGATTTACATGTATTCCCCATCCCAATCCCCCCCCCACCTCCCTCTCCACCCAATCCCTCTGCAGTGCTTTCATAGCATCATCTTTCAGGATTTGAAATAGCTCAACTAGAATTCCATCACATCCACTAGCTTTGTTTGTAGTGATGCTTTCTAAGGCCCATTTGACTTCACATGCCAGGATGTCTGGCTCTAGGTGAGTGATCACACCATCATGATTATCTGGGTCATGACGATCTTTTTTGTACAGTTCTTCTGTGTAATCTTACCACCTCTTCTTAATATCTTCTGCTTCTCTTAGATGGGTACCATTTCTATCCTTTATCGAGCCCATCATTTTATGAAATGTTCCCTTGGTGTCTCTAATTTTCTTGAAGAGATCTCTAGTCTTTCCCATTCTGTTATTTTACTCTATTTCTCTGCATTAATTGCTGAGGAAGGCTTTCTTATCTCTCCTTGCTATTCTTTGGAACTCTGCATTCAGATGGGAATATCTTCCCTTTTCTCCTTTGCTTTTCACTTCTCTTCTTTGCATAGCTATTTGTAAGGCCTTCTCAGGCAACCATTTTGCCTTTTTGCATTTCTTTTCCATGGGGATGGTCTTGATCCCTGTCTCCTGTACAATGTCATGAACCTCCGTCCATCATTCATCAGGCTCTCTGTCTATCAGATCTAGTCCCTTAAATCTATTTCTCACTTCCACTGTATAGTCATAAGGGATTTGACTTAGGTCATACCCAAATGGTCTAGTGGTTTCCCTACTTTCTTCAGTTTCAGTCTGAATTTGACAATAAGGAGTTCATGATCTGATCCACAGTCAGCTCCTGGTCTTATTTTTGCTGACTGTATAGAGTTTCTCCATCTTTGGCTGCAAAGAATATAATCAATCTTCTTTTGATGTTGACCATCTGGTGAGGTGCATGTGTAGAGTCTTCTCTTGTGTTGTTGGAAGAGGGTGTTTGCTATGACCAGTGTGTTCTCTTGGCAAAACTCTGTTAGCCTTTGCCTTGCTTCATTCCATTCTCCAAGGCCAAATTTGCCTGTTACTCCAAGTGTTTCTTGACTTCCTACTTTTGCATTCCAGTACCCTATAATGAAAAGGACACAGGAGGGCTGAGAGGAGCTACTCCACATTCAAGGTCAGGAGGTGCAGCCATGAGAAGATACCCCTCGACCAAGATAAGGAGCAGCGGCGGTGCTTTGCTGGAGCATCTGTGAAGAGATATCCCACGTCCAAGGTAAGAGAAACCCAAGTAAGACGGTAGGTGGTGCGAGAGGGCATCAGATGGCAGACACACTGAAACCATAATCACAGAAAACGAGCCAATCTGATCACAGGACCACAGCCTTGTCTAACTCAATGAAACTAAGCCATGCCGTGTGGGGCCACCCAAGATCTATGGGTCATGGTGGAGAGGTCTCACAGTATGGGGTCCACTGGAGAAGGGAATGGCAAACCACCTTAGTATTCTTGCCTTGAGAACCCCCATGAACAGCATGAAAAGGCAAAATGATAGGATACTGAAAGAGGAACTCCCCAGGTTGGTAGGTGCCCAATATGCTACTGGAGATCAGTGGAGAAATAACTCCAGAAAGAATGAAGGGATGGAGCCAAAGCAAAAACAACACCCAGTTGTGGATGGGACTGATGATAGAAGCAAGGTCCGATGCTGTAAAGAGCAATATTGCATAGGAACCTGGAATGTTAGGTCCGTGAATCAAGACAAATTGGAAGTGTTCAAACAGGTGATGGCAAGAGTGAATGTCAAAATTCTAGGAATCAGCGAACTAAAATAAACTGGAATAGGTGAATTTAACTCAGATGACCATTATATCTACTACTGTGAGCAGGAATCTCTTAGAAGAAATGGAGTAGCCATCATCGTTAACAAAAGAGTCCAAAATGCAGTACTTGGATGCAATCTCAAAAATGACAGAATGATCTCTGTTCGTTTCCAAGGCAAACCATTCAATATGGTAATCCAAGCCTATGCCCCAACCAGTAACACTGAAGAAGCTGAAGTTGAATGGTTCTATGAAGACCTACAAGATCTTTTAGAACTAACACCCCCCCCAAAAAAAAAAAATTGACCAACCTAGACAGCATATTAAAAAGCAGGCATTACTTTACCAACAAAAGTCCGTCCAGTCAAGGCTATGGCTTTTCCAGTAGTCATATATGGATGTGAGAGTTGGACTATAAAGAAAGCTGAGCATTGAAGAACTGATACTTTTGAACTGTGGTGTTGGATAAGACCCTTGAGAGTCACTTGTACTGCAAGGAGATCCAACCAGTCCATCCTAAAGGAAATTATTCCTGAATATTTATTGGAAGGACTTATGTTGAAGCTGAAACTCCAATACTTTGGTCACCTGATGCAAAGAGCTGACTCATTTGAAAAGACCCTGATACTGGGAAAGATTGAAGGTGGGAGGAGAGGGGGATGACAGAGGAAGAGATGGTTGGATGACATCACCGACTCAATGGACATGAATTTGAGTAAGTCCCGGGAGTTGGTAATGGACAGGGAGACCTGGCACGCTGCAGCCCAAGGGGTCACAAAGAGTCAGACACGACTGAGCAACTGAACTGAACTGAAATTGGTACACTCACCGTGGAAAACAGTATGGCAGTTCCTAAAATACTGAAAAAAAAGCTGCCATAAAATTTCACTTTTGGGTATATCCATAGAGAAAGACAAAAGGTTATTAAAGTGATATGTGCAGTCTGATTCTTATTGCAGCATCGTTCACAGTAGTGAAGATACAGAAACAAAATGCCTTTCAATTAAAGAAAGCATAAAGAGAATGTGAATGCAATATTATACAGCTGTGAGAAAGAAATGCTGCTAGTTGAGACTGCATGGATAGATCTTAAGGATGTTATGCTAAGTGAAATAATTCAGAAAGAAACATATAAATAGTGTGTGGTATTTTTATATTTGGAATGTTGCAAAAGTGAAACTCATAGAAACTGAGAATAGAAAGTTGGTTGCCACTGGCTGGGAACAAGAAGTGATCCGTAAAAGGGTACAAACTTATAGAAGTAGTATGAATAATGTCTGAGGATCTAATAGAAACATGGTGACTATAGCTAATAACAATATATTATATAACTGAAATTTGCTGGCGGTGTAGAACTTAAATATTCACACACATATGCAAAGATAAAAATATACAGTGTTGGATGTTTTAACTAGATGGTGGAAATTTTTTCACAATGTATATGTATATCAAATTACAATGACATTCACTTAGATATTTTATTTGTCAACAATTTTATTTGTCAACTATACATCAATGATATTGGGGAAACTTTATGTATTCAGAGTAAAAAGTAGTGTTTTAAACAGCCTTTACAAATCTTCCACTAAGATATCTGTGAAGACAGGAAAACAGATGCAAACTCAGTATTACATCAGACTAATGGGGAGTTTGATGCCAGAATTTGGGGAAAAAAATATGCCAGATGCACATACATCTTAAATAATCCTGTTCATAGTTCACTCCTCTTGGCACACTCAGGCTTCCTCATGATAAAGACAACACTAGAATCAAGATCGAGAGGTTTGATTATTTGTCCCCTACTTACTACCTGATTTAGAGACTCAGAGTCTTGAATAGCTCAGAAAATCGCTTACTCCTCCCTATATGACCAGAGGGAACACTAGTCACCTATGACCTGCCCTGAGATTGTCCGTTTGTGATTTTTCAACACTTTTCTACAGATCTTAATGCAGTGACTCTTTGGTAATTTTATCCGATTTTGTTTGTTTTTCTCCCTCTATGAAACATACTCTTTGGAGACAAGGATTATTTCTTAATTATCTCTGCATTTCTACTGCCCTAGCATATTCTTTATGACACAAAAGCTCATAACAGATGTTTGCTGAGTTGAAATAATGCAGTTAAAATTGAATTAGTGTTTTTTATTGTATGAAGTATTGTCATACATTTACACAGAAAAAATTTATAAAAACACTTACTGTGATTCATAAATAGATGTTTTCAATATAAATTACTTTTCTCAAACTATAAGTTTCCAGAAAATAAACACATTCATTCAGATTTATAAATAAAACAAAGCAAAATGCATCTGTACCTGGCTGTGTTACAGATTGTATAATATAATTTTCCAAATTAATGGAAATTACATTTCCATTTCTCTGAATAACAAAGAGTTTCTTTCTATAGTGCTGGTTTCTGTGAATGATAAGACTTTTAATAATTTCTCAAGTCAGACTTATAGAAATCTTAGATTCTTGTGCTTATAATGCCTTCTCATTGCTGAATTCTATTTTGTCTTTTAAACATAGAATTAATATACTACTACAGAATCCTCTTTTCATATTTATGATATAGCAATGCCTGGAAGCCTACATCAAATTGACTTGGCAGGCATGAACACAAAATGCCCTAATAACCGGTTATTCTGCCTTCTGTTTCACTCCCTTGATGTTTAATTTAATCTCCACGCTACAATAAAATACATATATGGCCAAATCAATGCCTTGCTTAAGGTCCATTTATGGCTCCCATCACTTAGACTTCTTATGACATAATTCTCATGTTTATGACTCATGTTTATCTCATGATATAATTCTTGCCTACTCCCTTTAAATATTATCTGTCATTACTGCACTCTCCCTTCAAAATAATATTCAAAGAATTCTATAATTTTCAAAATCTTTAAAACGTTGTCTTCAATCCAGTCAAATCAGCTGATCACTTCAACTGATTTGTCTTCTTTTGCCTCACCATCCTTTACATGTATTTTCTCCAAGAAAATCAACAAACTAGTTATTCATTTTTGTGTGGTATCAGTATAGAATTTGCATACTTCTATTATTTTACTTATTATATTCAATTATAATTATTTATCCTCATATCTGTCTCTTCTTCTCTTTATTTCCCTGCATCCAAGCCAAGAAATGTGTGTGTGTACTCAGATGCTCAGTCATATCTGGCTCTTTACAGCTCCATGGACTATAGCCCACCAGGCTCCTCTGCCCATGGAATTTTCCAAGCAAGAGTACTGGATCAGGGAGCCATTTCTTACTCCAGGTCATCTTCCTGACACAGGGATCAAACCCATGTCTCTTATGTCTTCTGCATTAGCAGTTGGATTCTTTATCACCAGCGGCACTTGGAAGGCCCATCAAGAATCTTGTTGTTCAGTCACCAAGTCAATCCTGTACCAGTCCATTGTTCCATACAGGGTTCTAACTGTTGCTCCTTGACCTGCATACAGGTTTCTCAGGAGACAGGTAAGATGGTCTGGTATTCCCATCTCTTAAAGAGCTTCCCACAGTTCACTATGACCCATATAGCTGAGAATGTTATTGGTCTTTAGATCTACAGAGTATAGAAGAGAAACTAGGACGTAATAAACTCAGAATAAGGAATAGCTGGGTCAATGATTCTTAGTGTTTTTTTGTTTGTTTAAGACGCTAAGACCTTATTTGACCAAATATTTAGATTTTTGCCTCCTCTGACCCTTCTGTGATTTTAGAAAATAATTGTGAATTATATTACTCAATATCTGTCCAATATACATTTATGTTCATATTGGCATAAGACAATAATATAAAGATATATTATAAAGTCATGTGTACAACAAGTGTGAGAATGAGACAATCTTTTCTATTTTTTTCCACATCCTGAATGAATCCTCTTAAATAGTTTTGTTGTACAATATACTACCTATTCTAAGTCAGGGCTGTTGCTATTGTTGAAGTGACAAAAGAATCAATTTCTACTGTATAGGGTTTTCTGTTTTTATTTATTTTATGGAGAGCATAAACTTGAACTGTTATTTCTTCACAGCATGAGAGGAAAGAGAACACTTTTTTTTTAATGACCACAGTAAAAACTGAAAATTTTGAAAGTACATGTTTTATATACTATTAGGGAGTGATTTCTGGAGAAGGCAATGGCACTCCACTCCAGTACTCTTGCCTGGAAAATTCCGTGGATGGAGGAGCCTGGTAGGCTGCGGTCCATGAGGTCCCTAGGAGTCGGACACGACTGAGCGACTTCACTTTCACTTTTCACTTTCATGCATTGGAGAAGGAAATGACAACCCACTCCAGCGTTCTTGCCTGGAGAATCCCAGGGATGGGGGAGCCTGATGGGCTGCCGTCTATGGGGTCACACAGAGTCAGACATGACTGAAGTGACTTAGCAGCAGCAGCAGCAGGGAGTGATTTCATGAATCATTAAAATGGACAGGTTTAGGAATTACTATCAAGACAGGTAATCACCATGGAAAAAGAACTTTTTGTTCAGTTGTTTTTGAATGATTTACCTGTCACTATGTGTTAGCTAGAGCTGTTTTGTTGCTGGAATCATGACACAGATAAAGATAAAGCCTTCAACCTGTACCAAAGATAACATAAAAGACAATCAAGATTCCATTGCTTGAACAGACTCTAATCAGATAGCTACTATTCTTGAACAAAGGTGATGAAAACTAGCTTTATGATGTCTTTTTGCTTAGAGGTCAAGTTCTAGGAAAGAAATATGAACCAAAATAAGAGTTGCCTAGTAGTGCTTCACAGTGGGGTACATTCTTTCTCTCCCTTGTAGGTGGAATCCTATTGAATAAATGCAATTTCCATTCTCTGTCTTCCATGGTCTGATAACAAAGGGAAGGAAACCAGTTTAAAGATGGAATGTGTGGTGAGGTCATAACTACTCTGTCTCCTCCCTAGTGCTCATCACAATGACTGACAACGTTTGTTAATATGGGGAAAAGCTTCAGCAACTTTGTAGATCAGAACTAGGTGTCATCTTATTTCAGGAAGGTGAAAGAATTTCTGCTGTCTTATGGCCAATGGAGTCAAACTGAAGGCATCCAGAACTGAAAAACAAACTCTTTCTAAGAGAAAATATTTAATAGGTGTGAGGATGAGACGGAGAGAAAAGGAAAGTGGGGAAGAAGCCTACGGGCCCTGCTCAGGAGCTGAGGGATGACAGGGGGGCCTCTGTGTGCCTCTGAGAGTGGTTGACAGTATTTCAATTCTGAAAGAAGCATCGGTAGAAATAGTACAGTGAAGTACAGGAGTGTAGTACCTCTATGTATACCACACCCAGGTTGCCATGCAAGGAAGATCTTTGGAAAAATGTCCCACAGCCCCTTCAGGCATCTGAAAGGAGATAGTGACTTGACTTATACTTCTCCCACCAGACGAAGAAGAAATAATAAAAACACTATGAGAATCTGGATAGACCCCATTAATATGATGTTCTCAGAACAGTTTAAATTCCTACTTCTATAAGAGAAAAATAGATAAGTATAAACTATGCTGAGAATAGATTAAAGGTGAAAAAACATGGAGCATAACAAAATCAAAATAAGACACTGCCATTTCTCTGGAATATCTGGGTCTTTGGTAACCTCAAGTTACTAAAAAGAAAAGGCAAAATGTTGAAAACACATGTTTCATGTCCTTGATGAAATTTAAAAGGAGACAACATTTATCACCCTGTTGCTCAGCTTTCATTGAGTGAGAGAATCCTTTTAGAATCTTGTGAAAATGATGGATTCTACCCAGAAAAAAATACATATGCCAACACTCTCTCACAGGAAAATGTTTCCAGAAAATTTTAGGAGCTTTATAAGCTCCCTCAAATACATCTGTTGATCCCAGATCACCCTTCATTATTCTGAGCTCTCTAGATAAATAGAATTGGTAGAAACAGACTGATTCTGATATGTGTGAATTACCTTACATAATCATGGAGCCTGAGATCCATACTGCAAAGCCTGTAGTTGGCAAGCTGGAGACCCAGGGGGTCTTGTGGTGTGAGTCCCAGTCCAATTTCAGTTCCTATCTCAGTTTGAAGACAGGCAGACCGTTTTCCTGTCTGAGAATGCTTACTTACTCAGCAGTTTTGTCCTATTCAGGCCTTCATCTGATTGGGTGAATCCTGCCCACCTTGGGGAGGGCCGCCTGTGTTCCTCAGTATAGAGATTCAGACATTAACCTCATCCAGAAACATCCTCCCAGACATCCCAGAATAACATTTAACCAGGTATCTGAGCACTCTGTGGCCCAGTCAATTTGGCACACAAAACGAACCATCATAATTTTTCATCAAGAGAAAGATGTCATGAGAAAGATGAATATATGATATCCTGTATATGTGAAATCTTAAAAATGTTATAAAAGAACTTATTTACAAAACAGAAATAGACTTACAGACATAGAAAATAAAGTCATGATTTTGTTGTTGTTCAGTTGGTAAGTTGTATTCAACTCTGTGACCCCATGGACTGTAGCACACCAGCCTTCTTGTCCTTCACTGTCTCCCGGAGTTTGCTCAAATTCATCACTATTGAGTGGGTGATGCTATCTAACCATCTCATTCTCTGCTGCCCTTTTCTCCTTTTTCCTTCCATCTTTCCCAGAATCAGGATCTTTTCCAATGAGTTGGCTCCTCGCATCAGGTGGCCAAAGTATTGGAGTTTCAGCTTCAGCATCAGTCCTTCCAATGAATTTTCAGGGTTGATCGCTTTTAGGATTGACTGGTTGGCTCTCCTTTTTGTCCAAAGGACTCTCGAGATTCTTCTCCAGCACTACAATCTAAAAGCATCAATTCTTTGGTGCTCAGCCTTCTTTATGGCTCAACTCTCACATCCATACATGACTACTGGAAAAATCATAGCTTTGGCAACTTATGATTACCAAAGGGGAAAGGAGGGGAGAGATAAATTAAGAGTTTGAGATTGATATATGCAAACTGCTATACACAAAACAGATAAGCAGTAAGGTCCTACTGTATAGATAGGGTACTACAATATCTTATAATTAACTATAGTGAAAAAGACTAAAAACAAGAATGCATACATATATATAAAACTACATCGCTTTGCTGTACATCAGAAACTAGCACAACATTTAAACTAACATACTTCGACAAAAATTTTTTTAATTAGAAAGAGAGAAAAGTGTCATAAATAAAGCACAATCTGAGATAAGCTAACATTGACAGTTCAGTTCAGTTCAGTTGCTCAGTCATGTCCAATTCTTTGCAACCCCGTGAATCAAGCACGCCAGGCCTCCCTGTCCATCACCAACTCCCGGAGTCTACCGAAACCCATGTTCACCCACTCGGTGATGCCATCCAGCCATCTCATCCTCTTTCAGCTCCTTCTCCTCCTGCCCCCAATCCTTCCCAATATTAAGGTCTTTTTCAATGAGTCAACTCTTCTCATGAGGTGGCCAAAGTATTGGAGTTTCAGCTTCAGCATCAGTCCTTCCAATGAACAACCAGGACTGATCTCCTTTAGGATGAACTGGTTGGATCTCTTTGCAGTCCAAGGGACTCTCAAGAATCTTCTCCAACACCACAGTTCAAAAGCATCAATTCTTTGAACAATGGAGATGTTTACTCTATTTATAAATAAGAAGATGCATTAAAGTAAAGATTTACTTTCTTTTAAGGTTAATCTATAGGTAAAATATACCTTTAGTAGAAGCCCTCCAAGAATTTTTCAAGTCACTTGACACGCTGATCTTAAAATTAATGTGAAAAAAAATCAAAGGCCTGAAATACATTCCTTGAGTTAAAAAAGTATTCCCTGGGTTTAAAAAGGCATTTATTTTTCCAGGTTATCAGAGTTTATAAAGATACCGAAGTTAAGATAATATGGCCTTGATTCAGGTATAGAAATGGAATAAGTAGGCCAGAGAAACAGACACATACATCCTAGTTACATTGGCTATATCTCAGGTGTGGCACTGCAGACAATGGGCAGAGAAAGAATTGTTCAATAGATGGGGCAGACACATTTGTCTTACAGGGGGAATGAAGTTGGTCTGCCACATTGTACCACATATAAATATCATTTTCTGATCCAAGTCTGATTGTGAACCTTAAACAGAATAGAGAAAATGTGACAGTAATAATTGGACACTAGGCCTCAAGTTCCCTCCCTCCACCCTGCCCTTGACAATGGTGTAGTTTGTGTATGAGGGGATTTTACACTTCTGATTAGATTACCTGATATGCCAAAGGTGAGAGATTTGTGTAGTCTTAATAAGTTTCCCAATGAGTTACATGAGTTAGGCAAAAGGAAGATTATTCTGTGTAGGTCTCATCTAATGAAGTAAACTCTATAAACGAAGACCCCTGAAGGAAGAGATTCAAAACAAACTCCCTTCCTGCTTATCGTGAAGAGGCAGAGTCATGTGTGAACTGTCTAGTGGCTTTAGTCTTATAGTTTCAGGGAAATGAATGTTATGTTCTGTTGACAGCCTGAATGAGCCTGGAAGCGGACCCCAATGCACAGGTGAGAACCCAGCATAGCTCACACATAGATTTCAGCTTTGTGAAACTGAGCAGAGAACACAGTTAAGTTGAGCCAATATTCTTGCCCTGCAAATGATAAAATAAATATGTGTTGATTTAAGTCAATTCATTTGTGGTAATTTGTTACGCTTTCTTGGTGGCTCAGACTGTAGAGAATCCACCTGCAAGGCAGGATACTTGGGTTCAATAATTAGTTAAAATGAAAGTGAAAGTCGCTCAGTCATGTCCAATTCTTTGCAACCCCATGGACTATAGAGCCCATGGAATTTCCCAGGCCAGAATACTGGACTGGGTAGCCCTTCCCTTCTCCAGGAGGTCATCCAACCCAAGGATCAGACCCAGCTCTCCCACATTGCAGGTAGATTCTTTACCAACTGATCCACAAGGGAAGCCCAAGAATACAGGAGTAGGTAGCCTATCCCTTCTCCAGTGAATCTTCCCAACCGAGGAATTGAACCCGGGCTTCCTTTATCAACTGAAAGAAGGGAAGCCAAATAATTAGTTCAGTTCAGTTCAGTCACTCAGTTGTGTCTGACTCTTTGTGACCCTGCACACAAGGCTTCCCTGTCCATCACCAACTCCTGGAGTTTACCCAAATTCATGTCCATTGAGTCAGTGATGCCATCCAGTCATCTCATTCTCTGTTGTCCCCTTCTCCTCCTGCCTTCAATCTTTCCCAGCATAAGAGTCTTTCCAAATGAGTCAGCTCTTCACATCAGGTGGCCAAATTATTGGGATTTGAACTTCAACATCAGCCCTTCCAATGAACACTCAGGATTGATCTCCTTTATAACAGACTAGTTGGATCTCCTTGCAGTCCAAGGGACTCTTAAGAGTCTTCTACAACTCGATAGTTCAAAAGTATCAGTTCTTCAGCACTCAGCTTTCTTTATGGTCCAACTCTCACATCTATACATGAATACTGGAAAAACCATAGCCTTGACTAGACAATAATTTTGTTGGCAAAGTGATGTCTCTGCTTTTTAATAAGGTATCTAGGTTGGTCATAACTTTCCTTCCAAGGAGTAAGTGTCTTTTAATTTCATGGCTGCAGTCACCATCTGCAGTGATTTTGGAGCCCCAGAAAATAAAGTCAGCCACTGTTTCCACTGTTTCCCCATATATTTGCCATGAAGTGATGGGACTAGATGCCATGATCTTAGTTTTCTGAATGTTGAGCTTTAAGCCAAGTTTTTCACTCTCCTCTTTTACTTTCATCAAGAGACTCTTTAGTTCTTCTTCATTTTCTGACATAAGGGTGGTGTCATCTGCATATCTGAGGTTATTGATATTTCTCCTGGCAATCTTGATTCCAGCTTGTGTTTCATCCAACCCAGCATTTCTTATGATGTACTCTGCATGTAAGTTAAATAATCAGGGAGACAATATACAGCCTTGAGATACTCCTTTTCTTATTTGGAAACAGTCTGCTGTTCCACGTCCAGTTCTAACTTTTGCTTTCTTACCTGCATACAGATTTCTCAGGGGTCAGGTCAGGTGGTCTGGTATTTCCATCTCTTTCAGAATTTTCCACAGTTTATTGTGATCCACACAGTCAAAGGCTTTGGCATAGTCAATAAAGCAGAAAAAGATGTTTTCCCCAAATTATCTTGCTTTTTCTTTTTTTTTTTTTCCCCCATTTATTTGTATTAGTTGGAGGCTAATTACTTTACAATATTATAGTGGTTTTTGCCATACATTTACGTGAATCAGCCATGGAGTTACATGTGTTCCCCTTCCCAATCCCCTCTCCTTCCTCCCTCTCCATCCTGTCCCTCTGGGTCTTCCCAGTGCACCAGCCCTGAGCACTTGTCTCATGCATCCAACCTGGGCTGGTGATCTATTTCATCCTTGATAGTATACTTGTTTCAATGCTATTCTCTCAGAACACCCCACCCTCGCCTTCTCCCACAGAGTCTAAAATTCTGTTCTGTACATCTGTGTCTCTTTCTCTGTTTTGCATATAGAATTATCATTACCATATTTTTAAATTCCATATATATGCGTTAGTATACTGTATTGGTCTTTATCTTTCTGGCTTCCTGCACTCTGTATAATTGGCTCCAGTTTCATCCATCTCATTAGAACTGATTCAAATGAATTCTTTTTAATGGCTTAGTAATATTCCATAGAGTATATGTACCACAGCTTCCTTATCCATTCGTCTCCTGATGGGCATCTAGGTTGCTTCCATGTCCTGGCTATTATTATCTTGCTTTTTTGATGATCCAGCAGATGTCGGCAATTTGATCTCTAGTTTCTCTGTCTGTTCTAAATCTTTGAACATCTGGAAGTTCACGGTTCACGTTTCGTTGAAGCTGGGCTTGGAGAATTTTGAGTATTACTTTACTAGCATATGAGATGAGTACAGTTGTATGGCAGTTTGAGCATTCTTTGGCATTGCCTTTCTTTGGGATTGGAATGAAAACTAAACTGACCTTTTCCAGTCCTGTGGCCACTGCTGAGTTTTCCAAATTTGTTGGCATATTGAGTGCAGCACTTTTCATCTTTTAGGATTTGAAATAGCTCAACTGGAATTCCATCACCTCCACTAGCTTTGTGGACAGTGCTGCTTCCTAAGGCCCACTTTACTTCACATGCCAGGGATGTCTGGCTCTAGGTGAGTGATCATACCATCATGATTATTTGGGTCATGAATATCTTTTTTGTATAGTTCTTCTGTGTATTCTTGCCACCTCTTCTTAATATCTTCTGCTTCTGTCAAGTCCATACCATTTCTGTCCTTTACTGAACCCATCTTTGCATGAAATGTTCCTTTGGTATCTCTAATTTTCTTGAAGGGATCTCTAGTCTTTCCCAAATAATTAGTTAAGGAATACATAAAATAAAAAGATGTAAAAGATGACAAAAACACAAACTATGAGAAGTGGAAATAAAAATGTAGTACTTACAAAATGCACTAAAACTATTGTTTTTCAGTTGCTAAGCGATGTCCAACTCTTTGTGATCCCATGGACTGCAGCACACTAGGCATCCCTGTCCTTCACCATCCCCTGCAGTTTGCTCAAGCTCAAGTCCATTAAGTTAGCGATGCCATCCAACCATCTTATCCTCTGTCACTCCCTTTTCCTCCTGCCCTCAATTTTTCCCAGGATCAGGGTCTTTCTCAATAAGTCAGCTGTTTGCATCAGATGCTCAGAGTACTGGAGCATCAGTTTCAGCATCAGTCTTTCCAATGAGCATTCAGGGTTGATTTCCTTTAGGTTGACTGGTCTGATCTTGCTGTGCTAAGAGCTCTCAAGAGTCTTCTCCAGCACCACAGTTCAAAAGCATCAGCTCTTCAGTGCTCAGCTTTCTTTGTGGTCCAACTCTCACAATGAGTGACTGAACTTAAAATAGACTGCCATATAATATATTGATATATAGGTTGATATATAAGAACCTTATGGTAACCAAATACCAACAACTGATAACAAATATGCAAAACTAAAGAGAAAGGGATACAAGCATAAAACTAAAGAAATTTGTCAAATCATAAGGGAAAATAAATAGAAAAAATAGAGGGCAACCAGAAAACAAGTAAAAAATGGCAATAAGTACATACTTATTAATGATTACTGTAAATGTAAATGAACTAAATACTCCAGTCAAAAGATAGTTGAATGGATTAAAAAAAAAAAAAAGGAAGACCCATATATGTGCTGTCTAACAGAGACTCACTTCAGATTTAACAGCACATATAGATTGAAAGTGGGGGGATGGAAAAAGATATTCCATGCAAATGGAAATAAAAGAAAGCTGAGGTAGAAATACTCATACCAGACAAACTACACTTTGAAACAAAAACCTAAATATATAAAGCAAATATTACATAAAGGATAAATTTGTACTCATACAATAATAGTAGGAGACTTTAACACGTACTTACATCAATAGATAAATCATCCAGACAGAAAATCATTAAGGAATATTTGCAGTAAATGACACATCAGATCAGATGGATTAACATTCTATATAATATGCATTTTATGTATTTTATATATGTATATATATATATATATATATATATACTCATATATACACACACACACACACACATATATATATATATATATAATATTATTCCCCATATAGCAGAATGCATATTCTTTTCTGGTGCACATATAACATATTCCAGGGTAGATCACATGTTATATCACAAGCAAGTTTCAGTAAATCTAAGACTGAAATCACATCAAGCTTTTTTTTCTGCTCACTACCATTTAAATGTGAAATGAATTATAAGAACAAAAACTGGAAAAACCACAAATATTTGAAGAATATGGGACATGCCACTAAATAAGCAATGAGCCATTGAAGAAATCAAAGAGGAAATAGACTAATTCTTTGAGACAAATGAAAGTAGAACCATAATGTTCCAAAATTGGTGGTGTGCAGCAAAGGCAGTTCTAAGAGAAATGTTTGTAGTGATACAGGCCTGTTCCAGAAAATCTCAAATAAATAATCTCACCTTACACATAAAGGAACTAGAAAAAGAAAGACAAAGTCCATAGTTAGTATAATAAAGAAAACAATAAATAACAGCAGAAATAAATAAAATAGAGACTAAAAAGTGATGTGCTCAGTCGCTTCAGTCATGTCTGACTTCAACTGCATTGTCTGTAGCCCGCGGGGCTCCTCTGTCCATTGGATTCTCCAGGCAAGAATACTGGAGTGGGTTGCTGTGATCTTCTCCAAAATAGAAATAGAAAAGATAAATGAGACTAAGAGCTGCTTCTTTGAAAAGATCAAGAGGTTGACAAATATTTAGCCAACTCAGCAGTGACCACAGAACTGGGAAAGGTCAGTTTTCATCCCAATCCCAAAGAAAGGCAATGCCAAAGAATGTTCAAACTACTGCACAATTGCACTCATCTCACATACTAGCAAAGTAATGTTCAAATTTTTCCAAGCCAGACTTCAACAGTACGTGAACCGTGAACTTCCAGATATTCAATCTGGATTTAGAAAAGGCAGAGGAACCAGAGATCAAATTGCCAACATCCGCTGGATCATCGAAAAAGCAAGAGAGTTCCAGAAAATCATCTTTTCTGCTTTACTGACTATGCCATAGCCGTTGACTGTGTGGGTCACAACAAACTGCAGAAAATTCTGAGAGATGGGAATACCAAACCATTTTACCTGCCTCCTGAGAAACCTATATGCAGGTTAAGAAGCAACAGTTAGAATCAGACATGGAACAACAACTGGTCCTAAATTGGAAAATTGGAGTACGTCAAGGCTGTATATTGTCTCCCTATTTATTTAACTTATATGCACAGTACATCATGAGAAACGCTGGGCTAGAGGAAGCACAAGCTGGAATCAAGATTGCCAGGAGAACTATCAATAACCTTAGATATGTAGATGACAGCACCCTAATGGAAGAAAGCAAAAAAGAACTAAAGAGCCTCTTGATGAAAGAGCAGAGTGAAAAAGTTAGCTTAAAACTCAGCACTCAAAAAACTAAAATCATGGCATCTGGTTCCATCACTTCATGGAAAATAGATGGGGAAACAGTGGAAACAGTGGCTGACTTTATTTTCTGGGGCTCCAAAATCACTGCAGATGGTGATTGTAACCATGAAATTAAAAGACGCTTACTCCTTGGAAGGAAAGTTATGACCAACACAGACAGCTTATTAAAAAGCAGAGACATTACTTGGCCAGCAAAAGTTGTCTATTCAAGGCTATGGTTTTTCCAATAGTCATGTATGGATGTGAGAGTTGGACAATAAAGAAAGCTGAGCGCCAAAGAACTGATACTTTTGAACTATCGAGTTGTAGAAGACTCTTGAGAGTCCCTTGGACTGCAAGGAGATCAAGCCAGTCAATCCCAAAGGAAATCAGTCCTGAATATTCATTGAAAGGATTGATGAGGCAGCTGAAGCCCCAGTATTTGGCCACCTGATGTGAAGAACTGACTCCTTGGAAAGACCCTGATGCTGGGAAAGATTGAAGGCAGGAGGAGAAGGGGCAACAGAGGATGAGATGGTTGGGTGGTATCAGCAATTCGATGTACATGAGTTTGAGCAAATTCTGGAAGCTGGTGATGTACAAGGAAGCGTAGCATGCTGCAGGCCATGGGGTCACAAAGAGTCAGACTCCACTGAGCAACTGAACTGACTGACATGCAAAAGCAGGAAATTAGACCATATATACAAATAGACTCAAAATGCATTATAGACTTAATAAGATCTTAAACTGTAAAACTCCTAGAAGAAAACATAGGCAGTACACTCTTTGACACTGGTCTTAGCAATATTTTTTGGCTATGTTTCCTCAGGCAAGGAAAACAAATTTAAAAATTTTAAAAATGGAACTGCATGAAACCAAAGCAGGAGAAAAGGGAATCTATTTGTTGGTGGGAATGTAAATTAGTGCAGCCACTAAGAAAAACAGTATGGAGGAGTGTCTTCAAAAAATTAAAAATAAAACTACCATATAATCCAGCAATTTCACTTCTGGGTATTCACCCTAAGAAAATAGAACCACTAACTTAAAAAAAAAAAAAAAAAATGTATGAACCCTTGTGTTTATTGCAGCATTACTGACAATAGCCCAGACATGGGATCAACCTAAACGTCTGTCAATTGGGCTTCCCAGGTGGCACTTTTGGTAAAGAACCTGCCGGCCAATGCAGAAGACATAAGAGACACATATTCAGTCTCTGGGTTGGGAAGACCCTGGAGGAGGCCATGACAGCCTACTTCAGTATTCTTTCCTATAGAATCTGATGGACAGATGAGCCTGGCGAGCTATGGTTCATAGGGTTGCAAAGAATCAGACACGACTGAAGTGACTTCAAGCAGGCATGCACATCTATCAATAGATGAATGGATAAAGAAGATGTCATATACAATAGCCTATTACCCAGCCATAAGAAAAAAAGAAATCTTGCTGTTTGTGACAAGATGGTTGTACCTCAAATGTATTATGCTAAGTAAAATAAGTCGGACAGAGAAAGACAAATACTATATAGCCTCCCTTATGTGTGGAATCTAAAAATAAAACAAAGAAAAGAGTAACAGACTTATAGAGACTTATAGAGTGCAAACTGGTGGTTACCAGAAGGTAGACAAGTGGGTGTTTGAGCAAAATAGGTGAAGGGAATTAAGACATATAAACTTCCAGTTATAAATATGTCACTGGGATAAGAAATATAGGCAATAAAATTATAATAATTTTATATAGCAGCATATGGTTACTGGACTTGTGATCATTATTAATGCATTTGATTCTTGGATCACTGTGTTGTATATCTAAAACTAACATAATCTTATACACCAACTGCAATTTAAAAAAAAAAAAAAGTATCCTAGGCAATGTGGGTCTTTCCCCTGGCAGGCAAAATGTGATTTAATTTAAAAGAAACTCAAAAGAGGAAAGTATAGAGAATAACATAACAAAAGCCTGGATCACTTCTTCACTAACAAAGAGTTGGGGGTGGGGAATGGAATCTAACTAAATATGGCTGTTGTGAGAAATTATATAATAATTTATAAAAAGTGCTTATAACAATGGTTCTTACTCCAAATTGACCATTATAGTTATCTGTGGATCTTTTAAAATATAGTGATGCCTTGGCTGCAACCTAGAATGAATCAAATCAGAATCTCTTCATATGACTGACTTAGTGATTGTAATGTACGGCCAGAGCTGAGAACCTTAGAATATTACCAGGCATACAGTAAATGCTCCATTTATGTTATCTATCATCATCTTAATACCAATCCATATGCTAAACACATGAACATTCAGTAATATTTGCTTCAACTTATATTTTATAGAAATTTGAATATTAGCTTTCTTGCTATCTGTTCATGATTTCAGCATATATCTACCACAAGTTAAAATGCTGTCATGAATTTGGTAGGTATGTTTTCTTGCCAGTGTTTCCATGATATTAGGATTAATTTTGTATTCATAAGCAGTCTTCTTGAAAACTTACATGAAAAGAGTCATGTTACACATGTCATCACTATAATATTCTCATTAAAGCTTTATGTCTAAAAAAAAAAAAAAAAAAAGGAAAGAAAATAAAAATAAACTTAAACCCAAGATGAATATTTTCTATAAGAATTAAGTCAATACAGACCATGAATTTAAATGTAAAATTATAAACATTTAGAAAAAGGGCAGAAAATCCTCTAGATCTAGGGTTAGATCAGACACTGAAAGCATCACTCTTAAAAGAAAAACATTGATAAATTAGATTTCATCAGAGGGAGGGAACTAACATGGCAGAGGAATAGGATGGGGAGACCATTTTCTCCCCCACAAATTCATCAAAAGATCATTTGAACGCTGAGCAAACTCCACGAAACAACTTCTGATCACTAGCAGAGGACATCAGACACCCAGAAAAGCAGCCCTTTGTCTTCGAAAGGAGGTAGGACAAAATATAAAACATAAAAAGAGAGACAATAGAGTTAGGGACAGAGATCCGTCCCGGGAAGGAAGTCTTAATAGAGGAAGTTTCCAAACACCAGGAAACCCTCTCACTGGTGGGTCTGGGGGAAGTTTTCAAATCTCGCAGGGCAACCTAACTGGGAGGGAAAATAAATAAAACCCACAGATTACATGCCTAAAAACAACTCCCAGCAGAAAAGTACCCCAGACCCTCGCATCTGCCACCAGCAAGTGGGGGCAGAATGGAGAGAAGCCGGCACGTTGCCTAGGGTAAGGACCGGGCCTGAATGCCCTGAGGGCAATCGGAGGGAGCTAATGCAAGATAGCAACTTAAACTGTGGGATAGCAAGAGAGAGAGAATTAACCTGGGAAAAGCCCTAAATTTAGTCACTACACACCCATTCCCAGAACAAAGGACTGAGCAAATAGCAGAGAAGAGCTAGCCAGCTGCGGACTGGCCCATCCCCCGCCAGAGGCAGGAGGCAGGGCGGAGGGGAAAGGGGAAAACTCGGCCCCAGAGATGGCATCCCCTACCAAATGGCAAACAGGCTTCCAGCTTCTAACCAAAGACTTCCTGAGATTCTGGATGGTCAACATCTGCCAGGAGGGTCGCAGCCAGAAATCAGCTTCCCAGAACGGACACAAGGCACACCCAACCGGTGTGCACGGAAACTGAGGCTGAGACTGCGGAGGGGATAGGCGCACCGCACCCAGGGAGAATGCGCTTGTCAAGCTCCTGGCTGCCTGAGCTGCTCTGACCAGGGAAGGCACAAAACGCAGGCCCTACTGAGTCTGCATCTTTGTGGAGTACCCGAAAACCTGAATCTGAGAAGCTTAGGCCTGGGAAGTGCACGAAACTCAGGGCCCGCTCATTGTAGAGCGGCCTGGAGCCTGAGCAGTGTAGACAGGGATAACACACACGCCGCGAGCGGGGGCAAACCCAGTGTGGCCGGAACACTGTGAGTGCTCCCCACACCCACCAGTGATAATTGTCTGCAGCGCCCCTCCCTCCACACAGCACGACTAACAAGTGAACCTAAACAAGAGACCACCTCCACCTGCTTGTGTCAGGGCAGAAATTAGACACTGACGAGACCTGCAAACAGAAGCCAAATAAACAAACGGAACCACTTTAGAAATGACAAGTGCAACAGATTAAAATCCCTGTAGTTAACACCAACTACACTGGAAGGGGCCTGTAGATATCGAGAAGTATAAGCTGGAACAAGGAGCTATCTAAAACTGAACCAAACCTACGTTACCTACAACAGCTCCAGAGAAATTCATAGATATATTTTTACTGTTATTATTTTTTAATTATTTTTTTTCTATTTTTTTAAGTCCTCTATTACTCCTTAATTTTCATTTTTATAACCCACTATAATCTGGCCAAAAAAAAAAAAAAAAAAAAAAAAAGGCCCTATTTTTAAAGCAAACTTCATATATATTTCTTAAATTTCTTGTGTTTTTGTGGTTTTTTAATATTGTATTTTTAAGAGTCTAACTTCTACCCTAGATTTTTAATCTTTGTTTTTCAGTATTTGATATCAATTTCGGACATTTAAGAATCCAACCTTCAGTACCCATTTTTACTCAGGAGTGTGATGATTACTCTCTCCCCCTTTTGACTCTCCTTTTTCTCCCCCAGATCACCTCTATTTCCTCCCTCCCCCTTCTCTTCTCAGTCCAATTCTGTGAATCTCTGTGGGTGTTCTGGACTGCGGAGAACACTTAGGGAACAGAGTACAACCGAGATCTGTCTCTCCTCTCTTGAATCCCACTTTTTCTCCTCCTGCTCACCTCTATCTCCTTCTCCTCTTCTTCATGTAACTCTGTGAACCTCTCTGGGTGTCCCTCACTGTGGAGAATCCTCTCACCATTAACTTGGAAGTTTTATTATCAGTGCTGTATGGATGGAGAAGTCTTAAGGCTACTGGAAGAACAAGACTGAAATCCAGAGGCAGGAGGCTTAAGCCCAAAACCTGAGAACACCAGAGAACTCTGGACTACAGGGAACATTCATTAATAAGAGATCACTCAAAAGCCTCCATACCTACAGTGAAACCAACTACCACCCAAGAGCCAATAAGTTCCAGAGGAAGACATACGACACAAATTCTCCAGCAATGCAGGAACATAGCCCTGAGCGTCAATATACGGGCTGCCCAAAGTCACACCAAACACATAGACCCATCTCAAAACTCACTACTGGACATTCCATTGCACTCCAGAGAGAAGAAATCCAGTTCCACTCACCAGAACACCGACACAAACTTCCCTAACCAGCAAACCTCAATAAGCCAAACATCCAGCCCACCCACTGGGAGAAACCTCCACAATAAAAAGGAACCACAGACTACCAGAATACAGAAAGGCCACCCCAAACACAGCAATCTAAATAAGATGAAAAGACAGAGAAATACCCAACAGGTAAAGGAACATGAAAAATGCCCACCAAGCCACACAAAAGAGGAGGAGATAGGGGATCTACCTGAAAAAGAATTTAGAATAATGATAATAAAAATGATCCAAAATCTTGAAAACAAAATAGAGTTACAGATAAATAACCTGGAGACAATAATTGAGAAGAAATGTGTAACAAGGACCTAGAAGAAATAAAAAAGAGTCAATTAAAAATGAATAATGTAATAAATGAGATCAAAAACACTCTGGAGGGAACCAACAGTAGAATAATGGAGGCAGAAGATAGGAAACGTGAGGTAGAAGATAAAATGGTGGAAATAAATGAAGCAGAGAGGAAAAAAGGAAAAAGAATTAAAAGAAATGAGGACAACCTCAGGGACCTCTGGGACAATGTGAAATGCCCCAACATTCGAATCATAGGAGTCCCAGAAGAAGAAGACAAAAAGAGAGGCCATGAGAAGATACTCGAGGAGATAGTAGCTGAAAACTTCCCCAAAATGGGGAAAGAAATAGTGACACAAGTCCAAGAAACGCAGAGAGTCCCAAATAGGATAAACCCAAGGCAAAACACCCTAAGACACATATTAGTCAAATTAACAAAGATCAAACACAAAGAACAAATATTAAAAGCAGCCAGGGAGAAACAACTAATAACACACAAGGAGATTCCCACAAGGATAACAGCTGATTTTTCAGTAGAAACTTCAGGCCAGAAGGGAATGGCAGGACATACTTAAAGTAATGAAAGAGAATAACCTACAACTGAGATTACTGTACCCAGCAAGGGTCTCATTCAGATATGAAAGAGAATTCAAAAGCTTTACAGACAAGCAAAAGTTGATAGAATTCAGCATCACCAAACCAGCTCTTCCACAAATGCTAAAGGATCTTCTCTAGACAGGAAATATAGAAAGGTTCTATGAACATGAACCCAAAACAACAAAGCAAATGGCAACGGGACCATTCTTATCAATAATTACCTTAAATGTAAATGGGTTGAATGCCCCAACCAAAAGACAAAGACTGGTTGATTGGATACAAAAACAAGACCCCTATATATGCTGTCTACAAGAGACCCACCTCAAAGCAAGGGACACATACAGACTGAAAGTGAAGGGCTGGAAAAAAATGTTTCACGCAAACGAAGACCAAAAGAAAGCAGGAGTCACAATACTTAAAGATAAAATAGCCTTCAAAATAAAGGCGGTGAAAAGAGACAAAGAAGGGCACTATATAATGATCAAAGGATCAATACAAGAAGATATAACAATTATAAATATATATGCACCCAACATAGGAGCACCATAATATGTAAGGCAAATGCTAACAAGAATGAAGGGGGAAATTAACAATAACACAATAATAGTGGGAGACTTTAATACCCCACTCACACCTATGGACAGATCAACTAAGCGGAAAATTAACAAGGAAACACAAACTTTAAATGACACAATGGTACACCTAGACCTAATTGATATCTATAGGACGTTTCACCCCAAAACAATCAATTTCACCTTTTTCTCAAGTGCACACGGAACCTTCTCCAGAATAGATCACATCCTAGGCCATAAATCTAGCCTTGGTAAATTCAAAAAAAAAATTGAAATCATTCCAGTCATCTTTTCTGACCACAATGCAGGGGGAAAAAAAGAACTATTCAAAATTCCAACATATGGAGGCTAAATAACACGCTTCTGCAAAGCCAACAAATAATAGAAGAAATCAAAAAAGAAATCAAAATATGCATGGAAACGAATGAAAATGAAAACACAACAACCCCAAACCTATGTGACACTGTAAAAAGCAGTGCTAAAGGGAAGGATCATAGCAATACAGGCTTACCTCAAGAAACAAGAAAAAAATCAAATAAATAAAGTAACTCTACACCTAAAGCAACTAGAGAAGGAAGAAATGAAGAACCCCAGGGTTAATAGAAGGAAAGAAATCTTAAAAAATTAGGGCAGAAATGAATGCAAAATAAACCAAAGAGACCACAGCAAAAATTAACAAAGGTAAAACCTGTTTTTTTTGAAAAGGTAAATAAAACTGACAAACTGTTAGCCAGACTCATCAAGAAACAAAGGGAGAAGAAACAAATCAACAAAATTAGAAATGAGAACAGAGAGATCACAACAGACAACTCTGAAATTCAAAGGACCATAAGAGACTACTACCAACAGCTCTATGCCAATAAAATGGATAACTTGGAAGAAATGGACACATTCTTAGAAAAGTATAACTTTCCAAAACTGAACCAGGAAGAAATAGAATATCTTAGACCCATTACAAGCACAGAAATCGAAACTGTAATCAGAAATCTTCCAGCAAACAAAAGCCCAGGTTCAGATGGCTTCACATCACAGCTGAATTCTACCAAAACTTTAGAGAAGAGCTAACACCTATCTTACTCAAACTCTTCTGGAAAATTACAGGAGAAGGTAAACTTCCAAACTCATTCTATGAGGCCACCATAACCCTAATACAAAAACCAGACAAAGATGCCGCAAAAAAAAAAAAAAAAAAAGAAAAGAAAACTACAGGCCAATATCACTGATGAACATAGATGCAAAAATCCTTAACAAAATTCTAGCAAACAGAATCCACCAACATATTAAAAAGATCATACATCATGACCAAGTGGGCTTTATCCCAGGAATGCAAGGATTCTTTAATATCCACAAATCAATCAGTGTAATACACCACATTAACAAATTGAAAGATAAAAACCATATGATTATCTCAATAGATGCAGAGAAAGCCTTTGACAAAATTCAACATACATTTATGATAAAAACTCTCCAGAAAGCAGGAATAGAAGGAACATACCTCAACATAATAAAAGCTGTATATGACAAACCCACAGCAAACATTATCCTCAATGGTGAAAAATTGAAAGCGTTTCCCCTAAAGTCAGGAACAAGACAAGGGTGCCAGTCTTGTCACTACTATTCAACATAGTTTTGGAAGTTTTGGCCACAGCAATCAGAGCAGAAAAAGAAATAAAAGAATCCAGGTAGGAAAAGAAGAAGTACAACTCTCACTTTTTGCAGATGACATGATCCTCTACATAGAAAACCCTAAAGACTCTACCAGCAAATTACTAGAGCTAATCCATGAATACAGTAATGTTTCAGGATATAAAATTAACACACAGAAATCCTTGCATTCCTATACACTAACAATGAGAAAACAGAAAGAGAAATTAAGGAAACAATACCATTCACCATTGCAACAAAAAGAATAAAGTAGTTAGGAGTATATCTACCTAAAGAAACAAAAGAACTATACATAGAAAACTATAAAACACTGATGAAAGAAATCAAAGAAGACACAAATAGATGGAGAAATATACCATGTTCATGGATTGGAAGTATCAATATTGTGAAAATGACTATACTACCCAAAGCAATCTATGGATTCAATGCAATCCCTATCAAGCTACCAACGGTATTTTTCACAGAACTAGAGCAAATAATTTCACAATTTGTATGTAAATACAAAAAAACCTTGAATAGCCAAAGCAATCTTGAGAAAGAAGAATGGAACTGGAGGAATCAACCTGCCTGACTTCAGGCTCTACTACAAAGCCACAGTCATCAAGACAGTATAGTACTGGCACAAAGACAGAAATATAGATCAATGGAACAGAATTGAAAGCCCAGAGATAAATCCACATACCTATGGATACCTTATCTTCGACAAAGTAGGCAAGGATATACAATGGAAAAAAGACAACCTCTTTAACAAGTGGTGCTGGGAAAACTGGTCAACCACTTGTAAAAGAATGAAACTAGAGTACTTTCTAACACCATACACAAAAATAAACTCAAAATGGATTAAAGATCTAAATGTAAGACCAGAAACTATGAAACTTCTGGAGGGGAATATAGGCAAAACACTCTCCGATATAAATCACAGCAGGGTCCTCTATGACCCTCCCAGAATATTGAAAATAAAAGCAAAAATAAACAAATGGGACCTAACAAAACCTAAAAGTTTTTACACAATATAGGAAACTATAAGCAAGGCGAAAAGACAGCCCACAGAATGGGAGAATATAATAGCAAACGAAGCAACAGACAAAGGATTAATCTCAATAATATGCAAGCAACTCCTGCAGCTCAATTCCAGAGAAATAAACAACCCAATCAAAAAATGGGCCAAAGATCTAAACAGACATTTCTCCAAAGAAGACATACAGATGGCTAACAAACACATGAAAAGATGCTCAACATCACTCATTATCAGAGAAATGCAAATCAAAACCACAACGAGGTACCATTACACGCCAGTCAGAATGGCTGCTATCCAAAAGACTACAAGCAATAAATGCTGGAGAGGGTGTGGAGAAAAGGGAACCCTCTTACACTGTTGGTGGGAATGCAAACTAGTACAACCACTATGGAGAACAGTGTGGAGATTCCTTAAAAAACTGGAAATAGAACTGCCATATGACCCAGCAATCCCACTTCTGGGCATACACACTGAGGAAATGAGACCTGAAAGAGACATGTGCACCCCAATGTTCAATGCAGCACTGTTTATAATAGCCAGGACATGGAAGCAACCTAGATGCCCATCAGGAGACGAATGGATAAGGAAGCCATGGTACACATACTCTATGGAATATTACTAAGCCATTAAAAAGAATTCATTTGAATCAGTTCTAATGAGATGGATGAAACTGAAGCCAATTATACAGAGTGAAGTAAGCCAGAAAGATAAAGACCAATACAGTATACTAACGCATATATATGGAATTTAAAAATATGGTAATGATAATTCTATATGCAAAACAGAAAAAGAGACACAGATGTATGGAACAGACTTTTAGACTTTGTGGGAGAAGGCGAGGGTGGGGTGTTCTGAGAGAATAGCATTGAAACAAGTATACTATCAAGGATGAAATAGATCACCAGCCCAGGCTGGATGCATGAGACAAGTGCTCAGGGCTGGTGCACTGGGAAGACCCAGAGGGATGGGATGGAGAGGGAAGTGGGAAGTGGGAAGGGAAACACATGTAACTCCATGGCTGATTCATGTAAATGTATGGCAAAAACCACTACAATATTGTAAAGTAATTAGCCTCCAACTAATAAAAATAAATGGGAAAAAAAAAAAGAAAAAGCAAGATAATTTGGGGAAAACATCTTTTTCTGCTTTATTGACTATGCCAAAGCCTTTGACTGTGTGGATCACAATAAACTGTGGAAAATTCTGAAAGAGATGGAAATACCAGACCACCTGACCTGCCTCTTGAGAAAAAAAAAAAAAATTAGATTTCATCAAAATAGTAAAATTTTCTCTGTCAGAGGCCCTGTTAAGAGTCTGTTCAGTTCAGTTCAGTTGCTCAGTCGTGTCCGACTCTTTGTGACCCCATGTACCAAAGCACGCCAGGCCTTCCTGTCCATCACCAACTCCTGGAGTCCACCCAAACCCATATCCATTGAGTCAGTGATGACATCCAGCCATCTCATCCTCTGTCGTCGCCTTCTCCTCCTGCCTCAATCTTTCCCAGCATCAAGGCCTTTTCAAATGAGCAAGCTCTTCACATCAGGTGGCCAAAGTATTGGTTTCAACTTTAACATCAGTCCTACCAATGAACACACAGAACTGATCTCCTTTTGGATGGACTGGTTGGATCTCCTTGCAGTCCAAGAGACTCTCAAGAGTCTTCTCCAACGCCAGAGTTCAAGAGCATCAATTCTTTTGTGCTCAGCTTTCTTTATAGTCCAACTCTCACATCCATACATGACCACTGAAAAAACCATAGCCTTGACTACACGGACCTTTTTTTGACAAAGTAATGTGTCTGCTTTTTAATATGATGTCTAGGTTGGTCATAACTTTCCTTCCAAGGAGTAAGCATCTTTTAATTTCCTGGCTATCTTCAGGAAATTAATCACCATCTGCAGTGTTTTTGAGCCCAGAAAAATCAAGTCAACCACTGTTTCCCCATCCATTTGCCATGAAGTGATGGGACCAGATGCCACGATCTTAGTTTTCTGAATGTTGAGATTTAAGCCAACATTTTCACTCTCCTCTTTCAGTTTCATCAAGAGACTCTTGAGTTCTTCATCACTTTCTACCATAAAGGTGGTGTCGTCTACCTAGCTGACGTTATTGATATTTCTCTGGGCAATCTTGATTCCATCTTGTGCTTTCGCCAGCCCAGCGTTTCTCATGATGTACTCTGCATAGAAGTTAAATAAGCAGGGTCACAATATACAGTCTTGACATAAATCTTCTCCTATTTTGAACCAGTCAGTTTTCCATGTCCAGTTCTAAGTGTTGTTTCCTGACCTGTATGCAGGTTTCTCAGGAGGTAGGTCAGGTGGTCTGGTATTCCCATATCTTTCAGAATTTTCCACAATTCATTGTGATCCACCCAAAGGTTTTGACATAAATAAATAAAGCCAAAATAGATGTTTTTCTGGAACTCTCTTGCTTTTTTGATGATCCAGTGGATATTGGCAATTTGATCTCTGGTTCCTCTGCCTTTTCTAAAACCAGCTTGAACATCTGGAAGTTCACGGTTCATGTATTGCTGAAGTCTTCCTTGGAAAATTATGAGCACTACTTTACTAGCGTGTGAGATGAGTGCAATTGTGCAGTAGTTTGAACGTTCTTTGGCGTTGCCTTTCTTTGGGATTGGAATGAAAACTGAAATTTTCCAGTCTTGTGGACACTGCTGAGCTTTCCCAATTTGCTGGCATATTAAGTGCAATGCTTTCATAGCATCATCTTTTAGGATTTGAAATAGCTCAGCTGGAATTCCATCACCTCCACTAGCTTTGTTCATAGTGATGTTTCCTAAGGCCCACTTAACTTCACATGCCAGGATGTCTGGCTCTAGGTGAGTGATCACACCATTGTGATTGTCTGAGTCGTGAAGATCTTTTTTGTACAATTTTTCTGTGTATTCTTGCCACCTCTTCTTAATATCTTCTGTTTCTGTTATGTCCCTGCCATTTCTGTCCTTTATTGAGCCCATCTTTGCATGAAATGTTCCCTTGGTATCTCTAATTTTCTTGAAGAGATCTCTAGTCTTTCCCATTCTGTTGTTTTCCTCTATTTCCTTGCATTGATCACTGAGGAATGCTTTCTTATCTCTCCTTGCTATTCTTTGGAACTCTGCATTCAAATGGGTATATCTTTCCTTTTCTCCTTCACTTTTCACTTTACTTCTTTTCACAGCTATTCATAAGGCGTCCTCAGAGAGCCATTTTGCTTTTTTGCATTTCTTTTTCTTGGGGATGGTCTTGATTCCTGTCTCCTGTACAATGTTATGAACCTCTGTCCTTAGTTCATCAGGCACTTTGTCTGTCAGATCTAGTCCCTTCAATCTATTTCTCACTTCCACTGTATAGTTATAAGGGATTTGATTTAGGTCATACCTGAATGTTTAGTGGTTTTCTCCACTTTCTTCAATTTCAGTCTGAATTTGGCAATAAGGATTCATGATCTGAGCCACAGTCAGCTCTTGGTCTTATTTTTGCTGACTATATAGAGCTTCTCCATCTTTGGTTTCAAAGTATACAATCAATCTGATTTCGGTGTTGATCACCTGGTGATGTCCATGTGTAGAGTCTTCTCTTGTATTATTGGAAGAGGGTGTTGGCTATGACGAGTGCAGTTTCTTGGCAGAACTCTATTAGCCTTTACCCTGCTTCTTTCTGTACTCCAAGGCCAAATTTGCCTGTTACTCCAGGTGTTTCTTGACTTCCTACTTTTGCATTCCAGTCCCTTATAATGAAAAGGACATCTTTTTGGGGTGTTAGTTCTAGAAGGTCTTGTAGGTCTTCATAGAACTATTCAACTTCAGGTTCTTCAGCATTTCTGGTCAGGGCAGAGACTTGGATTACCATGTTATTGAATGGCTTGCTTTGGAAACAAACAGATTATTCCATCATTTTTGAGATTGCATCCAAGTACTGCATTTTGGGCTCTTTTTTTCACTACAATGGCTACTACATTTCTTCTAAGAGATTCCTGCCCACAGTAGTAGATATAATGGTCATCTGATTTAAATTCACCCATTCCAGTCCATCTTAGTTCACTGATTCCTAGAATGTTGATGTTCACTCTTTCCATCTCCTGTTTGACCACTTCCAATTTGCCTTGATTCATGGACCTAACACTCCAGGTTCCTATGCAATTTGCTCTTTACAGCATTGAACCTTGCTTCTATCACCAGTCACATCCACAACTGTGTGTCATTTTTGCTTCGGCTGCATCCGTTCATTATTTCTGGAGTTACTTCTCCACTGATCTCCAGTAGCATATTGGGCACCCACCAACCTGGGGAGTTCATCTTTCAGTGTCCTGTCTTTTTGCCTTTTCATGCTGTTCATGGGGTTCTCAAGGAAAGAATACTGAAATGTTTTGCCATCCCCTTCTCCAGTGGACCACATACTCTCAGACCTCTCCACCATGACCCAAACATCTTGGATGGGCCCACACAGCATGGCTTAGTCTCATTAAGTTAGACAAGGCTGTGGCCCGTGTGATCAGATTGGCTAGTTGTCTGTGATTGTGGTTTCTGACTGGCTGTCCTCTGATGCCCTCTCTCAGCGCCTACCATCTTGCTTGGGTTTCTCTTACCTTGGACATGGGGTAACTCCTCTCGGCTGCGCTTCTGTGCTGTCCATTGTAGCTGCCACACTCTGTTAAGAGTATTGATAGACAAATTACAGAATGAGAAAAAAATTCAAATTTACAACAAAGGATTATTATTTATTTTAAGAACTCTTGCAAATTAGCGGTAATGAAACACAAATCAAGAGGAAAATGGACAAAAGACGTGAAGGGGCATTTTATTGATGATGTCATGGAGACACATACATGGGAAAATAGCATGTGAAAGATGTTCAACACCATTAAGGAAATGTAAATTAAAACTACCATGAAATATCCTACATACTTCTCAGATGCTTAAAATAAAGAAAATACTACCACCACCATATGATGGCAGAGAATATGGGGAAACTGGATCTTTAATATACTGCTGGTGGGATGAAAAATGGTATAGACACTCTTGAAAACAATTTAACGGTTTCTTTATGCAACTTCCCTGGTGGCTGAGATGGTAGAGCATCTGCCTACAATGCTGGAGACTCGGGTTCAATCCCTGGGTCAGGAAGATCTCCTGGGGAAGGAAATGGCAACCCACTCCATTATTCTTGTCTGGAAAATCCCATGGATGGAGGAGCCTGGTAGGCTACAGTCCATTGGGTTGCGAAGAGTCGGACACGACTGAGCGACTTCACTCACTTCTATGCAATAATTACACAGCACCATAATGTACTCTTGGGCATCCTAGAGAAATAAAGCCCCATGTTCACCAAAAAGCTTGCATATAAACATTTATAGCAGCTTTATTCATATAGTCAAAAATGTAACAACCCAAGTGTCCTTCCATTAAATAAATGTTGAAATAAACTGAGGTGCACTCTTACCATGGGCTATGATTCAGCAATGGAATTGAATGAACTACTGGTACATGTGACAATCTAGATGAAGATTCTGAAAATTATGTTCAGTGAAAAAAGTCAGTCCAAAAATGTTATGTACTATATGATTTTATTTATATAACATACTCAAATGTTCCAAGTATTACAGATGTGAAACAAATTGTTTCCAGGGGTTAAAACATCTGGGCAGAATGTCTCAGTGATCCTGTTTGTGATGCCAATTATATTTCTGTTCACACTGTCGTCACTGTATACTGAACTCAGAGTAGGCAAGGTATAAGCTCAGAGGCTGGAAGAAGATGCGAGGGGCTGTAGGAACTGCAGATGCATCTATTCCCTCCTGGCTGGCACGGCAGCCATAACACAGCCTCTCTCCTGGCTGACATAGAAGCCGTAGCATAACCATAACACGGCCCAGACATTGCCATAACCTAACCTCACATGTCATGACCGTGATGTTGCTCCAGTGTTGCCCCAGTGCAGAAGCAGCCGAGGTTTTCATGGTGATGCTCATTCAGGTGTCCCACAAAAAGTAGGCTGCGACCCAACAAATACCTCCTTATGCGCCTGAGCAGTGTTACAGTGGTCTCCTCTGTTGCACAACCATGCAAAGTCATTGTTTACAGTACATGGGGTGAGGCGGGGTGAGGGGGTGGGGCAAGAGAGCCTGACTGGTGCCGTCTTGTTCATGTCCCCACACAGAGGAAAGTAGGTGTGGCTCAGAAAGATTGGCATGAGGTGTTACTGTGGTGACCAGTTCAGTGTCTTGGCTGTGGAGTGTGCTACACTTTTGTAAGTTACTTTTGGAGGTAAATGGGATCTCTATCTATTATTTCTTACAAATGCATTTGATATATATTATCTCACATTTGCAAAAAAAATAAAGCTTAAAATTCAGTTTATGATTACTGAATGATAGCCTCCAAATTGAAAGATTTTGAAACTAACAAAAATTGACAAGGAATTAGAATATTGAATATATACAGTCTACCTTTTACAAAGTAATAACTCGTCAGGAGAAAACTTGGCAAAGTCCTAACAAGCATTTTTTAAAAGTTCATCACATAAATGGCTGATAAGCATATGAAAGTTAATCAAACTCATTAGTAATTGAGAAAATATAAATGTTGATCATATTTTCCATATCCCTCTTTACTCTTAACTCCAGGCAACCATTAATTTAGTTTCTCTCTATATAGATTTGCCTTCATTTGACATTTTTTTCTTTCAGTATTTTCAATATATCATCCCATTGCCTTTTTTCTTTCTGTTCTTCATTGAATAGTCTCTACTGATTTATCTTTAAATTCTGATTTTTTTTCTGCTACCTCAAATCTGTCACTGAATCCCACTAGTGAATTTTTCACTTTAGTTATTTAATTTTATAAAATAAAATAATTATTTTTATAAAATAAAAGTTATTTTATTACTTTTCTACTCCAGAATTTCCATTTGTTTCTTTTCTAAAAGTACGTGTAAGTTCTATATTTTGACTGAACTTCTACTTTCATTTATTTGCTGTCATCATACATAGTTTTACTTTTGTAACAAGGTTTCCATTCATTCTTTACACGTTTATAGTTGCTTCTTTGAAAATTTTGCTAAATAGGTAGCTGATGTTGCTTCAAAACACTTGCTATTGACACTTTCCTCCTGATTATTTGGCACACTTTAGTTTCTGTTCATGTCATAAATTTTGGTTGAATAGTGATTGTGTAAGAATGCACTGCCGCAACCTGTATTTTGTTGTTGTTCAGTCACTCATTCATTCCTGATTCTTTGTGACCTCAGGGACTGCAGCACACCAGGCTTCCCTATCCTTCACCATCTCCCAGAGCTTGTTAAAACTCATGTCCATTGAGTTGGTGATGCCATCCAACTATTTCATTCTCTGTCATCCCCTTCTCCTCCTGCCTTCAATCTTTCCCAGCCTCAGGGTCTTTTCTAATGAGTCAGCTCTTTGCTCCAATATTTTGGTATACCTGACATGAAGTATTGCATCCCAATCTATATATACATACATTTTCCTCTCTGGTGATTATTGTTTTTTGGTTTGTTTGATAACTGGCCTGAACTGAAATATAAAGACTATGTTTCTGCCAATGTGCATCCTCATATCTCTGCTTACTTTATTTTTCTTGATTTTATTTTTATGATTGGATTTCCAGGGTGTTCCCCTGTGTTTACAGAACTTAATTTGTTAAAAGTGGAGCTAAGACACCTCAAAAGGCTTCTACTCCAAGCTCACTTGTGTATAAATACAGCTATTTTCGAACCACTCCCAGCTCTTATTTTCCACTAGGCTCTGCTTCTTGTATGTAAACATCAACATCCAGACTTTGCTGGCCAAAGAGTGATTGAATGGCTTAGGTTCTCTGTGCTCTCTACTGTGCTTATGTGAGCCTCTGGTCTACTGGGATGTATGCACAGTTTATCAGGCCCTCAGTGACTGTCTCACCTTCTAAGACTTCCTGGTGAATTCCCTGGTGACTCAGTAGTTAAGACTTTCTGCTTTCACTACTGCCACCCAGGTTCAATCCCTGGTTAGGGAACTAAGATCCTACATAATGTTGGGGGAGGCAATACATACATACATACATAAAACTTCCCATTAAATTCCCAGCTAATGTTCTGGCTTAAAACTCAACATTCAAAAAACTAAGATCATGGCATACAGTCCCATCACTTCACAACAAATAGTTGGGGAAACAATGGAAACAGTAACAGACTTTATTTTCTTGGGCTCCAAAATCACTGCAGATGGTGGCTGCAGCCATGAAATTTAAAGGTGCTTGCTCCTTGGAAAAAAGGCTATGACAAACTTAGACAGCATATTAAAAGCAAAGGCATTACTTTGTTGAAAAAGGTCCATCTAGTCAATGCTATGATTTTTCTAGTAGTCATGTGTGGATGTGAGAGTTGGATCATAAAGAAAGCTGAGCACCCAAAAACTGATACTTTTGAACTGTGGTGTTGTAGAAGACTCTTGAGAGTCTCTTGGACTTCAAGGAGATCAAACAAATCAATCATAAGGGATATCTGTCCAGAATATTCATTGGAAGGACTGATGTTGAAGCTGAAGCTCCAATACTTTGGCCACCTGATGTGAAGAGCTGACTCATTTGAAAAGACCCTGATGCTGGGAAAGATTGAAGGTGGAAGAAGAAGGTGATGACAGAGGGTGAGATGGTTGCAGATGGCATCATTGACTTGATGGACATGAGTTAGAGCAAGCTCTGGGTGTTGGTGATGGACAGGGAAGTGCGGTGTGCTGCAGTCCATGGGGTCGCAAAGTCAGACACAACTTAGCAACTGAATTGACTGCTCTGGGTCACTGCTTGCCTGAAACAGAACCTCTCCCTCAGGCAAGCTGTTGGCTTGCAGAAGAGACCCTGCTTGCTTGCCATGGAGATGCCAGCTGTAATTGGCAGTGCTCCAAGTCAAGTGAGTTTCCCATAGTAGTGGCATCAAAAGGCTGGTTTCAGTCTGCCATGTCCTGGTCGAAAACTACAGACAGGCTTGCTAGGAAACAGATGGGATCAACTCTACGTAAGGATGCAGGGACTCACACTTTTAAAATCTGAGTTTCAGTAGTTTTCATGAATAGATTCTGCTTAGTTGGGCGTATGCCTTTGGTCAGTTTACAGTGTTGAAAGTGATGTTTCTGACAGTTTCATCCTACTTTAAGAGTAACATTTTGGTGAGGGGATTTGCTGAGTTCCATATTCCATCATGCTGGAAATAAGAACAGTGAAACAAGAATTTATAACGAGCTAAAATTTCAAAGACATTTGAAGACGAACAGGAAGCCATACCTGACAAAAGAGTTGGAAAATAAACAGCCTATGCATAATTGTTTAACATATATTTTTAATATACAACCTGTTACAGCCAAAAAGCATATGTTAAAATTTAGAACTCAGAACAGAAAAGTCGTGAAACAAATAGACTTGCAGATCTCTCTTATCTTAGTTTAAAAATCAGATTCAGACATTTAATTGTCAGTTTGGTCTGTCTCCTGGGTTACTTTTCTGGGGGCATTTTAGCTCTTGTTATAATTGATGCACAAATATGTCTTTCTAAGTGCTTCTTTCATATAGTATTTTTTCCTCTGTTGAGTTTGTTCTTTTCCTGGAACATTGGAATCTATTTTTCCAGCCATGACCATCACTTGTCAATCCTGAAGTCATCTCTTGTCCACTGAATACAACAAATGGTGTTCTTTTTCTGCACATTCTAAAAATGACAAAATTATTTGCATAGTTGGCAGCTTGTACCAAAAGACTTAATTTTATAAAGATATTTAACTTTACTCTGCAGATGCAGAATTACATAAAACAATATAAAAGCCATTTTTACCTCTAATTAACTTGAATAAATTTTACTGCCTTTATGAGTTATATTATATGCTGTACCTGTGAGTCACTTTTTTAAAAGAAGGTGACATTATCTTCCCAAAGCCCTTCTCTATATCTTTTTTCCTCTAAGGTATATGAGCAGACCTGTATTAACAGAGTTACAATATGGAACTTATATTCTCTGCTAAAGATTTCTGTTAAAGATTTTGCATGGAAAAAATAACTGCTGAGAAATACATTAAAATATTTTCGTGTGTAAAATCCATGTCTGGCTTGTAGCCCATGCTTTATTTTTTTCCACCCCTCATTTAAAAAGCTTATAAAAACTAGGAAAGATGAAAAATAATAACATTGTAAAAGTAAAAGTAATAATATATTTCAAGGAGCTAGGAGAAATTTACATAATATAAAAGGTACATGGGCTGAAGTTAGAACTCACAGTCAGTGTCTGATCTTGATAAATACTTCATGCCAGAGTGACTTTAAGAATTTGCTTTCTTTATGGGTTCAGAGACCAAAAAATAAATAATGCTTAGAAACTTATGTAATAGAACAGAAACTATTTAACAAAGCATCCTTATTAATAATTTTCTTTCAGCCTAACATTGAAATTTTGCCAGGTTTATCACATAAGCAGAGAAGAATGAAATCATGATGCATATGAAGCCAGGAGTAAGAACTTCAGCAGGAAGTGTTTGGGGGAGGATGAATCTGGGGACTAAATTTTTATTTGCGCACACCCAACCTCCTTCAAATCAAAACATTTTATAAAGAATACAAAAAGGTGAAAGCAAAGCTTCAAAATAATATGTACGTTAATTCTAAAGATTAGCACGTGTTGGGGTCCCCTGGTCTTCCCTAGGCTAGGTGATTCTCTGGGATGACTCACAGGACTCAGCATACAGTCACACTTACGGCTCAGATGATTACCAAGAAACAACAGGACTCAGGGGGTAAAGGGAAGGTGCAGGAGTGAGAGCCAGAGGAAGCCAGTGCAAGCTTTCAATACCCATCTTCCAGTGATGTCACAGAATCAAACAGAGTCAAATTGTAACAACATGTGTGAAATATTGTCTGTCTTGGAAGCTTATTGGAGACCCAGTGCCCAAGGATTTTATTGATACTGATCCTGGAGACAACCTTTATTTAGTATGTATCCAAATTCCAACTCCAAGGAAAGAGGATGCCTAGCATAAATCGTATTGCTTGTTCAAATACTTAAAGTTCAGGGAGACATTCTCATTAATTAGAGAATGGTGAGAACACCCAATATAGAAGTTTTCAGATGCCAGCCAAACCTACCATGTGAGAAGATCTTTCCAAGAATAGCAGTCTCAAGCTGCTGTCTTAAATCTTTTCTGCACAATACACAATGTATATTTTAAAATAATTTTGCAAATCAGTTTCTAAAAGACCAGATCTTTAATAGGAGAATGGATAAGGCACAGAGAGAGGCAGTTAAAATTTTTCAGTACTAGTGTCTAGAAAGATATGAAAATATTTTCAGTTTTTCAGAAATAAGAGGCATATAGGCCTTTCTTAGTTTTGTTAATAATGTTGGGATATTTTTACTTCCATGAACTGCTTCTAGTTGTATAAGTTAGCCAACTTTTCTGTAGCTCTCTCTTTTTCTTTTATTATAGATGATAGTTAGATATAGATGTAATTTTCAACTCTAAAGGTTGAAATTTATTTAAAATTATACCAGGAAAATAATTGTATGCATGGTCCATTGCTCAGTTGTGCCCAACTCTTTGCTACCCTATGCTATCCTATTGACTATAGCCCTCCAATTTCCTCTGGCCATGGGATTTTTCAGGCAAGAATATTAGAGTGGGTTGTCATTTCCCCCTCCATGATATCTTCTGGGACCAGGGATCAAACCCATATCTCCTGTGTCTGATATGCTGTGTCTCCAGATATGCTGGGAAAACCCTGGACTAAGAATATTCACTGCAACATTAAGTATAATATTAATAATTATGAATAACCTAAATGACCTCCATTGAAGAAAGAAGTATATTATGCTATGTCTATATAACTGAAGACTATGTGGCCATTAAAATCATGTTGAAGAATAATTATTTCCATGAGGAAAAAAAAGCTATCAAAAAGATAAAAGATTGTAGTACTGATGCTACAAGGAACAATCAGAATCAGAGTTCAAAAGAGCTTAACACTGGAAGATAATCAATACAAAAATAATACATAACAAAGGATAATAGCAAAGTAGTTTGGATAAGATTAATCAAATCACTACTTGACTGAAAAAATATTTGATTCGTTTTTATTGTAGTAAATCTGTATTACATAAAATTTACCATTTTAGCGTTTTCTAGGTGTGCATTAAGTGGCATGAACTACATTCACAAAGTTGTGTAACCATCATGATTATCCATTTCTAGAAATTCCTCATCATATCAAACAGAAAGTTTCTTTCAATTAAAGAAAAGCGCCTCATTACTCTGCTGACCCCCACCTCTATTCTGCTTTCTGTTTCTATAAATTTTCTTTTTCTAGGAACCTTATTGTCATGCCTGGTTCTAAGCTTTTGATTGCCTAGGTATCCACTTCAAAGACATCCATCACGAATAAACATACTGCCAGCCGTATGACAAAGCTGCTAGGAAAACAACTAGGTAAGAAGCCACATCACTCCCCAGTCATGAAGATCCCCTTTTAGAAAGGGGCCCTGTTTTTCCCTTCCCATGCCCTAAAGTCTTGCCTTTAGGTTTGAAGCTCATCAAACTCATCAGGCAAAGCGTGAACGCATGAAATCTTAAGCACCCCACATTCAGGCCCCAATAAAGAGCCCCTTATGCATACTCCCTCCTTCTCTACTCTCAACCTTGCTGTGTGACTCTTGGGTGTGCTGTATATCCTGCAGGATTTCTGAGTAATAAATCTTATTTTTCAAATCTCCTTGATGATTGTGTTCTGCAATCATAATAAAACCACAGGGGTCAGTCCAGCTAGTCTTTTAATCAGAGAAACATCTATGGGGGCTCATTAAAAGAAGCATGCTCCCTGGCAAGTACCTCGAGCATTTTCACCCAATAACATTATTGTCAAGAGCCTGAGACTGACCCAAAACCTATATAAGTGGAATCATACAATATTTGTCCTTTTGTGTCTAGTTTATTTCACTGAGCTTAAAGCTTCCAGGTTCACACATATTTTAGCATGTATCAGAATTTCAATAAATAATATTCCATTGTAAGTATATATCATATTTTGTGTATATATTCATCTGTTGATGGATATTTTTGTTGCTTCCACTTTGGGGCTCAGTTCAGTCAGCTCAGTAACTCAGTTGTGTCCGACTCTTTGCGACCCCATGGACTGCAGTACTCCAGGCTTCCCTGTCCATCACCAACTCCTGGAGCTTACTTAAACTCATGTCCACTGAGTTGGTGATGCCATCCAACCATCTCATCTTCTGTCATCCCCTTCTTCTCCTGCCTTCAATCTTTCCCAGCATCAGGGTCTTTACAAATGAGTCAGCTCTTTGCATTAGGTGGCCAAAATATTGGAGTTTCAGTTTCAACATCAGTCCTTTGAATGAATATTCAGGACTGATTTCTTTTAGCATGGACTGGTTGGATCTCCTTGCAGTTCAACAGACTCTCAAGAGTCTTCTTAACAGCAGAGTTCAAAAGCATCAATTCTTGAGGGCTCAGCTTTCTTTATAGTCCAACATCTCACATCCAAACATGACTACTGGAAAAATTAGAGCCTTGACTAGACAGACCTTTGTTTTCAAAGTAATGTCTCTGCTTTTTAACATGCTGTCTAGGTTCGTCATAACTTTGCTTCCAGGGACTAAAAGTCTTTTAATTTCATGGCTGCAATCACCAGCTGCAGTGATTTTGAAGTCCCCCAAAATATCCAGCTACTGTTTCCACATCTATTTGCCATGAAGTGATGGGACGGATGCCATGATCTTAGTTTTCTGAATGTTGAGCTTTAAGCCAACTTTTTCACTTTCATCAAGAAGCTCTTTAGTTCTACACTTTCTGCCACTAAGCAAAAGCGAAAGTGAAGTTGCTCAGTTGTGTCTGACTCTTTGCAACCCCATGGACTGTAGCCTGCCAGGCTTCTCCATCCATGAGAATTTCCAGGCAAGAATACTGGAGTGGGTTTCCATTTCCTTCTCCAGGGGATCTTCCCAACGCAGGGATCAAAACCAGGATCAAACCGGGTCTCCAGCATTGCAGGCAGACTCTTTATAGTCTGAGCCACCAGGGGATCCTATAAGAACTCTGCCATAAGGGTGGTGTCATCTGCATATCTGAAGTTATTAATATTTCTCCTGGCAATCTTGATTCCAGCTTGCGCTTCATCCAGTCCAGCATTTCTCATGATGTACTCTGCATATAAGTTAAATAAGCAGGGTGACAATATACAGCCTTGACGTACACCCTTTCCTATTTGGAACCGTCTGTTGTTCCATGTCCAGTTCTAACTGTTGCTTCCTGACATGCATACAGGTTTCTCAAGAGGCAGGTGAGGTGGTATGGTACTCCCATCTCTTTCAGAATTTTCCAGTTTATTGTGATCCACACAGTTAAAGGCTTTGGCATAGTCAATATGCAAAAATAGATGTTTTTCTGGAATTCTCTTGCTTTTTTGATGATCCAGTGAATGTTGGCAATTTGATCTCTGGTTCCTCTGCCTTTTCTAAAACCAGCTTGAACATCTGGAAGTTTATGGTTCATGTATTGTTGAAGTCGGGCATGGAGAATTTTGAACATTACCTTACTAGCATGTGAGATGAGTGTAATTGTGCAGTATAAGCATTCTTTGACATTGCCTTTCTTTGGGATTGGAATGAAAACTGAACTTTTCCAGTCCTGTGGACACTGCTGAGCTTTCCAAATTTGCTGGCATATTGAGTGCAGCACTTTCATAGCATCATTTTTCAGGATTTGAAATAGCTCAACTGGAATTCCATCACCTCCACTAGCTTTGTTCGTAGTGATGCTTCATAAGGCCCACTTGATTTTACATTCCAGGATGTCTGGTTCTAGGTGAGTGATCACACCATCGTGATTATCTGGGTGGTGAAGATCTTTTTTGTACAGTTCTTCTGTGTATTCTTGCCACCTCTTCTTAATATCTTCTGTTTCTGTTATGTCCCTGCCATTTCTGTCCTTTATTGAGTCCATCTTTGTGTGAAATATTCCCTTAGTATCTAATTTTCTTGAAGAGATCTCTAGTCTTTCCCATCCCATTGCTTTCCTCTATTTCTTTGCACTGGTCACTGAGGAAAGCTTTCTTATCTCTCCTTGCTATTCTTTGGAACCCTGCATTCAAATAGGTATGTCTTTCCATTTCTCCTTTGCTTTTCACTCCTCTTCCTTTCACAGCTATTTGTAAGGCCTCCTCAGCAAGCCATTTTGCTTTTTTTGAATCTTTTTCTTGGGAATGGTCTTGATCCCTGTCTCCTATACAATGTCATAAACCTCCATCCATAGTTCATCAGGCATTCTGTTTATCAGATCTAGTCCCTTAAATCTATTTCTCACTTCCACTGTATAATCATAAGGGATTTGATTTAGGTCATACCTGAATGATATAGTGGCTTTCCCTAATTTCTTCAATCTCAGTCTGAATTTGGCAATAAGGAGTTCATGATCTGAGCCACAGTCAGCTCTCGGTCTTGCTTTTGCTGACTGTATAGAACTTCTCCATCTTTGGTTGCAAAGAATGCAATCAATCTCATTTCGGTGTTGACCATCTGGTGATGCCCATGTGTAGAGTCTTCTCTTATGTTGTTGGAAGAGAGTGATTGCTATGACCAGTGTGTTCTCTTGGCAAAACTCTATTAGCCTTTGCCCTGCTTCATTCCGTACTCCAAAGCCAAATTTGCCTGTTACTCCAGATGTTTCTTGACTTCCTACTTTTGCATTCCAGTCCTCTATAATGAAAAGGAGATCTTTTTTAGGTGTTAGTTCTAAAAGGTCTTGTAGGTCTTCATGGAACTATTCAACTTCAGCTTCTTCAGCATTTCTGGTCAGGACATAGACTTGGATTACCAAGATATTGAATGGTTTGCCTTGGAAATGAACAGAAAATATTTTTGGCATCTCCTGTTTGACCACTTCCAATTTGCCTTGATTCATGGACCTAACAATGCAGGTCCTATGCAATATTGCTCTTTACAGCATTGAACCTTGCTTCTATCCACAACTGGCTGTCATTTTTGCTTTGGCTGCATCCCTTCATTCTTTCTGGAGTTATTTCTCCACTGATCTCCAGTACCACATTGGGCACCCAGTGACCTGGGGAGTTCATCTTTCAGTGTCTTATCTTTTTGCCTTTTCATGCTATTCATGGGGTTCTCAAGGCAAGAATACTGAAGTGGTTTGCTATTCCCTTCTCCAGTGGATCACATTTAGTCAGAACTCTCCACCATGACCTGTCTGTCTTGGGTGGCCCTACATGGCATGGCTCATAGTTTCACTGAGTTAGACAAGGCTGTGGTCCATGTGGTTAGATTGGTAAGGTTTCTGTGAGTTTTGGGGCTATTACTAATAATTTATGATGAGTGTGTATATATCAAATGAAGAAAATCTAAAATAATATCTGTTTGTACATTTTTCCCTTAATAATTAGAGCAGAAATGAGTGAATTTAACAAAAGGAAATCAATAGAGAAAACCAGTGACATCAAAAGATGTTTTTTTTTTTTTTGTTTTTGTTTTTGTTTTTGTTTTTTTGCTTTTGAGAAAGGAAAAGATTTATTGAATAAGCCAGAAAAGAAACAATCAATAAAATTAACTATAAGAAAATTAAGAATTCTGGTTCTGAAAAGTGGTATTAAAAGAAGCTTTAAATGTACAACCAAGGAGGAGATATTTACAACATAACCACCAAAATACTCATGTCCAGAACATAAAAACAACTTCCACAATTTAAGAAAAAAAATAATATCCCCCAAATAACACATATGAAAAAATATTTCACATAGGAGGACACAAGAATAAAAAGATGCTCAAACTCATTAGCAATCACACCTGAAAACTTAAAAAGTACACAAAAATGAGCTACCATCCCACCCTGGGCTCAAAAATTTGTATAACGTAGTTAAGAGTTGGTGGGGATGAGAAGCAATAGAAACTCTTAAATGCTACTCTTGGGAGAATAAATTGATGCAAAAATTATGGAATTATGTAATAAAAGTTTAAAATACACATATTCTGTCTCCCAGTATTATCAGTCCTAGGTAGTACATCTTAGAGAAACTTTTGTACATGTGTACCAGGAGACATGAGTAAAAACAATCATAATTACTTAATTTTCAACAGCAATAAACTATAAGTGAAATGTGTCCATCAAAGGCAGATAAACAATTAGTTGTGAAATCATATGAAATAGTTCATATGATAAAAACACTCTATGACAGTAAAAGTAAATAGTTCTGTGCACCAAAATGGATGAATCTCAGAACACTGATTGTAAAACAAGTCCCATTAATATGATACTACTCATAGCAAGTTCAAAAACTGGCAATATTAAAAAAATAAAATGTTTAGGGTTAAAATCAACTCTATGAAGCAAAGCAAGAGAATGAAACAGTTCAGTGTAGTGTTTGTCTCTGGTGAATGTTGGAGGATGTTGCCAGGGATGGTACACAGAGCAACTTAACTGCAAGGATGATGGTCTCTCTAAGATGTTATGGGTTCCGGGTATTCATTTGTATTTTTTTTTTTTTTTATTAGTTGGAGGCTAATTACTTCACAACATTTCAGTGGGTTTTGTCATACATTGATATGAATCAGCCATGGATTTACACGTATTCCCCATCCCGATCCTCACACCCACCTCCCTCTCCACCCGATTCCTCTGGGTCTTCCCAGTGCACCAGGCCAGAGCACTTGTCTCATGCATCCCACCTGGGCTGGTGATCTGTTTCACCATAGATAGTATACATGCTGTTCTTTTGAAATATCCCACCCTCACCTTCTCCCACAAAGTTCAAAAGTCTGTTCTGTATTTCTGTGTCTCTTTTTCTGTTTTGCATATAGGGTTATCGTTACCATCTTTCTAAATTCCATATATATGTGTTAGTATGCTGTAATGTTCTTTATCTTTCTGGCTTACTTCACTCTGTGTAAGGGGCTCCAGCTTCATCCATCTCATTAGGACTGGTTCAAATGAATTCTTTTTAATGGCTGAGTAATATTCCATGGTGTATATGTACCACAGCTTCCTTATCCATTCATCTGCTGATGGGCATCTAGGTTGCTTCCATGTCCTGGCTATTATAAACAGTGCTGCGATGAACATTGGGGTGCACGTGTCTCTTTCCAATCTGGTTTCTTCAGTGTGTATGCCCAGAAGTGGGATTGCTGGGTCATATGGCAGTTCTATTTCCAGTTTTTTAAGAAATCTCCACACTGTGTTCCATAGCGGCTGTACTAGTTTGCATTCCCACCAACAGTGTAAGAGGGTTCCCTTTTCTCCACACCCTCTCCAGCATTTATTGCTTGTAGACTTTTGGATAGCAGCCATCCTGACTGGCGTGTAATGGGACCTCATTGTGGTTTTGATTTGCATTTCTCTAATAATGAGTGATGTTGAGCATCTTTTCATGTGTTTGTTACCCATCTGTATGTCTTCTTTGGAGAAATGTCTGTTTAGTTCTTTGGCCCATTTTTTGATTGGGTCATTTATTTTTCTGGAATTGAGCTGCAGGAGTTGCTTGTATATTTTTGAGATTAATCCTTTGTCTGTTGCTTCATTTGCTATTATTTTCTCCCAATCTGAGGGCTGTCTTTTCACCTTAATTATAGTTTCCTTTGTAGTGCAAAAGCTTTTAAGTTTCATTAGGTCCTGTTTGTTTATTTTTGCTTTTATTTCCAATATTCTGGGAGGTGGGTCATAGACGATCTTGCTGTGATTTATGTTGGAGAGTGTTTTGCCTATGTTCTCCTCTAGGAGTTTTATAGTTTCTGGTCTTACATTTAGATCTTTAATCCATTTTGAGTTTATTTTTGTGTATGGTGTTAGAAAGTACTCTAGTTTCATTCTTTTACAAGTGGTTGACCAGTTTTCCCAGCACCACTTGTTAAAGAGGTTGTCTTTTTTCCATTGTATATCCTTGCCTCCTTTGTCAAAGATAAGGTGTCCATAGGTTCGTGCATTTATCTCTGGACTTTCTATTCTGTTCCATTGATCTATATTTCTGTCTTTGTGCCAGTACCATACTGTCTTGATGACTGTGGCTTTGTAGTATAGTCTGAAGTCAGGCAGGTTGATTCCTCCAGTTCCATTCTTATTTCTCAAGATTACTTTCGCTATTAAAGGTTTTTTGTATTTCCATACAAATTGTGAAATTCTTTGGTCTAGTTCTGTGAAAAATACCGTTGGTAGCTTGATAGGGATTGAATTGAATCTATAGATTGCTTTGGGTAGAATAGCCATTTTGACAATGTTGATTCTTCCAATCCATGAACACGGTGTGTTTCTCCATCTGTTTGTGTCCTCTTTGATTTCTCTCATCAGTGTTTTATAGTTTTCTATGTATAGGTCTTTTGTTTCTTTAGGTAGATATACTCCTAAGTATTTTATTCTTTTTGTTGCAATGGTGAATGGTATTGTTTCCTTAATTTCTCTTTCTGTTGTTTCATTGTTAGTAGATAGGAATGCAAGGGATTTCTGTGTGTTAATTTTATATCCTGCAAATTTACTATATTCATTGATTAGCTCTAGTAATTTTCTGGTAGAGTCTTTAGGGTTTTCTATGTAGAGGATCATGTCATCTGCAAACAGTGAGAGTTTCACTTCTTCTTTTCCTATCTGGATTCCTTTTACTTCTTTTTCTGCTCTGATTGCTGTGGCCAAAACTTCCAACACTATGTTGAATAGTAGTGGTTAGAGTGGGCACCCTTATCTTATTCCTGATTTCAGGGGAAATGCTTTCAATTTTTCACCATTGAGGGTGATGCTTGCTGTGGCTTTGTCATATATAGCTTTTATTATGTTGAGGTATGTTCCTTCTATTCCTGCTTTTTGGAAAGTTTTAATCATAAATGAGTGTTGAATTTTGTCAAAGGCTTTCTCTGCATCTATTGAGATAATCATATGGTTTTTATCTTTCAATTTGTTAATGTGGTGTATTACATTGATTGATTTGTGGATATTAAAGAATCTTTGCATTCCTGGGATAAAGCCCACTTGGTCATGGTGTATGATTTTTTTAATATGTTGTTGGATTCTGTTTGCTAGAATTTTGTTAAGGATTTTTGCATCTATGTTCATCAGTGATATTGGCCTGTAGTTTTCTTTTTTTGTGGCATCTTTGTCTGGTTTTGGAATTAGGGTGATGGTGGCCTCATAGAATGAGTTTGGAAGCTTACCTTCATCTGCAATTTTCTGGAAGAGTTTGAGTCAGATAGGTGTTAGCTCTTCTCTAAATTTTTGGTAGAATTCAGCTGTGAAGCCATCTGGTCCTGGGCTTTCGTTTGCTGGAAGATTTTTAATTACAATTTCGATTTCCTTGCTTGTGATGGTTCTGTTAAGATCTTCTATTTCTTCCTGGTTCAGTTTTGGAAGGTTATACTTTTCTAAGAATTTGTCCATTTTATCCAAGTTGTCCATTTTATTGGCATAGAGCTGCTGGTAGTAGTCTCTTATGATCCTTTGTATTTCAGAGTTGTCTGTTGTGATCTCTCCATTTTCATTTCTAATTTTGTTAATTTGGTTCTTCTCTCTTTGCTACTTAATGAGTCTTGCTAATGGTTTGTCAATTTTGTTTATTTTTTTCAAAAAACCAGCTTTTAGCTTTGTTGATTTTTGCTATGGTCTCTTTAGTATTTTTGCATTTATTTCTGCCCTGATTGTTAAGATTTCTTTCCTTCTGCTAACCCTGGGGTTCTTCATTTCTTCCTTCTCTAATTGCTTTAGGTGTAGAGTTAGGTTATTTATTTGGTTTTTTTCTTGTTTCTTGATGTAAGCCTCTAAAGCTATGAACCTTCCCCTTAGCACTGCTTTTACAGTGTCCCATAGGTTTTGGGTTGTTTTGTTTTCATTTTCATTCATTTCTATACATATTTTGATTTCTTTTTTGATTTCTTCTATGATTTGTTGGTTATTCAGAAGCGTGTTATTTAGCCTCCATATGTTTGAAGTTTTAACAATTTTTTTTTCCTGTAATTGAGATCTAATCTTACTGCACTGTGGTCAGAAAAGATGACTGGAATGATTTCAATTTTTTTGAATTTTCCAAGACCAGATTTATGGCCCAGGATGTGATCTATTCTGGAGAAGATTCCTTGTGCACTTGAGAAAAAGGTGAAGTTGATTGTTTTGGGGTGAAATGTCCTATAGATATCAATTAGGTCTAGCTGGTCCATTGTGTCATTTAAGGTTTGTGTTTCCTTGTTAATTTTCTGTTTAGTTGATCTATCCATAATTGTGAGTGGGGTATTAAAGTCTCCCACTATTATTGTGTTACTATTAATTTCCTCTTTCATACTCGTTAGTGTTTGCCGTACATATTGCGGTGCTCCTATGTTGGGTGCATATATATTTATAATTGTTATATCTTCTTCTTCGATTGATCCTTTGATCATTATGTAGTGTCCTTTTTGTCTCTTTTCACATCCTTTATTTGAAAGTCTATTTTATTTGATATGAGTATTGCAACTCCTGCTTTCTTTTGGTCTCCATTTGCATGAAATATTTTTTTCCAGCCCTTCAGTTTTAGTCTGTATGTGTCTCTTGTTTTGAGGTGGGTCTCTTGTAGACAGCATATATAGGGGTCCTGTTTTTGTATCCATTCAGCTAATCTTTGTCTTTTGGTTGGGGCATTCAACCCATTTACATTTAGGGTAATTATTGATAGGTGTGGTCCCGTTGCCATTTACTTTGTTGTTTTGGGTTCACGTTTATACCTTTCTGCATTTCCTGTCTAGAGAAGATCCTTTAGCATTTGTTGAAGAGCTGGTTTGGTGGTGCTGAATTCTCTCAGCTTTGGCTTATCTGTAAAGCTTTTAAATTCTCCTTCATATCTGAATGAGATCCTTGCTGGATACAGTAATCTAAGTTGTAGGTTATTCTCTTTCATTACTTTCAGTATGTCCTGCCATTCCCTTCTGGCCTGGAGGGTTTCTATTGATAGATCAGCTGTTATCCTCATGGGAATCCCTTTGTGTGTTATTTGTTGTTTTTCCCTTGCTGCTTTTAATATTTGTTCTTTGTGTTTGATCTTTGTTAATTTGATTTAATATGTGTCTTGGGGTGTTTCGCCTTGGGTTTATCCTGTTTGAGACTCTCTTGGTTTCTTGGACTTGGGTGGCTATTTCCTTCCCCATTTTAGGGAAGTTTTCAGCTATTATCTCCTCGAGTATTTTCTCATGGCCTTTCTTTTTGTCTTCTTCTTACGGAACTCCTATGATTCGAATGTTGGGGTGTTTCACAGTGTCCCAGAGGTCCCTGAGGTTGTCCTCATTTCTTTTGATCCTTTTTTTTCTTTTTTCCTCTCTGCTTCATTTATTTCCACCATTTTATCTTCTACCTCACTTATCCTATCTTCTGCCTCCGTTATTCTACTCTTGGTTCCCTGCAGAGTGTTTTTGATCTCATTCATTGCATTATTCATTTTTAATTGACTCTTTTTTATTTCTTCTAGGTCTTTATTAAACATTTCTTGTATCTTTTCAATCTTTATTTCCAGGCTATTTATCTGTAACTCCATTTTGTTTTCAAGATTTTGGATCATTTTTATTATCATTATTCTAAATTCTTTTTCAGGTAGATTCCCTATCTCCTCCTCTTTTGTTTGACTTGGTGGGCATTTTTCATGTTCCTTTACCTGTGGGTATTTCTTTGCCTTTTCATCTTGTTTAGATTGCTGTGTCTGGAGTGGGCTTTCTGTATTCTGGAGGTCTGTGGTTCCTTTTTATTGTGGAGGATTAACCCAGTGGGTGGGGTTAGACGATTGGCTTGTCAAGGTTTCCTGGTTAGGGAAGCTTGCGTCAGTGTTCTGGTGCGTGGAACTTGATTTCTTCTCTTTGGAGAGCAATGGAGTGCCCAGTAATGAGTTTTGAGATGGGTCTATGTGTTAGGTGTGACCTTGGGCAGCCTGTATGTTGATGTTTAGGGCTATGTTCCTGCGTTGCTCGAGAATTTGCATGGTATGTCTTGCTCTAAAACTTATTGGCTCTTGGGTGGTGGTTGGTTTCAGTGTAGGTATGAAGGCTTTTGGACAGTCACTTATTACTTAAAGTTCCATGTAGTCAGGAGTTTTCTGATGTTCTCAGGTTTTGGGCTTAAGTCTCCTGCCTCTGGATTTCAGTTTTATTCTTCCTGTAGTCTCAGGACTTCTCCAACTATACAGCCCTGATAAGAAAACTTCTAGGTTAATGGCTAAAAGATTCTCCCCCGTTAGGGACACCCAGAGAGTTTCAGAGTTACATGAAGAGGAGAGGGAGGAGGGAGATAGAGATGAGCAGGAGGAGAAAAAGGGGGACTCAAGAGGAGAGAGACAGATCTACGCAGCTGTCTGTTCCCAGAGTGTTCTCCATAGCCCAGACACCTACAGAGATTCACAGAATTGGATTGGGAAGAGAAGGGGAAAGGAGGAAATAGAGGTGTTTTGAGGTAGAAAACAGAGAGTCAAGATTGGGAGAGAATAATCTTCGGTTTAAAAATAGGGCTTCTCTTTTTTTTTTTTTGTAAGGTTATAGTGTATTGAAAATGAAAATTAAGGTGTAGTAGAGGAGTACTAGAGGACTTTAAAAGAAATAAGAGAAAAAGAAAAATAGAAAATAGAAGAGAAAAAGGAAAGAAAAAAAAGAAGAAAAAAGAAAGAAAGAATTTTTTTTTCCCTAATTAAAAAATTGTAAAAATCTATGGAAATGAAAGTTAAGGAGTAATGGGGGAGTAATAGTGGATTTTAAAGGAAAATAAAAGAGAAAAAAGAAAAAGGAAAAAAAAAAAGAGAAAAAAGTAAAATTATATCTAGGAGTTTCTCTGGAGCTGTTGTGATCAGTGTGGGTTCGGCTCAGTTTCAGATAGCTCCTCGTTCCAGCTTACGCTTCTCGATATCTACAGGCCCCTTCCTGTGTAGTCGGTGTTTTCTAGAGGGATTTTAATCTGTTGCACCAGTCCCTTCTGAAGCGGTTCCCTTTGTTTATTTGGCTTCTGTTTGCGGGTCTCTTCAGAGCCTCATTTCCGCCCTGACACAGGCGGGTGGAGGTGGACTCTTATTCAGGTAGCTAGTTCCGTCGCTCTGCGGGGAGGGGCTGGCGCTGTGGGGAGGGGCTGACGCTGCTTTCTCCGTCTGCGCCGCTCAGGCTCCCGGCTGTTCTATATGGAGCGCGCCCCGCGCTGCGCGAGATTCCAGCCCTCGGGTGTTCCACAAAAGCGCGGAACGAAAAGCTGCGCCTGCTCTCTGTGCCTTCCCCGTCAGAGCGGTCCAGGCAGCCAGGGGCTTGGTGGGCGCACTCTCCCCAGGTGTGGCACGCCCACTCCCTTCCGCGGACCCAGTCTCAGTTTCCGCTGGCGCCAGTCGGGTGCGCGCGCCTTCTGCCCTCCGCGTCCCCAGCCCCAGTCCCGCCCGCGCCGGTCGGGTGCCTGCGCCCTGTGTCTCGCCGCGCCCTTCCCCTCCCCCCTGCCTCCTGCCTCCAGCGGGGCTGGGCCGGTCCGCAGCCTGCGAGCTCTTCTCCGGATTCCGGTCTCTTTGTTCTGCGAACCGGCAGTGTGTTCCAGCCGGTTAATTTTCTCTCTCTCTTTTGGTCTCCCACAGTTCAAGTTGGCAACTCACAGAAGCTCCCTCTGATTGTCCTCAGGGCACTCAGGCCCGGACCCTACCCCAAGCAATGCCGCCTAAGACTTCCCAGGATGGATCTCCGTCCTTAGCTCTTTTGTCTCACTTTTTATGTTTTATATTTTGTCCTACCTCCTTTCAAAGACAATGGGTTGCTTTTCTGGGCGCCTGATGACCTCAGCTAGCGATCAGAAGTTGCTTTGCGAAGTTTGCTCTGTGTTCAGTTATTCTTTTGATGAATTTGTAGGAGAGAAAGTGGTCTCCCCGTCCTACTCCTCCGCCATCTTTCCAAAAGATGTTTTTATAAAAAGATCAATAAAATAGATAAGATACTAGCCTGGTTAACTAAGAAAAAAAGAGATGACACAAATTATTAATATCAGCGATGAAAAATGAACATCACTAAATATCATATGGACATTAAAATGACTATAAATGAATGCTATGAACAATTCTATGCCCACAAATTTGATAAGTTCGATGAAATGGACCAATTCCTTGAAAGACACATTTTGCTAAACTCGCACAGGAAGAAAGAGACAATCTGAATAGAATTATATCTACTAAATCAATTGAATAAGTAATTAATAACCATCGAAAACAGAAAGTATAAGGCTTAGATGTGTTCACTGGCAAATTCCATCAGACATTTTAAGGAATGGACAATGATATAGCCACTTTAGAATACTGCATTATTCAAAGCTTATTGCAAAACTAAACTTACCCTTGTCATATGAGCCAGCAGTCAAAACCCCTATAATAAAGTTTTTTTCCCTTCATTCTATTAATGTGGGAAAAAAAAAAATCACTGAATGATTAATACATATGGAACCAGCTTGCATGCTAGTAATAAACCTCATTGGTCATGGTTTATAGTTGTTTTAATATGTTGCTGGTTTCGGTTTGCTAATATTTTGTTCAGGATTTCTGCATCAATATTCATAAAAGATATTGGTTTGTAGTTTTCTTATAGTACCTTTGTCTGGCTTTAGTATCAAGATAATGGTGTCATACAGGGAGTTTGGAAGTGCCTCTTCCTCTTCAATTTTTTGAAAGATTTTGAGAAGATTAATTTTAGTTCTTCATTAAATGTTTGGTAGAATTTACTATTGAAGACACCTGGTCCAAGACTTTTCTTCATAAAGCTATTTTTTATTCTTATTCAATATCTTACTAGTTGTAGGTTTGATCAGATTTTCTCAGATTTTATTTGTCTTCATAATTCAGTGTTAGTAGATTGTGTGCCCATTTTATGTAGATTATCCAGTTTTTTTGGTGTACAGTTTTTCACAGTACTCTTATATGCTATTTCTATAAAATTGGTAGTAATGTCCCCACTTCCATTTCTGAATGTGAATCTTCTCTCTTTTTTTTCTTAGTCCATCTAGCTAAAGTCTTATGTGTTTTTATCTTTTTGAAAAAGTAACTTTTGGTTTCACTGATTTTCTCTATTTTTCTTCTATTATCCATTGTATTTATCACCACTCTAATCTTCATTATTTCCTTCCTTCTCCTGGCTTTATGTTTAGTTTGCTCTACTTTTTCTAGCTACTTAAAGTGTAAAGTTAGATAACTGATTTGTTATTTCTTCCTCTGTAATGTACAAGTTTAAGCTACACTTTTCTGTCTTAGCACTATGTTTACTGCATTTCATAAGTTTTGGTAGTTTGTGCTTTCATTTTCATTTCTCCAAGATATTTTCTAATTTCTCTTGTGATTTCTTTCTGATCCTTGCTTGTTTTATAGTGCATTGTTTAATTTCCTAATATTTCTAAATTGTCCTGTATTTCTTATGTTACTGATTTCCACTGTTATCTGATAAGATCACTTTGTATGATTTAAATCTTTTAATATTTATTATGGAGAAGGAAATGGCAACCCATTAAGACTTGTGTTATGTCCTAACATGTGCATTTGTGAAAATGTATATTCCACTATTATTTAGCAAAGGTTCTGTTTGTTGAATCCAGTTGATTTATAGTGTTATTCGAGTTCTCTCTTTCCTTAGTGATTGTTTGTCTGTGTTCTACCCATTATTATAAGTGGGATATTAAAGTCTCCAATTAGAATTATAAAGCTGTTTATTTCTCCCATCAATGCTATCAGTGCCTCTGTCATATATTTTGAAGCTCTGATGTTTCTTGTATGTATACACACACACACACACACACACACACACACACACATAATTGATGTGTCCTCTTGGTGATTGACCCCTTGTATCAGTATATAATGTTCTGTTTGTCCCTTGTAACAGTTTTTTAGTAAAGTTTATTTTGTCTGATTTTATATATACCAGAGTATAGCCAGAGTATACAGCCAGAGTATAGCCATTCTGGTGACTTTTGGATATATATATATATATATCCAAAAGTATATATATATATATACACACACACATATATAAGAATTTCCTTATATACCTCCATTCCTCTCCTTTTTATTTTATTGACATCACAAATAATCTTTATAAATTGTGTGTCATAATGTGTAGATTATACAGATCACTTGATCCACAATTATTTTTATGTTTGCATCCTCTAAATTTTGTACACAGTAAAGAGTAGAGTTACAAGCCAAAATTACAATATTATCTACTTTTATTTTGTTTATGTATTTACCTTTACTGAAGATATTTATATTTTTATACCCTTTCAAGTTACTATCCAGCCTTTTCTCATTTCAATCTGAATTACCCCTTTTATTAATTCATATATTGGGAGTTTAGTGGTAATAAACTTGCTCAACTTTTGTTTATCCAAGAATATCTTAATTTCTCCATCAATTTTTGGTGGACAATTTTGTCAGATTTACCTCTTGGATGACATTTTTTCCCATTACTTTACATATGCCATCCCCCTGCCTTTGACCTCCAAGATTTCTGATGAGAAATTAGGATGTCATTTTATTGAGGACTTCCTGTACATTATAAGTGACTTCTTTCTTGCTGTTTTTAGAATTCTCTTTGTCTTCTGAAATGTTGATTATATTGTTTCTTTTCTTAGTGTGAGTCTCTGGGTTCCTCTACTTGGAGTTCATTGAGCTTCCTAGATTTGAAGATTCATGTTTTCGATCAAATTTGGGAAGATTTTCATGTTTCTTTAAATAATATTTCTGCTCTTTTCTCTTTGTCTTCTTTTTCTGGAACTACCACAAGTGCATATATATACACTTATAGAATACAAGTGGGGGACTTATAGTATCCCACAAGTCCGTTTCTCTCTGTTCATTTTTCTTTAGTTTGTGTTTTCCTTCTGTTTCTCAGACTTAATAATTTCAGTTATCCTACCTTCAAGTAAGCTTTTTTTTCTTCTACATTCTCAGATCTGCTGTTGAACCCTTGTAGTAAATTTTTTAACTTTAGTTATTATACTTTTAAGCTCCACAATTTCTCTTTGGCTTATTTTCATGTTAATTTGTATCTGTTTATTTATATTCTCAATTTGTTCATATATTGTTTTTCTAATTTATTCTGTTTCTCAGTCCTTATTTTATCTTAGCTCTTTGAGAATATTTAAGATAATTGTCTTAAAGTCTTTTTCTAGTATATATGACACCTAGTCTTCCTCAGACATGGTTCTTTGAATCTATTTTTAATTTATTTTGAAATTTTTAATAATTCATCTTTTACTTTTTCAATATATGTCATGATTATTTAGTTAAAAATTGGATATTTGACTATTGTCAATGAAAAATTAATCAGTTGATCTAGGAAATTGAAAATTTTATTTGAGTCAAATTGAAGATTATAATCCAGGAACAGACTCTCAGAAAGCTCTGATAACTCTTCTCTTTAGAAGTCAAGTACATTTATATACATTTTTGAGACAGAAGGCTATACAGTAAATGATGTATAACAGTTAATAAAATCTAGAAAGTAGTGAGGCATGGGCCATCATGACTTCTTTACCAGATTAAGAAGGAATGTTATCTTTCAAGGAGTTGTCTTGGTGTTAGGAGAATGTCCCCCTTTATTGTTGAGTAGGTATTTCCACCAATGGGGAAGGTTTGCTCGATGCATAAAGCAGATACCCAGTGTGTAGTAGAGGGGAGAGAGGAGGCCAAAGGGCTGAGAAAGTTTTTCTGATGTTTAAATTCTTTTGTCTTGCCACAAAATATGATTATATATGACTTTATGAATTATAATCACATGATTATAGTATGGTAACTCTGGAAATTAGATTCTCCCCATTCCCTAGGATTTGCTTTTATGATTGTTTTTGTTTTTGATTGTTGAAGGAAGTACTAGTCCATTTGAGACTTATCCAAGCAATTTTTAACAAAGACTATGTCCTGTCATGAGTGATCATTAAGGTCTCTATTCCTTTAGGTCATATTCATGCTTGACAGATTTTCTTGAATTCTAGGTGCTAAAACAAGCAACAAAGCAAACCAAACCAAACAAACAAACAAAAAAACACCGAACAAACAAACAAAAGCAATTTTAAAAAGAGAGAATGGTCATCTCTTCAGTTTTTGAAGTTTGACTCCATGCTAGGAAACTTTTTAATCACTCAGGTAAGCTTTCCCTGAACTTAGACATCATCCTAAGATGAAAGCTTAAGGTCTTCTCTGGACATTTCTGAGCATATAGCTTCTCTGAGCATGTGGTTTTTAAAATTCCTCTGTCTGCATGCTGCTGTTGAGTGTCTAAAATTCCCCAAGCCATCTTGCCTCAGCTTCTTTTCTGGGTCTTTGATGGCCTATTGTGTGTGTCACCCACTATCACTTGCCCAGATGCTTGTGGGGTTGTGGTGACTACCTCATAACGTTTACAGACAGTGCTCTTCACTCTTCCTGCTTACAGTTCAAGTCATGCAAAGCAGAGATGGGTATTTTATGTCATTCTTTCAGATATTCTCCAGAAAAGTTTGAATGGGTGTACACAATAATTTGCAAGTAAAGTCTGATAGGCTGCCTTTGGTTCAATGGTGTGGATTTGGGCACCAGACTTCCATCTGATCAAGATGAAGATCACTACTGTACTGGGAAAGGAGTGTAAAGATGAGTAAAAATGCCACAAAAGTTTCCTACCATTTTGAAAATGGCCTTTTCTTGAATGGACATTTGCTTGATGGATAGGAACAACTGATTGTTTTCTACAGCTTCAACAAAATTTGTTCTGACAATTGTTAGTTTTTTTTTGTTTTGTTTTTTTTTGATGTTTCTGTCAGGAAACAAGAGCTTGCAGTGTCCCAGTCCACCATTTTTTGCTCTTTTTTAAAAATAAATAATGTTTATATATATAATGTAATATATATTCAGCTTCCCAGGTGGCTCAGTGGGTAAAGAGCCTGCCTGCAATGCAGGAGATGCTGGAGATGTGGGTTCAATTCCTGGGTCAGGAAGATCCCCTGGAGGAAGGCACTGCAACCCACTCCAGTATTCTTGCCTGGAGAATCCCATGGACAGAGGATTCTGTCCTGGCAGGCTCCTCCATAGGTCACAAAGAGTTGGACACAACTGAAGCGACTGAGCATGGGACATATATCAAATAACTTTTCTTATGTATTTAAATTACATATGTACATAAATAAAACAAAAATAAAAACAAAAAGCAGACCTCTTTTTTATGCTGTCTCCTTTTTCAAGTACTAAAAATGGGAAAAAATGACAGTTCTTTTAAAAATGCGTTAAAATGAGTTATTAGAAAACTTGAACTTAAAATGATACAAAATGTAAACCCTGTTTTTAAAGTATTAGACTCAATAGATATAAAACACTCTGTCATATTTCTTTAGAAGTTTCTAAACGGTTCTCAGTTTCTGTTGCATGCTTGGGTGCTAAGTTGTTTTAGTCCTGTCTGACTTTTTGTGACCCTATGGACTGTAGCCCACCTGGTTCCCCTGTCCATGGGATTCTCCAGGCAGGAATATTGGAATGGGTTGTCATGCCTTCCTCCAGGGGAATCTTCCTGACCCAGGGATGGAACCTGCTTCTCTTATGTCTCCTGCACTGGCCTCAGGGTTCTTCACCACTAACACCACCTGGGAAGCCCCTCTCAATTTCTGGTACTGATCACTGACAGATAGCCACCAAGTGGTCAGCAGACCACACTATGAGTACTGTGGGTTAATATTAATGATTATCTATTCTTCCTCTGATTTATAAAGACTTATAAGAGCAAAGGAAGAATTACTAAGGGAAATATTATTTTGGCTACATAAAATATAAAAATTTTATATGAATTCATCCAAACATTGAAAGCAGAGAATAATTTGCAAAAGTATTTGCCTCCAAATTGTGAAAAGTTAATAACTATATAACAATTTGTAAAGTGTTCATGCAAAAAAGAGAGGTAAACCAGTAACATCCTAGCAATTGACACATGATATGCAAACAAGAAATTGACATCTGTAATGAAAGTAGAGAACATGTTATTTCCTTAGAAGAGAAGAAACTATCAATCTGAGATACAATTTTTTTTTTCCTGTAAATTAAAAAATAAATTGTCTTAATAATTTAGAGATTAGGTGTGAAAGATATTTATTGAAGCTTGGTGCAAAAGTAATTGTGGTTTCAGATCATGAATTTAAATTGTTGTAACTAGGCTCAAACATATCTTTACAATTAAAAACAGGAACCATTACAATCAACACATTTTTGCTAATGGGAAGTAAGTTTGTTTATTCCTGTAGCATAAAAACCTGTGTTTCAGGATTCTACAAACTCCTGGAAAGCATTTTATGCCTTCTTCTGGTTGTGGAAGTATCTTTCCCTGCAAAAAAGTTGTCTAGATGAAGACGCAGTAGTTGGTTGGAGAGAGGTCAGGTGAATATGACAGATGAGGCAAAACTTTGTAGCCCAATTTGTTCAATTTTTGAAGCATTGATTATGCAACGTGCAGTTGGACATTGTTATGGAGAAGAATTGGTCCCTTTCTGTTGACCAATGCCAACTTCAGGCGTTGCAGTTTTCAGTGCATCTTATTGATTTGCTGAGCATACTTCTCAGATGTTGTAGTGGATCAGACGGGCAGCAGACCACCAAACAGTGACAATGAACGTTTTTGTTTTTTTGTTTTTTTTCTCTTGGTGCAAGCTTGGCTTTAGGAAGTGCTTTGTAGCTTCTTCTTAGTCCAGCTGGTCATCGCTGGTTGTCACGTACAATCCATTTTTTGTCACACGTCACAATCCGATCAAGAAATTATTGACTGTTGTGTAGGATAAGAGATGATCCTACAGAATGATGGCTTTTTTGATTTGTAGTCAGCAGATGATGCACCCACTTATTGAGCTTTTTTCATCTTTCCAATTTGCTTCAAATGCCCAATGACTGTAAAAGGGTGGACACTGAGTTCTTCATGTAGTTTTAAGAGGATCAGCATCAATGATTGCTCTCAGTTGGTTGTTGTCAACTTCTGATGGCTGGCCACTGTACTCCTCATCCTCAAAGCTCTTGTCTCCTTTGCAAAACTTATTGAACCATCACTTCACTGTACACTCATTAACAGTTGCTGAGCCAAATGCATTGCTGATGTTGCAAGTTGTCTCCTCTATTTTATGACCCATTTTGAACTCAAATAAGAAAATCACTCAAATTTGCTTTTTGTTTAACATCATTTCCCTAGTCTAAAATAAGCATGAAATAAGCAGCAAGTAGTAAGTCATTAGCAAAAAAACATAAAGTTAGAAATGTGTATTAAATTGATACATACCATTTAAAAATGTATTTCAATATCAAATAGTAAATTTCAACAATGCAAAACCATAATTATGTTTGCACCAACCTCAGTATCTAGTTGCTAATCATAGGAGCAAAACAACACATATAAATAGGGCTTCAAATTTCTAATATATGAGGATATTCAGAATATATTGGCTGAAAATGAAGTATATAACTTAATGGTTATGAGCTTGGGCTCTGAAGTAGAGCTGTCAAGAACTGAGTGCCACCTTTATCACATACCATCTGTGTGACTTTGAGGGAGTTAGCCTTCTCTCCATCTGTAGAACAGTGTTAATAACTCCTACTTCATGGGGCTATTGTGAAGATTAAGGAGTGAAGGAATGTAAAACTGTGCCTGCCTCACACAAGACACTTAATGCATAGTAACTATGATTAAAAGGAAACATCTCCACTTGTAGGTATGACAAGCATGCAGGATTTACCAAAGCGAACAACCTGTGGTTTAGAATTGTTTTTTACTTCTTTTGACATGTGTTTAAAAGTCCCAGCTGAACCAGAGACAGGTAGACAGGATCAGATAGAAAAAGTTGTCTTGGTCATGTTTCTCCAGCCACGTCCCTCATCCCTCAGCACTGGGCTTCCCACAACCACAATTTCTCCAAAGATCACTCCTCTAAGAATGCATTTTTTAATAAATGCTATTCAAAATAGGGTCACAGCTCTGACTCTGCAAAGTAGAAGCCTTAGACCTGGAAATGGTACATTCTAGCAAGGTCATGGGACTCCAGGTGTGAGTACCTGTGTTTAGGGAGTTGTAGATTCTTGCCAGGGTTTCCCAAGTATGCTAGCAGTAAAGAACCCCCCGGCCAATGCAGGAGACTTAAGATCATGTACCTGGGTTCGATCCCTGGGTCAGGAAGATCCCCTGACAAAGGGCACAGCAACCCACTCCAGTATTCTTGCCTGGAGAATCCCTCGGACAGAGGAGCCTGGAGGGCTACAGGCCATAGGGTCACAGAAAGTCTGACAGGACTGAAGTAAAGTAGCAGCATTCAGACTCTTGCCAAGCTGGGTGTCAGACCTGGGTCACTAAATCTGTTCTTTCTCAGGAACAAGGATGTCAGTGAAGAGATTACATCCATATTGGGTATTTATTAGGGGCAATTATAGTCTTTCTAATACTTTTAAAATATATTTACATTTTGAACTGCTAACATGTTATTATTATAGGAAAATAAAGAAACAATAACAACAATAATAAAATTACAAACCTAGGGAAATTTCCAGGTGTGACTTTCTTTGAACCAGCTGGCATCCAAAGACACTCAGCATGTGAGGAGGACTTTCACAAATCCTTCCATCTCTTTCCCATCATTGGCGCCCTCAGAACCCAGGGTTTTCTGGCCACCTGGGATGTACATCGCCTGAGCCTATTGTCTCCATGTTCTTGTCCTGGCAAGGGCCCAATTCACACTCCTCCTAGCATTCTCTCCCTTGCTCAGAATTAGTGACAGCAAACCTCACAGGTTTTCCTATCCATTTTGCCTCCTGCAGGAACAAGTTGTTTTGAAAAAAAGGGAGGATGGGAGAAAAGACCTAACTTTGAGGCCAACTTCTATTTTCAGTGACTACTGAGCTTTGTTAGGAGGAAGAAAAAGACTTGTGCATTCAACTGGAGACCAACTATCTGGAAAGAGGGCAAAGCTGAGTTTTTACCTGGACTTACTCACTTTTCTGTAGAGTCTGTGATCACATCAGTGATTTCCAACTTCAGCCTGTTTTTTTACTTCATTTCTCAATTTGGTGTCAGGCTTCTGAAGCTGCCCTGAAATGGCTTTCAGCCTCCTTGTGTAAATCCTCTATCCAACCCCCACATTTCAGAGCACATTCTTCAAGGGATTAGCTCACACTTGATATGCAGTAGTGTTACAGCCAAGATCATATCTCATTTTCCCCTGCCACCTGGGTGGACCTGTTGTGTTTCTTATATAACTATTCACCATCATAGCAGAAATGTTTCCAAATATGCATAAAATCTCTTGTCAAGAGACTTTGTAAAGGCACTTGTCAAGAGTATGAAAAGGAAAAGAAAGTAAATTAGAGAAGAATCCTCTGGTTCAAAAATTTTTTCTGAAGACACATTCTTGAGTAGATTACATGACAAACCTGGCCCTCTTCTTTTCACTAATTATCCCAGAGAGAAGAATAGGACTTGTGGCAACATAACCTCTCTGTAGGCATGATAAATTTATCTATGATTGGACCAACTGGGATTTTATGGTCTGAAGCCTTCTGCGTTTGCCAGTGTTCAATTGTTTTCAGTAGAGTGACTCTATCATATTATTCATGTCATTCAGGAAAAAAAAAAAAAAAAAAAGCAAACAAACTGAAATGGTCTCAAATTAACTTATGTCTTAACTGCAAGCAATTGGTCTTTGTCCAGGTAAATAATCCTATCTGCTGATAGATTTCTGTTATGCAACTTAGAACCCATTTGTGACAAGTCACAGCCCATTAGCCATTGTTTCTCCATTGCATATCTTTTTTCTTATAAGACTTTGATTTTAAAGACATTTACCTAAAAACATCTTACACCTGATACAAAATAACATCAAATACAATAAGAATCTCACATTAAAGCAATCATTTAGATGAACATATTTTTAAGAATAAAATGATTAAAATGTAAGAAATTAATGTAAAATTAACATTACCATAAAATAGCTTCCCATATAAATTACATGTTGTTGTCTTAGAAAATATGTGAGTAACCAGCACAGCTTTATGGGTAGAAATATGAACACTTTGAAAGGGTGTAACATGCAACAGTTCTCAAGAATTTTCTGCCTTTACTACCTGGTTATAGTAGTGATAACTGTTGGTAAACTCTTCCACTTACCCCTTGAGTAACAAAAGACAAAGAAAACAGACTAAGATGAGACAGCAAATGGATTGAAAGTCTGGCTAGAGGGGGCGAGCAGGTGAGTGTCCTCTCAACTGTCTGGAGACATCACCCTAGATACCATCTTTGCTGGTGCTTGTCTGCCTCCTATGTATCCCAGCATCCCTAGCACTTAATACAGTGGTATATGTATTAGGAAGATTTAATTTAAAATATATTTTTTTCTAAATATAAACTTGTCTTTAAGCAGTGGAGAACATTTTCAAAATATAAAAGTATAAGATAAAATATATTTGCCGATAAGCCCACTAAAGTAAGTAAAGTCGCTCAGTCGTGTCTGACTCTTTGCGACCCCATGGACTGTAGCCTACCAAGCTCCTCTTTCCAAGGGATTTTCCTGGCAAGAGTACTGGAGTGGGTTGCCATTTCCTTCTCCAGGGGATTTCCCGACCCAGGGAACGAACCTGGGTCTCCAGCACTGCAGATAGATGCTTTACCATCTGAGCCACCAGGGAAGCCTGATAATCTCTGTGATGAAACTGTGAGCATGTCATCATTTATCTGATAGCATTTTTAATGCATGAGTGTGTTTGTATACACATAAATATATAATTGTGGTTATGCTCCATATGTCTTTTGAATCTTTTCATTTAATTTTTAATACTGTAATTCTTGTATGTATTTTTTAAAAGTCAAATTGAATTGCTACACTTTTAACAGAATAAAAATGCCCCTAACATTTCTTTCCATTCTTGATGCCTGCTCCTCAGTGACAACTGCATTTAACACGTGTAGCTGTTTCTTGCAGCATTTAACTCTTTATAGGACTCTTGCATAACTATTCACTTTACAGTTTTATCAGCTTCCTACCTGTTAGGAGAGATGATGATTTAATTTTCTTATATCCCTCACCTCCATACATATCATCTCTCCATCTTTAAGGACAATCACACATGGCTTCCATGGACACTAATATTACTATTATATTAGTTTTCTAATGGTGAAACATCTATATACTGTAGATCTCTGTCATATAACCCTTTCAATTTTGTTTTCTTTAATAACTTTCATGTTTCTGCCTATATTTTTATTCATCTATTTTCTCCTACTTACCTTCTTTGACATTGCAATTTCTAACTGGAGGACTGATTTGGCAATTTGTTATATCATTCTATTTTGTTTAATAGTAAATACAGTAGTCTTTTTCCTAAGTATTTTGTGGTAATATGAAATTATGTAATGGGGAAGGAAAAGCATAAATATACAAATTTGACCCACTACACTAGAAATACAGGCATGTTCTTCCACTTTTTCTAAGCAAAACTAGGTCTAACTCAGTGCCCACACGCTGACATTAATGGCAATATAAAGTTAGGCAATTTTCAAAATCCTCTTCATATATCTAAGTGAAGACAACAACTTTGAAAACCAAGATAATAGCATGATTTCATGGAAAAATAAAATTAGAATAAAATGTTGATGGAAGAACTGGAAATAAATCAAAAAAGTAACAAACACACTATGTTAAGTGGGCTTTAATACAGAAATAAAAGAGTAGTTAAGTATGAAAATATGTACTCAAATAATCTATTACATCAATAAATTATAGGAGAAAAAAATGGTAATATCCACTGATGCTGAAAAGGTATCTCGAGAAATTTATAAGCCATTCCTTTATTTTTTCTAAAATTAAACAATGGCCCAAAGACAGAATTTATACCTCTTCAAAAAAGAGTTTATAGTGAAATCCTTCTTATCACTATTCTGATTTGAAACTACAGAATATCAAAAAATAAAATCTTAAAAGCAACTGAGAAAGGAACTGAAATTACCTACAAAAGCATGGCCCACTTCCATCCAACAGCTCAAAATCAGAAATGAATAAGTAATTTTTTTTTTTTTTTTTTTTATGTAAAGAAAAGCAACTGTGCTGAATTTATGCACTGAATACAAATGTGTTCCAAGGACTGGGGTAACATTTTCAGAACAAAAGTTGTAGTTCACCATGAGGCCACCTTGAAAGTTATTTCTAGAGAGTGTATTTCAGAGACAAAGTCTCCTTAAAATTCTCAGACGCAGAGCAGAATAATGAACAAAGATGTCCATAAAAACACTGATAACTTTTATTAAACAAAAATAAAATAACTAGATTAGAGATTAGGGGAATGAGGACTAGCTGATAACATAGTAGTGACATTGAAAGGAGGTGATTGTAGTTAAACATCTTATATATACTTGAATTTGAAAGAGGAAGATAAAACTATTGATTAACTTTAGGATAATAGCTAAAATGTTAGAACCAAAATAGTAAACTATGCAGTGTAAAGAAAAAATATATGAGATGATGAGATAATATTATAAACATTCTCAAGATGAAAGAAGGCAAAAAAGGAGGGAGGGTAGAAACAGTGGGACAAATATAAAACATGTAATAAAGCAAAGTAATCCAAATACATGATTGGTGATAGCAAATGCATGTGAGCTAGAATCCCCAGCTAAAATGCAAAAATTGTTAAAACAATTAAAAACATGGGATTGCCTATGTGGCTCAGATGGTAAAGAGTTTGCTTGCAGTGCAGGAGACCTGAGTTCTATCCCTGGGTCTGGGAAGATTCCCCAGAGGAAATGGCAACCCACTCCAGTATTCTTGCCAGGAAAATCCCGTGGACGGAGGAGCCTGGCAGGCTACAGTCAATAGGGTCACAAAGAGTCAGACACGACTGAGTGACTTCACTTAATACATAGCCTTTCCAAATAACACATCTAAAAAATAAGGAAAAGAGACTGGGAGTTATAGACAGAAACATAGTATACCATGTAAATATGAATGAGAGAAATTAGATGTTATTTTAATTAAAAAGTAATGTTTAATCAACAATCATTACTGGGGGTTAAAATGTTTACTAAATAATAAAGGTAAATGTATGTAACTGATAAAGTGACTTTAAAATATATAAATAGGAAAAACTGTGAGACAATATTAATAGATCTAACTTAAGTGTAGTTGATTTTTAACATACATCTCTTAGAAACTGGCAAATTATTAAGCAGCCAAAAATCAGTAAGAACACAGAAATAAGACTAGGATGATTAATATGGCTTAGTGGTGGACACATATAGAATATTATACCCAATAGCTGGAAATGCACATTAATTTCAAGAAACCATAAAGCATTTATGAAAATGTGACCAAAATGAAGGCCAAAGAGCTATGTTCAACACGTTTCTAAGGATTGGAAACATGGAATCATTCCCTGACTATAGTGAAATTAATCTGGAAAACAACATTCAAAAGATTAACTTCAAGTTTCCTGACAACTAGAACTTCCTAAAATCTCATAAGAGAAAAAAAGAAAGGAAGGAAGAAAAACAGAAATTTGTTAAATCTGAGTGATATTCAGAATATCTTTTGTTCAAATGTGTGATGCAGCTAAGGATATATAGAGAAATGTAGTTTGTAAACTGTTATATTAGAAAAAATTCTAAAATTTAATTTAATACTCTCTATAAGGACAATAGAATAATCCAAGGAATGAAAACATAAAGATATTAGCAGAAATTAATGAAATAGAAAACAAAAATCAAATAGAAGTATTGAAAAAAACAAATTTTGATTTTCTGAAAAGATAATTAAGAGACAAATCTCTGGAGAGCTTAAGAAAAAGAACAAGAACATGTTGCTTAAACAAGAACATGTTGCTAAAAGGAATATAGTTGAAAGGGTTCAAGAATGCTGATGGATGAGGGTAGTTTTTATTGAGAGTGTGTTATTGGAGCAAAGACTTGAAACAGGTGTAGGTGCTTCCCAGGCAGACATTGGGGTGAAGAGTGTTTCTGGTGGAGACACAGTGATCCTACATCACAGCCAGTGAAAAGGCTCTGATATGGGAATATGTCTGGCAAGTTTGTTCAAAGAACAGCAAGAAGACCAGTGTGGCTGGAACAAGGCAGGGCAGTGACAGAGTAAGACAAGTTAGATGTGATCAGAGAGAGGCCAGGTTCTGTAGGAAGTTGTAAGTTCTGGAAGTCCTTTTGCTTCTTATCCTGTTACAATCAAGAGCTACTGACAGATCTAAGCAGAAGATTCACATCATCTGCTTTGACTTAAATTTGGAAAGGCTCTTTCTGGCTTCTGTTTTGAGAGTAGACACTAAGGCTGTGATATCAACTCTGTTGTCACCAGGCACATGCAATTACTTAACTGTAATGTCAGTTTTTCAATACATTAACCATTGTTTTAGTGCTCAGCAGCCAAATGTGACCAGCGAGTGCCATGTTGAAGGATAGATACAGAACCTTTTCATCACTGCAGAGAATTATTTTGGAAAGTACTGCTCTGGGAAGACAGAAACAGATAAGTGTGCAGAGACAAAGGCAGTAAACCAGATAAGAGAAGATGCTGTCTCCAAATTGGATGGCAGTCTTTCAACCCCCGACTTCAGGATCTTTATTCCCTGCCCTTCAGATGAAGTCTTGGAAAGAACTACAAACTTTACGTTACCCTCAGATAATAAAATTCCTTTCTGTATCTTTAGCCCTAAGAACAGTCCCTTCTCAGTAATGAAAACCTCTAAATCAAAGCTATGAAGTTCCTTTCAAGTTCAGGTTTTTCCACATTCTGACTCAGTGTTTCACATCCCACCAGCAGTGTGGAGGAGGAAGAGGAGGTCCACTTCCTTCCCTGCCAAGTGCTCTGTGACTCCTTTCAATTGTTTGCTGATTTTGAGAAAATGGGAGGGGGGTGGAGAAGAAGAAGAGGTAGAGGGGTGGGGATAACTTACCTACTTGTACTGCTGTGATCCAGGATGGGAAGCCAAAGCACCTTTGGTAACTCATGGGAAGCTTTGAGTGGTCCTCTTAACAGAACGTCTATGGTAGCCACTCAGGTCTGCATCCAGCAGTGCAAATCTCTATTCTGGGTGGCCCCAACACTGGCTAGAAGCCCTGCTGGGCTGGGTCCTCTTCAAGATGAGAGCCAGGCAGACCTCTTTCTAAGGGGCAGGCTTTGCTTGATCCGGAAGAAAACACAGACACTTTTGCCTTCCCCAGTACCACCATTCATTCAATCAGTTGCAGTAAAACATTTTGCTTTAAATCTTGTCAAGAATGGCTGATACCTGGTTTTTATGCTATCTTATGCCCTAGGGCACTAGTTCCCAAGTTTTGTTGCACTGTGGAATCACCCATGAACAGTATGAGGAGGCAAAATGATAGGATACTGAAAGAGGAATTCCCTAGGCTGATAGGTGCCCAATATGCTACTGGAGATCAGTGGAGAAATAACTCCAGAAAGAATGAAGGTAAGGAGCCAAAGCAAAAACAATACCCAGTTATGGATGGGGCTGGTGATAGAAGCAAGGTCCGATGCTGTAGAAAACAATATTGCATAGGAACCTGGAATGTTAGGTCCGTGAATCAAGACAAATTGGAAGTGGTCAAACAGGAGATGGCAAGAGTGAATGTTGACATTCGAGGAATCAGCGAACTAAAATGGACTAGAATGGGTGAATTTAACTCAGATGACCATTATACCTACTACTGTGAGCAGGAATCTCTTAGAAGAAATGGAGTAGCTATCATAGTCAACAAAAGAGTCTGAAAAGCATTACTTGGATGCAACCTCAAAAATGACAGAATGATCTCTGTTCGTTTCCAAGGCAAACCATTCAATATCAAGGTAATCCAAGCCTATGCCCAAACCAGTAATGCTTAAGAGGCTGAAGTTGAATGGTTCTATGAGGACCTACAAGATCTTTTAGAATGAACACGCCCCCCAAAAAAAAAAAACAAACAAAACAAAACATGTCCTTTTCATTATAGGGGACTGGAATGCAAAAGTAGGAAGTCAAGAAACACCTGGAGTAACAGGCAAATTTGGCCTTGGAGTATGTAATGAAGCAGGGCAAAGGTTAATAGAGTTTTGCCAAGAGAACGCACTGGTCATAGCAAACACCCTCTTCCAACAACACAAGAGAAGACTCTACACATGGACATCACCAGATGGTCAACACTGAAATCAAACTGATTGTATTCTTTGCAGCCAAAGATGGAGAAGCTCTATACAGTCAGCAAAAACAAGACCAGGAGCTGACTGTGGCTCAGATCATGAACTCCTTATTGTCAAAGTCAGACTGAAACTGAAGAAAGTAAGGATAACCACTAGACCATTCAGGTATGACCTAAGTCAAATCTCTTATGACTATACAGTGGAAGTGAGAAATAGATGTAAGGGACTAGTTCTGATAGACAGAGAGCCTGATGAACTATGGACAGAGGTTTGTGACATTGTACAGGAGACAGGGATCAAGACCATCCCCATGGAAAAGAAATGCAAAAAGGCAAAATGATTGCTGAGGAGGCCTTACAAATAGCTGCGAAATGAAGATAAGTGAAAAGCAAAGGAGAAAAAGAAAGATATTCCCATTTGAATGCAGAGTTCCAAAAAATAGCCAGGAGAGATAAGAAAGTCGTCCTCAGTGATCAGTGCAAAGAAATAGAGGAAAACAATAGAATGGGAAAGACTAGAGATCTCGTCAAGAAAATTAGAGATACCAAGGGAACAGTTCATGCAAAAATGGGCTCAATAAAGGACAGAAATGGTATGGATCTAACAGAAGCATAAGATATTAAGAAGAGGTGGCAAGAATACACAGAAAAACTGTACAAAAAAATCTTCATTACCCAGATAATCACAATGGTGTGATCACTCACCTAGAGCCAGACATCCTGGAATGTGAAGCCAAGTGGAGCTTAGAAAGCTTAGAAAGCACTTAGAAAGCATCACCATCGACAAAGCTAGTGGATGTGATGGAATTCCAATTGAGCTATTTCAAATCATGAAAGATGATGCTGTGAAAGTGTTGCATTCAATATGCCAGCAGATTTGGAAAACTCAGCAGTGGCCACTGGACTAGAGAAGGTCAGTTTTTATTCCAGTCTCAAAGAAAGGCAATTCCAAAGATTGCTCAGACTGCTGCACAATTGCACTCATCTCACACGCTAGTAAAGTAAGCTTAAAATTTTCCAAGCCAGGCTTCAGCAATACGTGAACCGTGAACTCCCAGATGTTCAAGCTGGTTTTAGAAAAGGCAGAGGAACCAGAGATCAAATTTCCTATATCCGCTGGATCATCAAAAAAGCAAGAGAGTTCCAGGAAAACATATATTTCTGTTTTATTGACTACACCAAAGCCTTTGACTGTGTGGATCACAATGAATTGTGGAAAATTCTGAAAGAGATGGAAATACCAGACCACTTGACCTGCCTCTTGAGAAACCTGTATGCAGGTCAGGAAGCAACAGTTAGAACTGGACATGGAACAACAGACTGGTTCCAAATAGGAAAAGGAGTACGTCAAGGCTGTATATTGTCACCGTGCTTATTTAACTTTTATGCAGAGTACATCATGAGAAATGCTGGGCTAGAAGAAGCACAAGTTGGAATCAAGATTGCTAGGAGAAATATCAATAACCTCAGATATGCAGATGACATCACCCTTATGGCAGAAAATGAAGAGGAACTAAAAAGCCTCTTGATGAAAGTGAAAGAAGAGAGTGAAAAATTTGGCTTAAAGCTTAACATTCAGAAAACTAAGATCATGGCATCTGGTCCCATCACTTCATGGGAAATAGATGGGGAGACAGTGGAAACAGTGTCAGGCTTTATTTTCTTGGGCTCCAAAATCACTGCAGATGGTGACTGCAGCCATGAAATTAAAAGACGCTTACTCCTTGGAAGGAAAGTTATGACCAACCTAGACAGCATATTAAAAAGCAGAGACATTACTTTGCCAACAAAGGTCCATCTAGTCAAGGCTATGGTTTTTCCAGTGGTCATGTATGGATGTGAGAGTTGGACTGTGAAGAAAGCTGAGCACCAAAAAATCGATGCTTTTGAACTATGGTGTTGGATAAAACTCTTGAGAGTCCCTTGGACTGCAAGGAGATCCAACCAGTCCATCCTCAAAGAGATAACTCCTGTGTGTTCATTGGAAGGACTGATGCTGAAGCTGAAACTCCAATACTTTGGCCACCTCATGTAAAGAGTTGACCTATTGGAAAAGCCCCTGATGCTGGGAGGGATTGGGGGCCAGAGGAGAAGGGGATGACAGAGGATGAGATGGCTGGATGGCATCACCGACTCGAAGGGCATGAGTTTGAGTAAACTCCAGGAGTTTGTGATGGACAGGAAGGCCTGGCGTGCTGCAATTCATGGGGTCACAAAGAGTCGGATATGACTGAGCAACTGAGCTGAACTGAACTGTGGAATCTCCTGGGATTAAGAAATCAAAAACAAGACACTGAAACAAACTATCAAAAGACCTACTGGCAAATAGCTGCTACTTCCAGACATTCTGAGTTAATTTGTATGGAGTGCAACCCAGGCTTTGAAATTTCTAAAAGCTCTCCAGTGATTCTAACATGCAGCCAGCTTACACTTGCTGCTTTCGGGACAGAATGTTAGTATATTAGAGTGGTCATCTTTTGACTCCTTTACTGGCTCCATGGGCATGCGGGACTCTTGTACTGATGACTGACAACTCTCATCTCCTTCTCTGAGTTCAGTGTCTATCTCACTTGGTGCAGTGATGGTACTTGGCATCTATCATTGAAAGGTTGTTGCTGAATCACGAAAAGACGCTGGGATTCTTGGCCTCTGGAGTAGAATTCAATCCGGGCCCAGAGTTGAGGCTTGATCACTCAGAGCTTTTGTATAATAAAGTTTTATTAAAGTATAAAGGAGATAGAGAAAGCTTCTGGCATAGGCATCAGAAGGGGGCAGAAAGAATACCCCCTTGCTAGTGTTAGCTGTGGAGTTATATACTCTTTAATTAGTTATTACAGTGAACCAAAAGAATGTCTGGAGGTTGTAAAGACCTCACTAGACCTACTCCCATAATTTACACCTTAAAATAACAGGATTAGCCAGAAGGTTTTTTTTCAGAGACTGTCCTCAAGCAGGATACATTATTGTTATATAATCGTAAGGAATGTAGGTGGACAAAATAGTTTGTCCTTTTGTCCTCCTTGAGAATTCCAGACCCCTCTCTCCTTGGGCACCCCTCGACTTCTTATCAATCTGCCTAGGAATTGACTCTCTCATTCCCCCCTTTTCTTTTAGGAGAATTATGTTGCCAAGGGAAAGGGGCGTCGTTTTCATTCCATAACTACTTACTGCTGTTTAGGGGTGTGGCCCCTAAATTGTTAATGCAACGTATTCTCCTAACCCTCATATTAAGGGTCTCTGATCCAGGGGCCCCAAGTAATAGTTGGAGGAGGCTGTGACACTCATAGGAGCTTGGACAACCATTTGTAAATTAAAAGCTTTTAGACGGTTAGAAAACCCCATTATACAGTTACAGACGTAAGGCAAAATAGTCATTAAACCAAGTTAAAATCAAAATGAAAAGTCACATTATGTCCATAGTTACATCAGTCCATCTTAAGGTTGTTAGATGTCATCAGTTTAAGAAGAGGCATCACATGTGATTGTTGTTGAAGGTATTTGCAGACTTTGAAAAAGTCTTTTCTTTGAAGTGGAGATGTCCACCACTGGAAGCCTTCCACTGATGAAGAGGGGAGTGCTCCATAGACCCAGAAGTTAGAACGATTTTAAATGTAGCATAGGAGTGAGCCCAGGACAGGAAGGCATTGTCTTGAGGAGCAAATGGCAGACTCAGGATTTTTGGAGTCGTTAGAAGTAGGCTCACATAGATTATCAGGCCTATCTGAAAGTACAAAGACAGAGCATAGAAGGTAGAGACATAAAATGAAGTCACTTAGTTCTGGGACACTTCTTAACTCGAGTGTGATGTACCCATGAATCAATTCCTGGCACTTTGACGGCTGTGGGAGAAGAAAGAATAACCTGGTAAGGGCCTTCCCCCCAAAAGCGGGGAATGAGACAGTCATTTCCTAGGCAGGTTGCTAAGAAGTCCAGGGGTGCCCAAGGAGAGAGGGGTCTGGAATTCTCAAGGAGGACAAAAGGACAAACTATTTTGTCCCTCTACATTCCTTAGGATTATGTAACAATAATGTATCCTGCCTGAGGACAGTCTCTGAAAAAAACCTTCTGGCTAACCTATTATTTTAAGGTGTAAATTATGGGAGTAGGTCTAGTGAGGTCTTTACAACCTCCAGACATTCTTTTGATTCACTGTAATAACTAATTGGAGAGTATGTAACTCCATGGCTAACACTAGCAAGGGGATATTCTTTCTGCCCCCTTCTGATGTCTATGTCAGAAGCTTTCTCTATCTCCTTTATACTTCAATAAAACTTTATTACACAAAAGCTCTGAGTGGTCAAGCCTGTCTCTGGCCCCGGATTGAATTCTTCTCCTCCAGAGGGGGAATCCTGGCGTCCTTTCGTGTGTCAGCAACAACCTTTCATCATTTTGTTCTAAAATTTGGGGTCTTTCTTAAATCTGAATCTAAAAGAATGACATTTTCATATCCAGATGTTTGGAAACCACTCTTGAAATTATGACTAAGAAGAAATATAGTCAGTGCTGTGCTTAGCTGCTCAGTCGTGTCCGACTCTTTGCGACCCCATGGACTATAGCCCTCCAGGCTACTCTGTCCATGGGATTCTCCAGGCAAGAATACTGGAGTGGGTTGCCACGCCCTCCTCCAGGGAAACTTCCCAACCCAGAGATTGAACCCAGGTCTCCCGCATTGCAGGCAGATTATTTACTCTCTGAGCTACCAGGGAAGCCCAATATTGTCAGTAATTATATAGTTTTTACATATGTGTAATCCCAAGAACAAACAGTTGAAGTATATTGCTACCTGAAAAAATGATAGATATAATGTCAGTCCTGTTCTTATTGAACATTATGTTCTTTTGGATGCTTATTTTATTTTATAAATTCCATCCTGAGATGTATTTGTTTTTTGCCTATATTGAGATCTTGAATATTTTTGAGGAGAAATAGAGTGTGCTAATTTCTTTGGCTAGCTCGTTAAAGATTCTTTAGAAATTCTGACTCAGTTACTGAGAACTGGGAGCTGAATTAGCATCCTCAGCTGGGCACTCCTCACTGAGATGACTATGCTTCTGATTGAAGCAACTGTAGTAACCAAGCAAATGTGCACAAATGAATGGCTTAAATATTGTTTGTGGTTTGCAAATTAGATCTACACAGGCAAGAAAATGTTTCTACACTTTCCTTCTACAATTATGCTCAGTTTGTTACAATATTTCCCTTAAATAAGAGGACTGGGACTCGCAAACCTGGCTTCTGATTTTGGCAAAATAGATTTGCAAATAACCTTGATTTGGGGGCATACAATTCCAAATCAATGCTATTTACAGTGCGATTTGGTAGACTGGAATAAAAATTAGAGCTGTTTAGAATTTTGTCATCCAAAAATGTTAAAAAATATTCAAAATGAGTTTTCTTTTTCTTTTTGGAAACTTTTCTTTTCATTAAAATTTCCTAATTTTTTTTTTTTTTTTTTAAGAAAAAGCATAGAAAAAAAAAAAAATCTCATTAATAGAGGAACCGTATCAGTCAGAGTCCTGGCAAAAACAGATGGCACACTCAGATTTGGTAATCTGAGGCGGGATTAATGCAGAGATTAGTGACAAACATGTGGGCAGGGTAGAGGCTTCTGCCTTGCCTTAGAGAACTGGGCCTAGTGGAGCAAATGCAGGAAGGAATTAGCCAGATCTGGAGGTGTGGAGGGCTGTGTAGAGGGCCCTTCACCTTGCGGGAAGTCAGTCCTTGAAATCTTGAGGGGCTCGAGGAAAAGAGGGGAGTAAATGGCCACCTTAAACTTTGCCCTCCTTTCTCCTTCCAACTTTCTGCCAATCCTTCTGTTGTCTGAACTCAGGTGAAGGTCAGAGGTCACATATTCAGCTGCAATTGGTCAGCCTCCTAGGACTCTGGCACTGAGGGGAAGGTGGACAGGAGACCTGGGGAGGCAAATGGAAGATATCCATTCAGTCTGTTCCTTTGGTCCCTTGGCCTGTGCTGCTTGTACTTTACCCAAGTGAGTGACCCATGTCCTTAACACAGGAAACAGAAAACCCTACAGCTAACAAGCCATCCCTGGAGATATCTGGACAGACATACTCCTACCTGAAGCCTGCACCATTAGCTCCAACTAAAGGCCTGATAATAAAAGTGGAGGGATAAACAGGCAATGTGAAGATGAACTGTTATGGTGCTCAGTTATGTAGCTGTCACAAGCCTACGCTGGCACCGCTACTGTCTTCCTTCATATTTATTCTATATTCTCTCTACACCTGGTCCAGGTAACTTCTTGGTAGGATGACCCAAATTTTCACTTTTTTGGGGCCAGGAGGTCTTAGAGGTCTTATCATCCTTGGGTGTCCCCAGTTCTCTAGTGATAAGGAGTCACCTAGTTCTCATACAAGCCCTCCTTTCCTTCATGGTGTAGCAGCAATCCCACTAGGATGAACCACAACTGATGATGGGATTGCCTCCTTCTCTATCTGTTGGTTTGGTGATACAAGGGATACAAAATGGTCAAGGATGAATCTCAGCTTCCAAATCATGAAATCATGACTATGTTCCTTGGTAAAAGCACCACTCCCTCTATATCCAGATAGGCTGAGACTGTGCAGCTGAAAGGAAGCATTCATAAAGGGTTTTGTTAGTAACTAGTAGCACTTCTACCTCCAGGACTTGGCTCCCAACCTGACAGTGGATAATATGGCAACATATTAGCCATTGGTTAAGATATATACTGCATACTTTAAGACAGTACTTGTCTAGCAGAATACGGTCTCACAAGTGGTGTAATGACTGAATATTCAGCTTCTGCAATAAGGAGCAGAATTGCATTGCCACACATACTTCATCACAAAATCAGTTTCTTGATCAGAAGCAGTATATGCTGATTACATGATGATGTTCTGTAAGTTTGCAAATAGTGGCATTGACAGAAGTGCAGACAAGAAAGACTAATTTCCATTAGGTATGGGCTAAAAAGAGATGGGAATACCAGACCACATTACATGCCCCCTGAGAAATCTGTATGCAGGTCAAGAAGAAACAGTTAGAACAGAACATGGAACAACAGACTGGTTCCAAATTGGGAAAGGAGCATTTCAAGGCTGTATGTTGTCTCCCTGCTTATTTAACTCATATGCAGAGCACACCATGCAAAATGTTGGGCTCAATGAAGCACAAGCTGAAATCAAGATTGCCAGGAGAAATATCAATAACTTAAAATATGCAGATGATATTACCCTTATGGCAGAAAGCAGAGAGGAACTAAAGAGCCTGTTGATGAAAGTGAAAGAGGAGAGTGGAAAAGTTGGTTTAAAACTCAACATTCAAAAAACTAAGATCATGGCATCTGGTCCCATCACTTCATGGGAAATAGATGGGGAAACAGTGGAAATAGTGGCTGACTTTGTTTTCTTGGGCTCCAAGATTACTGCAGATGGTGACTACAGCCATGAAATTAAAATATGCTTTCTCCTTGGAAGAAAAGCTATGACAAACCTAGAGAGCATATTAAAAAGCAGAGAGATTACTTTGCTGACAAAGGTCGGTCTAGTCAAAACTATGGTTTTTCCAGTAGTCATGTATGGATGTGAGACATGGACCATAAAGAAAGTTGAACGCCAAATAATTGATGCTTTTGAACTGTGGTGTTGAAGAAGGCTCTTGAGAGTCCCTTGAACTGCAAGGAGATCAAACCAGTCCATCCCAAAGGAAATCAATCCTGAATATTCATTGGAAGGACTGATGCTGAACCTGAAGCTCCAATATTTTGTCTACCTGAAGTGAAGAGCTGACTTTTTGGAAAAGACCCTGATGCTGGGAAAGATTGAAGGTGGGAGAAGAAGGGGACAACAGAGAATGAGATGGTTGGATGGCATCACCAACTCAATGGACATGAGTTTGAATAGTCTCCAGGAGTTGGTGATGGACAGGGAAGTCCAGAGTGCTGCATTCCATGAGGTCACAAAGAGTCAGACATGACTGAGCAACTGAATTGAGCTGATGGAAGACAAGTCAACTATTCCCTCCATGATGAAAGGGGTCCAAGAAGACTTGCCATCAGGTGGCAGTTTAGCTGTTCTGGTGATCAGTGTCATATTGAAGGCTCCCTGTCCACCTTTGATGAGAGGAAGTCTATGACCCATCTTGTTTTTGTACCAAACAAGTAAGTGAGGTAAATGGGGATGTCATAGGTGACCTAAGCTTCTTTCAAGCATTTGGTGAGGGCATTTGTCTCTTAGATTCTCTAGAGAGGTGGTATTTTATTGTGGCTGACCCTCTCAGTGAGGTTAGTGATGGGGGTGGGGCTTTTTCAGGGCCTTCCATCTGGCCTTTTCTACTATAATACTCTTTACTGCATTGGTCAGGAAATAAACAAAGATATTCTCTAGGTGAATCATTGACTCTAATTTTGCTACATCTACTGGGTCTGGAGAAACATCCATAGTCTCACTAGCCCTGCTGTGGGAAGAATTCAGGTCAAGGTTCATCTTTCACTGAACCTCCACTGTACAATCTGGCTAGTGGGCCAGAGTCACTGGTCCATAGATTATAAGTCTCCAAGAATCAGAATCAAGTCAGAACTAGTGTCTAAAAACCTTCCTTTGAATATTTATCCTCACTGCATAATTATACTGGTTAAAGCTGATAGATTACTCTAGAAAGCATGGGGAAAATTTATGATGTATTTCTGGAACCACAGGGCAGGGTCCTTTCTCAAAAATACAAGCCTTCTCCTTCATAAAAGCCTCCAGGCCTTCATAATCCTTCAACTAGTGGCTGTGAATCTTGCCTTCATATTAGAATCACCAGGGAAGCTTCAGAAAACACCGATGCCTGAGTCCCACCCCCAGATATCCTGATGCACTTGATCTAGTTGTAACCTAGGCTTTCTGAGTGTTGAAAGCTCGAAGTGCTTTTGACCTGACTGATGTTTAACTGCTGCTCTGGAGCAGTAGAGGGGCAGAGTAGAGAACATATTTTTGTAATTTTACTAAGTTCTCCAGGTTATTCTGATAGAAATGAGAAAATCTCTGCTAGAATGATCGAATTCCAGCCTCAGTTGAGCCAACCCAGCTTATACCACCCCAGGTGCTTGAGGCAATGTGTCAAAACCAAATTCTACAGAGAGAGGAGACATCTTATTGACTAGGGCCTGCTCAAACCTTATGCCTCATCCTTCTTGGTCTGAAGGTCACTTAAATTCTACCTTCCACATGCTCCCAGGCTCCTGCCAGTAGAGATTTACTTAATCTTGCGGTTTTCAGGGAGTATATATCTGCTTCCAGAGCAGACCTTGTACTTCTTTGTCCTGTTGATTTTGGAGCCTCTGAATCTGTGTCTGCAGGCACCTGACAGGTGGGCTGTGGGTAGAACTGGCATCAGCTGGTGGAGCTACTGGCTGAGGTGAAGTCATTCATAAGCTTTTATATGATGGAAGACTGGCCTGTTACTGGAAAGTTAAATGGCTCTCCCTGTTGGTTAAGAATTCAGAAATAATTGAGAGTCCAATTTCCTACCATGTCCCTTTTGGCACAAATATTCCTATCTCATGTCTCACCCCCCACCCCCCACCCCACTTCCTCAGTAGGACCCTCATCTTGATATGGATGAGATTTTGCAGAGTTGAGTACTTCTCTGCAGTCGGTATGATCAGACCTCTGACTTAGTCTTCAGACCTACCTGCCTCAAAACTCCAGGAGATGAAGATCTATTTTCATCTGTCACTGAGACTTTGTGATTTTTGCTCAAGTTCTCAATCTGATGTTCACTGCTTTCCATTCTTCCCTAGGGTGAGTTTGTCAACTTCTTCACTGTTGACATTTTGAGACAGATTAATTCTTTGTTGTGGGAACTTTCCTCTGTGTGGTAGGATGCTTAGCATCATTACTGGCTTCTACCCTCTAGACACCCAAGTTGTGACAGTCAGAACTGTCTCCAGGCATTGCCCAAAGGTTCCTTGGGAGACAAAACTGCCACTAATGGAGAAGCTCTGTTGTAGATCAAAAAAAAAAAAAACCACCTAATGGCATAATCTTTTAACCCATGTTATCACCCTGGAGCCTGATTGCTACAGCAAACTGATGTTCCAACTACTTGCCATTCATTGTATCTACTTTAATTTGAATAATCATGATCCCCCAGATGCAGGTAGTTACTCTTGTCTCTTTCCCTATGGAAAGGAGAGGAACTCAATCCTAGAATTCATGTTGAAGTTCTGTTTCCTAGAGCTATTTCCAGTACCAATTTCTGTATCTGTTAACATCCCAGCAGGAAACAGATGTTACACACAATATGAGCAATTTGACAACAGTTTAATTAAGGCACTATTTACAAAGATGTGGGCAGAGTATCCCATAGCAAAACCGAAAGCAAGAGTACAGTGCTCTGAGCTCATGGTAGGTGATGGAGGCTCTACCCCCTCCTCTAGACGTGAAGAAGCAAGGGGAGAAGTGGACAGAGAAGTTCCCAGAATCTCAGAACCAGCCTGGAGATAGAGAGTGATGGGGAGCCTGGGAAATTACCCCTTTCCCCCAGTCCTCTCTGCTCTTTCTCTCTTCTGCTGTTGCTCGCTATTGGCAGAGCCCACTTGCAAGACAGACAGAGAGGAAGTCACTGGATGAAGCCCCTTGATGAAGGGAATTTATATCATACTTTGATGGATGTCTGCTTCTAGGACACATCTCAGGGTGCTCAGGTAGAAGGAATAAAATGAAGAGGAGCAAAAGGAAGACATAAAGTGTAGGGGATGCACTTCCAGCACTAGGGAAAAAAATGAAACATATTTTGGGTGAGATAAGTAAATTTCAGACATAGAACAATATTTGAAAAGATTGTCAGGAGCGCTACAGAATTTAAGAAAGAAGTAGGACAACTTGGAAAATGGGAACAAAAATCCTCCAAATAAAGGGTAATTGTAAAAATAAAAACCACGTACACATCTGTGTTCCTCTTTCCTTTCTCTTATTTTCTAATCATTAGGGCAAAATTCCCATTTTGCTTGACTGAGGTGAGAACTTCAGTGCTAAACAGTCACTTAGCACTGAATCTGGTCATTCGCCATCCTGTTGATTCTACCTTTGAATTGGCTCTGGATTTATTCTGCTAACTTCATGGACGCTAGCTTTTTTTTTTTTTTTTTTAAGGACCCTAGGTTTTTTCAACCAGTACCTTCTTTTTCCCAGATGGTTTCACAGGCCTGATACTTCCTGTTTTCATGTCTCAACTTGTCCTCTTCACTACCACCAGTTTTCATTCTAAAACAAAATCTGATATGCAAATTAATTGATTAAATAATTTTCAATGTTATTTTGTTTATCAAGTGTTTGTTATAGAACATTTTATGAACAAAGTTTATAACACTTAGCAGAGTTGGAAAAGAGCCTGCCCTCAATCTTGTGGGCCATTCTTGTCTCCTAAAATTAAAATTAAAATAATTAAAAATTTAAAAAATCAGCACTTTCAGAACCTGCACATTTACCATGTCTGTAATTTGTGTGCTGCTCATTCTTTCCTGGTGGGGTTGCACAGAGTCAGACACGACTGAAGTGGCTTAGCAGCAGCAGCAGCATTCTTTCCTAGAATGATCCTGCTGCACTAACCCCCCCCCCCCCACACACACACACACACACATGCTCCCCATGGGAAAATGAGTAGTTTGTTTTTATAAGTCAGTTCAATTACCAGACTTACTGAAAATGTCACCAAATTATTTGGACAGATTTAGTGCTAAGAAGTAGAATGATTATGCCCACCAAAAAGACTCAACACTGTTAACATTTTAAAAAATCACATTCAACCGATGTGGTGCCTTTTGCCTATTAAGTGGTCATGGAGGATGAACTATGCTGGAGGGATGCAATGTGATGGCCACTCCCATAAATCAGTGGTTAGATGATGGATCAATAGAATAAATTTTTTATAAGGGAAAGCAAAAGACTTAACTAAACCAAATGCTGACCCAATGTATTTAAATACTTTATGAGAACCAATAATAAGAAACAGGATAATTACTGCTGATAATACCATTGCTACAATTGCAGCTTCATTTTCCTTTGGCATTCAATTTTTTAATAGTACATGGTACATTTAAAAAAAAATTCTCTTCAGTTTTTAATTTCATCCATATTGTTGTGTTTAGTTATAACTCATTCTTTTTTTTACTACTGCTTAATACCCTATTATCAAAATACCAGAGTGAGTTTGAGCAAAGTATAGGAGATAAAGGACAGGGAATACTTGGTGTCCCGCAATCCACGGGGTCGTAGGGTTGGACATGACTTAGTGACTGAACAATATCTTGCTATCAAAATACCACAGTTTACTTGTTGTTCAGCTGATGAACACTGAGCTATTTTTAGTTTTCCTGCTATTGTAAAGAAGGCCGCTCTGATAACTCCTGTACTTATCTCATTGTGTGAGAGTTGGGACAAAATTGTTGGGTATAGACTGAATACGTGTTCAGCTCTACTGGACTGGGCTGGGCTGCTTTCATGTGACTGTGACGATGTACTTTTTCTTCCAACAGGATTAAAGGTAAGTTCTAGTGAGGTAAGACTTTCCTAGTAACTTAGATGTTAAAGAATCTGTCTGCAGTGCAGGAGATCTGGGTTCAATCTCTGGGTCAGGAGGATCCCCTGGAGAAGGGAATGGCAACCCACTTTAGTATTCTTGCCTGGAGAATCCCCGTGGACAGAGGAGCCCGGCAGGCTACAGTCCATGGAGCCGCAAAGAATCGGACACAAGTGAGCGACTAACACTTGCTTTCAAGGAGATAGACAAACCCTAGAGTTTGTCACCAGCCAAAATTGGAGCTTTGTTTTCCCTGACACTCCAAGGACAATGTTAATGGCAGAGACTGAGCTCTGATGAAGTAAAGAAATAGACGACCACTCCTGAGGTCAAAGAAAACTCCCCGACTGCACAGGCACAGACAGGTTCCTTGGGTTCATAATGGGTGATGCCAAACCTCTCACAGACCTCTGGACCAGAATCCATCTTAGCAAAAACCTGCCCACACATTTGGGGAGGGTCCTAGGGCAGGTCAGGTTTGGACAAAGAAATGAGATAATTGGCCAAAAGTAAAAAGACCCCAGAAGTACTGTCCTATAAAAGTGATTTAAATCATCCCCCTTTTCTCTTAAATAAACAAACTGTTTCTATGTATGCTCTCCCATAGGTTATGCTGAGTCTCTGATAATAAACTTTGTACTGTTTTTACAGTTTTTGCCTCCTTGAGGAATTCATTTTTCTAATGGAGCAAGAGCCATGGTAACTTTGCCTCTAACTCCCGGTGGTCTAGCAGCTAGGATTCCTGTGTTTTTTCACCCAGGCTAGTCAGGCCCAATACTTGGGCAGATAATTAAGATCCTGCCTCAAGCCACCGCTCACTGCTGTCTCCCTGAGATCAACACAATAAGTTTCAGATGGGTTTGGTACCTTATGCTCATATTATACTGCTCCAGCCTCACTGAAATTCCATATGGAGAGTAATAATATCCACAGTAGTTGATTAACACACAGAAGTCCATGCTAGTAGTAAGTAGGGAGTGATAGCATGGCGTCTTTGACAGAAAGGTCCATGCTTATTGAAGGGACACAAAACTGCAGGAAAGAGGTATGATGGTATTTATTGTATTGCTATTTATTTCTTCAATGAATTAGAGAAAACTTCAGTTTCCATCGATAGATGCACATTTTATCAATCACACTACCACTATATTATGAAATATGTAGCCAGTAAAATAAATTTGGGCAAGATATTTTAATAACATGGGACATACTCATCACATAATCTTAAGTGAAAAGACTATGTAATATGTACATGCCACATAAATCAAGTATGAAAGAAGTGAATTAGTAACTCAGTTGTGTCTGACTCTTTGCAACCATAGCTGGTCAGGCTCCTCTGTCCATGGAATTCTCCAGGCAAGAATACTGGAGTGGGTTGCCATTTCCTTCTCCAGGGGATCTTCCCAACCCAGGGACTGAACCCAGTTCTCCAGGTCTCATGTATTGCAGGAGGATTCTTTAGCATCTGAGACAATGGGGAAGCCCAAGAATACTGGAGTGGGTAGCCCATCTCTGCTCTAGCAGATCTTCCTGACCCAGGAATTGAACCAGGTCTCCTGAATTGCAGGCCGATTCTTTACCTTTTGAGCTACCAGGGAAACTAAATCACATATACATATGTTTAAATAAAGTAAATGTGATAAATATAAATTTACTACACTTTTTTTCTTCTAGATTGAAAAATGTTAGGTATTTTTTTCTTTTTCATTTATTCTTTTCTATATTTTCCAAGATGTCAACACAGAACATGTACTGTTTTCAAAATAAAACTAAAAATAAAGATCCATATTTGGGTTTTCTATGTAGAGGATCATGTCATCTGCAAACAGTGAGAGTTTCACTTCTTTTCCTACCTGGATTCCTTTCATTTCTCTTTCGGCTCTGATTGCTGTGGCCAAAACTGCTGAAACTAAGTTGAAAGGTAGTGGTGAGAGTGGGAACCCTTGTCTTGTTCCTGATTTTAGAGGAAATACTTTCAATTTTTCACTATTGAGGGTAATGCTTGCTGTGGATTTGTCATTTACAACTTTTATTGTCTTGAGGTATGTTCCTTCTATTCCTGCTTTCTGGAGAGTTTTTATCATAAATGGATATTGAATTTTGTCAAAGGCTTTTTCTGCATCTATTGATATAATCATATGGTTTTTATCTTTCAATTTGTTAATGTGGCATATTACATTGATTTGTGGATATTAAAGAATCCTTGCATTCCTGGGTTAAAGCCCACTCGGTCATGATGTATGATCTTTTTAACATGTTGTTGGATTCTGTTTGCTAGAATTTTATTAAGGATTTTTGCATCTATGTTCATCAGTGATATTGGCCTGTAGTTTTCTTTTTTTGTGGCATCTTTGTCTGGTTTTGGAATTAGGGTGATGGTGGCCTCATAGAATGAGTTTGGAAGTTTACCTTCTTCTGCAATTTTCTGAAAGAGCTTGAGTAAGATAGGTGTTAGCTCTTCTCTAAATTTTTGGTAGAATTCAGCTGTGATGTTATGCCATCTGGTCCTGGGCTTTTGTTTGCTGGAAGATTTTTGATTACAGTTTTGATTTCCGTGCTTGTGATGCATCTGTTAAGATCTTCTATTTCTTCCTGGTTCAGTTTTGGAAAGTTATACTTTTCTAAGAATTTGTCCATTTCTTCCAAGTTGTCCATTTTATTGGCATAGAGCTGCTGGTAGTAGTCTCTTATGATCCTTTGTATTTCAGTGTTGTCTATTGTGATCTCTCCATTTTCATTTCTAATTTTGTTGACTTGGTTCTTCTCCCTTTGTTTCTTAATGAGTCTTGCTAACAGTTTGTCAATTTTGTTTACCTTTACAAAAAACCAGCTTTTAGCTTTGTTGATTTTTGCTATGGTCGCTTTTGTTTCTTTTGCATGTATTTCTGCCTTAATTTTTAATATTTCTTTCCTTCTACTAGTTCTGGGGTTCTTCATTTCTCCCTTCTCTACTTGCTTTAGGTGTAGAGTTAGGTTACTTATTTGGCTTTTTTCTTGTTTCTTGAGGCAAGCCTGTAATGCTATGAACCTTCCCCTTAGCAATGCTTTTACGGTGTCCCATAGGTTTTGGGTTGTTGTGTTTTCATTTTCATTCATTTCTATGCATATTTTTATTTCTTCTATGATTTGTTGGTTATTCAGAAGTGTGTCATTTAGCCTCCATATGTTTGAATTTTTATAATTTTTTTTTCCCCTGTAATTGAGATCTAATCTTACTGCATTGTGGTCAGAAAAGATGACTGGAATGATTTCCATTTTTTTTTTTTTTTTTTAATTTACCAAGGCTAGATTTATGGCCCAGGATGTGATCTATTCTGGAGAAGGTTCCGTGTGCACTTGATAAAAAGGTGAAATTGATTGTTTTGGGGTGAAATGTCCTATAGATATCAATTAAGTCTAACTGGTCCTTTGTGTCATTTAAAGTTTGTGTTTCCTTGTTAATTTTCTGTTTATTGATCTATCCATAGGTGTGAGTGGGGTATTAAAGTCTACCACTATAATGGTGTTATTGTTAATTTCCCCTTTAAAGACTCTACAAGAAAATTACTAGAGCTAATCAATGAATACAGTAATGTTGCAAGATATAAAATTAACACACAGAAGTCCCCTGCATTCCTATAACAAACAATGAGAAAACAGAAAGAGAAGTTAAGGAAACAATGCCATTCACTATTGCAACAAAAAGAATAAAATACTTAGGAGTATATCTACCTAAAGAAACAAAAGACCTATACATAGAAAACTATAAAATATTGATGAAAGAAATCAAAGAAGACACAAATAAATGGAGAAATATACCGTGTTCATGGATTGGAAGAATTAATATTGTGAAAATGAGTATACTACCCAAAGCAATCTATAGATTCAATGCAATCCCTATCAAGCTACCAATGGTATTCTTCACAGAACTAGAACAAATAATTTCACAATTTGTATGGAAATACAAAAAACCTTGAATAGCCAAAGCAATCTTGAGAAAGAAGAATGGAAATGGAGGAATCAACCTGCCTGACTTCAGGCTCTACTACAAAGCCACAGTCATCAAGACACTATGATACTGGCACAACGACAGAAATATAGATCAATGGAACAAAATAGAAAGCCCAGAGTTAAATCCACATACCTATGGACACCTTCAACAAAGGAGGCAAGAATATTCAATGGAAAAAAGACAACCTCTTTAACAAGTGGTGCTGGGAAAACTGGTCAACCCCTTGTAAAACAATTAAACTAGAGTACTTTCTAACACCATACACAAAAATGAACTCAAAATGGATTAAAGATCTAAATGTAAGACCAGAAACTATAAAACTCCTAGAGGAGAACATAGGCAAAACACTCCCCGACATAAATCACAGCAGGATCCTCTATGACCCACCTTCCAGAATATTGGAAATAAGAGCAAAAATAAACAAATGGGACCTAATTAAACTTAAAAGCTTTTGCACAGGAAAGGAAACTATAAGCAAGATGAAAATACAGCCCTCAGAATGGGAGAAAATAGTAGCAAATGAAGAAACAAAGGATTAATCTAAAAAATATACAAGCAACTCCTGCAGCTCAATTCCACAAAAATAAACAACCCAATCAAAAAATGGGCCAAAGATCTAAACAGACATTTCTCCAAAGAAGACATAGAGATGGCTAACAAACACATGAAAAGATGCTCAACATCACTCATTATCAGAGAAATGCAAATCAAAACCTCAATGAGGTACCGTTACACGCCAGTCAGAATTACTGCTATTCAAAAGTCTACAAGCAATAAATGCTGGAGAGGGTGCGGAGAGAAAGGAACCCTCTTACACTGTTGGTGGGGATGCAAACTAGTACTGCCACTATGGAGAACAGTGTGGAGATTCCTTTAAAAAACTGGAAATAGAACTGCCATATGACCCAGCAATCCAACTTCTGGGCATACACACCAAGGAAACCAGACCTGAAAGAGACACGTGCACCCCAATGTTCATCGCAGTGCTGTTTATAATAGCCAGGATATGGAAGCAACCTAGATGCCCATCAGCAGACGAATGGATAAGGAAGCTGTGGTACATATACACAATGGAATATTACTCAGCCATTAAAAAGAATACATATGAATCAGTTCTAATGAGATGGGTGAAAATGGAGCCCATTATACAGAGTGAAGTAAGCCAGAAAGATAAACACCAATACAGTATACTAATGCATATATATAGAATTTAGAAATATGGTAATGATAACCTTATATGCAAGATAGAAGAAGAGATACAGATGTATAGAACAGACTTTTGGACTCTACGGGAGAAGGCGAGGGTGGGATGATCTGAGAGAACAGCATCAAAACATGTATATTATCAAGTGTGAAACAGATCGCCAGTCCATGTTGGTTGCATGAGACAAGTGCTCGGGGCTGGTGCACTGGGATGACCCAGAGGGATGGGATGGGGAGGGAAGTGGGAGGGGAGTTCAGGATGGGGAACACATGTAAATCCATGGCTGATTCATGTCAATGTATGGCAAAAACCACTATAATATTGTAAAGTAATTAGCCTCCAACTAATAAAAATAAATGGAAAAAAATCCATATTTTGTGCCTACTGCAGAATTTCGGGAAACAGTTGTGGTCTGAAAGGCAGCTGAGTATTAGGGCATATTGGATCAGTGTTTCTCACTCTTGTGTTGCCTCAGAAACACGAAGAGGACTTTATAAAATATGGACAGCTGGACCCCCAACCCCAAAGAGTCTGATCCTGTACGTCTGAGAATAATCCTGAGAATTTACCTTTGTGACAAGTTTTCAAGTGACCTGGTGCACTGCTCTGAGAACCACTGACTTAGGCACAATGGTCAGAGGTCCTCTCTTGGCAGCAAAATTTACAGCCTGTCTCATGGCTGCCATCCTGGGTTTTTCCTCCCCTCTTTCCCTACAAATGCCATATTACCCATTTTTGGAGGCCTGTTTTCTACTTTTCTCTGGGAAGTATGTTCTCTAATAACTTCCTGAGGTGTAGTGGGTAGGAAGTTCTTCCTCCCCTTTCTGTTCCCTCCCATCCTTCCTCTTCTTGTGACATTTTTCAACTTTCAACTCATCAGCACATTGTTCCTTGGCTTCTGCCGTGCTGCTGAAAAGTCAGATGCATAACTGATTGCCACTTCTTTGCAAAGTGACCAGTTTTCTTTCTGTGGGATTTTAAGATTTGCTCTTCATCCTTGATTTCTGAAGTTCCAAAATCCTGATTCTTTATGTGGGTGAGTTTTCCTCCATTTTCAATTTGGCCAAGTTCTGTGAAAACTTGAACAGATGAATTGGGGATGCGCTAATGTCTCTAAAATATTTAGTCTTTCTATCCATGAACACAGAATAGATCTCTCTCCATTTTAAGATCTTCCTTTATGCTTTGAAATAAAATGTCTTATAATTTCTTTTTGAATACCTTTACAATTCTTTTAGATATAAAATGTATTCAATATTCTTAGGTATTCCTTTTTTTGTATTGGAAACATATTTTGTTAAGTGTACATTTTATAACTGGTTATTGCTGATACATACACAAACTATTGAGTGTTGCATCAGTTCAGTTCAGTCACTGTCGTGTCCGACTCTTTGTGAACCCATGAATGGCAGCACACCAGGCCTCCCTGTCCATCACAAACTCCTGGAGTCCACCCAAACCTATGTCCATTGAGTCAGTGATGCTATCCAACCATCTCATCCTCTGTCGTCCTCTTCTTCTCCTGCCCTCAATCTTTCCCACCATCAGGGTTTTTCCAATGAGTCAACTCTTCACATGAGGTGACCAAAGTATTGGAATTTCAGCTTCAACATCAGTCCTTCCAAAGAACACCCAGGACTGATCTCCTTTAGGGTGGACTGGTTGGATCTCCTCGCAGTCCAAGAGGCTCTTAAGAGTCTTCTTGAACACCAGAGTTCAAAAGCATCAATTCTTTGGTGCTCAGCTTTCTTTACAGTCCAACTCACATCCATACATGACCACTGGAAAAACCATAGCCTTGACTAGATGGACCTTTGTTGGCAAAGTAATGTCTCTGCTTTTTAATATGCTGTCTAAGTTGGTCATAACTTTCCTTCCAAGGAGTAAATGCCTTTTAATTTCATGGCTGCAATCACCATCTGCAGTGATTTTGGAGCCCAGAAAAATAAAGTCAGCCACTGTTTCCAATCTTTTCCCATCTATTTGCCATGAAGTGATGATAACATCATGTTGCATATTGATCCTTAATTTACCAAAGTTAGTGATAGCTGTTCTAATAATTTTTCTCTTGAGTATTTTTTATCTTCTTTGCAATCAATCACATCTGTGATTATCTGCAATAGAAATTTTGTTTCTTTAAAATTTTAAACCTCTTATTTATTTTCATATCTAAATTTTTATTGATGACTAAGCTATGTTAACATGTGTCTTTCAATTCTTCCTGAATTTAAGGAAGAATTTTTTAATTTATTTATTTTTAAAATTTATTCATTTTAATTGGAGGCTAATTACTTTACAATATTGTAGTGGTTTTGCCATATATTGACATGAGTCAGCCATGGGTATACATGTATTCCCCATCCTGAGCCCCCATCCCACCTTCCTCCCCATCCCATTCCTCTGGGTCATCCCAGTGCACCAGCGCTGAGCATCATGTTCATGCATCGAACCTGGACTGGTGATCTGTTTCACATATGGTAATATACATGTTTCAATACTACCTCTCAAATCATTCCACCCTCGCCTTCTCCCACAGAGTCCAGAAGACTTCTATACATCTGTGTCTCTTTTACTGTCTTGCATGTAGGGTTATTGTTACCATCTTTCTCAACTACTCTAATATTAAGTAGGCTAACTGGTGAGGACCTTAACAGATACACTATCAGATTAAAAAGTTCACTTTGATTCCTAGTTTGTTAAGTGCTTTCTTTCTTTTTATTACGTCAGTGTCATTGTCCAGTGCTTTCCTAGAATTTGCTATATATATGAGTATACAATTTTCCTCACAGTATCTGTTAATAAAGATAGATTAAGTTATTCATTTTTCTCTTCTTTTTCTTTGTGGCTTATTACAGGATATTAAGTACTCTTGGTACTGCCATCCCTCTGGAAGATTTAATACTTCCTGTTTGTGACTTAGATCACCACCCATGTGTTCCGTCTCTCCCTAATAAGACTAATTCCTGTCTCCCTTTCAGCATTCATCACCCTCAGGATTAATCCCATCCTGCCCTACATCTCTGTTTATCTCCATTACCAAAAGAAGCCTGAATCTTCTAGATCATCCTTTATCACCTGGACTCTTACCTAGGTGTGGCTGTACATCTCCTACTGTGATTCAGACATTCATCTTCCTCAACCTTACAATTTCTTCCAGGATCTAGAGTCAGCAAAATGTTCCACATTTTCAACTGTCTCTTTTAACTTCTTAGAAGTATCTACATTTGCTGTTTTCCCCCTGTGAAAGTGAAAATGTTGGTTGATCAGTCGTGTCTGACTCTTTGTGACCATATGGACTCTAGCCTGCCAGGCTCCTTTGTCCATGGGATTCTCCAGGCAAGAATACTGGAGTGAGTGACCATTTCCTTCTCCAGGGGATCTTCCAGAGCCAGGGATCAAACCCAGGTCTCCTGCAATTCAGGCAGATTCCTTTACCGTCTGAGTCACCAGCGAAGCCTTCTTAAATGGTGGTGTTTCCTTTCCATACCTCTACAATGATCCTAGAGTTAAGTTGGTTGGCTGTGGCAGAATATATTTTCCAAAGGCAGCCACATGCGTCCTGTTCATACAATGATGATATTGACACTCTTTCACTGGGATGTGGGGTTTTGTATTCATTTCTCTTGTTTGCAGATGAACCTTTGTAATTCTCTAGGATGTGGCAGAGAAATTGTCACGTGACTTCTAAGGTGGAGCTATAAAAAGTAATAAAACTGGTGCCTGACTCTCTCTCCCTTCAGGCTGCTTGCCCCTGGGAACCCAGCCTCCATGCCTCGAGGACACCCAGGCCATGGAGAGAGCCAAGTGTGTGTGCTCAGCCAATGGTCCCAGCTAGAAGGGAATGAAACATCATGCATTCCAGCCCTAGGCTTTACGCTTTCTGAACAGAGCCTCAGACCTTGCAGCATAGAGACTGACTGTCCCTGTCATGGCTTGTCTGAACTGACTTGCAGAAACTGTGAAGGATAATAAATGATTGCTGTTATTTTAGCTTTTGAGTTAATTTGTTATGCAACAATAAATAACTAATAGGAGTCCTTAATGTTTGTCATTACTGTTTGCAGATCACTACCTCAGCTTCCCTCTCATAGAACCCAAGATTCTTTCAAGCTCAGGCTCTTTCAATACATCATATACCATTTTTGTTTCTTGCTATCCCTCATCCCTGGGATATTTTAGCTGCTAATTTGTCACCCCTTTTCCTAACAACTCATGAGTTGTTTTGATGTAGTAAAATGTATGACTCAAAATGTATGACTCATGAGTTGTTAGGAAAACATTTTCCCACAGAAATTGTTTCCAGTACCCCCAGACCTCCTATCCTGCGATTTCTATTTGCAATACACCTGTTCTCCCTTGTTATCAGCCCCCTAGTTTTTACTCTCAATGTTGTCATTACCAGTAATTGCAGCCTCTTCATAACCTTAAGTATTTTACTTTCTGACTACCACCTTAAATCATTCCAGCTCACTCCCTCTGCAACCCATTTTTAACAATTTCCATCCAAATGGGCCTTCCAATAAATTAACCCACATCAAACTCCACTCGTGCTTCACTTCCTTTCTTTCCTATCTTTGAATTCTTGGTCCATCACAGCAATCACTTCCATATCTTTGCCACTATTTCTTTTCATTCCTGGCAAAATTTCACACTTAATTAATCCCAGTCCTCCATGAGCACCACACCTTCAACATGAAGGGAAAGTAACCAGAGAAAAGTATTCAATGATACTGACTAGGCTCACATTCATCATGCCTAGCACACTTAACAGCACTTTGGGGGCTCATAAAAGCTTAAAATGCTTTGGGGGCTCCTGCTAATCACATCACATCTCCCTTAACTTTCGACCTCACAGAAGTTTCTTTCCCTCTCTCCATGCTCACGTGGTGGCTTTTTTCTTGTTTTTATTTCTATGAGAAATATAAACATTGAATGAGAGCACTCACAGTTCCCACACTGAACTACCTACATTTGTATATTCATATTCTGCCTTTCCTTTTATTATACTGTATGCTCTACTTCCCAAATCAGCTCTTCCTCTTCTGTAGTTATGACTATCTCTTCTTTCCAACTCAAAGACTCATTTGAAGTGTCTCTTTTTTTGTACCATTAGATTTCCTCACTACTGGACCATCTCCATCATCATATATGCATGCTTAAAAAAACAAAAACAAAACAAAACAAACAAACAAACAAATGAGAAACAACTTACCCCGCTATGTCCTACTTTTGTGTTCATTTATTTAGAAAAATGTTTGGAAAACTTTTCCTGTACTTCCTTTCTCCATTTCATAATATCTTATATTCTCTTGAACCCATTCCAATAAGCTTGAACTCCTACTATTCCATCAAAACCTCACCTGACAAGGTCATCTATGAATTCCAAGATGCCAAGTCCAATGGTAATTTCTCACTCCTTATCTTTGTATCTGGAACAACAGCAGCTAACACAACTTGCTCTTATGTGCTGTTTTAAAGCTTACAGACTTCTAGGTATAAAAGGAACAAGTTCTGGAGATTTAATATATAGCATAATGAAGTGGTACAGTAGCAAAGAACCTGCATGCCAAGAGATATGGGTTCAACCCCTGGGTCAGGAAGATCTCCTGGAGAAGCAAATGGCAACCCACTGCAGTATTATTGCCTGGAAAATCCCACAGACAGAGAAGCCTGATGGGCTACAGTCCATGTGGTCATAAAGAGTCAGACACGACTGAGCAACTGAACAACAACAATAGTGATTATATTTAATAATACTGTATTGTGAACTTGCAAGTTTCTAAAAGAGTAGACCATAAACAAAAAAAGGTAATTTTGTGAGGTGATGGACATGTTAACTAACCTTATTGTGGTAATCATTTTGCAACAAATATATGCATCAAATCATCACAATATATGCCTTTCACATATACAACGTTATATGTCAATTATATCTCAACAAAGCTGGAGAAAATTCTTTCTTCACTTGTTTTCTGGGAATAATTTAAATCTCCCAAATCAAGGTTTTTTATTTTGTTTTTCCCAGTGTAAAATCTCTTAAAGAAAAATTCTTTAAGACTTCCCTGGTGGCTAAGTGGTAAAGAATCCTCCTGCCAATGCAGGACACATGGGTTTGATCCCTGATCCAGGAAGAGCCCACAAGCCGCAGAGCAATTAAGACTGTGCACCACAAACTGCTGAGCCTGTGCTCTAAAGCTGGGGAGACTCAACTACTGAGCCCTCCCGCTGTAATTACTGAAGCCCATGTGTCTGTGCTCTGCAACAAAAGAAGCCATGGCAATGAGAAACCTGTGCACTGCAATTAGAGAAAAGCTTATGCACAAATGAAGACCCAGCATAGCCAACAATGAATAAAGAAATAAAATTATTAAAAAAAGAAAAATTCTTTAGAAGTCGTGTCTTCTAGGGAATTATTAAAGAGAGGCCATTTTTCTAAAATAAAATTTATTTTTATTTATACAAATGGGGAAGGTCAGTAAGCATTGGTTATTTTTCTCCTTATAAAGTTTGTTTACTCCATTTTGCCTATTTATCTCAGGAAAAGGCCATTTTGTGGTCAGCAAAGTCGGCTGTTGTTTGATCAATGCAATTTCACTCTGTTGTTTGTCTAATAAGAATTAAAATTGCACAATAGGATGCAGATGGTGGGTTTTAATTGGATTGTTTAGAAGGAGGTGCCCTTACAGTGTGAATAGCTGTAGGTGGACAGAGTTCACTCCCTGATGGCAGTCATTTGGCCCTACTCTTTATCTGCACACATTACATCAAAGGTTTATGGCACCTTCAGAGAAAACTAAAATCCAAGTAAAAGATAAATGTTAAAAGTGGAAGGGACAAAAAGAAAATAAACCAAACAAGAGAAACAAAGTGATACCAAGAGTGAGGCAAAATTGAATGAACTGGGTCAGCCATAAGCTTTTCAACAGACAAAGCAAAAGTAAACTCTGTTAATTACATAATTCAGTTTTCTGAAAGTAAACAAAATTTCCAAAAGATACACGAGTCTTTTATGAGCACCAATGAGGACTTCCTCAGAGGGATAATCACTGCATGATGTACATAAAATTATCCTTGACAGTGTCATTTATATAAGCTCTATTAATATGTTTACAGCTTCTTTATTTTTCACACTGACACTCAAATGTATATGCTACTGCTCTAAAGTGATCTAGAATAAGCAAGAATTCTTGTGGCATGTGTGACATCGTCCAGATATCGCCCTGGAAAGGAAGATGGAAATCCTTCCCCTGAATTGTGGATTGTCTCAAAAAGCTTCTGATACATACTGAGCAGTTGCCAGCTCAAGGTTGTGTGCCCTTGACAAGTAGTATGGATAGATCTAATCTGTGTTTCCTAGTGAGGACAATCCTTATGCCATCACAGATAATGGCTTGTGGGTAGAGTTGAGATTCTCTTTGAAACCTTGAGATTTACAAGGCATCTGCCTAAATAGAAATATGCTTCCCTTCATTTCATTGAAACTGTCTCTTACAGGTAAACAAAGTGGTTGGGAAACCAGAATGACACCAAAGAGGTTGGCTATTGAGTAAGAGCAGAAAATTACAGTTGTGTTAAGAAACAGAACATCAGTCAAGGAATTTAACAGTGGCGCATGTCTGCACAGGACAGTAAACCCATAGATATGTTAAATATTTGCTAGGAAAGTGCAAGATTCTAGTATTGCTTTGGCTGTTGAAGATGTCGTTGAGGAGTCCTAAATGACTCCAAACTAAAATTGGGTGCCTTTTCTACTCGTGAATTTTAAACTGCCCCAAAGTTTCCATCACCTCAGGTTCCATCTCAGATACATGTTCAAGAGTTGTTGCTGATGCTTATTTGTAATACTGAAGTCTTCTAGATCCTTTCAATTAAACAAATCACCAGTGCATGACAAAGAGCTTCCAATCACATAAAATCACTCCTGCCTTGTTAAAATCTCATTTGTTATAGGAACTCTTTAAAACCTAAGGTGCCTCCAAGGAAAAATTATTGCTACTCATATTACAACAGGAAATAATGCTCTGTATAAATCAATACTAGCAGGGATGCTCTTACTAAAAAGGGATCTGCAGGTCAATTGCTAATTTCCAGTTGACAGCATAATTTAGTAGGGTACACTGTGGCTGGTGATCATTTTCAGAAAGAGTAGGGGTTTAGTCAGGTTCTGATAGAAGCAATTTGCAACAGAAAAAATAAAAAACAAACAGAATCAAAGTTTGGTATATCATCTTGTTTCAGATATTTTCATTTTTATTTTTTCCCATTTATTTTTTTATTAGTTGGAGGCTAATTACTTTACAATATTGTAGTAGTTTTTGTCATACATTGATATGAATCAGCTGTATCTAAATACAGATATTTTCATTTCTAAAAACAGCTTTATTAAGGTATAATTGATATGCAGAGAACTGCATATATTTAACGTGTACAATTTGGTGTTTGGACACAGGCAAATACCCATGATACTATTGACTCAATCAAGATAATAGGTATATCTAAGGCTTCTCATGTAGCTCAGTTGGTAAAGCATCTGCCTACAATGCAGGAGACCTGGGTTCAATTCCTGGGTTGGAAGTTCCCCTGGAGAAGGAAATGACAACCCACTCCAATATTCTTACCTAGAGAATCCCATGGACAGAGCTGTACCCAGGCTACATGAGATCACAAGAGTCAAATGCGACTCTTTCCAAAATTTCCTTTTGTCTTTTTGTATTGTTTGTTTTGTTTTGCTGTTTTGTATGTATGTTGTGTGTGGGAAGAGCACCTAACGAGATCTAGTCTGTGAACAAATTTTGAAGCAAACACCACCGTGCTGTTCACTATAGCCTCTGTGCTGTACAGCAAATCTCTAGAACACACCTCGTGTAATTATACCTTCATACCTTCCACTACTCCCCAGCCTCTGGCAATCATGGTTGTATCCTCTGCTTCTATGAATTTGACCGTTTTAAACTTCTCATATAAGTGAAATCTTAAAATATTTGTCCTTCTGTGTTTGGCTTATTCCACTTAGCATAATGTCCTTCAGGTTCATCCTCGTTGCAAATGGCAGAAATTTTTTTTCAATTTTAAGATTGAATAATATTTCACTGCATATGTATTACATGTGTGTATATGTATGTGTGTTGTGTATGTATGTACCCATTGCATGTATGCATATATATATAATTTTCTTTATCCATCATGTGATAGTTTTATTTTTAATTTTTTGAGGAACCTCCATACTGTTTCTCACACCTGCTACACCATTTCACATTTCTACCAACAGTAGGCTCCAATTTTTCCACAACCTTGTCAACACATTATTATTATTATTTTGATAAGAGCCATCCTAAGAAATGTGAGTTGATATCTTACTGTGGTTTTGATTTGCATTTCCCTGGGGATTAGTGACTTTGAGCATCTTTTCATGTACCTATTGGCAATTTATATGTCTTCTTTTGAGAAATTTCTATTCACATCATTTGCCTTTTTAAAATTGGGTTATTTATCTATCATTGAGGAGTTCCACCCATATTTTGGATGTTAACCCCTTGTCAGATACATAGTTTGCAAATATTTTTTTTTCCCATTCTACAGCTTACCTTTTCATTCTGTTGATTGTTTCTTTTGTTGTGCAGTAGCTATTTAGTTTAATGTCTCACTTGTCTATTTTTGCTTTTGTTGCTTGTGAGTTTGGTGTCATATCCAAGAAAGCATTACCAAGACTAATGTCAAGTAGATTTTCCCCTATGCTTTTCTTTAGGAGTTATACAGTTTCACTTCTTATATTTAAGTCTTTAAAAGTCTATTTTAAGTTGGTTTCATGCATGGTATAAGATCAGAGTTCAATTTAATTTTTTTACATGCAAATATCCAGTTTTCTAACATCATTTGTTTAAAGGACTATTTTTCCCTATTGTGTGTTTTTTGTATCCTTGTCCAAAATCAGTTGACAGTGTGTGTGTGGGCTATTTCTGGACTCTCTATTCCACTGGACGACAGAGAATGAGATGGTTGGATGGCATCACTGACTCGATCAACATGAGTTTGGGTAAGCTCCAGGAGTTGGTGATGACAGAGAAGCTTGGCGTGCTGCAGTCCACGGGGTGGCAAAGAGTCAGACACTGACTCTTCAGTCAGTGACTGAACTGATACACTTGTCTGGAAGATATATTCTTTAGCATTAGAATTGAAATTGAACTATAAAGAATCAGTGACAGGTGATTGTCTTAGCTAGACCAAGGGAATGTTTCACTGAAAGAAGCTGGGGCTCCTGAAGTCACAGGCCTAGAGATGATACCAGGAAATAAGAGAGGCATGGCATCGAGGTCTCTGATCTCAAGCATCTTCTTCTGTGCAGAGTGCTGCTGACAGGCAAATCCTCCAAAAATTCTGATTCTGATTATGATTGGGGGCAGGATGCGGACTCTGAGTTTCTAACAAAGTCCCAGATGATGAAGGTGCTGCTATCTAAGGAACACATTTTGAGTAGCTAGACTTTTCAGTTTCATCTAAATCGCTTTCTCCTATGTTCACAAGAGTTATCCTTTTATAAAGAAATATGGTCTGCTCCAGAATACAGAAAGCCCAGTCCAGACACAACAATCTAAACAAGATGAAAAGGCAGAGAAATACCCAACAGGTAAAGGAACATGAAAAATGCCCACCAAGTCAAACAAAAGAGGAGGAGATAGGGAATCTACCTGAAAAAGAATTTAGAATAATGATAATAAAAATGATACAAAATCTTGAAAACAAAATGGAGTTACAGATAAATAGCCTGGAGACAAAGATTGAAAAGATGCAAGAAATGTTTAATAAAGACCTAGAAGAAATAAAAAAGAGTCAATTAAAAATGAATAATGCAATGAATGAGATCAAAAACATTCTGGAGAGAACCAGGAGTAGAATAACGGAGGCAGAAGATAGGATAAGTGAGGTAGAAGATAAAATGGTGGAAATAAATGAAGCAGAGAGGTAAAAAGGATCAAAAGAAATGAGGACAACCTCAGGGACCTCTGGGACCATGTGAAATGCCCCAACATTCGAATCATAGGAATCCCAGAAGAAGAAGACAAAAAGAAAGGCCATGAGAAAATACTCGAGGAGATAATCGCTGAAAACTTCCCTAAAATGGGGAAGGAAACAGCCACCCAAGTCCAAGAAACCCAGAGAGTCCCAAACAGGATAAACCCAAGGCGAAACACCCCAAGAAACATATTAATCAAATTGACAAAGATCAAACACAAAGAACAAATATTAAAAGCAGCAAGGGAGAAACAACAAATAACACACAAAGGGATTCCCATAAGGATAACAGCTGATCTATCAATAGAAACCCTCCAGGCCAGAAGGGAATGGCAGGACATACTGAAAGTAATGAAAGAGAATAACCTACAACCTAGATTACTGTACCCAGCAAGGATCTCATTCAGATATGAAGGAGAATTCAAAAGCTTTACAGACAAGCAAAAGCTGAGAGAATTCAGCACCACCAAGCCAGCTCTTCAACAAATGCTAAAGGATCTTCTCTAGATAGGAAATGCAGAAAGGTTGTATAAACGTGAACCCAAAACAACGAAGTAAATGGCAACGGGACCACACCTATCAATAATTACCTTAAATGTAAATGGGTTGAATGCCCCAACCAAAAGACAAAGATTGGCTGAATGGATAGAAAAACAAGACCCCTATATATGCTGTCTACAAGAGACCCACCTCAAAGCAAGAGACACATACAGACTAAAAGTGAAGGGCTGGAAAAAAATATTTCACGCAAACGGAGACCAAAAGAAAGCAGGAGTCGCAATACTCATATCAGATAAAATAGACTTTCAAATAAAGGATGTGAAAAGAGACAAAGAAGGACACTACATGATCAAAGGATTAATGCAAGAAGAAGATAAAACAATTATAAATATATATGCACCCAACATAGGAGCACCGCAATATGTACAGCAAACGCTAATGAGTATGAAAGAGGAAATTAATAGTAACACAATAATAGTGGGAGACTTTAATACCCCACTCACAACTATGGATAGATCAACTAAACAGAAAATTAACAAGGAAACACAAACCTTAAATGACACAATGGACCAGCTAGACCTAATTGATATCTATAGGACATTTCACCCCAAAACAATCAACTTCACCTTTTTCTCAAGTGCACAAGGAATCTTCTCCAGAATAGATCACATTCTGGGCCATAAATCGGGTCTTGGAAAATTCAAAAAAATTGAAATCATTCCAGTCATCTTTTCTGACCACAGTGCAGTAAGATTAGATCTCAATTACAGGAAAAAAAAATTGTTAAAAATTCAAACATATGGAGGCTAAATAACAAGCTTCTGAATAACCAACAAATCATAGAAGAAATCAAAAAAGAAATCAAAATATGCATAGAAATGAATGAAAATGAAAACACAACAACCCAAAACCTATGGGATACTGTAAAAGCAGTGCTAAGGGGAAGGTTCAAAGCATTACAGGCTTACATCAAGAAACAAGAAAAAAGCCAAATAAATAACCTAACTCTACACCTAAAGCAATTAGAGAAGGAAGAAATGAAGAACCCCAGGGTTAGCAGAAGGAAAGAAATCTTAAAAATTAGGGCAGAAATACATGCAAAAGAAACTAAAGAGACCATAGCAAAAATCAACAAAGCTAAAAGCTGGTTTTTTGAAAAAATAAACAAAATTGACAAACCATTAGCAAGACTCATTAAGAAGCAAAGAGAGAAGAACCAAATTAACAAAATTAGAAATGAAAATGGAGAGATCACAACAGACAACACTGAAATACAAAGGATCATAAGACTACTACCAGCAGCTCTATGCCAATAAAGTGGACAACTTGGATGAAATGGACAAATTCTTAGAAAAGTATAACCTTCCAAAACTGAACCAGGAAGAAATAGGAGATCTTAACAGACCCATCACAAGCAAGGAAATCGAAACTGTAATCAAAAATCTTCCAGCAAACAAAAGCCCAGGACCAGATGGCTTCACAGCTGAATTCTACCAAAAATTTAGAGAAGAGCTAACACCTATCTTACTCAAACTCTTCCAGAAAATTGCAGATGAAGGTAAGCTTCCAAACTCATTCTATGAGGCCACCATCACCCTAATTCCAAAACCAGACAAAGATGCCACACAAAAAGAAAACTACAGGCCAATATCACTGATGAACATAGATGTAAAAATCCTTAACAAAATTCTAGCAAACAGAATCCAACAACATAATAAAAAAATCATACACCACGACCAAGTGGGCTTTATCCCAGGAATGCAAGGATTCTTTAATATCCGCAAATCAATCAATGCAATACACCACATTAACAAATTGAAAGATAAAAACCATATGATTATCTCAACATATGCTGAGAAAGCCTTTGACAAAATTCAACACCCATTCATGATTAAAACTCTCCAGAAAGCAGGAATAGAAGGAACATACCTCAACATAATAAAAGCTATATATGACAAAGCCACAGCAAGCATCACCCTCAATGGTGAAAAATTGAAAGCATTTCCCCTGAAATCAGGAACAAGACAAGGATGCCCACTCTCACCACTACTATTCAACATAGTTTTGGAAGTTTTGGCCACAGCAGTCAGAGCAGAAATAGAAGTAAAAGGAATCCAGATAGGAAAAGAAGAAGTGAAACTCTCGCTGTTTGCAGATGACATGATCCTCTACATAGAAAACCCTAAACACTCTTCCAGAAAATTACTAGAACTAATCTATGAATATAGTAAAGTTACAGGATATAAAATTAACACACAGAAATCCCTTGCATTCCTATATACTAACAATGAAAAAACAGAAAGAGAAATTAAAGAAACAATACCATTCACCATTGCAACAAAAAGAATAAAATACTTAGGAGTATATCTACCTAAAGAAACAAAAGACCTATACATAGAAAACTATAAAACACGGATGAAAGAAATCAAAGAGATTGGAATCAAATCAAACAGATGGAGAAACATACCATGCTCATGGATTGGAAGAATCAATATTGTCAAAATGGCTATTCTACCCAAAGCAATCTATAGATTCAATGTAATCCCTATCAAGCTACCAACGGTATTTTTCACAGAACTAGACCAAAGAATTTCAGAATTTGTATGGAAATACAAAAAACCTCGAATAGCCAAAGTAATCTTGAGAAAGAAGAATGGAACTGGAGGAATCAACCGGCCTGACTTCAGACTCTACTACAAAGCCACAGTCATCAAGACAGTATGGTACTGGCACAAAGACAGAAATATAGATCAATGGAACAGAATAGAAAGCCCAGAGATAAATCCATGAACTTATGGACACCTTATCTTTGACAAAGGAGGCAAGAATATTCAACGGAAAAAAGACAACCTCTTTAACAAGTGGTGCTGGGAAAGCTGGTCAACCACTTGTAAAAGAATGAAACTAGAACACTTTCTAACACCATACACAAAAATAAACTCAAAATGGATTAAAGATCTAAATGTAAGACCAGAAACTATAAAACTCCTAGAGGAGAACATAGGCAAAACACTCTCCAACATAAATCACAGCAAGATCCTCTATGACCCACCTCCCAGGATATTGGAAATAAAAGCAAAACTAAACAAATGGGACATAATGAAACTTAAAAGCTTTTGCACAACGAAGGAAACTATAAGCAAGGTGAAAAGACAGCCCTCAGATTGGGAGAAAATAATAGCAAATGAAGAAACAGACAAAGGATTAATCTAAAAAATATACAAGCAACTCTTGAAGCTCAATTCCAGAAAAATAAATGACCCAATCAAAAAATGGGCCAAAGAACTAAACAGACATTTCTCCAAAGAAGACATACAGATGGCTAACAAACACATGAAAAGATGCTCAACATCACTCATTATTAGAGAAATGCAAATCAAAACCACAATGAGGTACCATTACACGCCAGTCAGGATGGCTGCTATTGTATCTTTTCACCTTCTGCAAAATATGAACTGAGCTCTGTCAAGGCCTAGGATTTGTTCTCGGGTACTGACTTCCCTAGTGGTTCAGACGGCAAAGCGTCTGCATACAATGCGGGAGACCCAGGTTCAATCCCTGGGTTGAGAATATCTTCTGGAGAAGGAAATGGCAACCCACTCCAGTACTCTTGCCTGGAAAATCCCACAGATAGGGGGCATGGTAGGCTACAGTCCATAGGGCCACAAAGGGTTGTCTAACTCTTTGACTTCAAGTCGACTGAGCAACTTCACTCTCACTGAGATTGGTCTTAGCCCTTCTGAAATCCACCCTGGTCCTTCCCATCTCAGTTCCTGGACAGGAAATGACTTTGCACTGATGCCCAGGGATTGATCTAGTGTGATTCTGCTTGATTGAAATGGGATCATCCTTCCCTGCCACCTGGCTTGTTTATTGACACAGAAGAGACAGTGGCAGAGATGAAAACCCACAGTTCCCAGATTGTAACTCTTGGCATTAAGGATAAAAAAAAAAAAAAAGTAGAAAAAGCAAAATGTGTTCACCTGGGAATCAGGACAAGCAAGCTTTTATGAACCAAAGGCAAGTCCAAATGACCTCAGGGTGAGAGTAGCATGTGGCAGCTTGAAGTCAGATCTTAATTTCCTGCCTGGGAATTGAACCTGGGTTGTCTGGGTAAAAACCAGGAATCGTAACCATAAGATCACCATGGACTGATGGCTAGAAGCTGATCCCTTGCTCTAGATGTCTCTGAAAACAAGAGTTTTATGAGAAGACTGAAATAGTAAAATAGGCACAGAATGTATGAGAGAGTACACAGAAGCAGTTTATTTAAGACAGAAGACAAGCAGAACTACCCATCCAGACAAGAGTGTAGCATCCTTTAATAAGGAGCCCTAAAAGGCTGGTTTAAATTGCTTTATATGGGAGCATCTTCTGGGTCTTTTTTCCTTTGGTCAGCCATCTTGCTTCATTTCCATATCTTATCTGACCCAGGTCCCTTCTGATATGCGTGTGTATCTTTTAGCTAAGATGGATTACAGTGGGAAGGTCTCTAGGAGATTGACAGCACATGGTATGGGATGGTACTCCCTCCCTTTCTGACCCCTGAGAAACCTTTCTGCACATGTTTATTCAGGGAGGTCTGCTTGACCTCAAGAATGATAGACACGATCATCTTATCTTTTTCTCCAGGAGGACTCAGATCCTCTCTGCTCCTGCTATTCTTCCTTGAAACATGAGAGAGAGACAAGCTCCAATTTCCTCAGCCTGACAAATTCCAGCTGATCAGCCCAGGGGCCCACCTATCTCCTATCTCACAAAGAGACAAAAGGAAGGTCAATGGTTATTAGGTTTTAGGAGGAACCTGGGGAGAGTTGCTTTGGATAAAAGTTCACTGGAGGAGAATAAGCTCAAGGTTGGGGCAGGTTCTCCTTGGCTGCAAGGGTGGCTAGTGCACTATTGTTGGGGCAGGGAGGGCCCTTCCTCCCTTTTCTTAAAAGTAGGAGATGAAATTCCCTTGTGAAAAATGTCCTCCTTGTAGCAGACCAAAAAGTAAATTCTTACCAACAGGAACAAGAACTTGAGAAGAGAACTATACATAAAGAATTCTACACAAACAGACCTTCTTACTTTTGTACTTTCCACTTGGTTATGCAGGCTGCATTGTGGTAACGGCATGAGAGTCCTCTCTGGGACCTCCTCAGTTCAGTTCAGTTGCTCAGTCCTGTCTGCCTCTTTGGCCTCCTGACTCCAATTTAAATGAACTTTCCTTATTTATTTTCACTAGGACTTCTGAACTCTCTCCATCTTGTCCTGATAGAGCACTTTGGCTCAGGGAGCAGATTCTCTAACCACCTCACAGCAGCCACCACTCAGCTGAGGACCTACCCACCTACCTCTTCTGCTCATGGCTCAGCTGTCGCATCTACAAGGGAGCATGGAACATTGGGGCTTGCTCTGAGAGTGTGGCGGACCTTTGAGGGCACTTCTAAATCCAGCTTTGTTGATGTTTGGTTAATGTGAAATCCTCACAACTCTGGCACTACACTAATGGCCAACCTCAGCCTTTAAAAATTGAATTTGTTTTCACCACTCTTCACTGGCACTATTTGGGAACTTTCTGTATGCTTTCCTAGTGGCTCAGGCTGTAAAGAATCTGCCTGCGGTTCAGGAGACCTGGGTTTGATCCCTGGGTCTGGAAGAGTCCCCTGGAGAAGGGACTGGCTCCCCAGTCTAGTATTCTTGCCTGGAGAATTCCGTGGAGAGAGATGCCTGGTGGGCTACAGTTCATGGGGTCACAAAGAGTCGAACAGAACTGAGTGACAAACACACAAACATGGTGATTGCAGTATAATGTAGGCACAGCTGGTTTTCTTACTCAAAATCCTAAGGCATTGTGCCCTTAGAAAAATGTTTCTAAGAATTCTTAATTGCTCTTTTTTTTTTTTTTTTTGCAAATCTGGTACTTCTTTCAAAATCTTAAGTGGTATTGGAAATTGGGAAAACATGAATCAGACATCAGTTTAATCCAAACCTTGATTCAGTGAGTAGTGGGGACACATGTGATCATTTAGCTCATATTTTTGAGTCATAGTTGGAAAAAGCATTAGGTCCAAATGATTTTCACTATTTGTCATGGGTAATACAAGTAGTAAGAGATCAAATCTGATATTTTAAATCCCAGTGTTCTTCAGCTGTCTTCCATGTGGAGATAATAAAATAACACTTTTAATTTTTTATTACCACTTCAGAAACTCCTTCATGTACATTATCTTACTTGCTTCTTGCAGTCACCACATGAGATAGTCCAGGCAAGACTCATAATTCTCACTGACAGATGAGGAAATTGGGGACCAGGAAGGTTAAGTGGCTCATCATGGGCATGCTACTTCTCTGGTAGAAGGCATCATTTTTGTTGAAAGGAACATGTATGAGAGAAACGACACCAGCTTAGGAAGCAAAGTGTCTTAGAGTCCTGTCTTTTCCCATCTGCACAATCTTGTCCTCGTCATTTAACTTCTCTGAAGTCTGTGTCTTTCAAAGAGATACATATTAATGAAATGAAACATACTAAGTAACAATAACACCTTACATACTAACAAACTTAAGATAATGAATGTGATGAGCAGAAAATGGAGAAGGCAAGCCAACAAAGAGGGAACAGTGACAAGATGTGGGATAAAATTGCTGAAATCAAAGTGAAAAGGTATTTTATAATGATTATTTTTATATTTATGTTTAATTTGTTGGAACACTTCTCTGGGCATGTAATTCATCACAGACCTGCAGCATTTTTAGTTGTGAGGAACAGGCAGACTATAATCATGGATGTTGTAACATGTTCTCACAGCACCTGCCACTTCTAGAAAAGAACAGGATGGGCAGATTTCATTTAGAGAAAGATACTTTAGAAGCAGGCTGAGATGTGTACCCCTGAGACTTGAGTGATGTGTTTGTGTATTGCAGTGTATTGCGTATGTGGTAAGTACAATTTTGACTGGACCAGAGGCTATCTGGGAAGAATCACTGTGGGGTGGGACTGAGATGGTAGACTGAATCCAGGTCTTAGAGACTTCCAACTGCTTGTTTATATAATTTGTGCTCCACTAGCAAGCAAGAGATAGTGAAAAGCTTTGAAAAAATTCATTTGCATTCATTGGATGCAGTCACTGGTTTCCAACTGGATTTAACAAACTGATATTTTAAAATCATAAAGACTTCGCTGGTTCTCCAGTGGTTAAGACTCCACGCACCCAGCGGAGGGTACCCAGGTTGGATCCCTGATCCGAGAAGTAGAGATTGCATGCGGCAACTAAGACCCGGTGCAGCCAAATAAATTAAATTAAAAGTAAATAAAATTAAAAATTATGTACATTATTTGCATATAATTATAAATGAGTGCATATTCCTTCATTTATTAGATGTTCACAATAAGTATGTAGACATTATAAAAATATACAGGTGGGATTTGGTGATGGACAGGGAGGCCTGGCGTGCTGTGATTCATGGGGTCACAAAGAGTCAGACATGACTGAGCAACGGAACTGAACTGAACTGAATGCCTTATAGCAATAGTTCATAAAGCTATTCAAATTTTATGTTCTCTTCTGTATATTGCTTTTGAGAGTGCATCCAGGTACTGCATTTCAGACTCTTTTGTTGACTATGAGAGCTACTCCATTTCTTCTAAGGGATTCCTGCCCACAGTAGTAGATATAAGGTCATCTGAGTTAAATTCACCCATTCCTGTCCATCTTAGTGTGCTGACTCCTAGAATGTCAACGTTCACTCTAGCCATCTCCTGTTTGACCACTTCCAATTTGCCTTGATTCATGGAGCTAACATTACAGGTTCCTATGCAATATTGCTGTTTACAACATTGGACCTTGCCTCTATCACAGGTCACATCCACAACTGGATGTTGTTTTTGCTTTGGTTCTGTCCCTTTGTTCTTTCTGGAGTTATTTCTCCACTGATCTCCAGTAGCATATTGGGTACCTACTGACCTGGAGAGTTAATCTTTCAGTGTCGATAAGATAATTTTTTGCCTTTTCATACTGTTCATACTGTTCATGGGGATCTCAAGGCAAGAATACTGAAGTGGTTTGCCATTCCCTTCTCCAGTGGACTGCATTCTGTCAGACCTCTCCACCATGACCTGGCCATCTTGGGTGGCCCCTACATCGCATGGCTTAGTTTCATTGAGTTAGACAAGCTGTGGTCCATGTGATCAGATTAGCTAGATGTCTGTGATTGTGGTTTCAGTCTGTCTGCCCTCTGATGCCCTCTCTCAGTGCCTACCGTCTTACTTGGGTTTCTCTCACCTTGGATGTGGGGTATCTCTTCACAGCCGCCGCTACTGACCTTTTATGTGGGGTAGCTACTCTCGGCCGCCACCCTTGACCCTGGACATGGGAGAAATACTGGGCTGGATAAAGCACAAGCTGGAATCAAGATTGCCGGGAGAAATATTAATAACCTTAGATATGCAGATGACAACACCCTTGTGGCAGAAAGTGAAGAAGAAGTAAAGAGTCTCTTGATGAAAGTGAAGGAAGAGAGTGAAAAAGTTGGTTTAAAGCTCAATATTCAGAAAAGTAAGATCATGGCATCCGGTCCTATCACTTCACAGCAAATAGATGGGGAAACAGTGGCTGATTTTATTTTTCTGGGCTCCAAAATCACTGAAGATGGTGATTGAAGCCATGAAATTAAAAGATGCTTACTCCTTAGAAGGAAAGTTATGACCAACTTGGACAGCATATTAAAAACCTGAGACATCACTTTGTCAACAAAGGCCCGTCTAGTCAAACCTATGGTTTTTCCAGTGGTCATGTATGGATATGAGAGTTGGACTATAAAGAAAGCTGAGCACTAAAGAATTGATGCTTTTGAACTGTGGTGTTGGAGAAGACTCTTGAGAGTCCCTTGGACTGCAAGAAGATTCAACCAGTCCATGCTAAAGGAGATCAGTCCTGGGTGTTCATTGGAAGGACTGATGCTGAAGTTGAAACTCCAATACTTTGGCCACCTCATGCGAAGAGCTGACTCATTGGAAAAGACCCTGATGCTGGGAAAGATTGAGGGCAGGTGGAGAAGGGGATGACAGAGGATGAGATGGTTGGATGGCATCACTGATTCAATAGACATGAGTTTGGGTGGACTCCGGGGGTTGGTGATGGATAGGGAGGCCTGGAGTGCTGCAGTTCATGGGGTCACAAAGAGTTGGACATGACTGAGCAACTGAACTGAACTGAACTGTATATTGTGGAGAGAACAGCATCAGGCCTAAAATGAACAATAGAATATCAATATCTTTTCAGAGTCTAATTTTGCTGAGAGTTTAGTACTGGAATTAGTAATGTTATCTCTCCTTGTTCTCATACTATTAATGTCATTAAGAGTTTGCTTTTGGAGATTTTTTATTGAATTTCTGCCATTAAAGATTGGTCTCCCAGAGCTATCTTTGTTGTTGTCCAATGCCAACAGCATATTCTTATCTTTGCAGTTTCATTTTTATAAATTTAAAACACACATTCTTCTCAAATTAAAGAGAGCTTTCCTTTTCCACCCTCTTACTCTCTGAAAGAATAAAGAGAAGGATAATGAAATTAATTAATATGTAATGGAAAAATGTGTCACTCTCATCTGCAAGCATATCTAATATCTCTATGGTTAGGCATGATTTTTGAAGCTTGTACAAATCACTTTCATTCACTACCTCCAAACACAGATAATAAAATGCATGCAAACGTTTAGACAACGTGCCAATGCTGGCCATCCAACCATACTAGGAATAGGTATGTGTCCATGCTGAGGAACATGAGAACATGTACTGTTGCCACTAATTTGAAAATGAAATGATGCTTTCATGAACAAAATTCCCTCCTAGTATATTAAAATATTTTAGACATGTCAGCCTTATCCATAACTGTCAGTGAAGTAATACATACAGAAAACAAGTGCTTTAAGAAAAACCTGCTTGAGATAGATGTGGCAATGAGCTCAGTCTCAAGGCAACCAGTGGTGCCCTTAAGGCTCTTTGCATAGTCTCAGAAAATTGAAATATACACTAAATACAGAAGAATTTGATGTATCTTTATGATGCTCTGGAGTTTCTGGGCTGTCAAAAGGCTGGTATTAAAATACCAGAGCCTATCAAGTTTAAAGAATAAGTTCAGGCATTTGCATTAACAACCTCATCAATGCATCTGCATTGTTTACTTTTCCTGTCTTTCTTTTCTCTTTATTTACCTGCAAACATTGCATTTTTATTCCAGGAGACAAGATACAGATATTAAGGATACAGAATACAACTCATGGGAGTTTATGACATGTGCTACTAGTTTCTCCCTGAAAATCTAAGAGTCACATTTCAAACCTTTGCATTTGAGATGCAAGCAGAATAAAATTCTAATAGCAAAGGAATTCCTAACTGTATGATGTGGAAATACATACAGTGCTGTGCTTTAAGGGCTCATTGCCTGCATTATAGTTTTCTTTGCTTAATTATCATCACCATAAAATTTTTGATAGTGCAAGATTTTAATGTATATTTTGCATCTTGGTGTGTGAAGCTTTAATTGTTTGGCTTGATTTTTTGTTGACAATATTAATCTCATGATTTAGTTACATTGGCATGCGATTTTAAAGACAAATAGTTGTGAAATAATTGTTACCATCCTATCACAATCTTTGACTTCAATCCAGGTGAGTCAGTCTGTAGTAAGAGTATCTTGATTTTTTTTTTTTTTTTGAAACACAATAAAGTGTGTAGTCATATTTTGAAGCATCTGGGTCAACTTTTTCTTTTAAATTAATACATTGCAGTTTTTAGAAAAATTTTTAGGTTTACAGAAAATTCAGCACACGGTACAGAGAGATAAGATACACTTTCTTTTACTCCCACCATTTCTCCTATTATTAACATCTTCTATTAGCATGGTATATTTGTAACAATTGGCAAACTAATATTACTTACATTAGTGTTAACTGATACATTAGTATTAACTGAAGTTGAAAGTTTAATAGTAGAGATCACTCGTATTGGACAATTAGTTCTATAGATTTTAACACATGCACTATGTCACTTAACCAGCAGTAGGGTATAATACAGAATGGCTTCACTGCACTTCCACCCCTGTACTTTCATCCATCTTCTTTCCTTCTTCCCACTAAGTTCCTGGCAACCACTGATCATCTACAGTCTTCATAGTCTTGCCTTTCTGGAATGTCATCTAGTTGGAATCACACAGTATGCCACAGTCTTTTCTTTCACTTAGAAATATGCATTTAAGGTTTCTCTACATATTTTCATGGCTTGATAACAAATTTCTTTTTATCACTGAATTACAGCTCATTCCATGAATATTGTCACAGTTCTTTAGCCATTCACTTTTCAAAGGACATCTTGGTCACTGCCAGTTTTTGACAATTATAAATAAAGCTGCTGTAAACTTTTATATGTAGGTTTTCGTGTAGGCATAAGGTTTCAGCTCATCTGGGTAAATACTTAGGAGTGTAATTGCTGAATGACATGGTAAGACTATATTTAATTATGCAAGAAACTGTCACACTGTCTTCCAAAGTGGCTGTAACCATGTTGTATTCCCACAAGCAATGAATGGATTTCTGTTGCTCCACATCCCCACTAGCATTTGGTATAGTTTTAATCAAAATTTTGAATATATAGTTAAAATTTTGAATTTTAACTGTTCAATAGGTATATAATGGTATCTCATTTAATTTTGAATTCCTCAGTGACTTACAATGTTGAGCACATTTTCATATGCTTAGTTCCCATCAGTACATTTCTCTTCAGTAAGGTGTCTACTCAGATCTTTTGTATAATTTAAAAATGGAAAAAAAATTAAAAAAATAAAAATGGGTTACCTGTTTTCTTATTATTGTCTTAAGCATTTAATGTATATTTTGGATACAAGTCCTTTATCAGAAATGTGTTTTATAAGTATTTTTTCCTAGCCTATTATTTATCTTATATTATTTTTTAAAAAATATCTTTCACAGAAATTTTTAATTTTAGTAAAAGTTGACATCAATTTTTCTCTCATGGAGTATGTTTTGTATTATATCTAAAAATTCTCCACTAAATCATCTAGATTTTCTATTTTTCTGAGTTTTATAGTTTTATGTTTTAGTCAGGTCTTATATGCACCTTGAGTTAATTTTTATGAAATGTGTAAGACCAGGGCCAGTATTTATTGTTCTTCAGGTACTGTCCAGTTTCATTTATTGAAAAGACTACCTTTTCTCCATTGAACTGTCACTGCTATTTTGTCAAAGATCATTGACTGTATTTGTGTGCATCTATTTGTAGCCCTCTATTCTGGTCCATTGATTTGCTTGTCTATTCTGTTGCCAACACCACACTGCCTGGATGACTGCAGCTCTATAGTAAGTCTTGAAGCCAGACTGTGTCAGTCCTGCTACCTTGTTCTTCTTAAGTAGTATGTTGACTTGAGTCACACTTTTTGTCATTTGGGCTGCACTTCCCTAGGTGTAGGTTAACCTACTTATCAGAAAAAGATCTGGCATTGACACAACAGAAATGGAAACCTGAACCATCTCACGATATGACTTTGTCATCAAAAATAGCAATAGAAAGATATATTTATTTTTTATCTACTATGTGCAAGGACCTGGGCAAATCACTTTTGGAAACGTGTGTAAAAACAGTCTAAAGAGGACTGTCTACAAATTGTTCATTGTCAGACAAGTGCCTAGTAGTTTGGCAGTAGGGTTATATGCACACTCTGAGATCTGTCACGAGCTCAGACTTTAAGCTAAAAGCAGCTTTTCTGACCAAAAGTTTTCAAAGCCTATATCTTCCAGCAACAAAAATGACTATATTCAAATTAACATTGATGAGATAATTTAGGTAAGAAAGAAATATTTCCACAACAAATTTAACATTTGAAGATGTTTTTAAGTCCTAAAAGCTTCTGGGGAAAAAGCAGCTGACCAACCCAGAGATAAGATTTGTTCTGGCTTTGAACATTTTCTCCACAATTCTATATGCCAGCAATCATTTGGGAAATATGTCTACAAAGTACTGAGTCAATAGAAAGAGTATGTAATGTTTGTATTTCTCCCATGTTTGCATAGCTTTATAAAAAGTCTTCTCTTATAACTTCAATTTCCTCCACATCACTTGTTTTATTCCTTAGAGAAAGACAAATATTGTATGACATCGCTTATCTGTGGAATCTAAAAAATGGTAAAAACAAACCTATTTACAAAACAGAAATAGAGTCACAGACATATAAAACAAACTTGTGGTTACCAAAAGGGAAACGGGGTGGGGGGGGGGAACTGGGAATTGAGACATACACACTACTATATACAAAGTGGAAAACTAATAAAAATCTACTGTTATAGCTCCGGGGACTCTACTCAACATTCTTTAATAGCCTACATGGGAAAATAATCTAAGAAAGAGTGAATACATGCATATGCATAACTGACTCACTTTGCTGTACAGCAGAACCTAACACAAATTAACTAAACTCCAATAAAATTAATTTTAAAATATTTCTTCTTTGTCTAATAGTTATTTGTGTCATTAGCCAATTTTCTAACTGGGTACTCCTGCCTTTCTTCCATATATATGATCTGCATAAATATTAAGGATATAATTATCCTGTTTCTTTTTTTGCTTGTTTTTCTTTTCAAATTGTAACTTCTCAAAAGTTATATTACAGAAATTTTATATTTCCATGTATTTTATCTATTGATTACTTTCCTGTATAATTGCTTGTTTCTGTTCCTTTATGCTTAATTTTTTCACCAGTTTTTTCTTTTTTCACATATAATTGTCTAATCCACAGTTTAATTGTCTAATGTTCATTAATTCATGGTGAACAGTGAATATGCAACCACCTTTCAATAAAATTGTAATTATTGATTGAATAATTTCACTTTCCCAGTTGCTTGTTCATATTGCCTTTATCATATATTATTTTGTATACACACTTGAGTACTTTCTGCAACATTCATTATGTTCCACTTATCTTCCTGTCAATATTTGGACCCAAACCACCTTCTTTTAATTATCATGCTTTCATTATCTGGGAGGTTAACTCTCCATTCATTACTCTTTAAATATTTTCTTTGGCTATTTTCCCTCATTCCTTCTCCAAGATTAAGCTTAAAGTAACTTGGCAAAATTCCAAAACACAAACATAAAACAAACAAAAAAACCCAAACAATAGCTAGGATATGTTTGAAAATGTACAGCTTTGGGAAGGACTTTCCCTTTATAAAACGTTATTCTGAAACATGGTATGCTTTCCTATGATTAATTTTCTTTTGTGCCTTCAGTATTTTTTTTTTTTTCGTTTCAAGTTTGCTTCATTTAGGTTTGGTATCTTTGTGGATATTGTTACTCTTAATTTGTGTCTGTTCACAAGTGAATGCATTTCTTTTCCACTATGTTTTTCTAGCTGGCATAGAGCAAAGTACATGCTGTCTAAGTATATTAACATGCATCTATTATATTATGGTTAACCACTGGCCCTAAGCTCAGATAGTTCAGTCAGTAGAACATCAGATGTTTAATCTGAGGGTCCAGGATTCATGTCTCTGTTTGGGTGCTCAGGTTTCGGGGCTTCCCTGGTGGCTCAGATGGTAAAGAATCTGCCTGCAATGCAGGAGACCCAGGTTCGATCCCTGGGTCAGGAAGATCCACTGAAGAGGGGAAATGGCAAACCACTACAGTATTCCAGACAGAAGGACCCTAGCAGATGGCAGTCCATGAGGTCACAAAGAGTCGGACATGACTGAGCAACGAGGCGTGCACTAGCCCTAAAATATATCCGTATACCCTCTTATGGTTTTTCAGCAGATAATTATTTACCTGAAAATTATATATAGTATTCTTTGCATTTTTTGTTTCTTATTTTCATATCATCAAAAATTATACAAAATTGGCTGTTCAAGTTCACAATTTTTTTAAAGAATTTTGAACTTTATCAAATATTTATCATCTGTAGAGGTGATCATTATTTTCTTAGATATACTATAATCTTATACTACCTTGCCTTATTTCATCTTATATTAACACATACTCTTGGGTTCAGTGACTGGGGCTTCCACACACAAAGACTGTTCTGGCTGCCACTCTGCCAAGGGCCCAACTTGCCTATAGTAGAAACCAGTGTTGAACCCCTGACATGGCACCATTTCCAGGAAAATCTAAACAGGAGTAGGCTGATTACACTGGATTCTTTCCATTACAGAAAGGATACCATTCATTCTGTGTAGAATATACTAGCATTCTGTACATGGGTTTTCTTCCTTTGGCACTATCATCCCAACATCGACTTTGATTAAGGAATCATTCCACAGCAGAAGTGTGCCAGGGGATATACACCCATAGAATTCACCAATGTTACTACACACCTCATCACCAAGAAACAACATAAGCAGACAAAGACAGGGTCTATTGAAGACTCAGTTACACCCCAACTGGTATCAATGTGTGCATGCTCAGTTGCTCAGTCATGTTGGACTCTTTGTGATCCCATGGGCTGCAGCACACAAGGCTCCTCTGTCCATGGAATTATCCAGGCAATAACACTGGAGTGGGTTGCCATTTCCTCCTCCAGGGGATCTTCCTGACCCAGGAACCGAACCCAAGTCTCTAGTGTCTCCTGCACCGGCAGGTGGATTGTTTACCACCTGGGAAATTCAGCAGGTATCAATGCCCAGAAAAATAAGGTATGGTTTGAATCAACATCTGATGCATGATGTTAATTTTCCAAAGCCAGATTATGTGGGTCCAGGAGCCAAGGCTGGAAGTGAGAGTGCTTGCTCATACTGTTATACATAATTACCCACTGACAGAAGTTTTGCTTTCTGTCCCTTTCCACATCTGTTCATTTGGCAATTTTGGTTCTTCAGGGAAGTATGCCTCCATCAGTTGACAGACAGTGCTTTCCTTGAATTGGAGGTTGAGGTTGCCAGTCATCAGTTGGAGTTTTTTATGCCTCTGAACCTACTATGGATTATCATATACATATATGTTATAGTCTTGGATTACTTTTAATGTGTTACTTTTTGTTATAAGTCTTAAGATTTTATTTTCTTCCAGGTTTTTTGAATCTATCAAACTTTCTATCTGTTCTTTAAGTTATTTTTACTACACTGTTAATTATTTTAGTGTTTATCTTGTTTATTTCTTCTAATCTTTTGTGGTTTATTCAAATAGTAATTTTTACCTTCTTGGGCTGAGGATATAATTTATTCAATTTCTTGTTTTATAATAAAATATTTAAGAATATCCATTTTTCTCAAATTCAGATTTAAGTTTACAAAGTATTGGTCTTGCTATCATTTCCTTCTACTTTAGTGAGATTGAGTATTTTCATGTATATTTGCTATTTATATTTCTTCTCTTGAAAAATTTCAAAACAATTTTGAACTGTTTTTCCTTTGCTTACTGATTTAAGATGAAAACCATGGAAAGAATATTGATTTGCACATGTCATATAAGTTGAAGTCTTTTTTCCCTTCTTTCGTCTTTTGAGTTTGAGTTTTTACCTACAAAAATTTTGTTTTATATTGCCCTTAATTTATTATTTCCTCACTTTAATTTGCTTGAAATTTTGTCCAAAGAGTTGATCAGTTATTCCAAGATTGTTTATAGAACTTCCCCCAGTTGATTAGGAAGGTTGTTCTTATCATCTACTGTATTCATAATATATGTAAAACATGCATATATACAATTTTTATTGTCAAGGATCTGCTGTTGGATATTTCAAGTCAAATTTTGTATATTCTCTAGATATCTTAAAAGAAGAGGATTTTCTGGAAAAATTATTCCAAGTCAAATTTAAACTTTGTTTATGGGGAACTAATTCTTCAGGACACTATAACATGGGTTGATAGAGGATTGATGGCATGTCATAAATAGGGAAACTAAGGGTGTGACATTTTTATTCAGTTATTTGTACCTTTCAGACCTTCTTAGATATTGTCTTACTTCTGCTTAATGGAGCTACTGTGGTATCCTGGACTTTATAGAAACCACTAAGTCCTGATAGACTGTTTAACTGCTTGGTGTTCCAACTTTCTTTAATCTCTACTAGGGAACAGTGGTAAATGGTTTCTTAAAAGCAGTGACTTGCCACAGAAAGGATGGCTTTCTTACAAAATTCTGATGGCATTAATAATAATTCTCCTAGAAAGATTTTTAGCAGGCCCCAAAGAGCGTCCTGAAACTAATGAGACACTTAAAACACTGTAGGCCCTACGAGACTATAAGGGGCAGTGGGTAAAGCTACTTCTATCATGGCCTGGACCAGGTAAATGGTACACTCTTGCTCTGGCTTACACTTAAACCTGGCGAACTTTCAGGTCACTGAATAAGTTAATCAGAGCACACCAGACTGTAGAGTGTGTTGTTTTCAAAATCCAAACAGGCCCATGAAGTATGGGCTCTTTCTTAGTGTTGGGAGGGACAAAGTGTGACAAATCTCTCCATTCTGGAGGGAATGTTCCAGCACATTTCAGACAGTGATTCAACTTTACTTATTCTTGAATTTTGTATGAATAGAACCCTGCTGTATGTATCCCCTTATGTCTTCAATCAATCAAGTATCAATTACTGCTTTAAGATTCACCCATAATGCTGTAAATAGCCCTGGTTGATTTATTAGTTGTCCAGTATATCCTTTTATGGGACTTCCCAGGTGGTGCAGTGGTAAAGAATCCATTTGCCAATGTAGGAGACACAAGAGAGGCGGATTCGATCCCTGGATCGGGAAGATTCTCTGGAGTAGGAAATGGCAAACCACTCCAGTATTCTTGCCTGTAAAATTCCATAGACAAAGGAACCTGGCAGGTTACAGTCAGTCCATGGGGTCACAAAGGGTTGGACACGACTGAACACACACCCACTATATCCTTTCATGAACATACCATTTATTTATATATTATGTTATTAGTGGTCTTTTGTGTTCTTTCCAATTGTGGATCGTTAAAATGCTTCTAAAAACAGTCTTGTCTGGTAGATATATATCAGCTTCCCATTTCCAACTATAAAGGGAAACTATTCAGGGTCATAATTGAGTATGGTGTTTGCCACAAAGGTTTTGAAAATACTCATTCCTAGGGTAAGGAAGGACTGTTTTATTCCTAGTGTTCTGAGAGTTTTAAATAATGAACAGATGTTGAATTTCATCAAATGCCTTTCTTTCATCTACTGAGATAAATGCATCTTTTCTCTTTCGTTCTGTTACTGCTGCAGCAGGAGCTGTTGTGGTCCACATCAGATGAACCTCAACACTTCAGTGTATTCAAGCATATGTCTCATTGCCAGTACTTGCAGTCGTTTTCCTGAAGATTGTGATGAAAGGTGCAGAGGCTGTTCTGTTTGTGCACAAAGCAGGCTTCAAGGGCCTGGGAATGAACCCCACTACCCTCTTTATCCACTAGGGACAGCCACACTCAACTGATTGCTGGCAGGTCTGGTATTTATTCCAGCTTCTCCTTTGCATGAGGGTAACTCTGAGGTGTGTCTTATACCACTTGCTTCGTTTCCCCATCGGGTTGACCTCTGGTTCCCACAGTGGTAGCTGACTTGATGACATAGCCTGCCTTCCCTTCTTTGTCTTACCTCCTCCTCCTCTAATCATGATCTAAGAGTACCCCAGGCAAATCAATTAGACCTGAATCCTGGTCTTAGTTACGTTTCTGGAGATAGCAATCCAAGACCATTGGTGGCTTTTCCATCTTTGCATTCCTGATATAAGCTATGTTCATTCCATATGATGTATTATATATTACATATTGATGAATTTGTTTTTATTCTATGGATGACTTTTGAATCCACATTCATTAGAGCCTGTAATGGCCCTTTCTCTCACTGTCACTGTTGGGTTTTCTAGCAAGGTAATGCTTGTCTTATTTAATGAGTTGAGAGCAAGCCATATTTTTCCATTTTACTGAAATACTTTGTGGAAGATTGAGATTATTACTTCCTTGCATGTTTGAAGCCATCGTTCCCCTACTTTTTTTTTTTTAATAGAGTTTATCTTTCCCTATAGGGTATATTATTAAGGCCTCCAGGCTGCTGTTTCTTCCTGAGCTCCAGATCTCATCAACATGCTGCCATCCCAGTAGCACAGCCAACAGGATATCTGAGGGGCTGGTGAGGGGGCTCACTGAGGCCCAGACCTGGAGAATCAATGTAACTTTGAGGCAAGACAGTAAAGGAGTATTTTCATCCCTTCCATGTTAAAAAAAAAAAAAAAAATCCCCTTATTCTAATTGCAGTAAAGTAGAAAATTACTACATTTTTTAACTGGAGATCTGCCAATTTGTTTTCCAGTAAGTGCTCAAGAAGGCTGTCCTTCTGGTTCCTTCCTGAAGATCTCACAATCAACCAACTATTCAAAACCGGGTTAGATGGTTCTCATCATCTTCCTGGAGTTGCTTCTTACCTTGGTCACCGCACATGCCTTTCCTCTAGTGGTTAAATACCACTGCTTGCGTGTTCTCTGTCATTCCCTTGATCTCTGGGGACGGCTGGGAGGGGATTTCCATGTGCTAGCATGCCATTCTCCAAGGTACTTCTCAGCTTTGAAGAAGGAAATGTCTCCTGGAGGACCACAGCAGTTGTAACTTGGAGTGGGGGATATCTCAAATATAGGAAGGGGTTTCAGATGATGATAAACCAGAAAAGAAAAAGACAGGAACCTAAAACAGAACAGGAAGACCACAGACACAACAGCCTAATCACTCTCCTGTCCCCAGAGTGATTCATGCCACGCTACTTCCTTTTTTCCCTTGGATCACCTCTAACTTATTTTTTTTTAAGTATAATAAGAGTTCAGAAACTCAATTTATTGTTTCACAGTATTTACTGTCATTTAATTAGCTCATCATTTGTATCAAATTTTGGAATAAAGTACACCTGTGATTCTGTTTTCTTCAAACTTTGTTTTGTAAAATCAATTTAATATTTTATGGCATGTGCTAACAAAACAGAAACAGAAAAACACAGAAAATCCTAGAGTGCATTTCATTACAAGCACAAAATAAGGATAAATATTGTTTTGTGAAATTTTTGTTTCATTCACATACAGTGAAATGCAATAAAATACTCAATGATTCTTTGGATTTAACACTTTCAATGCTCATATGGTAGACAGCTTATATTTATTTATTTTTAAATGTATATTTTTTTTTGCCTACTTATTTTTAACATCATATTTGATTCTTATCTTGGTTGGAGAATTCAAGAGTACATATATGCTATTTTTCTTTGACCCTTGACTATTTCAGAATAATTTTATTCCTTTAACAATGAAAATAAAATTTAACTAAGTATAAAGTTATTTTGTTACAATATTTTCACCATTATACTCTTTAATCCATTGTCTTCTGAGATTTGTATTATAGAGAATTATAAACTCCTATTTTCTATTTTTTTTTCTAATTTTTTGATCACTTTTTTTTTTTTTAAGTGCACATGTAGATTTTCCACCTCCCTCTACTGTTTTACCATAAAATTACAATATTTTACCAAGTGCTTAGGAGTGAGTCTCATTTCTTTCAATCTGTCTGCACTTTCAATTTATATACACATGCTTTTAATTCAAATAACATTTGTAATTATTATCAGTGCTACACAAAAAGCAGTCCTGATCCTCTTTCAATCTTTGTTTCCTCTTCAAAATCCTCAATTTTAAATTAGCATCAAATTGTTGAGTTCAATTTTGTCATGCTTAATATAACCCTGCAGCTTCTATACAAAAGTATAACTTAACTGACTACTTGAAGGACTCAGTTTTGTTCCCAAGGAAGTCTTGCTTACAAGCTAAAATCAACACCAAAAGAAGTGGGCTCCAGAGAGCAGAATAAAACCTCACACTGGGATTTTCTGACCTCCTGCCACTGTCCCCTGACTTCCCACACTCCAACCCTCCCTCCAGTCCACAAGCCTGGATGCACTCACAGCAGGAGTTTTGCACAAGTAGTCCCCTCTCTCTGAAGCCTCTTCTTCCAGATCCTCTCCTGGCTGGGCTCTCATCATTCAACTTTTGCACAAACGTCACCTCCTCAGAGCAATCTCCCTTGACCACACCCAGTCAAACTCCTTAAGAAAAACCTACTGGGCTTTTCTTCTTAGAATTTACCAATGTCTTATATTTTCTTGATTATGAATGTTTATTGTCTCTCTAGCAGATACAGGAAATGATCTTATCTATTTCATCCCTGAAACTCTGAGGTCTACAACACTTCCTGATTAATAGACTGCTTTCCTCATTAATAAGCAGTTCTAAAATTAAAGTTATTTGGGTTTAATATTTGAAATCATGTACCTACACATTTTGTAGCTTCACAGACTTAATTCCAAGATACAGTCATCAGAATTTGTTATCTAAGACAGACTGCATTTGCCCTTTCCAATTATTTTTTCTCATAGAAATTACCATTAATTTAATATTTTGCCTTTTATAAAGGATCAATACCAGAACCACATATTTGAATAGTATCTTTTGTGTATATTTTGCAAAGTTATATTTTAAGATTTTAACATTGATCCTAAAAATTCAACAGATATGATGCCATAGCTATTCATCCATGCTGTGTATGAATTTGATAAAAATTTCCTGGACTTAAAAATGTATGTTTTCTTTGCCAATACAGATGTACTATTTCCCTTAACATGTCCTGCTTCCATGAACTTTAAGGTACACTAGTTCAAAATTATAATAAGAAGGCCCTTTCAGGGGCTTCCCTGGTGGCTCAGCAGTAAAGAGTCTGCCTGCAATGAAGGAATCAGAGACATGGGTTCGATCCTCGGGTTGGGAAAATCACCTGGAGGAAGGCATGGCAACCCACTCCAGTATTCTTACCTGGAGAATCCTATGGACAAAGAAGCCTGGCAGGCTACTGTCCATTGTGTCACAAAGAGTCAGATATGATTTAGCACACATGCATGCAGGCCCTTTTAGGTGCTCAGAAGTCTCTAACCTTACTTTGAGGTCAGCAAATCATAATCTAATCACTTTCAGAATCAATGAATGTGAAGGACAACCTCCATTAAACAAATACACATGTGGAAAAATATGCATATGATTTCAGTGGCTTCATGGACTCCGCTAATTTTATTTACTAACTCAGATTAAGAGCGCCTGCCTTATATGATTTTTGTTTATGTTCCAGCATTTTCATTTGCACTTCCTCATTTGTAAGCAGTTTGTAAATCTTGAGAAAGAACTCAAGAATTTGACTTAAATTCATGTAAGCAATTTGAGCTTTTTGTGACTTGTTCTTATAAAAATATTTATCATATAACCTTGGAAGTCAAGGTCTAGAAAGTCAAATAACTTATTTCTCAATCTTTATTTGCTTCCATAGTCATAGTTACATATCAAGTAATTAGTCCCAGAGAGATACGATATACGGTGAAACTAGATATCTCTTTGTATAGTTTTTGTTTCAATATTTAAGATTCACATTAAAATTTCCAGCTTGGAAAAATAGATTGTATGCCATGTTCTTTCTCAAAGAAGTCAGTAAGTCAGATTCTTGGTAGCACACTGACAAAGAACTCTGTCATTTTGTACCTGATGCAATGAGTGTAATGAGAGTTCTTTCCAACCAGCATAATGTTCTTTATTACAAGGAGCATGGTAAACATCACCAGTACAGATACATGTCCATCTTGCCTTAGAACTGACCAATCTCATGACCTGAACTTTGTGTAAAAGCAAATTACATGGTGGATTTTCCCAGTCTGACTGAATTTGAAAATGTATACTTATTTATGCTTGAATATATACAAACTTTAGAGTCCAGATAGACTTAACAAATAATATTTATCTTGTCATTTTATTCATTTTAAGCATTAACCTTGAAAGAAAATAAATTTCTAAGTTAATAAAATAGTGCAACCAAATCTTTTATTTATTTTTTCGCATTAGACTGAAATAATAAGCCAAGTGAACAAAAAATGTCAATAAAAGATTTAGCATGAAACATAATTTCTCAGAAGATAATGTTAAGGATATTATGAAAATATCACATTGCTTGTAACTGAATTGCAGAAAATCAATGCATTTACCTTTGAAAAGCAGAGGTATTCATTGCTTCAAGCTCCAGTTTAGGACCTTAGGCTTGGTGTTGCTGGTCCTATACAGATGATCTTCTGGTTTGTTATGAATGAAAATGGAAGAATCCCTCTGGAAGGAAAACTCAGGTAATTTCTAGCTCAACCATATCTATTCCATAGTGTATATGGAACACAATGCTAGTTCTGCCTATCATTCTTTGCCAGAGTAGAACACAGGTTCCAAATAAAACAGTCATAAAGCCCAAAATAAGAATGAAATATTTAAAATTAGAATTCACTTAACTAGTGAAAACTGAACACATTATCTTCTTTAGTTGGGGATTTGTAGTCATCTTTTGCATACTATATTTAGCCAACAACCAAATTTTAATTTTAACTAGCAGACATTAAAATATAATTAGCAAGTAACAGGGTAACAAAGCTACAAAAATTCATACAGATCAAAGGAAGCAACATTTCTTTAGCCATAGCAAAAGGTGTTCTTTCATCAATTTAGGGACTCATGATGACCACTTTACCTTCCCCATATCCACTTCCCAGGCAAATTTTATAGAGACAATGTTGCTTTTTGACAAAAATGATGGTGATACAGGAATGGCTGTCAAAATGAGAGCACATACATTCTCAGAGTCAAAAGATCCTCAAACCCCAATAAACACCTTATATAAAGGAACATAGCAAATTCCAACACAGCATACACACAACAAAATTAATTCATTTATCAGAGACCAATACAATTTTGAATATGCATTTTCCAGAAGGAAGCAGGGGGCAACAGAAGCCACCTGCCACTGTCAAGCCTGTGGAAGTGAAACAGTGCATTACAAAATCCCCACTATATAGGAATTGTAAGTGAAAAACAAATGTTTTATCCCAAAAGAAAGTTGGTTGATGGCCCAACATATAGATATTTATTTGTATATATTTATATAGAGAATGATAAAAATCAGCTTTCATGAGGCTCAGAGTCTATCTACTTTGAAGTTGTATCACACATACTATAAGCAATTTACAGAATTTGTCATTTGCATATACAAGAATTGCAAAATGACTTAAAATGCACTGGAATAAAGAATGCTTAAAATGTCTTCATATAAACCTCCCAGGATTTACAGGGATTGGCCATAATCAGCATTTGCCAGCATGGAATAAGAACTACAATCAAGAAAAAGGAGACAAACCCAAGAAAACGGGGAAAATTAAAAAAAAAAAATCTCTTTTATTGTTTCTTATTTAAAATTTTTATTTCTTAAATTATTATTTCTTATTTAAAATAATGTTGACTCGCAGTGTTGAAAATTTTGTTCTTGCCCCCAGCCAGGGGTTTTGTTTGATGATAGTTTATGTTCTGTAGCCTTTTGATCTCTGCTTACTTTGTGCAGATAATGGGTCTGTAGTAGAAAATCAGTGGTGTCTGTGGTAAATATTCACTATATCGAGGACGGTCAGGCCAACCCCTGAGCAGTCAGTGAGATGATGCTTTGAGTAGCCGAAAGAAAAGGAAAAATATAGATCTTGCTATTAGAAAATGTTCTATCACTTCACACTAATTCTCTTGAAATGAAAGATCAGCGATTTGCCCAAGAAAATGTTATGAACAAAGCGTGAGATAGCCTCTTCGTTTATGCTTCCGAAAGCAGGCGCTCCTTCTGTACGTAATTAGAGTACAGTGGGTGCAGAGTGGTGCTTGGAGTTTAGGGTCAACTTTGCTGTCCGCTCCGTAGATTTTACAGGCGATTTGCTCTTTGCTTTAAGAAGAGAAAGTGATATTGGAAAAAAGTCAGCACTTTAGACTAAAGCAAAGCACCCTTCACAAAGCCACAGACAAGAAGCAGGACAGAAAGTCCATGGCTTGTAGCTATCCTCGCACCTGCGGAAGAAGTTATAAGATATTCGCTCATCTCGAAGATTTCCAATGCTCCTTATTAGGCTGTTTTAAACACATACATATATATATTTAATTAGCTCGCCAGCTTGGCTCTGGTGCCCATGAATGTCTTGGCATGCACTGCAAATAACAACACATACAAAGTATTTCAGTCCCAGGAAGTGGTCTTGTTTGCTTTGTCTGTTTTCAAACCATGCCATTTCACGGTTGGGAACACTGAGAGGAACAAATGCAGATACTTTTTCCTCAAGCAATTCTGTGAGGATTATTCCCTATAGTCATTTGGTTGTTCCTAAATGGGTGTCTAAAAACACGCCCCCTGTTTTACCACTGTAAGCATGAAACCACAGGAGGTGAAAACCAAACCAAGGGCAGCAGGCTTCTCAAGGGTAAGGAGAACAGGTTCTGAAGTGTGTGCATTTGGACATCTGCTTTTAGAGGAAGAGCTTTCTCAACTTTTTATCCTTAAAATCTGAAGAAAATTTAGCATTATCAAGAACTGGACATTTTGACAACTCTCTGAGACTACATAAGGGAGGGAATGAAATTGTCCTTTTGCATTTTTTCTTCACATATTTTATGCATGAATGTAAATGATACACCATTACTAGTAATAATCATTACTGATAAGAAAACAAAAATGTGATGGACCTTAAAGCATTTATTTTCTTTCTTCCTTTATTTTAATTCAAGAAAATTTAAAAGGGTTTGAAGGGAGTGAAGGTAGGCAAATTCAATCTTCTGAATATTTCAGCTAAATCATGTTCAAGTCTACATTCGTAGTGATAGAAATTAAGGTGAAAGCACACACTCTCAAAAAGTCACTGTAAATATTTAGGGTTCTAAAGGGGTGGTTTAGCAGACTCACATTCATGTTTCCAGTTAGGTTACTTAAGTGTCACCATTGATTTGCCTTTGTTTAGGGGGTGAGTCAAGTACTTAACAAAGAAACCTGATGACTCAAAACCCAAGGTCAGTGGTGGGTCTCTGGAGCGTGTTGCTTCACTCAAGCTGGGTGACAAATTTCAAAAATGCAAAAGTAAAGGTACAGTCCACATGTGGCTCTAAATATAAAGATTAGGCAAGGAAAATATATACAATCCATGTTGAATCACTTGCATCAGAGCCAAAATTAAATATGTGCCCTTGTTATCTTTGAAGGGAGACTCTTTGACAGGAATTCATTTAATTAAAAGGAAGAAAGAAACAAAATGATTACCTGACTCCTTAAATTGTGAGTAGTACTTGACACAAAGTTTGTCTGAGAGTGAATAAAGGTTTAGAAAATGCGGAAAACAATAAAACCAAGGAAATGATTCACACTTCAAAAATGATATTTTATGAAATAATGTTTCCTTTCAGTATAAGCATTGCAGATTGGCTCAAACTTGCTGAAACTGTGAATTATGTGCCTCCTTTCTCAACTAATCAACCCTTCACGGGAGATGTCCATCATTCCTGAGAATGATACAATTCGAAGAGAATAGCTACCACTCTGACACAACATTTTCTATTATACTGTGTCCAGTATGTGCAAATTAAAACAAAATTTACATGGGCAGTATAACCACAAACAAACCCAATTATATACTGTAAAGAATATGTTAAGATTAATATTTTGAATTGCCATCAGATACGCAATAAACCATTGCAACACATAACATTTTTTCAGATTGTAATCATTCATCCACTTTAGGCACTTGCATTACTAGCACATTGTTCATTAAGTGAAATTTATTTCTGTCAAGCCAATTATGTTTTTTTTCTCTATACAGTAAATTCTAGAATAAATCTGTTTTGTCATCAAATCACAGATTGTTTCTCTTCTTTCTAAAGGTTTTATTCATGTCTGGAAGGATGGGGTACGTGCTTCTTCATCTTTGTAACCCCAAAGATTTCAACAGTGAACTCTGAGAATCTAAAATGCTATATCGTGTCCTATGTAATTTTAACAAATAATCATCATAGTCAATTTCATTTAGATGCACACTATTCTGAATATAGGGCTTCCCAAGTGGCGCTAGTGGTAAAGCCAATGCAGGAGATATAAGACATCTGGGTTTAGTCCTTAGGTGGGGAAGATCCCCTGGAGGAGGGCATGGCAACAGACTCCAGAGCCTGGAGAGTCCCATGGACAGAGGAGCCCAGAAAGCTACGGTCCCAAGAAGTCAGACACAACTGAGGCGACTTATCACACACAAACACACATTCTGAATATAATATTACTATTTTACCAAACATGCTGTGTTTTACTCTAAAGAAATTAAAAAACAATACTTTTTTTTTTGTAAAGAGCAAACTTTGGCTACTCATCATTCTCTATTGTTGTTATTGTTTTGGAATGATGAGATTCAGGATTGCAATCAGGAGCCCTGACTTCTAATTTCCTTTGCAGCCACTCACTTCTGAAATCTCAAAAAATGTATTTATTTCTTTGATGTTTCCTAAAATGAGCATAACAATTGTTTGCATTTTATTGTTTTGTATATATTTTCTCATGAGGATGCCAGAAATTGTTTGGTCATCTGTTTTGCTTTATTTGGTTTCCTTTTGCTCTGTGCTCAAACCAAGCTAGATAACCTGTTTTTTCCTAAAAATGATCATTCATTTAAGCAACTCTTCCCCTCAGATAATCTGTATTCTGCCGTGTCTGTTCCCATCAAGAAGCTGTAAGCTCTCTTTCCTCTAATCTTCCTGATGATTCTGGTTTTGCCTCTCTTATGGCCTTAACAGGGCTCACACTGAATTATAACTCATTATATTTGTATCTTACCCCACTGATTACACTATAAACTCATTAAAGGCAAGGATAAAATTTTAGCAATTTTTTTGATTATTCTCAAACTGTAAAGCAATGTCTTGAACTTTTGCCCTAACACAAAATACTCTGTGAAGAAGAAAGGGAATTCTGTGGAAAGAAAGAAATTCTGTGGAAAATTCTGAAAGAGATGGGAATACCAGACCACTTGGCCTGCCTCTTGAGAAACCTGTATGCAGGTCAGGAAGCAACAGTTAGAACTGGACATGGAACAACAGACTGGTTCCAAATAGGAAAAGGAGTACATCAAGGTTGTATATTGTCACCCTGCTTTTTTAACTTCTATGCAGAGCACATCATGAGAAACGCTGGGCTGGAAGAAGCACAAGCTGGAATCAAGATTGCTGGGAGAAATATCAATAACCTCAGATATGCAGATGACACCACCCTTATGGCAGAAAGTGAAGAGGAACTAAAAGCCTCTTGATGAAAGTGAAAGAGGAGAGTGAAAAAGTTGGCTTAAAGCTCAACATTCAGAAAACTAAGATCATGGCATCTGGTCCCATCACCTCATGGGAAATGGATGGGGAGACAGTGGAAACAGTGTCAGGCTTTATTTTTGGGGGGCTCCAAAATCACTGCAGATGGTGACCGCAGCCATGAAATTAAAAGATGCTTACTCCTTGGAAGGAAAGTTATGACCAACCTAGACAGCATATTAAAAAGCACAAACATTACTTTGCCAACAAAGGTCTGTCTGGTCAAGGCTATGGTTTTTCCAGTGGTCATATATGAATGTGAGAGTTGGACTGTGAAGAAAGCTGAGTGCTGAAAAATTGATGCTTTTGAACTGTGGTGTTGGAGAAGACTCTTGAGAGTCCCTTGGACTGCAAGGAGATCCAACCAGTCCATCCTAAAGGAGATCAGTCCTGGGTGTTCATTGGAAGGACTGATGCTGAAGCTGAAACTCCAACACTTTGGCCGCCTCATGCGAAAAGCTGACTCATTGGAAAAGCCCCTGATGCTGGGAGGGACTGGGGGCAGGAGGAGAAGGGGACAACAGAGAATGAGATGGCTGGATGGCATCACTGACTCGATGGACATGAGTTTGAGTAAACTCCGGGAGTTTGTGATGGACAGGGAGGCCTGGCGTGCTGCGATTCATGGAGTCGCAGAGTCGGACACAACTGAGTGACTGAACTGAACTGAACTGAACTGAACTGAACTGAAATTCTGGCTAGAAAATGTGCAGATAACATGCTTCGATGAGGAATAGTCTAACAGAATCTGAAGATTTTTCTCTGATTCAGAATGTGATTTAATGATGTCCTTTGACTTCAGTGCAATAATGATGCCTTTCATTTGTTTTTATATTTAGATTCCTCAGTGCTCTGTCAGGTGCAATTTCTCATGCCTTTGTAAGGTAAGGGAGGAGGGATTTGCTCCATTTTGCAAAAGGAAAAGTCTTAGAAGTCTTCTTAGAAGTCTCGAGAGTACAGGCACTTAGCTTTCTTCTTCAGCCCTTTTTGCTTCTCGTGATAGTGCATCACACTGCCCTCACTGGGATGCGGATAAACAAGACCGCTCCCCAAGACTGTGTCTGTGACAAATGAGTTTGGCCAATGAGAAATAGGAAAGAAAAAAGCTTCAAATATTTTATCTTCACTATGTATAACAATTATTTCAGAGAATAACAGGAAATTCCATCTACTTCTTTTACAAGAAACAAGACAAAATAAGAACCTATCACAACAACACAGAGTTGTGTCCTTGGAGTCCTTGGAGATCAGGTGGAGAAGGAACCATTTACCCACATTCTCAGTCACTGCCTTCCTCCTGCCTTGATTAACTCAGCACAGCCTCCCAGCTGGAAAGCCTGCCTAGCCCTCATCTGTTTGCCAGATGGAAGGACTTGGCTCCCTTTTTGCACCTTCCTTTTTAGATGGTTCCATCTGAACTGCCTTTTTTTCCCCACCCCCGCATCTACAGCCATGAGGCTGGAAGACACTGGGCAGATTGAACAAAGCTGCACCCTCTCCTTCTCACCAACCTGGAAGATTCAGTCAGTACCTACTATGTGTCAGGGAATATGTATACATGTGACATACAAATATTATCTTAGTTTATCCTCTCATTAGGCCCATACAGTGAACACACGGATTAGGAAAATGTAACTCAGTGGCATGGAATAACTCAATCTGGGTTACAGTTAATAGATAATTAAACGAAGGTACAGAAATGAGGACACAGCAATGCAGTCAGATCAACTCAGGGTCTGGATACGTTTTTTCCTGAAACTCCCTCAGGCATTGCAACCTTGCCTCACTGCCTCCACATGTTAGATTAAGATGTGCAGCTATTATTTAAATGCACATTTAATCTTTTCAGAGAAAATGCAACTGGCTCTAGGGAAAAAATAAACTTCTTTCCCCAAGACTGAACTGATAAATATTGGATATGAAAACATCAGCTTCTTTGTTTCCCTAAACATTAATAAATAAAGTTTGTTTTGTGTCTTATAGTATGCCAAATGTCTGATTATATAATATTATTTTGAAATTTTCATATTATAGTCTTTTAGATCTTAAAGTTTCCTCCAAATTCATTTATATATTTGAATGAGACATGGTTCCACCCTTATTCTTACATGTCCTCTTCTTTCTATGAACTCTTTTCTATACTTTTAATCCAAATTTGATAGCCTGGAACCAGGAAAAGTTAAGTTGATGTTTAAAGTACCATCACTAGTGATGGGAAGAGAAAGACAACCAAAGCTTCTGGCCACCAGGAAAGCTATGGGATATGGATATTTAATTCAAAGAAGTAAGTAGAACACTAGGACAACTATCTAGATAATTTATCACATCTAAATCTTGCCAGCTCTTCAAATATCCTTTTTCTCTGGGCTGAGATTGTTTTGATGGATTTATTTCCTACGTGAGGACAACTCTTGGTTTTGATATGGGGAAGAGTCGTAATTCAGGGCACCAATCTACAGATTTAGGCATAATCCTCAAAGGTTTTTCTTCTTGTTTGAGTATCTAGTGGGATTAAAAGAAGCAAGAGAAGAGAAAGGACACACCTTCTGTCCTGCTGTGGCTCTCTGACCTGGCTCCAGAATCTTAATTTTCTCAAAGTGAATATTAGTGATGCTTATCCTATGAACAAACTTAAAATGGAAATTTTCCAATTATAAAAGAAGTAACACTGAAATAACTGTTTTGCCTGTGAAGAGGCCTAGGTTACAGCTCTAGAGACAGACATACCTTGACTAACCTCTTTTTCATTATAGGTGTCAGCTTTATAATATGAAATTAGCTGTGAGAAAATTTGAGCTATCTTTTAATGAAATTTTTATTCAGGTTTGCACATACTAAATCATGACTTAAGGGGAAGGGTCAAATAATAGGATGATTTTATCCTATAATTTTTTGAAAATGATATCTTTTTATTAGATTCCTATGGAACTAGTGCCAATTTCTTATAGAGATCCATTTTTTAAAAGAAATGTGCTTCATTTTGACCTAATACATAAATCGCCTATTTTGCCCAGGCATGTTGGCCAGCTGTTTATACTTCCTTTCCTGCTTGCCTTCAGTCAGCAGATTCACACCTCTATCCTAGTTATGAGGCCCTTGCAGCTGAGGGAGACAAACGCAGCTGCCCATGTACACAAAGGTCCAGGTGACCAGGTGGGGCAGCAACACCCCATTCACCACAGGAGGTTCCAGACTTTCTTGCTTAAGCAGCCTTTTGGGGTTCCCACTTTCTACAGCAAGTCAAGAATGGGCACATAAAAGTGAAACTGCCTTCCACCTGCTAGGACCACAGTGCATCTCAAAACAGCACATTTCCACTGTAATTGACTCATCCAAGGAAGCACTGATCCTGGTGCAGACAGGGTGATGTTTAGGACAATAGCAGCTAATATTTCTTTACCTCTGACTGTGGTCCCAGGAGGCTGTCATGATCATTCTGCTGATTAAGGAACTGAAACTGAGAGGGGTTATATAATACACTGTTTGCTAAAAGAGTAGGTGAAGGACTGCTACTCAGGAGTTCTGTCTGAGGCTAGAAACTGATTTGCATCTAAACAAATGTTTGTCTGAGCACTTAAAGAAGCACATTCAACTCAAGAATAACCTATGAGGACAACTGATGCCAAGGTGGGATGGCTTTGCTGAGGGCCTGTGGGCCAGAGTTCTGATCCCATCACAAGTAAGGACAGTGTCCTAAGGGTGCCCCTAGCTTTTGCAATTTGCTTTATTTCAAGCACTGAGAGTTTAACCCATATTAGATCTTTTAATGTAGATAGGATTCTGAATTCATACAGAAATGCTGTCTCGGACTTTTTTGAAGCAGCCATATGAAACAAAACACGGTTAACATGTATAAAGTCTCCTAGAGTATTGACGTTCCTTGGTGTCCCTGGGGACCATACTTTGATCTCCCTCCAAACTGGGGGCTCAGTCAGTCACATTACAGAGAGGAAAAGTAATTGCATGACATTTAATTAAAGACTTTATATGTGCTTGGCTTATTTTATCAATATAAATTTATCAAGATAACACCCATTATGTTTAGACAAATAAGAATAATTTGATGGTCAGATTCTCCAACCAGCTCCCAGAAAATAAGATATAATGCTCTTAATTTCAATGTTACTAGCAATTTCTAGGGACACTACTTTCACCATAGTGCTTTTAATATACATACACACATATGTGTACATGCATGTGATATTTTTTGTCATAAGCTTCACAATTACACAAAACTTTTACTTTGCCTTTATTTGTTAAATGTATTTTCTTTTCTCTCTCAAGAGCTGTCTGACATTGGCTTATTTTTAAATTTGGACAATTTAAAATATCTTTTTCTTATGACAAAAGTAATAAATTATCAATGTACAAATGTTATCAATACAAACAAAATAATCAAATAATTTGATGGGCATTTTCCTATTATTTCTTGCCATTTTCTATGTGAATATCTCAGACTGACTTAAAATTTAGTATTCTTTATGTTTTCACTTTAAAGTTCTTTGTCCTATATTTTTTCACATTACATACTGGTTCTTTTCTAATTTCATTAAACTCTCTCTGAAGACATGATTCTAGAAGGTGCTTACTATCCATTGTATGGTTTTTGTCATGCTCACTGGGACACTTCCCTCCTATTGGTCCTCTGAGTATTTCCCACTGTGGGCAGAGCTCTGTGATATGCATTCCTGTTCACAGGTCAGGGTCTGCCTCACTCCTGAGCTCCTTGGATTTTCCTCCCAGGGCATCATCTCAGGGCTAGTCTCAAGCCCTGAGACCGATCTTTCTTGCCAATTTTCCTCCAGAAGGGAAGTATCAATTCACCCTGCAAGCAATGATACAGCAGAGTACCTGAGTCATGGTAGCCTTGCTGACATGTGTTGATTATTAAGTGAAAGTGAAAGTCGATCAGTCATGTCTGACTCTTTGCAACCCCATGGACTATACAGTCCATGGAATGCTCCAGGCCAGAATACTGGAGTGAGTAGCCTTTCCTTTCTCCAGGGGATCCTCCCAACCCAGGGATCGAACCCACGTCTTCCACATTGCAGGCAGATTCTTTACCAGCTGAGCCACATCTTTGCCAAATTACATGTGTCAAATTTTCAAAATTGACTATGGATTTGACTGGGAATGCAACGAATCTACAAATACCTTTGAAAAACTTGACATATTTCCAGTACTGAGATTGTTCATCCAAAAACAGCATATTTTCTCATTTATTCAAATCTAAACTCTTCTAACAAAGTATTCTAATTGTTTTCACATTTATACTACTTATTTGCTATTCCCTTAAAAAATTAGATATGTTATACCCTTTTCTTGTTACTATTGAGGATTATATATTATGCTGCAAATATTTTCTATTTGGTTATTGCTACCATATGGAGATCTAATTTAAGTTTATATATTTGCCTTGAGCTTATCAATATTACAAGATCACTTTTGATATCTCTAAGTCATTTGGAGTGGATTACATAATCATTTGCATCTCTAAAATGGGCATTTTCCCTTCTTTCCCTGAGTATTAGACACAAATATTTCCTTGTCTGTTACACCACTTATTAGTTACACTTGATTTCATCAAACAAATGTTTTAAATTATTTATAGCATACAATGATATTTTCATTTGTATATTTTGTAACTTTAAACTTTCTTTAGTAACTTTAAACTGTCAGGCCTCTGATTTTTATGCTAATCTTCCTGTGTCAAATTTTTATTTTCTGCTCAGCTCTTTATTTAATTGAAGTTCATTTGGATATGCAGCCTAAATTGTAATATCTTTTTTTGTTGTTATTTATTAAATAAATTCACCACTAATTATACTTTAATTCATCAGATATTATTGTATTTTACTTTTTAGAGCCTTCTCTGTTTATATTTATGTTCCTTTATTGCCCTCTTTATACATGGTTATTTCAGAGAACCAAAAAGTGACGACCTCACTTACGTGCCAGGTATACTCTGCTAGATGTTTAAAATATATCATGACACAATGCTAAAATGTTATTTGGGGCACATGTGTCACTAACTCTGTTTTATAGATAATGACTCTGAGGTTCAGAGAGATTTGTACACAGCTCGCTAAACAAACAAGGTATCTAAGAAACCATCTGTTATCTACTACTATTATGTCATTCTTATAAGGTTCTAAATCCATTTTGCTTTTCTCTATTTTTAAAGCTTTTAATAATATTCTTGTTTATGTTTTCAGATGCACCTATGGGGTTGCAAAGAGTCGGACACAACTGAGAGACTTTCATTTTCACATTCCACAGGTATTTTGTGATTTAAAAAAATTCTGAGGCCTTTTCTGAAATCTTGAATTTAATTACAATAGCAGACAGTGTGTATAACTTCAGCTTCCAAAAACACATTGCTTATTCAGCTCACAGTTCAAAGTCCTAAAAATTCTTTGGAATTTTATTATTTTGTAACCAATAAAGTCAACCATCTAATTATAACCTTGGTCAAGACAGTTGATGGCTAATGTGGTATGGTTATGTAGGGGATAATTTATCATTAATTAACGTCACTGTGACAGAAGAAAAAAGGAAGCTCTGAAATTACGAACAATAAAATGTAGTCAGGAATGAAGACCCATTCTCCCTTCTTTAGCTCATCTCCTACACACAACCAACTACTTGTCACGTATCGAGAGTTGATCAGTGACACGCTCTCTATGTATATAATTTCATTTAATTCTCAAAACCGTGAGGATCATTCCTATTTAATAACTGAGGAAGCAGAGGTACATGCAGCTGTGAGTGATGGACATGAGATGAGAATAGTCTAACAACTGTGCCCACCACCACCCCTGATGAGAGAACCAGCTGGTCTAAGAGGCATGTTCCCCTGGTTTTCTGCCTCTTTGGCGCAGATGTAAAGAATCTGCCTGCCAATGCCGGAGACGCAGGAAATGCCGGCTCGATCCCTGGGTCAGGAAGATCCCATGGAATACGAAACGACAACCTACTTCAGTATTCTTGCTGGAAAATCCCATGGACAGAGGAGTCTGGCAGGCTACAGTCCATGGGATCACAGACACGACTAAGCAACTGAGCACGCGCAGCTGAAATGTGTACACCTGTGTCGGCCTATAGGTGGCAGCAGTGTTCCTTGGAAGAAGGAGCCCTGGCCCTTCTTGAGAATTCGCTCTATTCTGACCAACAGAGTGAGGTCTTTCCAACAACTTCTCAACCCTTTGGTCATCTATCCAGATAAAACTCCTCTGGCAGCTTCCTGAAACCTTAAGGAGAATGAAATCATTCGTGACAAGATCTTAAAACACTGGCAAATTCTGTTTCGTGGCTCCTCAATCACAGAGCCCTAGTAATCACAAATGAACCTCGCAGAACCCTTAAGTGTCCATGCATTGAAAAACTCTTACAGCACAAAAAAGGAGCCTTGGTTTTGAGGACCCCGCTAGTTACTGAATTTCAACCAGTTAAGTTAGATATAGTTTACAGGAGAATTTAGCCAGTGCAGACTCCTACTCTGCATAATTCAAGCTCAAACAGCTCCAGCAGGTTCTTTGACCTGTATTATCCAAAGCATTGCCTCAAATCTATTTTTCATCTTACTCATGGCTGCTTGATTTACATAGCAGCCATTTAACTGATAGAATTACAGTGATCAAATTAATTTAACTTGTGTAAGCAGCCAAGTTGGATCATTAAACCAAAATCAACATTGAGGTCTGGATTATACATGTGGCTCTCTACCTGGATGTCGTGCACCATTTCCTCATATTTTAACTCAGGAAAATAATCTCCAGCAAGACCCTGAGCCCCTCATCTACCTCCCCTCACCAGCAGTGAAATCTGTTGTAAGATAATTTCTCTAACTTTGACCACCTTTGGAAAGCTGCTACATTTGTAAGCCAGAGGGGAGCTTCCGGAGCCCTTGGATTCTAGCAGCTGGAGCAGCAGCTGCCTTTCAATGCTCAGGTTCGCATCATGTTGAAAACACAACAATCATATTTCTGAGTTCAGAGAGTCAGTATTCCTGCTGAGCAACCACACATGGAGACATAACTATGCCTTAACCATGGCCAGTTTTCTTATGAGTGCCAGCTTCAAGAGAACAGCTTCACAAAAGTCCAAAACAATACTGGAAAAAACAATAACAAAAGACCAGTTTCTAAAAGTGTATTTTTTAGTATCTTACACATATACACACATCTCATAGTACATAATAAATTTTTTTCTCTCACTCAGAAGAACTTTTTAGAGAGAATGATTCTCATAATTAACTGCACATAAAACTGGTATTTCTGCTTCTAGACTCAGACATTTGTTCTGGGATATGAACTTTTTAATAAGCTTCCTTGTAAGTCTGGCACAGGACATCTGCGCTTTGAAAAACACTGTTTAGGAGTCTTGATAGTTTTTGAAACAGAGGCAATGTAATCGATCTATGCAAATATAAGATAAAAGAAGACAAAAGCAAAGTTATATCTGCCCTCTCTCTCTTCCTTTTCTCCCCAAACAAGACGTTCACTTGTCCTAGGCACTTACAGGAAGGCAAAAGAAGTGGTGATCTCTGTAGCCAAAAAGTCATCTTTAGGGTGACTACTATTTTGTCTGTGTGTCAGGTTTCCCAGAAAATGGGACTTCTAGCACTGAAAGGAAGAATGCCCCAGGAAAAGGATACAATGAGGAAAGCAAGTGTAAACAAGTTGCTGTGGGGACCTGAACGAGGAAACAGCCCATTCTGACTAAGACAACAGGAGAAAGTTTATAAAGGAATCTGCATTTGAGTATGAGTCCAGCAAAGAGGGAAAGAAAACATCATTTTCAAAGTCATAGAGGTAAGAAATATCTGAAAACATTCAGGAAAGAGCACTTTAGAAGATTATGTGTGAGGGTTAGGAAATCAGGAGAGACAGCTGGAAATGAGACCTTGAAAATCTGTGATGGTGCTTTGGAAATGATAATTATTTAACACTTATGTTCTGTTGTGATGTGTTCCACAGATTGAGATATGAGCATATTCAAGATTTCCTCATTACCTGTGATGGTGTTATTAAGAGAACTGGGGAACACCAGAGGAAGAACATTTCTTTTTGGTGAGAAAGCTAAAACAATAAATTCAATTTTTTAATATTTAGGGACTTGATCTAAATATTTATTGCTGTGAAACAAGCCACCCTAAAACCTAGCACCTTAAAACCACAATTTTTTATTATGTCCCACAGGTCTGGGGGATGGTCAGCTGGGGTTCAAGTCAAAGGCTGGCTGCCTTCAGTCGGCACCATGTCGCAAGGCCGCTGCACTTGGTGCTCAATGGCTGGCTCTAAGGCCACAGCAGAGGCTGCCTGTCCCCTTGTAGGAACGGTCTGGAGTTGGCTGCTGAGGCAGTACTCCTTCCTATCCCACGGTCACGGTATTCACAGTCCAGTCCAGACTCGGCGGGGACAAGGGGCACATGTGTCAACAGCTGCTGGCAACCACTGTGCAGAGGCTCTGCTCTGCTCGGGCTCCTGGGACAGACATGGCAGTGGTGGAGGGGGGCTAACGGGGACAGGAGGAGCCCTGGTCTGGCTCTCCAGAGAGAAGTCAGGGTCAGACTGTCAATTTGTCAGGGGAACCACTGACCAAAACCACCTGCCTTGGCCAGGCACAACAGTAATCACTCGCATGAGTTACCTTACAACAGGAAGTTGTGGTAAGGAACATGGAACTAACAAGCTACCACCGACAGGAAGGATTTGGGAAAGGTCAAAAGAAGAGAGGAGATATCAGTTCATATGTCCGACCTATGAGGTCCTGCTACCTCCCAGAATCCTCCTCGCTGGAACCCATCTTGGCTGAGCGATGCACAAGCCACCAGCAAGGACCCCAAGTCACCAAATATGGGCCAAATAGGATGACTGGCCACAGACAAGCTGGCAACCAACCCCACTACTATAAGCCCAAGACTGCAAGTCATGTGGCAGACTTTCTCCTGGGCTCTCATACCCTGCTGCTCTCCACCCAGGTGCCCCTTCCCAATAAAGTCTCTGGCTTTGTCAGCACATGTGTCTCCTCAGACAATTCATTTCTGAGTGTTAGGCAAAAGCCCACTCTCAGGCCCTGGAAGGCGTTCCCCTCTTCGTAACAGATTGAGAAATTTTCTAAGGAAAACTTAGTAGTTGAAACCATAGAAATGGATGAGATTGGAGCACTGAGAATGGGAAAAGAACTACATTTAAGAGAGGAATTTAGTTGGAGAAGTCCACAGAGAGAAAGGGGGATGCTAATAGTCAACTTGAAGGGACCAGAGGGGAGCTCAGGAGATCAGCAGCTGAGGGATGGGGCTATGGGTGTGACCTTTAGGGGTGTAGCTGCCAGGCTGGGGTGGGACTGGGCCAGACTGCATTCACAGCTTCATCAGCTTGTTGGCAAGGGTGTGGAGAGGGGATCCATAGAAGGGAGTATAGACTGGATGGGGAAGGACCAAAGTAGGAAACTGGGGTGGTGGTGGAGGGAGGGGATGTTTGGCTTCTGTATGAAGTAGATGTTCTCCACGAGACAGAAAGAAATGAGTAGAGAATGGTGTAGTTTATTGAGGTACTTGGGGATCTGTTCTCGGTGCAGATGGAACTAAACCAGTTCATGCTAGAATCAAGACTTGCTACCCTCAGAGCACCTAATAGGACATTCTAAATGTTAGTTATGGCTACAAAGATTGGAGAAGAGAAAAACCTAAGGGACTGCAAAAGCCAAGTTCTAATTCTTTGCTTTATGATTTTTCTTCAGTATTTTGGTTCTAATTGTGGATTATCAAATGTAGGTAGAATTAAAAAAATTAAAAATAAATACCATACAGATACAGCTCAATTGGATAGTTACATGCTCATTAGCTTTTGAAAAATATCTGGTAAAGTAGCTATATATTTTGTGATATACAGATAACAAAAGACTATTTTTCCATATTTTTAACATAAATTTCTGCTCTAGGAAAACTGAGTAATTTGAATGGTATAATATATATTCAGAGTTATTTTCAGCTAATACCTTTCCTTCAAAGAGAGACAGAACTACTTTGACAGAAAGAAGCATGAATTAGGAACTGAGTATTTCAAACTAAACAGTTCAGTCAACTAAGTAAAAACTGTGATGAAAATAAAAGGCCAACAGCCCAGCTTTTGGTAACAGGTTGGTATTATAGTGTCACAGACACCATGAATGACACATGCCTCCCTATATCAAGTGAAAAAACTAAAGGCTAATATAACTCTTGGTCTGTAAAGGCAAGATTTCAATTATTTTGTCTTCATCATGTCTTGCTTTTAATAAAACAGGAAAACAAAGATGCATGGTCAGTGTAATTTACAAATATTTCATTTTCTCACAAATTAAAATATAAAAATGATTAATTCTTTGGATAATGGAAGTATGTCTTCCATTTTTGTATCATTGTGCTTGGCATACAAGCTCTCGAAAGGATGGAGAGTGAATAAGTGAAGCATCGGTATTGAAATCAGCTTTATTTGAATATAACCTGAAAAATCATAAAGCAAAATTACAAATCAGGATGTGGGTATTAGAGGAAATATTATATAGATATCTAACCCAAATACTGTATCTTATGCAATAATCGTGCAAGCACAGAGACTTACACATGAATAAAATGAGTGGCTGGGCCACCATAGCTTCTGCGTTAGAAGTCAGAAAACATTAAATGTATATAAAATATTTTCCAGCATTCAGTGCTAGAAGAAAATAGAAATGAAAATGTTTGATGTGTTTCAGATTAACCTTTGCTATTGAAGACAATTTTTAGTGGAAACGACTTTGGATGGATACAGTCTTCCACGAGCAGTACACCCTGTTCCTTTAGAAGAAGCAATGGGTGAGGCTGGTGATGGGTGGGAAATGAGTGGTGATTTCTCTTTGAGAATTGTTAGATTTGTATAGCCTTTGCCATTTAGCACCAATCACAAGACTAAGAAAAAGATATTAAAATAAAATGAATCTTTTGAGTACATTATTCAATCTAAAATGTAAAGAATTTAGAAATAGAACTTTTCATCCTATGCTTAGAATCCTTCATCTGGGATAAGTAATCTGATTCCATAAAATGGATTCATTGATTTCTAGCTTGGAATATTCTATTTAGGCTAATAACTTCTACTTAGGCTAATAATGATTTGGAGTCCTCATCAATTAGGTTGTAAATTGTCTGCTGAGTGGTCTCTGTAATTTTGCATATAGCATTTAGGTTCTTCTTTTGACAGTGAGAAAGGGAGGAAGACAATGTCTCCAAAAGTATAAAATCTTTACCAAATAATGGATACAAAAATTACAACTGTTAGGGGTGTGTGTGACACACATATATATACACATACATACGTGTATTTATATACATTTATTTTAGCTGTGTTTTTTTTCCTTTGGGGAACAAAAGAGATGATAAAGAGGAAAATGAGGCAAAGTCACACTAATCTGGCTTCAGAGACGCTGTCTCCTTTCAGCCTGGCATAAGGTGCCACAAGCAAGACATGCTGGGATAGCTGCTTACCTACATCACAGGGACCCTTAGTCAAGCTTACAACAAATAGTCTCCATTAGCACATGAAGCCTAAGGAGGAATCTAGGGTGGCACATATTATTTTTAAAATACTGTTTATAAATAAGGATTTAAAGATACACACATGCACACTCACATGGGCTTCCCAGATGCCTCAGGGTTAAAGAATCCACCTGCCAATGCAGGAGGCACAGGAGACACAGATTTGATCCCTGGGCAGGGAAAATCCCCCAGAGAAAGGGAAGAAATAGCAACCCACTCCAGTATTCTTGCCTGGAAAATTCCATGGACAGAGGAGCCTGGCAGGCTACAGTCCATGGGGTCTCAAGAGTTGGACGCGACTGATAAATATATATATAAATATATATATATATGTACATTTTTTACATATAAATGTAAAAATATACTTAAATGTTTATTTATATATAAATCATCCTGATAAAATGATGAAATTTTAAAAATCTAGTAGCTAAAAAGAACTTGAACGTTAACAATATAGTTTTCTATTACAATAGTAGTATCAATAATTCTTCAATGATAAACTATAAAGAGACAAACTCAAAAATGAGAAATTCCATATTTTATGCTCCCTTCTTCCTATAATACTGCATCAAGCATTTGAGCAGGATGCAGAACAGTCTGGGGTAGTGTAAGGTACTGCTCATTCCATGCCAAGGTTAAAACTTCAGTGAGTTTCCATTGGCTGAATCATTGCATAAATTAATGCTATTCAGAACAGCTTTAACTTGCACAGCTGACTTAGGAAATGTGTGACTAAGCTTCTAAATTGGCATCGAAGCCACATTGACAGGAGCTGCCTTATCACTGTACCACTTTCTGCCTTTCACCCTCCTTACTTCCTCCCATTACCATAATTACTTTCATCACAGGCAGCTGAAATTTCTCCTTCAAAATCAGAAGCCCTTGGTAAACTGGTCCTGCTTAAAGCTATGGGTCCCTGAAAATGTGGTTTGTCTCTTTCAATTACATGTTGATGAAGTGAAAGTCTCTTAATTTGGGTCATTATCGATACATAAATCTGTAGAGAAAATGAACATGCATTTATAATGCAACCAAATGCACATGATTCATTGTGCTTTTAGAATGTAAATACAGAAGGAAAAGAAGTCCAGCCCTCAGATTCCCTGGACAGGAAGCACTGCCAGCGACTAATGGGGCAATTCACACCCTCAGGGAAGGTCAGCCTCTGGCTCTAGTAGCTCATCCTCATTGTAACTGAACTAGCTCTCCAGTTTTAGAGAAACCGTCATACATAAATCTGTCTACACTGACCCATCTTCCTGTGGAGGGTTTGTGAGTGGTAAAGTGGGTTTCCATACCTGATTGTGGACTTTGTTTGGGGATTTTGGCTACCTCTTGAGGGCTGGAAGTAGAGGGCACTCGCTGGTTGGCAGAGCTGTGCATGCTGCTGGGAGCTGCCACGGAGACATTCTTGCGAGGCTTCACATCCTGCAGCCACATGGGCGAGGCCTCGAAGGCCTGCATCCTCCGGGCGTGGCTGTTGGCGTTGACTCTTAGGTAGGCCTGGGCTTTGTGTTCCTGAAGCTCTCCATAATTGGCGTCGGTCACCCTGCACTCATACAAGCCTTCATCCTTTTTCCTCACTTTGGAAATCTGAAGCTTGTGAGAGATGTCATTGCCTTGGACTTTCACTGTCTGAAAAATTGCGGGTAAAAAAAATAAAGTGCTACATCAAGTGATTTGGTTCTCGTATCTTGTCCTGAGCTTGCTAAGGATGGAAAATTAAAAGGTCTTATTGGCCTCACAGCCACAGTCAGAAAGTTTTTTATTTCCTCAGCAGTCTAATTAGAAGATCTTGTTTATCTTATTCTATTAACACCTAGATTCACAAGATCAGGGAAACATGAGTTCAGTCCAGCTGGACCAGATTCCATCAGCCATGTGGTTTGCATTTGGAACCAGCTCCACCATGATCCCATCACGGGACTGGCCTCTGCCAGGTGAGCTCAACTGAATGAAGCAGGACCTAACGCATGCATAGTTTACAAAGCCTCTCTTCTTCACTGAGGGCTGCCGACCACTCTGAGAAATCACAAACACATGCTGTTGGTCACAGCTGAGTTTAAGTGAGAATGTGCTTTTAATCCCCACTTCAGGATGATTACTAAATGGACTGACAAAATAGACTTGGATAGTAAAGTTTTTACTCCAGTTGTTGGTGCAGTCTGACCTATAGTTATGGGGTGGCAAGTCTCAGGGAGCAAATTAATGTCACCTGAAATCCTATGATTCAGGGTACATGCCCCTGTTACCACCGGGTCTGTGCGCTGCTGGAACTTGAGATGCCAGTAACTAAACACTGCTTTGATTTTCAAAACAGAAACTGATTCTCACTTCTGATATTGTTTATACCAGATTAACACCAAGAATATATATACGGTTATATACAATATATAAAATCCTACATAACATGCAATAGATCTGTAAGCATCTTTATCAGAAGAGGTAGATTTGATATACATAATATTATCATATTATCCATGACTGACAATGATGGGCTTCATATGACATTCAAGATCTGGATTTGGATAATTTCCAAATTAATTTCAAAAGACAAAGAAGAGAAGTGAGAAGGCAGAAAGTTATTCCTGCACTGGGCATTACACTTTGAAACAGCCATAAATAATTTAGAAAATTTGGGAAGTGTTCATCTGGTTTTTACATAGAGAGCTGTATATATAAACAGTTTTCAACATCTGAACCATATCCATAAGTATGCATTTATATACATGAAAATTACATACAAATATTATTAAGACTGTAAAACTAATGGGAGACAGTAGTTTCAAATATATTTTCAACTGAGTCTCCTGATAATGTTGGGGTAGTCAGAGTGCGTATATATTGTTATTATCCCATTTTATAGAAAACTTAGGCTTAGTGTGTTTGGGTCAGTGCTTGTCAATGTTGACTGTACACTAAAATCATCTGAGGAGGTTTAGAAAATACCCTCATTTGGATTAATGCAGAAACACTCTGCATCTCTCCAGGGCAAAGCTCATACTGTATTTTGTCAAAATACACCTGGGAATTCAAATTAACTGCTGGCTTAGGTCACACGCCAGGTGAACTGGGAACACACTGCTTTCTACCTCTGTGTTTAGAGCTCTTTGCAGTTGACTAGATTGTACAAACTCTGGGCATTGATAATGCTGTTAGCAGTCGTGTGCATGACTATGCAAATAACTGCATGCTTCCCTAGGTCAGGATGTGTGAGGCTGCTTTACCACTGGTCTTTGGAGGATTGGGGTATGGGTGAAGAATGAAAGATGAATAGGAAATAAACAATATATCTAATTATATGTGTATATATAAATGAAATATTTAAGAAAAACATTAATAACTGATCTTACCAATAAAGCTTTTCTAGCACTGTTGGAAAACAACAGATTCTGTGATATAAGAATAATTAAATTGAAAGAGTCAGTGAGTTTATGAAAAGAAATTGGGAGTTTCTGGTTTATCTTATTTTTGATACTTTCTTCCATGCTGACATTATATATTTAGGTTAGAGAATTTGATTTTATTAGCATATTTTTACACTTTTACTTATGATGTAACCCCAATATTCTATCACTTTATATGCTCTTAAAATAGCCTCAGAATAAACTTCCTTTCAAAATGTGATTTTTAGATTCCTTATACACATATTACTTCTAGTAATGGAAACTTGTTTACTAATTATCAACAAACTGAGCAATTCTATTAGTATAAAGTGATTCTAGATGACTTCCTCTGAGGTATAGTAAAATTTTTTTTTTTTTTAATTTCAGACAATCATGAGCAGTAATAATCAGCAGAGTAGAAACACATCTCTGTATTTTCAACAGGTTAACCTCCTCTAATAATGCTTTTATATTTATATTGACTTTTGGTCTCATATTACATGATTTTGCACACTGGCATTAGAAACGCATTATACGACATTGAAAGTTCAGTTATTTTCATTACAACTTCAACACCCTGTTGGATGCTTTTTTTTTTCTGCCTGGGAAGATTTTCGTCTTTTACTTGCTATTGAAGGATAATTATTGGTATAAATTTGAATGTATATTGTTAGTATTGCTGCCTTTTCCTCTTATAGTTAACAAGAGCAAGAAAGCAACATTCCTCTTTGGGTGCAAAATGATTCCCAAGTAATTTTTCCCATATTTACGCCATTAAGATAAATAATTTTATGCTATGAATTCTAAATCTTTTTCAATATGTTTGTACCCAGTGAGGTAAGGTAAGACAGAGCGTGTGCAAATTTCCTCTATTGGGGACAGTAAGTAAAAACACTTTTGAAAACCGAAATTCACTAACTGGCGCCCTGGGCCCGAGTGCAGCGGTCGCGTTGACACTCACGCTGATCTTGGTCCCATCTCCGTCCGGGTCCCGGTCTGGCAGCAGCTCAGCCTGCGGGGAGGGACGGGGTGGGGGGCACACGGATGCTCAGACCTCGCCCAGCCAGAGCCCTCCGCTGCGCAAACGGGGAGGGAGGGGCGCTGTCCCAGCCACCCGCCAGGGGACCAATCCCTGTGGCTGCGCCCGGGGATTCGGGAGCGGGGATTAGGGGACGGGGAACTGGGGCGGGAGGGGGCGTGGTGGGGAATCGGCGTGGGCGTGCTCGGATCCGGGGACCGGAGCTCGGGAGCTCGAGGGGCTGCATTCCGGTCAGCGCCCGGGGTGCGCGAGTCTGCGGAGGATGGGGCACCTGGGAACTCGGGGGACTGCATTCCGTCATTCCCTGCTGTCACTCCTACAGACCTTCACTCGCCCCCGCACATCCGCAGCCTCTTTTGCAGAACTACCTCCTTCGCGGTTCAGACCGTCGTTTCCCTACCCGCCCTCTCTTCTCTCCTCCCCTCCCCGCCCCCGGTCCACTCGAGTCGCCTCGGGTCCCTCCGTCACTCCCCATTCCCCTTTTTCCGCCGTCGCCCCGTCTCTCCTTCTTTCCCCATCTCCCGCCTCCCTCCTCGGCCTCCTCCCACCTCCTCTCTCCCCTTCCATTCCCCCTCCTCTGTCTCTCCTCCTCCTGTTCACTCTCCCCCTCCTCTCCATCTCTCTCCCCGCTCCCTCCCTCTGCGTCTGGCAGAGGTGGTAAGAACCCAAGGGGGTGGGGGTGATGGAAAAACCAACATAATTTGTCCCCATCCCACCATACTGAAGGGATAGTGAGTGTCCGGGGGTGTATCAAGGCAGCAGTGCCATCACGGGCTGCTGACAATGTCCGGTACTAAAAGGAGGAGTCTATTCCCAGTTCTTAACCGGGAAAGACTGGACAAGCTGCTTTCCCTTGGTTTTAACGCGGTGTCGCCAGGACAGGGTTCACCCCGCCCCCCCCCCCGGCATCCCTAGGCGTCATCCTTGACGCCAGGAGAGCCAGGGGTGTTCCCACGGGCGCCCCAACACCATCTTGGTCAAGATCCTGGCTGGACACTCAGGAGTCTAAGTCAGTGAGTGGGCCGGAAACGAAACCGGTAATTCGGGCGACGCGACTCCGCTACCTGTGCCCCGGCCACATCGGCCCCAGGCTCCAGGTCCTCAGGCCCCCGCAGGAACCACCACTGGATCTCCAGGTACACCGAGGCGGAGCCGCTCTGGAAAGCGCAGGACATCTCCACATTCTGCCCCTCTGTTGCTGTCACATTCCGCGGAAACTCGGTAAATTTTGCTGCAAAACAGAAACGTACCCTTTTGGAATAGGTACTCCACTCTTGACAGCATCTCTTGTGAGCTCACTACATTTTCCTGGGTCTTAAAATAAAAAAAAAAAAAAAAGGCAACAAACCCCCCCCCCCCCCCATGACATCCCCGAGGTTCCCCCCAACGCTTTCCTTGGCCTCTTTCTTATTTTTGGAATCATGCCTAAATCATTTTGTTGTTGATCAAATCCAGATAATAGAAAGGTTAACAAGCTTGCCAATAACTCCCCTCTGCTAGTCAGGCTGCTCACAGTTAGATACAAATACCTTTTGTCAGACTGCAGTATTCCCCAAAACTTACTGAGGGATTCAGGGAAGTACATTTTACACAAATCTGTCAAGCTGATACATGAAGACAGCCTCTTATGTCCAAGTTTCTAAACAATCTGTGACTAACTGGATGTTCCATGTAATAGAAAAAAGATTACGATTATCTGTCAAAATTTACATTCCTGATATATATCACAACACATCCGCAGTTGTGATTGGAGGGCTACAGAATTGAAACAAGTTGCACACTTTTTAAGCTGTGGATATGTCTTTCTTTCTTTCCAAATTAACCTTCATATCTGTTCCCAACAAGCTATTGTATTGTAAATGGTCACACATCATGGGATGAAAGAATCACACACCTGGGCTTGGTTCAGATTAAAGATTGTTCTAAAGTCACTAGAGACTTTTTTTTTTTTTTGGAGACTTTTCATTACAAATCTTGACAGTGCTAGTTTGCAAGATTCATGGAGTCATGGTGAAGCTCACAAAAACATGTTTCCTTTATCCCAAAGGCACTTCCCTAACACATTAGATGGTTGTTCTTATCTTGTCTAAGAGACACTCTGAGAAAGGCTGATGATGCCTTAAAAGTCTAGGAGAGATTTGTAGCTCAAGGGAGTGCACAGCTACAATGCGTACTCATGGGGAGGGCTGGGCGGGCTGCAGGGTCGATTCAGGGAGGATGCACTTTGCCCCCACTTTTAAAGCAAGGCGCCATCAGTGTCTCTTTTAAAAATATATATATAAAATCCCAACATGATCTCTACGGAAATAGAACTGTATTTATACTTAGAGGAAACGGGAGATGTTAAGACGACATTCTGATCTGAAAAGGACTTTTCGGTTGATAGCGTTTCTGTCTGCAGAAGTGATGCAGTCTTCTGGCAGCAGAGATGTGATCTGTTCATGGTGCTGAAATGATCACTGCAGCCTGCGAACTCCCGAACAACTGGATTCAGCAGGCGGCTGCTGCTTGTAATGCAAGACGTGCCTTTTTATGGGTCCTCAGAGGAGTCTGTCCTTTGATAAACACACACCCAAACGAAGTCACACGGACACAGAAAAAGGAAACTCTAAGCCCATACTGCCTACACAGAGGAGGGCTCGCCATGGAGAGACCCCAGCCCCAGCTCTGTTTGCGATGATAATGTATGCAAGAGTGGTTACCCTGTGCATGCACACAGATAGAAGGAACACACACACACACACACTCATAGCTCTGTGTTTGTGCTCACCGAGGAACCCACCTCGTAGTCAGGAACCAACTGGATTTGCTCTCAAATCTAGCTGGGCTACTTTAAAGAAAAATACCACAGAACACTATTCTTCCTTACTTGCTAAGAACCTGACTACATCTGCCTGGCCGTTCTTTGAACGCAAAGACACACACACACCCCGAGAGCAAATGTATATTTGCCAGTGAGCATAGACTTACCTTGAGAAGAAAGCCCTTGCTGTACATATAAAACGGAAAAGAAAACAAATCCAACATATGCCAAAAAGATCCCCATCATTCCAAAAAGTATAAGGGGGGGGGGGGGTCACATCGGTGTATCCAACAGCCAAAAAGCTTCAAAAGAAAGGAATGCCACTGTCCAGCAGGCTTGGTCTCAGCGCCCAGGGTGCGGCGCCGCGAACATCCCGCCGTTCGCCGGCTCGGACCGCTCTGGGGACCCGGAGCGGGGACTGGGAGTCGGCGGCGCGGTCGAGGGCTGGGTGCCGGGCTGAGCTCCGGCCGGCTGCGCTTGCACACCCGGACCTCGGCGCGGAGTAGTGCTCGCCGCTCGGCTGCCCGCCTTCCGCTTCCTGCGGCGGGTCCGGCGTCAGCCCGCGGTGCGGGGCGCGCGGCGCGGGGCGCGGGGACGACGCGGGGCGGGGGCCTCGCGGGCTCGCGCCGTCTCCGCTCTTCGCGCCGCGGCGCCGTTAACTCCGTGCGCGCCGGGCCGCGTTGGGTCTACGCCCGAGTCGCGGAGAGCGGCTGCAGCGGTCCTTCCCCACGCACTGCTTCCAGCCGACTGAGCCTCTCCCGCCTCGGCGGGTCCCGGCGCGCGGACTGCGGCGGGGCTGCGAGGACCGGGCCGGGGCCGCGGGCGGGAGAGGGAGGATGGTGCTCGCCAGAAAGGAGCAGGACGGGACTGGGCGAAGACTGCTCCGGGGCGACGAAAACAGCCATTGGAGGGAGATGTCGTTTAACCAGTTATTAACTGCTGTAACTAGGAAGAGCGCAAGCTATTATTTCACACGGATTTATTGCTGAGCAACCTCGCGCGGAAGAGGAGCGGTTCCTGCAGGGACCTTATCACTCTTGCTGGTGAATGGAAGAGAGGAAAAGTACAAAAAGTCACGTATTGAGGGAATTTTCCAGAAAGAAAAGTCGTACCACTTTTACGCTTTCATGTATTTGTTTTTGCTAATTCATATACTACTTTGCTTTCCCAGCCTCCATCTCACGTGTATTTTGGCGGTGGGGGAGGGGTCTCAAATACCATTAGGGTCTTTATTGCAAGGTCTATTTTTATTTTGTTTTTCTTTTGGCTAACACAGTAATGATTTAATGTTCCCTAAGATTCTATTAATAAGAAATACTGTTTTAGGAAGAAACAGTGCAGTAAGTTTTAGGATTTGGAACAATTCTAGCTGTCTTCCATGGAGATTTGAGATGTGTATTCTATTTCTTAAGAATCTAAAAACAGTATCTGTCGCTTTAAAGACTCTGTCCACCGTTAGGCAGTGAATTTAAATCTTCTTAATAAAATTAAAATTATTTGCCCTTTAAGCACAGTGCCAGGTATTTTATGCTCACTGTTACTTCTATTCAACTAGACCACAGATTTTCAGTATTACTTGGAAATATGACTAAGTGTTAACAATGCTGTCAGGAAACCAATGCAGTATATGCATTTTCATTTTATTGCTAAAAATGTGTAGGTGGCTAATTCCTTCACAGACCAGAAAAAAATTACTGTCGGATTATTAAACTACTTATCTGCTGAATACAGCAGTAACTTTAATGTTCAGAAAATTAAGGCACAATAACTTCAGAACAATATTATTTTCTGGAGATGTATTTATTTTTCGCTGTGGTTTGGCAGACTGTAAGACTTGGAGAAAGTCATGAGGGTCGTTTTATATTTGTTCATGTTTAGGCTGACATGAGTCCTTATCCTTCCTCTATTGAGCAAAGAATTCTGAAGCATGTCTTTTCAAGAAAATAAATCTTTTTACCTCGAAACACTCTCTTATGGAGAATGTGTTCACAATATAGAAAAAAAAATTCCAAGTTAATCCGGCTACTCAATGTAATATTATCTGAAAAATAAAGGTATGAAGATATTCGACCCTCAGAGGTCAGTCACCTCCAGCTTTAAATTATATGCCTAACAAGATGTGTGCGGTATTTGATCACAAGGTTTTAGCTTTCTTTTAATATTGCACGTAAACCTGAGATTAATATGTCATGGAAATGACCTGATTGAAGGTTATCTACTGTTAGAACTGCTTCTAATATAAAGAAAAGGGCGTCCATTTTAAGCAAAGGCAGTTCTGAATTAATTTAGCAAAGCATATCAGCTCTTTTTAAGGGTAACTTGGTCAATGTAACTGCAGAAGTACAATACAAATAAGTTGAAAATGTGAAAAGTAGAGTGAGAAACGTTTTTATAGGACAAACTATCAAGCTTCTTTAAATAGAAAGTTATAAGCATTTAAGTAGTCAAAGAAGGAAAATGATGGAAAGGAAAGAAAGAAGAAAGGAAAAAGTAAGTAAGAAATGAAGAAAGAAGGGAGATAAAATTGGGAAAAAAATGTAGGCTCTTTTCCTTGTGAAAATTGCCAGATATATATTTTATTTTCAGTCTTACTAGTGAGACCAAAGTGTTTTCTTAATAGTTGGTACATCATCACAAGGACATTTGCATTACCTCTTTTAGAGCATTTGCCTTGTTAAAGACAAAATGTCTCTATATGAATAGCTTGAAATAAAATTAAATAAATAAAATAAATTAAATTAAAACCCAAATATACCCTGTATACCAAATGACACAGTCCTAAGTCCCATTATTTCAAATAAGTCCTTGTAAAACATTATATTCTCCTATAAGATTGGAAGCAGCTTCAAGGAAAGACAACCTGTCTTCATCCAGTTGTGGGAGAGATATTTCCCACTCATTGCTATGCCTTATCTTATAGAATGATTGCATATCTCTTCTTTGAAAATACTTATGAATTAGATGCTACAAAAAATTATGATCTCATTTTTATTATTGTGTTCTTGCTCTTTGAATTAGCTTTTGATCTTTTATTTTTCTTTTAAAAGTTTAAATATCAAAGGACACGTGTGTGCTAAGTCGTTTCAGTCTTGTCCAACTATTCAGGACCCTATGGACTGTAGCTTGCCAGGTTCCAATGTCCATGGGCTTCTCCAGGCAAGAATACTGCAGTGGGTTGGCATACCCACCTCCAGGGGATCTTCCCGACCCAGGGATCTCTTAAGTCTCATGCATTGGCAGGCAGGTTCTTTACCAGTAGTGCCGCCTGGGAAGCCCATCAATGGACATGAATTTGTGCAAATTTCAGGAGACAGTGGAGGACAGAGGAGCCTGGCATGCTACAGTCCATGGGATCACAAAGAGTCAAACACAACTTAGTGACTGAACATTGTCACAGCTGTTTACTTAAGATTTATAATAGAAATGTTTATATGCTTCTTTCTCAGCTTGAGTTCATTCCATTGTCTTCCTTTGGTTTTTATTTTTCCTTCTTTTCCTTTTCTTCCTTTCTTTTCCTTCCTTCCTTCTTTCTTATTTTCATTGGGATTTATTCTGTGTGTGTATAAAAAAAACTTGTTTAACTTTTGTCTTTCAAACACTGTTCCCTTATGAGTCTATAGGCCTTTACAAATGCTTTCAGAGCCATCCATCCATCCAAGAATTGACTGGAGAGGCTCATCAAGTTCGGTGATTATAGACTATATCATTTCTTTCTCCTAGGAAGACTTTTAGACATTTTTGCATCTTGGACTTAATGGCAAATCACCACATTTCACTGCCATAGGCTTTTGATAGAGTGATGTTTTATATTACATTTCCCTCTTCTCTCCTAAGTTGGGGCTTAAGTGCCCAATGTAAACATTTTTAATTTTCTGAGTAAGTGGAAGTCACAAAATTATGTATTTTATCTATAAATAATCATTAAAGCCAATTCTGGAATAGGAAGATCACTCTTAGAAGCTGGAGGCATAAACTTCATCTCTTCATCTCTCTTGCAGACATCTCAGAGCTGTGGAGGGAGCCGTTTTCCATTCCTGCACCTAAAGAGCCTCCCTGCATGGTCTTGAACACATTCCTTGGGGAAGCTCAAGACTGAGTAAGAGAGAATATTTCAGGGTATTGAAGAAAATTTTCATTTGTAACCTCATGCCTGCATTATTTTTTCTCATTTGGGAAAATAAGAGGAATTAAATAATAAATAATCAATATTAATTATTAATAATTAAACATTAATATTTAAATAATTAAATAATAATAAAACAGAGCCTTTAAATATGGAAGCAGTATTGACAATTCAAAGAAGCTGTTTCAACTAAAGAAAATATGTGTCAAAAGAAAGACATTAACTTCTATCAACTAAAGATGAGCTTTTAAAATTTGTTTTCCTCTGAATTCTAGAAGCTTTGGTAATGTTGGGTTTACCAGTATCCTCCACATTGTCAAATTTCCAAAGATTGACAGAGTCAAAGACACACAATAATGACAAAAAAAAGTGTAAATAATATTCTTTCCAGACATATACACAGTATATCTTCACAAAATAAGTGAATTTCAGAACCAGAATGGAACTCGGTAAGGAATGAATCCAAACCATTCTACATATGAGGGATTAGGGCTGCTAGTGATAGTCATTTGTATCACAAACACACACACACACACACAAACAAAACCAAGTCCAGGCCTTATTTCTTTAGGCTCTTAGCTACAAAATGCTTAAAATGTAGGGCAGAGGATTAAACATTTTAAGACACACAAATGAACAGACAAAAGTTTGTTGTTCATGCTCTTAGTTCTGTTTATACTGAAAAAAGTGAGCATTGAAAATACAATTAACTCCACCCAAACTCTTTGTGCACTCTTGAGTGCACAAGTCATTTGTATTTTCAGACTCTGAAATCTTTGAATCTTTGAATTGAGTCTTTGAATCTTCTCTATACAACTTGTTGCTTCATATCTCGTCTTATAAATGATTCTGAGAGTGAGGTTACTGATGGTTATGTATTACTGATGAACAGCAATATCAAAGAGCCAGATGGCCTATATGGACTCTTAATTGTCCATCATATAACTGTTCATTTTAAACTTCCGCATGGCATTTCTCCCTTTATCTTTTCCTTCTGTACATGATTAAACTATAAATTACCTAGATCTAAATTATTCTGTGGAACTCTATGTAACTTTGGAATTGAAGTTCATGAAGTTAGAACTCTTAATTATTTATGAGGTCTTGTTATGTCATTTTGAAAGTGTAACATCTGGCCTGGCTGTGGCCCCTGGAAACAGCAAAGGGAAGTGTCACATTTTCTGTAAAAGTTAATATCACGATTAGCTTGGATGCCCTCTACAAACCTATGGACCCTTTTTTTAAGATTGTGATAGTTGATGTACATTATTATATAAATTACAGGTGTACAACAAAGTAATTTGCAGTTTTATACTCCACTTACAATTATTATAAACTATTGGTTATATTCCTGTGTTGTACAATATATCCTTGCAGCTTATTTATTCTATACATGATAGTTTTAATTGGTTAATTAGGGCATGGCATGTCTTAGTTGTGTCATGTGGGATCTCTCCTCCCAGTGCAGACTCTCTAGGTGTGGTGTGCCAACCCAGTAGTTGCACTGCATGGGCTTACTTGCTCTGGGGCAAGTAAGGGATCTTGCTTCCCAGATCAAGGATCAAACCTGTATCCCCTGCATTGCAAGGCAGATTCTTAACCACTGGACCACCAGGGAAGTTCCCCAAAGTAGTTTGTCCTTAATCCCCCACCCCTATCTTACCCCTCCCAAAACTCATTGACTCTTATACCCACAAGTGATTTCTGTTAAGTTCTTCATTAGAAAAAAAGTTAACATGAATATTATATGTCCATCCCATAGTAAAATATCTATGACTAGAAACCATGAGGTAAGGAAAGCTGAGGATCTTGTAACTGAATCTGCTATCTCCAGACTATTTCTTCTTATTTCAAAGTCAAAATGCAGCTTTTGAGATATTTATTAATTTTAGCATGTACTTTTTATTCATTAAAAATCTTGTGAGGTTGATTAGACATGAATAACTACTTTCTACACATCTATTTTTGTACAGTGGGTAATTATTTGGGGAAAGAAACCCAAAATACAATAAAACCAGCAATTTTTGGTAGTCTATAATTTCCATGGTTCTTTGCCTATATTTATAAAATAAATAATAACATAAAGTGCTGTAGAAAATCTTTCAAGAAACAAAATAAATTTATAAACATTTAACTAGCCTTACATTTTTAAATATACATGTTTCCTAATTATTTACTATTGCAGACTGAGTTCAAGTTTCTCCACAGTATTTATTGCTATATCCTCAAGCAAGTGACATCCTCCCTAGATGTCACCCAGTTTCCCCATAAATAGGGTTTTATATCTTGTGAGGAAAATATCAGGGGTCCCTAACTCCAGGACATAATGCCTGATGATCTGAGGAGAAGCTGATGTAATAATAATAGAAGTTAAGCACTCAATAAATGTAATTCACTGAATCATCCCAAAATCTCCCCCCAACCTTGTGCCACCAGCTGTGGAAAAACCAGATTCCACAAAACCAGTCCATGATGCTAAAAATATTGAGGACCACTGTACAGTAAAGTCTCAGTGAAAGCTAATTATTACTTTATTGTCATTTACCCCTCATTTTGACTCATGAGCCTTTTCATGAAAATCAGACTGAATGAAAAACAAAGTCTAGTTAAATCTTACAATGAGTTGTTAGGAGGAAAGGATGGGAGTCTTCTCAGCTTCTCCAAAGGCAAGCAGTGGTAAATTATAACTGTATTTCTGAAATAAAGATCCTGAAGTCTGAGAGAAACACTTGAGTTCAAAACATCAAAGCTAAATAAAAACCTGTATTCATGAGATGTGTATTAGGAGGTGCCAAGGCAACAGTTCCGAGATCTAGAACTGGTTTAGCCCTGTTACACCACAGAGCAGGAAAAGGGCCTTGGCCTGACTCGAGTGTGCATGAGGTTTCAGCAAACCAGACCAGATATATTAATAGTGACTGTTAATAAATCTTTATGGCAATGAACTTAATCGGAATCAGTCCAGCTGTAGTAAAAAGGATTCAGTGAGTTAGATAAGGGATCACTGTCATCATAATTACTCTGTGTCGTCCCAACTCAACCCCAAGCCTTTTAAGGTAGTGTCCCAGAAGTCCTGTGATGGTTAAAAACATAGTGACCACACTGGAATGGCCTTGGTTCTTGTCAGTTGTCTCACCATGATTGTTTACAGCACATACTTTTGTTTTAAGAAACCAGCTCCTTTTGGATGGTAAATGATATGACCATTCTAGTTAAAGAGGAAAATGAAGTTTTTAGATTTCTATCAGCTTCAGAATTGTGACTGGGTAACTTGCAAGATACAAGATGAAAGACTAATACTTCTTTATTTTTTTAAATTTTTCTAACTCTTTATACATACTATATATATATAATATATATATACACACACATATATATGTATATGTATATAAGCTTTTTTACTATGCTTGATAAAGGCTTGAGAAAGAATATATAAAAAAAGAAAGAACAGATGGAGATATTGGAAAACATAAACTAAATGAAATGGGACCACTGAATATGAAATAGAAAAAGTGAAACAATCTAGGTAAAAGTAAAAGATCACTATACTAAAAACCAGTTGTTTTTAAACATGGCTGCTCATTAGAAACATATTTGGAGCTTTGGAGAGAAAAGCAATACCTGGGTATTTATATTTTTCAAAAAATTCCAAGGTAATTCTTATATGCATTGGGATTTTGAAAAGTGATTACAGGTTTTTCTATTAAATGGTAGTCTTGGTGATATAGAATTCTATTATTTTTCTGTTGACCAATCATGATACAATGGTATTTTTTTATCACAAAAATTACCATTTAATAGAAAATCCTGTAATCACTTTTGAAAATCCAGATGCATATCACAATTATCTTGGAATTTTTTGAAAACTACAAATGCCCAGGTATTGTTTTTTTTCCACCGGAGCTTCATGTATGTTTGTAATGAGCAGTCATGTTTAAAAACAATTGGACTATATGATGATCTTTTATTTTATCTAGATTGTTTCACTTTTTCTATTTCATATTCAGTGCTTCCATTTCATTTAGTTTGTTCTTCATTTTCTCCATCTCTTCTTTTTTTTTCTTTTTTTTCTTTTTCCTCCAATCATGATACAATGGTATTATGTGAGTAATAGTTACATGATCACAATAGTAAAAGATGTTTATTGGTTTTTACATCAATAACCAGACCAAAAAAAAAAAAAAATTACAATTGCAAGTCACAATGGGAACATGATTAACCTAATGTAAAAATATATAATTACAATATAAAATATACAACTTGAGGGGTCCAGCAGAGCAATGTGGTAAGTGGAAGTGCATGTATGCACATGTTTTCATCCACCCAGCAAATCTATGTCTTTTGGTTGGTGATTTTAATACATTTACATTTAAGGTAATTATTGATATGTATGATCCTATTACCATTGCATTAATTGTTTTGGGTTTATTTTCTGTAGGTCTTTTCCTTCTCTTGTGTTTCCTGCCTAGAGAAATTCCTTTAGCATTTATTGCAAAGCTGGTTTGGTATTGCTGAATTCTCTTAACTTCTGCTTGTCTGGAAAACCTTTTATTTCTCCATCAGATCTGAATGAGGCTTGTTGGGTAGAGTACTCTTGGTTGTAGGTTCTTCCCTTTTATCACCTTGACTATATTAAGCCATTCCTTTCTGGATTAGAGAGTTTTTGCTGAGAAATCAGGTAGGAGTTCCCTTGTATGTTGTCATTTTTCCCTTGTGGCTTTTAATATTTTATTCCTGTCTTTAATTTTTGTCAGTTTGATTACTATGCATATTGGGGTGTTCCTCCTTTGGTTTATCCTGCCTGGGATTCTCTGTGCTTTCTGGATTTGGTTGAGTATTTCCTTTGCCATGTTAGGAAGTTTTCATCTATTATCTCTGCAAATATTTTCTTGGGTCCTTTCTCCACCTTCTGAGATTCCTATAATGTAAAAACAAACAAACAAACAAACAAAAATCTACTTCTGCTTTATTGACCATGCCAAAGCCTTTGACCATGTGGATCACAAAAAACTGTGGAAAAATTTTTAAAGAGTTGGAAATACCAGACCACCTTACCTGCCTCCTGAGAAATCTGTATGCAGGTCAAGAAACAAAAGTTAGAACCAGACATGGAACAAGAGACTGGTTCTGAATTGGGAAAGGAGTGCATCAAGAATATATATTGTCACCCTGCTTATTTAACTAATATGTAGAGTATATCAAGCAAAATGCCGGGAAGGATGAAGCACAAGCTAGAATCAAGATTGCCAGGAGAAATATCAATAACCTCAGATATGCAGATGACATGACCCTTATGGCAGAAAGCAAAGAAGTACTAAAGTTCCTCTTGGTGACAGTGAATGAGGAGAGTGAAAAAGTTGGGTTAAAACTCAACATTCAAAAAACTAAAATCATGGCATCCAGTCCCATTACTTCATGGCAAATAGATGGGGAAACAATGGAAACAGTGAGAGACTTTCTTTTCTTAGGCTCCAAAATCACTGCAGATGGGGACTGCAGCCATGAAATTAAAAGATGCTTACTCCTTGGAAGAAAAGCTGTGACCAACCTAGACAGCATATTAAAAAGCAGAGACATTGCTAACAAAGGTCAGTCTAGTCAAAGCTATGGTTTTTCCAGTAGTCATGAATAGATTGAGAGTTGGAATATAAAGAAAGCTGAATGCTGATGAATTGATGCTTTTGAACTGTAGTGTTGGGGGAGACTCTTGAGAGTCCCTTGGACTGCAAAGAGATCAAACCAGTCAATCCTAAAGGAAATCAGTCCTGAATATTCATTAGAAGGAGTGATGCTGAAGCTAAAGCTCCAATAATTTGGCCAGCTGATGAGAAGAACTAACTCATTGGAAAAGACCCTGATACTGGGAAAGACTGAAGGCAATAGAAGAAGGGGATGACAGAGGATAAGATGGTTGGATGGCAAAACTGACTCGATGGACATGAGTTTGAGCAAGCTCTGGAAGTTGGTGATGGACAGGGAAGCCTGGCATGTTCTGGTCCATGGAGTCACAAGGATTCAGACACAACTGAGCAACTGAACTGATAATGAATGTTCGTGGTTTAATGTTGCCCCAGAGGTCTCTAGTTCAGTTGCTAAGTTGTGTCTGACTCTCTGTGACCTCCCCCCACCCCGCCCACCCAGAAACTGCAGCACACCAGACTTAGCTGTCCTTCACTGTCAAACTCAAGTCCATTGAGTCAGTGATGCTATCCAGCCATCTGATCCTCTGCCTCCCCTTTCTCGTCTTGCCCTCAATCTTTCTCAGCATCAGGGTCTTTTTCAGTGAGTTGGCTCTTCACTTCAGGTGGCCAAAGTATTGGAGCTTCTGCTTCAGCACCAGTCTTTCCAATAAATATTCAGGGTTGATTTCTTTTATGACTGACTGGTTTGATTTTCTTGCTGCCCAAGGGACTCTCAAGAGACTTCTCTAGCACTACAGGTTTCTTAGGCTGTCTTCATTTTTTTTCCATTCATTTTTTTTCTATATTCTGTTTTGTGGCAGCGATTTCCACCATTTTGTCCTCCAGGTCACTTATTTGTTCTTCTGCTTCAGTTATTCTGCTATTGATTATTTCTAGTGTAACCATTCATCTCTGTTTGTTTGTTTTTTTAGGTCTTTGGTAAATAGTTCTTGCATCTTCTCCATTCTATTTTTGAAATTCTGGATCATCTTCACTATCATTATTCTGAATTCTTTTTCTGAAAAGTTGATTTATTTAGTTGTTTTTCATTTAGATGTTTTTCTAGGGGTTTATATTGTCCCTTCATCCTGGACATAACTCTCTACACTTTCATCCTGATTAACTTTCTGTATATGTTTTTTTTTTTTTTTTTCCTAGCCAAGGTGGGATTGTGGTTCTTCTTGCTTCTTCTGTCTGCCCTGTGATGGATGAGGCTAAGAGGCTTCTGTAAACTTCTTGATGGGAGGAACAGGGTAGGAAAAACTGGCTCTTGCTTTGGTGGACAGGGCATTTCTCAGTAAAACTTTAATCTAATTATCTTCTGATGGATGGGGTTGTGCTGCCTCTCTGTGAGTTATTTGGCTTTAGATGGACCCAGCCCTGGGATCCATAGGATCTCTAGTAGGGTTAATGGTGAATCCCGAGAGTACTTACACCAACGAGGGTCCTCCATGACTGCTGCCCCCAGTGCCCTCGTGCCTGTTCTGAGCCCCTGACAAACCATGCCTCCGCAGTAGACCCTGTAACACTAGCAGGTGGTTTTGGTTCAGTCTACTTTAGGGTTGCTTCTCCCTTTCTCTGGGTCTTGATACATGTAAAATTTTGTCTGTACCCTCCAAGTTTGGAGCCTCTGTTTCCCTGAGTCCTGTGGAAGGCCTATAATCAAATTGCACTGGCTTTCAAGGTCAGACTCCCTGGAGATTCCCGGTCCCTTTGTTGGATTCTCAGAATGGGAAGCTTGACATGGGGCTCAGAATCTTCACAACTGTGGGAAAACTTCTTTGGTATTATTTTTCTACAGTGTGTGGGTCACCCACCTAGTAGGTATGGGATTTTTTCAATAGTGATTTTGCCCCTCCTACCATCTCACTGGGGCTTCTTCTTTGTCTTTGCACGTGGGATTCCAGTGTCTTCCTGTCAATGTTTTTTTCTATAGCTAGTTGTGATTTTGGTGCTCTCATAAGAGGAGATGAATGCACATCCTTCTACTCTGCCATCCTGAACCAAAAAGAGACAAGGTAAGACTTATTTAAAAGGCTTGGATTTAGTAGTGAGATTTTTTGAGGTTGGACGAAAGGAAATTTTGATTCGAGGTCAGAGTGGTATAAATTATGAGAGTAAAAATCATCTTATATTCTCTTTGGACAGATCCATAGGCCCTGTGGGAGTAGCCCCCAGTGGCTAGACTGAATCATCAATTAGTCTTGGTAATTGCTAAGAAAGAGCAAAAAGGCTTTGGATTTAAAGAAATATGAGTACAGGATACTGTACATTGAAAAAATACCTTGCAACTTAAGAAAGAAAGAAACAGATAAAGGAGGTCTTTAGAATTTCCTGGAATTTGCTCTGTATTTGGAGGACAGGTTTACTAAGTCATGAAATGTGCATTGATTTTGAGAGTAGAGGGCTGTGTGCGTATGTGAGCGTACATGTGAGTGTGCATGCATGCATAAAGGGTGCACTGCAGCAGTGAAATACAGGGGAGGAGTGCAACAGGGGAAAGGGTGGTGAATATAAGAGTAAAGGGAGAACTGCAGCGGGCACTCATATAACTTTTTTGCCAGATGACTATATTAAACCACACCTGCTTGTCCCAGCATGCTGTGTTCTCCATGGAAGAGGTACACCCACCTTCTTAATGTATTGAGGATTAAGCATGTCATCTCTTAATCTCTAACCTATGACCTGTCCTTGTCCTCTCATCCCTTACTTCAGCCTTCTTTTGGATGGTGCTCTCTAAATCCTGGCATCTCATACGTGTAGTTTCATACAAAATACAAATATTGTTTACCCTACTAAAATTACCTGATTTCATTGTCTCATTATGAACTATGCCATTGTCTAGAACAGTTGTGCCTTGGAAATAATAAATTCTGGCCTATCATCACTTACAAAACCTTTTATCCTTTCAATCATTTTACTCCACTATGCCAACAATGTTTGTTGGTCAACTATCTTGCAAAATCTATCCAAAATTCCTCTTCTGACCCTTCCATATGCATCATTTTCTCCAGTTTTCCCTGCCTTCCCTCACAAATTTAGATTCAGCATGTTATGACTTTAACCAGTCTTGGCCTCACTTGTTATATAAAGAAGCCAATATAAAAATTCTGCAAGTTTCTGAGTATGTCTAGTTTAATGTTCATTCAGAAACAAGGGAAATAGCCATAGGATTGGTTAATAGACTCACCAGATCCAAGATTCCATTTATGACCTGATTTCAATAAGTTACTAAACTGATGAACTATGGTGGCATTTTAGGTCTCAAGGTATAGGTATGCAAGGAAGCTTCTTTAAGGAGACCCAGAGAATTCTATGATCAAAGGGTTTTTGTAGTGATTTATAATTTGAAGGAAGGAAGATATACGTACATTTATATTGTACATATTATAGGAGAGAAATTACAGTTGGTAGTGTTAAGCACATCCTAGATTTAATAGACACATCAATCTGTTTAAGAATGGTAGAACTATTTTTCTTCTGCTCCTACTAAACAGCATGAGCTTTCCTATGTTGCTTTATAGGCAGCCAACACTTAGCAACGTCAACTTTTTTTTCAGTTGTAGCTATGCTAATATTAAAATAGGAATGTGTGTAGATGTGTTCTAAGAAACTTGTACAAGCATATTTATAATAGCACTACTTTTAATAACTCAGAACTAGAAATAAACAAGATGTTTATCTACAGTAGAATAGATAAATTGTGTATTCATATATCAAACATCAAAGAAAATTGACAAACACAGCTATAAACAACAAAATTGACACACCTCATACACGTATTGAGCACAAGAAGTCAGAATCAGAAGAATAATGTACTGTATCATACTATTCAATACAATTACAAAAACAAAAACAAAAAAACAGCTGAAGTCAATATTGAAATTGTAGAAAGAGACTTGAAGGGGGCTGGTCATATCTTTTTTTTTGTCCTGAAAACTGGTTTTCTGTGTATTCTCAGTGTGATAATTTATTGATTTGAACATTTATGTTCTCTGTAGTTCCCTTTAATGAAAAGTTAACAAGAAATTCAAAATCATTGCCATTAAACTGACATCATTAAACATTCATTTTCACCAGCCTCAAATGGCCCCTCAGTGAGCCTGTAACTCTACTATCTTCACTGCAGTAATAGCAAATATATTATTTTCCTAGTTGGTTTACTCCCATTCCCCACAGCTGCTATTTCAGACTTTTGCCAGCTTCTTCAATCATCAACTTCAGAGCTCCTCTTTTATGATGTGCGAACACCCTCCTCTCACTCCAAATATTAAATAGAATCTCTCAATCATAAGAAAAGTTCACCCAATTTTCTGTTATCATACACACAATCTTCCTTCAGGATTGAAGTTAATTATTTAAAGAGGGCAACTTTATTGGTAAGAATTAAGTTTTGCTCAGAGTGATAAAAAGCAAACAAATAACAATACTCTTAAGCAAGATTGAACTTCAACTCTCTGTCCTGTAGACAATATGGTGAGTGGATATCAGTGGTTCAGGGCCCATCAGGCTTTCTATTCTTGGGAGCCTCAGAAAGGCAGAATGTTCCTTTTGTCCTCATGGTTCGACACAACCATATCTGCATTCCAGACAGCAGCATAGACGAAAGGAAAACACACAGGGCAAACATGAGGATGTGCAGAGGACTTATTATGGACAATGCACATTCCCCTAGGTCTGCTTTCCCTGATTTTCTGTTCTTTACACCACACACACTCTAATGGAATCACATTATTCCCAGACCATGCTCATGGGCTCTCTCTCCCATTTGTAATACATTTTATTTATAAGAACTTCTATGAAGTGCAGCAAGCTCCAGTGCAACAAACCCATTTATGTGCACATGCAAAAGATGACTTATACCCACTTTCATTCACTATTTAATCCAATGTAATCTGGATTTTGCTAACAAAAATTCCCTGGAATTATTTCACTGCAATGACTTAAATCTCTCTTGCAAAAGACATTTTCCATGCCTTATCTATTTTGACTTCTTAACATGATTTCATTCTGAAGACTAGCCCATTCTTCACAGATGATCTTTTCCCTTGATTTCTGAACATCTTTCTCATGATTTCTTACCCCCAGTCAACAGACATGGAGAGTTTTCAGGAAATCATTTTTATTTATTTATTTATTCATTTATCTTTATTAGTTGGAGGCTAATTACTTCACAACATTGCAGGGGGTTCTGTCATACATTGACATGAATCAGCCATGGAGTTACATGTATTCCCCATCCCGATCCCCCCTCCCACCTCCCTCTCCACCCAATTCCTCTGGGTCTTCCCAGTGCACCAGGCCCGAGCACTTGTCTCATGCATCCCACCTGGGCTGGTGATCTGTTTCACTATAGATAATGTTCATGCTGTTCTCTCGAAACATCCCACCCTCGCCTTCTCCCACAGAGTCCAAAAGTCTGTTCTGTACATCTGTGTCTCTTTTTCTGTTTTGCATATAGGGTTATCATTACCATCTTTCTAAATTCCATATATATGTGTTAGTATGCTGTAAAGTTCTTTATCTTTCTGGCTTACTTCACTCTGTATAATGGGCTCCAGTTTCATCCATCTCATTAGAACTGAATCAAATGAATTCTTTTTAAAGGCTAAGTAATATTCCATGATGTATATGTACCAGAGCTTCCTTATCCATTCATCTGCTGATGGGCATCTAGGTTGCTTCCATGTCCTGGCTATTATAAACAGTGCTGCGATGAACATTGGGGTGCACGTGTCTCTTTCAGATCTGGTTTCCTCAGTGTGTATGCCCAGAAGTGGTATTGCTGGGTCATATGGCAATTCTATTTCCAGTTTTTTAAGAAATTTCCACACTGTGTTCCATAGCGGCTGTACTAGTTTGCATTCCCACCAACAGTGTAAGAGGGTTCCCTTTTCTCCACACCCTCTCCAGCATTTATTGCTTGTAGACTTTTGGATAGCAGCCATCCTGACTGGCATGTAATGGTACCTCATTGTGGTTTTGATTTGCATTTCTCTGATAATGAGTGATGTTGAGCATCTTTTCATGTGTTTATTAGCCACCGGTATGTCTTCTTTGGAGAAATGTCTGTTTAGTTCTTTGGCCCATTTTTTGATTGGGTCATTTATTTTTCTGGAATTGAGCTTCAGGAGTTGCTTGTATATTTTTTAGATTAATCCTTTGTCTGTTGCTTCATTTGCTATTATTTTCTCCCAACCTGAGGGCTGTCTTTCCATCTTACTTATAGTTTCCTTTGTTGTGCAAAAGCTTTTAAGTTTCATTAGGTCCTGTTTGTTTATTTTTGCTTTTATTTCCAATATTCTGGGAGGTGGGTCGTAGAGGATCCTGCTGTGATTTATGTCGGAGAGTGTTTTGCCTATGTTCTCCTCTAGGAGTTTTATAGTTTCTGGTCTTACATTTAGATCTTTAATGCATTTTGAGTTTATTGGGAACCATTTTTAAAGGCAATATTTGGGGAGAGGGCTGCAAGGTGCATGACTATCTTGTGCTTGACTAGTGGTGAGGTGACAGGAATCTTAAATTCTCAACCTTCTGGTTCCAACCAGTCTGGGGTCTAGTGTTTGTGCTCAGCAGACAGTCACCAAATCTCCTATCCAAGTAACTTGGGTAGGAGTCTTCTTAGTTTCTGCAGAACAACTCAAAGATATGCATCAGATTGTTGTTTATCCCTTTAGGAAGAACTTGGACTCTGTTTTATCACTGGGTATTGTTTAAGCTACCATTTGTTTTCTTGCTGGACTGCTTTTCCTTTGTTTCTGAATTCCCTCACTTCCCTAATCAGTAACTGCTTAAGGAGCTTTGGGTTCCCCAGGCAGGCAAAGAATCTGCCTGCCACTGCAGGAGACACAGAGACATGAGTTCCATTCTTGGGTCAGGAAGATCCCCTGGTGGAAGAAATGGCAACCCACTCTAGAATTTTTGCATGGGGCAATCCCATGAACAGAGAAGTCTGATGGGCTACATCCATGGGGTGGCAAAGAGTCAGACACAACTGAGCAGAAAGATAAGTCTACTCTTTGGAGCTAAGGGAAGGCCGAAGAGACCTTTTGGTACAAACAAGAGGTACCTATGAGGACCTTTCAGGGTTCTTCTTAATTTCATTTGCCAACATCCGTTGGATCATTGAAAAAGCAAGAGAGTTCCAGAAAAATATCTACTTCTCCTTTATTGAGTATGCCAAAGCCTTTGACTATGTGGGTCATAATAAACTGTGGAAAATTCTTAACGAGATAGGAATACCAGACCACCTGACCTGCCTCCTGAGAAATCTGTGTTCAGGTCAAGAAGCAACAGTTAGAACTGGACATGGAACAACAGACTGGTTCCAAATCAGGAAAGGAGTACATCAAGGCTGTATATTGTCACCCTGCTTATTGAACTTATATGCAGAGTACAACATAAGAAATGCTGGGCTGGATGAAGCACAAGCTGGAATCAAATCACCAGGAGAAATATCAATAACCTCAGATATGCGGATGACGCCACACTTACAGCAGAAAGTGAAGAAGAACTAAAGAGCCTCTTGATGAAACTGAAGGAAGAGAGTGAAAAAGTTGGCTTAAAGTTCAACATTCAGAAAACTAAGATCATGGCATCTGGTCCCATCACTTCATGGCAAATAGATGGGGAAACAATGGGGAAACAGTGACAGACTTTCTTTTCTTGGACTCCAAAATCACTGCAGATGGTGACTGCAGTCATGAAATTAAAAGACAGTTGCTCCTTGGAGGAAAAGATATGATAAACTTAGACAGCATATTAAAAAACAGATACATCACTTTGCCAACAAAGGTCCATCTAGTCAGAGCTATGGTTTTTCCAGTAGCCATGTATGGATGTGAGAGTTGGACTATAAAGAAAGCTAAGAGCTGAATAATTGATGCTTTTGAATTGTGATGTTGGAGAAGACTCTTGAGAGTCCCTTGGACTGCAAGGAGATGAAACCAGTCAATCCTAAAGAAAATCAGTCCTGAATATTCATTGGAAGGACTGATGCTGAAGCTGAAACTCCAATAATTTGGCCATTTGATGCAAAGAACTGTCTCATTTAAGAAGACCCTGATTCTGGGAAAGATTGAAAGATGGAGGAGACGAGGTTGACAGAGGATGAGATGGTTGGATGACATCACTGTCTCAATGGACATGAGTTTGAGTAAGCTCTGGGAGTTGGTGATGGACAGGGAAGCCTGGCATGCTGCAGTCCATGGGGTCTCAAAGAGTCAGACACGACCGAGAGACTGAGAGACTGAAGTGAACATTTTTTTCAAAGCCCCCTTTTCCACCCTGCTGAGTACTGCTAAGTGCTCTGTCCTATGCCACCTTCTGTTCATTCTTTACCTAATTCTTAACAACTTCAGCTCTTTCAGTTTCATTACACTACAGGCAACTCCCAGGCCTGTAATTTTATCTAAAGCATCTCTCCTGAGATCTAGGATTACCTGATTATTGAAAATATCTCCCAGCATACCAAACTCACATCTTCTTCCCAAATTTGTACTTACCTTATTTTCTAAGTCAGGAATGGCCTTATACTGTAAATCACTCTGCAATTAAAAGAGCTCCAAGTCTTATGCTTTTTTCTTTCTTTCTTTCCCTTTGTTCACTGAGCTACAATTGCTGCTGAAATTACTTGAATTTCAATTCTTAGCTTCAACACCAGGGCAGTATAATAGCTTACCTGAATCACATAAACTTTTGAATGTGGTTGTCTCCTTCCACTCTTCACTACCCAGTGTCTTTTCCACTCTGTAGTAATAAGGATTTTCTGAAAGTGCAAATCAGATATTGTCACTATTTTAACGTGATCATTGGAATAACTGCTGCAGTCTTAGGTTTATTTCTACTACCAGGTTCCTGCCTACCGCTTTAGTCTTGTCTCTTGTCACTGATGCATTTAAATCTTGTGTTCCTTCTCATACCTGGTGATGAACCATGTTTGTCAGCACGGTGTTCTCTCTCTGACAGTATCTCCCCACCTGGGCCGCTGACATTCCCAGTCCCCACCCCTAGCCTGTGACTCTGGGTCAACATAAAACGAATGCACTCCAGATCCTTTCATACTGGAATACCTTTCTCCTATCATTCTCAATCACTCTCCATTTCTCTTATAAAACTTATCATACTGTTTGCCAATTGCTTCTCTAATATTATGCTTTTCTTGATGGGCTATTGGCTCTGTTTGTGTAGAATTTGAGTTATTTTGCTCAATGTTGTTTCTTCAGTACTTAATTTGGTGTCTAACAATAAAAATGCCCCTGGGAAGGAATAGCAAATACAATTCAATAAAACATTATATACCTAGAAGCTGGATATATTTTTGTTCAATTCCTGAGATAAATAATTGCTTGTTAAATGATGAAACTAATCTAAATCCATTACCCCTACTTCAAGAGATTTTGGAAATGTGTCCACATCAGTGATTAAAAATACATGAAGAGACAAAGGCACAAAGACCACTCAACAGAGAAAATGTAGTGTTCAACAAGCAGTGATTTAATAATTGGACTTCTGTATTTATTGAAAAAATAGTGCACTTAGACATATATGGTACACTTTTCACAAAAATTATCTCAAGAAAGGATGATAGACGCAATTCTAGAATGCAAAGCTGTATAACTTCTGAACCTGGCAGGCTATAGTCCATGGAGTTGCAAAGCATAGGACACAACTGAGTGACTGAGCATGCATGCACTGTGGTATTCCTCAGAATCTAATTCTCTCTATTATGTTGATTACAGCTGGCAAAACTTAAAGTGATGTCTGTATTACTGATCATTCTGTAACTTAAAATACTGAGTAAAGTAAATAAGGTTAAAAACAACTGTATAACTTCTAGAAGAAAACAGGATAAAATCAACATTACTTTGGGTTTTGTGGTTTGTTTGTTTGTTTGTTTGTTTAGATACAATACCAAAAGCACAGTTCATGAAAGAAAAATGGTTAGGTTGGAATTCATGAAAGTTAAAAATATCTGCCATGTGAATGACATTGTTAAGAGAATAAATAGACAAGCTACAGACTTGAAGACAATATTTTAAAAACATATTTGATAAGGAATTTACAATATTTGATCTCAAATATACAAAGAACTCCTAAATATCAATAGCAAGAAAACAACAATATTAAATTATAGCAAAACATTTGAACAGATACCTCACCAAAGAGGGGAGGATATTCAAAGAGGATATCTGTAGAGAAAACATGAAAATCAGCTTGTGAAGAGGCATTCAGTGTATTTGTCATTGGAGAAGTGAAGCTATAAAACTACAATACCTGTGGGAATAACTAAAATCCCAAAATCTAACAATACCAAGACTGACGAGGATGCAGAGCAACAAGAACTCTCATTCATTGCTTGTGGGAATGCAATATGGTACAACCACTTTACAAGACATGCTTACAGCTCTTTGCAGAGCTGATCATTGCCTTAATGTGTGATAAGCAGTACTGCTTCCAGATACTCACCAAACTTACCTGAATACATATATCCACACAAAAACCAGAATGTACAGTTATTGTAGAAAGCTTCGTTCATGGTGTCTAGATGCAAGGACATCTTACAATAGGTGAATGAATAAATAAACTACAGGACATCCTTATAATGGAATATTCTTAAGCAATGAAAAGGAATTAACTGTCAAATATGTATGGCAACATGGACGAATCTTAAATGCATATTATCAAATGAAAAAATAATTAAGCTGAAAACACTGTATACAGTTTGATTCCAGTTATGTATTATTCTGTAAACGAAACAGTGGTTGCCAGGGGCTCAAAGAGGGTGAGAATGTTTTTTTAGGGTAGTGTAACTATATTGTATGATACTGTAGTGGTGGATATAAAATATTATTTTTTCAGAACTCATAGAACTTTTTAGTACAAAGTATGAACCTTTGTACTATAACTTTATACTATAACCTTTAGCATATGCACGTTTAAAGCTTCGACTCACCCAGCCGTTAAAAAGAATTCATTTGAATCAGTTCTAATGAGATGGATGAAACTGGAGCCCATTATACAGAGTGAAGTAAGCCAGAAAGATAAAGATCATTACAGCATACTAACACATATATATGGAATTTATAAAGATGGTAATGATAACCCTATATGCAAAACAGAAAAAGAGATACAGATGTACAGAACAGACTTTTGGACTCTGTGGGAGAAGGCGAGGGTGGGATGTTTCAAGAGAACAGCATTGAAACATGTATATTATCTATAGTGAAACAGATCACCAGCCCAGGTGGGATGCATGAGACAAGTGCTGGGGCCTGGTGCACTGGGAAGACCCAGAGGAATCGGGTGGAGAGGGAGGTGGGAGGGGGGATCAGGATGGGGAATACATGTAACTCCATGGCTGATTCATGTCAGTGTATGACAAAACCCACTGCAATGTTGTAAAGTAATTAGCTTCCAACTAATAAAAATAAATGAAAAATAAATAAATAAAGCCTCTGTTGAAGTTTTCAGATTCCAAGATAAAATGCAGACTATAACAAAGTGATCTACCTCTATCACATTTGTGTGAAACAAAGTTGCTGAATGTAGTGGGGGAAAGGTGTTGAGCTCAGTAACTTTGGAATTGAGTAGAGTCTATAGCAAAGTAATTAGCCTCCAACTAATAAAAATAAATGAAAAAAAAAAAAAGTCTAAAGGGGAGAGGAAATGATCTCAAGCACTGTGTTCCAGCTAACAGAGTTGTTTTTTTCTGAGGGCATGAATTAACATTTCATAAGCCACTGCATATTACGCTGGAATTAGTGTAAACAGGTGCAGGTGACTGGGAGCCAATCTTTCACTGTTGGAATAGAAAGTTTCAGACAAGCAACAAGAGGAGGCTAGAAAAACCATGAAGAACTATGTGGTCATGGGTTAGAGTTGGAGACATTAGTATGAACTCATGAGTAACATAATGAAGATGCAGTTGATTACCCAAAGAAATATATGTGTGTATATACATGGTTCAGATCAGATCAGTCGCTCAGTCATGTCCGGACTCTTTGCGACCCCATGAATCGCAGCACGCCTGGCCTCCCTGTTAGCGCATACTAATTTATATTTCCATTTTCATCATCTGAGAAGGCCTAGGTGCAGTAGCAATGAGCACACCTCTAAGAACTTGTTTTCTAACACCCTTCTCCAATAAACATAACCAGAAATCCTTGAAGAAATGGCTCATTCTAGGACAGTGGCAGGAAGTACACAGAGCATTCCAGGAACACTGCATGGTGCCAGAGAGTAAGCAGATGCTCAAAACAATAATAAACAGTGAATGGGACAAAGCAAAGAGACTCCAGAGCCAACAAAGAATCCTGTGTCAAGGCTGGGGCAATTTGAACATAAAGTAAGTGAAGTAGTATTTATTATAACCCAAAGCATAATATAAATATATGTGAACCTATACTTCTCAGATGGCAGAACCTGTCTGCCAACAATGCAGGAGGCGCAAGAGACATGGGTTCAACTCTTCGGTCAGGAAGATCACTTGGAGTAGGAAATGGTAACTGGCTCCAGAAATCTTGCCTTTAAAATTCCATGGACAGAGGAGCCTGGTGGGCTACATGGGGTCACAAAGAATCAGACAATGAGTGACTAAGCACACATACTTATATAGATCCTTGGTGCGGAGTAAAGAAATGGTATTTAACCTTAACCAAAGTCTAATTATGAAAAAGAAAAAGTCATCAGATAAATGTCAGTTGAGGGCCATTTTACACAACAACTTGGCAGCACTCTCCAAAATTGCCAAAACTATGAAAAATAAAGCCTGAAAAAGTGTCACAGTTAAGAGGAACCTAAGGACAAATGATGGCTAAATGTATTGTGATAAATTGAATGGAATCCTGGAACAGAAACATTGGGTAAAAACCAAGGAAATATGAATAAATTATCAACTTTAGGTAATAATAATTTATCCTCATTTGCTTATTATTTGTAATAAATATACCATACCATGCAGATGCTAATAACTGGGGAAACTGGGTATGAAGTGTACAATAAAGGATTTCTCTGTATACTCTTTCAATCTTTCTGTAAATCTACATCTGTTCTAAAATTAAAAAGTTTATTTAAAAATACATGAAAAGATGTTACTTTCAAAAATTATATATCCATTGTCAAAATTCAGAGAATTATTGACAGACAAAAATGAATTTAACCACTAGTAATTTTCTTTTTTAAGAATATTATTTATCTTGAATAAATTATATTGAATATAATTATATTGAATAAATAATATTTTATTTATCTTGAATTTGATGGACCATTTTACCCTACATCATTTTTCTTCAACTAAATTTTCATTTTTAACTTTGATTATTAATTCAGATCCATTTGATTTGTACCTTTTACACAGTTTATCACTCTTCTTCTGTCTTCCCTATCATCTCTTCTTTCATTATATTCTTTTCTGACTTTTCTGCTGCATTTTGAATAGCTTCTTAAGATCCACTTGCAATTACTAGCTCAGTTCTCTGAAATGCCTCATAGGCTGTCCTCAGTACCTAGTGAGATCTTCAATTCTGCTTTGATGTTCAATGTTATCACAGGCTACTCTTGTTTTCATCTCAGGCTATGTTGTCTTATTCTCTAGTTTTTTGTGTTTCACCCATTTTCTTTAATTTGTCATTTAAATTGACTGTAAGAGTGTAACAACATAAAAATTGTTCATTTCCCTTGTTATATATCTCAAGCTCTATATTCTTTTATGAGTTGGAATTTTGGTGATATCTCCATAGTTTTTCTATAGATGTCCCAATATGTTTTGCTAGTTTTCTGTTTATTCAACCTGTTTGCAGATAAATCTGACAGATATAACTGTCCCATAATTGCATGATTGCTTTCTTTACAGACACTTGGGCCTGATTTGTGTGGCACAGTTTAGATCTCTTGTTATAAACACTCTGTGTCCCATGTATTTCCAGAGTCTATTGCAATGTCAGATAAGCAATTATTCATTTAGTAGATCTAATGCTTTTCTTTCATACTTCCTAGTTGGTGCTAGTGGTAAAAACTCCCTGGCCAATGCAGGAGATGTAAGGGATGCAGTTTTGATCCTTTGGTTGGGAAGGTTCCCTGGAGGAGGAAGTAGCAACCCACTCCAGTGTTCTTACCTGGAGAATCCCATGGACAGAGGATCCTAGTGGGCTATGGTCCACAGGGTCACAAAGAGTTGGGCACAACTAAAGTGACTTAGCACACAGATCTAATACTTTTCTTTCGTACTAGACTATAAGACCCAAGAGGGCATCAACCACATCTCTCTTATTAAACTCTGAATTCACTGCACCTAGCTCGATGGCTACAGCAGACTCTCAACATTGTTTGCAGAATGAATGGAATTGAGCAGTGGAGTAGAAAGCTAAGACTAATAGGAAACCCCAGATAGACTGTAGTCCACATGTGGAGTCAACTATTTTAGGTTTGTCTTTGTCGGAAATATCTAAAGTGTATATTCTTTTGATTCATAAAATTAAATATTATTGATAGTACTCTATTATTGATGAATTTATATAATAAACTGTATAGTTAGTTCATTTTGACTCATCTCTTAAATTTTTGAGCTTATTTTCCTTTCAGTGGGTTAGAAGTAAGTTATATGAAATTTGTTTATTAACAAATTTGGTTAGTATGTGCTGAGTTGCTTCAGTTGTGTCTAACTCTTTCCATAGCCTGCCAGGCTCCTTTATCTGTGGGATTCTCCAGGCAAGAATACTGGAGTAGGTTGCCGTGTCCTCCTCCAGGGGATCGTCCTGACTCAGGGACTGAATTTGCATCTCTTATATCTCTTCTATGGCATGTGAGTTCCTTACCACTAGTGCCACCTGGGAACCCCACAGTCAGTGAGGCTTTTCCAATTGTTTTTATGGGAGAGAGGTATTGTGGAGAATATGCTAACAGTTACAAGAGGATTTAAACATGTAGAAAAGTCAAATACCTTAAAAGAAGCACTTCAAGAGTCTTCTTAGAGAGTTAACAACAAACTGGAAGATGCTATATAATTTAATTTGCTGTCTTCTGTTTTACTTGGAAAACTGATCTTGCCTACTTATGATGGTCTAGAAACAATTGTGCTAAAGGATACTTGACTGTAATAAGAATATGATAGTGAAATTGGGATTTGTTTTTAAATAACAAAAATTCCCACCTGTATTTTACTATTCTTTTAATGAGTGAGTTTTAGTGTGTTTACAGGATTCCACTGACGTTTGTGCTCTGATTTTTTTTAGTGTTGTAAAAAATGTTTAATATTGAAAAAAATCGTGAGGGTTACAAAAATTGTACAACTTAAATATTTACATTAGAGCTCTCCATGAATTTGTCACATTTGGAACAGATTTTAGGTTCTATTATTTTTGTTTTTTTTGAAAATGTGTATTTTGGAATGTATTAAGTAATGTGAAGGATATGAATGTATAATAAAGAATCTGATGACAATGATATTAGGAAATAATCAGTGTTTACTAAATGATCCAAAATATGTAAGGTATTTGCTTAAGTATATATCTACATATTTATAATAGTGAGAATATGCCAAAACACATAGAGTTTTCTAAAACTGTACTGAGAAAGATTTTTCTCAACTTAAAGATTTTTCTTACTAATCAAGAACATTTAAAAAAAAAATTCAGCATTCAAATAAAGAAGTTATCAAAAATAAAATTGCATGAAAGTAGGGGGAGGGATGGAATTTTAAGGAGGAAATTTGTTGAATTAACAAGTAGAAAATGCAGAATTGTTAAGTATGATTAGCATCTGGTTCTTTTTATATGCTTAATATATATTTAAGGATAAAAATAGAATCATCCAGAAAATAATAATAAAGCAACAGCACACTTGTCAGTGAGACAAAGCATACTTTATCATACTTGCTTCAACTTGCTCTCCATTTCATCCAAGTAATGTTATAGCGTTCAAAGACCCTGTATCATCAGGACACTTTTATTTCTGCCTTTCTTTAGTTAACTACTATTTGAAGGCTATAATTTTTATTTATTTAAATATATTTTCTGTACATGTATGTACCCAGAATGTAATTTAATTATCATTTTTGAATATTCTTAAGTATTATTATGTTGAACATATCTTTTTATAACTTTCTTTTTCAATCCAAATCCATAATAATATAAAATAGAATGAATATAAATATTAACTCTTTTGAAATGAGTAGACTGAATGAATATTACTGGATTAATAAATCCCTAAAACTTTAACAATGATTCTTTTCAGATGCTTAAGGTTAATAGTGACTTTTCATTTTTGTAATGTATTTTAGAATTTAGTATGATGGATTTTAATTCTCTCACAATTAAAATGCATATGCAATATGTTTGAGGGCAATATGTAAAAAGCTCTGCAAAAATGGAGAAAATAATAATATAAACAATTTTTTTTTATAAAATTAAGGATTACAAATTATGTGTTAAAAATCAGTAACTGCTAACTAGTTACACATTTCTGCATCTCTCTTACTTTACTTTTTGGCAATACCTCACCATGTAGTTTTAGATCTGTTTTTAAGTATCAAGATTCAAAAAGTTTCTGTTGCACAGGATAGAAAAAGTTTTCAGCATAAAAATAATTTTCAAAACTAAACTAATTGTGTATCTATATATGTATATCTATGTCTAATGATGATTGCTATAAATAATGCCACAAACATTGGGGTGCATATATTTTTTTGAGTTAGAATTTTTCTTTTCTTTGGCTATATATGCAAGAGTGGAATTGCTGATTCATTTGCTCTCTGAGGAACCTCCATATTGTTCTCCATGGTGGCTATGTCAACTTACATTCCCACCAACAGTGTAGGAGAATTCATTTTTCTCCACACACTCTCCAGGGTTTATTGTAAACATTTTGATGATAGTCACTCTGGCAGGAATGAGCTGACTATCTTCTTTGGAAAAAATGTCTATTCAGGTTTTATGCCTACTTTTAAACTGGATTGTCTATTTTTGATATTGAGTTGTTTGAGCTTTTTGTATATTTTGGATATTAACCACTTAGATACATCATTTGTAAATATCTTCTCACATTCAGTGTGTTGTCGTTTTGTTTTGCTGATGGCATTCTTCACTGTGCAAATGTTTTAAGTCTAATTAGGGTCTGTTTGTTTATTTTTGGTTTTGTTTCCTTTGCCTTAAGAGGTAGATCCCCCTAAAAATATTGCTATAATTTATGTCAAAGAGTGTTCAGCTTGTTATCTTCTAGGGATTTTATAGTTTCAGATCTTACATTTAGGTCTTTATTCATTTTGAGGGTCTTTTTTTTTTTTTTCCTATATGGTATGAGAAAATGTTCTAATTTCATTCTTTAGCATATAGTTGTCCAGTTTTCCCAGCATGACTTGTTGAAGAGACTGTCTTCTCACCATTGTATATTTTTATCTCCTTTACTGTAGATTAATTAACCATAAGGTTATGGACTTATTTCTATAAAATTTTTGAATCACTATGCTATACACTTGCAACTACTATAATATTGTAAATCATCTATAACTCAATAAAACATTTAAAAATCTCAGCTGACAGTAAAATTATACTCAATTTACTTATATTAACTCATCAACATTATACACTATTTTGTAGTTTACTTAGGCAATGAAGGTATGTTTTAAAAGAGCTTTTTAAGCTTTGTACAAGATTACTTTGTAGGCTTTATGTAATAGTAATGTTTACCTCATCTTTGATTAAACAATGTTGAACAATAAGAGAAGCAAATGGCATGTCCTGCTGTAGGAGCTGCATAAAACAATTTAAGCCAGACATGATACAATTCTCAGTTGATTTATTTAAAACAAAGCTTTATTGAAATATCCAATCATTCTTCAACGTGGTGTTGATGGTGAACCTAATTAAGAAAGGAATGTAAATGATTTTGCAAAGTTCTGGGGGCTTGTACTGTTAAAATATTACAGGAGCCTATTTTTTAGAACTGTTATAAGGTTCTTTTTAAAATTTATTTTAATTGGAGGCTAATAACTTAACAATATTGTGGTGGTTTTTGCCATAAATTCACATGAATCAGCCATGGGTGTACATGTGTTCCCCATCCTGACCCTTCTTCCCACCTCCCTCCCCATCCCATCCCTCAGGGTCATCCCAGTGCCCCAGCCCTGAGCATCCTGTCTCATGCATCGAACCTGGATTGGTGATCTATTTCACATATGATAATATACATATTTCAATGCTATTCTCTCAAATCATTCCACCCTCGCCTTCTCTCACAGAGTCCAAAATCTGTTCTTTACATCTGTGTCTCTTTTGCTGTCTCATTTATAGGGTCATCATTACCATCTTTCTAAATTCCACATATATGCGTTAATATATTGTATTGGAGTTTTTCTTTCTGACATACTTTGCTCTGTATAATAGGCTCCAGTTTCATCCACCTCATTAGAACTGAATCAAATGCATTCTTTCTTAATGGCTGAGTAATATTCTGTTGTGTAATGTACCATAGCTTTCTTATCCATTTGTCTACTGATGAACATCTAGGTTGTTTCCATGTCCTGGCTATTATAAATAGTGCTGCGATGAACATTGGGGTACACGTGTCTCTTTCAGTTCTGGTTTCCTCAATGTGTATGCCCAGCAGTGGGATTGCTGGGTCATATGGCAATTCTATTTCCCGTTTTTTAAGAAATCTCCACACTGTTCTCCATAGTGGCTGTATAGTTTGCATTCCCACCAACAGTGTAAGAGGGTTCCCTTTTCTCCACACCCTCTCCAGCATTTATTGCTTGTAGACTTTTGGATAGCAGCCATCCTGACTGGCATGTAATGGTACCTCATTGTGGTTTTGATTTGCATTTCTCTGATAATGAGTGATGTTGAGCATCTTTTCATGTGTTTATTAGCCACCGGTATGTCTTCTTTGGAGAAATGTCTGTTTAGTTCTTTGGCCCATTTTTTGATTGGGTCATTTGTTTTTCTGGAATTGAGCTGTAGGAGTTGCTTGTATATTTTTAAGATTAATCCTTTGTCTGTTTCTTCATTTGCTATTATTTTCTCCCATTCTGAAGGCTGTCTTTTCACCTTGCTTATAGTTTCCTTCCTTGTGCAAAAGCTTTTAAGTTTAATTAGGTCCCATTTTTTTAATTTTTGCTTTTATTTTCCTTGTTAATTTTCTGTTTAGTTGATCTATCTATAGGTGTGAGTGGGGTATTAAAGTCTCCCACTATTATTGTGTTACTGTTAATTTCCCCTTTCATACTTGTTAGCATTTGCCTTACATATTGTGGTGCTCCTATGTTGGGTGCATATATATTTATAGTTATTATATCTTCTTCTTGGATTGATCCTTTGATCATTATGTAGTGTCCTTCTTTGTCTCTTTTCACAGCCTTTATTTCAAAGTCTATTTTATCTGATATGAGTATTGCTACTCCTGCTTTCTTTTGGTCTCCATTTGTGTGAAATATCTTTTTCCAGCCTTTCAATTTAAGTCTGTATGTATTCCTAGGTTTGAGGTGGGTCTCTTGTAGACAGCATATATAGAATTCTTCTTTTGTATCCATTAGCCACTCTTTGTCTTTTGGTTGGGGCATTCAACCCATTTACCTTTAAGGTAATTATTGATAAGTATGATCCCGTTGCCATTTACTTTGTTGTTTTGGGTTCGGGTTTATAAACTTTTTCTGTGTTTCCTGTCTAGAAAAGATCCTTTAGCATTTGTTGAAGAGCTGGTTTGGGGGTGCTGAATTCTCTCAGCTTTTGCTTGTCTGTAAGGCTTTTGATTTCTCCTTCATATCTGAATGAGATCCTTGCTGGGTACAGTAATCTGGGTTGTAGGCTATTCTCTTTCATTACTTTCAGTACGTCCTGCCATTCCCTTCTGGCCTGGAGGGTTTCTATCGATAGATCAGCTGTTATCCTTATGGGAATCCCTTTGTGTGTTGTTTGTTGTTTTTCCATTGCTGCTTTTAATATTTGTTCTTTGTGTTTGATCTTTGTTAATTTGATTAATATGTGTCTTGGGGTGTTTTGCCTTGGGTTTATCCTGTTTGGGACTCTCTGGGTTTCTTGGACTTGGGTGGCTATTTCCTTCCCCATTTTAGGGAAGTTTTCAACTTTTATCACCTCAAGTATTTTCTCTTGGCCTTTCTTTTTGTCTTCTTCTTCTGGGATTCCTATGATTCGAATGTTGGGTCATTTAACATTGTCCCAGAGGTCTCTGAGGTTGTCCTCATTTCTTTTAATTAATTTTTTCTTTTTTTCCTCTCTGCTTCATTTATTTCCAACATTCTATCTTTCACCTCACTTATCCTATCTTCTGCCTCAGTATTCTACTGTTGCTTCCCTCCAGAGTGCTTTTGATCCCAGTTATTGCATTATTCATTATTGATTGACTATTTTATTTCTTTTAGGTCCTTGCTAAACTTTTCTTGCATCTTCTCAATCCTTGTCTCCAGACTGTTTATCTGTAACTCCATTTTGTTTTCAATATTTTGGATCATTTTTACTATCATTATTCTGAATTCTTTTTCAGGTAGACTCCCTATCTCCTCCTCTTGTGTTTGGTTTGGAGGGATTTTATCATGTTCCTTTACCTGCTGAATACTTCTCTGCCTTTTCATCTTGCTTAGGTTGCTGTGTTTGGGGTGGAAGTTTGTGTGTGCTGGGAGTCTGTGGTTCCTCTTTATTGTGGAGGTTCCTCCATGTGGGTGTGGTTGGATGAGTGGCTTGTCATGGTTTCCTGGTTAGGGAAGCTTGCGTTGGTGTTTTGGTGTGTGGAGCTGGATCTCTTCTCTCTGGAGTGCAATGAAGTGTCCAGTAGTGAGTTTTCAGGTGTCTATGAGTTTGGTGTGACTTTTGGCCGCCTGTATTTTTGTGCTCAGGGTTATATTCCTGCGTTGTTGGAAAATTAGCTTGGTATGTCTTGCTCTGAAACTTGGTGGCTCTTGGGTGGCACTTGGTTTCAGTGTAGGTATGGAGGCTTTTGGATGGGCTCTTGTTGATTAATGTTCCCTGGAGTCTGGCATTTTCTGGGGTTATCAAGTTTTGGATTTAAGCCTCCTGCCTCTGGCTTTCAGTCTTATTCTTATAGAGCCTCAAGAATTCTCCCTCTATACAGCACTGATGATTAAATATCTAGGTGAATAGTGAAAAGATTCTTCACAGTGAGGGACACCCAGAGAGGTTCACAGAGTTACATGGAGAAGAGTTGAGGGAGGAGGGAGATAGAGGGGACCAGGAGGAGAAAACTGGGAGTCAAAATGGGAGAAACCAATCTAGCCACTAGTCAATTCCCTATTTACTCTCCACAGTTTGGAACACTCAGAGAGGTTCATGGAGTTCCATAGAGAAGAGAAGAAGGAGGAAGAAGATAGAGGTGACCAGGATGACAGGAGGGGGAATCAAAAGGATAGGGACCAATCTAGCCTGTGATCAGTTCCCTAGGTGTTCTCCACAGTCTCAGTTCAGTTCAGTTCAGTCATCAGTCATGTCCAGCTCTTTGCGACCCCATGAATCGCAGCACGCCAGGCCTCCCTGTCCATCACAAACTCCCGGAGTTTGCTCAAACTTATGCCCATCGAGTCGGTGATGCTATCCAGCCATCTCATCCTCTGTCGTCCCCTTCTCCTCCTGCCCCCAATCCCTCCCAGCATCAGGGGCTTTTCCAGTGAGTCAACTCTTCACATGAGGTGGCCAAAGTATTGGAGTTTCAGCCTCAGCATCAGTCCTCCCAATGAACACCCAGGACTGATCTCCTTTAGGATGGGCTGGTTGGATCTCCTCACAGTCCAAGGGACTCTCCAGAGTCTTCTCCAACACCACAGTTCAAAAGCATCAATTCTTCGGTGTTCACCTTTCTTCACAGTCCAACTCTCACATCCATACATGATCACTGGAAAAACCATAGCCTTGACCAGACAGATCTTTGTTGCCAAAGTAATGTCTCTGCTTTTTAATATCCTATCTAGGTTGGTCATAACTTTCCTTCCAAGGAATAAGCGTCTTTTAATTTCATGTCTGTAATCACCATCTGCAGTGATTTTGGAGCCCCAAAAAATAAAGTCTGACACTATTTCTACTGTCCCCCCATCTATTTCCCATGAGGTGATGGGACCAGATGCCATGATCTTAGTTTTCTGAATGTTAAGCTTTAAGCCAACATTTTCATTCTCCTCTTTCACTTTCATCAAGAGGCTTTTTAGCTCCTCTTCACTTTCTGCCATAAGGGTGGTGTCATCTACATATCTGAGGTTATTGATATTTCTCCCAGCAATCTTGATTCCAGCTTGTGCTTCTTCCAGCCCAGCGTTTCTCATGATGTACTCTGCATAGAAGTTAAATAAGCAGGGTGACAATATACAGCCTTGACATACTCCTTTTCCTATTTGGAACCAGTCTGTTGTTCCATGTCCAGTTCTAACTGTTGCTTCCTGACCTGCATACAGGTTTCACAAGAGGCAGGTCAGGTGGTCTGGTATTCCCATCTCCTTCAGAATTTTCCACAGTTTATTGTGATCCACACAGTCAAAGGCTTTGGCTTAGTCAATAAAGCAGAAATAGATGTTTTTCTGGAACTCTCTTGCTTTTTTGATGATCCAGCTTGGAACACCCTAAAAGACTCACAGAGTTAAGTAGAGAAGAGAAGGGGGAGGGAGGAGATAGAGGTGACCTGGGGAAGAAAAAGGAGAGTCAAAAGGGGAGAAAGCAATCAAGCCAGTAATCACATTCCTAAGTAAAAATGGGTACTGAAGATTGGATTCTTAAAGGTACAGAATTGATAACAAATACCAAAAAGCAAATATTAAAAATCTACAGTAGATGTTAGACTCTCAAAAATACAATATTAAAAAAAAAAAAATTGCAAAAGTTATAAAAAAAAAAGTATATGAAATTTGCTTTAAAAGTAGGGTCATTTTTTGGGCCAGGTAATAGTAGGTTTTAAAAATGAAAATTAAAGGACTAATAAAGAACTTAAAAATTTTTAAAAAAATTAAAAACGATAATAGTAAAATATATCTAGGAATTTCTCTGGAGCTGTTGAGGGCAGTGTGGGGTCAGTTCAGTTTCAGATAGTTCCGTGTTCCAGCTTATACTTCTTCTCAAGGTCTGTAGGTCCCTTCCAATGTAGCCAGTGCTACCTAAAGGGATTTAGTCTGTTGCACCTGTCACTTCCAATGCAGTTCCTTCTTATTTGTTTATTTTGGCTTCCGCTATTTGCAAGCCTCTTCAGTATCTAACTTCTGCCCTGACACAAGGGGGTGAAGGTGGTCACTTAGTTAGGCTCAGTTGTTCAGTTGTGCTGTGGGGAGGGAGGAACTCTGCAGACAAATATCACTGGTGTGTGGGGAGTGAGCGCAGTGTCTGGGCCACACTGGGTTTGCCCCCGATCACAGCGTGTTGTGTTTGCTTTCCCAGTCTACAGTGCTCAGGCTCCAGGTTGCTCTGCAGGGGAAGTGTCCAAAGCCGGCCCTGGGTTTTGTGCACTGCCCGGGTCTAAGCTGCTCAGGTTGGGGTCTCAGGTACTCAACAAAGGCACAGACTCAGTAGGGCCTGCATTTTGTGCCCTTCCCTGGTACAAGCACTCAGGCGATTAGGTGCTTGGTGAGCGCACTCTTCCCAGGTGGGCTCTGCATCTTATCACCTCCCCAGACACAGTCACTCAGTTTCCTGGGTGCGCAGCAGGACTGCCATCTCAGGTGCTACATGTGTCTCCTCTGCGGAGCTGATCTCTGGCTGTGGCCCTCCTGGTGGATGTCAACCGTCTAGGATCCCAGGAAGACTTGGCTAGCAACTGGGAGCCTGCTCGCAGTTTGGTAGAGGATGCTGTATCTGGGCCGAGTTTGCCCCTTGCCTTCTGGCTCTGACTCTCACCAGCCTGCCTCCCTGCCTCAAGCGAGGGGAGGGACTGGTGTGCAGCCGGCTAGCTCTCCTCTGGTGTTCGCTCAGTCCTTTATTCTGTGGGCGAGACTGGCAGTGCCTTAGATTAACGCTTTTTGAGGGAAAGTTTTCTCTCTCTCTCTCTCTTTTTTTTTTCTTCTCTCTCCGGCTATCCTATGGTTTGGGTTGCTATCTCACGTTAGCTCCCTCAGATTGCCCTCAGGGTCTTCAGGCCCGGTCCTTACCCTAAGCAATGCAGCCCGCGCCTCCCTGTTCAGTCCCCACTTGCTTGTGGTGGACATGAGCGTCTGGGCTACTTCTCCGCTGGGAGTTGCAGTTAGGCGCGTAATCTGTGGGTTTTATTTATTTTTTATTTATTTATTTTTCCTTCCGGTTATGTTGCCCTCTAAGATTCCAAAACTCCCCACAGACCCACTGGTGAGAGGGTTTCCTGGTGTTTGGGAACTTCTTCACAACTCCCTCCCTGGGACTGGTCTTCACCCCTAATTCTTTTGTCTCTCTTTTTATCTTTTATATTTTGTCCTACCTCCTTTTGAAGACAATGGGCTGCCTTTCTGGGTGCCTGGTGTCCTCCGCCAGCGTTCAGAAGTTGTTTTGTGGTATTTGCTCAGCGTTCAAATTATCTTTTGATGGATTTGTTGGGGAGAAAGTAGTCTCCCCATCCTATTGCTCCGCCATCTTAGGACCGCGTCCTGTTATAAGGCTCTTAAATTTATTTGGAAAGTTTTTAAAAGAGTCATTTAAGGTACACTCTAACAGGTAAAGAACTAATATTGTACTACATAGGGAACAACAACATTAAGTTTTACAAATGTATAGCTAAAATGTAGGTAATATGAGTAATAAATATTCCAAAAGAAGGCAAGAAAGGTAAAATAAGGGAACATAAAACATGTGAAGCAATTAGAAAGTAGAAAGATTACAGACTCAAAAATTATATCTGAAAGTTAATGTAATTATTACATTAATTTTAAATGGTTAAAATTTCAAATTAGAAGATAAAGATCATCAGGATCAATATTAAAAAGCAAACATAGCTCAACCATTGCTGTTTAAAAGAGATGAACTTTAGATATTAGAACACAGAAAGATCTAACTTGAAAGGACAAAAAACGATATATACCTGATCCTCACATATTCAAAATTATTCACATATTCAAAATTCACCTACATTAAATTTATTTGTAACCCTGAAATCAATGCTCCCATGCTTTCAAATCATGTGTAAACTTGAATTCTCTGTACAGCAGTGAAAAATCTGCACCTCCTGACACACAACTTTCTAGACAAAGTCGAAGAAGGTGACATTCTGCCTTCTTGTTTCAGATCTTGTACTGTAAATGTGTCCTTTTTGCAGTATACTTAGTGCCACGTATTTTGCATTTTTGTGGTGTGTGTGTGTGTGTGTGTGTGTGTGTGAATTTTTGTATTTAAGTGGCCCCCCAAGTAGTATTGAAGTGATGTCTCATGCTCCTAATGGTAAAAAGGCTGTAATGTGCCTTCTGGAGAAATTAAGATGAGCATCATTCAGACATGTGTCATAGTGCTATTGCCTACAAGTTCAGTGTTAATGAACCAACAATATATTTTATATAAGGGGTCTTAAGATAGAAACACATAAAAAACAGGGTTATGTAGTTAGCAATTTATGAGAGTTGTGACCAGAGGCTCACAGGTACCTAACTATATCAGCCATTTTACTACTGGAGAAGTTAGATTTTATAATAAGCAATATTTCAAGAAATAAAGAAGAAGATTTTATAATGATAAAATAAGAAAAAAATAATAAATTTATATGCATTTAATTATATCAAATATATGTAACAAAAGGTATGAGAGAAAAGGAGCAATGGATAAATTCATAATCATGGCTAGAGATTTTAACTCACTCCCTCAATAACAGAAAACCAACCTCAAAGTCAGTAAAAAATACAGAAGATTAGAACAACACAATTAATGCATTGATCAACAATTTGACCTGCCTGACACACAGAACACCACTTCGTACAAATGTAGTATTCACATTGTTTTAAAATACTTTAAGGCACATGGATTCTTTTTTTTTTTTTAATTGCTTTTATTAAGTGTTTAAATTTTTACAATTAATGTTTCTAAGTGCACAAGAGCATTTATTATTAAATACCTCCATTTATCCTTTTTGAATCTACTTAAATCATTGTGTGTTGAGAAATATTTAGTCTAATATTATAATTGTTACATCTCTAAAATTTTATTTTGCATCTACCAAATATAACTTTAGACATACCATTATTTTCAAACTTTGTCACTTTTGTTTCTTGTTGTTTTTAAACAAATTTTTATTGGAATGTAATTGCTTTATAATTGCTGCTTTACACTTGTTGTACATCAAAGTGAATCAGTCACAGGTATACATATATCCTCTCTTTTTTTGATTTCCTTTCCATGTAGGTTACCAAGAGCACTGAGTAGAATTCCCTGTCCTACATGGTAGGTTCTTGTAGTTATCTATTTTATACTTAGTTGTGCATATATGTCAGTCCCAATCTTTCAAGGCACATAGATTCTTCACCCCCCTCAAAAAAAAATTGTTTAGAGCCATTAAGCAAATTCTAACATATTTTGAAGGAATAAGGTAATAAAGATTATAATCTTTGATTGCAGTGGAATTAAACTAGAAATTAGCAAAAAAAAAAAAAAAAAAAAAAAAGATAATTAGAAAACCCCCAGAAGGTAGAAAATAAAGCAACAAACTTTTCAATAACCTGTAGTGTACTCAGGGTTTCCCTGGTGGTGCAGTGGGTAAAGAATATGCCTGCAATGTGGGAGACCTGAGTTTGATCCCTGGGTCAGGAAGATCTTGTGGAGAAGGGAATGACTACCCACTCCAATATTCTTGCCTGGAGAATTCCATGGAGAGTGGAATCTGCCAAGGTACAATCAATGGGGTGCCAAAGAGTCAGATATGACTGAACAACTAACATAGTGGACTCATAACTTTCATAGTGTACTTAAATAATCACAATTATAATTCTGAAATATTTTTAAATGAAAGGTTAAACATAAACCAGGCATTTCAAACTTATTGGATACATCTGAAGCAATGCTTGAGAGGAAATTTATGGCTCTAAATACATGTATAAGAATATAAAAAATGTTGAAAATCAATGATCTAAACTTCCATACTTTCATTCTAAGAAGCTATTAAAAGACAGCAGAATAAATCCTCATACTGGAATCAAATATAAAACCATGAGAAAAAAAGGCAATAAAATAGAAAGGAGACATACAATAAAGCAACTCAAAAAACTGAAGATTTTTTTTTTTTTAAGAATTCAGTAAAATTAATAAATACATAGTAAGACTGGTAGATAAAAAACAGGAAAGAAAATGTAAATTATCAATATCAAAAATGAAATAGAGACATCTTTATAGATGTTACAGACAATCCAATTATAAGAGGATATTGTAAGAAAGCGATAGGAGTACCAAACTGCCTTACTTGTCTCCTGAGAAACTTGTATGTGGATCCAGAAGCAACAATTAGAACCGGACATGAAATAACTGACTGGTTCCAAAGTGGGAAAGAATTATGACAAGGCTGTATATCATCACCTTGCTTATTTAACTCATATGCAGAGTGTATCATGCAGAATGCTGGGCTGGATGAATCGCAAGCAGCAATCAAAATTGCTGGGAGAAATATCAGCAACCTCAGATGTGCAGATGGTACCATCCTGATGGCAGAAAGTGAAGAGAAAGTATAAGGTCTCCTGATGAGGGTGAAAGGGGAGAGTGAAAAAGCTGGTTTGAAACTCAACATTCAAAAAACTAAGATCATGACATCTGGTTCCGTCACTTCAAGGCAAATAGAAGGGGAAAATGTTCTTGGGTTCCCAAATCTCTGTGGATGGTGACCGTAGCCATGAAATTAAAAGATGCTTGCTCCTTGGAAGGAATACTATGATGAACTTATATAGCTTATTAAAAAGCAGAGACATCTCTTTGTTGACAAAGGTCTGTATAGTCAAAGCTATAGCTATTCCAATAATTATATACAGATGTGACAGGTGGACCATGAGGCTGAGCACTGAAGAACTGGTTCTGGAGAAAATGCTTGAGAGTCCTTTGGACTGCAAGGAGCTTGAGCAGGTCAATCCCAAGGGAAATCAGTCCTGAATATTCATTGGAAACACTGAAGCTGAAGCCCCGATACTTTGGCCACTTGATGTGAAGAGCTGACTCATTGGAAAAGACCCTGATACTGGGTAAGATTGAAGACAAAAGGAGAAGGAAGCTGCAGAGGGTGAGATGGTTAGATAGCATCACCAACTCTATGGTCATGAATTTGAGCAAACTCCAGGAGATAGTGGAGGACAGGGAAGCCTGGAGTGCTGCAGTCCATGGAGTCGCAAAGAGTCAAACACAACTGAGTGGCTGAACAATAAAATGATTCAGCAGTCTTACTCTTTGGTGTATACCCAGAAGGGCTTGAATTAGAATGCTCATAGCAGCTTTATTCTTAAGAGCTCCAAATATGAAACAACCCAAGTGTCCTTAATGTAGAGTTTGGGATAAATATTTTGTGCTATATTCTTATAATTGAATTGTTGTTATTCAGTCATGAAGTCGTGTCCTACTCTTTGTGACTCCTTGGACTGCAGCATGCCAGACTTCCCTGTCTCCACTATCTCCCAGAGTTTGCTCACATTCGTGTACATTGAGTTGGTGATGCTATCTAACCATCCCATCCTCTGCTGACCCCTTCTTCTTTGGCCTTCAGTCTTTCCCAGCATCGGGGTCTTTTCTAGTGAGTCAGCTCTTCTTATCAGGTGGCCAAACTATTGGGGCTTCAGCTTCAGCATCAATCCTTCCAATAAATATTCAGGGCAGATTTCCTATAGGATTGCCTGGTTCAGTTTCCTTGCAGTCCAAGGGAGGGACTCTCAAGAGTCTTTCCCAGCACCACAATTTTAAAGCATCAATTCCTTGGCACTCAGCCTTCTTTATGGTCCAACTCACATCTGTACATGACAATTGGAAAAACACATACTTTTGACTATACAGACCTTTGTCAGCAAAATGATGTCTCTGCTTTTTAATACACTGTCTAGGTTTGCCATAGCATTCCTTCCAAGGAGAAAGCATCTTTTAATTGCATGGCTGTAGTCACCGTCCACAGTGATTTTTGAGACCAAGAAAATAAAATCTGTCACTGTTTCCCCTTTTATTGCCATGAAGTGATGAGGCCAGATGCCATGAAGTGATGAGACAGGATGCCATGATCTTAGTTGTTTTTAATGTTGTGCACATTTAAATGTTTACATTTAAATTAAATTTAAATATTTAAACATTTAAATATTGCACATTTAAAAAGAGCAAACTTCTGCTACTCAAACTAACATGAATGAACCACAGTACTATAATGTTCAGTAAAATAAATTAGACATAATAGCTCAATAATGAATGATTCTGCTTATATATAATTCAGTAGAGAAAAGATAGAAATCAATGATAATTTTCTCTAGTGTGAGATTGGGACTTTGATGGGAGACAGCTTGATAAATCATTTGTGATGATGGAAATGCACTATATCTTGTGTTGGTTAAATGTGTATATATTTGTCAAAATTCATAAATTGTAATTAAGAGTTCATGTTTTCCTGCATGTAAGCTATGCATCATATATTTAAAAGGCAATGAATATTTATATTTTATGAAGCTAAGAATTTGTAGCTTGGATTGGGCCATTCTTTATTTTTATTAAGTTAAATCTATCAATTTTAGAGAATATTGCTTTGATTGCCAGGTTTTTATCTTCACTTTGTCTCCAGGGTGATTTTGATGGGTCCTAAACATGAAAACCACCATGCAAATGCACAGAACTTCATTCATCTTTCTAACTGTTGAATATACCCTATAAATCTGTGAATTCAGGACTTAAAAAGTTATACACTTAATTTAGAAAAATAATGACCTATAAAAGTAGCTTTTACACCTCTTTTTGCTGACATTCTAAAGCATAATAGAACAAATGGAAATTTAAAAAAATCTATTTCAGCTCTAAAATAAAAGAGAGATAGGCAAGGTTCTATGGAAACTGTGAGCAACATTTAATGAACCATGACTAAGAGAAAAGAAGAAAGAAAGTTTTAGAATACATTAAAGATTAGTCTGGAGTAAACAAGCACTCTGAAACTCATTAAAATGTACATATTTCATCATTAATGTTTTGTGATTTAATTATTTTGAAACAGTAGATGAAATACTCATGTTTTAAGCCACTTACATATAGTCACAGCTCTTTGAAAAAATAATTATCTCTCCTTCACTTTGCACTTACTTCACAGGCCAGAAAGGTCCCCAGTTGATGATGTGTATTCTCTAATAAAAGCAAAACAATGACAGAAAGAGACCCAAGCTATTTCATCAAATATGCTCTCTCGTTACTATTTTTCATAAAATGCAAATTAACTTTGAGATCTCACATTGTTCTAAAGTTTTCCACCTATTTCCGCAATGATAAAATAGCCCTAGATTTTGACTAACAAGGGTCTTCCTTGATAGCTCAGTTGATAAAGAATCCACCTGCAATTCAGGAAACGCTGGTTCAGTCCCTGGGTTGGAAAGATCCCCTGGAGAAGGGAAAGGCTACACACTCCAGTAGTCTGACCTGGAGAATTATATGGACTATATAGTCCATGGGGCTGCAAAGAGTCGGATACGACTGAGCGACTTTCACTTTCACTTTTCACTTTGACTAACAAACATATTTTTAAATGGCTCAGAATAAACACTATCAGAATGAATATCCGTCTTCATTTTTGTTTACCTGTCTTCAGCAATCATTAGGCAAGATATGGATTTTTCTTAGTAAGATAAATCTATTCCTAATAAAGACAAATAATTAAAGGAAGAAAGATGGCGGAATACATTTCTATCATTGTATAGTTGTTTTTTTTTTTTTTTTTTTAATTTACTGGCTGTGATTTTAAATCTACTCGTTTTATGATTTCTAAATCCCATACTTATACATTTAACTAAAACATGAATACCAAAAAATGTGACTGACTTGATTTTCCTGTATCCTAGTGTCTTCCTGAATGATGTTCCTAAGATTCACCATCTCCTTAATCCTGTACCTAATACTGTCCCCAAAATGTTTTCATTCTTATTTATCCACAGCATCTCTGATACTGATATATCTCCAGCTCTAAGAGAATTGAACTCTGTTATTTCTGATGTTATTATGAAACACAACCTAGTAGGATGAGTGTCTTATTTTCAGATTTCCCACTCTTTGAATATTCATCCCTAAATTTCCTGCATCTGTTTTCCAGCACAACCTCTCTAATACTTAGCCCCATCAAAACCTCCAATCTATTAACCTTATTACCTTTTATTGGCCCATCTTCCTAATTACCTCTTTATTTCTCTTTGTATCTTTGTATCTCTAGGTTATATTCTATTATCCATATCATAATTAACTTCTTTTATCCTTTCTCCCTTCCATGACAAGTTTACATGTCACTGACAAAGAAGAACAAATGCAATTAAATCTACAGACTTATCTTCCTCTAGACTGATAAATTTTGTCTTGTCTTTCTTTCAGTAGATTAATTTTAGATATTAGTAACTCCAGCTCTCATGCTTGAATCCCATCCTTCTCATCTATTCAAGAGCCAGTCTACTCTTCTTTACTGAATGGTAAATTTTCAACCTCTGCAGTATCATGGAGTAGATTACAAATACATTAGATATACCTGATACCCATCTTAAGAAAATCTTCCTCTGATCCCACATTCCCCCCATCTATTTTTTTGTTTATTTGTTTTGCTACAGTTTTATAGAAGTATATCTTGGTCTATCCTTGCCATCATTGTTTCCCATTTCTCTATCTTTCTTTTTTTAATATATTCCCATTGAAATTTATTTATTTTATTTTATTTTTTTTTGACTGGGATCAAACCAGTGGAAGTGCAGAGTCTTAACCACAGGAGAGCCAGGAAAGTCTTGTTTTTCCTTTCTTTTGAAAAATGTGTTTACTTTGAAAGAACTTGAAATTTGCCAAAAATTTTCAGGAATAGGACACATAACATTTTTTCCTGAAATATAAGAGAATACACTGCTGACCTGAAGCCTATGACTCCTGAACACTGTGCTGTGTTTTGCAAAGATTATTCTCCTGAATGACCACAAGCACCCATCTAAAGTAATGATACACTATGTCCATTTGAACATTCTTTGGCACTGCCTTTCTTTGGGACCAGGATGAAAACTGACCTTTTTAGCCCTGCGGCCACTGCTGAGTTTCCGAATTTGCTGACATATTGAGTGCAGCACTTTAATAGGGTCATCTTTTAGGATTTGAAATGGCTCAGCTGGAATTCCAAAAGAATGTTCAAAACACTGCACAACTGTACTCATTTCACATGCTAGCAAAGGAATGCTCAAATTTCTCCAAGCTAGGCTTCAACATTCCATGAGCCAAGAAATTCCAGATGTTCAAATCGTATATAGAAAAGTCAGAGGAACCAGAGACCAAATTGCCAACATCCATTGGATCATAGAAAAAAAGCAAGAGAATTCCAGAAAAATATCTACTTCTGCTTCATTGACCACACTAAAGCCTTTGATTGTGTGGATCACAACAAACTGTGGAAAATTCTTAAAGAGATGAGAATACCAAACTACCTGACCCGCCACCTGAGAAACTTGTATGCAGGTCAAAAAGCAACTGTTAGAACTGAACATGGAACAATAGACTGGTTCCAAATTGGGAAAGGAGTTCTTCAAGGCTGTGTATTGTCATCCTGCTTATTTAACCTCTCTACAGAGTGCCTCATGTGAAATGCTGGGCTGGCTGAAGCACAGGCTGAAATCAAGATTTCCTGGAGAAATATCAATAACCTTGTATACTCAGATGACACTACCTTATGGCAGAAAGTGGAGAGGAACTAAAGAGCCTCTTGATGAAGGTGAAAGAGAAGAGTGAAACAGTTGGCTTAAAACTCAACATTCCAAAAACAAAGATGATGGCATCCAGTCCCATCACTTCATGGCAAATAGACGGGAAAACAGTGGAAACAGTATGTGATTTTATTTTCTTGGGCTCCAAAATCACTGCAGATTGAACCTGCAGCCATGAAATTAAAAGACACTTGCTCCTTGGAAGAAAAGCTGTTACCAACCTAGACAGCACATTAAAAAGCAGTGACATTAATTTGCTGATAAATGCGCATATAGTCAAAGCTATGGTTTTTCCGGTAGTCATATGTGGATGTGAGAGTTGGACCACAAAGTAGGCTGAGCAGTGAAGAATTGATGCTTTTGAACTGTGAAGTTGGAGAAGACTCTTGAGAGTCCTTTGGACTGCAAGGAGATCAAACCAGTCAATCCTAAAGGAAATCATTCCTGAATAATCATTGGAAGGACTGATGCTGAAGCTGAAACTCCAATACTTTGGCCACCTGATGCAAAGAACTGACTTGTTAGTCCACTTTGATCTGGAGCAGCTCTTCTCTCTTTTCTTGTCTTTATGACTTTCACACATTCACAAGTCTTCTTGGAAGGACCCTCATCCTATTGAATCAGGGCCCTACTCTTATGGCCTTCAAAGAGATCCCAGCTTCAGATGCAGGCACACTGGAAGTTAGGCTTCATTGTATGAATTTAGGGCTTGGGGACACAAACATTTCATCTATAATGCCCACACATGGATCTGCCCCCTTTGGGAGACTCTGAGTCGCCTCCTGGGCCATTATTGTGCCCTGTCTCTCCACTCCTCTAGGGAAACCTACCTCCCCCAGCCCCACCTGTAGGGTTTTGAACTGATTTTTTTTCTTCCAGGAAGAAAAGAACTTTTTCCTTGTGAAATAATTTTTAGAACTTTTCCTTCTTCTCCTTCTCACTTTTTCTTTCCCTTACTTAGCATCCTGAAGTTACCACCCAACATATATTGAGACTACTGACAACAATTTATATCTGAATATGCATTTCACCCCATTCTGCAACTTCCACCAGAGGTAACAAGCATACTGAATCTTGTGTTTAGTCTGTAACAAATATATATATATATATATTTATATATATATATATATATATATAAGCTTCATAAAAATGATATTATGCACTATGTAATCTTTTGGAACTTAACTCTCCCACTCACTTATATATTTTGAAACTTTCCTTTACTTTACTGAGCCCAGCTGCAGTTCATTTACATTTACTGTTGCTGATGTTTCATTGAAAATACTGTAATTTTTTCCATTTTCCTTTCAGTGGGAATTGGGATTTTTCCATGTGCTTCTATTGAACGTGTATGCTCATCAGTCTGTAATCAGTTACATAGATTCTTGATCACATCACTTCTACCTCACAGAAATACATATAAAATACTCTGTGTGACAAAATGACATACATACATGCGTATTTGTTCATTGTTTCTCTTTTCACTCTATTTTCTCCAGTATAAAAGCCATATCTGCTGCTTAATAAATATTTTTTTAAATGAGGAACTATTTTGCTATATGTGACATCAGAACAAAGCCTCGCTCACCCCTCATCTTCAACTGCCTCCAGGTGAGCATGCAGCCTGGGCATGCCTAGTGTTCAGGGGGTCTTCAAGTGCCGAAGAGAAAGGGCAAGCCACGTGGGGCAAAATCAGGTTCACAGGAGAATTGAAGGAGCTGAGAGCAAAAGAGGAAAGAGGTAAGCCTGGCACAGGATGTAACCTGAGAAACAAAACTAGAAACATGGAAGCAAAGAAGACAGTATTTTCACAATTAGGACTTTATCAGACAGTGGTAAATTTGCCTTAAAAATTAAAAAAAAAATCAGAAGTTGATGTAATGAAAAATTAAAATCAGGTTGTTAAAATATACTTTAAAATACAAGGATTCAACCTGAGAAATAGAAGAGAACCAGAATAAAATAAAGAAAATATGAAAAAGGATGAGTTAAAGGACATGAAAATATTATACATTAAAAAAACAAATAAATGGCCAATAATTTTAGGATGTACTCTTCCAGCTAGAAACCAAAGAAATGCATGGTTAATATGCCAAATGTGTCCAGTTTGGTGGAGAGGAGACAGAAAGGGGAGCTTACTGCTGGTGACTGCTGACTGGCTGCATGGCAGTTCCAAAGCTGTTAGGCAATCATGGACTGAGTCTGAAGGGACTCACATTTTAACCCACTCCACCAGTTAGGATCTAGTCAAGATAAATAAACTATGCTAGTTATGTCAACAGACAAAGTTTAATATAAATTATTTTAATTAAATATTAAATATTTTATTAAATATTGAGGACTGAGAAATAGTATGTTAAGGTTCTGTGAAAGTACAGCTTCCAGGACTGGCCTATGAAAGTGAAAGTCACTCAGTCTTGTCTGACTCTTTGAAACCCCATGGACTGTAGCCTACCAGGCTCCTCTGTCCATGGAATTCGCCAGGCAAGAATATTGGAACGGGCAGCCTTTCCCCTCTCCAGGGAATCTTTCCAACCCAGGAATGGAACCCAGGTCTACTGCATTGCAGGCAGATTCTTTTACTGTCTGTGTCACCAGGGAAGCCCAGAAATGAGTGAAAGGCCTTTGGCACATACAAGCAAGAGTTAAACAATCTTGGTTTTCTTTAGCTGTTACTACCTACAAACACTTGTATCAGGACTTGTCCTTCACAAAGCTAATTACTCTTTGACTTCATTTGAGTTGTATTCTGCACCTTGCATTCCCCCCCTCCCCATACTGTATTGTTCTGTGCTTAGTCACGCAGTCATGTCTGACCCTTTGCAACCCCATGGACTGTAGCCCACCAGGCTCCTCTGTCCATGGGGATTCTCCAGGCAAGAATACTGGAATGGGTTGCATTTCCTCTTCCAGGGGATCTTCCCAACCCGGGTATAAAACCCAGATCTCCCACATTGCAGGAGGATTCTTTACTGTCTGAGCTACCAGGAAAGCCCAAGACTATTTAGAGTGGGTAGCCTATCCCTTTCCAGGGGATCTTCCCGACCCAGGAATAGAATGGAGTCTCCTGCATTGCAGGCAGATTCTTTACCAGCTGAACTACCAGGGAAGCCCATCTGACATCTGAGGAGCTGGGATTCTGGTCTCTGAAAGAGGGCGCTGCTAGGTTAGCATGGCTAGGTCGGTGTTGCTGCTTCAGGAACTCCAGGAAGGTCGAGTGCAGGTGGGACCAGAGCTCCCTGGAGCAGATTGCAGTCTGGGACGAGCAGAGACAGTAATGCTTGCTCTGGAGCGGTATCAATGAGACTGTCCCCAGTGGCTTCAGGCGGGACAGCCTCTGACTAGGATAGAGAGCTTTGCTGGAAAAACTTTCAGGAGAATGAAGCAAAGAAGAATGAGAAAGTGCACAGGGTAGATCAAGTCCTTGCCCCTTTGCCTTTCAGAATCTCTCTAACGTCCAGGTGGGCCGAAGGGTGCCAGGCATCAGGAAGCGAAAAACTTCGGTGTGCAGAGTAGAGCCGGCAAGAGTGGGGTGGAGCTAAGAGACAAACTGGCAACCGCATTAATTTCACCTTTAATATATTCATCTTATGAAATCATCCTTCTTGTACCGAGGTTAAATAAATAGTGACACATCCTTGTTGAAACGTTATGCAATCATCAATAAATTTACATATAATTTCAAAAGATGTAGCGTATTGTATTAAGTGAGGAAACTATATGGAGCACGATTCGTAATTGTATTTCATGCAGAATGGTAATGTACTTTTAAACAGCAATAGGACATACACTGATGAAGCAGCAATAACAATAATATAATGACTAAAATAATGGTAAAAATAACACTGTAATGAAAGCCAGCTTTTTTCACTAAGATACCTCTAACTTTTTGCCCAGAATTTTGCTTTCTTCACCTTAATTCTTTCAATACTTAAACCCTTTAGGAAGCTGCTGTTCTTAATTGAGAGTCAAAGGGGAAAATCGGTTCTTAAGATAGCAGGCACAAATACAGACACCTGAACCTAAAACCCACACACTTCATATATGATAAATTTCAGTATTATGCATATGATATATATCACATATATGTATATTAAACATTAATGTATACTGAAAATAGTAGATATATCTCATAAATATCACAAATCTATTTTCCCATGCAGTTGGAAAGAATTCTTGTTATGATCTCATCTCTGGTTAAAACTATGAGATATGATTTCTTTATTCTTTGAACATTTTTTTATTTCTTACACTTCAAAAATGAGTCTTCTTATTATACACAGCATTTATACATTCTCTCCTGTTATTAAAATATGACTTGGAAAGCTTGCCTAATATCACTTTGCTTTAGTTTGTTACATTTAGCATCTATCCTATACTGGACATTTAAGTTGCTTTAATTTAGTCACTGTTATAAATGATATTATAATAAAATTACTTTTTAGAGCTCTGCATGAATATCTAAAAATTTCTATAAGTGAAATTTTGTTAGCAATGGTATGATCATTTTAAGGATCATAGGTGAGAAAAAAGGTCAATTTTTTCTAAAAGTTTGACCATTCACAATCATTAGCAGTGCACAATATAGCAGGATTTGGGAAGTTTATTTTCTAGAGTTTCACATTTAAGTATGATCTTGGCTGTTTATTGAGGTTAATATTCTTGATTTTTTACTCATTTACTTCTTATAATTATGTTTTGTTTGCACAAAAAATGGAGTTTTGAAATTCACCAACTATTTGTGACATTAAATGAGATATGGTTATTAATCACCATGATGAATTGTTTATTAGAATTCACACTTATTAACATGAAAGAATAAACTTTTAACTGCAAGCACTAAGGAGAAGTTTTGAAAAATGTATGCTGATAAGAACAAACAACCCAATTAAAAAATATGTGGGCATATCTCTTGAACAGGCATTTCAAAAAAGAAGAAAAATATCCAATAGGCACATTAAATGGTACTTATTGTAATTAGACATTAAGAAATTAAGTTAAATCACAATTCGATGCTACTGTATAAAGATTAAAATGGCTAAAATTGATAAGATGGATAACTCAGTATTAGGTGTTGGAAAAGATGTGGGACAACTGGAACTCCTACACTGGGCTGCTGCTGCTTAGTCACTCAGTCGTGTCTGACTCTGTGATCCCATGGACGGTAGCCCGCCAACCTCTATGCCAGGCTCTTGGGGCAAGACTGGCTGATCATATGTAAAAGGGTAAAATCACTCTAGGAAACTGGTTGGCACTTTCTTTTTTTAAAATAATAACTTTATTGAGTTACAGATTATATGCAAAAAATACACATATTTTATATGTACAATCTGATGAGTTTGGGGGGACATGACTGAGCGACTGAACTGAAACTGAACTGAAACATCTGTGAGATTATTATCACAATCAATGTAGCAGACATCTATCACCTTCAAAAGTTTCTTTGTTTCCCTTTGTGGGTAGGATTTTTTTTTTTTTTTTAATGCATCTACTCTATGATCTAACAATTCTACTCCTATGTATTTATCAAGAAAAATAAACACACGTGTCCACCAAAGGACATGCACATTAATATTCATGGCAGATTTATTCATAATAGCTAAAACCCGAAAACAATTCAATTATCTTTTAACAGGAGCACAGATGAACAAACAGTGATGTGTTTCCAACATCACACTGGAACTTAGCAATTCCAATTGCTGGTGTTGTACTCAGCAATTAAAGCAATTAATTTTATCATTATGTGCAATAGCATGAATAAAGCACAAAACTATTATACTGAGAACATGCACACATATTCCACATGAATCTGATTTACAGTGATATAAACCAGGACAGTGGCAACCTGGCAGCAGTGGGGACTAACTGCAAATGTTACAAGGAAATTCTTGGGGGTGATGAAATGACTTGAGAACTGGTTACACAGACATATATACCTGTCAGAATTTGATCTGCGTACTTGTGCATTTTATTTTACATAAATTATATCTCAATAAACTTTGTGCAATTTTAGAAACAAATTACAAAAGAATTTATTTTATTTTATTTTTTGATGCTTTTTATTTTCATTTATTTTTATTAGATGGAGGCTAATTACTTTACAATATTGTAATGATTGTTTCATATATTGACATGAATCAGCCATGGAGTTACATGTGTTCCCCATCCTGAATCCCATCCCACCTCCCTACCCATCCCATCCCTCCGGGTCATCCCAGTGCACCAGCCCTGAGCACTTGTCTCATGCATCCAATCTGGACTGGTGATTTGTTTCACACTTGATAATATACATGTTTCAATGCTATTATCTCAGATCATCCGACCCTCGCCTTCTCCCACAGAGTCCAAAAGTCTGTTCTGTACATCTGTGTCTCTTTTTCTGTTTTGCATATAGGGTTATCATTACCATCTTTCTAAATTCCATATATATGTGTTAGTATGCGCTGTAATGTTCTTTATCTTTCTGGCTTACTTCAATCTGGGCTCCAGTTTCATCCATCTCATTAGAACTGATTCAAATGAATTCTTTTTAAAGGCTAAGTAATATTCCATGGTGTATATGTACCACAGCTTCCTTATCCATTCATCTGCTGATGGGCATCTAGGTTGCTTCCATGTCCTGGCTATTATAAACAGTGCTGCGATGAACATTGGGGTGCACGTGTCTCTTTCAGTTCTGGTTTCCTCAGTGTGTATGCCCAGAAGTGGGATTGCTGGGTCATATGGCAGTTCTATTTCCAGTTTTTTAAGAAATATCCACACTGTTCTCCATAGCGGCTGTACTAGTTTGCATTCCCACCAACAGTGTAAGAGGGTTCCCTTTTCTCCACACCCTCTCCAGCATTTATTGCTTGTAGACTTTTGGATAGCAGCCATCCTAACTGGAGTGTAATGGTACCTCATTGTGGTTTTGATTTGCATTTCTCTGATAATGAGTGATGTTGAGCATCTTTTCATATGTTTGTTAGCCATCTGTATGTCTTCTTTGGAGAAATGTCTGTTTAGTTCTTTGGTCCATTTTTTGATTGGGTCATTTATTTGTCTGGAGTTGAGCTACAGGAGTTGCTTGTATATTTTTAGATTAACCCTTTGTTGCTTCATTTGCTATTATTTTCTCCCAATCTGAGGGCTGTCTTTTCACCTTGCTTATAGTTTCCTTCGTTGTGCAAAAGCTTTTAAGTTTCACTAGGTCCCATTTGTTTATTTTTGCTTTTGTTTCTAATATTCTGGGATGTGGGTCATAGAGGATCCTGCTGTGATTGATGTCGGAGAGTGTTTTGCCTATGTTCTCCTCTAGGAGTTTTATAGTTTCTGGTCTTATATTTAGATTTTTAATCCATTTTGAGTTTATTTTTGTGTATGGTGTTAGAAAGTGTTCTAGTTTCATTCTTTTACAAGTGGTTGACCAGTTTTCCCAGCACCACTTGTTAAAGAGGTTGTCTTTTTTCCATTGCATATCCTTGCCTCCTTTGTCAAAGATAAGGTGTCCACAGGTACGTGGATTTATCTCTGGGCTTTCTGTTTGGTTCCATTAATTTATATTTCTGTCTTTGTGCCAGTACTATACTGTCTTGATGACTGTGGCTTTGTAGTATAGTCTGAAGTCAGGCAGGTTGATTCCTCCAGTTCCATTCCTCTTTCTCAAGATTACTTTGGCTATTTGAGGTTTTTGGTATTTCCATACAAATTGTGAAATTATTTGTTCTAGTTCTGTGAAAAATATCGTTGGTAGCTTGATAGGGATTGCATTGAATCTATAGATTGCTTTGGGTAGTATAGCCATTTTGACATTATTGATTCTTCCAATACATGAACACGGTATATTTCTCCATCTGTTTGTGTCCTCTGTGATTTCTTTCATCAGTGTTTTATAGTTTTCTATGTATAGGTCTTTTGTTTCTTTAGGTAGATATACTCCTAAGTATTTTATTCTTTTTGTTGCAATGGTGAATGGTATTGTTTCCTTAATTTCTCTTTCTGTTTTCTCATTGTTAGTGTATAGGAATGCAAGGGATTTCTGTGTGTTAATTTTATATCCTATAACTTTAGTATATTCATTGATTAGCTCTAATAATTTTCTGGTAGAGTCTTTAGGGTTTTCTATGTAGAGGATCATTTCATCTGCAAACAGTGAGAGTTTCACTTCTTCTTTTCCTATCTGGATTCCTTTTATTTCTTTTTCTGCTCTGATTGCTGTGGCCAAAACTTCCAAAATTATGTTGAATAGTGAGAGTGGGCACCCTTGTATTGTTCCTGACTTTGGGGTAAATGCTTTCAATTTTTCACCATTGAGGATAATGTTTGCTGTGGGTTTGTCAGATACAGCTTTCATTATGTTGAGGTATGTTCCTTCTATTCCTGCTTTCTGGAGAGTTTTTATCATAAATGGATGTTGAATTTTGTCAAAGGCTTTCTCTGCATCTATTGAAATAATCTTATGATTTTTATCTTTCAATTAATTAATGTGGTGTATTACACTGACTGATTTGCAGATATTAAAAAATCTTTGCATTCCTGGGATAAAGCCCACTTGGTCATGATGTATGAACTTTTTCATATGTTGTTGGATTCTGTTTGCTAGAATTTTGTTAAGGATTTTTGCATCTATGTTCATCAGTGATATTGCCCTGTAGTTTTCTTTTTTTGTGGCATCTTTGTCTGGTTTTGGTATTATGGTGATGGTGGCCTCATAGAATGAGTTTGGAAGTTTACCTTCTGCAATTTTTTGGAAGAGCTTGAGTAAGATAGGTGTTAGATCTTCTCTAAATTTTTGGAAACTTCCAGTGAAATATCTCCACATGTGACATTGCTCACCGCATCAATATCAACATGCTTTTATTACTCAGTACAGAAATAAACAACTTTATGTATATATATACATACGTATACATATATATATACATATAATTCAACTGAGAAGCCGTCTGGTCCTGGGCTTTTGTTTGCTGGAAGATTTCTGACTACTGTTTAGATTTCCGTGCTTGTGATGGATTTGTTAAGATAGTCTATTTCTTCCTGGTTCAGTTTTGGAAAGTTATACTTTTCTAAGAATTTGTCCATTTCTTCCAAGTTGTCCATTTTATTGGCATAGAGCTGCTGGTAGTAGTCTCTTATGATCCTTTGTATTTCAGTGTTGTCTGTTGTGATCTCTCCATTTTCATTTCTAATTTTGTTGATTTGGTTCTTCTCCCTTTGTTTCTTAATGAGTCTGGCTAACGGCTTGTCAATTTTATTTACGTTTTCAAAAGACCAGCTTTTAGCTTTGTTGATTTTTGCTATGGTCTCTTTTGTTTCTTTTGCATTTATTTCTGCCCTAATTTTTAAGATTTCTTTCCTTCTACTAATCCTGGGGTTCTTCATTTCTTCCTTCTCTAGTTGCTTGAGGTGTAGAGTTAGGTTATTTATTTGACTTTTTTCTTGTTTCTTGAGGTAAGCCTGTAATGCTATGAACCTTCCCCTTAGCACTGCTTTTACAGTGTCCCATAGGTTTTGGGTTGTTGTGTTTTCATTTTCATTCTCTTCTATGCATATTTTGATTTCTTTTTTGATTTCTTCTATGATTTGTTGGTTATTCAGAAGTGTGTCATTTAGCCTCCATATGTTTGAATTTTCATAGTTTTTTTTTTTTTTTTCCCTGTAATTGAGATCTAATCTTACTGCATTGTGGTCAGAAAAGATGACTGGAATGATTTCAGTTTTTTTTTTTTGTTTGTTTGTTTGTTTTTAATTTACCAAGGCTTGATTTATGGCCCAGGATGTGATCTATTCTGGAGAAGGTTCCGTGTGCACTTGAGAAAAAGGCGAAATTGATTGTTTTGAGGTGAAATGTCCTATATATATCGATTAGGTCTAGCTGGTCCATTGTGTCTTTTAAAGTTGTGTTTACTTGTTAATTTTCTGTTTATTGATCTATCCATAGGTGTGAGTGGGGGTATTAAAGTCTCCCACTATAATTGTGTTACTGTTAATTTCCCCTTTCATATGTGTTAGCATTTGCCTTACATATTATGGTGCTCCTATGTTGGGTGCATATATATTTATAATTGTTATATCTTCTTCTTGGATTGATCCTTTGATCATTATGTAGTGTCCTTCTTTGTCTCTTTTCACAGCCTTTATTTCAAAGTCTATTTTATCTGATATGAGTATTGCATCTCCTGCTTTCTTTTGGTCTTCTTTTGCATGAAATATTTTTTTTTTTTCCAGCCCTTCACTTTCAGTCTGTATGTGTCCCTTGTTTTGAGGTGGGTCTCTTGTAGACAGCATATATAGAATTCTTCTTTTGTATCCATTCAGCCAGCCTTTGTCTTCTGGTTGGGACATTCAACCCATTTACATTTAAGGTAATTATTGATAGGTATGATCCCGTTGCCATTTACTTTGTTGTTTTGGGTTTGCGTTTATAAAGTTTTCTGTGTTTCCTGTCTAAAGGAGATCCTTTAGCATTTGTTGAAGAGCTGGCTTGGTGGTGCTGAATTCTCTCAGCTTTTACTTGTCTGTAAAGCTTTTGAATTCTTCTTCATATCTAAATGAGATCCTTGCTGGGTACAGTAATCTGGGTTGTAGGTTATTCTCTTTCATTACTTTAAGTATGTCCTGCCATTCCCTTCTGGCCTGGAGGGTTTCTATTGATAGATCAGCTCTTATCCTTATGGGAATCCCCTTATGTGTTATTAGTTGTTTCTCCCTTGCTGCTTTTAATATTTGTTCTTTGTGTTTGATCTTTGTTAATTTGTTTAATATGTATCTTGGGGTGTTTTGCCTTGGGTTTATCCTGTTTGGGACTCTCTGGGTTTCTTGGACTTGTGTGACTATTTCCTTCCCCATTTTGGGGAAGTTTTCAGCTATTATCTCCTCGAGTATTTTCTCATGGCTTTATTTTTGTCTTCTTCTTCTGGGACTCCTATGATTCGAATTTTGGAGCTTTTCACATTGTCCCAGAGGTCCCTGAGGTTGTCCTCATTTCTTTTGATTCTTTTTTTCTTTTTCCTCTCTGCTTCATTTATTTCCACCATTTTATCTTCTACCTCACTTATCTTATCTTCTGCCTCCATTATTCTACTGTTGGTTCCCTCCAGAGTGTTTTCGATCTCATTTAGTGCATTATTCATTTTTAATTGACTCTTTATTTTTTCTAGTTCCTTGTTAAACATTTCTTGCATCTTCTCAGTCCTTGTCTCCAGGCTATTTATATGTAACTCCATTTTGTTTTCAAGATTTTGGATCATTTTTATTTTCATTATTCTAAATTCTTTTTCAGGTAATTTCCCTATCTCCTCCTCTTTTGTTTGGCTTGGTGGGCATTTTTCATGTTCCTTTACCTGCTGGGTATTTCTCTGCCATTTCATCTTATTTAGATTGCTGTGTTTGGGGTGGCCTTTCTGTATTCTGGTAGTCTGTGCTTCCTTTTTATTGTGGAGGTTTCTCCCGGTGGGTGGGGTTGGACGATTGGCTTGTCAAGGTTTCCTGGTTAGGGAAGCTTGCTTCGGTGTTCTGGTGGGTGGAGCTGGGTTTCTTCTCTCTGGAGTGCAATGGAGTTTCCAGTAGTAAGTTTTGAGATGGTCTATGGATTTGGTGTGACTTTGGGCTGCCTGTATATTGACACGCAGGGCTATGTTCCTGTGTTGCTGTAGAATTTGTGTGGTATGTCTTGTTCTGTAACTTATTGGCTCTTGGGTGGTGGTTGGTTTCAGTGTAGGTATGGAGGCTTTTGGATGATCTCTTATTACTTAATGTTCCCTTAGTCAGGAGTCCTCTGGTATTCTCTGGTTTTGGGCTTAAGCCTCCTGCCTCTGGATTTCAGTCTTGTTCTTCCAGTAGCCTCAAGACTTCTCCATCCATATAGCACTGATAATAAAACTTCTAGGATAATGGTGAAAAGATTCTCCACAGTGAGGGACACCCAAAAAGGTTCACAGAGTTACATGAAGAAGAGGAGAGGGAGGAGGGAGATAGAGGTGAGCAGGAGGAGAAAAAGAGGAACTCAAGAGGAGAGAGACAGATCTAGGCAGTACTAAGTGTTCTCCGCTGCCCAGACACCCACAGAGATTCACAGAATTGGACTGAGAAGAGCAGGGGGAGGGAGGAAATAGAGGTGATCTGGGGGAGAAAAAGGAGGGTCAAAAGGGGGAGAGAGTGATCAAACCAGTAATCACACTCCTGAGTAAAAATGGGTACTGAAGGTTGGATTCTTAAATGTCCAAAATTGATATCAAATACTGAAAAAGAAAGATTAAAAATCTACAGTAGAGATTAGACTCTTAAACATAAAATATTAAAAAAAAATTAAGAAATCTATATGAAGTTTGCTTTAAAAATAGGGTCCTTTTTTTTTTGCAAGGTTATAGTGGGTTATAAAAATGAAAATTAATGAGTAATAGAGGAGTAACAGAGGACTTTAAAAAAAGAAAACAATTAATTAAATTAAAAAATAAAATAAAAAAATAATAATAGTAAAAATATATCTTGGAATTTCTCTGGAGCTGTTGCGGGCAGTGTGGGTTCAGTTCAGTTTCAGATAGCAACTTGTTCCAGCTTACCCTTCTCAATATCTACAGGCCCCTTCCAGTGTAGTCAGTGTTAACTACAGGGATTTTAATCTGTTGCACCTGTCACTTCTAAAGCGGGTCCCTTTGTTTATTTGGCTTCTGTTTGCAGGTCTCTTCAGTGTCTAATTTCCGCCCTGACACAAGTGGGTGGAGGTGGTCTCTTGTTTAGGTTCGCTTGTTCAGTCGCGCTGCGGGGAGGGAGGGGCGCTGCAGACAAATGTCACTGGCGTGTGTGGGGAGCACTCGCAGTGTTCCGGCCACACTGGTTTTGCCCCCGCTTGCGGCGGGTGTGCTTTCCCCGTCTACACTGCTCAGGCTCCAGGCTGCTTTACAGGGAGCAGGCCCTGAGTTGCATGCACTTCCCAGGCCCAAGCCGCTCAGGTTCAGGTTCTCGGGTACTCCACAAAGATGCAGACTCGCTTGGGCCTGCGTTTTGTGCCTTCCCTGGTCGGAGCAGCTCAGGGAATCAAGAGCTTGACGAGAACACTCTCTTCAGGTGCAGCGTGACTTCTCCCCTCCCCAGTCCCAGCCTCAGTTTCTGGGCACACTGGTTGGGTGCACCTTGTGTCTGTTCTGGGGAGCTAATCTCTGGCTGCGACCCTCCAGGTGGATGTCAACCATCCAGAATCTCAGGAAGTCTTTGGTTAGAAACTGGAAGCCTGTTTGCAGTTTGGCAGGGGATGCCATCTCTGGGGCTGAGTTTGCCCCTTTTTGGCCTCTGGCTGGCGCCCGCCTACCCTGTGCCTCTGGCAGGGGATGGGCCAGTCTGCAGCCAGCTAGCTCCTCTCTGGTATTGCTCAGTCCTTTGTTCTGCGAATGGGCTGGCTGTGCCTTAGGTTAGGGCTTTTTGCAGGTTAATTCTCTCTTTCTCTCTCCTTCTCTCTCTCTCTCTCTCTCTCGCTATCCCACAGTTTAAGTTGCTATCTCATGTTAGCTCCCTCTGATTGCCCTCAGGGCTTTCAGGCCCTGTCCTTACCCTAAGCAATGCCACCCGCTCCTCTCCATTCAGCCCCCACTTGCTGGCGGCAGATGCGATTGTCTGGGGTACTTTTCTGCTGGGAGTTGCTTTTAGGCATGTAATCTGTGGGTTTTATTTATTTTTTCTCCTGGTTAGGTTGCCCTCCAAGATTCAAATACTTCCCCCAGACCCACTGGTAAGAGAGTTTCCTGGTATTTGGAAACTTCCTCTATTAAGATGCTCTTCCGGGGACAGATCTCCATCCCTCACTCTTTTGTCTCTCTTTTTATCTTTTATATTTTGTCCTACCTCCTTTCAAAGACAATGGGCTGCTTTTCTGGGTGCCTGATGTACTTTGCTAGCAATCAGAAGTTGTTTTGTGGAGTTTGCTCAGCATTCAAATGTTCTTTTGATGAATTTGTGGGGGAGAAAATGGTCTCACCATCCTATTCCTCCACCATCTTAGCCCCTCCTCCCAAAAGGATTTTTTTTTTTTTTTTTTTAAGAAAACTTTAGGAAAAAAATAACCAAAATTATCAACTGCAATTCTGCTCAATAATTTGGGGATAAGAACTGGAATTGTTCCAAGCAAGAACTGAGACACTAGATAGTTGAGAAACATGGTAGGTTTTGAAAAATCACCTAAGAATTCAACTCACAGATCTAAGGTCCAATTTCATATTTCTAAAGCCTAGATAGTCAATAATTCTTGTGCTACTTCAAATGTTCTAAGGCACAAAATGTAAAAAATATACCTAAAACCCTAACTATTATAGCTCAGCTCCAAAGCCAGCTAGCCAAACAAAAAGTAGAAAAAACTCTAGAGAATATAGATTTTAAAACTGTAGATTATGATACAAATGAAAGACATAAATACAATAACAAATGAAATCTAAAAAAAGATTGCTATATTACCAAATAAACCATTTGACAATTTACCAGATAAACCATTACCAAAAGTGGTTTATTCCCAGAATTAAAAATAAAGTAATTTAACACTCTCTGTATATGAAGTAACAGCAAAGAATTTTAAAAGACAAAGATATCCAGCTAGAATCTCTGTGTAATGGGTGTGGAAAAGTCAGAATGTAAAAGTGTTCAACCTGGAAAAGTGAGGGAGCCAGACACTAACCAGGGAATTTGGAAGATATGCACACATATTCCTAGACTTTAAGCAGGTCACCCTGTATAGCTTGCTGCCAATTTCTTTTCTTTTCTTTTTTTTTTTTTTGTTCTCTGAGACTCAAAAATTGATTTTTATTTATTTTTCCTCATTTCTAATGATCACTGCCAGATGATTAACTAATTTATACATTAAAAAAAAAAAACTTGTTATTGGATTAGTTTATCTATTGTCCTGTACTTATGTTTTTGAATGTATCATTTTTTAAACTTATATTTGGGTGTTCATTTCCTTCTGCTTTTATTAGGTTTATATTTTTTTCCTTTGAACCAGGAGTTATATAAAGCAAAATGTTAAATGTATCATTTTTCAGTAATTTCTGATATTCTACAATTTCTGATATTCTAAAACATATAGATAGCAGCATTCTTTCATTGTAAAAATGTCCTTTTGTGGTACTTACTTATGAAGACTATCTTAGCTGTAAGTAGACTGTTTACATTACATTCAATAGGTAGCCAATATTTCTCTATTGTCTTGCAATACAAAAACCTCATTTCTTCTGTATATAATTTTTTGTTGTTGTTCTGAATAAATTTATACTCTATTCTTGGATTAGAAAAAGAAGAAAGGAAGGAAGGGAGGAAGAGAAAGATCAGAAATGACTTAAAACTCTGGATAGATGAACAGTATGAGTGTGAAAACCAAATTAGGGGTTGTGGGGACTGTCTGGGATCCAAGAGGCATTTCTAATTAGATCTTTTGGGTGAGGTATGGACAAGTCCCCATGTTCAGGAATTTTGCTGGAGCAGTATTTCTTTCTGCCCCATGTAGTCCTGGTGGTAATTTAGTTACTGAGTCGTGTCTGACTCTTTGTGACCCCATGGAATATAGCTCACCAGGCTCCTCTGTCCATGAGATTTCCCAGGCAAGAATATTGGAGTGGGTTGCCATTTCCTTCTCCAGGGGATCTTCTTAACCCAGGGACTGAACCTGTGTCTCCTGCATAGCAGGAGATCTTCTGCATAACAGGCAGGCTCTTTACCTCCAGGTCACCAGGGAAGCCTTAGGGGCTCTTTTGTTTTTGCTGCTGTTGCTTACACATGTGAGGCAAGTTACCTAGGAAGACATTCTGAGCAGGGCTAATGACCTGTTGGGGTAACGAATAAACAAAAACAACCAGGTCCAAGGATCCCCTCCACCTATATTTACTCACGTGCTTCACACTCCCAGGACAGGTAGATTATGAGAAAAGAAACTGTCACTTTCAAGAGCTGCTTTCTTTAGAGTTTAAAGTGAATATCACATATTCCTGCTGACATGGGGAAGGGCAGTCACAGTCACAGCACGATTGTGCCTCTGGTTTTATTTAGGTTTCAGTACACATCACTTTCCCCTTCCTAAAACTTGTTCTTCCTCATGCACCTTTACTAAATCTCCCAGGGAAGAATGTTCTTATCCAAGGAATAAAACTATGATAAAAGCAAAAGAAATACACCAAATAGTCAAAGTCCCATGGTGAAGAATAAATGAAAGAAGAAATGGATTAAGAATTTAAAAAGAAAAAAAACACAATATATACCCCAGCAAACAAGGGAAGATTTTTGTATGTTGAAGCAACAAGTCATAAAAAGTAGTCATGTAGAAACACTGATTATTATGATTTAATAATTCAGAGAAAGAATATAGGTTGAGAAAAATAATGTACATGATTTAAGAAAAACTTAGTGAACTAAATATCAGATTGAGAATATCTCCAGATCAAACAGACATTAAGAAAGGTCATCAGAGAATGACAACACTCTGCTAGTAAATTTTAAATTTAGACAAAATGGACCAATTATTAGAAAAATAGAGCTTGCCAAAGCTGACACAGTGGAGGAGACAATCTAGTTCTACTACCTGATAAAGAAGTAGAATCTTAATAATCAAACCTTCATAAAATAAAGCGATAGATTCATGACAACACTCTGCTAGTAAATTTTAAATTTAGACAAAATGGACCAATTATTAGAAAAATAGAGCTTGCCAAAGCTGACACAGTGGAGGAGACAATCTAGTTCTACTACCTGATAAAGAAGTAGAATCTTAATAATCAAACCTTCATAAAATAAAGGGATAGATTCACTTAGCTTCACAAATGAATTCTTTTAAGCATTAAAATGCTAATAAAAACAAAATTATTAAATTATTTCAGAAACCAAAAACATTGGCAAACTTCTCAATGATTTTCATAAACTTGATATCAAAATCTCATAAGGCTCACACAAGAAATGAAAGCTGAGAGTGGGATGTATGGAGAGAGTAACATAGAAACATATACATTACTATATGTGAAATTGTGAAATAGATAGCCAATGAGAATTTGTTGTATGGCTTAGGGAACTCAAACCTATGCTCTCTAAAAACTTAGAGGGATGAGATGGCTAGGGAGGTGGGAGGGAGGTTCAAAAAGGAAAGGACATATGCATACCTACGGCTGATTCATGTTTGGCAGAAGCCAACACAATATTGTAAAGCAATTATCCTTTAATTACAGATAAATAAATTTAATTATATATATATATATGAAAGTTTCTAGAAATATTGACTACAAGAAAAAAGGGAGAAAATAAATACAGAATTTAAAAAAAACCAAGATAAATTGCTTTTAAAATAATTAGAATATTATGAAAAATATGGCAATAAAGTAAAAAACCCATCTCCCATGCTAGTAAGGTTATGTTCAAAATCCTGCATACTAGGCTTCAATGTTATGAGAACTAAGAACTTCAGTCCAAGTTGGTTTACAAAAGGCAGAAGAACCAGAGATCAAATTGCCAACATTTTCTGGATCATAGAGAAATCAAAGGAATTCCAGAAAAACATCTCCCTTTATTTCATTGAATATGCTAAAATCTTTGACTGTGTGGATCATAGCAAACTGTGGAAAACTCTTACAGAAATGGGACTAGACCATCTTACCTGCCTCCTGTGAATCTTGTATGCTGACCAAGAAGCTACAGTTAAAACACTGTATGAAGCAACTGACTGGCTCAGGATTAAGAAAGGAGTATAACAAGGCTGTCTATTGTCACTCTGTTTATTTAACTTATGCACAGAGTTCATCATGAGAAATGCCAGGCTAGAAACACAAGCTGGAATTAAGATTGCCCAGAGAAATATCAACAACCTCAGATATGCGTATGATACCACTCTAATGGTAGAAAGTGAAAAGGAATTAAAGAACCTCTTGATAAGGGTGAAGGAGGATGGGGGAAAACCTGGGTTAAAACTCAGTATTAAAAAAACTAAGATCATGGCATCTGGTTCCATCACTTCATGGCAAATAGAAGGGAAAATGTGGAAGCAGTGACAGATTTCCTCTTCTTGGGCTCTAAAATAACTGTGGCAACCACGAAATTAGAAGACGATTGCTTCTTGGCAGGAAAGCTATGACAAACTTAGACAGTGTGTTAAAAAGCATAGTCATCACTTTGCCAGCAAAGGTCGTATAGTCAAGGCTTTGGTCTTCCCAGTAGTTATGTACAAATGTGAGAGCTGGGCACTGAACAAGAAAGAAGGCAGAGTGTGGAAGAATTAATGCTTTTGAGCTGTGGTGCTGGAAAACCCTCTTTAGAGTCCTTTGGACAGCAGAGAGATCAAACCAGTTTATCTTAAAGGAAATCAACCCTGAATACTCTTTGGAAGGATTGATGCAGAAGCTCCAATACTTTGGCCACTTGATGCAAAGAACTGATTTATTGGAAGACACTGATGCTGGGAAAGATGGAAGGCAGAAGGAGAAGAGGGTGAGAGAGGATGAGATGGTTAGATGTATCACCAATGCAATGCATATGAACTTGGGCAAACTCCTGGAGATGGTGGGGGAGAGGGAGGCCTGGCATGCTGCAGTCCGTGGGGTCACAAAGAGTCAGACACAATTGGCAACTGAACAACAACAAACTAGGACAAATAAAAAGGGAAAGTTGATTAGATAAAAATATCCTGAAGAAACTGAACATGTAATTAACATTTATTTCAACCTCTAAGAAACATCCCCCTAACCCCCAGCATGGACACCAGCCTGATCCAATCTCATGGTCACTCAATGGAACACCATCACCTCCTTTCAGGTGCATCACACCCGCTAATATGTGTGATCCAGAGGGATGTAGTAAACATCCCCATGTCCACAGATAACTACTGCAGAAGGAACTGCATCAGCTTAAAGAGCCCCCAGAGTCCTGCCAAGGTCTCCAAGCTCATCTCATGCCCTCTCCTCCTTACTTTATGTGGTCTGCCATATCTGAATATTGTTCTGCCTTCACAAGTGTATCCTTTCCCCCATTGTAGTGCCTTCATACACTCACTTCCATGTGGAGTGTTCTTTCCCTCTCCCCCAACCAACATCTCCTCTTCAGTCTCAGATTTAATTCCAACTTTCCCCTGGACTTTTAGCCACATCACACCCCTATACACCGTACTCCCTGGCCCTTCAGTCCCAGCACGGCTGCACCTGTGGGCCCTGTTCAGAGTCTGCCTCTATCATCAAACTGTGACCTCTGCCAGAATGGGACCATGCTTGTCTTGTTCCAGGGGTCCCTGCTCCTCACACTGTGCTCAGCATAACTCAAATGTGTATGGATAGTTTTTAAATAAGTGAATGGCAAATTACATAAAAGACCCAAAGGAAATACACTAAAGTGCTATCACAGCTAAACTCAGTGTTGGCATGTTAAGTGACTTTATTTTCTTTTATTTTTGCTTATCCATGTTTCCCAAATTTGAGGAGTGTTTGTTGTATCACTTTTACAACATTACTGAGGCATAATTAACAAAGTTGTAATGCATTTAAAGTGTACAACATGATCATTTGATATGCATGCACATTATGAAAGGACATACTTCTATAAACTTTTATAAAACTTTTTAATAAACTTTTTATAAACTCACCATACTTTCATAAAACAGATTATTTCTATCTTATACAAGTAAATATAGTAAAGTTGAAAAAGAGAAAGCTTTTTCTATTTTCTCTATTCATTTTTTGTGGCTGGTCCAACTTTATATTTTCAAATCTGATAAGAAAACATAAAACAAAAAACTAGGTCCATTTATCTAGTGAGCATAGGCCATAAATTAAAAAAAAATTAACTGAGTTCAATAGAACCTTTAAAAATAAACTTTTTAGGGATAATTCACCAATTCAATAAACTTGAGATATGCCAATGTATATTAAGAAAAGTGTTAGTTAATTTTCAATGATTATCTGTGATTTTGTAATAAAATTCTTAATAATTTTGGTAAAGGCACTTTGGTAATGCAATGCATTAGTTTTGTATTGTTGAATAATACATCACCACAAACTTAGTGCCTTAAACACACATTTATTATAGTGTAGTTTCCATGGAACAGGATTCCCCAGCTCAAATCAATGTATCGGCCAAGCTGTCATCCATCTGGTGGCTTGGCTGAAAAAGAGTCTGTTTCCAAGAGATTTTAGTTTGCTAGCAGAATTCAGTTCCTAGAGGTATAGGAGGTATAGAGGTAGAGGAATGAAGTTGCTAGAGGTATAGGAATGAAGTTTCTATTCCTTGCAGTCTAACCACCAGAATTGCTCTCAGCTTCTAGAGGTCTTTCCATTTGGCTCTCTCCATAAGCAGGAAATGGCAACCCACTCCAGTGTTCTTGCCTGGAGAATCCCAGGGACAGGGGAGCCTGGTGGGCTGCTGTCTATGGAGTCTCACAGAGTCGGACACGACTGAAGTGACTTAGCAGCAGCAGCAGCTGCATAAGCAATTCACAATGTGGCTATTTCCTTCTTCGTGTGTGCCACATCATCTTTCTTGGTACAAATCTCTCACTTTAGAAAAGTCCTGGACCCTCTTGTTGATGGCTCACTTGAATGGGTCAGACTCACTGAGAATAACTTCCCTTTTGATGATTAGGAACTGATTAGGAACTATAATAACATTCCGCAGAACACCTTTGCTTTAGTTATATTAGTTCAGTTCAGTCACTCAGTTGTGTCCGACTCTTTGAGGCCCCGTGGACTAAAGCATGCCAGGCTTCCCTGTCCATCACCAACTCCCAGAGCTTACTCAAACTCTTGTCCATTGAGTTGGAGATGCCATCCAACCATTTAATCCTTTGTCGTCCCCTTCTCCTGCATTCAATCTTTCCCAGCATCAAGGTATTTTCCAGTGACTCAGCTCTTCACACCAGGTGGACAAAGTATTGGAGTTTCAGCTTCAGCATCAGTCTTTCCAAAGAATATTCAGGACTGATTTCCTTTAGGGTAGACTGATTGGATCTCCTTGCAGTCCAAGCAAGAGACTCTTGAGTCTTCTCCAACACTACAGTTCAAAAGCATCATTCTTTGGTGTTCAGCTTTCTTTATGGTCCAGTTCTCACATCCATACATGACTACTGGAAAAATCATAGCTTTGACTAGATAGAACTTTGTTGGCAAAGTAGTGTCTCTGCTTTTTAATATGTCATGTAGGTTGCTCATAGCTTTTCTTCCAAGGAGCAAGCATCTTTTAATTTCATGGCTGCAGTCACCATCTGCAGTGATTTTGAAGCCCAAGAAAAGAAAGTCTCTCACTGCCTCCATTGTTTCCCCATCTATTTGACATGAAGTGATGGGACTGGATGCCATGATCTTAGTTGTTTGAATATTGAGTTTTAACCCAACATTTTCACTCTCCTCTTTCACTTTTATCAAGAGGCTCTTCAGTTCTTCTTTGCTTTCTGCCATAAGGGTGGTGTCATCTGCATATCTGAAGTTATCAATATTTCTCCTGCCAATCTTAATTCCAACTTTTGCTTCATCCAGTTCATTGGCATTTTGCATAATGTACTCTGCACATAAGTTAAATAAACAGGGTGACAATATACAGCCTTGGTGTACTCCTTTACCAATTTGGAACCAGTGTGTTGTTCCATGTCTGGTTCTAACTGTTGCTTCTTGACCTGCATACAGATTTCTCAGGAAATATAATTTTTCTATAATATTTATCCTGAGAAATATAATTTCTTAGATTATATTTGACATATGAAAAGAAAGTGAAAAGTAAAAGTGAAGTCAGTCAGTCGTGTCCGACTCTGTAACCCCGTGGACTGTAGCCTGATAGGCTCCTCTGTCCATGGGATTTTCCAGGTGAGAATCCTGAAGTGGGTTGCCATTTCCTTCTCCAGGGAATCTTCCTGACCCAGGGATTGAACCTGGGTCTCCCACATTGTGGGCAAATGCTTTACCATCTGAGCTACCAGGGAAGCTTATTTGCCATATAATCTAGACTAATTCTGGAAATGAAATTCCATCATATGTTTAAGTCTTGCTGACACATAAGGGGAGAGCAATACACCAGACATATACATTAAGAGGGCAGGAAAATTGGGGGTCATTTTAGAATTCTGCCTACCATCATCAATAAAGATTATATAATGACATCTAAAGAAATCATATCTAATAGAGAAAATGTAGTCATTTGCTTTATTCTAGCAATTCCCTATTTCCACTATTTAGTACCAGAAGTCCAAGCCTATTCTACAAAACAAGAAAGAAGAATAAGATTTAAATAAAAAAGATTAGCATCTGTACACAAAATTAACAAGTTTATGGAAATGTTACTGTAGATAATTGATTAATTTTGTAAACCAGTTGCATTTCTCTATGCTGTGCTTAGTCGCTCAGTTGTGTCCGACTCTTTGCAGACCCATGGACTGTAGCCTGCCAGGCTCTTCTGCCCATGGTGATTCTCCAGGCAAGAATACTGGAGTGGTTTGCGATGCCCTCCACTAGGGGATCTTCCCAACCCAGGGATCGAACTCAGGTCTCCCACATTGCAGGTGGATTCTTTACCATCTGAGCTACCAGGGAAGCCGAAGTAGAGTGGGTAGCCCAGTAGATCGGGTAGCTTTACCTTCTTCAGAGGAACTTCCCTACCCAGGAATCAAACCAAGGTCTGCTGCATTTCAGGTGGATTCTTTACCAGCTGAGCTACCAAGGAAGCCCTGCGTTTCTCTAGACCTGAGTAAAAACCTAGAAATTATAGAAAAACAAATAAATATATACAATAGAAACAGAACAATAGCTAGCAATTATTGTAATTTAATATATGTCAAGACTCTTCAAGGTTTAAAGCATATATGAATATTCTGTTATTTAGATATATTATGTTATTCTATGTTAATGGATGAAACAATTCAATATTATACAGATACCAATTCTCTTTATCTTAATAGTTACATTTAGTAAAATCTCAATTAAAAAGCACAGTTTAAACAAGTTCCCAAGGAATTATGATACTGGTTCCCAGACCCCACCTGAAGAGATGTTCTCCTGGGAAGACCTGCTCAGCCCTATACCCAGCTTTGTCCATAATGTTTCCTCTTGCTACATATCAATATTTATCCTGATGGGTGATACAGTGCGCTATGGATGCTATAGACACATGCTAGCTTTTGGATTTCAGGTTCTCTTAGAGAGGAAGAAGGATCAAATGTAATTTCTGTCAAACAAAATGGGGACATAGTCCATGGCCAAAAATACATTATACCTATGAAGGGTCTTCTCAAATAACAGAGTCTTGTTACTGGGGATTGCAAGACTGGGGATTTGCATGTGGACACGATCATTTTCTTAAGTTTTTACTAAAATCTTAAAGTACAAATCAGGATACAATCTGATGCAAAATATTTTATATTTAAATGACTAGTTGCTACTTAAAATCCTCTAGATTTTTTAAAGACTCATATTTTAAATCATTTCAATACTATGTGAGTTACTATTTACTTCAGATATTCTTTCCTCTTGTAAACACTTTGTAAAAGTAGGTTTTGGCTTAAATTACTTTGGTATTTATCCCAGTCAATTTCTCCTAGAGTTATGGGGTTTCTTTTTTCTATAATTACTTCCAAATTGGAAAAAAAAAAAAAAAAAATCTTGCTTATTTGACTAGTGTGAGAAGTGCTGCTGCTGCTACTAAGTCGCTTCAGTCATGTCTGACTCTTAGCGACCCCATGGACTGCAGCCTACCAGGCTTCTCCACGCATGCGATTTTCTGGGCAAGAGTACTGGAGTGGGTTGCCATTGCCTTCTTCGTGTGTGAGAAGTAAAGCAGTTTATTTTCTTACCAACTGCTCCAATTTGGTTATAGTTTATGAAATTGCACGTTGTGTTAGCACTTGATTAAATAAGACCAAAATCTCCACATTTCTAAGACTCCATTTTTGTTGAAAATTATTTATAGTTAACGATAACATATATTTCACCAAGACATAAATTTAACAGAAAGGCATCTGTCCAATTTTGCCATAATTCTTGTGGTAGTTAAGAAGATAACCCATTCACAAGTTTCTTTCTCATGACTGTTTTCTACTTAAACTTTGAAAAACTTTCCCTAAAATTTGTAGGAAAGAAAATTGTCTACAAATGATTTAAGCAGGCTTCACTTTCAAGCTGCTTCAATTCTGTTTAAGTTTATTGGCAGATGATCTACTTTTTACTGAAGAAAGCTGTAGTGATAATTTGCAATTAGGCCATTAATGCAATTGTGGCACTTTCACCAGCTCACAGAAGAGAAACTTGCATTTGTACAATAAGATGGCTCTTTGTGTGACATACTTATGTTAATTATCGGTGAATCAGGCAATTGTCCAGGTAGAAGGGAAATGAAATATAGCTTATTCTACCTCCCTGCACCCATATATTTTACAAGTTCAAAAAACCCAGAAAAATTAGCAAGCGTTTAGGTCATAAACCTTCAACATGCCAGATAAGAGACTAGAGCTCACCTTTCAATTTTGTTAGTCCTTCAAGCCTAGGTTTTATTTTCTCCACCCGCCCCACCGCGGTGCCCCTGGCCCCAGTGTCTGGTAAGCACACATCTCCTGACTGTCTTCTTGATGTGTCCTTACATTGTGAAGAAAGAGATCAACTGTCTCATGCCTCTCCCCTGTTTTTGTTTTAGTGAAGTATAGATGATGTACAATATTACATGTTTCAAGTGTACAACATAGTGATTCACAATATTAAAGATTATACTCCATTTACAGTTATTAAAAAATAATGTCTATATTCACTGTGCTGTACAATATATCTGTAGCTTTTTTATTTTAGTGTTTGTGCCTCTTAATCCCCTAGCCTTGTCTTGCCCTCTCTTTTCTCTCTCCACTGGTTTGCTCTCTATATCTGTGAGTCTGTTTTTGTTTTATTATATTCATTAGTTTGATGTACTTTTTAGAATCCACAAATAAATGACATCAGGGCTTCCTGGGTGGCTTGGTGGTAAAGAATGCATCTGCCATTGCAGGAGATGCAGGTTCAATCCCTAAGTCTGGAGAAGGAAATGGCATCCCACTCCAATATTCTTGCCTGGGAAATCCCATGGACAGAGAAATCAGGCTGGCTATAGTCCATGGAGTTGCAAAGAGTCAAACATGATAGCAACTAAACAACAACATAAGCGATATTATACTGTATTTGTCTTTTTGTTTGACTTGTTTCACTTAATTTAATATCCTACAAGTCTATCCATTTGTTGTAAATGGCAAAATTTCATTGATTTTATGGCTGGTAGCCTTCTGTTGGATAAATATGTATATATGTCACATCTTTTTAATCCATTCATGTGCTGATAGACATTTAGATTGTTTCCATATCTTGTATTGTAATAATGCTGTTGTAAATGCAATTGTAAAAGTAAGTGCTGTTTAAAAAGGAATATAATCATAAATCATGCTGCCATGAACATTGAGTTGCATGCATATTTTTTAGCTAGTGTTTTCCATACTGTTTTCCACTGTGGCTGCACCAATTTACATTCCCACCAACCTTTTTTTCCACATCCTAGCCAAAATTTGTTCTTCATGTTCTTTTTGATGATAGCCATTCTGATAGGTGTGAGGTGATATGTATAATGGTGGTTTTAATTAGCATTGCTCTAATGATTAACAATGTTGAATATCTTTTCATGTGCCTGTTGGCCATCTGTATATCTTCTTTGGAAAACTGTCTATTCAAGTCTTTTGCCCATTTTAAAATCTTAGCATTTTTCTTTTTGACGGAAAGTTGTACGAGCTGTTTTTATGTTTCATGTTATCATTTGCATATTTTTTCTCCCATTCAGTAAGTTGTCTTTTTACTTTTGTTGATGGTTTCCTTTGATGTGCAGAAGTTTTTATGTTTAATTAGGTGACTATGTTTATATTTGCTTTTATTTCCTTTTCTTTGGGGGCAGATAAAAAATACTGTTATGATTTATGTGAGAGTGTGTTGGTTATGTTTTCTTCTGTGAGTTTTATGGTTTCTGGTCTTAGATTTAGGTTTTTAATCCGTTTTGAGTTTATTGCTGTATGCAGTATTAGAGAATGTTCTAATTTCACTCTATTACATGTAGCTGTCCAGGTTTCCCAGCACCACTTATTGAAGAGACTGTCTTTTCTCTTTTGTATATTCTTGCCTTTTATTGTATTAATGAGTTAATGATAATAAGTGTTTGGGTTTATTTCTGGGCTATCCATTCTGTTCCATTGACCTCTGTCTTCATTTCTGTGTCAGTACCATGCTGTTTTGATTACTGTGGCTTTGTATTAAGTTAAAAGGTAGGGAACATGATTCTCCCCACTCATCTCTTTTTCTTCTCAAGATTACTTTGGCTATTTGGGGTCTTTCGTGCTTCCATACAGATTTTTTTAAATTATTTGCCCTAGTTCTGTAAAAATGCCCTTTGTATACTGATAAGGCTTGCATTGAATCTTGGGTTGCTTTGAGTCTCTAAAGTCACCATCTGCAGTGATTTTGGAGACCAAGAAAATCAAGTATATTACTGTTTCCATTGTTTCCCCATCTATTTGCCGTTAAGTGATGGGACCAACATCCATTGGATCATAGAAAATTGCCAATATCTGTTGGATCATAGAAAAAGCAAGAGGGTTCCAGAAAAACATCTACTTCTGCTTTATTGACTATGCCGAAGCCTTTGACTGTGTGGATCACAACAGACTGTAGAAAATTCTAAAAGAGATGGGAATACCATACCACCTTACCTGCCTCCTGAGAAATATGTATGCAGGTCAAGAAGGAACAGCTAGAATTGGACATGGAACAATGGACTGGTTCCAAATTGGGAGAGGGGTACATCAAGGCTGTATATTGTCACCCTGCTTATTTAACTTCTACACAGAATACATCATGCGAAATTCTGGGCTGGATGAAGAACAAGCTTGAATCAAGATTTCTGGGAGAAATATCAATAACCTCAGATATGCAGATAACACCACCCTTATGGCAGAAAGTGAAGAACTTTCAAGAACCTCTTGATGAAAGTGAAAGAGGAGAGTGAAAAAGTTGGCTTAAAACTCAACATTCAGAAAACTAAGATCATGGCATCTGGTCCCATTACTTCATGGCAAATAGATGGGGAAACAATGGAAACAATGACAGACTTTATTTTGGGGGGTTCCAAAATCACTGAAGATGGTGACTGCAGCTATTAAATTAAAAGATACTTGCTCCTTGGAAGAAAAACTATGACCAACCTACATAGCATATTAAAAAGCAGAGACATTATTTTGCCAACAAAGTTCTATCTAGTCAAAGGTATGATTTTTCCAGTAGTCATGTATGGATGTAAGAATTGGACCATAAAGAAAGCTGAGCACTGAAGAATTGATTTTTTGAACCGTGGTATTGGAGAAGACTCTTGAGAGTCTCTTGGACTGCAAGGAGATCAAACTAGTCAATCCTAAAGGAAATCAGTCCTGAATATTCATTGGAAGGACTGATGCTGATGCTGAAACTCCAATACTTTGGCCACCTGATGAGAAGAACTGAATCATTGGAAAAGACCCTGATGCTGGGAAAGATTGAAGGCAGGAGAAGGGGGCAGCAGAGGGTGAGATGGTTGAATGGCATCACCAACTCAATGGACATGAGTTTGAGCAGGGTGCGGGAGTTGGTGATGGACAAGGAAGCCTGGCATGGTGCAGTCCATGGAGTCACAAGGAGTTGGACATGACTGACTGAACTGAACTGATTGGATCAGATGCCATAATCTTCATTTCCATCAATTGTGTGAACAGGAATAATTTGAGAGCTCTTAGGATCACATCCTGGATGAGGTGACAGTGGGAATATAATAAAGATCACACTTTAGGTTTCTAATTCATTTCCACAAATCCTTACTAAAAGTGAGGTCTTATACAGGCACATAACAAGTGCTAGAGAGATAAGCAGAAGAAATAAGATCTAGTATTTTTGTTCAAGGACTTCATAGTCTGGATATAGTACAGATAGTGCAAAAAAAGGGATGTTTTAAAGGAAGCAGGAAAAAGCTGACTCGAGCTGAGTATTAGAAGTCAGGTGAGCATTTTTCTGGAAGAGAACAAGGAACAAGGGGAAGATATTTATGTGGCAGGAAGTGAATGCAGAGACAGTACTGATAACATTTTGAATTGCTCAGGGAATTTTTGAAGTTTCAGTTCTGTTAAAAAGTGAAATGTCACAAGTAATGGAAAAGATGATTTTGGAAAATTCATTATGGTCAAAATTACCAATCAAATAAACATTTGTGTGTCACAAAAAGCCATTACTTATTTTTTAAAAGGATATTTGCATCAGGGCCCACTGAGAGAAATGACCAAGATTGTGGTCCGAGGTCTGAATTTAGAGAGACTTACCGGGGCAGTAGAGTGGAAAAGACTATGTGAGACGGAAATACAAGAATGTCTCTCAAATAAAGTATTTGCCAAGAAAGTAAGTCATGGGGATCTAAATGTATATCACAGTGACTACAGTTAATAATACTCTATTGTATAACTGGAAGTTGCTAAGAGAGTAGATTTTAAAAGTTCTCATTACAAGAAAAAACTTTGTAACTATGTATAGATGCATACTAACTAGACCTATTCGGGTGATCATGTATATGTATCAAGTCATAATGTTGTACTCCTGAAACTAATATTGCAATGTCATATGTCAATCATACCTCAATAAGAGAAATGAAAACAAACATTTCAAACAAACAGAACACTGCAAAACAAACAAACAAACCCTTCCCCACTTCCCAATAAAAATCAGTGTTTGCCCAAGTAGGGCAGCCCAGTTTGGTTACAATAGCTCAGTAAAAAGATTCTTGCATAAGATCTGACTCAGACTTCTGTTAGTATCACTAAACTCTTAAACATATTCCTAATCTTATGCAATTGGCACTATATGCAGTAGACATTCTTTCAGGTTTCTGATATATACTGTAGTCCAAATGGCATTATATGGTGGCAAAGAGCAACAGATGAACGATCAAAGCAAAGAAGTTTCCTCCCAAGTTGTTGAATTTTGAAAGGAGGGTGGTCACCACTTCGAGTCTACCTTTGCCTTCTGCCCTTGGGATCCTGGTCTTTTCAGTCAGCTAAGGGAAGACTGATTTTTCACCTGCAGGCTCACGTTAAACCAGCTGCTAGGATGTGATGTGAACTCATGATGAGAACTGCAGCAGGCTGAGGGAAATAGAGGGCCGAGGTTACCTGACCTACTCTCTGAAGCTGGAATGTTTGCCTGAGACGTGAAGTGAGGAGAGGGCCACACGTTTATGATCCACCAGAGACATGCCCCAGACACAGGACCCCAGGCCCGGGCCCTGTGCAGACATCGTCCCCTTCTTGGGATGGCGCAGAGCGCCCCGAGTGTATCGGCCCCCTTTCCTGCTCAGCTCCAGGATCCGTGTGCTCCCCGTGTTATACCAAACTGTTGGTGTAGTCAACTGACTGTGTGTTTATTCCTTACACTCCCATCCCAGTCGAGTTTTCTGAGCTTAGGCTTGGGTCCTGTCGATGGGGTTTAGGTGTTTCACACTAACGGAATCTGGATGCCTTCACAGGGATGACTAATGCTGCCTATTGTGCATGGTCTTCACTCTCTCTGAGGAAACTGTTTCACTTTTCTGGAAGGACCAACAAGGCTGCCCACACCAACACAAACACAACACTGACGTTCTAATTAAACATTCAGTTTCCAGTATTGATATGTTATCTGCTATTTTTGCACATTCCTAGTGTTTCGCTGGAAACTTTGAAAAGGTGAGAGTTGCCCTCTGGCAAGTGCTGCCATCCTTTTTTGGAAAAACACAACATAGAATCAACTGGGAGAAAGACCAAGGTATCAAAGCAGAAACACAGAGCTGTGGTCTCTGAGACATACAGTCCTTTTCTGACTAGGTTTTTGAAGAGTGAGTAAGGAATACTAAGTTATTGTAGACAAAAGCAAGATTGAGGTATGTGGGTGGGAAGGCAACAAGTCCATGTATTTTATAGAAGGGAACCAAGAAATACTATTCTTAACTTTGATATTAAGCATATGAGAAATATGCTTCGGAATAACTTGTACAATTAAAATAAGAGCTGTGTCTTTCTAATCATATCAGACTCTAAATAAATAAATAAAACACTATATATATATGTATATATATATATATATATATATATAGTAAAATATAAAGTGATATAGGCATAAATACAGAAAGTATGAGGAAGTATAGTAATCCTTAAACAGAAGATGATTTCTGTACATCTTGGATAAGAGGGTCAAATACCCCTATAAGTTGGGAATTTCTCAGTGTCAGCACAAGGAGAACATTCCAAACATCTGAGTGCGGAGTGCTTAGACTGTGCTTGACCTTGGCAAATAACTGGGGGCACCCACTATGAGTTATGATCACTTGTGTCTCAGATGAAAGATAATTTCTTCCCCTTCCAGATCCAACACTGACAGTTTGAATTCTGCTAAGCCTTTTCTATCATTTCAGCTATTTTATAAAGACAGATTCATTTAAAAAATGCAAGTATCATTATTATTGCAACATTTATGGAACATGAAATAGTGTAAGAGATAAAAAGAGGTTAACAGTGAAATGTGAGTGACTATAAGAACATAGGGTGAAATGACTTCTAAAGAATAATACATCTCTGCATCTCTGAGTTACATCAAATATACTGATTTCAATTCCTGGTGGAGGAAACATGCATGCAGCCTGTGCTGACTTAGGGGAGTGCATATAACTGGGTGATGGAGCAGTATTATACAATTTGAGACAAAATGGAAAATTTTACTTTAGGTTTGATACTTAAATCTTTTTTTCTTCTTTCTGTTTTTAGTTTTCAGAGCACCCATTGAGAAGAAGGCACAACAAGTCCCTGTCCCATGCCACTTCAGTATTTGATTGGGAGGATATCTTAAACAGGCTTGCTATTTTATTAAGTCATCTCTAGCCTTAGACATTTTGGAAGACTCAGAAATATGATGTAAAAAAAGTATAATATGTACACATCTGAGCTGAAAAACTGCAAATGATGGTGAAATTCTGGGCACACAGTCTTCATTTGAGCCTCTTGGTAAAGATTTGATTTTTTCTTACTTGTCTCTTTGTTACCAACTGTGACACTAATAAGGCTTATTTCTCTCCAGAATTCTTATAGACATATTTCTGGGCCAACTGAAAAAATCTTGTGAGACTGGAGGAGTTAATTAGAGTTGGCAAACTTTTCACTGAAAATTAGTTACTTCAGCTCCTTCATACTTCAAAGTAGGATATAATTTTAATACAGAATTAAGCTGAAGGAAAATCTCCAATGTCTTTTGAAAGGCTTCTCGACACTGTGGCTGCTGCCCACTCCAGTAGGTGGCAACTCCCTTGTTGGAGGACTTGGTAGAGATGCCCCTTGGCATGAATAGTGTGTGGAAAGACTCTGCGCTCAGAAATGTTACTCACTGTGGAGCCACGAAACTGATATGGTTTGCTTGGACACGATACTCCCTGCTCTAGTTTCTTTTGCCTCTCACCACCTGATGCACCGTCCCCCAGTACCGGGTCATTTGTCACAGCCGGGTGCTAGGACCTCCTCAGCCAGGGGCTTGGAGAGCCTCAGAATGACAGTTGTGATTGAGCATGAACACAAGTCCAGGTGCCGAGCACACAGTTTCTAGCAACCCATTCCCTACTGCTCCCCTGTCCAGAAAAAAATGGTCTTGCTAAAGGAGATGGGCAGTGTGAAACAGGTAATAAATCACTGAAGAGACAGATCACACTGGGCTGGCCAGAGAGCCTCAGGCCAGGAAGGGTAGAGGTGAGCACAAAGTTGGCAAAAGTCTTCTGCAAAGTCTGTCTCTACCATTGATTTTATAGATTTCATTTCACTATACTGTATCTGTGGGTAAAAGTTTTTGTGCTAATGTCTGAGATGGCAAAAATTTACCTTTATCCATGTTACATTTTAATTTCATTGCATCCTTTAATTTAGTGCCTGCTTAGTTGGCCATATAAATTACTAATAGATTTCTTAATTTTAATCCATTCTTAAAATATTTTTTGGTCATTGCAGTCTTCTTTTCATATTACTCTTTATTTATTATTTTTACCTTAATATGGTAGGCAATTTACTAGTATTTTCCTTAGGATTTATGCATCAATTTCATAAGTGTTTCTTTCTGTGAAATATCTCTGTCAATTATATTATGTGTGTTAATTATTTTTTAATGAAAAATGGCAACAAAAGATATTCAAAATTACAAACTTTAAAAAACATATTGGTAGTTATTGATTTAGTCAAGGTTTTTACTTCTTACTATGGCCGAATTTGTTTCTTTACTGTGTTTTCATATCAATTCAGTTCAGTCGCTGAGTCACGTCTGTCTCTTTGCTACCCCATGGGCTTAAGTACGCCAGGCTTCTCTGTCCATCACCAACTCCCAGAGCCTGCTCAAACTCATGTCCATTGAGTTGGTGATGCCATCCAATCATCTCATCATCTGCTGCTCCCTTGTCCTCTCACCTTCAATCTTTCCCAGCATTAGGGTCTTTTCCAATGAGTCAGTTCTTTGCATCAGGTGGCCAAAGTATTGGAGTTTCAGCTTCAGCATCAGTCCTTCCATTGAATGCTCAGGATAGATTTCCTCTAGGATTGACTGATTTGATCTCCTTGCAGTCCAAGGGACTCTCAAGAGTCTTCTTCAACACCACAGTTCAAAAGCATCATTCTTCAGTGCTTAGCTTTCTTTATGGCCCAACTTTCACATCAATACATGATTACTGGAAAAACCAAAGCCTTGACTAGATAGACCTTTGTTGGCAAAATAATGTCTCTGCTTTTAAATATGCTGTCTAGGTTTGTCATATCTTTTCATCCAAGGAGCAAGCGTCCTTTAATTTCATGGCTGCAGTCACCATCTTCAGTGATTTTGGAGCCCCTCAAAATAAAGTCTGTCATTCTTTCCATTGTTTCCCCATCTATTTGCCATGAAGTGATGGGACCAGATGCCATGATCTTAGTTTTCTGAATGTTGACTTTTAAGCCAAGTTTTTCACTCTCCTATTTCACATTCATCAAGAAGTTCTTTAGTTCTTCTTCACTTTCTGCCATAAGGATGGTGTCATCTGCATATCTGAGGTCATTGATATTTCTCCCAGCAATCTTGAGTTCAGTTTGTGCTTCATCCAGTCCAGCATATTTCATGATGTACTCTGCATATAAGTTAAATAAGCAGGGTGACAATATACAGCCTTGACATACTCCTTTCCCGATTTGGAACCAGTCTGTTGTTCCATATCCAGTTCTAACTGTTGCTATTTGACCTGCATATAGATTTCTCAGAAGGCAGGTAAGGTGGTCTGGTGTTCCCTTCTCTTGAAGAAGTTTCTACAGTTTATTGTGATCCACATAGTCAAAAGCTTTGGCATACTCAATAAAGCAGAGTAGATGTTTTTCTGGGACTTTCTTATTTTTTGACGATCCAATGAATATTGGCAATTTGATCTCTAGTTCCTCTGCCTTTTCTAAATCCACCTTGAACATCTGGAATTTCACGGTTTATGTACTGTTGAAGCCTGGCTTGGAGAATTTTGAGCATTACTTGTTAGAGTGTAAGATGAGTGCAATTGTGCAGTAGTTTGAACATTCTTTGGCATTGCCTTTCTTTTGTATTGGAATGAAAATTAACCTTTCCCAGTCCTGACGTCACTGTTGACTTTTCCCAATTTGCTGGCATATTGAGTGCAGCACTTTCATAGCATCAACTTTTAGGATTTGAAATAGCTCAACTGGAATTCTGTCACCTCCACTAGGTTTGTTTGTAGTGATGCTTCCTAAGGCACACTTGACTTCACAATACAGGATGTTTGGTGCTAAGCAAGTGATCACACCATCGTGGTTATCTGGGTCATGAAGATCTTTTCTGTACAGTTCTTCTGTGTATTCTTGCCACCTCTTCTTGATATCTTCTGCTTCTATTAGGTCCATACTATTTCTGTCCTTTACTGTGCCTATCTTTGCATGAAATGTTCCCTTGGTATTTCTAATTTTCTTGAAAAGATCTCTAGTCTTTCCCCTTCTACTGTTTTCCTCTATTTCTTTGAGAAAGGCTTTCTTGTCTCTCCTAGCTATTCTTTTGAACTCTGCATTCAAACAGGTATATCTTTCCTTTTCTCCTATACCTTTCACTTCTCTTCTTTTCACAGTTATTTGTAAGTCCTCCTCAGGCAATCATTTTGTCTTTTTGCATTTCTTTTTCTTGGGGATGGCTTTGATCATTGCCTCCTGTACAATGTCATGAACCTCCGTCCATAGTTCTTCAGACACTTTGTCTATCAGATCTAATCCCTTGAATCTATTTGTCACTTCTACTGTGTAATAGTAAGGGGTTTGATTAGGTCATACCTGAATGGTATAGTGGTTTTCCCTACTTTCTTCAATTTAAGTCTGAATTTGGCAATAGGGAATTCATGATCTGAGCCACAATCAGTTCCCAGTCTTGTTTTTGCTGACTGCATAGACCTTTTCCATCTTTGGCTGCAAAGAATATAGTCAGTCTGATTCCGGTATTGACCATCTGGTGATGTCCATGTGTAGAGTCTTCTCTTGTGTTTTTGGAAGAGGGTGTTTGCTATGACTAGTGCATTCTCTTGGCAAAACTCCGTTAGCCTTTGCCCTGCTTCATTTTGTACTCCAAGGCCAAATTTGCCTGTTATTCCAGGTATTTCTTGACTTCCCACTTTTGCATTTCAGTCCCCTATATTGAAAAGGACATTTTTTTTTTTTGGGGGGGGGTGTTAGTTCTAGAAGGTCTTGTAGGTCTTCATAGAACTGTTCAACTTCTTCAACATTACCGGTCGGGGTATAGAGTTGCATTATACTGATACTAAATGCCTTGCCTTGGAAAATGACAGAGACCATTTTGTTGTTTTTGAGATTGCATCCAAGTACTGCATTTCAGACTCTTGTTGACAATGATGTCTACTCCATTTCTTCTAAGGGATTCCCTACATTATTATATATAATTTTTTATATAAGCCCAAACAATTCAAATGATTTGACTAAACATTGTAAAGTATAATTTTATTTATTTCATATAATTTCCAGACTATTAAGAAATTTCTCCAAAAGGTACACTAAGACTAGTCAGATTTGCCTTAAACAGGTAGGTATGGCCCCTGATGTTTGGCATCAGAATACATTTTATCTAATTTTCTAGTCCTCACAATTAAAGAGACCTATTAGATGATCGAACATTCCATCTGAAAATTATTCTAAAATCCTTTCTCCAGTTCAGTTCAGTTCAGTTCAATCATTCAGTCGTGGGCGACTCTTTGTGACCTCATAGCAGCAATCCAGGCTGCATTTCTTTTTCTTGGGGATGGTTTTCATTACCACCTCCTGTACAATATGTAATACAACCTATTAAAACAGAATTACAACTTGAGCCATTTTCCTCTAACTTTCTTCAGAACATCATCATAAAATTTACTAGTACATTTCACTTAATTCTTTTTTTTTTAAAATTTTTTTATTAGTTGGAGGCTAATTACTTCACATTTCAGTGGGTTTTGTCATACATTGATATGAATCAGCCATAGATTTACACGTATTCCCCATCCCGATCCCCCCTCCCACCTCCCTCTCCACCCGATTCCTCTGGGTCTTCCCAGTGCACCAGGCCCGAGCACTTGTCTCATGCATCCCACCTGGGCTGGTGATCTGTTTCACCATAGATAGTATACATGCTGTTCTTTTGAAACATCCCACCCTCACCTTCTCCCACAGAGTTCAAAAGTCTGTTCTGTATTTCTGTGTCTCTTTTTCTGTTTTGCATATAGGGTTATCGTTACCATCTTTCTAAATTCCATATATATGTGTTAGTCAGATTGATGGGGCTGCATTTTCACCCATTAACCCTGACTAGGTCAAATATCTTTGATTGGATCTTGCATTTGTAAACTGAACTTCACTCCCTTTGATGGATTCATGCCTCTCTCCCCAGAGGTCTTAACCATCAAGTGAATGATTTTCCTGGAAATAATTTGCATATTATTTATTTTATTTATTTTTAATTTTTAGTATAAACATGATATATGCTTATTATAAAAATAAATGTAGAAATGAACAAAAGAGAGAAATAAGCATCTATATTAAGGGAAAAAAATATTCTAAATATATTGCTGCATTTCTGTCCAGGGTTCTTGTCAAGTTGGTATATCAGTGCAGCCTGTTCTTTGCACATAATGATACAACAGAAACATTTCCAATATCACTGCGATCTCTCCATACTCTAACACATGATTCACACAGTATAGAAAAAGATGAAATAGAAATTTGTTTTATAATTCAGTCATTAATGAATATTTATTGAGCTCTTATGAATAGCAAGGAGAGATGAGAAAGCCTTCCTCAATGATCAGTGAAAAGAAATAGAGGAAAACAATAGAAGGGGAAAGACTAGAGATCTTTTCAAGAAAATTAGAAATACCAATGGAACATTTCATACAAATATGGGCTCAATAAAGAACAGAAATGGTTTGGACCTAACAGAAACAGTACATATTAAGAAGAGGTGGCAAGAATACACAGAAGAGCTGTACAAAAATGATCTTCACAACCCAGATAATAATGATGGTGTGATCACTTACCTAGAGATCCTGGAATGTGAAGTCAAGTGTGCCTTAGGAAGCATCATTACAAACAAATCTAGTGGGGGTGATGGAATTCCAGTTGAGCTCTTTCAAATCCCAGAAGATGATGCTGTGCAAGTGCCGCACTCATATTGTCAACAAATTTGGAAAATCAGCAATGACCATACGACTGGTAAAGGTAAGTTTTGATTCCAATCCCAAAGAAGGGCAACGCCAAAGAATGTTCAAACTACCTCACAATTGCACTCATTTCACATGCTATCACGGTAAGGCTCAAAATCTTTCAAGCTAGGCTTCAACAGTAGATGAACAGAGAAGTTCCAAATGTACAAGCTGGATTGAGAAAAGACAGAGGAACGAGAGATCAAATTGCCAACATCCATTGGATCATAGAAAAAACAAGAGAATTCAGAGAAACATCTACTTCTGCTTCATTGACTATGCTAAAGCCTTTGACTGTGTGGATCACAGCAAACTACGGAAAATTCTTAAAGAGGTAGGAACACTAGACCACCTTACCTGTCTCTTGAGAAACCCGTATGCAGGCCCAGAAGCAACAGTTAGATCTGGATGAGGAACAAAGACTGGTTCAAACTGGGAAAGGAGTACAACAGGCTATATATTCTCACCCTGCTTATTTAACTTAAATGCAGAGTATATCATGTGAAATATTGGGCTGCATGAAGCACAAATTGGAATCAAGATTGCAGGGAGAAATATCAACAACCTCTGATATGCAGATGAATCCACTGTAATGGCAGAAAGCAAAGAGGACCTAAAAAGCCTCTTGATGAGGGGGAAAGAGGAGAGTGAAAAAGCTGGCTTAAAACTCAACATTAAAAAAACTAAAATCATGGCATCCAGTCCCATCACTTCATGGCAAATAGATGGGGAAACAATGGAAACAGTGGCTGACTTTATTTTTGGGGGCTCCAAAATCACTGCAGATGGTAACTGCAGCCATGACATTAAAAGATGTTTGCCCCTGGAAGAAAAGCTATGAGCAACTTAGATAGCATATTAGAAGGCACAGACATCACTCTGCAGACAAAACTTCATATAGTGAAAACTATGGTTTTTCCAGTAGTCATGTACGGATGTGGGCCATAAAGAAGGCTGAATCCTAAAGAATTGTGATGCCAGTGCTTGCTTCAGTGGCACAGACATTAAAATTCAAATTGTGAGGCTGAAAAAGCCTTTTGAGTCCCTTGGACAGGAAAATCAAACCAGTCAATCTTAAAGGAAATCAATCCTGATTATTCATTTGAAGGACCGATGCTGAAGCTGAGGCTCCAAAACCCTGGCCACATGATGTGAAGAGCTGACTCATTGGAAAAGGCTCTGATACTGGAAAAGATTGAGGGCGAGAGGAGAAGGGGGCAACAGAGGATGAGTTGCTTGGATGGCATCACTGACTCAATGGACATGAGTTTGAACAAACTCTGGGAGATGGTGAAGGACAGGGAAGCCTGGCATGCTTCACTGCATGGGTCACAAAGAGTTGGACATGACTTAGCAACTGATCAACAATATATATATATACACAACATATATTCAGTTCAGTTCAGTCATTCAGGGCCACCCAAGATGGACGGGTCATGATGGAGAGTTCTGACAAAATGTGGTCCACTGGAGAAGGAAGTGGCAAACCACTTCATTATTCCTGCCTTGAGAATGCCATGAGCAGTTTGAAAAGGCAAAATGATGTGACACAGCATATATTGCTACATATTAATTATATTTAGTAAATTATTATATTTATTATGTAATTAGTAATAAATTACTAATTATTTATGACTACCCATTCTTAATTCAATGTTTTAAAGTATTTAGTTAAGATAAAGTAAAATTTAATTCCTAACTAGTTTATCCAGGGTCAAATAATCTTACTTATTTGTATACTTGCTTACTGAATATATCCCTAGATTAAGAATGTCTTCATGATGGAGTGATTTATCTGTCTTCTCCCATCATGCCTATTATTACTTCTTCAATATATCATTTAGTGGTAATATTTTATTTGTTCCCCCAAATTTATTCAATTTGGGGTAATATTAATTGTAAAATACTCTTGGTTTTAATGAGGCAATAATTGCTTCTCATATTAAAATTAAATGTAACATGAAAACAAAGATTTTCTTATGAGATCATTATTTTACTCATATTTTGTTCATGACTGGCCTTCCTGGATTCTCAGCTAACCAAAAGCTCAGACATCTAATGCCTCCAAACATGGGCAGAGTGTGGCCCAAGTACACATTTTATGACCCTTTCAATCTTCTCTACCAACAGGCTGTTCTTTGATTGCCAGTTTATCAGGACTGATAATTAGTTCACTAATCATGGGATCAGAAAACAAATCTTAAACAAGGGTAGGGAAAAGTCAAATTAAATTAGTATCCTAATATTGCTGAACCACCTCCCATTTTAAATGCGAAAGGGAAATTGTTGATTAAACACTCTAATTGATACAATCACTTGTTTATTCAAATGTTCATTGAATATGTAGAGCATATGAGCTGAAGTGCTAAATCTAAATCAATTTTTATCACTTTCAAACTATTTTGGCAATATAGTATAGTTGAACCAATCAGGGTATTTTTATTTTGAGGATAATTTTAACCTGAAAATATGCAAGAATATTTTGACATAAACTTGAATCTACCCTAGAGAAATATGCTACTTATATTGTTCCACTAAGGAACCACTGAATTATTCTTTGCACTTCTTTAGCTCTTCTTCTTGGGAAATTCCATGTATATTTAGATAAATATAATCATAATATACCATCTGCAAAAGGGGAAATTAGCATTTTTGTAAGACAGATAAATGAGCAGGTTATAGTTAGAATAATAAAAATGTTACAACTGTGCATATTGAACAATAAATATCTTCTCCATTTCCCTCAAAGGGGTAAACCTCAACAGTTGCAAAATGTAAGGCGGTGAATATTTTCAGCATCTTTATTTCATTAAATAACCATATTTCTTCTTGGTTATTTTTAAACTGCTTCCTCATTGTATAGTCCAACTAAAAACTTCAAACTTGAAAATATGAGTGATCACATTTAGGTAATATCTAGAGGGAGACCGAGTCACTGATGGGCAAAATCACAAATTTTATTGATTGGAAATGGTAAAAATTTTAATTTTTAAGGAAGAAGTAGCCTAATTCTTTCTTCTTGTTTTTAGACACATTGGCCAAAGTGTAATTCCTTGTGTGTCTCCTTGACTTTAGTCCTTAAAAGCAGGGAGATTTCAGACAGAGTGTATTTTTATCACAAGGCTTGTCCAAAAACAATGAGATCTGCTGGCAGGGAACACATTGCAACTCAGAAAATATTTGTTGGTGTTAAAGAAAAAATGTTCATTGAATAAACATGTTCAGTGTTTGGTGAGTTGGATTTCACTGCCACAAAATGTTTCTAACTCCACCACAGAGCCACCGAGGAGACGACCCACAAACTTCAGAACAATTATGCCAAAGACATTCTCGCACTGTTAAGAAAGTTCTAGGACCCACAACAGATTTCCCAACCTGGGGATCTGGCAAAGGGACTGAGAACCCCCAGAGAATTTGACTTTGGAGGTCAGCGGGATTTTGATTACAGAATTTACACAGGACTGGAAAAATAGGCTCTTGGAGGACACAAACAAAATCTTGTGCATACTAGGGCCCAGGAGAACAGAGCAGTGACCCCATAAGAGAGTGATCCGTATTTGTTGTGAGTGTCCAGGAGTCTCTGGCGGAGGCATGGGTTGGCGGTGGCCTGCTGCAGAGTTGGGGGCACTGAGTGCGGCAGTGTGTCCATGGAAACTTTTGAAGGAGATTGCCATTATCTTCATTACCTGCACCATAGTTTGGTCTCAGGTCAAACAACAGGAAACGGACACAGCCCAGCCATCAACAGAAAATTGGATTAAAGATTTACTGAGCACAGCCCCACCCATCAGAACAAGACCCAGTTTCCCTCACAGTCAGTCTCTCCCATCAGAAAGCTTCTGTAAACCTCTTATCCTATCCTTCAGAAAACCACAATCAGAGAAAACTAATCAAACTGATCTAATGGACCACAACCTTGTCTAACTCAATGAAACTATGAGCCTTGCCATGTAGGACCACTTAAGACGGACGGATCAGAGTGGAGAGTTCTGACAAAACATGGTCCACTGGAGAAGGGAATGGCAAACCACTTCAATATTCTTGCCTTGGGAACCCCATGAATAGTATGAAAAGGCAAAAAGATATGACACTGAAAGATGAACTCCACAGGTCAGTATGTGCCCAATATGCTACTGAAGAACAGTGGAGAAATAACTCCAGAAAGAATGAAGAGACAGAAGCAAAGCGAAAACAACGCCCAGCTGTGGATGTGACTGATGATGGAAGTAAAGTCCGATGTTTTAAAGAGCATTATTGCATAGGAACCTGTAATGCTAGGACCATTAATCAAGGTAAATTATAAGTGGTAAAGCAGGAGATGGCAAGAGTGAACATTTTAGGAATCAGTGAACTAAAATGGACTGGAATGGGGAAATTTAATTCAGATGACCATTTTATCTACTACTATGGGCAAGAATCCCTTGGAAGAAATGGAATAGCCCTCATAGTCAACAAAACAGTCTGAAATTCAGTACTTGGGTGCAAGCTCAAAAAATAACGGAATGATCTCTGATGGTTTCCAGGCAAACCATTCAATATCATAGTTATCTAAGTCTATGCCCCAATCAGTAATGCTGATGAAGCTGAAGTTGAACGGTTCTGTGAAGACGTACAAGACCTTCCAGAACTAACACCCCAAAATAATGTATTTTTCATCACAGGAGACTGGAATGTAAAAGTAGGAAGTCAAGAGATACCTGGAGTAACAGGCAAATGTTGCCTTGGAGAACAAAATGAAGCAGGGCAAAGGCTAACAGAGTTTTGCCAAGAGAATCCACTGGTCATAGCAAACACCCTCTTCCAACAGCATGAGAGAAGACTCTGTATGTGGTATGGTCAATACCAAAATCAGATTGATTATATTCTTTGCAGCCAAAGATGGAAAAGCTCTATACAGTCAGAAAAAAACAAGACTGGGAACTGACTGTGGCTCACATCATGAACTCCTCATTGCCAAATTCAGACTTATATTGAAGAAAGTAGGGAAACCACTAGACCATTCAGATATGACCTAAATCAAATTCTTTACAATTATACAGTGGAAGTGACAAATTGATTCAAGGTATTAGATCTGATAAACAGAGTGCCTGATGAACTATGGACAGAGGTTCATGACACTGTACAGGAGGCAGTGATTAATACCATCTCCAAGATATAGAAATGCAAAAAAGCAAAATGGTTGCCTGAGGAGGCCTTACAAATAGCTGAGAAAAGAAGAGAAGTGAAAGGCAAAGGAGAAAGATATACCCATTTCAATTCAGAGTTCGAGAGAATAGCAAGGAGAGATAAGAAAGTCTTCTTCAATGATCAATGAATACAAATAAATAGAAGAAAACAATAGAACGGTAAAGACTAGAGATCTCTTCAAGAAAATTAGAGACCAAGGGAATATTTCATGCAAAGATGGGCACAGTAAAAGACAGAAATGGTATGGACCTAACAGAAGCAGAAGATATTAAGTAGAGGTGGCAAGAATACACAGAAGAACTGTACAAAAAAGATCTTCATGACCCAGATAACCACGATGGTGTGATCACTCACCTAGAGCCAGACATCCTATATTGTGAAGTCAAGTGGGCCTTAGGAAGCATCACTACAAACAAACCTTGTGGAGGTGACAGAATTCCAGTTGAGCTATTTCAAGTCCTCAAAGATGATGCTGTGAAAGTGCTGCGCTCAATATGCCAGCAAATTGGGAAAAGTCAACAGTGACCCCAGGACTGGGAAAGGTCAGTTTTAATTCCAATTCCAACGAAGGGTAATGCCAAAGAATGTTCAAACTACTGCACAATTGCACTCATCTCACACACTAGCAAAGGAATGCTCAAAATTCTCCAAGCCAGGCTTCAACAGTACATGAACCGTGAACCTCAAGGTGTTCAAGGTAGATTTAGAAAAGGCAGAGGAACCAGAGATCAAATTGCCAACATCAGCTGGATCATAGGAAAAGCAAGAGAATTCCAGAAAAAAAAAAAAAAAAATCTACTTCTGCTTTATTGATTACACCAAAGCCTTTGACTGTGGGGATCAGAACAAACTGTGGAAACTTCTTCAAGAGACGGGAACACCCGACCACCTTACCTGCCTTCTGAGAAATCTGTATGCAGGTCAAGAAGCAACAGTTAGAACCAGGCATGGAATAACAGACTGATTCCGAATTGGGAAAGGACGTCAAGATTTCAGGGAGAAATATTAATAACCTTAGATATGCAGATGTTGTTATGGCAGAAAATGAAGAGAAACTGAAGAGCCTCAAAAGAGGAGAGTGAAAAAGCTGGCTTAAAACTCAACATTCAGAAATCTAAGATCATGGCATCTGGTCCCATCACCTCATGAAAAATATACTGGGAAGCATTGGAAGCTGTGAAAGATTTTCTTCTCTTGGGCTTCAAAATTACTGCAGATGGTGACTGCAGCCATGAAATTAAAAGACACTTGCTCCATGGAGGAAAATATATGACAAACCTAGACAGAATATTAAAAAGCAGAGGCATTACTTTGCCAACAAAAGTCTATCTAGTCAGAGCTATGGTTTTTCCAGTAGTCATGTATAGATGTGATAGTTGGACTATAAAGAAAGCTGAGAGCCAAATAATTGATGCTTTTAAACTGTGGTGTTGGAGAAGACTCTTGAGAGTCCCTTGGACAGCAAGGAGATCCACCCAATCCATCTTAGATGAAATCAGTCCTGAATATTTATTGGAAGGACTGATGCTGAAGTTGAAGCTCCAATACTTTGGCCACCTGATGCAAAGAACTGACTAATTGGAAAAGACCCTGATGCTGGGAAAGACTGAAGGTGGGAGGAGAAGGGGATGACCGAGGGTGAGATGGTTGGATGGCATCACCGATTTGACAGACATGAGTTTGAGCAAGATCCAGGAGTTGGTGATGGACAGGGAAGCCTGGTGTGCTGCAGTCCATGGGCTTGCAAAGAGTTGGCCACAACTAAGTGACTAAACTGAAGTGAACTGAAGAGTCTGTATTATTCTAGAAAGCAGTGGATGCTGAAATGCTCTTAAGGAACAATGTGGGAGCTGGAGATCAGTGTACATGCTCGCCTCAACTGATATCTGAGAAAGAGATAAAAATGAACAGCAGTGACAACAGCAACAAAAAATCCCTCTTTTCCACAAGGAGAACAATGGTCAAGAGAAATAAGCCTGGATTGGTCAAAAGTTTCTTTTCTGCTCCATCCACAGATACTGAGAATTTGCCCACATCCACTCACAGGTGAACCTGGGGTTCCTTTCAGGACTGAAGACCTGGGACCGGAGTGAGAGAAGCGTGAGATACTGATGGAAGATGTTGGCATGATGTTCACAGTTGCAGACTTTGCAGGGAAGCGCAGAGATAGATGTGCCTGGTGCTCCCAGGCCTGTGATCAAGGCCCTCACAGTTAGTAATGTCGGAACAACTGGTGCTCATTTAAGGATTGTTGGCTAGGCAACAACAGAAAAGAAAACTGGATTCTGAGAATGTGTAGGGGGGGAATACCACAGTGTGCTCTCAAAGTGAGAGATGGGGCTGGGCTGATTGCAACAACAGGTATTAGGCGGGAGTCTTTATTCTCCAGCTGGGCTAAAGAAGACACCAAACAAAAATAAAAGCAAAAATACTCTGCCTATGTAGATGACTGAAATTTCTAGAGGTTGTCTACAGTCTCCTTTTTTCAAGGCAACAACACAGAGCATCGGCATGGGCACTGGGCATGCCACCATTAACTCAGAGATGGTTGGGATACAAGTGTCCACTTTTGTTTATCTGGCCTTTCAGATAGCTTTGGGACCCAGGCCGGACAGAGGCCCCTCTCTTTATACATCATAGCAGGTCCCACACACAGAATTACAGTCCCCAGTTGAAACATTCTTTGCATGGCACTGTGAGGAGAGTTGCTATCGGGGCCCAGCAGCATCGAGCAGTGGTTCCTATACCTTTATGGACATAGAACCACCTGGAGAGCATACTGTGCCTGTTTCCTGGTCTTTATCTCAAGATTCTAGTTCAGTGGATAAGGCTGAGGCCCTAGAATTATTTGCATTTCTAAAGATGCTATGAACCTCCACTCTCATGCCCTGGTTCCCATAATTGCATGCAGGGCTTTAAACAGTGCAGTGTGTGGTTTACAGTCTGAGACTTTCCCAGGTGCCCAGGTGAATTGATGCTGGTGAATGGGGATCACAGACCACAGTTAGCCAGCAGTCACCCTAGTATGGAAGGGAATTGTGCACCTCTGACTGGGCAGTGCTTCTGAGGGATGCCTGGGGTGCAGAGGAATAGAAGTAACAGGACTTTTCAGTGCTGAGATTCTCAGTCCCTTGAGGCCAAAGCCAGGTTGTCTGAGGAGGGAGGTGTGTAAATGCAAGGCATCTCCTGTATGCTGCCCTGTTGTTGAGGGCATGCTGAGACTCCCCCATAATTAGCAGATAGAACAGAACAATACAGAAATTTGATAAGGGTGAAATTTGAGGTGCTGGTTACAATCATGCAAGTCATGTGAGAGGAATGAGCAGTGAGTTGGAGCAGTAGGGCTGTATGCCAGCTCCCTGGTCTGAGAGGACAAATCTGGTGAGGCTCACAAAGAACCACATATCAAGGGGAAGAACAGAATTTTCTTGGTGGATAAATATCTACACTGAAGAAATGACTCCTGAGTAGGGAAGGTGAGAACTCTATTCCCAGAGGGAGGCAGAACTTAATGCTGCACCAGGGGAGGAGTGCTCGGCACATAGCTTGGTTCTGACGGGTGTGAGGAGGCCTCTACTCTCGGGAACTGCCCTGGGAAGCTTTGGAAATGTCCTAGAAATTGTGTGTGGCCTTCTACCCATCCACTACTCGGAGTGTGTCCATATGTCCCCATATGGATAAGAAATAAAAAATAACAGCAAGAGTCGTGGCTCCTCTGTAACTATCCCTCCTCATATACCATACATGCTGGCCTTCTATAAAAAGAATTAGGAGCTTGGGATTAACATAAACACACTACTATGTGTAAAACAGATAACCAACAATGGATCTGCTCTATAGCACAGGGAACAACACAATATTTTGTAATAATCTATAAGGAAAAAGAATCTTAAAAAGAATAGATACATGTATATGCACAACTGAATCATTTTGCTATACACCTGAAACTAGCACAACATTGTAAATCAACTGTACTTCAATTTTAAAAATAAAAATAAAAAACAAGAAGTCTGCTGGTGCCCGCTGTCCTGTTGCTCAGGAGCTGGACCTGAGTGTGGGCTGGGCAGGGGTGGGGTCTGTCCCGCCCTGAGGTCAGCTCTCGGACATGCGTCTCGGAGCCTGGCCACAGCTGTTTCCTCCCACTGCAGTGTTCTCCCTCCATCATGTCTGCCTCTTCTATTCTGTGATTCCCTCATTCCTAGAGGCAATGTGCCCTCCATTCATATTAAGATTATAAATATAAAATAAATCAATTATAAAATAATAAATTATTTTGTTTATATTGTTATCTGAGAACAAAAGCTGACAGGATCATTTTCCTGAAGGAGCCTTATTAACAGTCTCCACAGTAACCTGAGTTGGAAATGACAAGATAAAACTATTCTTTCACAGAGGTAAGTAATTGAAATTACAGACAAGTGGAGGCTCTAAATGAAGCAACACTTATTAAAGAAGAGGTAATTGAATCCAGGACTCTCAAGGATGCTTATCGAATATGTTGGAACCTCATTAATTCAGTTCCTTTATATGAAAAAAACAAAAAAGAAAACCTACAGGACTCTTAATTATTAATGTGTTCAAATATTATTTTTCCCAAAATTAGTCAAGATTGAAAGGAAATCTACTTAGAGCAAAATCTGTATAAAATACTCAAACTTAAACATTTATAAGAAGACTCTTAACTTATAGGAATAGAAATTAAATGTATATATTTAAAGGGCTTGATACTCATCATACGGCACATATAAGGTCTAAACAATGAGGCCTATGTTTTCATATCTCATTGTATTCACTATATACTTCCCACATTTTATTCTAGTAATGCATTTATAAAATATGTACTTGAGTTTTTACAGATGAGTTTCTCTCTTTTTGCCTAAAACTGAACTTCTTTCATCCAGGCTGCTTCTCCCCCTGAATTTCCTGTCTCCACTCATGGCCTTTCCAGTCTTTCAGTTACTTAAAGTGAAAGTCACTCAGTTATGTACAACACTTTGCAACCCCATGAACTATACAGTCCATAGAATTCTCCAGGCCAGAATACTGGAGTAGGTAGCCTTTCCCTTCTCCAGGGGATCTTCTCAACCCAGGCATCAGAGAGGGGTCTCCTGCATTGCAGGCAGATTCTTTACCAACTGAGTTTTCAGGGAAGCCCTTCAGTTAGTTAAGGCAGAAACAGATTTTTCACTGAACCCTTCTTTCACTCTCAAAGTAATTCAGTCCCTAAGTTCAATAAAGTCTTCAAACTAACTGCAAGTCCTGCCTGAATCTGTGCCCTCATCATGTCTAATTGCAGTTGTTCCAAGATCCCTCTGATGTGTCTCTGCTTACAGTTTTGGAGTTATCACTGTCGTCTCTACACACATACTGAATTTACTCACTCAGTAGTCTATGTGTGGAAAGGACAGAGCATCCCTGCTGACATCCCAGGAAGGTCACCCTCTTCCTCCCGTGGTATAAACCACACTCTTCTGTGTGTGTAAGTCTCCTTTAGCCTTAGCTCCTATCGTCAGGGTTGCCTTTCTACCCTGGTGTCCTGTCCTGCATTCTTGTCCTTTGGATTCTCTGCCTTTTCCTAATTTTTCCTGGCACCATCATCCTTTGCATGTGTTTTCTATTTCTAATGATGTTCTTCTACTTGTAAATTCTTTGTCATCTTTCAGAAAACAAATCAGCAATAATCTCCTCTTAGAAGTTCTCATTTCTCACCCTGGGTAGAGCCAGCAGAGCCTATCTCTTAGAGCAAATTTAAGTAACACATTTGCATGTCTAAATCACCTAAATCCCTACTTCTCATTTAGCCCTATTTTGTCATAATACAGCTTCATGCTTCATGTTTAGTTGCTCAGTTGTTTCTGACTCTTGGTGACTCCATGGACTGTAGCCCACTAGTCTTCTCTGTCCATGGGATTCTCCAAGTAAGAATACTGGAGTAGGTTGTCATTCCCTTCTCCAGGGGATCTTCCTTACCCAGGGGTTGAACTAAGATCTCCTGCATTACAGGCAGATTCTTTACAGTCTGAGCTACCACTATGTACAGCAGAAGATCCACAAATACCAACTGGCTTGCCAAGTGGTTAATTATGTGAATGAAGGGAGAAGGGAGTGAACATAGGTAATCCTGCTCTTTTTTCACACTATGATGATGTTGCTCACCCTTACTACTATTCTCTAAGATGGATGCAGAGAACTGGAGAACACATAAGGATGACAAAGAGACTTGAAATCTTGCAGTTAAACAAAAGCTGAAGAAGGATGCCAAGACTGGCCCAAGAGAGTAAGCAGAGCACTTAAATGTTTGACAAGGGTGTCAACTGAAAAAAAAAAAAAAAGTAGCTATTATATGTAGCTTCATGAATTAGAAGAGAACTAATGGGCTAAAGACACAGAAAGAGATATGTTACTCACTCTCTTCTCTATGTACTTTACTTGGAAATAGTATTAGTCACTGAGTGGATAATTTAGAAAATGATCTTACATATGTAATATATATTATATATATAATGCCAGTAGAGCATATGTGATAGCTAAAGAAAAAAAATGTCAATAAAAATGAAAGTCATTAAATCAGAGGATTACAAAGATAAAAGTTTATCATGGACATGTAAACCCTGTACTTTTTCCCAGAAGGCTGAACTACCCTCCGAGATTAAATCCTCAGCCAGCCTTGCAGCAAAAGTTATGTTTAGAGAGGTGTACAGAACTATCAGGGCCTAATAATACAATTTCAATCACATAATTTAGCTCTTCGTTTTGAGGCTGCTTATAGAACAATCTCATAAAAATTTACTTTATTTTTTTAGAGTGTGAAGCTGAAACTCCAATACTTTGGCCACCTGATGTGAAGAGCTGACTCATTGGAAAAGACCCTGATGCTGGGAAAGATTGAGAGCAGGAGAAGAAGGGGATGACAGAGGATGAGATGGTTGGATGGCATCACCGACTCAGTGGACATGGGTTTGGGTAGACTCTGGGAGTTGGTGTTGGACAGGGAGGCCTGGCTTGCTGTGGTTCATGGGGTCACAAAGAGTCAGACATAACTGAGTGACTGAACTGAACTGAACTGATACCAGTTAAGTTGACACAAATGTCTACTTGGCCTAACAATTCAAATTTGAATTTTACATTGCAAAATTGGTTTTGGCACTCTGTCTAGGATGCTGCTTAAATTAATTTTCTGAGTAAGAAAAAAGGAAAATTTATTGAAATTATGTGTACAGAATTCAGTGGGAAAAAGGAAAAAAAAAGGCTCTTAATTTTTCTCAGAGAATCAGGTCAAGCTCTAGAGGGTAGGTGTTATCAGAATTGAGACTTGAGAAATAAACAAGAGTTCATTCATGCAAAAATAGAAGCAGGTCATTTCAATCAAACATTATGGATAATTTTTGTGTGGGGTAAAGAGGCAAGTAGCATGAAGTCAGGAAGTGCAAACAGTTCAGGGCTGAGATGGAAAAGAAAGAAAACATTATGGTGGGCAGGTATCAATGCATCAGGCACGTTGCTGCAAGAGATTTTAGAAGTTTCCAGTAAACAGTGGGAATATATTGAAGAGTTCTGGGTAGGTGAGTGACATTTTCAAAGTTTTAAATGGAGAGATAAAGCAACAATAAGATGACGAATCAAAGAGAGGCCTGAACAGAGACATTAGGAAAACTATTTTAATAGACCAGCCAACAGATGAGCCACAAGAGAGACAATAAAGATGAAGAAATGGCAGATTTACAAGATGTTGTATACATTGAATTGACAATTTAGGGACTGATAAAAATGGAAGCTGGGCTTCCCTGGTGACTCAGATGGTAAAGAATCTGCCTGGGTTTGATCCCTGGGTCAGGAAGATCCCCTAGAGAAGGGAATGGCAACCCATCTTGGTATTCTTGTCTGGAGAATCCCATGAACAGAGGAGCCTGGTGGGCTATAGTTTATGGGGTCTCAAAGAGTAGGAGATAACTGAACAACTAAACACACACACACACACACACACACACACATAGAATTGGAGGCTAAGAGAGGATTCTTTTATTTCTAAAATATTTTTTTAATGAATATTCCTAGATAATCTTAGCCTACATTGTTAGTTTCTTATTTTGAAAGTCTAGTTACTTGTTTTTCTTTTTCTTTCTTTCTTTTTTTTTTAATTTATTTTTTATTTTTATTTATTTATTTTTTTACTAATTTTGGCTATTTTGTTTGTATTGTTTCATTTATCCTGTGCCCTTGCTCTCTGCTAGGGAATCACCACATTCCAAGCAGGGCTTGGATATTCCATGTGGTGCTAGAAGAAGAAATGCGGTCAACCTCTCAGAACAAGCCACAGCCTTCATATAACATGAGCAAGAAGTTAATACTTGTGCTAAGGACTGGAATTTGGGGATTGTATGTTACTGAAGCAAAATCTGACTTATTCAGGGACTATATGGCCCTTAGGAGCAGAGGTATGTTTTCTACTCCTAGACATCTTTTTTTGTGGTGTCTTGAAGGGCATAGATAGTTTGGAAGGTAGAGGATTTTTAGTGTCCTCTTTGGAATGCAAACCAAACATCTTGTACTTCTTTTCTTTTTCTAGAAGACTATCTATTAGTATAATTACTTTTCCTATATTACCTTTGAATTTCCATTTAATTACTTTAGAATTTTTTTCCCTTATATTCTATATCATTACAGTCCTCTTCTTAGGGATCTGGACATTTCTGATTCACTATAATTTTGAGAGCATACTTCTGAGTATAAAACTATACAAGATATATAGTATACAAGATATATAGTAGTAACGACATAATGATAAATTATCAGTGCTGTAGGCCATGTACATTATGGAAACAACACAACCACAATCTCTCCCTTCTTCCTTCATTAAGCAACATGGGTTTTGGTGGTGGTAAGAACATTGAAGACCATATTTTAATGTTTTCAAACTAGAAAAAAAATTGTCATAAAACTATGTGAAGTATCAAATTAGACTGGTTCCTTCTGCTATGATGTGACCTCTAAGGCTTAACTTGGATCCCTGAAAGAAGGAATTGTAGCTTTAATAATAAGAGGACGCTGAATGAGTGAAAGTTGCTCAGTCGGGTGCAACTCTTTGCGACCCCATGGACTGTAGCCCACCAGGGTCTTCCGTCCGTGGAATTCTTCAGGCAAGAACACTGGAGTGTGTTGCCATTTCCTTCTCCAGGGGATCTTCCCGACCCAGGGATTGAATCCAAGTCTTATCTCAGCTATCAGGGAAGCCCTAAGAGTACGCTAGATCCATAAAACATCGCTTACACACTTCCTGAAGTAAAATTATATTGATTTCAAGAAAAATACTAGTTTTATTCCTAGTAATAATAGCTGCTGTTTTTTAATATACTAGGCACTGTGGATTTACATACATTGATTCACTCAAGCTTCACAACCTTCTAATAACAAGCACGAACATTTTGATTTTATAGACAAAGAAACTGAAGTTGAAAGAGATTAAGCAATAAATATATTAGTTCTATAACCAGGCTGTGAACCTAGATCTATCCCTGCTCTTACACAATTACATCCAACTCAGGCTGCAAGGTATAGAAAAGTCTGAATAATAATTCTAGAAAATATTATAACTTGTGGTCTACCCTTATTACATCACTTAATTTTTATACCTAATCTTTTTTCCTCCTTGAGCTAACATCTGGGTCATTAAAAAAAAAAAAAAAAAATCATAGCTTAAGGTGTGCATCTCCTGCGGTGACGGACACCAGCAGTGCATGTAAACTGAAAGTCACTGCTTCACTGGATTTCCAGATTCATTATGTGTGGGCTTATTTATGAGGTATTACACTTTTCCAATGAGTTTTTCCCTGTAACTGAGAACATTGTGTGCATGAGAATGAAATCATTCTCATTATTTAATTTATAAGACATTTTTTATTAAAAGAAGACAGTTAATATAACCACTGAAGCCCAAATTTCATTGATTAAAGAGAACAACCATGTCACAGGACAGAATATGGAGCCAGTGTCAATTTCATGGCCACAAGAAAGAGTGCATATTCAGCCATTGAAATGCATACATACAAACTTACACACATAAATAATAACAACTGAAATTCACTTTTCGTTTTACATGCTTCTATCCCACATGTGAAATAACAAGCATGGAATCTATTTTAAATAATTTTAATATACAATATTTAAATTTTAACTTGTGCATTAAATGCTTAAAAATTTTAATTAGAAATCTTACCTTAATTATGGTCCATCAGTTTTTAAAAGTTATTATTCATTTATTTATTGGCTGCACTGGGTCTTAGTTGTAGCACACAGAGTTTTTTTGATCTTCACTGCAGTGTACAATGTCTTTTACTTGTGGAATGTGGGATTAAAAAAATTATATTTATGTATTTATTTTAGGCGGCACTGGGTCTTTGTTGCTGCATGCAGTCTTTTTCTAGTTGCTGGAACAGAGGCTACCCTCTGGCTGCTCTGCACAGAGCTTCTCATTGCGGTGCTTCCTCTTGTCACGGAGCACAGGCCACAGGCTCATGGGCTTCAGTAGTTGTGGAGCAACTACTGCTCCACAGCATGTGGGATCTTCCCGAACCAGGGATTGAACCTGTGTCCCCTGCCTGCATTAGCAGGTGGATTCTTAACCACTGGACTACCAGGGGAGTCCTCATTGTCCATCTTATAATTACTACAGGTTTTGTAATTCTTAAGATGTCACTATTTTTAATAGAAGGAAGTCAAACTACATATTAAGTCAAGTTTTAAGCTCCTTGTCTTCTGTATATTTGTATCAGGATTCCATTTATGTACACAGAAAATTTATGAGGACAGAGACATTTAGTGTAGCCAGAGGATGTGGAGCTAGGCTGCACAATAAAGAAATGAAAAACTTTTTTGTTTGTTTGTTTGTTTTGGTTTTGCATTGCTAAATTTGAAATCTTCTAGTCTCTCATTATGTTGAACGGCATATGTGTAAACAATTTCTCAAGTTTTGTGAGAAACGTAGAATGGCTACTACGTTTAATTCCCAAAACTATAAAATTTAGGAAAAACTCAGGTGCCCTCTATTTGGGGGAAGGTCAATTTTGGTAACATCTCTCTCCTTTCATGCATTCATGAGTTCCTACAGATTTTGAATAGCATAACTTACAACTGTTCTAAAAGACAAGTTCAGCAACATTCCCCTGAAACTGAAGGCTTGCTGTGTTTTCTGCATTATTGAATTCTCAAAACTACCATTCCATAAAAATACAAAGCAAATTTCAAAAGCCTATGCTACTTTCCTTTCAAGTTACTACTTCTTTGTTATTTTCTTTGAGCTTGTTTTCCTGCAAAATTGAAATAAGAGAGAGATAAGATTTAGAATGAAAAGGAATAACAAAGAAAAAAAAGGAAGAGAATAGAGAAGGAAGGGAGAAGAGAGTGAGAAGGAGAAGAAGAGGAACAAGAGAAGAAAGGAAATCTATAAGAAAAAAGGAAAGAAAGAAGTTCTATAAGTACTCAGTTTTTAATAGTTTTGTAAGTCTAAATAGTTTTGTGTCTTGCTATCGACAGATCTTACAATGCCTGTTTACCACAGCAGGCACAGATCATGTGCACACAGCTTGTTCTTTTTCTTGGCGACATGACATGACTGGGGAAAAAAAAAAAATGGTTTTCAATAAATTTAAAATACAAGTTCTGAGTTATTAAAAAACACTGTGCCACTATTTAATTGGCAGTTTTCTCTTTCTCAATTATACAAAAATTAATGCTACATCTTACTTTTAGAATATTATATGCATTTAATTTTACTGAACCTTAATTTTAAAAAGAATAAGGTAGATAGGAAAGAGATAGCAGAGGAGTAGGTGGATATGGAGTACATCTCTTTCCACAGATACATCAAGAATACACCTTCAGATACAGAAGTGCATGCAGAACACCAGCTGAGAGTGGACAGGGGTACCTGAGCAGTGGAAAAGAATGTATAAAAGCACACAAAACTCTGTAGGATGAAGGAATTGGAGGTGGGGGGGAATGAGAGTGTTGCTAAGAATAGACCTGTCCTCAGTGGGTGGGAGAACTGAAGCAGGGGTCCAATCTCCACATTGAAGCAATTATCTGAGTCAGAGGAGAAACATTTGAGGCTGAGACTGAAAAAACTGATCTGTGGCAGCCTAAATGGAATGAGATTCAGACAGTCCTTGCCATAGCCAAACATACCCCAGACATGGATGCAGTTCGCCTGGAAGGCACAGCATCTGGGAGCTGGAGTTTAGGGATTGTGGAGCAATCCCAGGGTGAGGGCTGCTGATGACTGTGGAGAGACAGATTGAGGGTATGTGAAGGAGGAGATTGTGGTGGGAAATGCTTGTGGAGGAAAGTCAGGTGGCCATGGAAGCAAGGTGATACTGCTGAGTCACCTGTAGGGGGTGGAGCTATCACCATAGCCTTTCTCTCCCCACACACCAACATCAACAGCTGAACAATGGAGAGGCTGGCCCATCAACCACCTGATGCACTGAACTAGAGTAGGATCCCACCTAAGGTGCTCTTTAAGTGCCTGATGCCCAATCTACACAGGAGGACCCCAGCCAGGGGGGTCCCTCTATGTGCCTGACATGCCGAACAGCAGAAAAGGACATCAGGCAAGGGAGCCCTCTAAGTGCCTGAATGGGTGGAGCTTCAGAGAAAGACTGGCCAAAAGGCCTTTTGATTGCCAGCTTAAGAGGCTCGAAAAAATCTCTGATAGGGACATAACTCATGTGGTGGAGGCAGTCCGTGTCCCTGCACACTTGGTGCCACCAGGGTCCCTGCAAGCCAAGCAGGTGCACCACATTCACGCTTAACTCTCACTGGGACAGAGCTGCCACAGACAAAAAAAAAAAAAAAAAAAGTGTCTATGTGTGCAGGGTCGCCTCTGTCGTGTCCAACTCTTTGCAACTCTGTAGACTGTGGCCTGCCAGGCTTCTCTGTCAGGGGGTTCTCCAGGCAACAATACTAGAATGGGTTGTCATATCCTTCTCCAGGGCCTCTTCCTGACCCAGGGATCAAACCCAGGTCTCCCACATTGTGGGCAGCTGCTTTAACCACTGAGCCACCAGGGAAGCCCCAAAACTAACCCTAGAGAGTATCAAATAGTGAGAACTCACACAAAGGAAACCACTTGAATGCAGGATGCAGATTCACCCAACTACCAGTAGCACCCTGTGAAGGAGGCCTCAACTAAACAACAAACAAAAGAAAAATGCAAACCCAATCATCAACAGACAGGATTACTACCTCACTCAGCCTTGCCCATCAGAGGAAAAACAAGCAAACAAGAGAAGAAAACTCAACACAAATCTCACCCTACACAAAGATTACACAAATCACTGGACCAACCTTAGTAGGGCAGAAACCAAAAGGAAGAAAGAATTCAAAGATGGAAGCTTATAGCAATCACCCCAGTCTCACCTCAAAAAACAAGAAAAATCTCAAATAAACGACATAGCTTTACATCTAAAACAACTAGAGAAAGAAGAACAAAGAAAACCTAAAGTTAGTAGATGGAAAGAAATCATGATGATCAGAGCAGAAATAAATAAAATAGAGACAAAACAATCACAAATATCAATGAAACTAAAAGCTGGTTCTTTGAAAAGATAAATAAGATTGATAAACCTTTAGCCAGTTTCATCAAGAAAAAAAGGGAGGAGGACTCAAATCAGTAAAATTAGAAATGAAAAAGGAGACATTACAACTGACTCCACATAAATACCAAGAATCATAAGAGACTACTATGAGCAACTCTATGTCAATAAAATGGACAACCTGGAAGAAATGGACAAATTCTTAGAAATATACAGTCTCCATAGACTGAACCCAAAGAAATAGAAAATATGAATAGACTAATCTCAATCACTGAAACTGAAACTGTGATTAAAAACATCCCAACCAACTAAAGTCCAGGACCTGATGGCTTCAGAGGCGAATTTTATCAAGTATTTAGAGAAGAGTTAACACCTGTCCATCTGAAACTGTTCTAAAGAGGAAGGAAAACTTCCCAACTCATTTTATGAGGCCACCATCACCCTGGTATCAAAACTAGACGACAATACATTACGGGCCAATGACACTGATGAACATAGATTCAAAAATCCTCAAGAAAATCTGTATACAACAATACATTAAAAAGACATAGCCATTATCAAGTGGGATTCATCCCAGAGATGTAAGGATTTTTCAACATCTGAAAATCAGTCAACATGGGGCACTATATCAACAAATTGAAGAATAAAAACCATTTGATCATCTCAATGGATTCAGGAAAGGCTTTTGACAAAGTTCAGCACCCATTTGTGATAAAAACTCTCAAGAAAGTGGGCACAGAGGGTACATACCTCAGCATAATAAAGGCTATATATGAGGAACTTACAGCTTGTATGATACTCAATGATGAAAAGCTGAAAGCATTCCCTCTAAAATCAGGAACAAAGCAAGGATGTCCACTCTCACCACTTTTATTCAACATAGTTTTGGAAGTCCTAACCTCAACAATCAGAGAAGAAAGAGAAGTAGAAGGAATATAAATTGGAAAAGAAGTTACACTGTCACTGCTTGCAGATGACATGATACTATACATAGAAGATCCTAACGATGCTACCAGTAAACTGCTAGAACTCATCAATGAATTTGGTAAAGTTGCAGGTTACAAAATTAAAACACAGAAGAAATATGTTGCAATACGTAAAAATGAAAGAGCAGAAAGAGAAATTTGAGAAGCAATTCCATTTATTATTGAATCAAAAAGAATAAAATACCTGAGAATAAACCTACCTAAGGAGACAAAAGACCTGTACTTCAAAAACTATATGATGCTGATGAAAGAAAGCATAGAAGACATAGCAGATGGAAAGATGCATACCATGTTCATGGATTGGAAGAATTAATGTTGTCAAAATAAATATACTACCCAAGGCAATCTATAGATTCTATGCAATCCCTATCAAATTACTGGTCTTCCCAGGTGGTACTAGTGGTAAAGAACCCGTCTGCCAGTGCAGGAGATTTAAGATACATGGGTTCAATCCCTGGTTCAGGAAGATTCCCTAAAGGAGGACATGACAACCCACTCCAGTATTCTTGCCTTTAGAGTCCCCCTGGACAGAAAAGCCTGGTGGGTTACAGTCCATAGGCTTGCAAAGAGTCAGATATGATTGAAGCAACTTAGCATGCATCAAATTATCAATGGCATTTTTCACAGAACTAGAACAATAAAACCCTCAAAATTTATATGGAGATACAAAAGACCCTGAATAGTCAAAGCAATCTTGAAAAAGAAAAATGCAGCTGAAGGAATCAGGTTCCCTAACTTGAAACTATATTACAAAGCTACAATCATCAAAACAGTGTGGTCCTGGCACAAAAATAGGAATATAGACCAATGAGCAGGATTGAAAACCCAGAAATAAACTAAAAGGAGACAAGACTGCATAATGTTGGAAAGACAGTCTCTTCAAAAACTGGTGCTGGGAAAATTCGACAGCCACATGTGAAAAAATGACATTAGGTCATTACTTAATTTCACACAAAAAAATAAGCTCAAAATGGATTAAAGACCTAAATGATAGACTGGACACTATAAAACACTTAGAAGAAAACATAGGCAGAGCACTCTCCAATATAAATCACAGCAACATCTTTTTCAATCCATCTCCCAGGATAATGGAAATAAAAGCAAAAATAAACAAATGGAACTTACTTAAAATTTTAAAAAAAGCAAAACAAAAAACTTTTGCACAGCAAAGAAAACAATAAACAAAACAAAATGGCAACCAAAAATTGGGAGAAAATATTTGTAAGTGATGTGACTGATAAGGGGTTAGTCTCCGAAATTTGCAAGCAGCTTATGACACTAGCATCAAAACAAGTAACCCACTCAAAGAAAGGGCAGAAGGCCTCAATAGACATTTCTCTAAAGAGGACATACAGATGGTCAAAACACAGATGAAAAGATGTTCAACACTACTAGTTATCAGAGAAATGCAAATCAAAACTACAATGAGATATCACCTCATACAGAATGGCTATCATCAAAAAATCCACAAAGAACAAATGCTGGAGAGGGTGTGGAGAAAAGGGAACCCTCCTGCACTGTTGGTGGGAATGCACTGTGGTACATCTGCTATGGAGAGCAGTATGGAGGTTCTTTACAAAAACTAAAAATAGAGCTATCATATGACCCTGCAATCCCACTCCTGGGTATGTATACAGACAAAAACATGGCCTAAAAATATATGCACTCCAACATATATGGGGTGCATATATATATGCACCCCAAGACTTTTTCCCAGTTCATTGCAACATTGTTTACAATAGCCAAGACAACTATAGAAATAACCTAAATGTCCATTGACAGAGGAATGGGTAAAGAAGATGTGGTACATGTATATAATACAATATTAATCAACCATCAAAAAGAATGAAATAAGGTCACGGATGCATGTTGCATCAACATGAATGGACCTAGAAAGTGTCATACTGAGTGAAGTAAGTCAGACAGAGAAGGGAAAATATCATATAACATCCCTTACATGTGGAATCTAAAACAAAATGATACAAATGAACTTGCTTTCAAAACAGAAAGAAACCCGCATTCTTAGAAAATGAAATGATGGTTGCTGGGGGAAAGGGATAGTTAAGGACTTTTGGAAGGTCATGTACACACTGCTATATTTAAAATGGATAGCCAACAAATGCCTATCATATATCACATGGAACTTTGCTCAATTTTGCATGCCAGCCTGAATGGGAGGGGGTTTGGAAGAGAATGGATGTGTGTATATATGTGGCTGAGTTCCTCAACTGTTCACCTGAAACTATCACAAGATTGTTAATTGACTGCACCTCAACACAAAATGTTTTTGGTGTTTAAAAAATTTAAATTAAAATAAAATTCTGAGGTTCTAATGTATAGCCCAATGAGTATTGTTAATAGCATGGCCTTGTATAATGAAAATGGCTGAGAGTAGGTGTTAAGCATTCTCACACCAGGAAAAAAAAAAAAACAGTTAGGTATGTAACTATGTAAGAGATAAATTACAGATTATGTTGGTCATGGTTAATTACTCTACCATGTATGCATATGCTAATTCATCACATTATAAAATTTAAATAAATACAATTACATGTGTTAATTATTCTTCAATGAAGGTAAGAATAAAAACAAACTAAGGAAACCAAGGAACTGCCAAAACTTAAAGGAATGTTTCTTTTTCTAGAGCACTCTATATTTAAAAAGATAGGAAGAAAAAATTTTCTTAAAATGAGTTTGGAATCATTAATACTTTAATGTAGAATTCTATTTTGGAATATAGATGTTTAAAGCTTTTGCCCAATGACTCTTTGCTTTTCTAATTTTTCAAGATTAGTAGCACAAAATAATGGTAAAATGTAAAGTGCACTTAACTATTGTAAATAACACATCCTGAATTCCAGTCCCGCAAGCCAATTAATGTCAAGAGCTTTGTCTAATATCTTTGACCAAGCTTTCTTTCTCTCAATGATATTCATGATTTCTATGCTGTGTGACACTCGTTTGACTCTGCATTTCTGATTGGTCTCCTGTCAGGTTGCTGGCTCATGGCCCAGGCCTTAGGAACAAGGCCCTCTAAATGTCTGTAGTCACATACCATCATCGTATCCTCTGGGGGCTTTGTGACTCCCATGCTCATTGACTTTCTTTTCTGTATATTGTAAAGATCTAGACCCTGGCGTTCCAAATTTGGCTATAAAATATTTAAATTTTCTAAAAGCACAATAAAGAAGTCTGATTATACCTGTTTCAAGCTCAATGCCTGTCTAGTCAGATTTGAAAGTGAAAGTGAAAGTCACTCAGTCCGTGTCCGACTCTTTGCGACCCGGTGGACTATACGTAAGTCCATGGAATTCTCCAGGCCAGAATACTGGAGTGGGTAGCCTTTCCCTTCTCCAGGGGAATCTTCCCAACCCAGGGATCGAACCCAGGTCTCCCACATTGCAGGCGGATTCTTTACCAGCTGAGCCACCGGGGAAGCCCCTAGTCAGACAAGTACTAAATGTGTAAAACTGATTTTACCTTGCATTTTGAAAATTTCCCAATGTTAACTGTTACGGACTGAACGTTTGTGTCCTCCAAAATGCATAAATAAAGGCTCTCGCCCCAAATGTGATGTTATTTTGAGATACGGCCTTTAGGAAGAAATATTGGATAAATAAGGTCATAAGGACCTTGATCCAACAGAGCAAGTGTCCTTTTAAGAGGAAAAGCACCAAAGTTCTCTCTCTCTGCTCACTAGCCCCAAGGATAGACCCGGAGGGCACACAGGAAGTGGCTGCTGCCCCACAAACCGTGAAGACAGCCCTCACTATTACCTCGGCATGCTGCATCCTGACCTAGGACTTCCTGTCTCCGGAATGTGAGACGCAGCATAAACTTCTCTTGGTCTGTGATATTTGTCATGGCAGCAGGAGCAGAATAAGGCAGAGGCTCCCTCGGTGACCCCCCAGCGCTACTCTTCTAACGTCCTTTTTACCCTACTAAAGCCTTCTGTAAATAAACTATGAATAGGTGGGGGGAGGTATAAACTATGAGTTTGAGATTAGCATATGCACATAACTATACGTAAAATAGAAAGCCAACAAGGACCTATAATATAAGGGAACTATACTGAATATTTTGTAGTAGCCTGTAAGTGAAGAGAGGGCTTCCCTGGTGGCTCAGTGGTAAAGAGCCCACCTACCAGTACAGGGTATGTGGACTTGATTACTAGATTGGGTTTAATCCTCTGGAGAAGGAAATGGCAGCCCTCTCCGGTATTCTTGCCTGGGACATCGCATGGACAAAGGAGCCTGGTGGGTTGCAATCCATGGAATCATAGAGTCAAACATGTCTTAGCGGCTATGCAATAACAATTAAGGGAAGAGCCCCGAAGACAAAGCATATATATAACTGGATCACTGAACTTCTGAACTAACAAGATATTGCAAATTAATTATACATCAATTTAAAAAAAAAGAAAAAACTATATAAAACTAGAAACGTCTGAATAAAACATTGACTTTGCTTAATTAAAAAATAGACTATCCATGGCTTTGAGTGAATTTAAATGAATTTATTACCCCTTTCATGGATATCTCCTTAAGTTTTTATTCTTTTTTCTTTAATTGTGGATTAGAATGTTCTCTTTTGGTAGGTAGATTGTATTTTTGCAAATATGTAATATTATTCACCTATAGTTATCAGTTAGCAGCAGCAGTAGCATAGTTATCAGTGTCTTTTTATCTTCAAGACATTGTGGTTACAAAATCTCAGATATCTCATTTAATCCTCAACAACAATTTGAGACAGACATTATTACTATCTCTGCTAGAGAAGAATAAACTCATGTTCAGGGATTTAAATTATATACTAAACCTACTTAGTTAACAAATAGACAGATTGAGATACACCTAGAAGTTTCTCCATGTTCTTCATTACCGTTGTACAGATGAGTCATCTGTCCTACTTTGGGAAGCAGGTCTCTGGAGAAGTTCTTGCAGCTTTGACACAACTCTGGAGAAATATCAGTATTATTCTAAACACAAGAACTCTATTCCACAAGGAAGTGAATAATTCATCTGTCTAGAAAGACATCCTTCTGCCCAAGCTTACTCCTAGAAAGGACCAAAGTCATTTGCTAAAAAGGAGAGAATAGGCAGAAAATGCAAATTTAATAGAGTTGATATTAGAGGGACATATTACTGATCTGTTAATTAAACTTATTTGTATTTACTATTATTATACTTGCTAAATATTTATTAGAAGGTTATTTATGTATAAGATGACTATAATTTACTGCCTAAAATAGAATCCTTTTGAGAAGGAAATGATACTAAAAATAATTAAAATCATAAATTTTTATATTTATTTACTGAGTAATGAATAGTTTTATTAAATGGCTGAATTTATAAAATACTTTTTATAATACCATAAAAATAGCATATCTCTCTGTATGTTTCAGCAAAATTACAAACTTACGTCTATATATTGGTTAGCTGAACATTCAAAATAACATATGCAGCATATTTATTCCTGGTATACTTTACCAGCACATACTTTAGTTTCTTAGCCATATTTATCTAATATCATGTTACTTATATTTTGAAGTATATATGCTTTCTCTATATTTATGCTGAAAGCTCAGCTTTTCTGTACACCAGTGCTGAGTCAAATCTCAGACAGAGTTTTGGGTGAAGTAGAAAAGAATAACTTTATTGCTTTCCCAGGCAAAGTGGGATACATTGGGCTCCTGTCCTCAAAAAACTTTATGTCTCTATCCAGGAGGATTTTATGAATTTGATGAGGAATTTTTAGCAATCGTTCAAGGGTGGGGTTACTGACAGATGATGTGTGCAGGTGGTTTTTCTCCTAATCCTGATGAGTTTCTCTGATCCCTTTAATCTTTTCTCAGGTGAATTCTTGGCTGCTTGTCCCTTAACTAGCAATTGTTCAAATCTGCCATTTGGAACTTAGGGAAGGTCCTGGAGGCTGCAGTCTTGCTTATAAGAAACAGGGACATAAAAGTTTCCGTGCCCAGGAACCCCACAGGGTCCTTCTCAGTTTCAATATATCTATAATGTTTTATTTTTACTGCTATTATTTTTTTTTCTTTTTGTAATTTACTTGAAATTTCCAAGGTTGCATTTTAGGGTTAATAAGTGTAAACTCATGTAATAGTATTCACATTCAATGTGCCCTATTCCTGTGATTTACCAGGGAGTTGTTGTGTCTTCTGCCCCAGGGATGCCTTTGAAATAGATTCATATCACTGAATATTCACATCAAGAGATTAGCTTGAAAGTATTCAAAATGCTAGGAACTGTCCAGGTGCTTTGAGGTCAGAGCTGTTATATACCAAGCAGACTTGCCAGGAGAGTGCTGTCCCTTTATTTCTTACTAAATTACCAGATGACTCAGACAGCAGCATGAATCAGATGAATTGCACTCCAGATTACCTCTGTTGGAGAAGGACCCTGATCTCTGGTTTGCCAATAAGGAGAGAGTGGTTTATAAAACTTTGCTCTGACCTCTGAGAGACCAATCCCTTCACATAGCCTCAGAAGGAAGGCTGGCTACTTCTGTTCCAGAAAAAAAAACAAAAACAAAACAAAAAAAAAAAAACAAAAAAAACACATTTCTAAAGACATATTGAAGTTGTGTTACAGTTTAGTGGTTTGTGTACTATCTCTTTAAATTTCCAAATTAGAATTAAAATTTTCAATGAAACTGAATTTAGGAGAAAGGGTTTTAATTAGATATTTGTTTTAATGATATTTATTTAAAGTATTTCCTTTTCAAATGTGTCTTCACCTTTTCCTGCCAATCTTTCAACCCATCCTCCTTTCTGTTTGGGTGGGATGGTAACAGAGACATTTCAGGGGAGTGTGAAATTTCCTTGATTCTGTCTCATCACAAACGAAAATTTGAAGTGGTGGACCAGCATTACCGCCCTTAGATGGGCCAGCATTACAGGTCTCGGGTAGACCAGAGTCACAGCTCCGTGTTACAGCTCAGTTTTATTTAGAAAATAAAGGAAAATATATCCTCAAGGCATAAGGGTATGATGATCCAAAGGGCGTGAAGAGAAGAGAGAGAGTGAGAGAGAAAGGGAGAGAGAGAGCCCCAGCCCTTTGGGTCCTGTTTTTATGTTTTTTTTTTTTTTTCCCTCCTCCCCCTGGACCTGCCTTATGTAAATTGGGCTATCCAGGAGTGCTGTTTGTTCTACCTGAGGTTGGACCTTCGTTTGTTCTATTTTTGTGGGCTTTTCCCATCCTTGTCTTTTATCCACCACCATTCTGGACTCCTTTTTCCTATTCTAACTACTTAACATTCCCCCCTCAAGAGATGGGAGGCCCAATTCTTTGGGAATAGGGGTGTCAAGGTCTTTCTGGCTACTTCCTGCTGAACTGGGATGGTGAGGGGCATTGGGCCTCCCCCTCTTGCTAGTCTCAGGCCTCAGAGTTCTTATAGCAGTGTGCATCTAAGGGTGAGTGATATTTTCTGTGGTCAGCTGTAGTTTTATATATCCTTGTTGAACTGGCACTGTATGCTGTAGCTTGTTGACCTGGGCAGAGACAAAATGGGTTAGATAATTGATAATACATGGAGCAACCATAAGAAGCATCAATATGGTGATAACAAGGATTAGCAGGGGCATTAGCCAACTCCACATTCTCATCACCAGCAAGATATCCCAAAGATTGTAGCCACCTGGAGAACACTCCAGCTCATTCTTTGAGATACTGTAGGGTCTGAATGCTTTTCTTGATGACCGTGAGACTTTCTTTAACTTAGCTGGAGGTATTTACCCAGAAACAACACATCTCATTCAAGATGGTTCAAGTCCCTCCTTGTTCAGGGATCAAGAAATCTACCTCCTGTCTATTTTGGAGTACAACCCCTGCCAAGCTGTGTTGGCTCTTTACAGCTATCCTGAGAAATCTTGTCTCCAGAAACTTGATTTTGGGTGTGATCATTAGAATGACACTCATTCATAGTCCTTAACAGGTATCTGAGAGTTCCCAGGCCTCACAGCTGTATTCAGTGTCCACTTCCGTTTCCTTCCATGGCTTGACTTGTGAGTAGTGAACCCAGGAGTCATGTCTTGGTATCTTGACTGCTGCGGGGGTAGAAAGCATTGTAGCATAGGAGCCCTTCCACGTGGGCTGGAGTTGAGCCTTTTGGGGACCCATCTTTCCAGACTTCAATTAGGACTTGAGTCCCTGGGGCATATAGTGGTGACTCTAGAATCTTTTGTGTCCTGGTTGACTCCCCACAAGCATATATCCTTTTGGAATTGCCCAATGCCATGGTATAAGACTGGGGAGTCTGAGTCTCTAGATATAGGAAGCGGTCATTAATGTAAACAAAAGGTTCCCCATATAGCATTCCATATTGCTTCTCATAAGGACTAAGACCAACCTGTTCCTTAGGGGCAATATGGATGTGGAGGAGAGCTATTGGTAAAGCCTCTTTCACGCCCAAGGAGATCTCCTGGGTTATCTTTTTTATTGCTGATTTTAAGAATTGGTTGACTCTTCCTACTTTTCCTGAAGACTGAGGCCTCCAGGCACAATGGAGGTGGTAAGTAATGCCCAATGCTTTAGAGACCCCTTGGGTAACCTTAAAAGTAAACTATATCCCATTGTCACTTTGTAATGACCTGGGCAAATGAAATCTCAGAATGATTTCATGGAGCAGCTTTTCTTTTTACCATTTCCTCAGCTTTCTCAGTCTGGATGGGAAAGGCTTCAGTCCATCCTGTGAATGTATCTATTATAACTACTAGCTACTTATACCCTTGAGAAACTGGCTTCTGGGTGAAATCCATCTACCAGTCCTCTCCTGGGTAGGTCCCACGTTATTGGACAGGCTGGGCCAGCTCGGGTCTTTGAGCTCCTTGGGGGTTGTTTAATTGGCCACATATAGCGGTTTGGAGGCCTGTTCCAATGAAGGATCTTTCTAGTAATCCTTGGAGGGCCTTTTCTCCTAAATGAGTGGTGGCATATAAGGAATTAACCAACTTCCATTGGAGGTTCCCAGGCAGAAAAAGGAATCCCTCCTTTTGGAACCACCCCAAATGATCTTCTTGAAAGCCCTCACTCTTAGCTTTAAGAGTCTCACCTTCAGTGCATGAAGGAGTTCCTGCAAATTAGTCTGTGAAACTAAGGTGATGACCCTTATTAGGTCATTGTTCTATAACACTGCTCTCTTAGCTGCCTGATCAGCTGCTTTGTTCCCTTGTGCCACTTCTGTGATCCCTTTTTGGTGTCCTTTACAGTGGGAGACTGAAACCTCAGTAGGCAGATGGACTACCTCCAAATGCCTAAGGATTTGATCACCACATTTGATTGGGGATCCTTGGATGGTCAAGTGGCCTCTTTCTTTCCAAATAGCAGCATGTGCATGTAGCACCAGAAAGGCATACTTGGAGTCAGTGTAAATGGCTACTCTTTTTCCTTTTCCCAGTTCTAAAGCTCAAGTCAGGGCCATGAGCTCAGCTAATTGGGCTAAAGTACCTGGTGGCAAAGGTTTAGCCTATATGGTCTCAAAATTGGAGACTACTGCATATCCAGCTCTTCTTTATCATCCAAGACAAAGCTGCTTCCATCAGTGTACCAGATTTCCTCAGGATTGGTCAGAGGATCTTCCAACAGTCCCTCTCGGGGTTTTGTCTAGTGGTCCAAGGGTTCTAGGCAAGAGTGAAAGGGGATAAAGCCCTCGGGGGTAGGCAGGAGAGTGGCTGGGTTAAGAACCTCACAAGAGGGTACAGTGAGGCCTGGATTTTCCATCAGCACTACTTGATATCTGAGGATTCTTTGATCAGACATCCATAAATGGCCTCTCTCATTTAGGAATTGTTTCACTTGGTGGCTGGTAAAAATAGTTAGTTTGCTCCCAAAAGAGATTTTGAAAACATTTTCTATCAGGACATCAATAGCTGCAAGGTTTTGAAGGCAGGGAGAGATTTCTTCCCAGTAAGGGAGAAGGACAGTCAAGGACCACTAGAAACTGGTGGGAAAATATTTGTCCTTCCCAGCAACGAAGAAGTGCTCAGGTGAATCTTTTGTAATTTTTTTTTTTTTTTTTCCTGTAGCACCCAAAATGGTACACGTTTGAGAGGAGAAGACTCTGGAGTAGGAGGTCAGTACAGAGTAGGTAGCCCCTGTGTCGACTGAGAAATTCTCAGTCCTACCTACCACATCCAGTTGCACCCTTGGCTCCAGCCCAGTGATGGTTAACTGTGACAGGCAGGCTGGCTGGAGAGGGCCACTTCAGTCTTGTTGAACCATCGTGAGGGAGGGCTTGGCGCTTGACCCTGAGGCTATTGGGTCCCGAGGGTAGAGTGCTTCCCAATGTCTCAATTGATGGCATTGGTAGCAAGCCATTTTAGGATACTTGTCACAATTTAGACACTGTTTGGCCCAATGTCCCACCTGTCTACAGATTAAGAATTTTATCTTGTGCCTTGTCCTTCAAGGACTGGGCTCGGGGTTTGCCACAGGGCTTCGTTGGAGGGCAGCCAGCATCTGGGCATGCCTGGTCTCTTTCCTTTTCTCCCTCTCCTGGGCCTTGGCTTCCCTCTCTTGTTCTCTGTTAAGAAAGCTATTGGTGGCTGTCTGGACCATCTCATCTAAAGAGGCAGCAGGGTCCTGCTTCTAAAACTGTTGTAACTTTATCCTGATATTATATGTGCATTGGGACAGGAATTTGTCCTTTAAAATCACCTGTCCCTTGTAAGAGTCTAAGTCCAAATTGGTAAATTTTCAGATAGCCTCTTTTAGCCTTTCCAGAAAGGCAAATGGGTTCTCATTGGGCTCCTAAGTTATTCCTGAGACTGGGCACAGTCTCGTAAGTAATAGGCTTCCTTCTGTTTCCATGGGTGGACTTCCTTAGGGGTGAGTCTTTCTGAAGCTTATCATACCCAAAATGGTTGCAACCTGAGAGCCAGGTGTCCCCAGGTCAGGGTGCAGATCCCAGGCAAGCTGAGGCATGACAGCCTCTTGGAGATCTAATCCCCAGGCAGGTTGAGGCATGTTGGCCTCCCGAGAATTGGGTCCCTGGGCAGGTCAAGGCATGTCGATCTCCTGGGACCCCTGGACTGGCAGATCCCAGAGCAGGTTGAGGAGTGACAAGCTTTCGAGTAGCAGATCCCTAAACATGTTGAACTCCTGGAACTCCCAGACTGGCGGATCCCTGAGTAGGTTGAGGTGTGAAAACCTCCCAGGGATCAGTGGTTTTCTAGTTGTCCCTCCAGAAGATTGTAGAGCAACACTTTGGGCTGGATGGGGCTCAGGAAAAGAGCATGAAACAGGAGGGAAGGGAGCAGGGCCCAACTTTTGAAAGAATGACATAGCACAAGGGCATAACATAAACTGATTAAAATCAATTGGGTCCAAGATGACAAGTCAAATTCAACTGAACCTTGATCCCCGATCTGCAAGCTAAATGACACACCCAGGTGGGAGGACAGTTCCAAGGCACTGTCAAAAGTCAGAGGAGTGGGTGGTTCCCCAGTGGTTGGGATGATCTTCTCACTCATTAGCATATAAATCCACTCAACTTTCAAAAACTAGCCACACCACATTCCATGGCCTAAGCACTTGCCCTCTGCAATGGCCCACACCCTGCGGAGTGTGCTTCTCTCTGAATCCTAACAAATTCACCTCTTATCTATCGCTGTGTCTCTAATTGAATTTTTTCAGTGAGACATCAGAACCTGAGCTTCATTAGGTCCTGAAGCCAGGCTCAAGTCCCAGGAGAGAGGAGCTGAAAGATGGGAGGAAAAATCAGTAGGAAAAATGTGCCAAGGAATCCCCTTCATAATCTGCTGGAAAATCTGCTAAATACTTGACATGTGCTCACAGTTTTCATTGGCCTGATCCTCAGCACAAAGAAGATTAAGGACAGAAGAACCCCCACTGGCTTGGGTAAGAGCTACTGAAGCCCAGCAGATAATGGAGCCTTTGGGACATGCTGAGGAGTAGACCCTGCCAGAATCCCTCAATTGCAACCACTGCCACTCGCCTGTTCACAGGGGGTTCGAGGAAATGAGAAACAGAGATTGTAAAGGATTTAAGATTTTGCTAGGCATGTGTCCTTCCAGTTAAAGCAGCAAGGACCTCCTACCTTAGTTGGAGGTCTTCTGGAATCTGAGACAGCTGTGTGAGCTTTCTCCTGAGTTCGTTTTTCACTGTCCTTGTTTTCAGCACGCTGGGCTCTTGTCACTTCCCCTGTGCTGGGTTTTCTTTGCGTTCCACTTCCACTGTGGGAGCTTTTGCCAAGTTGGGCTCCTGTTGTCCTTGGCCTCCTCCTTGTGAGGGCCACGCTGAGGTTGTTTCAGCCAGGTTAAGTCCGAGTCATGGCGCCATAGATGTCAGGGGAGTGTATAATTTTCTCAGTTCTGTCTTGTCACAATAAAAATTTGAAATGATGAACAGCATTACCACCCTTAGATGGGTCAGTGTTACAGCTCTCAGACAGAGCAGAGTCACAGCTCCGTGTTACAGCTCAGTTTTATATATAAAATAAAGGAAAATATATCCTCAAGGCATAAGGGTATGATGATCCAAAGGACGTGAAGAGAAGAGAGAGAGAGAGAGTGAGAGAGAGAGAGCAAGTGAGAGAGAAAGGGAGAGAGAGAGCCCCAGCCTTTTGGGTCCTGTATGTGTATATATATATATATATATATATATATTTTTTTTTTTTTTAATTAATTAATTTATTTTTTTTTTTTTTTCTCCTCTCCCTGGACCTGCCCTACGTAAACTGGGCTATCCAGGAGGGCTGTTTGTTTTACCTGAGGTCCTCACTCTGTCCTCATATCTTCCTTTGTTCTATTTTTGTGGGCTTTTCCCTTCCTTGTCTTTTAGTCACCACCATTCTGGACTCTCTTTTCTTCTTCTAACTACCTAATAGGCATACAAAGAAGACTTTGGTGCTATTCCTCCACTGGGGAGGGGCAGGAAGAGCCGCTTGTCAAAGAGGTAGTGAAATCTGACTTTTCTTATCTACAGGTAAGGTCAGGAGTCCAGTGACTGGAATGGGCAGTTGGTGTTATGGTATAAACTCAGAGGCTTGGAACTTAGGAGACTTGAGCTCTTTATTCCTCATCAGGGAAGGCCAGACACTGCCTTAGAAAGTACCCCATTCCTATTCAGAGGCAGCTAGCACTACTGGGAATATCTTTCCTTTTCTCCTTTGCTTTTTGCTTCTCTTCTTTTCACATCTATTTGTAAGGCCTCCTCGGACAGCCATTTTGCTTTTTTGCATTTCTTTTCCATGAATATGGTCTTATTCCTGTCTCCTGTACAATATCATGAAACCTCCATCCATAGTTCGTCAGGCGTTCTGTCTATCAGAACTAGTCCCTTAAAATTGATTTCTCACTTCCACTGTATAATCACAAGGGATTTGATTTAGGTCATACCTGAATGGTCAAGTGGTTTTCCCTAATTTCTTCAATTTAAGTCTTAATTTGGCAATAAGGAGTTCATGATCTGAGCCACAGTCAGCTCCTTGTCTTGTTTTTGCTGACTGTATAGAGCTTCTCCATCCTTGGCTGCAAAGAATATAATCAATCTGATTTTGGTGTTGACCACCTGGTAATGTCCATGTGTAGAGTCTTTTCTTGTGTTGTTGGAAGAGGGTGTTTGCTATGACCAGTGTGTTCTCTTGGCAAAACTCTACTAGCTTTTGCCCTGCTTCATTCCGTACTCCAAGGCCAAATTTGCCTGTTACTCCAGGTGTTTCTTGACTTCCTACTTTTGCATTCCAGTCCCCTATAATGAAAAGGACATCTTTTTTTGTGGGGTGTTAGTTCTAAAAGATCTTGTACGTCCTCCTAGAACCATTCAACTTCAGCTTCTTCAGCGTTACTGGTTGAAGCATAGGCTTGGATTACCGTGATATTGAATGGTTTGCCTTCGAAACGAACAGAGATCATTCTGTCGTTTTTGAGATTGCATTCAAGTACTGCATTTTGGACTCTTTTGTTGACGATGATGGCTGCTCCGTTTCCTCTAAGGGATTCCTGCCGACAGTAGTAGATATAATGGTCATCTGAGTTAAATTCACCCATTCCAGTCCATTTTAGTTCGCTGATTCCTAGAATGTCGATGTTCACTCTTGCCATCTCCGTTTGAACACTTGCAATTTGCCTTGATTCATGGACCTAACATTCCAGGTTCCTATGCAATAGTGCTCTTTATAGCATCAGACCTTGCTTCTATCACCAGTCACATCCACCTTTGGGTGTTGTTTTCACTTTGGCTCCATCCCTTCATTCTTTCTTGAGTTATTTCTCCACTGATCTCCATTAGCATATTGGGCACCTACCGACCTGGGGAGTTCCTCTTTGAGTATCCTATCATTTTGCCTTTTCATATTGTTCATGGGGTTCTCAAGGCAAGAATACTGAAGTGGTTTGCCATTTCCTTCTCCAGTGGACCACTTTCTGTCAGACCTTTCCACCATGACCCGTCTGTCTTGGGTGGCCCCTCATGGCATGACTTAGTTTCATTGAGTTAGACAAGGCTAAGTTAGGTTAGATCACTTAACTTGTGGTCAGTGTGATAAGATTAGCTACTTTTCTGTGATTATGGTTTCAGTGTGTCTGCCCTCTGATGCCCTCTTACTTGGGTTTCTCTTACCTTGGATGTGGGGTATCTCTTCATGGCTGCTCCAGCAAAGCACACCCACTGCTCCTTACCTTGGACCAGGGGTGTCTCCTCACAGCCACCCCTACTGAAAATTAGAGATACCAAGGGAACATTTAATGCAAAGATGGGTTCGATAAAGGACAGAAATGGTATGGACCTAACAGAAGCAGAAGATATTAAGATATTAAGAAGAGGTGGCAAGGATACACAGAAGAACTATACAAAAAAGATCTTCACTACACAGACAATCACAATGGTGTGATCACCCACCTAGAGCCAGACATCCTGGAATGTGAAGTCAAGTGGGCCTTAGAAAGCATCACTATGAACAAAGCTAGTGGAGATGATGGAATTCCAGTTGAGCTATTTCAAATCCTGAAAGATGATGCTACGAAAATGCTACACTCAACATGCCAGCAAATTTGGAAATGTCAGCAGTGGCCACAGGACTGGAAAAGGTCAGTTTTCATTCCAATCCAAAGAAAGGCAATCCCAAAGAATGTTCAAACTACCGCGCAATTGCACTCATCTCACACGCTAGTAAAGTAATGCTCAAAATTCTCCAAGCCAGGCTTCAGCAATACATGAACATGAACTTCCAGATGTTCAAGCTGATTTTAGAAAAGGCAGAGGAACCAGAGATCAAATTGTCAACATCTACCGGATCATCGAAAAAGCAAGAGAGTTCCAGAAAAGTATCTATTTCTGCTTTATTGACTATGCCAAAGCCTTTGACTGTGTGGATCACAATAAACTGTGGAAAATTCTGAAAGACATGGGAATAGCAGACCACCTGACCCACCTCTTGAGAGACCTGTATGCAGGTCAGGAAGCAACAATTAAAACTGGACATGGAACAACAGACTGGTTCCAAATAGGAAAAGGAGTATGTCAAGGCTGTATATTGTCACCCTGCTTATTTAACTTCAATGCAGAGTACATCATGAGAAACACTGGGCTGGAAGAAGCACAAGCTGTAATCAAGATTGCTGGGAGAAATATCAATAACCTTAGATACCCAGATGACACCATCCTTATGGCATTAAGTGAAGAGGAACTAAAAAGCCTCTTGATGAAAGTAAAAGAAGAGAGTGAAAAAGTTGGCTTAAAGCATTAAAACATTCAGAAAACTAAGATCATGACATCTGGTCGCATCACCTCATGGGAAATAGATGGGAAAACAATGGAAACAGTGGCTGACTTTATTCATTTATTTATTTGGCTCCAAAGTCACTGCAGAAGGTGATTGCAGCCATGAAATTAAAAGACACTTACTCCTTGGAAGGAAAGTTATGACCAACCTAGATAGCATATTAAAAAGCAGAGACATTACTTTGCCAACAAAAGTCCGTCTAGTCAAGGCTATGGTTTTTCCAGTGGTCATGTATGGATGTGAGAGTTGGACTGTGAAGAAAGCTGAGCACTGAAGAATTGATGCTTTTGAACTGTTGTGTTGGAGAAGACTCTTGAGTGTCCCTTGGACTGCAAGGAGATCCAACCGGTCCATCCTAAAGGAGATCAGTCCCAGGTGTTCACTGGAAGGACTGATACTGAAGCTGAAACTCCAGTACTTTGACCACCTCATGCGAAGAGTTGACTCATTGGAAAAGACCCTGGTGCTTGGAGGGATTGGGAGCAGGAGGAGAAGGGGACGACAGAGGATGAGATGACGAGATGGCATCACCGACTCGATGGACATGAATTTTAGTAAACTCCGGGAGTTGGTGATAGACAAGGAGGCTTGGCGTGCTGTGATTTATGGGGTCACAAAGAGTCAGACACGACTGAGTGACTGAACTGAACTGAGTACTAGTGGATAAACCATATTTTCAACTATATAGACTTTTGTCAACAAAGTACTTTCTCTGCTTTTTAATATGCTGGCTAGGTTTGTCATAGCTTTCCTTCCAAGGAGCAAGAGTCTTAATTTCATGATTGCGGTTACTTTCTGCAGTGATTTTTGTGCCTAAGAAAATAAAGCCTGTCACTGTTACCATTTTTCCCCCATCTATTTGCCATGAAATGATGGGACCAAGTTCCATGCTCTTAGTTTTCTTAATGCTGAGTTTTAAGCCAGTTTTTTCACTTTACTCTTCCACCTTCAAGAGACTCTTTAGTTTCTCTTCACATTCTGCTTTTAGAATAGTATCATCTGCATATCTGTGGTTGTTGATTTTTCTCTTGACAGTCTTGAATCCAGTTTGTGATTCATCCAGCCTAGCATTTCACATGATGTACTCTGCATATAAGTTAAATAAATGGGATGACAATATACAGCTTTGTACTCTTTTCTCAATTTTGGACCCATCAGTTGTTTCAACTTGTATTCTAGACTATGGCTATAACTAAGTTATTTTCATTTTTTTAACATTCTATATATTTCCAAGTTTGTTATCATTATTACTTTTTTAGGGTCAATGTTATTAAACTTTTATTTGAATTCCATAATTTAAGTTTACTTCATAGAAATGAAATTACTGTGTTAGATAATTTCAGATAAAATTTGGGTTTCATGGAGGTGTTTCAGGAAAGAAAAGTGGAACACAAGAGGATAATCACATCCCAAGTCATGTCCCTGGAATGGTGCCAAGTGTATGTTCTTGGCTTTGGCAGGAAAGAATTTAAGAACAAGCTACAGAAAGTGAAAGCAGGTTCACTCAGGGAGACACACATTCCACAGAGTGTGGGCCCCTCTCAGAAGGTGAGACGCCCCATGGTACAGGGTTCTTAGGCCTTATAGGGATGTATAGTATCATAGGCCAGTGAATGAGAAGATTATTGCAAGTATTTTGGAGAACGGCTGGGGATTTCCAAGAATTGGGCCACTGCCTCTTTTTGACCTTCTAAGGTCAGCCCCAAACTGTCATGGCACCTGTGGGTGTGTCTTTTAGCGTGCTGGTACATTACAGTGAGCATGTAATGAGGCTCAAATCTAATATCTAGTGTGAGTCAACTTGTCAGCTATCTTGGATCTAGTTGGTTCTAAACAGTTTACACTGTGTTCTCAATGGCTGTGTCATTCTTTGAAAAGTTGTGCTCTGCCCCTTTCCTGTCCCAGAGAAATTAAACTTGAGAGAAGTAAAAATAGCTGATATTAATTAAAGAAGGATAGGATCTCTGTATATCTTGGGAAAGTTAAAGAGATCAGAAGGAGGGTAGGTAAAAGTACCAAGAGCCATGCTAATGCAGAACAAGGAGAAAGAGAATGAAAAAGAGAGTGAATTTACATCAAACATATAAGCCTATATATTTCTAGCAAAACCTACAAAGAGAAAAAGTTATTCATGTCTAGGATTTATAAGGAACTCTCAAAACTCAAAAGTATACAAGCAGACAATCCAATTAGAAAATGAATAAAAGACATTAAGAGACATAAAAGATGACATATGATTGGGCCTTCCCTGGTGGCTCAATGATAAAGAATCTGCCTGCAATGCAGAAAACCAGGGTTCAGTCCCTGAGTTGGGAAGATCCTCTTGAGGAGAGCATGGCAGTCCACTCTAGTACTCCTGCCTAGAGAGTCCCATGGACAGAGGATCCTGGCAGGCTGCATGTAGTCCATAGTGTCACAAAGAGTCAGACACAGCTGAAGCAACTAAGCAGCAGCTGCAGACATGTGACTAGCCAGTGAGCATTGAGATGTTCAACATCTTTAGAGATCAGAGAAATGAAGATTAAGACCTTGATGAACCATCACTTTGCACCTGTCAGAATATCTTTGAATCTATCATCTTTGCACCTAACTTTGCACCTATCAGAATAGCTAAAATAAAATGGAATGATAGCTCCAAAATCTGGTGAAGATGTGAACATGACTTCAGATGAATATATGCATTGCTTTAATATATTATATATTATATACTTATATATATATATTAAAGGAATGAATTATATAAGTGTATACATATATATACACACATTATATGTATTATAATGTATATATGTATACAATATATAATAATGTATTTATATATAATGTATATATATACATACATATATATAATGCATTTTTTAATGTGCTATTTTAATATTTTATAGTTATCCCTTCTGAATGGAACATTATTTTTGGAGCTCTGTGCTACCAAGTAAGAAGACAGGCTATAAGGAAACTTTCAGTGTTTTTTCATTCAGGGAGAAACATTGCTTAGTGTGGAGAAACTATAGGTATTGTATTTGTCACCACTGGGATCCAATCACATCTCCTCTCTTTGGTTCCTGACTCCTAATGCCCAGGTGGGGCTTCCCAGGTGGTGCATTGGTAAAATATTTGCTTTCCAATTCAGGAGGCACAAAAGATGCACATTTGATTCCTGAATTGGTAAGACCGCTTAGAGAAGGATATGGCAACCTGCTCTAGTACCATTGCCTGGAAAATTCCATGGACAGGGCAGCCTGGTGGTCTACAGTCCATAGGTTCACAAAGAGTCCGATGTGACTGAGCGTGCCTATGCACACGTGCGCGTGTGCACACACACACACACACACACAAACATATGCACTTTATTTTTTAGAGAAGTTCAGGTTCACAGAAAAATTGAGCAGGATGTACAGAGAGTTTCCACAATCCCATTGCTCTCTCTAACCACGCTATCTACATCCCTGCCAGGGTTATATTTATTACAAGTGTTGAACTTACCCCTGCATGCCATTATCACCCAAAGACCACAGTTTATATTACAGTTTGCTTTTGATGTCATACATTACATGGGTTTTGACATATATTCACCATTATAGTCCCACATATGACATATATTCACCATTATAATCCCACACAGAACAGTTTCACTGCCTTAAAACTAATGTGTTCCACCTGTTGTCCGTCTTTCCCAACCTCCAGCAACCATTGATCTTTTTAGTTTCTATAGCTTTGCCTTTTCCAGAATGTCATGGAGTTAAAATCATAGTATTTTACATTTCATTGGCTTCTTTCACTTTGCATTTATGTTTTCTCTACATCTTTTCATAGCATGATAGCACATTTCTTTCTCTTTTTTTCTCCTACTGAACAATATTCCTTATTGTCTTAATGGACCACAATTTATTTATACATTTACCTAATGAGGTATAGATTGGTTGCCTTTAAGTTTTGGCAATTATGAATAATGCTGCTATAAGCATTTCTATTTAGGTTCTTGTGTGGATATAAATTTTCAGCTCATCGGGGTAAATACCGAGGAGTGTGATTGCTGAATCATATGGTACGAGCATGTTTAATATTTTGAGATGCTTTTAAATTGTCTGCCACAGTGGCTGTATCATTTTGCATTCCTGTCAGCTATTAAAGAGAGTCCTGTTGCTCCACATCCTCCTCAGCACTTGATGTTGTCAGTGTTCTGGATTTTGGCCAACCTGAAAAACAGCAGCGGTATCTCATTGTTGCTTTAATTTGCATTTCCCTGCTGACAAATGGCATGGAGCATCTTTTCCTATGCTTATTTGCTATCTGCTTATCTCCTCTGCTCTTTATGACTCAGCCTCAAAAGTCATACAGTGTCACATCTGTGATGAAGCCATCAGAAGCCTGAAAGGAAGAGAATACAGACACAAGCTGATGTTTGAAGCTGGCAAGTTTGCATTGTAGAAGAACATGTAGGATGGAAGGTCATTGGGTGATACACTGCTATGGTGTCTAATGAGATAGAGCAGAGCATATGAAGAATGCTCGGAGAAACAGGCATCTGTTTAGAGAGGAGTAAACATATTTGGAAGAATATTCCCTGAAGAAGTGATTGATATGGTCTGGATTGTTTGAAAGATCACCATTTAAAACACTTGCAACAACCAGAGTGTTGTTGCCAATCACCCCCTGCCTCCCTCCAGCATCTGAATAGGTTTTAAATCCATGATATTGAAAGCAGTATATTGAGAAAGTCAGATAGTATCTATGTAGATCTCCCATTATCTCATACTTAAAAAGTGGGCAGTGAACTAGATTCTCTATAACATTTCTTCCAACTTATCTAAAGCTATATATTTTTATAACTAAGTTAGAAGGGGGCAAATTTCTGCTTTATGTAAAGATGAAAAACACCTAAGAATGAAGGTCACAAAGAAGTGTACTTATTTTGAAGAAAACCGTAGAGAAAGAATCAAATACACCAAACTGCTCAGGACCACATTTCTGTTTTGTCTTCTTGCCCTGATTCTGTGATGATCCCCTTCCTCAGAGCACAAACTGTGGCAGATAAAGAGAAGAAAGAATTCTTCCAGTCCTAGTTTGTTTAAAGCATTCCTGAGAGGAGCAGTTCCAAAGACAAACATTTCCTGTAAGTTCTTCACCCAGAGAAAATTGTATTAGAAAGGTCTGAGAAGTCTTCTTATAATCTTAAAGTCAAAGTTTACAAAGAAGAGAAGTAAAATAGTGGCATCATTTCCCTATGAGCCTCTCATTTCTTGCATTACTTTACTTCCCTGTCATTTCAAGTCCAAATGTCAAGTATCAGGGTTTAAAGTGAAACACTTTCCCTTCCTTATGTGTGTTTCTGTTCCTCAGAGTCTTAGGCCTAAATTTCATGTTCTATTGTTATAGTCTTCACAGTGGAGAATGATGTGGATGGTATTGATTGTAGCTAGTTAGACATTTAGAAATTTCCTTTACTAAGAGCTTTGTGGGGTTTGAAAGAGGAGAGAGCCAGGCAAGCATTAAGTCTCAGTATTCTGGAAAAGACATTTCTGTGAGGATCTGGCGTTGCTTCTTAGACCCTGAGGTTCCCCCTGCAAGGATAATTCTAACAGGGGATGCTGCATTCTCCAGTCAGCTCCTCCAGTCCATCTGAACTTCACGGCATTTCATGAATGCTGTAGGCTGATCATTTTTTATTTTCTCGCATAAAATAAGACACTTTTATTGAGCACTTAACTAATGGAAAGTAGCCTGTTACTTTCCAGGCTTTCTTCTTTGCTCACAATCTCAGCACAAATATTTCTTGGAAAAATCCTTCCCTGCCCTCATCTCAAAGTTTCCAGCCCCTTCTAGGTCATGTCTTTCTTCTCTGTGGCACTTATGGAATATTTTGAGCTTCTTTAAAGGTTTTATATATGCAGGTAAGGAAGCAACAGTTAGAACTGGACATGGAACAACAGACTGGTTCAAAATAGGAAAAGGAGTATGTCAAGGCTGTATATTGTCACCCTGCTTATTTAATTTCTATGCAGAGCACATCATGAGAAATGCTGGGCTGGAAGAAGCACAAGCTGGAATCAAGATTGCTGGGAGAAATATCAATAACCTCAGATATGCAGATATGACTTTCTGTCATATGCAGATGACAGAAAGTGAAGAGGAACTAAAAAGCTTCTTGATGAAAGTGAAAGAGGAGAGTGAAAAAGTTGGCTTAAAGCTCAACATTCAGAAGACTAACATCATGGCATCTGGTCCCATCACCTCATGGGAAATAGATGGGGAGACAGTGGAAACAGTGTCAGATTTTATTTTTATGGGCTCCAAAATCACTGCAGATGGTGACCGCAGCCATGAAATTAAAAGACGCTTACTCCTTGGAAGGAAAGTTATGACCAACCTAGACAGCATATTAAAAAGCACAAACATTACTTTGCCAACAAAGGTCTGTCTGGTCAAGGCTATGGTTTTTCCAGTGGTCAGGTATGGATGTGAGAGTTGGACTGTGAAGAAAGCTGAGCACCGAAAAATTGATGCTTTTGAACTGTAGTGTTGGAGAAGACTCTTGAGAGTCCCTTGGACTGCAAGGAGATCCAACCAGTCTTTCCTGAAGGAGATCAGTCCTGAGTGTTCATTGGAAGGACTGATGCTGAAGCTGAAACTCCAATACTTTGGCCACCTCATGTGAAGTGTTGACTCATTGGAAAAGACCCTGATGCTGGGAGGGATTGGGGGCAGAAGAAGAAGGGGACGGCAGAGGATGAGATGGCTGGATGGCGTCAGCGACTCGATGGGCATGAGTTTGAGTAAACTCCAGGAGTTTGTGATGGACAGGGAGACCTGGCATGCTGCGATTCATGGGGTAGCTAAGAGTCGGACAGGACTGAGCGACTGAACTGAACTGAAAGGTTTTATATGCTTAGAGATATTAGCTGATTTATATGTTTTCTGAACAGCTGTAGTAAGCTTCAGAGTATTCTTGCTGACCTTTCTAGCCCAGGGCATGTCACAGTAGATACTCAAAAAGTAATTGTCCAATGAGGAATAAATGAAGAATTTCCATTAATTTCTTCTTCTATTCTCCACTTCTTAAATCAGAAAACAAAAAAATTGAGAAGATCATGTGACTTCTTTGGGATTTCAAGGTTAACATATGGTGGAGCTGGCAACTGAATTGAAGTCAACCTGCCAGCCCCCAATTCCATTGTGTGCCAGGTACATTCTGTTCCAACTACCTTTAAACTATTTTGTCTGATTTACTTTTAGTTAAAAAACGACAAAAATATTGCTGCTTGTAACAGATTAGTCACAGTGAAACAAACTGAGACTATTCTTTGGTTCAAAGTGAAGTAAGAGTTTTTATTTGGGTAGAGAAATTCTTGGTTGCCCTGTGGCAGTGCTGTTTTCTTGAATATCCTACAGTGAAAGTATTATGACCTTGCCAATCTCTTAATAACACAAGGAATGCTCCTTGAAGTTAGGTTGTAAATGCATCTTAAACTTTCTTTACTAGAAACTTCTTCTAGATGTCTTTGCAAAGAGAACAATTAAACATTAAATTGTTATATGTCCTCTTTAGCATATGAAGATCTTACTAAAATAGTTCAAAATTTTCAAGTATTTTGATACACGACTGATGGAGTATATATTTATCAATATAGTTATTCCACTTGATCTGGTGTGATAGCTAAAGCCTGTGTTTACTTATTGATTTTGTCAGTGTCACCTGTCCATTGATGTAAATCAGGTGTTAAAACCCCCTTCTATTACTGTCATTTTATCCCTCTATGTCTATCAACATTTACTAATTTCTCTATTTTAATTTTAATATAAGATCTTTGAATTTAATAAAAAATACTTCTGGAATTTTGCTTGTAATTGTGTTTACTTTGTGAGACAATTTCAAGTGAATTGACATCTTAACAATATTGACTTTCCTAGGCCATGAATATGTTATATTCTCTCTATATATTTCTTTCATCAAGGCTTTGCACTTTTCAATCTACATAGATATATTTTATAATATTTATAGCTAAACTTCATGTATTCTTGCCTATTTTAAATGATATTTTTAAAAATTACACTTTCCAACTTTTCATTCAAAATATGTAGAAATACCATATATGTATATGAAGTTGCTCAGTTGTGTCCAGCTCTTTGAGACCCCATGGACTGGAGCCCACCAGGCTCCTCTGTCCATGGGATTTTCCAGGCAAGAGTACTGGAGTGGGTTGCCATTTCCTTCTCCAATATATGTATATACATGTATGTATATGTATATGTGTGTGTGTGTGTGTGTGTATTCCATGCCCTGATAAGCTCATAGATTAGTTCTAGTAGCTATTTTGTAGGTGCTTTGGAGTTTTCTATGTAACAATCATAATGTCTGGGAAAAGAGACTGCTTTATTTTTATCATTTTCTTTCCACTCTTTATACCTTTAATTTTTCCGTTTTGTCTTATTACTCTAAGACTGGTAGTACTATGCTGAATGACAGTGATGAGAGCAGCTGCCTAATTCCTAATCTTGGGAGGAAAGCACTCAGTCTTTCACCGTTAATATATCTGATGTAAGTTTTCTATAGAGGACCATTATTAGATGAGAATGGTACTTTCTTCTCCCAGTTTTATATTTTAGAAAATTTTTATCATGAATGGATATTGTATCTTTTTCTAAGACTCTTTCTGTTTCTACTGAGATCATCATGCAGGTATGTATTTGGTACCTGTCCTATTTAATGGTCTATGAAGTTGCATTTGTTGGTTTGTTATCTGTTAATTTTGCAAATTTCTCAACTATTATTGTTCAAATATATATAATTTTTGGCAATGTTCTCTTCTCTTCTTCTCCTGGGATCCTGAGATGGCAGTTATGCCCTTGTTTTCAATTTATATATTTCCCTACATCTCTATTCAGTCTTCATCCTTGTGTTTATTTGGGTTAATTTCTACTGATTCATCTTTAAGTTCATTCATTCTTTCCTCCCCTGTCTTCCTAAAGCTTTGAGTGTGGCCTTCTAGGTCATTCTGCCCAGCTCCCCCCATGGATGTAAGCTCTGTGTATATCCTTTCTTGTCACCCAGTAGAAGTTAGTTCTCCAACCCTCACCCATCTTACCTGCAGCAAGCTTTCCAAGTGCATTGTGGGCAAGAGGGTTTCTTGTCCCTTACCTAGCAGTTTAAGATGCTATTTGTTCCCCCATAGGATTGATGGGATAGAGGTTTAGTTGAAATTGTGTGCCTTTGCAGCAGGGTCTATGTCTCTCTCCCCTAGGCTTACATTGTGAGGAACTCCTTTTCAGGCCTTTTATCAGCCTTTTATATTTTTGTGAGTGCCCTGTGAGGTGTGTGGAACAGAGCTTGCAAGTGGAGTTGAATTTTCTTAGTTTTTGTAGTTTCCAGAAGTTCTATACTTTCTTGCTAGCTACAGTTGGTTTTCTGCAATTCATCACATATTTGAGATGAATTGTTCTTGCCAGTGTCCTCCAGAATCTGATCCAGGTAAACCAATGTTTACATATAATCTGTACTCAGAAAAGCTTATATTTCTTTAGGGTTCCAGTTAAATTGGTTACCCAATGACCTCAACTTTCTGATGGTTCAAGAAAAGTTGTGAATTTGCAGAGTTTCGAACACTATTTTATTGTTATTATAAGGGTAGGAGCTTTCCTCATTCCATCCATCTTTCTTTCCATAAATGGAAACTATCATGTATTCTTCAATTCTATGTACATTGAATATCCATTATATAAAAAACAAAACACAGAACTAAAATGACAAATATAAATAAAAATAAATTCTAATGAATTTATTTCTCAGATATAATGATCATTATTATTGTGATATATTCCTGAAACACATGTTTAGAAAGCAAGTTAGAAAGTCATGATAAATACATATTTTCAAAATGTTTGTACTTACTGTTTTCTAATTTTTAAATTTCTGGCCTCTTTACCAATTTATTTCTTCTACTGACCATACATTTTGCAGTTATTTTTCAGTCATCATTGTTAACACAGTATTAATTCATGTCTATCTTCCCTACTAAGTTAAAGAAATTGAAATCTTTTTTTTATTTTAGTTCAATTCTAGCAAAATTCAGTGAAGTTTAGTGTTTTCACGAACTTTTCAAGTAAGAGGTTATTGATTTATATGTGACTATCACAATGGTTAATGTCTATATATGAAAATAAATAGTCTTCTATTTGAAATGCAAGTTGAATATTTCTGTACATGTTTTCTGGGAAACTATCCACATGCTCTCAAAGAGTTGTTAGGTGCCCCCTTAAGTTCAGCCATGCTCAAATGTCACTCTTGAATGTTATTTTTGTTCTTTCCTGATACAAATTAAGTTATGGGATCTATGTGCTTTTCTGTCTTTCTTTTAACTTATCTATGAAAGAGAAATGATCTACCTTTATTTGTAAAGTTAACAGAAATAAATGCCAGTTTCTCATACCTGGTATGGATACTGTACATCTGGACACTGTCAGAGTATTTTCCTACTTTTCAGTGTAACTGTCGGAAAGTGTCTGTTTCTGTTATCTGTTTATTTATCCAGATGCTCCAGGAAGACAAGAAAGAACATGAGTCAGTAGCTCTCAAGGAGGGATCTTGACACTAGGCCTTCTTTACTAAATTTGTTGTGGTCACCTTGATACTGGCTAGCTTTCTACACGCAGGTGCTTCTACTCCCAGTGCCCTGTTTTCAAGTCTCTCTTCTTTTGGGGAAGTGCCTCTCCAGCAGATGGAGAATCACTGCCATGGAGAAGCCTGATTCTGTGCAAGTGTGATCACTGATCCCTTTGGGACTGATCGGGGTGCTCACTGCTGATGTTCTTCAAGTGGTGGACAGCACGTGGGAGGAGACCACACTCTCTCCAGCAGCTCAGGATCACCTCTTCCTTTATGTTTTCCATACTGCTGTGCTCAAGAGGAGTCTAATTAAATCTGCCCTACTTACTCATTGCAGTAACAAAGACTACCTTTGTTATTTGTACTGGCTCTTCTGCCTCCCAGGTAGCTGGGAAAACTGCTGCCTCCCTTTTAAAATGTAAATTAGATCTCTGCATTTCTGTGTGTCAATAGCCTCAGATTAAATTCCAGAAGAACCTTGACCTATGCATCAGGCCCTAGACCATCTTTCCAACTTCTTTGTCCTCCAAAGAGCCCTGTTTCCTCCTCTTCAGTCACACTGGCTCCTCACTGTCTTTATCCAAGGAGATGCTTTTGGTTCTTGCTCTCCCCTCTGCCTACCACCTAAGTATCCGTTCAGATAGCTCCCTTAGTTCTCTGCTCAAGTGTTCATGCTCAAATATCCCCTATTCCTTTCTTCCCCTCCCTATTACCTCATCCTACATTATTTCCTTCTTAGAACTTAGTGCTGGTAATTGTACAACTTATTTGTTTTCTAATTGATTTTCTCTCCCATCTAGAATGTGAGTTTTATGAGAGGAAGGACTTTCTTTTATTCACTGTTGAACACGAGGAACCTGTAATAGGTGTAAAAGTACTCATTAAATATTCATTCACTGAGGGTATGAATGAATGGATGAATGAATAGTAGAAAAATTTTTGATGCATTGGGTTAATTACAAGTTAGGGAGAAACTTTCAATTCAGGGTGCTCTGCTTCCCTCTGGTAGAGTGTAAGCCTGGCTACATACTGACCTATAGCAAGAAATGAGATTCCACGTATTGACAGATATTTCCCTCCTCTCCCAGGCTAAAGTCTTGTCATCTCTGCTCTTCAAATTGAGGCTGTGTTAGGGGTATTCTGCCTAGATCTTTCTATTGATTCCTTGAAACAAATCTGTTCTTTATCTAGAAGATGAAATCTGTTTTGACTCTGAGTCCTCTTCCCAGTCGATTCCTTCCTATTCTATTTGATAGAAAGTACAATTGATACATATTCCTGATTTCTATTGCTGAAGGTTTTTCATTTCAATTAGTTTCTGCAAAGGGAGGTTGGGATGGTTAAGGGAAATATTTCCATTATTCCCAGAAATTTGGCCTTATCACTATGGTGGTCAGAAGAATAGTCCCCCAGTGATGGCCAGGCTTCCCAGGTGGCACAGCAGTAAAGACTCTGCCTTCAGTGAAGGAGACACAGAAGACACAGGTTCGATTTCTGGGCTGGGAAGATCCCTTGGAGAAGAAAATGGCAGACACTCCAGTATTCTGGTCTAGAGAATCCCATGGACAGAGGAGGCTACAGTCCATTGGGTCTCAAAGAGTCGGACATGACTGAGCAACTGAGGACACAGCACAAGGAGAGCTGTGTCCTAACACACAGAACTCATGACTCTACCTGATGTGGCAAAGACGAGTGTGCAGGTGCAATGAAGGATCTTGAGATGGGGAGATGACCATATATTATCTGGTAGGTCTAACAGTCACAAAGTAAGGGAGGAGGAAAGTAAAGAAGGAGTCAGGAAGATGATAATCAGGGAATGATACATGAAAATAGAAGGGGAGACTAAAGTGATTCAAGAAAGAAGCCTAGGAAGCAGGCATCCTCCAGAAACTGCAAAGGTAAGGCAGTGGATTCTGTACTCCCCACCCCTGCCCCCAGACTCCAGAAGGAACACAATATTATCCACACTTTCATTTTTCCAGTTAAATCCATTTTGAACTCCTGGCCTCCAGAACTGTAAGATAAATTGATCTTAAGTCATTAAATTTACAATAATCTGTTGCAGCACTAATAGGAAATTAATGCAGATTTTGTTACCAGAAATAGGGTACTGATGTAAGAAATATCTAAAACTTGGGTGGGGCAACTTTGGAATAAGACTGTGAGTAGAGGCTTAAGTATTTTGAGAAGCGTGATAAAAACAGCCTGGGTTGCCTTCAATAAGAGTATTAGTAGTAATATGAATCTTAAAAACTTTTCTGCTTGGGAGGACTCAGATGGAAGCGAAGGGCATTATAGAGAAAACCTATCTTTTCTTAGACAATACTTAAATCATCACAAATAGACTGTTGGTAGAAATTTGGAATTAAAGATGCTGCTGATGAGGGATGTGTTATTGGAAACAAGTAGAAAGCAGACCTTGCTTTATAGGGGCATAAGCTTAGAATTCTATAACTGCATAGAAAGCAAAACTGGTAAATGATGAACTTGGACATTTGGTTTGAAGATTTCCAAGCAAAATGCTGAATGTATGGCTTGTTTTCTTATCACTTACATGTGTTAGTTGCTCAGTCGTGTCTGACTCTTTGTGACCCTGTTGACTGTAGTCCACCAGGCTCCTCTGTTCATGGAATTCTCCAGGCAAGAATTCTGGAGTGGGTTGCCATTTCCTTCTCCAGTGGATCTTCCCCACCCAGGAACTGAACCCGGGTCTTCCACACTGCAGGCAGATTCTTTACCGTTGGAGCCACCAGGGAAACCCCTTTTCGCTTATAATTAAACATAAAAGGAAAAAAGACAATTGAGGAGAAAACTGTCAAGCAAAAAGAAACCAAGTTTGATGACTCTGGAAATTTCCAGCCTACCTAGATTTCAAAAAAAAAAAAAAAATGCTAAGATTGAGAAGTTCTATACCAGGAAACATACTTTCTCATATGAGAGAAAGTCAAAGGTGTGGCTTGTGTTCTTTCTTTTGCTAGTTCCTCAGAAAGAACAAAGGAAATGGTAGTATTTAGTCACACAGAGGGCTCCTTGAAGAGACAGGCATTTATTCACAGGTCCCTTCAGCCATCTCTGCAGAAGCCAAGGCAGAGATGTGATTATTTGAGAAAGACCTGTAGTAGAGTTGCTTATGTAATGAAGGGTAACCCTGTGACAAACAAAAGAAATTCACAAGGTTTTGAGAATTTTATACTGCAGAATCACTGACTATTTGGTCTGAAAGGAGGACAAAAAGGAGTGTCAGACTCCCCAAACTCCAAAGGCAGGAAATATGCTGATAAAACTTCTTCACTATAAACACATGAAGCCACAGATTACAGAGAATTATTTCCAGGCTCTAAATACTATTGTGAACCAATGTGGATTTCAAAATTACTTGAGACTGGTCACTGTCTTTTTTTTTTTTTCCTCTCAGTGTTCTTTTCTGAGTGAGAATGTCTGTAACTGCTATCCTATGCCTAGTTCAGAATTTTACTTTGGGGACATGCAACTTATTTGCAGAATTATAGATGATCACAGAGGGCAAGCAATATGTCTCAGGATGAATTTTTACTGAGATCCTCAGCCATCCCAGATTTAAATGACTCAGGTGATGAGACTGGGGATTTTTGAGTTGTTGAGATTTATTAATAGATATTTTGGACTTTAAATTTACTGCTTTATGGCTTTAACTATTTGGGATGTTGGAATGAGATGAATGCATTTTGATGTGTGGTAGCATGAATTTTAGGGAGCCTAAAGGGAGGACTGTGGTAGGCAGAATAACAGACCCCCAAAGACATGTTTTAATCCCCAGACTTATGAAATTGTGACTTGACATGTGAACTGCTTTTACTCATAATACTTCTGACACCAAATATATGTTGTTGTTTTTCCACAACAATAACCAATTCATTAACTCTCCAGAGACCAACTACAATTCAAACCAACTCTGACACTAACCCTAGAATTACATCAGACCCACAGGTTTCAGGGTTCAGTCTCATAAGACACAAGTCACAAGTATTGGATTTTCTCTGAGTTGGCTGAAAAGTCAGGATTTTCCACAAAAGCTCTCCCCTTTTTAGGTTTTATAATTTGCTCACAGAAATCAGAAATTCTCTTTGCTCATGCTTACTGGCTTGTTACAAAGTCTACAGCTCAGGAGTTGCCAAATGGGAGAGATGAATAGTGCAGGGACCCAGAATCTCCATGCCACTCTGGAGTTCTCTGAACCCCATTGTCTAGGAGTTTTTATGGAGGTTCCATTATATATACACATGATTGATTAAATCATTGGCCACTGGCAATTAACCAAACCTCCAGCCCCTCATCTCTTCCTGAAGGTTTGTGGCAGGACCTAAAATTTCAGTTCTCTAATCATGGTACTTGGTTTTTTTTATGTCATCTTGATTGATCTAAGGGATCCCAAGATAGTAGGTAAAACTTTTGTCCTGGGTGTGTCTGTTGGGATGTTTCTGGAAGAGATTAGCCCTTGATTCAGCAGACTGAGTAAAGAGATCAACTCTTACCAGATGAGGTGAATGAGTATAATCCAATCTACTGATGGCCAGAATAAAACACAAAGGTGAAAGAACAGTGAATTCCTTCTCTCTCCTCCAGGTGGGATGTCCATCTTCTCCTGACCTGGGAAAGCAGAGTTCCTTGTTCTCATGCCTTCAGACTCAGACTGAATTGTACCACCAGCTTTTCTGATTTTCCAACTTACAGAAGAAGCAAACTAGGAACTTCTTGACATCCATAAGTGTGCCAGACAGTTCCTATAATAAATCAGTCCTATGTATTGATATATCTCTATGTATCCTATTGGTTCTCTTTTCCTGAAGAACTCTGACTAATACAAGTGGTTTGATTTTTCTGATACCCAGCCCCCAACTTGAAGTTCTTTAGGTCCTCCATTCAATAGTCATTTTATTGATATAAGGAGATATTCTTCATTGCAGAGATTCCAAGGGTTTTAGGAGCTATGTGTCAAGAACTGAGGACAAAGACCATTTATTATTATTTTCACGACGTGGCAAAATGGATTTTAAGTTGTGAGCAAGTTAAGGATCTTGAGAAGGAGAAATTATTCTGGGATATGTGGGTGGGCTCAATGCAATCATAAGGGTCCTTACAAGGAAGAGGGAAGCGGGAGAGTTGGAGTCAATGCAGCAGAAATAGCAGTGACCTGAGGGAGGGGCTGAGACAAGAAAAGTGGCAGCTTCTAGACAATGAGAAAGGCAAGAGAAAGTATGTTCTCCTCAACCTCCAAAGGGAATTCAACCCTTATGATGACATCTTGATTTCAGTTTAGTGGTACCCTTCACAGACTTCTGATTTCCAGACTGTAGGATAATAAATGTGTATTGTTTTGAGTCACAAAATACTCAGTAATTTGTTACAGCAACAATATAAACTGAATACCATATATAGACCATAAATAATATCTAAAGATTAATAAGAACAAATGAACTCCCAATTGCCCCTTTCAGGATGGGAGAGAGATATCTCAAGTCCCAATTTGTGCCTTGGTTCTCTCTCAGGCCAAGAGCACTGCCCCAGACCTCAGCCCAAGTCTTCTTCCTCTTGACCAATGTTCTTCCTATAAGCAAACAGGGTAGGGGTCCCCAGAGAGAGACAGAACCAGGAATGGCTTTCTTGACAGAAGAGAAGTCATTTTGGGATCCAAGCCTGGTCACAGTGCTTGCCCTTAAACACGTCTCAGTAATTAATAATCTTAAGAGAACAAAGGAATTCAGGAACAGAGCAAAGGCAGTCAAACAACAATGCAGTGATAAAGCAGAGTCTCAGTTCTTCCTCGAGGGATATACATAATAATATGTCTTTGAGTTCTGCAGGAACCACGGCCCTCATCAGGTGAAGGATGGAATAATGATGCGGACCTTCCTGACTTTAATCACTAAAGCTTGTTCTCTGTAGACCTTTGCCCTTTTCTAGGCTGAATTCTCCTCTACTCAAATATCTTTGTGAATATGCAGGTGCCCTTAGTTTAAAACTTCCCCAATTTTGCTGTTCAGGGAGACACTGCTTTGGATCACTAGAGTTCCACTTAGATCACTAGTGATTTCCTTACTTGCTGCAACTGTCTTGACAGACACTAAGAGGCACTGTGTCTTTCTTGGCCTTTATTTGCAGTAATTAGTGGAGGACCGTACACCTAGAAGCACTCATTAAATGCAGGTCATAGATAATTTTTTTGTGTGTCCTGTCTCCGAAACTTTAAGCTGGTATGGGCCCAATCTTAGTTACGAGATTTATTACTAAATACTGTGCCTTAGATTTCTCTCCATCTCAAGGCCTCAAATTCTTCTGTTAATTATTGTATCATGATATCCCATTATGCTAACTACTAAGAAATGATCTTTCTTTATAATTACAACTTGAAATGACAGAAGAAAATTGAAATAGAGGCAAAAAAAATCTTTGAAAGTCTCAACAGGAAGGGCCCCTGTTCTGCTCACTAAGCATTTTTCCTAGAGTATTAATTCTTTTCTTCTCTATATTTACATCATGACCAAATATACCTTTGTCTTAACATAAGACTATTTTTCACATGAAGAACCCTTTATTTTAGCAACAGATTGAAATGAGCTTATTTATTATTTCTCCCTGTGCAGTTAATTTTGTTGTTATATATTTTTTTGTTGCTGTTGTTTAGTTGCTAAGTCGTATCTGACTCTTTTAGGGCCCCATGGGCTGTAGCCTGCCAGGCTCCTCTGTCCCTTGGATTTCTCAGGAAAGAACACTTGAGGGAGCTGCCGTTGCCTCCTTCGGGGTCTTCCTGACCCAGGGGTCAAATCTGCGCCTCCTGTGTCTCTTGCTTTGGCAGGTGGATTCTACCCCTGAGTCACAGGGATGTCCTATTATAGTTTTTGTTCTGGGTTAATGGACAAGAACTCTCACGGCTTCTGCTATATTTACATGTTTATCATGTTTCTTCTGTACCAAAGGTGTTATTCCACACAGCTATTCATTTTTTCTGTATAAACTTTTGGTTTCTAGAGTTATTAGTATGCTAAAAATTGGAAGCAAATTGGAAAAAACCTTGAGATTAGCTAATTTTAATATCAATCATATTTAATAAGATAATGATTTTTTTTTTATAGTAGAAGCAACACTCAAAGGTTTGATTTCTTTTTTAATAGGAAAATTGGCAAGTTAGTAAACAATGAAATTAAATATTTTTATAAAAGAATCTCTTAAAAGGGCTGAAGACAGCTTTGTTAGTGATGAAAGTAAATTTTCCTTGCCAGCTGCTTTGCTGATAATTAGCTTTATAATTATAATTAATTCCTATATTTAAACTATCCTTTATCACACAATCAGTTCTTTTTTTGTTTCTGTTATTTAATCTAATAATAATGCTTGCTATCTTTTCTCTGTATTAGACATTAATGGTAGTCTGGGAAAATTTTATGCCACCGTTCTCCACCCAGTGAAAATTATTCTAGGTTTCCTTCCAGTATGAGATATGGACATATAGTTTATCTCATTCCATTTCATACATAGCTTGAGAAGACAGATTGCATTTTTAATGATTTATAAATATTCATATTGCAATTTCCTTGTGATACTCAAAATGTAATTTATGGCATCTGATTGAAGGACGTCTTTTACTAGTTATGTCTCAGGTAAAATAATCTTGATGTTTGCTACTTTTCCACTGAATTGGGCCACTTCTGATACTCAAATAGAAAGGTCAAATTCAAATAGCTTACTTTTTTTTTATAAAATATAATTGTTTAGTTGATTGTACCAAGGATATCAACAAAGTATAACTCATAATTTTGATATATTTTTCTGCCCCATTAGAAAGGTCACTGATATTAATGCTTTGTTCTCGAGGTTTAGCTTTTTTTTTTTTTTCTCTAAAAGAGCATTGATACACCGAAATCGAAAGAAACAAACTGAGATTGGAGAGGGAGAAATAAAATATCCACCTCTGATACCTCTGATATTCTTCTTAAATAAGAGAGAATCTCATATGAGTTTTTTTTTTTTTTTTTTTTAATGCCTACACTTGACAAATTTCTATCAGGCTTAAGGAATTCTTCAACATGGCAGCATGATCAAGTGTTGCAGAATGCAGTGTGGTTTTAAAAACTGCCTGTGAAAAAACACAAGTTCCTAGAAAAATGCCTCTGAATTTTAACAGAATCACACCTGGGGAAACTCAATCTTGAAATTTCATTCATCCCTGTAGGAATTGTTTTACAGGGTTGTTGATTGGTGGCAGCATGCTTCCTTTATAATCACTGCTGGTCACACTATTAATGCAGAACCTATCTTCTACTAGGTTATAATCAATTGGTATCAACTCATAGTTAACCACACACATCGATGCATAAATCAATGATTTGTAAATGATATTTGTATACAGATTCTATTCATTTCACCAGGGATTAGAACATGTTTTTCTTTTTCTTCTTTTTGTTCCTGGACATGTACAACTGTGGGTTTACCTCAGAAGTGAAGCCCCAGCAGTGCACAGAAAAAACACTGCTTTTGGAAGACTAAAAAATTCTCTCTCAGTTTTGCTGGGTTAGTTGTCATCTCTCTGTACTTCTGCTGCTCTTTGAAACAAAAACGGGGGTGGGGGAGCTGGATCCCTTCCCTTGGGGGTTGCCACCTTGCTTTGTCTCTCCTGTCTCACCAAGCAGCCCCTGTTTCACTGACCATAACTTTGCACTAATCTGTTGGATTTGGTTCAGCTTCAATTTTGTGACAGAACCTGAAGTAAAAGTAGAAGTGACATGTGAATGGATGTAATTTTCATTTCTTTAATTTGAATTTTTATTTTAATATAAAGAGAAAGGTGAATTTCAAAATTTTGAAAGCAAAAATGTTTCTAATTATAGGGTCATTATAAAATTGAAATTTATTTTTATACATGACAGTTAAAAAGGAATTTCATTTTCTACTTTCTATCTTACTTGAAATATTTCAGTGCAGGCTGCAGGCCTTCCTGAACTTCCCTTTAATCTGGTTTTGTGTGGAAGAAATGGGGTTTGCCAGATAGCTCAGTGGTAAAAATTCCGCCTGCTAATGCCAAAGCCACAGGAGATGCGCGTTCGATTCCTGGGTTGGGAAGATCCCCTGGAGGAATGTTGAAATGATAACCTTATACATTTACAATCCATGGGGTTGCAGGGTCAGATAAAACTGAGCAACTGAGCCTGCATGTAGAAAAGTACTAGAGGGAAATTGGTGAGGAGAAGCACTTAGCAAGAAACTCTGTATCCATATTTTGGGACACTCTTTGGGATAGATCATATAGTATGCAACATAGATGGCCAAGGGCTGAAGTATTTATTGCATACATCATATTGAACAATATGGAACCTTAGTTCAGTTCGGTTCACTCACTGAGTCGTGTCCAACTCTTTCCAACCTCATGGACTGCAACATGTCAGGCCTCCCTGTCCATCGCCAACTCCAGGAGTTTACTCAAACTCATGTCCATTGAGTTGGTGATGTCATCCAGTCATCTCATTCACTGTCCTCCTCTTCTGCTCCTGCCTTCAATCTTTCCCAGTATCAGAGTCGTTTACAAATGAGTCAGTTCTTCGCATCAGGTGGCCAAAGTATTGGAGTTTGAGCTTCAGCATCACTCCTTCCAATGAATATTCAGGACTGATTTCCTTTAGAATGGACTGGTTGAATTTCCTTTCAAAAACATCAATTCTTCGGTGCTCAGCTTTCTTTATAGTCCAACTCTCATATCCATACATGACAACTGGAAAACCTGTAACTGTGACTAGATGGACCTTTGTTGGCAAAAGTAATGTCTCTGCTTTTTATTATGCTGTGTAGTTTGGTCGTAGCTTTTCTTCCAAGGAGCAAGGGTCTTTTAATTTCATGGCTGCAGTCACCATCTGCCGCGATTTTGGAGTCCCAACAAAAATAAAGTCTGTCACTGTTTCCAATGTTTCCCAATCTATTTGTTTGAAGTGATGGGACCAGATGCCATTATCTTAGTTTTCTGAATGTTTTAATGCTTTAAGCCAACTTTTTCACTCTCTTCTTTCACTTTCATCAAGAGGCTCTTTAGGTCTTCTTCACTTTCTACTGTAAGGGTGGTGTCATCTGCATATCTGAGGTTATTGATATTTCTCCCAGCAATCTTGATTCCAGCTTGTTCTTCTTCCAACCCAGCGTTTTTTTATGATGTACTCTGCATATAAGTTAAATAAGCAGGGTGACAATATACAGCCTTGAGGTACTCCTTTCCCTATTTGGAACCAGTCTGTTGTTCCATGCCCAGTTCTAACTGTTGCTTCCTGACCTGCATAGGAGTACATCAAGGCTGTATATTGTCACCCTGCTTATTTAACATATGCAGAATACATCATGAGAAATGCAGGGCTGGATGAAGCACACGTTGGAATCAAGATTGCCGGGAGAAATATCAATAACCTCAGATATGCAGATGACACCACCCTTCTGGCAGAAAGTGAGGAAGAATTAAAGAGCCTCTTGATGCAAGTAAAAAAAGAGAGTGAAAAATTTGGCTTAAAGCTCAGCATTCAGAAAACTAAGATCATGGCATCCAGTCCCAACTCTTCATGGCAAATAGATGGGGAAAAGGTGGAAACATGGCTGACTATTTTCCTGGGCTCTAAAATCACTGGACATGGTGATTGCAGCCATGAAATTAAAAGATGCTTACTCCTTGGAAGGAAAGCTATGACCAATCTAGACAGCATATTGAAAAGCAGAGACATTGCTTTGTCAACAAAGGTCCATCCAGTCAAGGCTATGGTTTTTTCAGTGGTCATGTATGGATGTGAGAGTTGGACTATAAAGAAAGCTAAGCACAGTAGAATTGATGCTTTTGAACTGTGGTGTTGGAGAAGACTCTTGAGAGTCCCTTGGACTGCAAGGAGATCTAACCTGTCTTTCCTGAAGGAGATCAGTCCTGGGTGTTCATTGGAAGGACTGATGCTGCAGCTGAAACTCCAATACTTTGGCCACCTGATGCAAAGAGCTGACTCATTTGAAAAGACCCTGATGCTGGGAAAGATTAAGGGCAGGAGGAGAAGGTGATGACAGAGGATGAGATGGTTGGATGGCATCACCGACTCAATGGATATGGGTTTGGGTGGACTCCAGGAGTTGGTGATGGACAGGGAGGCCTGGCGTGCTGCAGTTCATGGGGTCGCAAAGAGTTGGACACAACTAAGCGACTGACTGAACTGAACTGACCTGCATACAGATTTCTCAAGAGGCAGGTCAGATGGTCTGTTATTCCTATCTCTTTCAGAATTTTCCAGAGTTTGTTGTGGTCCACACAGTCAAAGGCTTTGGCATAGTCAATAAAGCAGACATAGATACTTTTCTGGAACTCTCTTGCTTTTTCTATGATCCAACAGATGTTGGCAATTTGATCTCTGTTTTCTCTGCCTTTTTGAAATCCATCTTGAACATTTGGAAGTTCACTGTTCATGCATTGCTGAAGCCTGGCTTGGAGAATTTTGAGCATTACTTTGCTAGCGTGTGAGATGAATGCAATTGTGCGGTAGCTTGCACATTCTTTGACATTGCCTTTCTTTGGGATCAGAATGAAAACTGACCTTTCCTGTGGACACTGCTGTGTCTTCCAAATTTGCTGGCCTATTTAATGAAGCACTTTCACAGCATTCGCTTTTAGGATTTTAAATAGCTCAACTGGAGTTCTATCACCTCCACTAGCTTTTTTCATAGTGCTGCTTCCTGAGGCCTATTTGACTTCGCATTCCAGGATGTCCGGCTCCAGGTTGATGATCACACCATCGTGATTATCTGAAACTTATCTTTTTTGTATATTTCTGTGTATTTTTGCCACCTCTTCTTAATATCTTCTGCTTCTGTTAGGTCCCTACCATTTCTGTCCTTTGTTGTGCCCATATTTGCATGAAATGTTCCCTTGGTATCTCTAATTTTCTTGAAGAGATCTCTGGACTTTCCCATTCTATTGTGTTCCTCTAATTCTTTGCAGGAGGGTAGTTTTTTTTTTTTTTTTTTTTTTTTTTTCATGTAATAGCTTGCAATAAGCAGCTTTTAATTGATGTCTATCATGTTTTATCCCACCTGCAGTGCAGGAGACCTATGTTTGATCCCTGGGTTGGGAAGATCCCCTGGAGGAGGAAATGGCAACCCTCTCCCATATCCTTGCCTGGAGAATCCCCATGGGAAGAGGAGCCTGGCAGGCTACAATCCATAGGGTTGCAAAGAGTCAGACACGACTGAGCGACTAAGCACCACACAACATCTTGCTTCATGGTATTTTTAAAGTTTCAGTACAGAAAAAAGATTTTAAGTATTTTTAGTTGTAAACATGTCAAGTATAGACTTTCTGAAATCAGCAAAGTGTGAAAGTAATAGGGCAATAAATTACTACTAAATAGCTGGATTAAAGACACACACACACAGACTAAGCACTGCATTTCAAAATTCTACTGTGATTTTTTTTTTTTTTCTTTCTTTCTCTTTCTTCTTTGTCTTCTTCTTCTTTTTTTTTTTTTTTGAATAATATATGTGCAATCATTCTCCCCAAACTATCACAGCTACAGTTGGAATAATTGCTGTAATTTGTATGGCAGAAAAGGTACCCTCATTTGAACTGATAAAATGCAACTCATGGCAACTCCAATCTTGTGATTTAAATGTGGTTCAAAAAACTGTCTGCAATAAAGCAGTATATTAGAGATGCTAAAAGCTGATACCATTTCATTTTTGTTAGGTTTTGGAACATTTAGCTGATGAAGTAAAATTTGTACTAGACTTTCTGATGAGTAGTTTTTCATTCACCTACATTTATTTCCTGATCCAAAAACTTTACTTTGTGAAATTTGTCAATGATTGGAGTACCCTTGGGCTTCTAGTGCTAGTCCTGAGTGTAATTGCAATTTGCATGAACCTCTTACAAATGGCAATGGGGAGTTATCAGAGGACTGGGGGAAGAAGAACTGGTTTGTTTGACTAAAGTAAAATATTTCTTGGGGTTCACTTATCTGGCACTAATATCTACACTAAAAACCTGAAAGAATAGCTTAAACAAAGGGCACTTGAAGTGCCTAGGGTGTTCTATGCTCTGAGAAATCCTATAAGTCACGGAGGGCACTTAAGACTTTTAGGCTCTTGAAGAGTCAAATGGTTCTAGTCATCTTCTAAGTAAGTTCTATCCTGATATCCCCATTTAAATGATTTCTATTTCAACTTCTCTTCTCACTGACTCATTCCATCCCTCTTATAATAATTTCCTCTCATACTTCTTATTTCCTCATAACACTGTATAATTTACTTACTTTTATACATATTGTTGATCCTCTGTCTTTCCCACCAGAGTTTAAGCTCTGAAGGGCAAGGTATTTTTATCTTTTTTGTTCCCTTGTGTGCAAATCGGCACCTAATGGTGTTCCAAAAACAGTGATCAAGCGGACAGATCTTGAAAGCCCAGCATATTAAAGTGAAAGCTGATGTGTCACTGGGAAACCACAGAGGAGTGGATTTGGGGTGGGGACAGAGTCCTGAGTGATGGGGTTTGCTCCCCTCTTCTGTTCAAGGGAAGGGATAGCACATTAAGTTGAAGACAGTGGGTTTGTGAGGAGTTCATTCAGTCTTCTATGTCAGCCTCCTAAGTCTCTCTGAGAGCAGCTACATAATCCCAGCAGTTAGCTCTGCCCTCCGTTCTTCCAGGTTCTATCTGGGTGATGAACTGCATGTATTTATACCTGTCAGGGATCATGGTGTCCAGTATGTGTGTCTGGCTTTGCCTTTCCCAGGAGTTCTAGAGGGAAGCAAAGATGGGCACTATTTCCAGTGCAGAAGCAGAGAATCTGAGTGCATACTAGTGCATCCCAAAGGGGCCTGCCCATGGGGCCCATCACATTTAACAATCCTGTTATCCAAAGCCAGCTGGTAACACAAGCTCTTCACTCAATTGTGTCCAACTCTCTGAGACCCCACAGAATGCAGCCTACCAAGCCCCTCTGTCCGTGGGATTCTCCAAGCAAAAATGTTGGAGTGGATTACCATTTGCTTCTCCAGGAAAATCTTCCCGATCCAGGAATCAAATCTGTGTCTCCTGTGTCTCCTTCACTGGTGGATTCTTTATCTCTGAGCCACCAGTGAAACTCCACTCTTCTTCTGTTAGCTAGAATCCAAAATACTGAAGCTTTTACAAGTAACTTTTTGTTTTATCTAATTTAAAAAGTTATTTGAAAAAGCTAGCAAAAAACAAAAAATGATCACTAACCCCTTAACCTTAATTAAGACATTTGAGATAAAACACAATTGACATTTTGGTAACATACACATGATAGTTGAGATTACATAAAATAGAGGAAAACAATAAAAAGAAACACCAGAGATCTCTTCAAGAAAATTGGAGCTACCAAGAGAATATTTCATGTTAAGATGGACACGAAAAAGGACAGAAATAGCAAGGACATAACAGAAGCAGAAGAGATTAAGAAAAGGTGGCAAGAATACAGAAAATAATTCTACTAAAAAGGTCTTAATTTCCTGGATAACCATGATGGTGTGGTCACTCACCTAGAACCAGAGATCCAGGAGTGTGATGATAAGTGGGCCTTAGGAAACATTACTATAAACTGTTAGGAAAAACGCTGCGGGAGGAAAAAAGCCGCCTCTAAGGACCGGTGGTAAAGGCCTTTTATTAAGCGTCGCTCTCGGGCAGAACTCCCGGGGGCTGGTGAGTGAGGAGACAAAGGGAGTCTGCAAGGTATGAGGGGTGGGGAGGGGTTTTATAGTCCGGGCAGGCATCCAGGCCAGGTCTTTTCATATAAGGAAGAAAGCGCGGGCTACAGCGGTGGTCAGTGTCCGAGGGCTTTATGTTGGTACCTGATTGGACCAGCCTGCAGGGGGCCAGCCCCTGGAAGTTTAGCCAGCCTCCGGAATTTGCCTTGCAGCACTTTCCCGGGGCATGCTCCGACCTTTCATAAACAAAGCTAGTGGAGATGATGGAATTCCACCTGAGCTATTTTAAATCCTAAAAGATGATGTTGTTAAAGTGTTTCATTCAATATACCAGCAAAACTGGAAAACTCAGCAGGGGCTGCAGGTCCGAAAAAGGTCACTTTTGATTCCAACCCCAAAGAAGGCAATGCCAAAGAATGTTCTTTGGCCTTGCCCAAAATTACCATACAATTGCACCAATTTCACAAGCTAAGAAGGTAATGCTCAAAATCCTTTTAGGTAGGTTTCAACAGTACAAGAACAGAATTTCCAGATGTACAAGCTAGATTTAGAAAAGAAAGAAAAGGCATGCATTCCCACGTGTTTAAATATGAGTAAGTTTTATTATTCACATCAGAGTGCTTTTTAACTTTCCCTTTGACTTCTTATTTTACTCATGGATGATTTGAAGTCCAGTTTTTATTTTCAAGCATGAAAACGTTTTTAGTTAAATTTTACATATTGATTATTAGCTTGATTGCACTGTTGTTAGAGAACATACCTTGGATATTTTAAATTCTTTAAATTTGTTGAGAATTACTTGATGGCTCAATACATGGTGAATTTTTAAATTTCATGTATATATTTAAACGAATACATATGAATTAGTGTAGTTTCTATATATACTACTTATATTAACTTGTTAGTTATATTTTTCACACATTAACTTTTTTGTTGATTGCTTTTGCTGTTCAATTGATTACAGAAAATACACTAATATTCCCAACTATAATTGTAGATGTTGTTTTCTCCTTTAATTTTATCAAATTTTACTTTACTATTTTAAAGCTAAGTTATTAGATGCACAAAAATTTAGAACTGTTTTATCTTCTGACAGAGCTGGGACTAGGACGAGTCAATTGAGGCACTTTTGGTAGGAAATTTAAGGAAGTCCTCAAGCTCAGATTCAGCAAGTGCAGGGCTGGAAGCCAACAGTGAGTCCCTCCTTAAAAGTGACTGGTGACTCACTTGCCTCACCTTACTCCCAGCCCTGTCTTATGACAAACTTCTTTCTATCTAGCGCTTATTCAGTTTTCCCTTAAAGGCCTTTTTGATATATCTTCTTTTGTCCTTTTAATTTCTCCATTCTTTTAGGTGTGTTTTTACAAAGCAAAGCTTTGCTTTCTGAAAACTTTGATTTCAGTCTGAATTTCTTTGGCTTTTAATTGGAGTATAGAAATAATTTCCAGTCAATATGTTTACTCATATATTTGGGTTTCAATTTACCATGTTACTATGGTTTGCTCTTTTTATCACTTGTTCTGTCTTCCCATTTCTTTCTTTTCCTATCTTCACTTGTTTTTTTAAGTATTTTTCTGTTATTCTGTTTTCGCTTTTGACCAGCTTAGTAGTTACATTGTCAGTCTCAGTTGCTCCTTTGAAGTAACATGTCTTTTCTTCTTTTTCTGCATCTGCTTTCACAGTTTTCCTTTTGACTTTGCTTTTCAGCATTAGGTATGCTTTTCTTTTTATTTATCCTACATGTGGTCTGTTGTACTTGTTAAATCCATAATACAATATCCTTAGTTATCTTTACAAATATTGTTTCTGCTCCAGTCTCATTTTTCAGACATCAGGACTCCAACTTATGTGTATTAGATGTCTTCTGCATTTTTCATCATTTATTTCTCTGTATTTCATTCTGAGACTTAGGTGAGGAAAAATAACCCTAGAAGCCTGGAGCCACACTTTGAAAACTGTTCCCTTTGGTACAGCCCTTCAGAATCTCAGCCAGTTCTCCCTTCTCAGGTCTCTGAGTCCTGACTGTTTTTCGTCTGAGCCCTCTGAGTCTTTGGAACATGTGATTGTCTTCCCAGCTTCTCTGCAGCCTCCTCTGTGATGAGCAGATTCCTCAAGGATCACCCTGAGAATCCAGGTTTATCTCTCCAGATTTGTTTCTTCTTCAGAGTCTCAATTACATAATTATTTACCATTTTTAACTTTACTTTGTTTTCACTTGCAGCATTTTCCTTTACTTTTCCAGTTATTCTTTTGGTGCTGCTGCTGCTACTGCTAAGTCGCTTCAGTTGTGTCTGACTCTGTGCGACCCCAGAGACAGCACCCCACCAGGCTCCCCTGTCCCTGGGATTCTCCAGGCAAGTACACTGGAGTGGGTTGCATTTCCTTCTTCAATATTCTTTTAGTGAGACCTGTTCAAATGCCCTGTTATGCTAATATTAGAAGCAGATACTCTTCTATTTCATTTTGAGAAGAGTTTTTGTCATCATTTTTATTGCAAGAGTTAAATGAGAGTATTAGATTTTTTTTCCCTAGACATTTAAAATATGCATAGCTTTAAATTGTAAAGGAATTTTCAGCCTGGATATTGTATAATGAAGGATGTATATCATCATGATTAAACTAGTCAGTCAAGAAAAGCCATCATCTAATGTTTCTTACTGGTGAATTCCTGCCATCTGCCAAAAAATACAGAACAAACAAGTTTAACACTGTTGAATATTAACCTCTTTTAAGATGGCATAGGGTTTGAGGGAATATGGACAGATGCTTGCCTTTTCTGTTTGAATAAAACCGACACATATTTTCCCAGACCACAGAGAAACTGGACTCTCAAAAAACTCACAAGTTGTTGCTTGGATAGAGCTTTATTTTTAAAATTTCATTGAGAAGTATTTTCACCTCTTTGTCATAGATGCCACTCAGATTCTGGTGAAAGATCTGCATCTATTTAAATAGGAAAAAAAAAGAGACACAGATACCCACAAATTCAAGTGTAATTGCAGGGAATTGGAGGATATGGCCTACTCATGGACTCTAGGTTAAAATTCTTGACCAGGTTTGAATTCTCTGGGAAAAATTCCATTTTCATACAAATTCTTCAAGTATTTTTACTTGTTTCTTTGGGAGAATCCAACTGTGAATGTATATATCTACATACTTTTATGAGAAACATTGCTTGAATTTCTTTCACTTCACTTCTGGAAAATGGACAACTGGTCTGAAATCAGGTACTAAAACAAACTTTTGTAAACAAACAAATGAAATCATATATAAGGGCAAAATCAGTTAGTTCAGTTCAGTCATTCAGTCATGTCTGACTCTTTGTGACCCCATGGACTGTGGCATGCCATGCCTCCTTGTCCATCAACAACTCCCAGAGTTTACTCAAACTCATGTCCACTGAGTCGGTGATGCCATCCAGCCATCTCATCCTCTGTCCTTCCCTTCTCTTCCTGCCTTCAATCTTTCCCAATATCTGTGTCTTTTCAAATGAGTTAATTCTTGGCATCAGGTGGCCAAAGTATTGGAGTTTCAGCTTCAGCATCAGTCCTTCCAATGAATATTCAGGACTTATTTCCTTCAGGATGGACTTGTTGGATTTCCTTGCAGTCCAAGGAAGGGCTCTCAAGAGTCTCCTTCAAAGCCACAGTACAAAAGCATCAGTTCTTCAGCGCTCAGCTTTCTTTCTTTCTTTTTTTTTCTTTTATTTTTATTAGTTGGAGGCTAATTACTTTACAATATTGTAGTGGTTTTTGTCATACATTGACATGAATTAGCCATGGATTTACATGTATTCCCCATCCCACTCCCCCCTCCCACCTCCCTCTCGACTCGATCCCTCTGGGCCTTTATAGTCCAACTCTCAAATCCATACATGACCACTGGGGGGAAAATATCTGTGACTAGATGGACTTTATTGGCAAAGTAATGTCTCTGCTTTTGAATATGCTGTCTAGGTTGGTCATAGCTTTTCTTCCAAGGAGCAAGGGTCTTTTAATTTCTTGGCTAGTCACCATTTGCTGTGATTTTGGAGCACCCAAAAAAAATTTGGAGAGTTAGGGTTAGGGTTAAGGTTAGGATTAAGGTTAGGGTTAGGGTTAGGGTTAGATTTGCCAGTCTTTCCACTGTTTCCCAATCAATTTGCTTGAAGTGATGGGCCCAGATGTCATGATCTTAGTTTTCTTAATGTTGAGTTTTAGGCTAGCTTTTTCACTCTCTTTCATTTTCATCAAGAGGCTTTTTAGGTCTTCTTCACTTTCTGCCATAAGGGTGGTGTCATCTGCATATCTGAGGTTATTGATATTTCTCCCAGCAATCTTGATTCCAGCTTGTGATTCATCTAGCCCAGTGTTTCTCATGATGTACTCTGCATATAAGTTAAATAAGCAGGGTGACAATATACACCTTGATGTACTCCTTTCCCTATTTGGAACCAGTCATTGTTTCATGCCCAGTTCTAACTGTCACATCCTGACCTGCATGTAGGTTTCTCAAGAGGCATGTCAGGTGGTCTGTTATTCCCATATCTTTCAGAATTTTCCAGAGTTTGCTGTGATCCACACAGTCAAAGGCTTTGGCATAGTCAGTAAAGTAGAAATAGATGTTTTTTCTGGAACCCTCTTGCTTTTTTTATGATCCAGCAGATGTTGGCAATTTGATCTCTGATTCCTCTGCTTTTTCTAAATCCAGCTTGAACATCTGGAAGTTCACAGTTCACATACTGTTGAAGCCTGGTTTGGAGAATTTTGAGCATTACTTTACAAGTGTGTGAGATGAATGCAATTGTGCGGTAGTTTGAGGATTCTTTGGGATTGTCTTTCTTTGGGATTGGAATGAAAACTGACATTTCCAGTCCTGTGGCCACTGCTGAGTTTCCCAAATTTGCTGGCCTATTGAATGCAGCACTTTCACAGCATCACCTTTTAGGATTTGAAATAGCTCAACTGGAATTCCATCACCTCCACAAGCAAAATGATTGTCTGAGGAGACCTCATAAATAGCCGTGAATAGAATAGAAGAGCAAGGCAAAGGAGAAAAGTAAAAATATACCCCTTTCAATGCAGAGTTCCAAAGAATAGCAAGGAGAGATATGAAAGCCTTCCTCAGAGATCAATGCAAAGAAATAGACGAAAATGATAGAATGAGAAAGACTAGAGATCTCTTTAAGAAAATTGGAGAAACCAAGGGCACATTTCATGCAAAGATGGGCACAATAAATGGCAGAAATGGTATGAACCTAACAGAAGCAGAAGATATTAAGAAGACGTGGCAGGAATACACAGAATAACTGTAAAAAAGAGATCTTCATGATCCAGATAATCACGATGGTGTCATCACTCACCTAGAGTCAGACATCCTGGAATGTGAAGTCAAGTGGGCCTTAGGAAGCATCACTGCAAACAAAGTTAGTGGAAGTGATGGAATTCCAGTTGAGCTATTTCTAATCCTAAAAGATGATGCTGTGAAAATGCTGCACTCAATATGTCAACAAATTTGAAAATCTCAGCAGTGGCCACAGGACTGGAAAAGGTCAGTTTAACATTTCAATCCCGAAGAAAGGCAATGCCAAAGAATGCTCAAACTACCTCACAATTGCATTCATCTCACATGCTAGTAAAGTAATGCTCAAAATTCTCGAAGACAGGCCTTAGCAATACATGAACTGTGAACTTCCAAATGTTCAAGCTAGTTTTAGAAAAGACAGAAGAACCAGAGATCAAATTGCTAATATCTGCTGGATCATCTAAAAAGCAAGAGAGTTCCAGAAAAACATCTATTTCTCCTTTAATGACTATGCCAAAGCCTTTGTGTGGACCACAGCAAACTGTGGAAAATTCTGAAAGAGACGGGAATACCAGACCACCTAACCTGCCACTTGAGAAACCTGTATGCAGCTCAGGAAGCAACAGTTAGAACTGGGCATGGAACAAAGACTGGTCCCAAATTGGAAAAGGAGTATATCAGAGCTGTATATTGTCACCCTTCTTATTTAACTTACATGCAGAGTACATCATGAGAAATGCTGGGCTGGATGAATCACAAGCTGGAATCAAGTTTGCCAGGAGAAAGATCAGTAACCTCAGATATGCAATGACACCACCCTTATGGCAGAAAGTGAAGAAGAACTAAAGAGCCTCTTGATGAAAGTGAAAGAGGAGAGTGAAAAAGTTAGCCTAAAGCTCAATATTCAGAAAACTAAGATCATGGCATCCGGTCCGGACACTTCTTGGCAAATAGATGGGGAAACAGTGATTGACTTTTTTGGGGGGTGCTCCAAAATCGCTGCACATGGTGATTTCAGTCATGAAATTAAAAGACTGTTACTCCTTGGAAGGAAAGTTATGACCATCCTAGATAGCATGTTGAGAAGCAGAGACACTACTTGCCAACAAAGGTCCATCTAGTCAAGGCTATGGTTTTTCCAGAGGTCATGTACAGATGTGAGAGTTGGACTATAAAGAGAGCTGAGCGCTGAAAAGTTGATGTTTTTGAACTGTCCTGTGGGAGAAGACTCTTGAGAGTCCCTTGGACTGCAAGGAGATCCAATCAGTCCATCCTAAAGGAAATCAGTTCTGGGTGTTCATTGGAAGGACTGATGTTGAAGCTGAAACTCTGATACTTTGGCTACCTTATGTGAAGAACTGACTCACTGGAAAAGACCCTGAAGCTGGGAGAGATTGAGGGCAGGAGGAGAAGTGGATGACAGAGGATGAGATGGTTGGATGGCATCACCTGCTCAATGGGCATGAGTTTGGGTAAACTCCAGGTGTTGGTAATGGACATGGAGGTTTGGCGTGCTGCGGTTCATTGGGTCGCCAAGAGTCGGACACGACTGAGCAACTGAACTGAACTGAACTGAATACTGTATTTGAGTATTTCAAATTTGAGGTAACTTGAAAAGCAAGAGTGCTATTTATACAATTTATGGTTAAACAATTTTCACAAGTAAGTTAAGCATAAACAATATTTTATAGGGGGTATTTGCGATTCTAAGAGAAGGAATTTTCGGTACATTAACAGCATCAATTTGCTAAGTTAATTCGGAAAGATTTTTACCTGACAATTAGTGAAGATCCATTAGGTTCTCTGATCTGCCATACTTTATGATAACAGTTCATTATACTTTCTCTATGTATTGAAAGACTCCTCTTTTTAATATTCTAAAATTTATCCTTCTCTTCATGTACAGAGATGATACGTCTGTTCATTTAAGTGTATGTGTAATTCAGTCTTCGTATGAATTGGATTATAGAGTCTCACATCAGGTGATATGCTAAGCACAATGATACAGAATTTTAAAAATCAGGTAAATCAGAAAAAAAAATAGCCTTTATTTACAATAAATATACATTTACATTTATATGTTATCATGGAGAAACTAAAATCAAAATCATTAGCTACTCTAATTGGGTGAAATAAATTCTATCTCAACTCTATTTACTTATATGAATGGGGAGAATTAGAGGAATAGTTGAAAGGCCTGGCGTGCTGCGATTCATGGGGTCGCAAAGAGTCGGATTCGACTGAGTGACTGAACTGAACTGAACTGAACTGAACTGAATAGTGAAAGGAGGGCTGAAGCTTGCAGCGTCCCCCTGGGTTCCCTTTTAAGCTATTATTAATGATTTCAATATCTCATCTATTTCGTGTCATTTATGTAATGAACTGACTTTATAAAAATATGTGAGTCATTGAAAGTTTTAGGTAATGGAAAAAGGCCAGGAAAAAATTTAAGTGAAATAAGAATAATAGAGGAAGAAATAGCACAACTATTTATAAAATAATTCCACATAAGGAAAAATTTAATGTAATATAAGCAAAACTGTATTGAGACTAACCATAGTGTTTTAGCAGTTTTAGTGGTAACAGGTGTGTTAAAAGTGTGTTTCTATTAATATATACCATTACTAATAAATGGTGGATTAAAATGCTCAGTAACAAAATAAAATTATATAATAAGGATAATTAAAAATTGATGAAATTATATTCATCTGTTTGAAGGACACACAAGAATATATTTAAAAAAAAAGTAGAGATGGGCCATATAGGAAAACTCTATAATGAAAAGCAAATTTAACCCATATAAATCTTTCATTTACATGCTAGTTCAATAAAACTGTAATTCTAATATTATTTATTGCTTATGCTTGCACATGTACATTGCTTTTATTCACTAATTTATCCAAGAAATGTTTATTGATCACATTTTGTGTGTCACTCACTTCGCTAAGTACAGTGAACACCACAATTGAGAAGACAGGCAATGGCCCTGCATTCATGGGTGTGAGTTCTCTTGCAATAAGACAACAAAATCACAGTTAACAAACAAGCCAGAAGTCTTGGGAAATCTGCTGAAAAGCCCTCAGATGTGCTGTATTAGAGAAATGCTGTGACAGGAGCTACCACGCTGCTATGTGTTAGAAACCGGGATTGTTTCCAGTGGGCAAGTCAGAGGGATCTGCAGATACACACCCCTAGGGAAAATATTCCAGGATTTGTCTCTCTGACTTTAACACAGACAGTTTCCTCACAGAGTCATGGGGATGGTGAGAATGGATAAGTTGGTAATGTATCTTGAGGTCAATAGCACTTGTTGATTAAGTGGATCACGGGGAGAAGAGAACAGCCAATGATAACTCCTGAGATGTATTTTATGACAATGAGTGGCTGGTGCCTATCTAGATAGAATTCTCCATTTATAATACAGAAATAGCTGCCTAAATCCTCCTTCATGTTCAGTCCCATCACTCGTCTCTCTTTTGCAATGAGCTTGTAGAAAGGACTGCCTGTATTTGCTTTAAATGATTTTCATACTCTCTCCTAGGAGCCAAGTTGTCTCCATGGGCACTGGTCTGGATCAGGTCAGGAGAGCCCCCCCACCCAATGCCAAATTGAAAGATCAAATTTCAGTTGTCAGCAGTAGGCATAGTTGACATACCTTCCTCCCTAAAAATTATTATTTTCACTTGACTTTCAAAATATTACTGCTTGGTTTTTCTCTCAGGACATTGATGCTAAAAAATTAAAGTTTATGAGAAGAATCCAAAAAATGGGAAATAGACTATATGTTGGAGAGAGACAAATTCCTTAAAAAAAAAGTACACATATACATATAATAGGAGAATGAGTAGATTTGGGAACATGGCACATATATTATTTTTTCACTTTTAAATTGATAAAGCATGTTTATTGACCAGAATGTGATCTGTCTTGCTGAATGACTCATGTGATCTTGAGAAGAATGTGTACTCTGCTATTGTCGGATGATATCAGCTATATCCAGTTGGTGGGTGGAATTGTAGAGTTAAATCTTGCCCTTACTGATTTCTGATATGGGAGTGTTGAAATTTCCAACTGTAATAGTGGATTCATCTATTTCTCCTTGTAGGCTTGTTAGGTTTTACCTTACTTAGTAAATTGTTGGGCCAGACATTTTTAAGATTTTAAACACTCCTGGAGAATTGACTAATTTATCATTATGTAATGCTCTACTTTATCCCTGAAATATTTCTTGTTTTGAAGTCTACACTATGTGAAATGAGTTTAATATAGCTACTCCTGTCTTCTTTTGCTTTTAATCTGCATGTGTTTTATATTTAAAGTGAGTTAGGTTTTGTATTTTGACCCACTTTGATAATCTCTGGCTTTTGATTTATAAACTGGAATTAAACATGATTATTGATACAGCTGGAATAATGTTAACTATATTTGTTACTGTGTTCTATTTTTTACCTTTATCCATAGTTCCTGTTTTCTCTTCCACTCTTTTTCTGCCTTTCATGGTTTTAATTGAACTTTTCATTTGATTTTATTTTCTCTCCTTTCTTAACATATTGTGCTACTTTTTAAACTTCTTTAGTGGTTACCCTAGAGTTTGCAATATATATTTACAGCTAATCCAAGATCACTTTCAAATAACACTGTATGGTTTCATGGGTAGTGTGAGTCCCTTTTAATAAGAAATACTCCTAACTCCTTTCTTTAGTCCCCCATTTCATTGTTTTTATTTATGTCACATATATATACAAATAAATATGTATATATATACATACATAATCAAATATATCCTTGATATTACTATTTTGAAGAAACTTTTATTAGAGTAATTAATAAGACAAAAGCATTTTAATTTTATCTTCATTTATCCTTTCTTTGCTTATTGTACCTTTATATAGATCTGAGTTTCTGATCTATGTCATTTTCCTGTCGCTAAAGAACTTTTTTTAAACATTTTTTGCAAAGTAAGTGTACTGGAAACAAATTCTCTCTATTTTTGTTTGTTTGAGAAGTCTTCATTTCTTTCTCACTTTTGAAGGATTATTTCACAAGGTATAGAATTCTTGTTTTGTTGTGTGTGTGTGTTTTCTCTCAACATTAAATATGTCACTCTACTCTCTTCTTGCTTATGTAGTTTATGAGAAAAAGTCAGATATAACTCTTATTTATGCTTCTGTGTAGATAAGGTGATTATTCCTCCTTCATTTCTTTCAGAATTTTTTTTAATCTTTGATTTTCTGTAGCTTGAAGACTGTGCTAGGTGTAGTTTTGGAGACATTTATCCTTCTTGATGTGCTCTGAGCTTTGTGGATTTTTGGTTTGGTGTCTGACATTAGTTTGCAATAACTCTCAGTCATTACTATTTTAAATATTTCTTCTGCTTATTCTCTCTTTCTTCTCCTTCTGATATTCCCAATATGCATATATTATACTGCCTGCACTTCTTAGATATTATTTTTTCAGCCTTTTTCCTTTTTTGTTTTAGAAATTTCTATTGAGGCTTTGTTGTAAACAATCTACTAAGTCCATCAAAGGTATTTTCATTTCTCTCACAATAATATATATACATATATATATTATCTCTACTATTTCTTTTGGATTATCTCTGAGTTCCATCTCTTTGCTACATTGCCCATCTTTGCTTATATACTGTCTACTTCAGTCACTGGGCTTCCCTTGTGGCTCAGCTGGTAAAGAATCCACCTGCAATGCGGGAGACCTGGCTTCGATCCCTGGGTTGGGAAGATCCCCTGGAGAAGGGAAAGCTGCCCACTCCAGTGTTCTGGCCTGGAGACTCCATGGACTGTAAGGTCCCTGGTGTCACAAAGAGTGACACGGCTGAGTGACTTTGACTTCACTTCAATCACTGGAGCCCTTAGCTTATCAATTATAGTTGTTTTAAGTTCTCAGTCTGATAATTCTAACATCCCTGTCATGTCTAGCTCTGATGCTTGCTCCATCTCTTCAGACTGTGCTTTGCACCTTGTAACTTGCCTGATTTTTTTTTTTTTTTTTTTTTCAATATCTGGACCTGATGTGCTGTATAGGATGAACTGGTGTAAAAAGACATTAGTAACATGGTGGTGAGGTATGGGAGGAAGGGAAGCTGCTTACAGCTGTTTCTTTCAGTCCTCAGTCTTTCAGTGAGCCTCCATCTCCTGACTGTGAACTTCAGAAGTATTTCTCAGTTTTCTTCTTTGTCCTTAGAAGCCACAGATGGCTTTAAGTGGGCTAGAGGTTGATTTCCCCTTCCCCATGTGGAAGCCTGGAAGCTGGTTGGCGTTGGGTATGTCTCTTTCCCCAGATCAGTTAGGTTCTGATAAAACCCCAGCAGGTTTAACAGTTTCTTCTTAGGGCACCTTGGATGAAAAGAGCAAGTGTCTGGTCTATCTTGAAATGGTCCTCTTCCTTGAGCACTGCTGGCAGCATGAGGGGAGCTCTGTGAAACCCTGGTTCAACTCCTGGAGGTAAAACTCACAAAAGCGTGTCATCTCCCGTGACTGGGTCTCCCTGGAATTTTTCTCTCTCAGGCTTGCCTACTCTGAGCCACCAGCAATTACTTAATTGCACTTCTGGTTTCCATACCCAGCACTATTTCCAATAGAGGTTTCAGTTCATGAATTTTGGTTCCTCCAAACTTAGGGACCATGAGATTTTATTTCTCTTACAGATCTAAGAAGAGTTGTTGATTATTTTATTTGTTCAGTTTTTTACTTACTGTAGTATATACTGGCAATTTCTAGGTTCCTTACATGTAGAATGAGAAATCAGAAGTTCAGTTTTTCATTAGAGGGCAGAAAGTTTCTTTGCAAAGGGTGGTGGCAGGTTTCCCAGATTTGACACCTATGTAAAATAAAATCATAAGGGCTTTTACAAGTATTATATAAAATATAAAGTGTTTATTTCTGATGTGGTAATATTTAGTATGTATTTTAATATAAAATCTAGTTAAATAGGGAAAAATAAGGATATTTCCACAACATAATGTAGGCATTATATCTAAAACCAAATTCAACATACATGCTATAGGAAGGATGAGAAAAAAGAAAAAAGATATACTTATTTAGGGTATAATAAATTTAAAATTATTATAAAAATTTTCTTAACATTTGGGGAAATTTGGTTCACTATGTGGCATAATATTTCCATGATTCTGAAAGGTAATACTTGCTATATCTTTATAGAATAAATTGATATTTTCATAAGGAGAGACTAAGGAACAAAATGACTGACAGCATTGGAATAAATGGAGAAAAAACATTTTTGCTTACATCTTTAATATCAAAATAAATATCACTTATGAGCTAAATGTAAATAAGTACTAAATTTAGAAGAAATAAAGTATGTATGTGGAAAAATTATTTAACATTGATGTATTGGATGGATCAGAGAACTAAGTGTTACCAAGTCTAAATATATGTATTGAGGAACATTAATAAATTTTTATACTGTAGTCATTGAAAGTTGTGAAAACACTATAGATATATTTTTAGGCAGATAACCAAATTCAAAATAACATGTAAGTGATTGTTAGGACTATGTAAGAGCTATGGAAGATAAGTCGCACAAAAATGTAAATAGGTCCTCTGTGCCATATGTTAGCATTTGGCAGATAGTTTTCTTCTTAAACGTTTTATGTTTATGGCTAGAGCTAAGTCTTCATCTATATACACATCCACTAATATGTTTAGCTAGGTCTATATATGAACTGATATTTATCAAAATAATCCAAACCATAAACGAAGTAAAGACAACTCCTTAGGTAAGTTCTTATACATTAAATTTTCATTGTCTTTATTATATGAATTTATACAAATTACTGACTGTAAAATAGAAAATTTAATAATCAAGAAAAGAGGAATGGACTGCTGAAGGAAGAAGAGGGAGAGAATGGAGAAGAAAAGAATGAGGAAGAAGAGGAAAGAATTCTTTACCTTTTTATGTTTTGTACTCATTGTAGATTTTCTAGTGAGTATTCCTCAAAAATGCTTTCAGTCCTTCCACGTCTATAAATGTCTGTCTTTCTATAACTCAGAGCCTTGAATTTAATTTTTTAGTTGCTCCGAGATTTACTTAGACTGTTTTTTTTTTTTTTCTCCCCTCTGCTGCAGAATTAGATGCACATACATACAAGTGGCTCATGGATGAACATGTTCACCTGTGTACCTGTATGCCTGTTCCTTTATCTACATTCATGGAAGAACAATTGCTGGTTAAAAGGACACTGTTTTTTTTTTTTTTTTTTTTTTTTTTTAAAGTCTAAGTTTACTCAGCCTTAATTTAAGGCTGAAGTTTTTAATGCTAAATTTGTACTATGGTACTGCATGCAAATTTCCCTTAAGTGTATTTGAAAAGTGCAGATCCCATGCATAAAACTTTCTTCTCTCCTGCTAATCATACCTCACCTTTCTTTATATTTTACATCTTTGATTACCTATGGGTTTCCCTCATAGCTCAGTTGGTAAAGAATCTGCCTGCATTGCAGGAGACCCTAGTTCGATTACTGGGTCAGAAAGATCCCCTGGAGAAGGGATAGACTACCCACTCCAACATTCTTGGGCTTCTCTTGTGACTCAGCTGGTAAAGAATATACCTGCAATGCCAGAGACCTGGGTTCAATCCCTGGGTTGGGAAGATACCCTGGAGAAGGGAAAGACTACCTACTCCAGCATCCTGGCCTGCAGAATTCACAGAGGCAGACACAACAGAATGACTTTCACTTCCACTCTTATCACATATGGCCACTGTCCCTTTTTCTTCTTTAATGAATTCTGTGTGCGAGAATGAGTTGCTTTGTTAATTCTTTTGCCCATTTTGGAAAGGAGATGTATATTTTTAAGCTATTCATTTAACTTTATATTTTAGAGTTATATATTTTATCTTTCATATATGGGACAAATATTTTTCTTTCAATTGGGCACTTTGTAGGTGATTTTTTGAAGTATAGAATTTATTTACCTGAGTTTTTTTTTTTTTTTTTTTACTTCTTATGTCATACTTCATTATAGAGTAGTTCCTTTCTTTATGTTGACATTTTGATGCATTTGAATTTCATTTTCTTGTTTGTTGTTTGCAGTTTAATATTACTTATATAATTTTGGATATATAAAAGTTTTACACTTTTATATAAAGTTCATTAATCAAATTTCTTGGTTTGGCATAGCATTCTACCTGTCATTGTCATTATGAATAAAAGTGAGAGGCAACCTACTCTGTGAGGAGGGGTCTTGTTGGTGTCATGCTTATTGATTGGGTTATATCTTATGTTCACTCAAATGCAACATCCACAAGCATGTGGACTCAGCATTCCATCCAGGGCCTGACACAGAGGCAGTCAGCACACATTTGAGACAAGATTTCATGAGAAGGACAGGCCTGGCCAGGCAGAATAGAAGTGGAGGGTTAAATTAATGGCAGAGTGTTCTACCTATGTTCTTTTACAGGAGTTTTATGGGTTCTGGTCTGACATTTAGGTCTTTAATCCATTCGGAGTTTATTTTTGTATAAAATGTTAGAGAAAGTTCTAATTTTATTCTTTTGCAAGTAACTTTCCAGTTTTCCTAGCACCACTTACTGAAAAGATTGTCCCTTCTCCATTGTATACTCTTGCGTCCTTTGTCATAGATTGATTGGCCATCAGAACATGGGATTATATCCAGGCTTTCTATCCTATTCCACTGATTTGTGTCTGTTTTTGCGCCAGTACCATGGTATTTTGATTATTGTATCTTTGTCATATAGTGTGAAGTCAGGGACCCCGACATCTCAGGCTCTGTTCTTTTATTCCCAAGGTTATTTTGACAATCCTGGGTCTTTTGTGGTTTCATACAGATTTGAAGATTATTTGTTCTAGTTCTGTGAAAAATGTCATGGGTGTTTTGACAGATTACAGTAAATCTGTAGATTGATTTGGGTAGTATGGGCATTTTAGCAATATTATTTCTTCCAATCCAAGAGTGTGGGATATCTTTCCACTTCTTTGTAACATTTTTAAGTGTCTTCATCAGTGTTTTAAGATTTCAAAGTATAAGTCTTTCACCTCAGTGATTAAGTTTATTCCTGAGTATTTTATTCTTTTTGGTGCAATTTTGCTGATTGTTTTCTTGCTTTCTCTTTATGATAGCTCATTGTGTATAGAAAAGCAATAGATTTCTATATATTGTATTTTGCAACTTTACTGAATTTATTTATTTGTAAAAGAAGCTAAAGTATTTTGGAGGTCTTTAAAAGTGTTATGGACCCCTAGCATTGTGCTAGCATTGTCTCTTCCTCTCCCTTCCTCCACCCTCTGTTTCCCCTTCTTGCCTTATCTCCTTCTCCACCCCCCAGTTTCCTCCTCTCCTCTCCTGCTCTCTCCTTCTGTTCCTGCTTGTTTTTTCTTTTAAATTTTTACATCTCCCTGTTAAATACGGTATTCTTTCTTCACTGATACAGAATAGCTCCATTATAAAATTCTTGCAAAATTATAGTCTCTGGATTCACTACCCTGTTTCTTCAATCACATTTTCTGGGCTCTTTCAATTACTATATTTTCTTCCTAATTTTACATTTGGAAATACAAGCCCTCTATTTTTTTCTTACAATATTTCATTACTATTCCTACAAATGCATTCTTCTGGATATTTCTCAAACATATGTTAACAGATCTTTAAAATATCTTTGGGTTTTTAATTGTTTCAAAAAAGTTGTATAAACAGATTTGTGAAGAATTGATATGTTCAGTATTGAATATGTGATATAAAGGGCAATTATGGTTTTCCACCAAATAATCTTTATATTATTGACTGTTTATCCTTTAATGTAATTTGTACTATAATAACTCATTTTTAAGGGCCAATCCATTTCTTGACATTGGCCAGATCTTTTCTTTGAAACAGTGGCTGCTCTGTCATTTTCTGAGCTGCTTTTAGAGTATCTAAAAGAAGACAGCTCCTTGAGAAGAATGTTTGCAAGGGTGTAATGAGGGGACCCTCAGAAGCCTGACAAAGACATGACTTCTCTTCGAAGGACTGATCAGGAAATGGAAGACAGAAGTTGCCATCTTGTGTTTTTCCTCTTTGATCAACCAACCACCTTGAATTTTGTTCAAAATTGTGAATAAAAATAACAATGCAAATTCATAATCTAAAATGAGAACTTGTCATTTAAAAAAAAAAACAAAAAAAAAAAAACTGCACTAAGTGACTAAGTGAAAGAATAAGGGGCAGGTTCACCAGGCAGAGACTGTGGACCACATCTTCAGTCCTTAACACCTCACAATGACAGTCACTTTTTACATAAACAAACCCAAACCACTCCAAGAATAGCTTTGTGCTTAGCAGGGGAAGAAGGGCAGATAGGCAAGAGACACCTTAATATATTCAAAAAAGAAGAGAGATATATGAGAGGGCAAGAGATGTCAAAAGAACTTTGAAAAAGAACAAATTTGGAGGAAACTACTTGTTTCAAAATTTACTATAAAGCTGCAGTAGTCAAAAAGTGTAAAAGAATTGAAGAGAATAAGAAATCTAGAGATAGACCAATGAAAATATAGTCAACTGATATTCTCATGAAAGTTATAAAGACAATTCAGTATAAGAAGGATAGTTCTGGAGTTAAATAATTTTATATCCTTACACACAAAAAATGAACAAAACTTCACAACATATATTAAAAAATTAAGTAAAAATAAATTATATACCTAAAAGTAAATGCAAAACTGTAGAACTTCTTAAGTATCACAAGAGAAAAATCTTCATGACCTTGAGTGATACAAAGAGATTTTAGATATAACACAAGAAACACAGCCTATAAAAGGAAAAAAAAAGTGTTAAATTAGAATTTGTCAAAATTTAAAATATTTCCCCTGCTAAAGACAGTGTTAAGAGAATGAAAAGACAAACTTCATGTTAGGAGAAAACATTTGTAAGTCAAATTTCTGACAAAGTACTTGCCTCCAGAATATTTACAGAAGTATTAAAACTCAAAATTTTTAATTTTTTTTTATAAAAAATCTTTAATTTTTATACTGGAACATGACCTAAACATATACTTTCCTAAGATCTACAAATTGAAATTTAGTTTATTAAATATATTCAACATCATTATTCCTTAGAAAAACTAAATTAAACCACAAAGAGATATATAGCAAAGCTACTAGAATGGTTAAAATTTTGTAAAGCAATGATAATATCTTATCATACAAAGTAATGATAATGATGATTCTGTTAAAGTGCTGCAGTCAATATGCCAGCAAATTTGGAAAACTTAGTGGTTGCCACAGGACTGGAAAAGGTGTTTTCATCCCAATCTCAAAGAAAGGCAATGCCAAAGAATGTTCAAACTACTGCACAATTGCACTCATTTCACATGCTAGCAAAGTAATGCTCAAAATTCTCCAAGCTAGGCTTCAACAGTATGTGAACAGAGATGTTCACAGATGTTCAAGTTGGTTTTAGAAAAGGCAGAAGAACCAGAGATCAAATTGCCAACATCCATTGGATCATAGAAAAAGCAAGAGAACTCCAGAAAAACATCTACTTCTACTTCACTGACTACATTAAAGCTTTTGACTGTGTTGATCACAACAAACTATGGAAAATTCTTCTAGAGATGGGAATACCAGATCACCTTACCTGACTCCTGAGAAACCCGTATGCAGGTCAAGAAGCAACAGTTAGAATCTGACATAGAACAATGGACTGGTTCCAAATTGGGAAAGGAGTAGGTCAAGACTGTATACTGCCATCCTGCTTATTTAACTCAGAGAAGGCAATGGCAACCCACTCCAGTACTCTTGCCTGGAAAATGCCATGGACAGAGGAGACTGGTAGGCTGCGGTCCATGGGGTCGCTAAGAGTCGGACACGACTGAGTGACTTCACTTTCATGCATTGGAGAAGGAAATGGCAACCCACTCCAGTGTTCTTGCCTGGAGAATCCCAGGGACAGTGGAGCCTGGTGGACTGCCGTCTATGGGGTCGCACAGAGTTGAACATGATGGAAGCGACTTAGCAGCAGCAGCAGCTTATTTAACTTATTTGCTGAAATACATCATGCGAAATGCCGGACTGGCTGAAGCACAATTTGGAATCAAGATTTCTGGGAGAAATGTTGATAATCTCAGATATGCAGATGACACCACCCTTATGGCAGAAAGTGAAAGACCCTCTTGATGAAAACAACAGAGGAGAGTGAAAAAGCTGACTTCAAAGTCAGCATTCAAAAAACTAAGATCATGGCATCCATTTCCATCACTTCAAGCAAATAGATGAGGAAACAGTGGAAACAGTGAAATACTTGATTTTCTTGGGCTCCAAAATCACTGCAGATGGTAACTGCAGCCATGAAATTAAAAGATGTTTGCTCCTTGGAAGAAAATCTGTGACAAACCTGTGTGCTTAGTCACTGAGTTATGTCTGACTCTCTGCAACCCCATGGAATGTAGCCTGCCAGGCTCCTCTGTCCATGGTGATCCTCTAGTCAAAAATGCTGGAGTGGGTTGCCATGCCCTCTTCCAGGGGATCTTCCCAACCCAGGGATCAGATTCAGGTCGTCCACATTGCAGGTGGATTCTTTACCATATGAGCCACCAGGGAATCCTAGACAGCCTAGACAAACCTAGACAGTATATTCAAAAGCAGAGACATTACTTTGCCAACAAAGGTCCATTTGGTCAACCATGTGATTTTTCCAGTAATCATGTATGGAAATGAGAGATGGACAAAAAAGAGGGAAGAATGTTGAAGGACTGATACTTTTGAGTTGAGGTATTGGAGAAGATGCTTGAGAGTCCTTTGGAATGCAAAGAGATCTAACCAGTCAATCCTAAAGGAAATCCATCTTGAATATTCACTGGACGGACTGATTCTGAAACTGAAGCTCCAATACTTGGCCACCTGGTGCAAAGAGTCGACTCATTAGAAAAGACCCTGATGCTGGGAAAGATTGAAGGCTGGAGGATTGAAGAAGAAGATGACAGAGGATGAGATGGGTTGGTTGGCATCACTGACTCAATGGACATGAGTTTGAGCAAGCTCCAGGAGATGCTGAAGGACTGGGAAACCTGGTGTGCTACAGTCCACAGGGAAGCAAAGAAGCAGACGCTACTAAGCAACTGAACAACAACAATGATAGTATCAGCTGCTAGTGAGGATCCTGAGGAACTGGAAGTACTCGTATGTGTTGCTTGTAGGTATACAAAATGGTGCAAACACTGGAAAAGAGTTTGTAGTTTCCTGACAAATTAAATATATGCTTATGATATGACCCAGCACCCTGGTTGTGCAATGACTCCTGTGAGCTTGTTGAACAATCTTTGATCACATAAGTTATTTTATGGTGAAATCAAAACTGAAACAAAACGCACCTGTGACATAATGAATGTGTACACATTGGGATTGGCATCTGATGGTTGAATATCACCAGGTCTTGCCATCTCTGTTCAATGTTACTTTGGACAAATCATTTAACCTTATTAAGTGTGTGTGTGACTTGTAAATTAAATGGAGACATACCAATCTTGCAATTATACATTAATATGAATAATTTTAACAGTTGTTAAGTGATCTTTACATGATAATGTTTAGGGAATTTTGTGCTATCGTTATCACAATCACCATTGTCATCTATATTTTCTTATTACCAGGCTGAAACTTTTTGGTCACATTGCAAAAGTAGAAATATACAATGAAAATTATCAAAAGATGATGTATAAGGCTGTCACACACCTCTTTCTGCTCACAGAATGGTCCTTTTCCTTTTAGAACATGGATGCTCACTTAAGCCAACAGCAAGAGTCAGAGTAGGGATCCCCATGGATGTCTTTTTCTTTCTTCTATTTAACCAAATCATCTTTTTGTTTTTCCCTCAGAGCTATAACTACCCACTTAATTTCTGAAAGCAGGTATACTATATGGGGCTAATAGTGTATTTTAATCATTATCTTCTTTTGTTTCTAAACTGTGTCACAGAAATTAATTATAATGAAATATTAAACATTTGTTAATTAAGCTTTTTATGCCAGTCCATCTTAAAGGAGATAAGTCCTGGGTGTTCATCAGAAGGACTGATGCTGAAGCTGAAACTCCAATACTTTGGCCACCTCATGCGAAGAGTTGACTTCCTGGAAAAGACCCTGATGCTGGGAGGGATTGGGGGCAGGAGGAGAAGGGGATGACAGAGGATGAGATGGCTGGATGGCATCACCGACTCAATGGACATGAGTTTGAGTAAACTCCTGGAGTTTGTGATGGACAGGGAGGCCTGGCGTGCTGCGATTCATGGGGTCACAGAGTCATACACAACTGAGCGACTGAATTGAACTGAACTGAACTGATTGCTCAAATTATCATTTTATACTTAGTGTTTTCAAGTCCATTACCTCCTCCCAGGGAAAAATTTTTGACTCCGAATTCATCCTGATATTTACAACATATTTAAGTATAATATCTCGTTTAATGGAGAAGGCAATGGCAACCCACTCATGTTCTTGCCTGGAGAATCCCGGGGACGGTGGAGCCTGGTGGGCTGCAGTCTCTGGGGTCGCACAGAGTCGGACACGACTGAAGTGACTTAGCAGCAGCAGCAGCAGCGCATTTATTTTGTGTAGCTGGGCAACTTGATACACTGTACTCACTTTTGTATTGCTGCTAAGATTTTTTGACTGATGTATTCTATTATTTAGTTTGAATAGTGGCATTATATAGGACTTGTGTTTGTTCAGCTGTGAAAAATGATTTTATCTTGTTTCAGCATTATTCTTATTAATTATTAAATAATTTAAGTATGTGTTTGAATTCTTTAACATTGATTAGTAGGCTTTTTACTTTCAAAATTTTATGTTATGCTATAGTTTTCAGTATAAGTTCTATGAGGTATTTTAATGATTTAAATGTGAATAGCCATTCAATTTAGTGATTATTTTCCCACCATCTCCATTCTAGTGAGCTCCCTGATACCATAGTTCGGTTTAAAATGTCTACAAAATTTCCAGAAGCAATAATTTAATTTGTGCAAGACTTGGCCATAATTAAAATGTAGATAATTAGAGAAAATAGAAACCTGACAAAGAATTAAAGATTCCATTAGTGCTCTGGCACCTTATAAATCATCAATTAAAGAAAATGCTGAAAATACTAATCTTGGCACAGTATCGATCCTCCCATGCACTTCAGCCTCTCTATAAATAGTTTTTAAAAAACATACAAATTAAGTGGACTAGGAAAGAAAAGCGATCCTTGGTTTACTAAACAGGATTTGAGAGAGTTTTATCATTGCTTTCTTCCTAGGGCTTAACAGATGCCAGAAGAATCTATTTAGATAAACCAAGATAGCTATATTATAGTTTCACAATTCATTAACTTAAATAGTTCATTTCCATGAATTAATGAATTAGTCAATTTTATGTCAATTGACAATTGTTCTTTAATTTATAAAACTCTAAGTCAATACATTTACTTGGATGTCTTGGGACTGTTACTTTAATGAAATTAAATCAACTGACAAAATTATTAAAATAAAGAATTCTTTATATAAACCATAAAGTTGACAAATGATAGAATATTTACATAGTTCAGTAGGTATTTCATCCAAAAATATAAAAGAATGAAATAAAAAAGAAATTACAGTAATAACTCTCAACATTTTAAAGTGCTATTTACACTGTATGTGGTAATTTGCAATTCAAATAAATCACCATTTGCCTCCACCAAGTCTTGAAGAGGAAAAATAAAGCACTGCCATATATACATTCTCTTCCACCTCAGTTAATGCTTATATCCTTCCTCTCTTGGGGATGCAAGGGAGGGAAAATGGGAAGGTGAAGAGAGATAAGTTAAATTTAGAGAAATCAGGGAAAAAAGAGGAGTGAGAGACAAGTTTGAAGGAACCTTATGACTGATTCATATGCAATCAGAAGAAGAAGGATAAATTCACACACAAAAAGAGAAAAGGATAGGATACTCTTCTATCCTATTGTCCTGACTCCTTCTTCAATCTTCCAATTATAGTTATATATATATAACTATATATATATGTATATATATGTATATATATATAACTATATATATATGTATATATATGTATATATATATACTCTTTATGACTCAAGTCCTCTTTATTTACATAGTTTTGCATATGAATAGAATTCATGTGAAAATCCATACCTATGTAATATATTATTTTACATCTTATTGAGATTAAGTTTTGCCAAAAGCAGATAAAACAAACAGAATATGTTATATTTGCTTCTCTTCCCAAAGAGCTATAGAAAAATGTTAACCATGATTAGAGATGGAAATAGCAGTGAAATGACACTGAACGATGTCGACTTCGTGATCTCTGGAGAAGATTTAGCTTTGCGACCAGGGACCAGGCTTGATCACTCAAGAGCCTTTGTGTAGCAGAGTTTTATTAAAGTATAAAAAGGTGCAGAGAAAGCTTCTGACATAGACAGCAGAAGGGGGACAGAGAGTGCCCCCCTTGCTAGTCTTATCAAGGCCTTATACACTTTTTTTCAGATCCACTCCTACAGCATACATCTTAAGTTAACAAGATTAGAAGGAACAATAGAAAGATCTTACCAGACCCACTCCCATAATATACATTTTAATATGACAGGATTAGTCAGGATGTTCTTGTTAAGAAGAAACGTGTCCTTGAGCAAGATACATTGTTATATTGACTAAGGCAAAGCAATGTAGAAAAGAACTGTTGTCCTTTTCTCCTCGAGAGCTCCGGACCCCTTTCTCCTTCTCAAGGGCTCCGGACCGCTTTCCCCTTCTTGGGAACGCTGGATTTCTAATCAACCTACCTAAGAATTGACTCTCTCATTATTTTTATTGAAACTAAGAGTTATTACACATTTATTTATGATATGTAATCATAAAGACTGGAGGTCTTGTGAAAAAGTGCTGCTCTATATTTATCTCTCAGCTAGATCTATGTTTTTGAATTGGTATGTTTCATAGAAAAGGGAAGAGATTGAGTGTCTTTGGCTTGAATGCTTGCTTAGCTATTGGTTTAGTAAGTTTGCACAAAAGACCTCTTGAAGCTTGTTTTTTCAGCTGTAGAGTTGAGTATTCTTTTTGTATGATTATTGTATTAAATTAGAAAACATCAAGTTATTTGCACCATGCAAGGATATAATGTGCTTTGCAGAGGGTTTGTTGAATTTGTCCTTTGACCAGACTGACAGCAGGGCTCACTGGGAGGGTTTTCTGTGTGGGTGTGTCTCCAATGCCAAGGGGATTCCTGATGTATTTCACTGACAATCATTTTTCTCTATATTTTCTATTTGATTCTTGGTCTCATAGGCCACTGAGGTATAACCAACCCATTGTCACTTCCTGCACAACCTTGTTCCTTTATATATCTGTGAGTCAGTGTTACTGCCTTGAACCCAAGTAACATTGAGGTCATTACAACATTCCTCCCATGAACCTTGCCACAGCTAAGGAAGCCAGTTCACACTTCCTGCCTCACCTTTTCTGTGACTTCAGGGTACCTAATTGTCTCCATTTTTCTAGCTACTCCTAGCAGTCCTCAGCATCTCATAAATCAATGTTTTCTCACATTTTGGCAAGCCACATGTCTTAAATTTCAGCTGGATGTGGGAACCCAGGTCAAGTCTTATATTTGAAATTTCTATTTCATTATATTTTTACAATGAACTAGATATTAGAATTATAGATTGCTATTGTCAATATATCTTGTTTGGCCCAGTCTTGGCTAGCTCAACCTGGTCCAAGTAAAAGAAGTTGCAATCAATAAAACTCAAATGTCAAATGTAACACCTGAAATTTAGTACCATATTACCAAAGTTATTTTTGGTCCATGCCATGAAACTGAATTCAGGGCCTAACAAATGAATGGGTTCTGGTCAAACACGTTTTATCTGAATTCTATTAATTTATAATAACATGGAAAACATACGTAATTTTGGCTGTCATTGATATTCCTGCAGTGCTTATGGAGGGTTGATGATGCCTGTCTTTACCAAGAAAAGATACATTATCATGAGGTAACTACAGTATTCTCTCTGGGTAGATAATTGTCTAGGCAGCAAATAGTAAGTGCAAAAGGACTAAAACAATTTTCTGAAAGTGTATTTCTATAATATAATAACAAATATTGTTGTAAAGTGGAAAATTCAGTATATTAGCTAGATATTTTCAAACTGTTAATCAATTGCTAGGTACTTGTTGCACATTTTCTGATTTCCTCTGGACTCTTGGCATTATTTAGATATAGAATGTGTTTATGTTACAACATTAACATTATATTTTTGGTCACATAACATTTTCGTAATTCATACATCTTTCTGGAATATATTTAGACCTGTTGTTATTGTTTAGTCACTAAGTCACGTCTGACTCTTTGCCATTCCATGGACCGCAACCCGCCAGGCTTCTCTCCATGGGGTTTTCCAGGCAATAATACTAAAGTGGGTTGCCATTTCCCTCTCCAGGGGATCTTCCTGACCCAAGGATTGGACCTACTTCTCCTGCGTTGGCAGGCAGATTCTTTACCACTGAACCACCAAGGAAGTCCTATATTTAGACCTAGCATAGCCCAATTATTACTATTAATGTCAATAATTATTAACACATGTTGTGACTTAAGGTTGTGTTAGTTGGACACATTCAATTAGATACACAGAACCCTCTTCGTTTTGCATCCATGAAAGTAATATTAAATTAAGTGATTCAAAATATTTAATGAATTGAATATAAAAGAGTACGCATCAGGACAATTCTTATCTCAGAAACATGTTTTCAACTTCAAACAATCCACTCTAGCATCCTAGGTTGATCAAAAGCCTTATTCCACTGCACATTGCATGCACTTCTAAACTTCAGTCTTGCCTTAGTGTTATTTTGTGTGCTGGGTTATTATGTTAGTTGTCTGCTTTAATATTGATGACTAGATACCTGATAAAGTTCTATTTCGCTGCACTGAAACAGTGATGCAATTCTTTCTCCAGTAACAGTTTTTCAAATATGTGAGGAAAGCTAGAATATGAAACTCTACCATGAAACAGTTCCCTTGAAATAGAAAAATGAGGAAGCATCCTGAGTTTTGCTCAAACATAAAGTGTCAATGTAATTAGTACCTCATGAGAAAAAAATGCTCATCTGGAGATGACTTAACTGTCAAGACATTTGAGAATATGATTCATAAATGATGCATCCTAAGAGGTGACAGAGCAAAGGTGAATAGAGAGCATGTGGATGATGTGAAAATATAGCAAGAGACATAAATTGTCAGCCATGAGAGGACAGGAGGCAGGAATCAGCTGTCAAATAGGATTACTTTGTGTGAGACTCAAGAATACCAAAATAAATATTGAAAAGGAGACTGTAGAAAAAAAATGAAAAAGAGAAAATACAGTAAATAAAAGTAAGATTAGATCCTCAAATGAAAGATACAAAAAAAAAATCAATTTAAAAATACATAGTCTCATGAAAGGGGAGGGAGTAGAAAAAGGAGGAAGACGAGGTGAAACAGGAAGAGGAGGTGAAGGTAATAAAAAAATATTGAATCCTTTTGTCATCACACTATTTTAAACGTTTCATATGCATTTCCTTTTATAAGCTGTCCAATAATATTGTAGTAGGTAGAATAGAATATTGATCCCCAAGATGTCCACATTCTAATTCTAGGTATGTGAATTTATGTTAGATTACATGACAAAAGAGATTTACAGATATAATTGAGCTAGGGATCCTGAGATAGAAAGATTATGTTGGATTATCTAAATGGACCCAATGGAATCACAAATGTCCTTATAAGTGAATCAGTGAGGAAGAGTCCATGTCAGCATAAGAAGGGTTTGACCAACCATTGCTGCTTGAAGGTGGAAGAAGGTGTCCACAGCCAAGGGTGCACGCAGCCTCCAGAAGATTTAAAAGACAAGGAAATGGATCCTTTTCCACAGCCTCCAGAAGGGGTGCAGTCCTGCAGACACTCAGTGGGTTTTTATTTATTTTAAAAATTAGATTTCTAATTTTTTTTTTTTAACTTTCACTGTGCTTTGTCTGTCTTTGCAGTGCATTTCTCTAGCTTTGGTGGGTGGGCTTCTCATTGCAGTGGCTTCACTTGTTGTGGAGCATGGGCTATAGAGTTCGGACTCAGTAGTTGTGGAGCACAGGCTTAGTTGCCCTGAGGCATGTGGAAGCTTACCAGAGCAGGATTGAACCCACATCTCCTGCATTATAGCAGGTAGATTTTAACAGCTAGACCACAAGGGAAGTCCCTCAATGGGTTTTTAGTCCATTGTGATGCATTTTGAACTTCTGACCTCCAAAACTGTAAAGTAATAGATTTGTGTTGTTTTAAGCAATCATGTTTGTGGGTTCAATCCCTGGTCAGGGAACAAAGTCCCTCGAGCTGTGCAGCTGTTCCAAAGGAAGAAAAGAAGCCAGCAAGCTTGTGGTACCTTTATATAGTAGCCAGAGGAAACTAATAAAAATTCCATCAAGAAGTTGGAATTGTATCCTCATTACAAACAAGAAAATCTGCTCCTATCAGTGTATGATATTTAATCCAAGTAACTCTGCAGAGTCAATGCTGAAATGCTGATGGTTCCTTCCTCTCCAACATAATCTAGCACCACAACTTTAAGCTGCCACTTCACTCTAGACATAGAAACAAAATAATTAACAAATAGAAGGAATATTCTAGCCGAACATCTTGAAAAAACTGAGAGCTTAACATTTTTTTTTTTTTCCATCTATGAGCTTATGTGTATTTATGCACAATTGTGGGCTTCCAAGGTGGTTCAGTGAGTAAAGAATCCACCTGCAATTCAGGAGATGCAAATTTGATTCCTGGGTTGGGAAGATCCCCTGGAAGAGTGTGTGGCAATCCACTCCAATATTTTTTCCTGGAGAATCCTGTGGACAGAGGAGCCTACAGTCACAAAGAATAGGGCATGACTTAAGCAACTGAGTTTGCACACACACACACACAATTGCAATTATTAGATTTGTTAACTTCACTAAACATTAAGGCCCTTGGATGGAAGTACCTCTAATGCTAGGGGACCTAAGGTGGGAAACTAAAATCCAAGTTGGGGGGATGACACCAATCACAAACAACCAAGGAGGCTTTAAACAACAGCCAACCGATAATTTCACCGCTTTGCTCCTGCTTTTTTTCCATAAAAAGTTCCTTCCTGAACTTCTAACCACTTCTGCTTTGACTCTGCCCAATTTAGTTGATCTTTGCTCAAATAAATTCTTAAAATGTTAAATATGACACAGTTTCTCTTTTAACTGGTCTTAGTGTTTTAGTGAAGCTATGCCCATAGGCTGTGCCCTCTGCAAGTATTGTCAGTATCTGTTCTCATTGTGTGAGCAATAGGGCCAGGGGCCATGTGGCTATGTACCCTGTTCACATTAAAGGCTACAAGGGATTAGACTTAGGTATTTCCTTCTTCTATAAAAGAAACTGGTAAGACAGTTTCTTATGAAGGCCTCACTTGTTTAGGAGAACAGAGTCCTGTGAATACCTTTCAAATATTTAATTTCAACTTTTCCTACTGGAAGTCACAGTGGGATCCCCTACCAGGGATGTTTTTGCAATTTTTATCCCAAGAACATGGCGGCGGGGGTGGGTGGGTGGGTGGGGGGGGTGGTGCTCCTGGTATTAAAACACACAAAAGTGTGAAGGCCCTAAAGACCAAGCTCTCTGGTGTTTTTAACTCTGAAGCTAGTTCACAGTGAAAGTTAAAGTGTTAATTGCTCAGTCGTGTCTGACTCCTTGTGACCCCAAGAACTATAGTCTGCCAGGCTCCTCTGTCCATTGATTTTTCTGGCAAGAATACTGGAGTGGTCAGTCTTTCCCTTCTCCATGGGATCTTCCCTACCCAGAAAGCAAACTCAGGACTCCTGCATTGCAGGCAGATTCTTTTTTTTTTTTTTTTTTTTTGCAGGCAGATTCTTAACTGTGAGCCACCAGAGAAGTCCAGTTCACAATGAGCCTCCAGCAATTCCTCATTATATGCGACAAGTTCCTACCTAAGTGCCTCCATCAGCGGGTACCTGCCTCCAGTAAGCTGTGCTTCTCAGTACCCATCTTACTCTGGTTTTCAGAGCAGCAATCTGATTTGTGACCTCAATTCTGACTGTTTAAGAAGAGTTGTTGTTTTTCAGTTTGTAGAGTCTTTTCCTAGTTCTGACAACTTTCAATCTCTTTTCAGTTTGAACCAGAAAGTAGAAGTCTGTTGTAACTCTTCATGTGATCCGATTTGATCATCTCCTTGATTTCCCATGGTTTTGTACACTTCCTTAGTCTTAGAATCAAACATTATCCAAGATTTCTTTTAATTCTTTTTAGGGGAAAAAACTCTGTCTTGGTGTTCTCTATATTTGTTCGTTTCAAAAGACCTACCGTAAAATGTATAGTCAGTCAGTCAGTTCAGTCGCTCAGTCGTATCCGACTCTTTGCGACCCCATGAATCGCAGCACGCCAGGCCTCCCTGTCCATCACTAACTCCCAGAGTTTACTCAGACTCATGTCCATTGAGTCGGTGATGCCATCCAGCCATCTCATCCTCTGTCATCCCCTTCTCCTCCTGCCCCCAATCCCTCCCAGCATCAGGGTCTTTTCCAATGAGTCAACTCTTCGCATGAGGTAGCCAAAGTATTGGAGTTTCAGCTTCAGCATCAGTCCTTCCAAGGAACACCCAGGACTGATCTCCTTTAGGATGGACTGGTTGGATCTCCTTGCAGTCCAAGGGACTCTCAAGAGTCTTCTCCAACACCACAGTTCAAAAGCATCAATCTTTTGGCACTCAGCTTTCTTCACAGTCTAACTCTCACATCCATACATGACCACTGGAAAAACCATAGCCTTGACCAGACGGACCTTTGTTGGCAAAGTAATGTCTATGCTTTTTAATATGCTGTCTAGGGTGGTCATAACTTTCCTTCCAAGGAGTGTTGGGCTAAATTGGGAAAAATTCAAAGAAAGGATTTTACTCAGTGCTTCTCTCCCTCTAAGTATTATGAAACTTTATTTTTATTGAATAAATTTGACATATAACGTTGTGTAAGTTGTTTACTGTGTTACTTTAACATGCCATAATAGAGCTTCTGATATAACTATACCATATTATACAACTCTAGTACAATATTATTGTCTATATTCATTGTACTGTACATTCCCTCTGCGTGGTTTATTTAATAGTCATTACAAGCTTGTACTCTTAAACAACATTTCCATAGTTTGCTGTTCAGGTGTTGGGTGCATACATATCTATGGTTGTTATATCTTCTTAATATAGTGATATCTTTCTCACTACATAGCAGCCTGTCTCTTGCTATTCTTTCTAGCTTAAACTCCATACCTGCTCTCTTTTGCTTTCCACTTGCTTGAAATATCATTTTCCATCTCTTTACTTTGAATGTATGTGTGTTTTTACAGTTGAGTCTCCTGTAGGCAGCATAGAGTTGGGTCTTATTTTCTTTTAATCTGTCCAGCCATTGTGTCCCTTTGACTGTTGAGTTCAATCCATTGATATTTAGGGTAATTATTGACAGATGAGGAATTCTGCTGCCATTTTATTTTTTATTTTCTCATTATTTTTTCCTCGTTTCTTTTTTCTTCTGTTTCTGTCTAACTTTGTGAGTTAGTAGTTTTTCCATGATGATTTTGCTCAATCAAACTTTGTTAATTTTTCATATTTCTGCTTTTGATTTTTGCTTTGTTATCACCATTCATTTTACATAAAATATTTCATAGATAAAATTTGCTGATAGCAATTTACCTTCATTTACCTATAAAAGTTCCCTCATCTTACTCTTCCTTATCTCAAATTATCTTTTTATGCTGTGATTTCATAACTAAGTTGTAGTAGCTATAGTTATAGGTAATGATCTTTTTCCTTTAACCTTTTTGCTGTAGTTAGGAGTTTAATATGCTAGTCTAAAAAAGAGTTACAGTTTTCTAATTCTGACTGTCTACTTATCACCTTGATCAGAATTGTGTTTCATCTTGGAGTTCCTTTCAACAGTTCTAAAGCAAGGCTAGTGGGAATGAACTTCCTCAGGATTTGTTTGTCTGGGAAATCTTTTATATCTCTGTCATGTCTGAAGGACAAGTTTTCTGAACAGAGTATTTTTGGCTGATGGTTTTTATTTTTTTAATACTTTGAATATGTCCTTCTATTCTCTCCTGACCTCTAGAGTTTCGGCTGGAAATTTGCTGATAGTCTAATGAAGGTTACTTGTAGATTATCATCTTTTCTCCCTGAAAGTCAATAAGGGCAGTTTATGTCTTTATCATTGACTTTCAGCAGTTTTAACATAATGTGTCTTGAAAAAGTTCTTTTGCATTGAAATAATAAGGTTTTTGATAGGCTTCATGAGTTTATATATAGAGTTTCTTCTGGTTTTGGAAATTCTCAGCCATTATGTCTTTAAATATACTCTTTGTTCCCTTGTCACTCTCTTCTCCTTTTGGAATATCCATTATTTTTATTTTGGTTTTTCTAATAGAATTAGATAGTTTAGTAGAATGTCTTCACTTTTAAAAAATCTTAATTCACTCTCCTCTTCCATCTGAAACATTCATAGATTCAATCTTCCAGCTTTCTAACTCTCTCTTCCACCTGATCTGATTGTCTCCAGTGTGATCTAAGGTATTCTTCATCTCATTTATTGAGTTCTTCAGCCTGAAATGTGGGAGACCTGGGTTCGATCCCTGTGTTGGGAAGATCCCCTGGAGAAGGGAAAGGCTACCCACTCCAGTATTCTGGCCTGGAGAGTTCCATGGGGTTGCAAAGAGTCGGACACAGCTGAGTGACTTTCACTCACACTTTCAGCTCCAGAACGTGTTTGGTTATTTTTTAGAGTTTTAATTGCTTTGGTAAAGTACTCCTTCTCTTTGTTAATTTTATTCCTGAGATATTTGTATTTATTTTATGAGTTCTGCTGTAGCTCACTGAATTTTATCATAACAATTCTTTAAAAATCTTTATGTTAGATCACACTATTCTATGTCTTTGTGTTTGGTTGCTGGAAAATTGTCATTCGCTTTGTGTGATACCATATTACCATTATTTTCCATGTGTTTGATGAGCTGTTCCTGTGCCTCTTCATTTGATGTTGTGAAAGGCTTTCTTATTTAGGTAAAGCTTTATTTTGATCCTAACAGGCTGGTAGTTGGGTGCCTTCCTTTTGTTTCCCAGAAGACTACATTATATACAAGCTTCTTTTTTATTCCTCTTATAGGGGCTGAGGAAGCTAAGATCAGACATGGTAAAAAGAAAGGTTAGTGGCACAGTGAGGGGAGCTTAGCATTTAGAGCTTTGAGGGAGGCATCCATGACTGATAAGGGATCCTTGGATCTGGGGTCCCAGAGGTCTAGGTCAGAATCCAGGGAGACCACAGGAGAATTTCCCTTCAGAGCTCTATGTCAGTCTCTTTCCTTTCCCTCCCCCATCACTGAGTCTCTCCTCAGATAACAGGTCTCTCTAGCTATAGGACACATGGCAGGAATACCCCACTCACCACCTGCATCATCACTTGCTCTGCCAGGAAAGCAGTGCTGTCCCACATGGTGTCTGACCCAGTACCATTTCTGCTGTCACTACCCTTACTGTGCAGCCTCCAGGGTCCAATCTACCCACTTTTGTGGGTACTGATGGATGTATCTCTTGGGTGATCTGGGAGGCTGTATCGAGATGCTTTTTTTTCAGTTATCAATGTCCAGTTAGTTGTAAGCTGAAGGAGAGAGAAAAAAGGAACAACTACATCATTATAATGCCGATGTAACCTTCAGATTTCTTTTTATTGGGGTTAGTGTTTGAAGATCATATTAGGGTATGAAGGTTGTTTAGTGCCATAAGGTGTCATTTCTTCTAAGACCTTTCAGGGCATAGAGCTAGATAATGTATTGCTTTGGAAATGAAAATAAATTTGAGTTTGTATCAATATTTTGACTCAAATTTAAGATTACAAGAAATTTACTTAATTACTTTGAATTTATCTTTCTAATATGATTTATATTTTAACCACTTTTCTCTTGCCCTTAAAAATCTTTGTTCCTCATGATGTTAACATATCTCTCATCAATTCCACATGCATATTTAATAGCTTAGGAATAACAAATGCAATGTTACTACTCACAACTGTAGCCTTGAATACCAGCTCAGATCTCTTTCACTTATTTCTGTCACTGCCCAGCACGAGTAGGTAAACAGTGAATCTGAATATTTGAACCAAGAATAAGCTTTTATGGCAATAATGCCCTGTCATGAGTCTGGGTAATTTTTCATAGATGAACAGTGCAGCTGGGAATACACACTATATTAAAAAGCATACATTCTTCCCGCTAGCACCATCTCAAGACAAAATTACAAAAAGAGGCATAAAGAATACAAATGCTGTCTTGTCATTAAAACTCTATTAGAATGTTACATAAGTCTCACAGATTATATGTGGGAACTGAAGTTAGTCAGGAAAATCCCAACATTTTGCGTGTCCATCACTTCACAGACATGGAAGTCCTGAATCCATTTTCCAGAGGCTGGTCCATCTGCCTCTTTCATCATTAGAATATGTGCTCTCAGCTTCTCTCTTTCTCAGTTAGCTAGTATTATATTTCTAATCCTTTCTTTTCTACCTCAGCACACCAACTGTGTGTTCTGATCCTTCATTTATTTTCAAACTGTTGACATTTAGTACACCATTTAAAAGATAATTGGAATTTGAAATGACAAATAAGACAACGAACATAAAGTAAAAACTTTAGCAACTTCCATTTTTCAGCAATACTTCCTATGATTGTTTTCTGTTTCTTTTTTCCATATTAAGAAATTGATGACTTTCTGAAACTGACTTAGAAGAAGATATATCCATATCCTTTTTTGTAGATGGATGAATCTTTTAAAATTATTTCATTATTCTTGAGCATGGTTCAACTTCCCATGTATAAAAAGGCATAAATGGAAAAGAGCCAAACATCAGGGATCACATTTATGTTCTCCAGAATAAAATACAGTAGTGAAATATTGAGACTAATATGTACAGAAGTCTGAGGGAAGAGATTATATGTCTATATGGTCTATATGATGATTCATCTATATTAAACATAAAAATATAGGCAATATTTCAAAGAATAATCAAGATCTCTGAAGTAAGTGGCAGTGTGAAGATAGATATTTCACACTGAAAGAATCATCTGCTGATACTAATAGGGCAAAAAGAAAACAAATCCTCTTTATCTCTGGTGACCAGGGAGTCTCACCAACAACTGTATTGATGAACTTTGGAGAGTTGCAATGTCACCAGCACCAAACAGACGGTGAGTAGGAGAGGTAGGCTGGCAAAGTCTTCCTCTTGAAGAAGTGAGAGTCTATAGTAAAAGAGTAGAGGCATATTTCACAGTGTTCCTTAATTTATAGAATAAGATTCAGATAAAAATACACACAGATCTGATTTTAGATCACCAAAGCCACAGCTCTGGAAGCAGAAGTCTGAGAGAAACTAACATTAAGTTCAGATATTACTGGAGAGGGAATCACTAGAATCCCTTCTGGAGTCATATCTAGGACCTAGTGTGTGTGGGGGGTGTGTGTGTGTGTGTGTGTGTAAAACATGATGGCACAGTTGTCTATTTAATTTCTGGGAAGAGTAACTGCAGACCCCTAATGAATCAAATAAAAGTCCAGTTGAGTAATAGACAGCCAACAAGAATAAAGCATGATAAGGACGAGAGATAAATGACAACAGGGAGTCCAAGCACATTAGTGAAAATAACCAAGGGAAAGTGATTAAATTTCCTTATTATAAAGGACCATAATATTATAAGAAAAGGCAAGAGAATATAGAGGGACTGCTTATTTTAGATACAACAAAACTCAGAAGTCATAGGAAAATTGGCATTTCAATAGGAAATATATATATATATATATATATACAATTAATACATCAAAAAGTTGTTACAGAATAGAAGAAATTGTAGCTTATTTTAGACAAGGTTAACATTGCAGAATGTATTGAGAACTTCTGTGAATTAGTAAGGCAAAACAAAATAAGCCAGTGTCATTGTTATATAAATAAACCATGATGCATAGAATTAGAAGTACAAGGAGTAATATTTACATGAATAAATACTCAATCTTGTTGGTAATAACATTTCTAATTTTAGGTTTATACTTTATAGAAATAATATTATGCATAGATATTTTAGTGGAAGTATGAATTAGAGTCTTCCTTTATAGATTTATTGTGACAGCAAAAAAAAAAAATCAGAATAACTTTTATAAATATTAATAGGAAAATTGTTAATAAAGCTTTAGTGTGTCTGTATTGTGGGACATCACAATTTAAGAGCAACATATAGTTAGTAGTTATAACATGAAAGGAGCCCTTACATATACTTTTAATTGGAAAAAATTAAAGAAAATATATTTTAAAATATATCTTCATATATAAACATATATGTGTGTAAATATGTAGTAAAGAAATATATAGCGAAGAAAGAATCTCAAAGCAATACATAAAATCTCTGAATGGTGATCACTTCACATAAGAGAAATGCTTTTTGGATATTTGAAGAGAATCTTTCTGTTTGTTCTATATTTTTAAAAAATATTTTTAATCTTCTACAAAATCATTAATGATTTACTTTGCATAACATTGCAAAATACATAAGTTTTGATTCATGTCAATGTATGACAAAAACCACTACAATATTGTAAAGTAATTAGCCTCCAACTAATAAAAATAAATGAAAAAAAATGTACAATATACAAAGAACTTCAGGAAAAAATAATGGATATGAAATTCTCAACATTATTTTTATTCCTTGACAAGTTGATCAGGCAATAATAAACAGTAAACTTGAGTGAATAACATAATAATTAGGAGGATGGAGTGAGAAGGGAAACCATAGAGAAACAAGAAAAGTGTTTTTCAGTTTTATATCTACATATATTTCATATTTTTCCATTATGGTTTATTAGAAGATATTGAACATAGTTACCTGTGTTATACAGTAGGACCTTATTGTTTATCTACTTTATATATGGTGGTTTCTGATTGCTAATACAGAACTCCCAATTTATCCCCACTCCTTTTCTCTTTGGTAAACATAAGTTTGTTTCTATGTTTGTGAGTCTGTTTCTGTTTGTAAATAAGTTCATTTGTATCATATTTTAGGTTCCACATATAGGTAATATCATATGATATTTGTGTTTTTCTGACTTTCTTCATTTAGCAAGATAATCTTTAAGCCCATCCATGCATCCATGTTGCTGGAAATGTTATTATTTTGTTCTTTTTTACAGTTGAGTAATTTTCTACTATATATATATATATATATAGTATAAAGCAATTTCTGTATCCATTTATCTGTTGATGGACATTTAAGCTTCTATGTCTTGACTATTGTAAACAATGCTGCAATGAACACAGAGTGCATGTATCCTTTTGGACCATGTTTTTCTCTGGATATATATCCAGGAGTGAAGTTGCAAGATCATATGGCAACTCTATTTTTGTTTTTTTAAGGAGTCTCCATACTGTTCTCCATAGTGGCTTCAACCAATTTACGTTTCCATCTGCAGTGTAGGAAGGTTTCCTTTTCTCCACACCCTCTCTAGTTTTTATTATTCATAGAAAATGTATTTAACTTCTTCTCTCTTTTTTGGTTCACTGCATTCTTCTCTCTCCCTAACTATGAGTTCACAGTCTCTTCTACCAGGTGCCAGCCTAACTGTGTCTGTGTCTGTTTGCCCTGTGCAGACCCAGCCCTACAGCCAGCTGGTCACTCCACTGAATTCCTCTTGAGAGGATACCCTCTTCCTTAGGCACAATTTCTATAATCTTTACCTCCTGGTGTGGATGGGGTATAGAACTTTTTCTCTCTGAGAGTAGGCAGGGAGGAGGCAAGGAGCACACCCCAAGCCTTGGTTTCAGGTCATACCCCTAGTGTTTTCTCCATCCCATGTAGTTAGTTTTGGCTCTCTGAACTGAGAGCTCACAGAAGGCTCACAACTTTAGCATGAGGTTTGCATTTCTGTTCTATTTTTGAGCATGCACACTTTTTTTTGTCCATTACTATTATTTTGTTGTTTGAAGTACAAGATATGTCCAAGGTGTGATCACTCTCAACTGTATTGACTTATCCATTTTAGTCTGATTTCTACATGCACATCATGTAGTCCTAGCAAGAACGTTGCAAGAATATGATGGGTCACTTAACTGTGGAGTATTTTCAGTCCTCATCTTACATAGCACTATTTGAAATAACTGAACTCTTTCCTCCTTCTTGAAGTTATTTTCCCTTGGTTTATGTGATATAATATTCTGATTTTCAGCTTGCTTTTCTGGTTAGGAATTTTTAGTTTATTCTTATTTACCTGTCTTCTAAAACCAAATTACTTAGCATTAAGTACTGTACCATATTTTCCTGTCTCTCATGGTCTGTCATGAATACAGCATGGTGGTTATGAGTGCAGAGTCTTCAGGAAGAATGCAAAGTTTTGAATTCATTTGCAGGTTTTATGATCTTTGCTTGGCAGTTTCTTAGCTTCCTGTGTCCCAGATTCATCACCTGTAAAATGGAGTTGATAATATTTAGGTTAAATTGTGTTTTGACTATTAATTGAGACAACACATCCAAAACATTTAGCATTGTGGTTTAGTACTCAAAGCATCTTAGAAATTAGTTCTATTATCCTGTGCTATCTACATAGCACATGGGTGAGAGATCAGGGGCTCAATTCTAAACCTCATATGTTTGAGGCACATATTACAGAACCAATTGCATATGTCAAGTTGGAAGTGAGATAGAAGGAATTATAAATCTGGATGTATTATAATCCAAAATTCCTTCTATCTTAATCTATAATTCCTTCTATCTCACTTGCAGCTTGACATATACAATTGGTTCTCTAATATGTACCTCAAACCTATGGTGACTAGAGTTGAGTCCCTGACCTCTCATTGGGTGCTCCCCATCGCTTTTCTACATTTTAGTAAAGGGTAACCAGTGTTAAAATTAAAAAGAGGAACTTTCCTAATGGTCCAGTGTTTAAGAATCTGCCTGCCAATGCAGGGGACAGGGGCTCCATTCCTGGGCTGGGAAGATTCCACATGCCTCAGGGCAACTAAGCTCATGTGCCTACTGAGCTTGCATGCCCCAGAGCTCATGCTCCACAACAAACGAAGCCACGGCAGTGAGAAGCCTGTGTACACTTAGAACTAGAGACTAATAGAACTAGAGACTAATCCATGTGGCCGGAAAAGCCGGTCTGACTCCATGTTGGAACTATTTCTTTGACTTTGTTTCCATTGCTTTTGTTATTTAATCATTCATAATGTCCTGCCTCAGAAACCCCTGCCCATAGGATTGCCTGTTGAGATGCCTTCAAGACCTTGTCCACCTGTGGATGACAGGAAGGAAGAGATTAATAAATCTTCTACCTGAAGCTGACATTCTAGGAGATATTTGGAAGATTAATGACCTTTTTACTTTATTTTCTCACCTCCACTCATCTCTGTCCTGTAAAACAATCTGACATCCTGATCCTCATAAAATGATAATTTTGAGACATCAGTCTGCCATCTTCTTGGTCAGCCAGCTTTCCAAATAAAGTCATATTCCCTTCCTCAACAGCTTGTCTCTCAGTTAATTGGCCTGTCCTATGGCAAGCAAAGAAAGCTTGGATTCAATAACATTCGCACTTGCCACACTAGAGAAAATGTGTGCACACATAAATTAAATTAAAAAAAAAATCCAAGAGAGAGATTCTTCAAACAGTTTTTCCTTCATCTCTAGTATAGACTATCACCAAGGCTTGCTAGTTTTATTTGCATGGTTCTAGTGAAATCATTTTACATCTGCAGCTTCAGTTTGCATTTCCTCCTGCCTTAATGACCCTGACAGTGACAGGATTGCTTCCTACCTCCCATTCATTCTCCACATGCGACTAGACTGACTATTTTACCAGGAAATGAGTAGAAATGAAAGGTGTTATATACATTGGTTTAGCATATACTATGATTCCTTAGTGGCTCAGATGACACAGAATCCTGCAATGCAGGAGATCTGGGTTCAAATCCTGGGTCAGGAAGATCCCCTGGAGAAAAGAATAGCTACCCACTCCAGTATTGGAGGATTCCAAGACTGAGTAATTCCATGGACAGAGGAGCCTGGTGGGCTACAGTCCATGGGATTGCATGACTAAGTTGCTTTCACTCTCACTTCACTTTACAACATGCACTATTCGAAAAGTAATGGTATGGACCTAACAGAAGCAGACAATACTAAGAACATGGCAAGAATGAACAAGAAGAACTATTCAAAAAAGATCTTAATGACCGAGAAAACTGTGATGGTGTGATCACTCACCTAGAGCCAGACATCCTGGAGTGTGAAGTCAAGTGGACCTTTCCACAGTCTGTTGTGATCAACACAGTCAAAGGCTTTGGTGCTGTCAATAAAGCAGAAGTAGATGTTTTCCTGGAATTCTTTTGCTTTTTCTGTGATCCAACAGATGTTGGCAATTTGATCTCTGGTTCTCTGCCTTTTCTAAATCACTATGAACAAAGCTAATGGAGTATGGCATTCCAGTTGAGCTATTTCAAATCCTGTAAGCTGATGCTGCTAAAGTGTTGCACTCAATATGCCAGCAAATTTGGAAAACCCAGCAGTGGCCATAGGACTGGAAAAGGTCAGTTTTCATTCCAGTGCCAAAGAAAGGCAATGCCAAAGAATGCACCAACTACCACAAAATTGCACTCATTTCATATGCTATCAAAGTAATGCTCAAAATTCTCCAAGACAGACTTCAACAGTATGTGAACTGTGAATTTCCAGATGTTCAAGCTGGATTTAGGAAAGGCAGAGGAACAAGAGGTAAAGGAAAAACAAGAGAATTCCAGGAAAAAAAAAAAAATCTACTTCTGCTTTAATGACTGCACCAAAGCCTTTGACTCTGTGAATCACAACAAACTGTGGAAAATTCTTCAAGAGATAGGAATACCAGACCACCTTATCTGCCTCCTGAGAAGTCTGTTTGCAGATCAAGTAGCAACAGTTAGAATCAGACATGGAAAAATGGACTGGTTCCAAATTGAGAAAGGAGTATGTCAAGGCTGTATATTGTAACCCTGCTTATTTAACTTAGATGCAGAGAACATCATGTGGAATTCCAGGCTGGCTGAAGCACAAGCTGGAATCAAGATTGCCAGGATAAATATCATTAACCTCTGATATGCAAATGACACAACCCTTATGGCAGAAAATGAAGAGGAATTAAAGGGCCTCTTGAATGTGAAAGAGGAGAGTGAAAAAACTGGCTTCAAACTCAACATTCCAAAAATGAAGATCATGACATCCAGTCCCATCACTTCAAGGCAAATAGATGGGTATACAATGAAAACAGTGACAGACTTTCTTTTCTTGGGTTCCAAAATCAATGAGACATTTCTTTGCCAACAAGGATCTGTCTAGTCAAAGCTATGGTTTTTCCAGTGGTCATGTATAGATGTGAGAGCTGGACCATAAAGAAAGCTGAGCACTGAAGAATTGATGCTTTTAAACTGTGGTGTTGGAAAAGATTCTTGAGAGTCCTTTAGACTGCAAGGAGATCAAATCTGTCAATCCTAAAGGAAATCAGTCCTGAATATTCGTTGGAAGGACTGATGCTGAAGCTGAAACTCCAGTATTTTGGTCACCTGACATGAAAAACTGACTCAATGGAAAAGACCCTGATGCTGGGAAAGAGGGAAGGCAGGAGGAGAAGGGGATGACAGAGGATGAGATGGTTGGATGGCATCACCAACTCAGTGGGCACGAGTTTCAACAAGCTCCGGAAGTTGGTGATGGACAGGGAAGCCTGGTGTGCTGAAGTACATAGTGTTGAAAAGAATCAGCCACAACTGAAACGACTGAACTGGCTGATTCCAGAAATGATTTTCCTTTAACTGTTTCTGAGACTTCAATGCAAATAAACAGAGTCTTGAGTGTACAAAACATTCCTCCAAAATCACATCCAAAATGAATTTTCATTAGTTTAAAGAGAATAACCTGAAATTAGGAAATACTATTTTCAGATGAATAACAAGTGAAATGAAGGCATTTTTAAATATATACTGGGTGCAATGGAAAACAAATATAATAGATATTAGATTAATAAATTTGTCATAAAAGTAATCTATAAAATTAAAGAACTGAATATGATAAAGGAATAGACAAGTCATTGGCAAAATACAAAATCTCCACAACAGCCATAGTAGATGTTCCAGGGATAGAAAGATAATAATCCAGTTGAAGATAATCAGAAATTGAGGAAATAAGAGAGGAGAACAGCTCTAAGAAATTAGCATGATTCCAAAAGTTTAAGGATATTTCCCTTAGTGCATTAAAGAGACAGGGACCTGGATACATATCTTGGTACTTTGATGAGGGGTTTTAGGGGAAACTGATAAGGAAATTATCATTCAAAATGTATGCCTTAGCTAAAATAGTAAGAAAGTGATAAATATGAGATATAAATTATGTGAAAATATACTGTAAAAAAATTTGTGATGCTAAGAATCAGAATTCCCTGAAATAAAGCATCCATGAAAAAATTGTTTCATCTATTCTGAGAACTTAGTGATAAAAACATCAAAGATAAAACTATAAGAAAAAAAAAAACTTGCAGGCATAATGCAGCATCGCAGGGCTGCTAAGTTTTAAAAACCCATACATATTGTTCCAGCATGATAAGCATGAACACATTGTCATGGAGAAAAGGTAATACAATGTAATAGATAAAAATTTTTAGAAGGCTAAATTTAAAAATATGCACTTTAAAAAGACTTTAAAAAGATAGATTTCTATCTATCCTTAATTTTAGATAATAGGATTTTGAACAACATTATTAAATGTGAAACTTTTATGTATGTTTTCACTTTATTTCCAGAATCCTCACAGTTAGTCACTTTTACGGTTGCATCTAAAAGTTGAACATATGTATGCATGTTTATTGAAGTGTGTAAACTTAAAATAACACTTTTCTCTGTGCAAATATGTTCAGTTATGCAATAAATCAAAAGTATAGCCTAGAACTCATTTCCTTTCTGTGTATAGCCTAATGGGAAAATAGGAACTAAAGAGCAAAGGATTACGTTTTCTCCACACTATAACAGATGGATGCTCACTTGCAGAACAATGATATGGTCCAAATAGACATAAGAAATTTTCAGTAGATGCAAAAAATATTGGTGTGCATTTTAAGTTTTCTCTACTACATATCTAATTAGAAGTACATTTATCTGATGGACAAGAAATTGGTTTCTGGATATAATTATAATTATGGAGCACCCATGAATACTTGATTTAGTCTTCCTGGTAAAGTTTTTAAGCAAAGTAAGGGTATAATGTAATTAATTGCATGGACTAGTCCAGTCGTCCTTTCCTGTTTTCAAAAGAATGAAGATGACCTATAATAATAGTGCCCAGAAAATAAAGTGTGAACCAAGGCTTGAGAAAAAACATTAAGGAGGGTACAATCTCCTTTTAGCTTTAATCTGCATGAGAACTGAAAATGCCCTACAAAAACAGTAATCATATATTCAGTTTGTATTACTCTTCTTTCTTTGTAAAGCAGAATAAGTTTGAAAATAAAAGGTGAATAACTTCCAGTTCTCTGTCTGGCATGTAAGGAGATAGTCATCACTCTGTTCTAATAAGTAGAAAGCTGAACACACAGAAAATCAACATTTTTCTTAGATTTATAAGAGAAGCAATGTTCCAGGGCAAATCATTCCCTGAATTGGAAAGACAGTCAGATATCGAGAATCACAGCTTAACAGAGCAGAAAACCACAAGCAGAAACTTCCACGAGAATCGCTGCTAAACTTTTTTCTTTCTTTTTTTTTTTTTTTTTTGACAAATTGCTGGAGGCTCAAGGTGAAATAGTCTGAGCCTTAAAAACTCCAGGAGGATGCACTCTTTTATGAGTTTTCCCTCCAGGAGTTGGACCAGGTTCTCAGGGGAATATCAGAGAAAAATCTTAAAGTGCTTCTGGCAGAAGCAGGCTTAGAGCCCTGTTGAAAAGCCCCAAAACATCCTGTTCTTAACCATCTGCCCTCAGGAGAAACTGTTTAGCTAGAGCCCAACATGATGGGGTTCTGTTTGTGCCTAACTGACCTGGGGAAGAAAGACAGCCACCTCCAGTCAACCTTTGTCATCCTGTTACACCTAAGGGAGGAAAATCTGAGTTAAGAGGTGCAGTCTCTGAAAATATGAGACCTAATTATAGAATATAGAGTGCTTCCCCTACCCCATACCTCACCACCAGATCACTAAAGGCCCTTTTACGTCACTCTTTTTATTTTTTTTTTTTTTTTGCCTATTACATAATGTCTAACTCTCAAGAAAAAATTACAAGGCACACTAAAAGGTAAAAAACACAGTTTGAAGAGACAGAGCAAAAATCAGATTCACTCTCAGAACCAGACTTAGTCATGGCTGGGATGTCAGGATGGTCAGATTAGGCATCTACAACAACTATGAGTAACCTGGTAGGGTTCTGATGAATAGGGTTCTGTTCTGATGCAAGAACAGACAGACAATGAAGAGGAAAGATGGAAATTCTAAAAAAAAGAACCAAGAAGAAATGTGGAGGATCAAAAATACTGAAACAGAAATTGAAGAATTCCTTTGGTGGGCCTGCTAGTACAGAGCTATAGCTGAGGAAAGAATGTTGAGCTAGAAGATATCTCAATAGAAACTTCAAAACTAAAAAGAAAAAAGACGAGAAATAGAACAGAATATCCATGAACAGTGAGATAATTGCAAAAGACATAACAGTGTTATGAATAGTATATGGAAAAGATAGAGAAAAAGAAACAGAAGAAGTGTTTGAAATTATAATGACTGATAATCTCCCTCCAAATTAATGTTAGACATCAAGCCACAGGTCTATGAAGCTCAAAGAAAACCGAGTAGGAAAAGTATCAAAAATATTGTGTGTGTGTGCTTAGTCGCTCAGTCATGTCTGACTCTGTTACCCCATGGACTGGAGCCATCAGGCTTCTCTGTCCATGGAATTTCCCAGGCAGGAGTCATGGAGTAGGTTGTCATTTCCTCCTCCAGGGGATCGTCCCAATTTAGGGATAGAACATACATCTTCTGCATCTCCTGCATTGGCAGGCAGATTCTTTACCATTGTGCTACCTGGGAAGCCTATCAAAAATACTACACTTATGTCCACTGACAGATTTATGGATAAATTAGTTGTGATAAACATATACAATTGAATATTACTCAGCCATAAAAGCAATGCATTTAAATCAGTCCTAATGAGGTAAATGAACCTAGAGTCTATTATACAGAGTGAAGTAAGTCAGAAAGGAAAAACAAATAACATATATCAACATATATATATATGGAATCTAGAAAGATAGTACTTATGAACCTATTCGCATAGCAGCAGTGGAGATGCATACATAGAGAACACACTTTTGGACACAGTGCAGGAAGGAGAAGGTAGGAAAAATTGAGAGAGTAGAATGGAAGTATATACATTGCCATATGTAAAATAGACAGCCTGTGGGAAATGACTGTATGATGCCTGGAGTTCAAGCCAGTGCTCTGTGACAACCTAGATGGTGGGATGAAGTGAGAGGTGGGAGGGAGGCTCAAGAGAGATGGAACATATGTGTACCTATGGCTGATTCATGTTAATATACGACAGAAACCAACACAATATTGTAAAGCAATTATCCTCCAATTAAAAATAAATAAAGTAAAAATATTACAGCTAAAGCATATAATCTTCAACCTATGGAAAGTCAAAGATAAAGAAAGAACCTTAAAAGAAGTCAGTTAAAAAAAAAAAAAACTTACCTATAGAAAAGCAAAGATAAGAAATATACCTCACTTGTCATGAAAACACATGCAAATAGGAAGGGAGTGGAGTGAAATAGTTTAAGTGCTGAGAGAAAAAAATCCATCAGCCTGGAATCGTGTGCTGTGCTGCGCTTAGTCTCTCAGTTGTGTCTGACTGTTTGTGATCCCACCAGACTCCTCTGTCCATGGGGATGCTCCAGGCCAGAATACTGGAGTGGGTTCTTATACCTTCCTCCAGGGGTTCTCCCCAACCCAGGGACTGAACCCAGGTCTCCCTCATTGCAGGCGGATTCTTTACTATCTGAGCCACCAGGAAAGCCCTAGAATTCTGTATACTGTGATATTACCCTTAAAAATTGAAGGAGAAATAGAAACTTTCTCAGACAAACAAAAGTTGAAGAAATTTGTTGTCAGTAGATCTGTCTTAGAAAAAATCTTAAAAATCCTTTAGAGAGAAGGAAAAAAAATACAGGTCACATATTTGTGTAAAGAAGGGAAAATTGTCAGCAAAGGAACAAGTGAAAGCAAGCCTAAAATCTGGGGGCCTGGATTCTAAGTCCCCTGTCTGGGGGAGTTCAGGATACTGGCATTTATTTTTTCCTACTCATAATTGATATAACAGGTTATACTTTCTTGAAAGTGTTAATACCAAGAATGTTTTTAATTGCTTATGTATATATGTATATAATTACACATTATATAATATGTATATATATGCTGATGAGTAAGTGTAATGAAATATAGCAAAAATATAACAGGTAGAGGGAGGAATTAGTATTATTTTGTTACTATAAGAGACTTGCAATTTCTGTGAGGTGGCACAATATTATTTGAAAGTGAAAATTTGAATTGGCTCTAAATGCACATTGCAACTCTAGGGTAACCATTGAAAAAGTTAAAAAGAAAATTCACACGATAAAATCAATCAGTCAGTCAGTTCAGCCGCTCAGTCGTGTCCAACTCTTTGCGACCCCATGAATCGCAGTACTCCAGGCCTCCCTGTCCATCACCAACTCCCAGAGTCTACCTAGACCCATGCCCATTGAGTCGGTGATACCATTCAGCCATCTCATCCTTGGCCGTCCCCTTCTCCTCCTGCCCCCAAGCCCTCCCAGCATCAGGATCTTTTCCAATGAGTCAACTCTTCACATGAGGTGGCCAAAGTACTGGAGTTTCAGCTTCAGCATCAGTCCTTCCAATGAACACCCAGGACTGATCTCCTTTAAGTTGGACTGGTTGGATCTCCTTGCAGTCCAAGGGACCCTCAAGAGTCTTCTCCAACACCATAGTTCAAAAGCATAAATTTTTCAGCATAGATTTTTTTTTCCATTTATTTTTATTAGTTGGAGGCTAATTACTTTACAATATTGTACTGGTTTTTGCCATACATTGACATGAATCACCCATAGGTTTACATGTGTTCCCCATCCTGATCCCCCCTCCCACCTCCCTCCCCATCCCATCCCTCTGGGTCATCCCAGTGCACCAGCCCTGAGCACTTGTCTCATGCATCCAACCTGGACTGGTGATCTGTTTCACACTTGATAATATACATGTTTAGATGCTGTTCTCTCAGATCATCCCACCCTCACCTTCTCCCATAGAGTCCAAAAGTCTGTTCTACACATCTATGTCTCTTTTTCTGTCTTGCATATAGGGTCATCGTTACCATCTTTCTAAATTCCATATATATGTGCTAGTATACTGTATTTGTGTTTTTCTTTCTGGCTTACTTCACTCTGTATACTGGGCTCCAGTTTTATACATTTCGTTAGAACTGATTCAAATGAATTATTTTTAACGGCTGAGTAATATTCCATGGTGTATATGTACCACAGCTTCCTTATCCATTCACCTGCTGATGGGCACCTAGGTTGCTTCCATGTCCTGGCTATTATGAACAGTGCTGCGATGAACATTGGGGTGCACGTGTCTCTTTCAGATCTGGTTTCCTCGGTGTATATGCCCAGGGGTGGGATTGCTGGGTCATATGGCAGTTCTATTTCCAGTTTTTTAAGGAATCTCCACACTGTTCTCCATAGTGGTTGTACTAGTTTACATATCCACCAACAGTGTAAGAAGGTTCCCTTTTCTCCACACCCTCTCCAGCATTTATTGCTTGTAGACTTTTGGATAGCAGCCATTCTGACTGGCATGTAATGGTACCTCATTGAGGTTTTGATTTGCATTTCTCTGATAATGAATGATGTTTTTAAAGCATCAGCATAGTTTTTAAAAAAGCATTTGGCAAAATCCAATATACATTTGTTTAACATGATTCATGTATAGTGCAAAAGGAGAGGAAATGGATTAGGGACATAGCATGGTACTTGAGGTTGATGATCATGAGTTTAGTGCAAGATTAGTAGTGGTTGTCTCTCCTTCAGCCATTCAGCACATGGGCCCAAGGGCGCTGTCATATAGCTGGATTAAGCCATGCTGAAGTTTTGCAAAGCAGTTATGACAAAGAATGGTTATAATGATTGACTGTAGAATTAAGACAGATGAGGAGGGTAGTGAGTCCAGTAGAAGAGTAATGGCCAGGGGAAAGTGTTGGTTGAATGATTCCAGTGGTGATTCCTTTGAGTTGAAAGATCAGTGGTCTAGAAGAAGGTGTTGGAAAAGTAGGAGGTGGAGTTCATACTATAGATAGATAAAATTAAAGCTAAGAATGAGTTGTAGTAATGAAATGAAGTAAGATAAGCACAGGGATGATGACTGAAGTCAAGAGAAGAGAAAGCTCACTTGAGAATAGGAATTTGATGAGGAACTGGGAAGCCTGGGTGTTAGTATTAAAATCTCCAAAAATTGAATAGGATCAATGATCCAGATAAAGGATGGGGAGCCACTGGAGTTGCTGTAGCAAAGTCACAGTGGAGGATTGTGAGGGCGTGGTCATATCTGATGGCATATTCAGTCTTGTTTTTGTTTTCTTGTGTCTAATTTTTGGAGCAGGAAAAGAAGTGGTCTAAAATGAAACCAGGCATCAAAGACACCTTCTCCACCTGCAGGCTTAGTGGCATAGAGTTTCTAAGAAGAAACAAAAAGGAGAGCCAATATTAGAAAAATAAACAGGGAAGACACATGGTTCTATTAGGTCAAGGAGGGGAATGGACGATTTTGTATACATACATATTGGATTGACCAAAATTTCTTAATAATTTTTTAAATAAAAATAAAAGATGCATTTTTTCATTTTCACCGAGAAATTTACTGAAAAATGTATTCACTGCTTTGTTCTACTACCTTCTGTCATTTTACAGGCAACTTTATAGTCTTCTAGACAACTGAAGTTTTTTTTCCATTAAGAAAGTTTCATCAAGAGCAAAATTGATGGAAATCTGAAGGTGCAATGTCTGGTGAATATAGTGGATGAATCAGAACTTCTCAACTAAGCTGTAACTCAACTAAGCTTCTCAACTTGCCTGGTCATCGAAGCATCAAAGAAGCACATGGTCATACATTATCCTTATGGAAGATTATGAGTTTTCTGTTGACTAATTCTGGACACTTTTCATCAAGTGCTGCTTTCAGGAGGTCTAATTAGGAGCAGTACTTGTTGGAATTAATCTTTTGATTTTCCAGAAGGAGCTCATAATAGAAGACTCCCTTCCAATCCTACCTATACACCATGTCATCTTCTTTGGATGAAGACCGGCTTTTGGTGTGGTTGGTGGTGGTTCATTTCACTTGTTGCATTATCTCTTCCATTCCACATTATTGTGCAGTATCTATTTTTCATCCCTGTCACAGTTTGTTTTAAAAACGGAGTATATTCATTACATTTAGGTAGAAAATTGCATGCGGAAATAAAGTTTTTTTCCCTTCATTTATGTGAAACTCAAACATCCAACTGATCCACATAACCAAGCTGGTGCAAATGATTTTCAACCCCTGATTTGGATATTTTGAGTATGACAGCTATCTCCCACATGGTGTTGCATTGATTACTCTCAGTTAATGACTTGATGCGATGGCTTCAACTTCAACTATCTACCTAACCATGGAGCATCATCCAGTGAGAGATCTCCAGCACAGATTCTTGCAAGCCACTTTTGACATGTTTAATCAGCCGCAGTATCTTCTCCATACACTGCACAGAGGTTGTTTTTTTTTTTTTTTTTTTGCATTTCAGTTTAATTTTTACCTTTCTTGAAATAGTAAAGCATAATATTCTGATCTGCTGAAAATTTTATTTTTTCTTACATCTTCAATATTAAGATGGTTGCACAAAAATTTAACAATTTTGACAATTTTTTAGTGTGACAGCTGTCATAATACAATATAACAGAATTGTTTCGAATGAAGTTAAAAACAACCAAAAATAAATAAATTAATTAATTTTAAAAAAGACAACTAAGTGCTGCTAGAGTCATCTTATGCAAAAATACCAAATTAACCTTTTGGCCAGCCCAATATATATTATATATGTGTATATATATTATATATATATAAGAGACATATGTACTTTTGCTGATAATGAACCATAAATTCCATAGGGAATATTGGAAGGATTCAGGTGCTTGGCAGTGTCGGAAGGAAGGAGTACAAATGGATACATAAGACAAATGGGTGTCTTAAGGGGTTTAGATTAAGTGATGAGAAGGAAAACATGGTATTTAATTTGATTTTTGGAGGTATTGCTCTGAATATCCCAAGCACATATCTTTTTCCATGACTTATGTGTATATTTAAGTACATGTTATGTGTGTATGTATAAGTACCATATGAATCTGTACACACACATACATACAGATACATTTGTCTCCATATCCATACTGTGGGTAGTTTTTCAAACTGTTGATTGCCTTTTACTTTTATTTTATCCATGCTATCTTCTTATATTAGTAAGTTTAGCTGCTTTTATTATTTAGGTCTATTTATTCATTTTATGCAAAACATTTTTTCCTCCAGATATATTTTAAATAAATTTTTAATAGTTACATTCTATTTACAGTTATTACAAAATATTGACTATATTCCCTATGTTGTACAATATATCCTTGCAGAGCCCATTTTACATCCAATCATTTAGTTTTGTACTTTGGTCTTTGGAATTATGTTTAAGAAAGCTTCCTTCTCAAAGTGATAAGTCCACTGTCCTAACACATTAACATCATTTTCCCTCTCTTTTTGACTTTAATTCATAGGAGCTTTTGTTCCATTCAATCCATGCACTTGCCTATATCTGTGCCAGTTTTATTCTGTTTTTATTACTATCCTCTATAACTTAGTTTGATACATAATAGGCCAAGCTTCCTTTCCCAGCATTCATGCATGTTTCAAATTATTGTTTTCTAAAACTGCTGTGGTTATTCTTAAGCATTCACTAGTCCAGCTGAATTCTGAGTCATACGGTGAAGTATCACCTAAAATAAGAAATATTTTTGGAGTTGTAAAAATATTTCAAATGACTTTAAATGTTTTTAACTAGCAGCAACATTTTGCAAATAATTTTTTCAAGGACAAGATTAAGAAGAATATGTAACAGTTGAAAAGCCAGTAGGGAGACCATTAGAAACCCACAACAATGAAGAATCTTTGAGAACTTGGAAATCAAAACAAGAATTATTGTAAATCCAAAAGAGCTTATTGTATTGTACATGTGGAACTAACTGATTCAGATTTAATTGTTGGCCAACCTTGAATTTCTGGACTAAACCCAACTTATTCATGATATGTTATCTTGAATTTGACTTCTGACAATTTTTAAAATACATATTGTTTTGCCTCTATGTTCGTAACAGAGATTGATTTGTACTTTTTCTTTTATATCCTTGCTAATTTTTGGTGTCAAGTTGATTTCATCTTCATAGAATACAGAAGTCTCCCTCATTTTAATTTTCATAAGATTTTGTGCAATTAAAAAAAAAAAACTATAGTTGAAAACCTATTCATCAAATGAGCTCATCTGATGTGTAGATTTCTTTATTTAATGGATAGGTTTTAAACTATAGATATACTTATTATTTATTTATTTTTTTAAAGGGAAGCCCATATTTGTTTCCTATATCTCCTAGTTTCAGTTTTGGTACATTTTTAAGTAAAATTGTTCACAGTAATCTCTTATTAAAAATGTGATGTCTATTAATCTTGAATGATGTTTTTATTTTTGCTATTCATAATTTCTGCCTTTTCTCTTTTTCTTGCTCATGTTTGCTATGAGCTTGTTATTTTTTTAGTCCCGTTCAAGAATAAGTTTAGTTCCATCAATTTTATGTACTCTATTTTTTTAATTAATAAAGTTCTATAAATTCCCTTCCTTGTGTTTTTTCTTTTTCTTTTTTTTTTTTTTTTTAATTGGGTTGAGTTTACCATTCTTTTTCTAATTTCCTGAGATGGATACTTAGATATCTTAGATAATTCATTCTTAACTTTCTTTAGTTTCTAATACTGCATTAAAGACTATAAACTTTGATCTAAGGAAATGCTTAACTGTATTCTACAAGTTTTATGTCATCATGTCACTTTATAAGTATATGTATATTTACTGACACTGCTAGAACAATATAAGCTTTCTTTTGGTTAGTCTTTACATGATAGCTTTTTCTTTATTATTAAATTTACATGTACTTAAACTTACGTCTTTATGAAGTTTGTCTCTTGTTCACAACATCTTAGTCAAATATATATATATATTTTTCTTATATTTGTTTCCTATTCTAACCACTTATATTTCTTTTTTTTTCTTCTTCTTCTTTCTTTCCTTCTATTGGACTAACCAAAAGATTTTCTACACAGCTTTTTTTTTTGCCACAGCTTGTTAGCTATATACATTTTTAATGTATTTAAAGCTATTTTCTTTTGTTTTTAAAATATATTTACACTGCTTTTTAAAATCCTTGTTTGAAAACTCCAAAAACTAGACTAGCTCTAAAATTGTTTTTTTTTGTACTTCATTTTTGTTCACTTGATCTAGTTTCTTGGAATGGCTTGTAATTTCTTTCACTAAATGCAATACATTGTGTTAGAAAAATTGTAGGGACTTATGAGGTGTTTTCTTAGAAAGATAGGATGGAGCTAATTACCATAATTCAAATAGAGACTGAATAAACTCAAGATTCCCTATGACCCAGTAATCCTAAATATACCCTTCCCCACCCAGTTCCTAGAGTTTACCTCCCCACCCCCCCATCCAGGTGTTCAGGGAGATTAAGATGACGCCTATGTTTTCTCATAGACAGGAAACTGGAGCCTGAATACTGATCCTTGTTTTCTTAAATCTTAAAAATGTCTGACTTTTAGGTATCTTGAGAATTTGGTATATGACTTGGGAAGGATATTGCGAGATTCCAGTAATGAGTTTAGAGTTCTCTGACTTTTGGTCTTATTCTCCCCCCTCTCTCTCTGGAGTTCCATAAGATTACAAAAAACACAAAACAAAATTTCAGGTTTCTTTGATTCTTGTACTTGTTTTCAGTTTGGTCTCGGTTTTTTGCTGTTTGCCTATAGCTGGAAAATGATCTGAGGGAACATCTGCTCACCTCTCAGAAGGTCACATTCTCTGGGGTTTTGTACCTTTAGCTAGTTGCTTGGGAAACTCTTCAATGCCTTCAAACAGGCTTTCTCTGTGTCTTTTCTTTGGATTTTTAAGTTGCTTTTAACAGGATTGTCAGGCTAACGCATCTAAAAATAAATTTTGGTGTTCTGATCCTGGAGGTTCTCAGATGGATTGCTGGCCTGTGAGAAATGGTATAATTTCTAAAACTCACTTGCATAGACTAGTTATTAAGACAGCCATCTGTGGACATGAACACACAGTGTGCTTATGGTCATCATGCTTTTAGACAACTCTGTCCCTTAAAATTGTGATGAAACAAGCCTCTCTGGGATCTCTGCAACACAGAGATTCTGAGAACACAGGGCAGGCGGGGGAATGAGGCAGTATACATCCCTGGGTAGTTCTGAATACTCTTCATTTGACTATGAAAATGATCTGGAAACCAAATTGGACCATTAATTTCACAGCTGAGTTTCTGTAACTAGCTTGATGAATGACTACTAATGAATCTGTGGATGGTTTCTACTGCATTTTAAAAACATACATTGAAAGTTGCCCTTTTTTATTTTTGCAGGAATTGGTACAGTTCACCAGAAACACGTAACCACTGAAATTAAAAGAAAGAGCAAGGCAGGAATCTTCACCGTTTGTATAATCAGTTGGTGAGCTAGTTCTTGATAGTGCTTTTACTAGTAGAGTCAGCTATAGAAACACCAGAATGGGTTCTGCAAGAGGAACTGTAACAAAGTTAATAAATCTATAAGTAGGTGATAATATTGATGTATATATTTGTTCATAAATTTAGCTTTTAGATGTATGGAGAATCTATAATGATTTATGTGACTAATGAAAATAGCTGAAGGACATAATATTATAAGCATTCTCTCATTTCACACATAAATATACATGGGCATAAAACAAAGAAATGCCTTACATTTATGATAACTTGATGGGCTTCCCTGGCTCAGAGGGTAAAGTGTCTGCCTGCATGCGGGAGACCCAGGTTCAATCCCTGGGTCGGGAAGATCCTCTGGAGATGAAACTGGCAACCCACTCTAGTACTCTTGCCTGGAAAATCCCATGGATGGAGGAGCGTAGTAGGCTAGAGTCCATGGGGTTGCAAAGAGTTGGACATGACTGAGAGACTTCAGTTAACATGGTAACTTGATAGCATGAAAGAAAGATACTAAATTCAGCCATTGGATGAGACAAACAAAAACAGACTTAGTGCAGTGACAAAATTGAATATAATCTGAGTCCCTTGTTCTTGGAAAATAGCAAAGATTGAGAAGCCCCCCTACCCTTTTGGGTCCTGAGAAATGGCTAACCTCAAAGGACAACCTTATATTCTGAAAGAAGATGGGACTCCATCCTGCCTTAGGAGTCAATTGTTTACCAGTCTTTATAAAACCCCTAGATCCTCTTTCTCTTCTCTGGGACAGTCCCTATTAATGAACATTCTTCTTACATTAATGAACGTTAATGAAAGTAAAAGAAAGTGAAGTCACTCAGTCCTGTCTGACTCTTTGTGACTGTAGCCTACCAGGCTCCTCCTCCATGGGATTTTCCAAGCAAGAGTACTGAAGTGGGTTGCCATTTCCTTCTCCAGGGGATCTTCCCGATCCAGGGATCGAACCCAGGTCTCCCGCATTGTAGGCAGACGCTTACTGTCTGAGCCACCAGGGAAATCTGAACATTAGTGAACACAGCCTGAAGAAAGTCACCTAATTAGTTGTCTGGTGCATTTTATCTTTGACAACAGGAAACAGAAGACTTTAATGAAACTATAATTTGTGTCCTTGAAGTATATTATTCTATATGACAGATGAGCATAATGATATGCAAAGAAAAATCTGTTACTTAGAAAATTACAAATGCCCAAAAGACACATTTCAAAGGCAGCATTTTACACTAATAAAGAACTAGTGATTTGGATGATTTAGCTGAATAACTTTTAAGACTATAGTTTAAAAAGACAAAGGATAGAAACGAAAATTGAGATAAATGACATGGAACGTTGATCATGAAGTTTCAGTTTCTACATAGTAACAGCTTGGTAGGCAGAGCCATGGAAGTTGAAGCGTTAGTCGCTCAGGAGTGTCCAGCTCTTGGCGATCCCATGGACTGTAGCCCGCCAAGCTTCTCTGTCCATGGATTTCTCCAGGCAAGAATACTGGAGTGGGTAGCCATTCCCTTCTCTAGGGGATCTTCCTAACCCAGAGATTGAACTCAGGTCTCCCACATTGCAGGCAGATTCTTTACCCAGGAAGGCCCAGGAAGAACCATAGAATGGAAAAAAATACGAAAATCAAACAATTGACTGTTGAGATATTTTGAGAACTGAGGAGACATATGCTTTTTTTTTTTTTTTTTTTTGAGACATATGCTTTTTAATCAATGGATAAACAAGAGCTAAGGGAGAAAGAAGATTCACATCTGGAGTTTCCTAGTGAAGTTTCCAGGCTCCAAGAAAAGATCCCAAAACTCTTCAGAGTGGAAACTCTTGGGAGGGTTACAAAATAACAAGATGCAGAATAGTATCAACTATTCTAAGGCATAATGTTATCAAATAATGATAGTTATATTTAGCACAGGCTTTGGTATAAGTTCTTTGTGCATGTTTTCTGTTTGAATCTTCTTAACCTGATGAAATGAAAGAGAAAGTGAAATTGCAGTCACTCAGTCATGTCCGACTTTTGGCGACCCCGTGGACTGTACCTGCCAGGCTCCTCCATCCACGGGATTTTCCAGGCAAAATTACTGGTGTGGGTTGCCTTTTCCTTCTCCAGGGAACCTGATGAAATGGATACTCACTATTAGCCTCACTTTTCAGAGGGGGAAGTTCAGACACAAAAAAGTCAGTTGCCTAAGGTCACACAGCTGGTAAGAGGTAAAACGGGATTTAAACACAGACAGCCTATCTCTAGAGTCCATATGATAGCTTATGGTGAAGATATCGGATCCGTGATCTCCAAAGAAGAAAATTTAGCTTAGGGACCAGTGACCAGGCTTGATCACTCAAGAGCTTTTGTGTAGCAGAGTTTTATTAAAGTATAAAAAGGGACAAAGAGAGCTTCTGACACAGACAGCAGAAGGGGATGGAGAGAGCCCACCTTGCTAGTGTTAGCAAGGGAGTGATATGCTTTTTAAATTAGTTGTTACAATAAGTCAAAAGAATGTTTCAAGTTTGTGAAAATTTTACCAGACCCACTCCCACAATTTACATTTTAGGATAACAGGATTAGAATTTAACAATAGAAAGATCCTACTAGACCTGCTCCCATAATATACATTTTAAGATATCAGGATTAGTCAGAAGGATAAATTGTCCTTAAGAAGGATACATTGTTGTTATGTAATCCCTAGTACAGAGTTTAAACCCAGTTGCTTTTTGTGTAAAAATCAGTTTGGGGCTTAAAGTAAAAAATGTTTTATGTGACTAAGACTAACGAATGCAGAGGGGGGACGAAAAGTGTTTGTGCTTTCATCCTCCTTGAGAATTCCAGACCCTGATCTCCTCCTCGAGAACCCCAGACCTCTTTCTCTTCTGCAGGGACCCTGGACTTCTTATCAATCTGCCTAGGAATTGACTCTCGCATACTGTGGTCTGATTTCGGAGAAAAGGATTTATGAAGAGAAAAAGTCATCTAAATGTGAGGGCAAAATAAGTATATATTTTAGACAGGCCAAGACTGAGACAGCTTGCTTGATAAAATTGCATAGGAAGAGAATAACCGCACACAGAAAAAATCCAAGCATCAGCTCTGAGAATTCAAACATATAGATGTTGTTGGAACACTAAGAGAATCAGGTGAGTGGAGATTATTAAAGTGGAGTTCCACACCCTAAGTGAAGGTGTTCCAAGAAAAAGGAGTGGACTGCAATATCAAATGCAGCTATCAGATTGAATGTGGAGAAGCTAAACATGTGTGTGTGCTAAGTCACCTTAGTCCTGTCTGACGTTTTGTGAGCCTATGTACTATAGCCCATCAGGCTCCTCTGTCCATGGGATTCTCCAGACAAGAATACTGGAGTAGGTTACTATGCTCTCTTCCAGGGTATCTTCCAGACACAGGGATCAAACCCCCATCTCTTAATGTCTCCTGCATTGGCAGGAGGGTTCTTCACACTAACACCACCTGGGAAGCCCCTGAAGCTAAGCATAGCCACTGGATTTGATAATGTGGAGATCACCAGAGAAGCTGGTGGAGAGTAGAAATCTACCAGTGCAGATTCATGAAGTAATGGGACAGGGAGTAGAAACCTGATTACATGTCCATCAGTTCAGTTCAGTTCACTCAGTCATGTCCGACTCTTTGCGACCCCATGAATCGCAGCACGCCAGGTCTCCCTGTCCATCACAAACTCCCAGAGTTTACTCAAACTCATGTTCATCGAGTCAGTGATGCCATCCAGCAATCTCATACTCTGTCGATCCCTTCTCCTCCTGCCTTCAATCTTTCCAGCATCAGGGTCTTTTCCAATGAGTCAACTTTTTGCATGAGGTGGCCAAAGTATTGGAGTTTCAGCTTCAGCATCTGTCCTTCCAATGAACAGCCAGGACTGATCTGCTTTAGGATGGACTGGTTGGATCTCCTTGCAGTCCAAGGGACTCTCAAGAGTCTTCTCCGACACCACAGTTCAAAAGCATCAATTCTTTGTTGCTCAGCTTTCTTCACAGCCTAACTCTCACATCGATACATGACCACTGGAAAAACCATAGCCTTGACTAGACGGACCTTTGTTGGCAAAGTAATGTCTCTGCTTTTTTAACATGCTGTCTAGGTTGGTCATAACTTTCCTTCCAAAGAGTAAGTGTCTTTTAATTTCATGGCTACAGTCACTATCTGCAGTGATTTTGGAGCCCAAAGAAATAAAGCCTGACACTGCTTCCACTGTTTCCCCGCCTATTTCCCATGAAGTGCTGGGACCAAATACCATGATCTTAGTTTTCTGAATGTTGGACTTTAAGCCAACTTTTTCACTCTCTTCTTTCACCTTCATCAAGAGGCTCTTTAGTTCCTCTTCACTTTCTGCCATAAGGGTGGTGTCATCTGCTTATCTGAGGTTATTGATATTTCTCCCAGCAATCTTGATTCCAGTTTGTGCTTCCTCCAGCCCAGCATTTCTCATGATGTACTCTGCATTGAAGTTAAATAAGCAGGGTGACAATATACAGACTTGACGTACTCCTTTTCCTATTTGGAGCAAGTCTGTTGGTCCATGTCCAGTTCTAACTGTTGCTTCCTGACCTGCATACAGGTTTCTCAAGAGGTGGGTCAGGTGGTCTGGTATTCCCATGTCTTTCAGAATTTTCCACAGTTTATTGTGATCCACACAGTCAAAGGCTTTGGCCTAGTCAATAAAGCAGACGTAGATGTTTTTCTGGAACTCTCTTGCTTTTTTGATGATCCAGCGGATGTTGGCAATTTGATCTCTGGTTCCTCTGCCTTTTCAAAAACCAGCTTGAACTGGTTCAGGTATTGCTGAAGCCTGGCTTGGAGAATTTTGAGCATTGCTTTACTAGCATGTGAGATGAGTGCAATTGTGCAGTAGTTTGAACATTATTTGGGATTGCCTTTCTTTGGGATTGGAATGAAAACTGACCTTTTCCAGTCCTGTGGCCACTGCTGAGTTTTCCAAATTTGCTGGCATACTGAGTGCAGCACTTTCACAGCATCATCTTTCAGGATTTGAAATAGCTCAACTGGAATTCCATCACCTCTACTAGCTTTGTTCATAGTGATGCTTTCTAAGGCCCACCTGACTTCACATTCCAGGATATCTGGCTCTAGGTGAATGATCACACCATCGTGATTATCTGGGTCATGAAGGTCTTTTTTTGTACAGTTCTGTGTATTCTTGCCACCTTCTTAATATCTTCTTAATATCTTAAGACTCTTCTTAATATCTTCTACTTCTGTTAGGTCCATACCATTTCTGTCCTTTATTGAACCAATCTTTGCATGAAATGTTCCCTTGGTATCTCTAATTTTGTTGAAGTCTTCCCCATTCTGTTGTTTTCCTCTATTTCTTTGCATTGATCGCTGAGGAACGCTTTCTTATCTCTCCTTGCTATTCTTTGGAACTTTGCATTCAAATGGAAATATCTTTCCTTTTCTCCTTTGCTTTTCACTTCTCTTCATTTCACAGCTATTTGTAAAGCATCCTCAGACAACCATTTTGCTTTTTTGCATTTCTTTTCCATGGGGATGGCCTTGATCCCTGTCTCCTGTACAATGTCATGAACCTCCATCCTTAGTTCATCAGGCACTCTGTCTATCAGATCTAGTCCCTTAAATCTATTTCTCACTTCCTCTTTATAGTCATAAGGGATTTGATTTAGATCATACCTGAATGGTCTAGTGGTTTTCCCTACTTTCTTCAATTTAAGTCTGAATTTGGCAATAAGGAGTTCAGGATCTGAGCCACAGTCAGCTCCCAGTCTTGTTTTTGCTGACTGTATAGAGCTTCTCCATTTTTGGCTGCCAAGAATATAATCAATCTGATTTCGGTGTTGACCATCTGGTGATGTCCATTTGTAGAGTCTTCTCTTGTGTTATTGGAAGAGGGTGTTTGCTATGACCAGTTCATTCTCTTGGCAAAACTCTATTACCTTTGCCCTGCTTCATTCCGTACTCCACGGCCAAATTTGCCTGTTACTCCAGGCGTTTCCTAACTTCCTGCTTTTGTATTCCAGTCCCCTATAATGAAAAGGACGTCTTATTTGAGTGTTAGTTCTAAAAGGTCTTGTAGGTCTTCATAGAACCATTCAACTTCAGCTTCTTCAGCATTACTGGTTGGGTCATATGCTTGGATTACCATGATATTGAATGGTTTGCCTTGGAAAGGAACAGAGATCATTCTGTCATTTTTGAGATTGCATCCAAGTACTGCATTTCAGACTCTTTTGTTGACCATGATAGCTGTTCCATTTCTTCTAAGGGATTCCTGCCCACAGTAGTAGATATAATGGTCACCTGAGTTAAATTCACCCATTCCAGTTCATTTTAGTTCACTGATTCCTAGATGTCGACATTCTGGGAATACAAATTATTAAAATAAAGTGCCATTCTTTTCCATTAAGTTACTAAAAATTAAGACAATTTAAAATTCGCTACTTTCTGCATGATGTGAGAAAAAAAATTTCTCTCACATATCATTTCTAGAAATGCAGATTGATAAAAGTTTTTCTAATATTGGTTTGGAAGTCTTTGTAAAATTTGATTTTTAAATTTTATGATTTATTTCTGCATATATAACTCATGTAAAATAAGGTATGCACAGAAATGTTTGTTGTAACATTACTTGCAATAGAATAAAAAACTGGAAATATTAAATATTAATGCTTGGCCGTGCTGTTAAATGCATTGTGGAGTAGTCATACTCTCAAATATTATGCAATTTTAAGGAAAAAATATTAAATTACTTTAGTAACATGAAATGACCCTCAAGTGTTAAGTGTGATAAAGCAAGTTCTGGTATAATTTATTAACCCAATCTAATAACAAAGAATTACATATTACACATTTACATGTAATGATACTTTTAAACATATCTGGACATCTACATAAAAAAAAAAAAATGTGAACCTGGTAATATCTGAGTTATGGAATTTGGGTGTGGGAGAGAAGTAATAATGGATCAATATCACAGTTACTCACAGTGTAACCAAGCAGGGTCCTATGAGACCTTCCCAGACAGAATTCCCCCCATATCTTCTGCCTGTCTCTTGTCTGTAAAAAACGTAAGCCTCCTAGGCATTTCCTGATTTCTAAAGAATAAATTTAAATCAAAGGCAAACAGAAAAGCAAACAGTCAGGCAAGGCAAAATAATATTTTACCCATTAAATAAAATCAAAGCCATTTAGTTCCTTCTCAAGGGCTATCCATAATATCCTGAGTTATGCCCTTTGAGCTGTTTTGCAGACACTGAAATCCCCACCAGGTGGAAGAATTTAACTGTATTGTGCCCATAAGCATGAAGATCCCAGACCAGTTGGAACCAGTAGGTCAATAATATTGACTCTCAGTTACTGCACCACCAATCAATCAGAAGAATGCCCATGAGCTGAGCACAGAAACCAAAACCTCTATCTCTCACCCTGTCTTTAAAGACCTTTCCCTTAAAGCCAATAGGGAGTTCAAGCTTTTTGAACACTAACTGTCTGGACTTCTAGCTTGATGCCTGCAATAAACACTGCACTTTTCTTCATCACAATCTGGTGCAGTAGATTGGCTTTACTATGTATGGGTGACAGGACCCCAAGTTTGGTTGGTTAAAGAAAGATTCATTGTATCACATAAACTTTTTAATAAGTAATGCTTTTTTTCTTTCTAAATTTTAAAAGAAGAGAAACATTTTTATACCAAAAGCAATTCCACATAATTAAAAGACATATATGAAGTGAAACTTAAAATATCTAAGTGAAAGTGAAAGTGAAATTCGCTCAGTCATGTCTGACTCTTTGTGACCCAATGGACTCTACAGTCCATGGAATTCTCCAGGCCAGAATACTGGAGTGGGTAGCCATTCCCTTCTCCAGGGACTCTTCCCAACCCAGGGATCACACCTAGGTTTCCTGCATAGCATGTGGGTTCTTTACCAGCTGAGCCACAAGGGAAGCCTAAGAATGCTGCACTGGGTGGCTATTCCCTTCTCCAGGGGATCTTCCTGACCCAGGAATCAAACCAGGGTCTACTGAATTGCCGGTAGCTTCTTTACCAACTGAGCTATGAGGGAAGCCTTAAAAGATCTAAAGACTATCTCAAAATTAGAAGGTTCACAATAAAGTTAAAACACTGGAAAACATCATTAAGAAGAGTGTTTTTGTTTAATATGTACATTTGCATAAAATATGCTTGCATATTTTAACATATGCAAAGAAAATTAGATAATGGAAAAATGCAGTAATGGTGACTGTTTCTTAAATGACATTTTCTACTTTTACATATTTCTGTAATCTTTCTGTTTTTTTTTTTCTCTAAAGAATAGTGATTGTGTTTTATAATAAAGTGGAATATTGTATCAAATCTACTTTATATAGCTGCTTTGTAAGGATCAGGAATCTGTCATAGCCAACAGCAGAGCAAATATGCAGCCAAACACCCAAACAGAAAGTAGACTGGCATTGAGTTTTGTACCCATGTTTACTTTGTCATTATTAGATTCAATAAGGAGAACGTGAACTAGGAGACTGGATATTGGTTATTTTCATTCTTTGTTCTTAGTGGCTTGAACAAGGAAGTAAACTGTAGCTGGGTTATCAGCCTCACAGAAACTAAGTGGGCTTTTAGATTCTGAACTCTTCCCATTCTGAATCCTTTGAATCTTCTTCCTTGGAAGTGCATCTTCCCGATGGAGGGGAGGGTGCTGCCTTTGTGTTGACTGGGCCCCAGTTCATGGGGAGAGCCCAGGTCACCACAAAATCATGCGGCTCTGAGGCATTTTGTTTGGTGAGTCTGTGTTTGGGAACCTCCAGTCAAGTGCAGGGAAAGCTGCTCCAAGTTCATTGTATTCCTGTTTCTACTGACCATAACCCTTCATTCAATAGGAAATAGGATAACTTGACACTTCTGTGGAGCGGTTGTTGAGCAGGTCTTCAGATTTCATATGAGTACCATCATGGGGAAGGCATTAAGTGGATAACTTGATTACAAGTCTAATAAGAGGTGCAAGGTTACTGACTGATTGTGTTTATTCAAAATTAATTTGTTGAAGCTCTAACTCTGCCAGTACCTCAAACTGAGACTGTATTTGTAGACAGACCCTTTTTTGTTGTTCAGGAACTCAGTCATGTCTGACTCTTTGAGACCCCATGGACTGTAGCACAACAGGCTTACTTGTCCTTTACTATCTCCCGGAGTTTGCTCAAAATCATGCCCATTGAGTTGATGATGCCACACAACCGTCTCATTCTCTGTCACCCCCTTCTCTTCTAGCCTCAATCTTTTCCAGCATCAGGGTCATTTCCAATGAGTTGGCTCTTTGCATTAGGAAGCCAAAGTTTTGGAGCTTCAGCTTCAGTATCAGTCCTTCTAGTGATTATTTATGGTTGATTTCCTTTAGGATTGACTGATATGATCTCCTTGCTGTCCAAGGGAATCGCAAAAGGTTTCTCCAGCACCACACTTTGAAAGCATCAATTCTTTGGTGTTCAGCCTCCATAATGGTCCAACTCTCACATCCATACATGACTCCTGGAAAAATTATAACTTTGACTATACAGACCTTTGTCAACAAAGCTTTTTGTCAGAAAAGCTTTTTAATACTTTTTCTAGGTTCATTATAGCTTTTTTCCTAAGGAACAAGTGACTTTTAATTTCATGGCTACAGCACATCCACAGTGATTCTGGAGCCCAAGAAAATAAAATCTGTCACTGTTTCCATTTATTCCTCATCTATTTGCCATGAAGTGATGGTACCAGATGGCATGATTTTAGTTTTTTGAATGTTGAGTTTTAAGCCAGCTTATTTACTCTCCTCTTTCACCTTCAACAAGAGATGTTTTAATTCTTCTTTACTTTCTGCCTAATATTAGGGTGGTGTCATCTGCATATCTGAGGTTATTGATGTATCTCCCAGCAATCTTGATTCCAGCTTGTGCTTCCTCCAGCCCAGAGTTTCTCATGATGTACTCTGCATATAAGTTAACTAAGCAGGGTGACAGTATACAGCCTTGACATACTCCTTTCCCAATTTGGAACCAGTCTGTTGTTCCATGTCCAGTTCTAACTGTTGTTTCTTGACTCACATACAGATTTCTCAGGAGGCAGAATTTTCCACAGATGATGGCAATTTTATCTCTTGTTCTTCTGCCTTTTCTAAATCCAGCTTATACTTGTTGACATTCTCAGTTCACATACTGTTGAAGCCTAACTTGAAACATGAACTTGAAATTTGAACATTACCTTGCTAACATGTGAAATGAGTGCAACTGTGTGGTAGTTTGAACATTCTTTGTCATTGACCTTCTTTGGGATTGGAATGAAAACTGACCTTTTCCAGTCCTGTGGCCACTGCTGAGTTTTGCAAATTTGCTGGTATATTGAGTGCAGCTCTTTACTCTTTTAGGATTTGAAATAGCTCAGCTGAAATTCTGTCACCTCCACTAACTTTGTTCATAGTAATGCTTCCTAAGACCCATTTGACTTCACACTCGAGGATGTCTGGCTCTAGGTGAGTGATCACACCATTGTGATTATCTGGGTCATGAAAATCTTTTTTGTATAATTCTTCTGTGTATTCTTGCCACCTTTTCTTAATATCTTCTGCTTCTCTTAGGTCCATACCATTTCTGTCCTTTATTGTGCCCATCTTGACCTTTAAAAGAGGTAATTATTTTAAAATGATACTTTTATGGTTGGTCCTATTCTAATCTGATCTTTGTAAAAGAGATCAGAACACATAGATAGGTACCTGGGATGTACTCACACATAAGGAAGACCACAGATAAGGAGAAAGGCCTTGGAAGGAATTAAATCTGTGGATGCATTGAACTTGGACTCCAGCCTCCAGAGTTGTAAGAAAATAAACATCTGTTGGTTAAGCCCCCTTAGTCTGTGGCCATATGTCCGGCCTAGTGTATGTGCACGCTAAGTTGCCTCAGTCGTGTCTGACTCTTTGTGGCACTATAGACTCCAGCCCGCCAGGCTCCTCTGCCCTTGGGACTCTCCAGGTGAGAATAATGGGATGACTTGCCATGCCCTCCTCCAGAGGATCTGCTCAACCCAGGGATGGAACCTCTTGTCCTACGGCTCCTGCATAGAAGGCAGATTCTTCACTGCTGAGCCACCGGGGAAGCCCCTCATCCCTAGCAAACTAACCTAAGTTCAAGATGCTCTTACAAACTCTGATGCATGAGGATTGCTTTTCACAGGGAGAGACACTTGAACTTCTTCTGCTAGGAGAAAGACTAGTGAGTAGCCCTGAGTATCCAGTAGAGAAGAAACCCTAGGGGGAGTGAGAAGAGAATTAAGGAATTTAAACAGGGAACTCATAGGACTTTTTTGACTTTCTGGTAGATAAACCTAGCTACAGTGTGGACAAAAATGAGGAGCTTGGATTCACAAAGTAGGCAGAGAACAAGTGCTTCCATATCTGAGGGCAAAATACAGGAGGTAAGCTATTGCTAACAGCCAGATCTTAGTGTGGTCCACAGGTGCCTGGAGTAAGCCAGGTCTGCTGAGAGGCTGGGAAGTGGAGGTAGGGTGGGGGCTGAAAGCCTTAACTGGAAGCTTCTGAAGTGAGCCTGAATGGACAGCAAATTGAAGGGGTCTGGGGAGGGTTGGGAGGTGAGGAGCTGGATACAGTGTTTTTAGAAAGCTTCTCTGAGAAATTTGGCAGAGAAAGTCTGGAAGGAATTTGACTGGGAGACACTGGCCGTTTGGAGAGGTGGATTTGTAGATTCCTTCAACTTAGATTCTTTTAACTGTCCACAATGCTTTTCATTGTGAGAAAATAGCAGCAGCACCTGGGAACTTTGGAAAATGAAAATTCTCAGCCCCTCCCCCAAGCTACTGAATCAGAAACTCTGGTTGGGAGGCAGAGAACCACCTACTGGGATATGATCTAAGAGGTGGGGACATATGCACTGCATTCTGTAACAGGGGACTAATGAATAAATCTCAGAAATGTCCAGCCAGGACATCATGGCCAAGTTTTATGAGGTTGTTTCTTAAGTTACATGTTCAAAGATGTTTGATTTTTGGTGTGCTTATTCCTCTCCGTCCACTCCCAACATGTGCTCGGCCCCATGTTGACTTTTTAACATGTATTTGTGCACTAGGTTGAGAATAAAAAAAAAAAAAAAAATTAGTAACTTCTTTCTATAGTATCCTCCCTGTTATGTGATTATTCAAATCTTTGCAGTTTTAAACTCTGAAATCAATTTGTCTCCTTTAGATTAACATCCATATACCCATCATCATTTACAAAGTATTTATTAATTAATACTTTTGAAAATTTTGGCATAATTATGATTTCACCAATTATAGAGCTTTGGTTTTCACTTAGCTGTTTTTCTCATGCCTCTGAATTCAACAGTGATGTCTTTTTTATATTACCCTTCATCATTAATTGCAAATGTGGATGGTAATAAAAATTGAAGACCACATTCTCCCGAATGTTACATACAGGGCTTAGCACTTAATAGGAGTTAATAATTGGACTACCATTATCAGAATGACTACAGTTATGACAGTGTTAATCAGGATTAGCCCACGAGATCTGGGCTATGCTAGATCTATTTATTTGATAGGTTCAGTCACTCCTTCAACACTAGCCAGCCTTTGACTGTGTGAACTTGATCTTGTTCAGCTTTATAAGTCTCATGTGCAAAGACTCTTTTGTTATTTTCTTTCTTAGTAAGAACTATAAAATAGCCATAATCTTTTCCTCATGTATTCAAAATAGTCTGCCTGAAAATGTACTTAAATTCTAGAAAGCTTTATACTGATTTAAATTACAATGGCACCATAGTTTGTGCTTGTCATTATCTTTCCTAGGCTTTGTCACTTCCATGGCAACACACACTGTATTTTACTTTGTTTATAAATTATTTATGCTAAGCAATAAACTAGTTTTTATGAATATTCAACAATGCCTTCTAAGTGGTGAAATATTCTGAGCCTTCTCTTAAATCCTTCCCACATACAACTTCTGAATTAATCTTTTTAAGTACAACTCTGATCCTGTCACGTCCCCTGCTCAATGACTCCTGGCTGTTTACCAAGTAAAGTTCACTCCTTGGTCTGATTTCTGCCTCTTTGATTATCTTATCTCGACCTGCTTTTACAGCCTTATTACATTATATCTAACTTCCTGATGTTACCAAGACCAAGCTTGTACTATGCCCTGTGGGACAGGTCAGTAAACTGAGAAAAGAGTTGCTGGGGCAAGGAATAATAACTTTATTAAAAAAAAAACAAAAAACAAAAAACCAGCAGACTGAGAAGATGGTGAACTAGTGACCTGAAGAACTATCTTGCTTAAATTATAATTACGGCTTCTTTTATAGTTAAAAATGAAGGAGTAAAGTCAAACATTTCCTGATTCTGGTCAGCCTTGGAGAGGTTGTTCAATTCTTCCTTCTTGTAGCCATTTACAGGCTGGCCTGGTTTGAATGTTTCCTGTGAGCTAAAGAAAGTTATTTTAGCTTAGTTCTTATTACCGGGAAGGCAGGGTTCACAGAGATGGACCATTATGCATAATTTAAGCTTATAGACAACCCTTTAGTGGTTAATTTGTAGTGGAATACAAAAGTTCTCCCCTATTACACTAACATGGTCTGATAATGCTTTGCCTACCAACAACAGAATGATACATTAAAATGGTATACACAACAAAAAATATTCTATCATGAAAAAATAAGAAAGTGAGGGACAGTGGTGGTTTAATTGAAAGTCTTATCATGATGGGCTGGCTCACCTTCTCTGCAGCGATCTCCATATTCCCCTGGTACCGCCAGCATGAGTATTTCCAGTCAAATTGTCACATTGCACAAAGAGAAGAGAGAAAACATCCCCATCTGTCATCAAGAATGAGAAAAACCTCCCCAGAGCCTTCCAGCAAACTTCCCTTCACCTCTGCTGGGCTGGGTTTCTTTCACACCCCACTGAAACCACACACTTAGTGAGGGGACTGAGGCCCTCACACTGTCTGGATGGAGAATACGCTATTCCTGGCTCAGGAAACAGTCCGTCTTCCCACAAGAGAAGGCATGATTGTTGAGAAGAGGGTGCAGGAGATCAGGGTTAAACTGCTAAGGAAAGGAAGCAATGGCTGTGATGTAGACAGCCAACTGTCTTGCTCATTAAGCTGTTCATTTTAAAATGGAGACTAAATATAAAAACTTGTTTGTCACAATAATTACACTGAATGGCATGCAGCAGCACTCGCTCCTGAAAAGCCTTTATAATATATGCAGTATAGTGTATACTGTATATTACATTCTGTGTGATATGTACTGTATACTGTATAGTGTATACTATGTGATATATATTGTATAGCACATACTGTATACCATAGAATGTATACTGTATAGTGTATACTACATAATATATATTGTATAGCACATACTGCATGCTATACAATCCATACTGTATACTGTAGCTCTTAAGTCAGGTTCATAGACTAGACCTTGAGTTCTGAGTCCATTTATTTCTGCTTGGGACTTTTTGACCTCCTTCATAGACCCCAACTTCTGTGCCAATTTTACAAGGTAAAAACTTACTTATGAACTCACTTGTGGCTGATCCTGGAAATGGTCCTTTTCTGGGTACTTTCCAGTGAGACAAGAGCACACATTGAGTCATGAGGGGGAGTAAGTTTGGCCCTTCCTATACTATTGGACCTCTAGAGTCAATGGACAAAGTCCATAATAATTCAGTTCAGTTCAGTTGCTCAGTCGTGTCTGACTCTTTGCGACCCCATCAATCACAGCACGCCAGACCTCCCTGTCCATCACAAACTCCCAGAGTTTACTCAAACCCATGTCCATCGAGTCGGTGATGCCATCCAGCCATCTCATCCTCTGTCATCCCCTTCTCCTCTTGCCCCCAATCCCTCCCGGCATCAGGGTCTTTTCCAATGAGTCAACTCTTTGCATGAGGTGGCCAAAGTATTGGAGTTTCAGCTTCAGCATCAGTCCTTCCAATGAACACCCAGGACTGATCTCCTTCAGGATGGACTGTTGGGTCTCCTTGCAGTCCAAGGGACTCTCAAGAGTCTTCTCCAACACCACAGTTCAAAAGCATCAATTTTCAGTGCTCAGCTTTCTTCACAGCCCAACTCTCACATCCATACATGACCACTGGAAAAACCATACCCTTGACCAGACGGACCTTTGTTGGCAAAGTAATGCCTCTGCTTTTCAATATGCTGTCTAGGTTGGTCATAACTTTCCTTCCAAGGAGTAAGCGTCTTTTAATTTCATGACTGCCATCACCATCCGCAGTGATTTTGGAGCCCCCCAAAATAAAGTCTGACACTGTTTCCACTGTCTCCCCATCTATTTTCCATAATACTTAGTACTTAATAATTCCTGAATGTGTCCACCTTTGTTCCTCTCCTATGTCATTGTTTATACTGTTTCTCTCCCTGACTATAGCTGTTTACATTCCCCCTCCCTAAAACCAAATATATATCTGATTTACATAGTTTGTCAAATAATATTTTAGAGTTTTAATATGATGAGATTAATATGTCAAAGAGTTGATGGGAGGATATATGAGGTTAGATTACTTTGGTCATAAATAAAAACATATATATAACCAACTTCTATAGAATTATTTACTATTTTCTTGAAATAAATTAATTACAATTATATTTCTAAAGATAGGCATTTATCTTTAGATTTGTTCATACATATGTGTATGTGCCTGTATGTGTAATTAATTTTATTAATGCATTGATGATAGAAATATAAAACATATACATATTTGACAAAATAACTTTGGTATTAGTTTTTAAGGTACATCTTTGGCAGTGTTTTCTTGTTTTAAGATGCAAAGTAATAGGTTACATGTCCAATATAGAGAATCATTCACATAAAGGAAATGTGAAACTAGCTAAATAAGCTTCTTTCAATTATTTACAGGATGCATTAATTATTTATCCACTAGTTTAATTCATTTGAACTATACACAGGGCTTTTTGCAGTAGGTTTAGGCCATGAAGAATTTAATCTCATGAGTATTGTAAGAAATGATTTTCCCCCTATTACTCTATCTCTAGTAAACATAGCTTAATAAATACATGCATTAGCTCTGTCAATGTTTATATTATTTGAAATGTTATGCAAAGCACATACAATAAACTGTTATTTCATGATATCATTTAATTTCTTAATACTGAAATATCTCTTCAGTAATCTAAGCAAAACAAAATACAATACCTAGTTATTCTTTCTTATGGCCCCTGTGTTGTTTGTTGTTTTAATCTGATTCTTTAGGTCATGCCTAATAAGTGATATATCTCTTACATGCCTAAAAAATTTAATGTTCTCTTTAAAAATTTATATTTCCAGGTAAGAAACAAAAAGTTTTGGCATTTTACATTAATAACTTGTCTGTTTTAATTAGTGTCAAATATATGTTTTTCAAATTTGGTTTGATCAGGTATTCAATAATTAACATAAATATTATAATATTTTTGAAAACTTTGTTTTAGTAACAATCTGAAGAAGGATAAAATATATTTTAATCTTCCTCCCAAGGTGTGTCTTCCTAATTAATATGTCACACATAAACATTAAAGATCCAATGGCCATTTCTAATAAATTACATTATATCAAATTGGTTCAGGGAATTTATGATCTGTGATGACTTTTAATCCAGAGGAGCTTCTGAAAATGGACTTATTCAGAAACTCCTTGTCAGTCTAGGAAGCTCCTTACTTGAGTTTGCATTACAGAAGTGGCCTTTTAATCTCCAACTAGTAGGTAGCCATGAACTGGCCTCCGACCTTCTCATAAACCACAACACAGGGAATCTTCTGGGTCAGGAATCCAGTTTGCTTTTCTGAGTCTGTACAATGTTTGGAACTCACCTGAGTTGAGAGCAAAATTTCTGACTGACAAGGTATGCTGACACCACACAAACATACACTCACAAACAGGTACACATACACACAATCTGATAAATGGTTATACATATATATGTATATATATATGTATAGGTGGTAAATAAACTAATAGTCTAACTCACTAGGAGAAGAGTTCAACAATTCATAAGAGTTTCAGGAGGAGCATCTTACTTGCTGTTTCTGTGTATCACTGGGTGAAACTTTCTTTCTCTAATACTTTTTAGAATGTAAACCCTGACAAGGCCCACTTTTGGCAGATGTCTTCAATAAAGAAAAACGATTGTGGGTGGCATGGTAGAACAGAATAGCATTTTCTGGTAGGGGCACTTGATAAGGATGCTCAAGTAGAATCTCAGTGAGTTTTACTGGAAACCACTAAGGACCCCTAGTCCAGAGTTTCTTTCTGAAGTCACCTTGGTGGCCATCAGCTCTTCTCTTTTTCTTGGGGATGGGCCTTCATAACAGTCACTGTGTCTCTCTCTCAAAGATACTATGAGTCCTCTTTTCTCTTAAATCATTTAGTAGTATCCATTTCACAGAATTTTATAGTCTCAGCAGGGACTCTTCAAATTTGTGTACTCTTGTTGCATTCGGGGTGATTTAGGTCAGTCATATTTCAGATTCATCTGGAGGCTTTCCCAATATTAATGGATAAGTGATTCAATTCATAAATCCTTAGAGCCCAGGTAATCATGGCCAGACCTGTGGCCGGAAACTCCAATTACAATTAACTCTCAGTTGACAGTCAAGCTTCCTGACTTGTTGCGTTTCTCCTGGCAATACTCCTGTTCCCTGCAATGGACTGTTACAGTGTGGCTCGACCTGGGAGTATTAGTGGCAAATATTGCAATGGACCTATGTTTTTCAATGTGGAACATATAGATTGACTCCTGGAGCTAAGTTTGTGGTGTCTGAAAACCTCATTTCCCTGAGTAGGAAGTTATCTATACAGTTCTGCAACACCATGTACTTTTCCCTTGCAGCATCACTGTTTAAAGTACATTATTTTTCATTTCTGTCTCTATTATAAACCTGAGACTTCTCTGCTATGTTTATCACAGCTTTTTTAGTGCCTAGTAAATAACAAATTACTTAGCAGTCAAATGTCTTCTTATAGATTTTAGAGACTGCAGTATTCATTTACATGTCTTTTCAAAAATATCTTGTCTTTAAATATTTCCCACTTATCCAGAAACATTTGAATTATTTGACTATTATTATTCTGAATAGATTTATTTTTGTAATTACTGAATTGCAGGTATCCCCAGATGCTAATAATTGTATTAAATCTTCTTGAAAATCAGAATTTGTCCACTCCTTAGTAAGTAGGCAATATGTAAATTCCAGGAGTTACTGGATTTTCTTCAGGCTACTTCATTTGCATTAACTATATTATGTAGATTGTTTTATTTGACCCCTTCCTTGCACTAACATAGACATTAACATATCTTTAAATTTTAAGTTCTGTTTGGTCTCTTACATAACAAACTAAGAAATGTTGGTACGTTCCACTAGGTTTTTCAAAGTTTTGTGGACACATTTGCCATGACTTTTAATGAAGATGTATAGTACTTTGTATGCCCTAAGGTGGTACATCAGTGGATACATGGGTACTCTGTCTAGGACCGCTGACACATAGCCATTTACATTTTCAGTTGTTTATTTTCATGTAACTGTCTCATGTTTTTCTGGTTATATGAAAACTTACATGTTGCTTACTGAATAGATCAATTATATGTTACTAATTTTTCCCCCCCCTTCAAGGATCACTACCTTCTTGTGGTAAAGGGGCTTGTATAACTCAATGAAGCTATGAACAAAGCCATGCAGGGCCACCAAAGATGGATGGATGATAGCAGAGAGTTCTGACAAAATGTGATCCGCTGGAGGAGAGAATGGCAAATCACCCCAGTATACTTGCTGTGAGAACCACATGAACTGTATAAAAGGCCAAAAAGATATGACACCAAATGATGAGTCCCCCAGGTCTGAAGGTGTCCAACATGCTACTGGGGAAGAGCAGAGGAGAATTAACACTAGCCCCAGAATGAATGAAGCAACTGGGCCAAAACAGATATGATGCTCAGTTGTGGATATGTCTGGTGATTAGAGTAAAATCCAATGCCTCAAAGAACAGTATTATACAGGAAACTGGAATGTTAGGTCCATGAATCAAGGAAAATTAGATATGGTCAAGTGGGAGATGGTAAGAATAAACATTGACATCCTGGGAATCAGCGAACTGAAATGGATGGGAATGGGTAAATTTAATTCAGATAACTCTGTCTACTACTGTAGGCAAGACTCCCAAAGAAGAAATGGAGTAGCCCTCATAATCAACAATAACAAAAAAATCCGAAATGTAGTACTTGGGTGCAACATCAAAAATGACAGAAAGATCTCAGTTCATTTTCAAGGCAAGTCATTCAACATCACAGTAATCCAAGTCTATGTCCCTGCCACCAATGCCAAAGAAGATGAAGTTGATTAGTTCTGTGAAGACCTAGGATATCTCCTAGAACTAATACCTTAAAAAGGTGGTCCATTCATCATTAGGGATTGGAATGCAAAAGTAGGAAGTCAAGATATACCTGGAGTAACAGGCAAGTTTGGCCCTGGAGAACAAAATGAAACAGGGCAAAGACTAATTGAATTCTGCCAAGAGAAAGCACTAGTCATAGCAAATACCCTTTTCCAACAATATGAGAGACAACTTTACACATGGACATCACCAAATGGTCAATACCAAAATCAAATTGATTCCATCCCTTGTAGTTTAAGATGTAGAAACTGTATAAAGTTAGCAAAAATAAGACCTGGAGCTGACTGTGGCTCAGATCATCAGCTTCTCATAGCAAAATGCAGGCTTAAACTAAAGAAAACTGGGAAAAATACTAGGCCAGCCAGGAATGACTTAAATCAAATCCTGTATGAATTCACGGTAGAGATAATGCATAGATTTAAGGGACTAGATAAAGTTAACAGTGCGCCTGAAGAACTACGGACAGAGGTCCATAATAGTGTACAGGTGGTGGTGAACAAAATTATCCTAAAGAAAAAGAAAAGCAAGAAGGAAAAGTGGTTATCTGAGAGAGCTTTACAAATAGCAGAAGAACAGAGAGATGCAAAAAGCAGGGTAGAGAGGGAAAGATACATCCAATTAAATGCAGAATCCTAAAGAATAGCTTGACGAGACAAGAAGGGCTTCTTCAATGATGAATGCTTAATAATAGAAGAAAGCAACAAAAAGGGAAAGACTAGAGATCGCTTCAGTAAAATTGGAAACATCAAGGGAGCATTCCACCCAAAGATGGGCTGCTGCTGCTGCTAAGTCGCTTCCGTTGTGTCCGACTCTGTGCGACCCCATAGACGGCAGCCTACCAGGTTCCACCGTCCCTGGGATTCTCCAGGCAAGAACACTGGAGTGGGTTGCCATTTCCTTCTCCAAGGCATGAAAGTGAAGCCGCTCAGTCTTGTCCGACTCTTCGTGACCCCATGGACTGCAGCCTACCAGGCTCCTCCGCCCATGGCATTTTCCAGGCAAGAGTACTGGAGTGGGTTGCCATTGCCTTCTCCGCAAAGATGGTCACAGTAAATGTTAATATGGTAGAGACCTAGTAGACAATGAAGAGATCAAGATGAGATGGAAAGAATACACAGAACTGTGTAAGAAAGATCTTAATGAAACAGATTACTATGATGGTGTGGTTAATCACCCAGAGTCAGATATTCTGGAGTGTGAAGTCAAGTGGGCCTTAAGAAACAGTGCTGTTAATAAAGCTAATTATTATGGATGAGATGAAATTCCAGCAGAACTATTCAAATCCCCAAAGGATAATGCCGTCAAGGTTTTGCATTCATTATGTCTGCAAATCTGGAAGACCCAGCAGTGGCCACAGGACTGGAAAAGTTCAATCCTTATCCCAATTCCCAAGAAGGAGATTACCAAAGAATGTGCTAACCACCAGACAATCACATTCATCTCCCATGGTAGTAAGGTCATGCTTAAAATCTTGCATCCTAGGCTTCAGCATTATGTGAACCAAGAACTTCTAGATGTCCAAACTGAGTTTAGAAAAGGAAGAGGAGCTAGAGGTCAAATTGCCAACATTCCCTGGATTGTTGGAAAAGCAAGGGAATTTCAGAAAAAACATCTACCTCTGTTTCATTGACTATGTTAAAGCCATTGACTGTGTAGATCATGACAAACTGTGGAAAGCTCTTAGAGAGATGGGAATACCAGGACATCTTACTGATCTCCTAAAAAACCTATATGCAGGTCAAGAAGCAACAGTTAGAACCCTATATGGAATAACTGATTGGTTCAAGATCGAGAAAGGAGTAAGACAGGGCTGTCTGCTGTTCACCTTGTTTGTTTAACCCGTACGCTGACCACCTCATGAGAAGTACCAGACTAGATGATTTTCAAGCTGGAATCAAGATAGGCAGGAGAAACATCAACAGCCTCAGATGTGTGGGTGATACCACTCTAATGGCAGAAAGTGAAGAGAAACTAAAAAGCCTCTTGATGCAGATAAAGGAAGAAAGTGAAAGAGTTGGCTTAAGACAAAATGTTAAAAAAAAAAAAAAAAAAGTAAGATCATGGCATCTGGCCCCATTGCTGCTGCTGCTGCTAAGTCGCTCCAGTCGTGTCCAACTCTGTGCGACCCCATAGACGGCAGCCCACCAGCCTCCTGTCCCATTACTGCATGGCAAATAGAAAGGGAAAATGTGGAAGTAGTGACAGATTTCTTCTTCTTGGGCTCCAAAATCACTGTAGATGGTGACTGCAGCCATACAGTTGCTTCCTGGCAGGAAAGTGAATGACAAACCTAGACAGTTTGTTGAAAACCAGAGACATTACTCTGCCAAAAAATGTCCATATAGTCTTCCCAGTGGTCATGTACAGTTGTGAGAGCTAGACCATAGAGAAGCAGAATGCCAAAGAATGGATGCCTTCGAACTGTGGTACTGGAGAAGACTCCTGAAAGTCCTTTGGACAGCAAGGAGATCAAACCAGTCAATCTTAAGGGAGATCAACCCTGAATATTCACTGGAAGGACTGATGCTGAAGCTGAAACTACAGTATTTTGGTCATCTTATGTGAACATACTTCTCACTGGAAAAGTCCCTGATGTTGGAAAAGATTGAGGGCAGAAGGAGAAGAGGACGCCGGAGGATGAGATGGCTGGACGGCATCACCGATGCCAAATATTAACTTGAGCAAACTCCAGAAGATGGTGAGGAAAGCCTGGCATGCTCTAGTCCATGGGTTTGCAAAGAGTTGGACATGACTGGGTGACTGAACAATAGCAACAATCTTTTTCCAATGCAAGGAATAGTGTAAAGCTATCAGTCTTTCACAAACAGCAATTGCAAATGGTGAAGCGAGATAAATGTGGTCCTGAATACAGAATAGATAAAAAACATGTCATTACCTTTCCTCATAATCAAATGGCCCTGAAAAAAATCTCTCTCCACTGATTCATATGATTAAACTGAGATCAAACTATGACATGGTCATCCACAACTTTCATTTCCTCTGAACTGACAACTAATAAAACTCATAACACTTACACTGGTACTTTATTAAGGGTAAAAGAGGCAGAAATAGAGAGAGAGGAAACAAGAAGAGGAAGAGGAAAGACTGAAAGGGAGGTGAGGCAGTGTCCTGAATTAAGAGAGCATCCAAACAGGCACATGCAGCAGAGGACACAGGCGGGGTGGTGCATGAACCACCTGGGCAAATGGAGAATGAATGGCAATAATGTAGTTATTGCCTCAAGTATCTATAATACATCATAAATGAGTCATTCAAATAAAATTCCATCTCATTCTAAAATGTTAATCTTTTTGTAGGTTTATTAAAAATAAGCCTGGTAAATTCCTTTTTAAAAAAATTAATGAGGGTTTGAACACCTGGTTTAAATGATACATTAGAGGAGTTTGCTTATTTTTCCTTGAATCTCTGTTGGTGCTTTTGGACTTCCGGGATGTTCCAGTGGTTAAGAATCTACCTTCCAATGCAGGGGACACAGGTTTGATCCCTGATTGTGGAACTGTGATCTCACATGACATGGAACAGCTGAGTGTGTACATCACAACTAGAGAGTCCAGCGTGCCACAGTGAAAAATGCCACTCGACACAAGGAAGACCCCAGGTGCTGCAACTCAGACCTGACACAGTCAAAGAAAGAAAGAAAGAAACTCTGTTGGCTCTTGAACGTCTCAAGAGACAAATAATTTGACACTCTCTCTAACTTATTCAGTATTTAACTGGAAGGGGCAGGAAGAGACTGTAATTCTATCTGTAGAAGCCAAGTCCCTCTTTCTAGTCCCCTTTGTTTCACATTCCCCTTTGCCCTCTTTTCAGGTTTTTCCCAAGAAGACTGGCTTTCACGAGAACCTGAGTGACGAAGGAAAACTGAAAATAGGATTCGAAGGGAGGAAATGGGACTTTCAACATGGAAGCTCAACACAATTTTCTATTAGTATTTAAACGAAGTATTATCAAAGTTATAAAGGTATATATTGTTAAACATGTAATCAAGATAAAATTCATTGAAATACTTTGCATTCATATTTAAAAAAAAAAGTCTTCAAAATTTGGTGTCATTTAAACATTTCTTTTTTCCTTTAGCTTTACTGAGAAATAACTGCCAAGTAACACTGTGTAATTTAAAGTGTACAACATGATGACTTAATATATGTATATATCATAAAACGATCAGCCCATTGAGTGAACATAGCCATCACTATGCATAACCATTTTTTTTTTTTTTTTTTTTTTTTGGTGTGTGTGTGGCGAGAACATTCAAGATACCCATGTCAAGCTACTCTTGGCTACTTTCTAGTGTATGATAATACAGTACTGTAACTATAGTCACTATGCTGTACATTATATCCCTAGAATGTGCTCATTGTATAATGGAAAGTTTGTTCCCTTTGACCAACATCACTTCTTCTTTCTACTCTCCCCACTCCTGACCCCAATTATATTACAATATTATTATTAATATTATATTAAAGTAGTATTAGTCACAAGACATAGACATAGACTTAGTGTTTGTCAATGGATGAATAGATTAAAAAATGCTGCAGTGAGTATTGTTATTGTGCTAGGTGCTCAGTTGTGTCTGATTGTTTGTGACTTTATGGACTATAGCCTGCCGAGTTCCTCTACCCTTGGAATTCTCCAGATAAGAATAGTGAAGTGGGTTGCTGTTCCCTTCTCCAGGGGATCTTCCTGACCCAGGGATTGAACCCAGGTCTCCTGCATTGCGGGAAGGCTCTTTACCATCTCTTTATATATTTATTGTACGTAATGAATAATGCAGTGAACATGGGGATTTGGAGATCTCTTCAAGACAGTGAATTCATTTCCTTCAGCTATTTACGTAGAAGTGAGATTGTTGGATCATATGGTAGTGGTATTTTTAATTTTTTGAGGAACCTCCATTCTGGTTTCCATAGTGGCTGCAACAATTTACATTCCTGTCTACATGAGTGAAACCTTCCTTTTCTCCACATCCTCATCAACACTTATTTCTTATTTTCCTGGTTATAGTAATTCTAGCAGGTATGAGGTGATATCTCTTTGTGGTGTTTCCCCCACCCTGTACCCCACAGCCTACAGGATCTTAGTTTCTGATCAGGGGTCAAACCCATGCCCCCTGCATTAGAACTGCAGAGTTTTAACCAATGGACCACAAAGGAAGTCCTCACTATAGTTTTTGATTGGCATTTCCCTGATTATCCCTATATCACTCTAAAGTTTTCTTTATTTATATTTTTAAAACTCTTTTGAATATCAATGAACTCAAAAGGTCTCAAAATGTTCCTCTTTCCCTTCCCTTTCTCTTCCTTTTTCTTATCCTCCTATTCCTCATTCTTCTCTTTATTTCTTTGTGTAATCGATGTAGAACCTTTTCTGTTTTTCTGAGCATGTAGATTATTGATGTTCTTTGAGTTCTCGTCACTTTCTGCATCCAGTTTTCAATGCAAGCCATAACCTAACAGGTAAAGTTATATTTAAAAAAAAAAAATTAAAAACATAATCTCTCAACACATTTTATTCCTCACCTTATCATTATGTGTTTCTGAAATTGTTTCTTCATGACATTTGCTTCTATCTAAAATTATGTTGCTTGTTTTTTTATGAACTTCTTGCTCCTTGAGGCTTCCCTGGTGGTTCAGACGGTAAAGAATCTGCCTGCAATGAGGGAGACCTGGGTTCAATCCATTGGTTGGAAGATACTCTGGAGAAGAGAATGGCAACCTACCCCAGGAGTCTTGCCTGGGAAATCCCATGGGAAGAGGAGCCTGGTGAGTTATAGTCCATGGGGTCACAAGAGTCAGACATGACTCAGCGACTAAACCACCACTTGTGATTACTTCCCTAGTGGCTCAGACGGTAAGAAGTCTGCCTTCAGTGCAGAAGACCAGGATTCGATCCCTGGGTTGGGAAGATCCACTGGAAAAGGTAATGACAACCCACTCCAGTATCCTTGCCTGGGAAATCCCATGGGTGGAGGAGCCTGGCAGGCTACAGTCCACAGTGTTGCAAAGAGCGACGACTGAGCAACATTACTAATTCCTTGGAATAAAAGCATGGCAAACCTAAAAGCAGAAATATTGCTTTGCTGACAAAGGTCCATCCAGTGAAAGCTATGGTTTTTCCATTAGTCATGTATGGATGTGAGAAATGGACCATAAAGAAAGCTGGGCGCTGAAGAATTGATGCTTTCAAACTGTGATGTTGAAGATTCTTGAGTCCCGTGGACAGAAAGGAGAACAAACTAGTCAATCCTAATGGAGATAAGTCTTGAATATTCATTAGGACTGATGCTGAAGCAGAAGCTCCAATGCTTTGGCTCCCTGATGCAAAGAGCCAACTCCTTGGAAAAGACTCTGATGGGAAAGACTGAGGGCAAGAGGAGAATGGGGTGACAGAAGATAGGATGGCTGGACGACATCATTGACTGAATGGGCATAAGTTTGAGCAAACTCTGGGAGATAATGAAGGACAGGGAAGCCTGGCGTGCTGCAGTCCGTGGGGATGCAGAGAGTTGGACGGGACTGAGCAGCTGTACAACAACAATCTGGCAGTCTGTGCTGTCCACCGTCTTCGAAATAAATCCCCTGAGGAAGGGACGTCCCCTGTCTTATGAACCCTAATGTCCCTGCATCAAGAACAGCACTCACAAATAGATACAAGTGGATCAATAGGACATTAACTAAAAATATACTGACTTTTTGTGGAAAGTCATGAAAAGATAAATTTCCTTGGAAAGGTTGCTAGAATCTTTTTATTGTCTTCTCCTCTCGCTTTACTGACCCACTAACCCACTGATTCAAAATGCATGTTGTTGTTGCTCAGTAGCCAGTTCCTGTCTGACTCTTTGTGACCCCATGCACTACAGCATATCAGGCTCCTTTGTTCTGCAGTGTCTCTCAGAGTTTTGTCTTCATGTCCAGTGCATTAGTGATGCTATCTATCTCATCCTCTGCCACCCTCTTCTCCTCTTGCCCTCAATCTTTCCCATGATTTTCTAATGATTCGGCTCTTTGCATCAGGTGGCCAAAATATTGGAACTTCAGCTTCATCAACAGTCCTTCCAAGGAAGGACTGAATATTCAGTATTCAGTATCAGTTGAATATTTAGGGTTGGTTTCATTTAGGATTGACTTGTTTGATTTCTTTGCGTCCGAGGGACTCTCAGGTTCAAAATGCATAGGTGAGTCTAACAAATAACCTCCCAAAAGAAATAAGGAGAAATACTGGTAAGAATTCAAGTATCCAGCTTTTGATTCAGTCATAAAACCTACATAGAATCAAGTAAGTCTAGTATGAAATCTAAGCAGGAAACAAACACGGAGCCTGTGGGAAGAACTTGAACTCCAACAGTAGTGACTGGTATAGTTAACAGGCTTCTACAGGATGAGAACAACACATAAGTAGAGGAAGGACAGGGTGGAGACTTCCCATACTTGCCCTGCGGGGTGTGGGGAAGATGCTGTACCCAGGCACTGAAACTTTGGTCAATTTATGGGAGAAACAGACGAACAGATTCACAAAGAGGCTCGGGACTGAGATTGACTTCTAGTAAAAGAGAATCCTGTTGGCCATGTGATTTAAAGGATCATGTTGCAAAATAGTACCAGCTCCTCCTGGCTCAGCACTAAAGAGGTAGGGGGAAAATACAAACAGCTGGGGAGCAAATGAAGGGAAATATTACACCGCTTATTCACTGAGAGAAGAATGCATGAGGAGCAGGTGAAGTGTGGCAGCCTGGATTGCCAGTGAAGAAAATGGTAGCACTTTTCTTGCTAAAGCCAAGGACCACAGAAAACACAGGAAATGCAGTTTGCTTATATATTTTTTCATTTATTTTTATTAGTTAGAGGCTAATTACTTTACAATATTGTAGTGGTTTTTGCCATACCTGAACATGAATCAGCCATGGATTTACATGTATTCCCCATCCCAAACCCCCCTCCCACCTCCCTCTCCATCCCATCCCTCTGGGTCTTCCCAGTGCACCAGCCCTGAGCACTTGTCTCTTGCATCCAACCCGGGCTGGTGATCTGTTTCACCCTTGATAGTATACTTGTTTCAATGCTGTTCTCTCTGAACATCCCACCCTTGCCTTCTCCCACAGAGTCCAAAAGTCTGTTCTGTACATCTGTGTCTCTTTTTCTGTTTTGTATATAGGGTTATCATTACCATCTTTTTAAATTCCATATATATGCGTTAGTATACTGCATTGGTCTTTATCTTTCTGGCTTACTTCAATCTGTATAATGGGCTCCAGTTTCATCCATCTCATTAGAACTGATTCAAATGAATTCTTTTTAATGGCTGAGTAATATTCCATGGTGTATATGTACCACAGCTTCCTTATCCATTCATCTGCTGATGGGCATCTAGGTTGCTTCCATGTCCTGGCTATTATAAACAGCGCTGTGATGAACATTGGGGGTGCACGTGTCTCTTTCTGATCTGGTTTCCTCGGTGTGTATGCCCAGGAGTGGGATTGCTGGGTCATATGGCAGTTCTATTTCCAGTTTTTTAAGGAATCTCCACACTGTTCTCCATAGTGGCTGTATAGTTTGCATTCCCACCAACAGTGTAAGAGGGTTCCCTTTTCTCCACACCCTCTCCAGCATTTATTGCTTGTAGACTTTTGGATAGCAGCCATTCTGACTGGTGTGTAAATGGTACCTCATTGAGGTTTTTATTTGCATTTCTCTGATAATGAGTGATGTTGAACATCTTTTCATGTGTTTGTTAACCATCTGTATGTCTTCTTTGGAGAAATGTCTGTTTAGTTCTTTGGCCCATTTTTTGATTAGGTCATTTATTTTTCTGGAATTGAGCTGCAGGAGTTGCTTGCATATTTTTTGAGATTATCCTTTGTCTGTTTCTTCATTTGCTATTATTTTCTCCCATTCTGAAGGCTGTATTTTCACCTTTCTTATAGTTTCCTTTGTTGTGCAAAAGCTTTTAAGTTTAATTAGGTCCCATTTGTTTATTTTTGCCTTTATTTCCAATATTCTGGGAGGTGGGTCATAGAGGATCCTGCTGTGATTTATGTTGGAGAGTGTTCTGCCTATGTTCTCCTGTAGGAGTTTTATAGTTTCTGGTGTTACATTTAGATCTTTAATCCATTTTGAGTTTATTTTCGTGTATGGTGTTAGAAAGTGTTCTCGTTTCATTCTTTTACAAGTGGTTGACCAGTTTTCCCAGCACCACTTGTTAAAGAGGTTGTCTTTTTTCTGTTGTATATTCTTGCCTCCTTTGTCGAAGATAAGGTCCATAGGTTTGTGGATTTATCTCTGGGCTTTCTATTCTGTTCCATTGATCTATATTTCTGTCTTTGTGCCAGTACCATACTGACTTGATGACTGTGGCTTTGTAGTAGAGCCTGAAATCAGGCAGGTTGATTCCTCCAATTCCATTCTTCTTTCTCAAGATTGCTTTGGCTATTCGAGGTTTTTTGTATTTCCACACAAATTGTCAAATTATTTGTTCTAGTTCTGTGAAGAATACCGTTTGTAGCTTGATAGGGATTGCATTGAATCTATAAATTCCTCTGGGTAATATAGTCATTTTGACAATATTGATTCTTCCAATCCATGAATGCAGTATGTTTCTCCATCTATTTGTGTCCTCTTTGATTTCTTTCATCAGTGTTTTATAGTTTCCTATGTATAAGTCTTTTGATTCTTAGGTAGATATACTCCTAAGTATTTTATTCTTTTTGTTGCAATGGTGAATGGTATTGTTTCCTTAATTTATCTTTCTGTTTTCTCATTGTTAGTGTATAGGAATGCAAGGGATTTCTGTGTGTTAATTTTATATCCTGAAACTTTACTATATTCATTGATTAGTTCTAGTAATTTTCTGGTAGAGTCTTTAGGGTTTTGTATGTAGAGAATCATGTCATCTGCAAACAGTGAGAGTTTCACTTCTTCTTTTCATATCTGGATCTTTTTACCTCTTTTTCTGCTCTGATTGCTGTGGCCAAAACTTCCAAAACTATGTTGAATAGTAGTGGTGAGAGTGGGCACCCTTGTCAAGTTCCTGACTTTAGGGGAAATGCTTTCAATTTTTCACTGTTGAGGATAATGTTTGCTGTGGGTTTGTCATAAACAGCTTTTATTATGTTGAGGTATGCTCCTCCTATTCCTGCTTTCTGGAGAGTTTTTATCATAAATAGATGTTCAATTTTTTCAAAGGCTTTTTTTGCATCTATTGAGATAATCATATTTTTATCTTTCAATTTGTTAATGTGGTGTATTACATTGATTGATTTGTGGATATTAAAGAATCCTTGCATTCCTGGGATAAAGCCCACTTAGTCATGATGTATGATCTTTTTTACATGTTGTTGGATTCTGTTTGCTAGAATTTTGTTAAGGATTTTTGCTTCTATGTTCATCAGTGATATTGGCCTGTAGTTTTCTTTTTTTTTTTTTTTGTGGCATCTTTGTATGCTTTTGGAATTAGGGTGATGGTGGCCTCATAGAATGAGTTTGGAAGTTTACCTTCTTCTGCAATTTTCTGGAAGAGTTTGAGTAAGATGAGTGTTTTTGCTCTTCTCTAAATTTTTGGTAGAATTCAGCTGTGAAGCCATCTGGTCCTGGGCTTTTGTTTGCTGGAAGATTTCTGATTACAGTTTCGATTTCCTTGCTTGTGATGCGTCTGTTAAGGTCTTCTATTTCTTCATGGTTCAGTTTTGGAAAGTTATACTTTTCTAGGAATTTGTCCATTTCTTCCAAGATGTCCATTTTATTGGCATAGAGCTGCTGGTAGTAATCTCTTATGATCCTTTGTATTTCAGTGTTGTCTGTTGTGATCTCTCCATTTTCACTTCTAATTTTGTTGACTTGGTTCTTCTCCCTTTGTTTCTTAATGAGTCTGGCTAATGGTTTGTCAATTTTGTTTATCTTTTCAAAAAACCAGCTTTTAGCTTGTTGATTTTTGCTATGGTCTCTTTTGTTTCTTTTGCATGTATTTCTGCCCAATTTTTAAGATTACTTTCCTTCTACTAACCCTGGGGTTCCTCATTTCTTCCTCCTCTAGTTGCTTTAGGTGTAGAGCTAGGTTATTTTTTTGACTTTTTTCTTGTTTCTTGAGGTAAGCCTGTAATGCTATGAACCTTCCCCTTAGCAGTGCTTTTACAGTGTCCCATAGGTTTTGGGTTGTTGTGTTTTCATTTTCATTTGTTTCTATGCATATTTTGATTTCTTTTTTTATTTCTTCTGTGATTTGTTGGTTATTCAGAAGCGTGTTATTTAGCCTCCATATGTTGCAATTTGTAATATTTTTTTTCCTGTAATTGAGATCTAATCTTACTGCACTGTGGTCAGAAAAGATGACTGGAATGATTTCAGTTTTTTTGAATTTTCCAAGACTAGATTTATGGCCCAGGATGTGATCTATCCTGAAGAAGGTTCCATGTGCACTTGAGAAAAAGGTGAAATTGATTGTTTTGGGGTGAGATGTCCTATAGATATCAATTAGGTCTAGCTGGTCCATTGTGTCATTTAAAGTTTGTGTTTCCTTGCTAATTTTCTGTTTAGATGATCTATCCATAGGTGTGAGTGGGGTATTAAAGTCTCCCACTATTATTGTGTTACTGTTAATTTCCCCCTTTATACTCGTTAACATTTGCCTTACATATTGCGGTGCTCCTATGTTGGGTGCATATATATATATATATAACTGTTATATCCTCTTGGATTGATCCTTTGATCATTATGTGGTGTCCTTCTTTGTCTCTTTTCACAGCCTTTATTTCAAAGTCTATTTTATCTGATATGAGTATTGTGACTCCTGCTTTCTTTTGGTCTCCCTTTGCGTGAAATAATTTTTTCCAGCCCTTCACTTTCAGTCTGTATGTGTCCCTTTTATTGAAGTGGGTCTCTTGTAGACAGCATACATAGGGGTCTTGTTTTTGTATCCATTCAGCCAGTCTTTGTCTTCTGGTTGGGGCATTCAACTCATTTACATTTAAGGTAATTATTGATAGGAATGGTCCCCTTGCCATTTACTTTGTTGTTTTGGGTTCGCATTTATACAACCTCTCTGTGTTTCCTGTCTAGAGGAAGATCCTTTAGCATTTGTTGAAGAGCTGGTTTGGTGGTGCTGAATTCTCTCAGCTTTTGATTGTCTGTAAAGCTTTTGAATTCTCCTTCATAGATGAATGAAATCCTTGCTGGGTACAGTAATCTGGGTTGTAGATTATTCTTTTTCATTGCTTTAAGTATATCCTGCCATTTCCTTCTGGCCTGAAGGGTTTCTATTGACAGATCAGCTACTATTCTTATGGGAATTCCTTTGTGTGTTATTTGTTGTTTCTCCCTTGTTGCTCTTAATATTTGTTCTTTGTGTTTGATCTTTGTTAATTTGACTAATATGTGTCTTGGGGTGTTTCAACTTGAGTTTATGCTGTTTGGGACTTTCTGGGTTTCTTGGACCTGTGTAACTATTTCCTTCCCCATTTTAGGGAAGTTTTCAGCTATTATCTCCTCAAGTATTTTCTCATGGCCTTTCTTTTTATCTTCTTCTTCTGGGACTCCTATGATTAGAATGTTGGGGCGTTTCACAGTGTCCCAGAGGTCCCTGGGGTTGTCCTCATTTCTTTTGATTCTTTTTTCTTTTTTCCTCTCTGCTTCATTTATTTCCACCATTTTATCTTCTAACTGACTTATCCTATTTTCTGCCTCCGTTATTCTACTGTTGTTTCCCTCCAGAGTGTTTTTGATCTCATTTATTGCATTATTCATTTTTAATTAACTCTTTTTTATTTCTTCTAGGTCTTAATTAAACATTTCTTGCATCTTCTCAATCCTTGTCTCCAGGCTATTTATCTTTAACTCCATTTTATTTTCAATATTTTGTATCATTTTTATTATCATTATTCTAAGTTATTTTTCAGGTAGATTCCCTATCTCCTCCTCTTTTGTTTGGCTTGGTGGGCATTTTTCATGTTCCTTTACCTGTTGGGTATTTCTCTGCCTTTTCATCTTGTTTAGATTGCTGTGTTTGGAGTGGCCTTTCTGTATTCTGGTGGTCTGTGGTTCCTTTTTATTGTGGAGGTTTCTCCCAGTGAGTGGGGTTGGACGATTGGCTTGTCAAGGTTTCTTGGTTAGATAAGCTTGTGTTGGTGTTCTGGTGGGTGTAGCTGTATTTCTTCTCTCTGGGGTGCAATGGAGTGTCCAGTAGCGAGTTTTGAGATGGGTCTATGTGTTTGGTGTGACTTTGGTCAGCTTGTATGTTGACGCTCAGGGCTATGTTCCTGTGTTGCTGGAGAATTTGCATGGTATGTCTTGCTCTGGAACTTATTGGCTCTTGGGTGGTGGTTGGTTTCAGTGTAGGTATGGAGGCTTTTGGATGATCTCTTATTACTTAATGTTCCCTGTAGTCAGGAGTTCTCTGGTGTTCTCAGGTTTTGGGCTTAAGTCTCTTGCCTCTGGCTTTTGGTCTTATTCTTCCTGTAGCCTCAAGACTTCTCCAACTATACGGTACTGATAATAAAATTTCTAGGTTAATGGTGACAAGATTCTGTACAGTGAGGGACACCCAGAGAGGTTCACAGAGTTACATGAAGAAGAGAAGAGGGAAGAAGGAGATAGAGATAAGCAGGAGGAGAAAAAGGGAGACTCAAGAGGAGAGAGACAATCTACGCAGTATTCTGTCCCCTAAGTGTTCTCCGTAGCCTAGAACACCCACAGAGATTCACAGAATTGGACTGAGAAGTGAAGGGGGAGGGAGGAAACAGGTGATCTGGGGGAGAAAACAGCGAGTCAAAAGGGGGAGAGAGTAATCATCACACTCCTGAGTAAAAATGGGTACTAAATATTGGATTCTTAAATGTCCAAAATTGATATCAAATACTGAAAAACAAAGATTAAAAATCTAGAGTAGAGGTTAGACTCTTAAAAATACAATATTAAAAACAAAACACAAAAAAATTTAAGAAATATATATAAAGTTTACTTTAAAAATAGGGTCTTTTTTTTTTTGCAAGTTTATAGTGAAATGAAAATGAAAATTAAGGAGTAATAGAGGACTTTAAAAGAAAAAATTTAATTAAAAAAATAGTAAAAATATATGAGAATGAAAATGAAAATTAGGGAGTAATAGAGGAGCAATAGAGGACTTTAAAATAAAAGAAAAAAATTTAATTAAAATAGTAAAAATATATGAAAAATAAAATTAAGGAGTAATAGAGGAGTAATAGGGAATTTTAAAATAAAATAAATTTTAAAAAAAGGAAAAAAAAGAGAATTTTTTTTTTTAATTAAAAAAATAGTAAAAATATATCTAGCAATTTCTCTGGAGCTGTTGAGGGCAGTGTGGGTTCTGTTCAGTTTCAGATAGCAACTTGTTCCAGCTTATCCTTCTCTATATCTATAGGCCCCTTCTGGTGTAGTCGGTGTTACCTACATGGATTTTAATCTGTTGCACTGGTCACTTCTGAAGCGGGTCCCTTTGTTTATTTGGCTCTGTTTGCTGGTCTCTTCAGTGTCTAATTTCCGCCCTGACACAGGCGGGCAGAGATGGTCTCTTGTTTAGATTCGCTTGTTCAGTCGAGCTGTGGGGAGGGAGGGGCGCTGCAGACAAATACCACGGGCGTGTGTGGGGAGCACTCACAGTGTTCTGGCCACACTGGGTTTGCCCCCGCTCACGGCGGGTGTGCGACACTGCTTAGGCTCCAGGCTGCTCTATAGGGAGTGGGCCCTGAGTTGCGTGCAGTTCCAGTTTTTGTGTACTCCACAAAACCGCAGACTTGATTTGGCCTGCGCTTTGCGCCTTCCCCAGGCCGAGCAGCTTAAGCAGCCAGGAGCTAGACCAGCTCACTCTCCCCGGGAGTGGCACACCTTATCCCCTCCGCGGTCCCAGCCTCAGTTTCCGCACATGCCTGTTGGGTGCGCCTTGTGTCTGTTCTGGGGAGCTGGTCTCTAGCCGCGACCTCCTGGCAGATGTCAACCATCCAGAATCTCAGGAAGTCTTTGGTTAGAAACTGGGAACCTGTTTGCCATTTGGTAGGGGATGCCATCTCTGAGGCCAAGTTTGCCCCTTTCTCCTCCCCCCGCCTCCTGCCTCTGGTCGGGGATGGGCCGGTCCGCCGCCGCTAGCTCTTCTCTGGAATTGCTCAGTCCTTCCTTTGTTCCTAAGCAATGCAGCCCGCTCCTCTCCATTCAGCCCCCACTTGCTGGTGGCAGATGCGAGCATTTGGGGTACTTTTCTACTGGGAGTTGCTTTTAGGCATGTAATCTGTGGGTTTTATTTATTTTTCCTCCCAGTTAGGTTGCCCGCTGAGATTCGAAAACTTCCCCCAGACCCGCCAGTGAGAGGGTTTCCTGGTGTTTGGAAACTTCCTCTATTACGACTTCCCTCCCGGGATGGCTGTCCATCCCTAGCTCTTTTGTCTCTCTTTTCATCTTTTATATTTTGTCCTACCTCCTTTGTAAGACAATGGGCTGCTTTTCTGGGCACCTGATGTCCTCTGCTAGCAATCAGAAATTGTTTTGTGCGGTTTGCTCAGCGTTCAAATGTTCTTTTGATGAATTTGTAGGGGAGAAAGTAGTCTCCCAGTCCTATTCCTCTGCCATCTTAGCTCCTCCTCTCCAGTTTGCTTCTAAATATGGCACTCATTTTGGCGAGTCCCTTTGGTTTTAACTCTCTCCTCTCTGACAATCTCATTCATATGGAGCCATGTATATATGGAAATGTCCCCGTTTTTCTTTTGATCTGCAAATAATTTGAACAGGTGTTTACTTCTGAAAGCACATTTTGATTCAATGAAAGAATGTTCCTGAAAAAAAAAAAAAAAACTACGTGAAGAAGTAACACAGTTCGTTGAGAATAAAATTGAACTTAAATAATTAATTTAATATGAAGTAAGACATGCACTGTTAAAATTGTGGTACATAAACATGCATTTACCATTCTGATCTGAACTCAGTAAATTATGTGCCACATATGCTGCAGACAAATGCCTCCACAATTTTAAAAATTCGTCAAGAATTAGTAACAAATTACCCATTGCTTTCTCTAGTGAAATGGCAAGTTAGATATTTGTGCTCTGTAGCAATTAAAGAAAATTTAATTGAAAAATGAATGTTCTCCTGAATTCTCACTTTACCTGCAAAATAAACCACCATTTAGGCAAATAAGGAAAGAGTCCTGGCCAGACTGAGAGGTAGTCATTGGGTTGTAGTGAATGTACAAAATGGGCAGAAACATTTTACAGAAACATTTGGGAAGATACATATACCAGTCTTAAAATTTTGCATAGGCTTTGATGAAACGATTCCCCTTCCAGTAATTTCCCATCATTTTTGTACAGATATATAATCTTGTTTAGCGTTAGTTAAAAGAGCAAAAAGTTAACAACCTAATATGGCTAGCATATAAAATAATGTATATTTATGCATCTCTGAGAGACAGGCAGTTCAGTTCAGTCACCCAGTCGTGTCCGACCTTTCACTACCCGAGAAGAATATACCATTTTAAGTGTTTATCATCTCCTTTTTTCCTATATTTCCATGAATTTTCACGGCTAGTGCAAAGTGCTACTATCCATCCTGGGATGAAGATACACCCCGGCCAACACAGTCTCAATACTTGGTCCAATTGTATACATGCGGCCCATCTAGAACCCAGAATATCACACAATGAAGTCATGACAATGTACATCATAGAGTGATAGTCACTGGCTTGAGAAAGTGTTTACGGAATTTTATGATATGAAACAGATCTTTGTTATAATATTTTTCAAAAGCACATGCAGGTACATATAATATGTGCTGTTTGTGTATATGCTGACTGTGATGAGATTAAAAATTAATCTAAAGAGATGAAAATTTAGAGATTACATTCTTGTGTTTTTCTTATTTATGCATTGAACATAGAGCATTGTGTGATGTGAAAACTATGCAAAATTCTGATCTATTCTGGCTTTACTAAATTTTTTAAAAATATATTTTTAGCCCAACACTGTGTTTTGGCAATTGGGAGACCCAGCCTGTCACCCTACCACTCCTTCCCATCCTTTTTCCCTCCTGGAATTAAAACTCATAGAGAGAAAGACAAGTCAAACTATAATTCTACACCTCATTTCTTGTGCTGCAGGTTTAGCATTACTTTTATTGGAAACAACACAGTAGGGGCAGGAACCAGTAATTTTCCCCATACAGAGGACCTGTGAAGTGATCACAGGGAGTGACATTTCAGTTGTTCTTTAAAGATAAGCATCTTTCTGACAAGTGAAAATGTAAACAAAAGCGCATCTCAAGTACTGAGAGCTGCATGGCAAAAAGCGAGGAAGCTTACCAATGCAACAGGAATAAAAGCGAGGATGCTAAATGCTTGTAGCATCTTTAGTAATCACAGAGTAATAGTATTACTCTAATTGTGGCAGAAATTCCTACGTGCCAAGCCTCTCATGGCCGACTTACTCTGTGTTTTGCATTTAACTCTCACAGGCGTGGGTCTTACTTATTCTTCTCCCTCTCTTTCTTTCCCTCCCCTCCCCAATTCTGCTTCTGGAAAAAGTGAAATTAGAAATTTGAAGAATTTTGCAGAAGAATTAAATGAAAAGAAAACGGAGGAGACAACTGGATGCGGTGATTATTTGATTCCTTTTGCCTTTCCAATTCTGTGAAATTTAGGCCAGTAGTGAGGGGCACATGGATAAGAGAAAGCTCATGTCTGCAGGCTTAATAATAATTGCTTATCTTACTTGTAACAAATTTTAAGACACATTTATGAACAGTCATATAAGGCAAAACGCATTTATTGAATGCATACGAGGTCCAGAGAGTACAAAACAAGTTAAACGTGATCCCATTCTCAGAAATCTCATGGTGGGACTGCTGTTTTGTATGTGGGTTAATTGTCTGCTTACATGTGGGCAGAATGAATGGATGAATGAATAGGTGAATGGATAGTAAGTTTGGCTAACAAAAGATGCAGAATCACTCACTGTGCAGCAGGCACTGGAATCGAGATCAGTTAGAACCTCTACTTGCTATGAAGCCAACAGATAACATTCTTACCTATCAGACCAAAGGAAAAGAAAAAAACAAAAACAAACTTAAATAGCCTCTCTTCAGGTTGTAAATTTATCTCTGAACCTTACTGAAGTATTGCTGGTGCCCTATGCTTGCCCCTCAAATGAACCTGTGTGAGGATCTGTGCTCACCCAGAGCCCAGATAAGGCAGAGGACTCAGAAGGAAGAGAGGGCGACAGTCATCACTTGCTGTGGCCGCAGGGAGGCGTGAGGAAGGGGACACTGAAAGACAACATAAGACAAGAACAAAAATGCTTGTTTTTACCTGTTGACTGAAATTGAATCTGCCTGTGAGTTTTAGTTTCCTTACACAAATATCTGTTAAGAAAAAAAAAAAAAAAAAATCCTGGCAAGTCACATTACATCATCCTGGCAAGTGACACATTTTATTAAATATATTAGTTTTGCTTTAATGAAAGACATGGTTATGTTAAATATTTTGTGAGAATGAAAAAAAAAAAGCTCACCATAAATGAAGATTTCTTCCAATGCTTACAGATCAGAAACATTTTAAAATATGTTAATTAAAATTACAGGCTTCATTCCCGTTTCATGATTTCCTATGCTGAGTGCTGTTCACATGTAATAAAGGATATAGTATTAAATGAAAAAATTGAAACATAAAATTAAGTTAAAACATCAGTAGTGCAGTAGTCAGAATGGAGCTATGTAGTTGATTCTATTTTTACTACTTGGCTGTTATTATATAGTTCCTTCTGCCCTTCCCTAAATCAGTCTCATTGACTCTGTCCTCCTTTTTTTTTGTTCTCTAATTCCAGCCAGTTCACTTCATCATTCTTATATCTGAGTCATCAGCGCAGAACAGAGTATTCCAGGTCCAGATCAGCAGAACATCTCAGTGTCCGAAAATGGACTGTAATTTTCCTGTTCCATGACATAATATCCATATTGAATCTCAAACATTGCTATTAGTTTTCCTTAGCTTAAAGGATCAGGCAAACTGTTTATAATTTTGCCTCTAAAATAAATCATAAAAATGTTTTAATTGGAAATATGCTTTAATATATTGAAATCAAAGACCTTAGGTCATTATTTATTGCTCCAGGCATTTAAAACCATGTAGCTCAGCAAAGAAATTGTATATCTATGTATCGGTGTCTCTATTCACCTGACCCAGAGTATATACAGCCTTCTATATAAGCTTACCCCCAGAGCTAAAAGGCACAACCACCAAGGTACTACCACTCTGGCTTCAAGAGATGGTCCCACCATGATGTCAAGCCAGGATGGTGCTTCAGGATGGTGGGAAACAGCAAAATCAACCAATTCCATGAGCATGGGACCACTGCTGCCCTTACTTTGCTGTGAGGTTTGTTCATGGATCAGAAGCAATGTTATGTGTAATATTAAGGCATTCAGTAAGTCCACAGATGATAGTTTAAAGTATTACGGACAGGGAAGGCAAATTCATATCCAAACTCTGTGTATTCCTGTAAGAATAAAATGCTGCCCTGCCCAGTGTGAAAGAGACCCAGTGTAATCAAGGTGCAATCAGGTAACTCACTGATCACACTGGGGTATGATGTCCTACCAGAAACTCAGTGTTTGCTGCAGCAGACCAGGTGTTCAGTGGTGGCTTTTGTGAGTGAAAACCTGTGTTGCTGAGAACACATCTCCGTCCCTGTCAACTGAACCCAGTGGTTGATGACAGGAGTGCCCCAGGGAAAGATGCTGAGTGATGCTCACAGAAGTGAAAGTGAAGCTGCCCAGTCATGTCTGACCCTTTGTGACCCCGTGGACTGTAGCCTACCAGGCTCCTCCATCCATGAGATTTTTCAGGCAAGAAAATCGGAGTGGGTTGCCAATTCCTTCTCCACAGAATGGATCATCTATCCATCTGATTATTAGATCCTCTGCTTGGATCATCCTGTGAAACATATTGAAGTGGGACATAAATATCTTCATACTTTTTACTCATGCAGAGAACTCTACATACATGCTTCTTTAGACCTCCTTTTCACTGACTTCCCAATTATATTCTTTCCAAGTTCCTGACAGTCCTGTCAAATCATAGGCCACAGTCTATGAATCAGTAAATAGTCACAAGTCTTGGTAACTTCTCCTGCTAAGCACAGTGCGCAGCCTGGCGCGCTGCTCAGAGTCCAGGCCACGGGGAGGATTTCCCTTGACAGTGTTCGGCAGGGGTATCCCAGGGAGGGGCTGCAGGACTCCAACCGTGCTATCAGGTGACGCCTGCATATTGTGCAGGACCACCTGTAAACCAGGCATGGGTTTTCTCTTTCCTCAGTCAACTGATTATAAGAAATTCCTCTTGAGGGTGTAGCTGGGAACTGGGAGGGAGAAAGAAAGGTGAGATCAGTGTGGGCCTTGGGTATCTGGACCACCTCCTCATGTAACTTGCTTGTGTCTTCAAGGCTTACTTGGATCTAGTTTCCTTCACACTCTTTCTATTATAAGATGGAATGTTGCCAAGCACACTCAACTTTATATTTTGGGTAAGACCACATCCAGTTCACAAAGAATGATTCAGTTTGCATGGTGTCTTGGTGATTCATGCTAAGCGTTCAGTCTTTACTAACACCCAGTAGCTGCTCAAAAACTGTCTTCCAAAAGCAGTTATTTGCATTGAATGTCAGGGCTTTGTTCCAAAATCCTAAAGGTCTGCACTGTGATTTACCTACAGGAGCTCACACAAGGCTCCAAAGAGCACCCCTACCTGCCACTGTGGAATTGTGTGGCCTAGGAGATTGTGAGCCAGCTGCCCAGCCCACTCCTGTTCTGGGCTTCACCCAAAACTAGCAGCTCTTCAAGTCACAGGGAAAATGAGCTACAGCAGCACACTCAAGTGAAAAATGTTGTTTCCAAAACCCTAAGAGGACTACTTGGCATTGTGCCTCCATTTTATTACACAGGTGGCCCAGTGCAGTGATTTTCCTTTGCCTTAGAGAGGTTATTGCAACATGTCCACACTACTGACCCATAGAAATTTCACTGAGGTGGAAGGCCTCTGAGTTTTCAATGGATTTGTTTCTCACCTTGTGACACACAAATGTCTTATAGTAAGCCTGGAGCAATTGATACATCTTGCTTATCAGTGTAATGGACCAGTGTGATAACTTGTGGAGGGAAAGGTGTTGGAGAGCCCTGCATCCTAGGCAGTGATGTAGGGATGTAGAGTGGGCATAGCCCTGAGATAGCACAGGAAAGTTTACAGCTGGCCTTGACAGTTTTCTGCAAACTTCTTCTTGGTATCAAGAAGAAAGCATTTGCTAGAATAATAATTGCATACCATGTATGAGTGGACATGGTCATTTGTTTAAGCAACCTAACCATATTTAGAGCAGTAGCTGTAGTTGGAGCTACACCTAGTTAACTTTACAATAATAACCCATAGTCATTCTCCAAGGTCCATGTCTTCTGCGCAGGCCAAGTAGGTGAGTTGCCTGGAGATGGGCTCATTGCCACCCCTGAATCCTTCAGGTTCTTGATGGTGACACTGAAGTCTGCAAGTCCTCTAAGAGCACAGCATTGCCTTGAGTTTGCCGTGTTCTTAGACAGAGGCCGTTCTAGTGGCTTCCGGTTGGCTTTTTCTACCATAATAGCCCTCACTCCACTATTCAGGGAATCAATGTGAAGATTCTGCCACTTGCTGATTTAATCTATTCTAATTACACATTTTTGAACTGGGAAAATAACCAAAGAATGGGATGGGGTGAGGGAGGGGCAGTCCTTTGGTCACACTGTAAGATGGGTCTGAACTAAAATTCCATTGATCTCCTGACCTTCATAAGCTCCAATCCAATGGGTAGATCAGAATAACATTTTCAGTTCCCTGGAGTTAGTATGAATTCTGAGCTAGTATCCAGCAATCCTTCAAAAGTCTGATTATTTCCTTTTCTGTGGTGCACAGTAATCCTGGTGAAAGGCCATGTCTCCTTTTGAAGGCTGGGATAAAGATTAATGGTGTCAATTTTGGCAGTATATCAGGATTCTTCCTCAAGGTGACATGGCCTCCATTTCATTCAAGGCATTCTGGATTTGATGTTTGGAAGTTGAATGAGGGGTTGGGGCTCTTTAGAAGTGACCTAAAATACTTCCTCTTGTATAGATCAAGTAAGACTGATCAACCAGTTCTCTACTAGAAACATTGTGATCAAGTAGCCGACACCGTAAGTCTCTACAAGTCACAGTCTTATTACAGCTTTGCCTCCACTGTGTGTTATGGTAACCACATCCACCTCCTCTTTCACAATTAATTACTGCCCATTGGCCTTTGCCACCATGGGTCTAATTATCCTCATTTCATTTAAGATCATTGGCAGCAGTTCCCACTATAGTTTTTCACCTACAGAATTCTTCAGAAACCCAGGTATTTCCCTCAAAAATGTATTTCTCACAGTTTCATGAAAGGTGTGTCCACTGGACCCTCCTGGGGTCAGACATGATAAATTCACTCTAACATCCAGATCTTTGCACACTTCCTCTTACTGAAAACCAAGGCAGCTCTGGCATTTCAACTTTACCTAGTGTAGGAGGGACCATTTTGTCCATGTTCTAACCAACCAATCAATCAATCAATCAATCAATCAATCAAATGAACTGTTAGAGCTCTTTTTTTTTTTTTTTTTCCATTTATTTTTATTAGTTGGAGGCTAATTACTTTACAATATTGTAGTGGTTTTTGCCATACATTGACATGAATCAGCCATGGATTTATGTGTGTTCCCATCCCGATCCCCCCTCTCACCTCCCTCTCCATCCCATCCCTCTGGGTCTTCCCAGTGTACCAGCTCTTTTTAACCCTATTGATTTTACATTAAATTCATAATCTCTGGTTAGTGGGCTCATATCCAGTTTTCTGTTCTTTTTACCATTTTCTTACACCCTTGTTATTTATTCACATACCTACTCCTTGGATTTACTCTGTATAAATTGGAAAATTTATTCAGTTCTCTTGGAGTGTAGTGCATTTGCTCATGGGTCACATTCTGTATCTCAATATTTTGGGAACTTCCAGGACTTGAGTCTGCTTATAAGTCTACAGGCAAAGAGGAGTGAGTCCTGGGGAGAATCAGCACTGCCTTGCAAGGTAAGTGCCACAGGAAGAGGATAATTACCCTTTTCAGGCAGGGGTATGTGGGCAGTCTCTACTGTCAAAGAAGATTCAGCAATATTTAGAAAAAAATAATTCAATGTCCTCAGTTTCATCAGAATTTGCCCATAGGTCTCCATGCTGATTCCTAGGATCCCATTCTTTCCCAAGTAATGCTCTCACTTCACCAATAGACACTCTGCACTTTGTGTATAGTTCAGCCACTGGTAGGATGAAATTCATATATATGAATACATATAGCAGTCTCACTTCTGTCTCTGGAAGAGATGAGGGTTTTCTTCAGGGCAGACAAAGAAAATTTAAACTCACTTACAAAGTATTTGAACTGAGAATCTGAAGTCCTGAGGCTCTGAGTGCCTCCATTTCTTTCCTCATTTGTCTACCGCAATTAGGAGCAAACTGCCAATGAATGTCGTCCACTGGAGAAGGGAACGGCAAACCACTTCAGTATTCTTGCCTTGAGAACTCCATGAAAAGTATGAAAAGGCAAAATGATAGGATACTGAAAGAGGAACTCCCAAGTCAGTAGGTGCCCAATATGCTACTGGAGATCAGTGGAGAAATAACCCCAGAAAGAATGAAGAAATGAAGCCAAAGCAAAAGCAATACCCAGCTGTGGATGTGACTGGTGATAGAAGTAGGTCCGATGCTGTAAAGAGCAATATTGCATAGGAACCTGGAATGTTAGGTCCATGAATCAAGGTAAATTGGAAGTGGTCAAACGAGAGATGGCAAGAGTGAAAGTCGACATTTTAGGAATCAGCAAACTAAAATGGACTGGAATGGGTGAATTTAACTCAGATGACCATTATATCTAATACTGTGGGCAGGAATCCCTTAGAGGAAATGGAGTAGCCATCATAGTCAACAAATGAGTTTGAAATGCAGTACTTGGATGCAATCTCATAAATGACAGAATGATCTGTGATTGTTTCCAAGGCAAACCATTCAGTATAAAGGTAATCCAAGCCTATGACCCAACCAGTGATGCTGAAGAAGCTGAAGTTGAATGGTTCTGTGAAGACCTACAAGATCTTTTAGAATTAACACCCAAAAAAGATGTTCTTCTCATTATAGGGGACTGGAATGCAAAAGTAGGAAATCAAGAAACACCTTGAATAACAAGCAAATTTGGCCTTGGAGTAAGGAATGAAGCAGGGCAAAGGTTAATAGAGTTTTGCCAAGAGAATGAACTGGTCATAGCAAACACCCTCTTCCAACAACACAAGAGAAGACTCTAAACATGGACATCACCAGGTGGTCAACACTGAAATCAGATTGATTATATTCTTTGCAGCCAAAGACAGAGAAGCCCTATACAGTCAGCAAAAACAAGACCGGGAGCTGACTGTGGCTCAGATCCTGAACTCCTTATTGCCAAATTCAGACTTAAATTGAAGAAAGTAGGGAAAACCACTAGACCATTCAGGTATGACCTAAATAAAATCCCTTATGACTATAAAATGGAAGTGAGAAATGGATGTAAGGGACTAGATCTGATAGACAGAGAGCCTAATGAACTATGGATGGAGGTTCTTGACATTGTACAGGAGACAGGGATCAAGGCCATCCCCATGGAAAAGAAATGCAAAAAGGGAAAATGGTTGTCTGAGGAGGCCTTACAAATAGCTGTGAAAAGAATAGAAGTGAAAAGCAAAGGAGAAAATGAGAGATATTCCCATTTGAATGCAGAGTTCCAAAGAATAGCAAGGGGAGATAAGAAAGCGTTCCTCAGCGATCAATGCAAAGAAATAGAGGAAAACAACAGAATGGGGAAGACTATTCAACAAAATTAGAGATACCAAGGGAACATTTCATGCAAAGATGGGTTCGATAGAGGACAGAAATGGTATTGACCTAACAGAAGGAGAAGATATTAAGAAGAGGTGGCAAGAATACACAGAAGGACTGTACAAAAAATACCTTCACGACCGAGAGAATCACGATGGTGTGATCACTCACCTAGAGCCAGACATCCTGGAATGTGAAGTCAGGTGGGCCTTAGAAACCATCACTATGAACAAAGCTAGTAGAGGTGATGGAATTCCAGTTGAGCTATTTCAAATCCTGAAAGATGATGCTGTGAAAGTGCTGCACTCAGTATGCCAGCAAATTTGGAAAACTCAGCAGTGGCCACAGGACTGGAAAAGGTCAGTTTTCATTCCAATCCCAAAGAAAGGCAATCCCAAATAATATTCAAACTGCCGCACAATTGCATTCATCTAACATGCTAGTAAAGCAATGCTCAAAATTCTCCAAGCCAGGCTTCAACAATACCTGAACCAAGAATTTCCAGATGTTCAAGCTGGTTTTAGAAAAGGCAGAGGAACCACAGATCAAATTGCCAACATCCGCTGGATCATCAAAAATGCAAGAGAGTTCCAGGAAAACATCTATTTCTGCTTTATTGACTAGGATAAAGCCTTTGACTGTGTGGATCACAATAAACTGTGGAAAATCCTGAAAGATATGGGAATACCAGACCACTTGACCCACCTCTTGAGAAACCTATATGCAGGTCAGGAAGCAACAGTTAGAACTGGACATGGACCAACAGACTTGTTACAAAGAGGAAAAGGAGTATGTCAAGGCTGTATATTGTCACTCTGCTTATTTAACTTCAATGCAGAGAACATCATGAGAAACGCTGGGCTGGAAGAAGCACACGCTGGAATCAAGTTTGCTGGGAGAAATATCATACCTCAGATATGCAGATGACACAACCCTTATGGCAGAAATTGAAGAGGAACTAAAAAACCTCTTGATGAAAGTGAAAGAGGAGAGTGAAAAAGTTGGCTTAAAGCTCAACATTCAGAAAACTAAGTCAGGGCATCCAGTCCCATCACTTCATGGGACATAGAGAAACAATGGAAGCAGTGTCAGGCTTTATTTCTTTGGGCTCCAGAATCACTGCAGATGGTGATTATAGCCATGAAATTAAAAGACGCTTACTCCTTGGAAGGAAACTTATAACCAACTTAGATAGCATATTAAAAAGCAGAGACATTACTTTGCCAACAATGGTCCATCTGGTTAAGGCTATGGTTTTTCCACTGGTCATGTATGGATGTGAGAGTTGGATGGTGAAGAAAGCTGAGCACCGAAAAATTGATGCTTTTGAACTGTTGTGTTGGAGAAGACTCTTGAGAGTCCCTTGGACTTGTTGTCACTGGAAGGACTGATGCTGAGGCAAAACTCCAATACTTTGGCCACCTGATGCAAGGAGTTGACTCTTTGGAAAAGACGCTGATGCTGGGAGGGATTGGGGACAGGAGGAGAAGGGGACAACAGAGGATGAGATGGCTGGATGGCATCACCGACTCGATGGACATGAGTTTGAGGAAACTCCGGAAGTTGGTGATGGACAGGGAGGCTTGGTGTGCTGCGATTCATGGGGTCGCAAAAAGTCAGACACGACTAAGCAACTGAACTGAACTGAACTGCCAATCTCCTTAGTTGGATAAAAACATAGAAAAATATCCAGTATATGGTCAGCCAGAAATTTGCTTCTTGTTAAGTACTTAATTAAAAGTATCCAGTGTACTAAAAACATTCTACTCAGCTCTCCCGGTGCTCCAACTCAAGGAATGCTAACTCTCTTCCACGAATCTCTTTCTTATTGTGGAGGCCCATGATGATCTCTCTGGAACCACTTGATGGTATAATTGTGATAATAATTTCTTCTCAAACTGTGATCAAAAAATTAAAACTAAGTGAGAACTAATTTGCTATATTTTATTGACCCTATAGATTTTTAAAGTTTTATTTATTTATTTATTTATATTTTAATTGTACTAAGCCATTCTTCCAAACAATTAGGCTCAGGATTTTGGGCCCCTACCAGATTAATTTCAAACTTAATTTGAATTGAAGTCACCTGAACTTCATTAATAAACTAGGATATTTGAAAATTTGTGTCAAAATTTCACCTGAGTTCATTAATTATTAATTAAAACTTAAGCCATAAGAAGATGCTGTTGTGTCTGCATGTCTGTGTATATTGTTTGCATTATAAAGATATCCATTTTATGGTAAAAAAAAAATCCAAAAAAAATCCCCCCAAAATATCCAATATGTTATTTTGCATATGTCTATTACTATATCAAGGGCCCCCCTGGTAGCTCAGCTGGTCAAGAATCTGCCTGCAATGCAGGAGCCCCTGGTTCAATTTGTGGGTCAGGAAGATTCTCTGGAGAAGGGATAGGGTACCCACTCCAGTATTCTTGGGCTTCCCTGGTGGCTCAGTTGGTAAAGAATCTGCCTGCAATGTGGGAGACCCCTGGGTTTGGAAGATATCCTGGAGGAAGGCATTGGAACCCACTCCAGTATTCTTGCCTAGAGAATCCCCATGGGCAGAGGAGCCTGAGAGGCTCCAGTCATCGACCATCAGTGCTCTTTTTAATAGTGGAAATGTCTTATGTTTTATGAAATAAAAGTAGAGAACCAATTCCAGAAGCCAAAAACCAATTCAGAAAAGTCGTCCTTAAGATTTTGTTCCTCTAGAAGCCATGCTCAGTACTATAATATGTTTCAGTCAGTGCTGTCCAGAGACACAGAAGCAATAGTACATATACTGTTTTAGATATAGATATAAACTTTTACACTCTAGTCCCCCATAATGAAAAGGACATCTTTTTTGGGGTGTTATTTCTAGAAGGTCTTGTAGGTCTTCATAGAACCATTCAACTTCAGCTTCTTCAGTGTCAGGAAGCATTTAACAAGAGGCTTCCTGTGTGCTGTTTTGGATCTGTCGGGAACCCTCTGGCCCTTATTAATTCCTGAATATTCAGGAATTAAGAGGAGAGGCACGCCTTTCCCGGGGCTGAGGAATCCAGGCATTTCTCATTATGGTGATAAGTACCCTCTTCCTTCTTATGAATCATAATGTAAAAGGTGATTGTTTGCAACTCTCTCTTTGATTAGGATCATCTTATGTTTTGTAAGTCTGGAATTTTGATCTTTATCTTTGCTGAGAATAACCACCTTGTAAGACAGTATATATGCCCACTCCATGTTGATTAAAACACCTTTGCTCCATCAGAGCTTGGGTCCCCGTGTCTGTCTTTCTGTCTTTCTGTCTTTCTCTCTCTCTCTCTCTCTCTCTTTCTATCTCTCTATTTCTGGCTAATTCCTTGGAGCATGGAGGCCCGCTGAGCTCACTTTCTTGCCCAGGCTTCTAAGACCCTCTCGAGAAGGCACACTGTGCCTTCACCCACTCGAGAGGGTGCCCGGTGCCTACGTGCAGCAGAGCGAGCCCTAAGAACAGGACTCTATTGGCTTTCCATGTAAACCAGGGGATGTCAGCCTCTTTCTCTCTCTTACTCTCCAGACCACCAGGTTCTGGCCCATTAAAGGACCAACAAGCGCTATCAGCCTCTTTCTCTCTCTTACTTTCTTATCATCGACTCCGGACTACCAGGTTCCGGTCCATTAAAGAACCAACACTTCAGCATTACTGTTTGGGGCATAGACTTGTATTACTGTGATACTGAATGGTTTGCCTTGCAAAAGGACAGAGATCATTCAGCCATTTTTGAGATTGCATCCAAGTACTGCATTTCAGGCTCTTTTGTTGACTATGAGGGGTACTCCATTTCTTCTAAGTGGTTCTTGCCTGCAATAGTAGATATAATGGTCATCTGAGTTAAATTCACCCATTCTGGTCCATTTTACTTCACTGATTCCTAAAATGTAGATGTTCATTTTTGGCATATCCTGTTTGACCACTTCCAATTTACCCTGATTCATGTATCTAACATTCCAGGTTCCTATGCAATATTGCTCTTTACAGCATCAAACTTTACTGCCATCACCAGTCACATCTACAACTGGGTGTTGTTTTTGCTTTGGCTCCATCTCTTCATTCTTTCTGGAGTTATTTCTCCACCAATTTCCAGTAACATATTGGGCACCTGATGACCTGGACAATTCACCTTTGAGTATCTTGTCTTTTTGCCTTTTCATACTGTTCATGAGATTCTCAAGGAAAGAATACTGAAGTGGTTTGCCATTCCCTTCTCCATTGGGCCACGTTTTTTTCAGAACTCTCCACCATGACCCATCCATCTTGGGTGGCCCAACATGGCATGGGTCAAAGCTTCTGAAGCACAAGCTGGAATTAAGATTGCTGGGGGAAATATCAACAATCTCAGATATGCAGATGATACCACCCTTATAGTGAAGAAGAAATAAGGAGGCTCTTGATGAAAGTGAGAGGAGAGTGAAAAAGTTGGCTTAAAACTCATCATTCAAAAAACTAAGACCATGGCATCTGGTCCCATCACTTCATGGCAAATAATGGAGAAACAATAGAAACAGTGAGAGACTTTATTTTTTTGGACTCCAAAATCACTGCAGATAGTGACTGCGGCCATAAAATTAAAAGACCCTTGCTCCTTGGAAGGGAAGTTATGATCAACCCAGACAGCATATTAAAAAGTAGAGACATTACTTTGCAAACAAAGGTCCTCCTGGTCAAAGTTATGAATTTTCGAGTAGTCATGTCTGGATGTGAGATCATTTGACCAGAAAGAAAGCTGAGCACCAAAAATTGATGGTTTTGAACTGTGGTATTGGAGAAGACTCTTGAGAATTCCTTGGACTGCAAGGAGATCCAACCAGTCTGTCCTAAAGGAAAGGAATCCTGAATATTCATTGGAAGGACTGAAGCTGAAACTCCAATACTTTGGCCACCTGCTGCAAAGAACTGACTCACTAGAAAAGACCATGATGCTGGGAAAGATTGAAGGTGTCCCCTTCTCCTCCAGAAGGAGACAACAGAGGATGAGATGGTTGGATGGCATCACTGACTCAATGGACATGAGTTTGAGTAAGCTCTGGGAGTTGGTGATGGACAGGGAGGCCTGGTGTCTGGCAGTCTGTGGGATCACAGAGAGTCAGACATGACTGAGCAATTGAACTGAACTGATAGATATGAACATGGATACTTATGATGTATATACAGGGATTTATTTTAACAATATGGCTCAAATGATTATAGGACCTGACAAGTTCAAAATTCCTAGGGCAGAATAGGCTCAAAGTCAATTCAGTTCAGTTCAGTTCAGTCACTCAATCATGTCCAAATCTTTGTGACCCCATGGACAGCAGCACGCCAGGCTTCCCTGTCCATCACCAACTCCTGGGGTTTACTCAAATTCATGTCCATTGAGTCAGTGATGCCATCCAACCATCTCATCCTCTGTCGTCCCATTCTCCTCTTGCCTTCAGTATTTCCCAGCATCAGGGTCTCTTCAAATGAGTCAGTTATTCACAATAGGTGGCCAAAGTATTGGAGTTTCAGCTTAAGCATCAGTCCTTCCAATGAATATTCAGGACTGATTTTCTTTAGGATGGACTGGTTAGATTTCCTTGCAGTCCAAGGGACTCTCAAGAGTCTTCTCCAACCCCACAGTTCAAAAGCATCAATTCTTCAGTGCTCAGCTTTCTTTATACTCCAACTCTCATATCCATAGATACCTACTGGAAAAACCATAGCTTTGACTAGACAGACATTTGTTGGCAAAGTAATGTCTTTGCTTTTGAATATGCTGTCTAGATTGGTCATAACTTTTCTTCCAAGGAGCAAGTGTCTTTTATTTTCATGGCTGCAGTCACCATCTGCGGTGATTTTGGAGACCAAAAAAATAAGCTCTGTCACTGTTTCCCCATCTATTTGCCATGAAGTGATGGGACCAGATGCCATGATCTTAGTTTTTTGAATGCTGAGTTTTAAGCCAACTTTTTCACTCTCCTCTTTTACTTTCATCAAGAGGCTCTTCTTTGCTTTCTGCCATAGGAGTGGTGTCATCTGCATATCTGAGGTTATTGATTCCAGCTTGTGCTTCATCCAGTCCAGCATTTCTCATGATGTTCTCTGCATATAAGTTAAGTAAGCAGGGTAACAATATACAGAATTGACATACTCCTTTCCCTATTTGGATCCAGTCTGTTGTTGCATGTCTGGTTCTAACTGTTGCTTCTTGACCTGCATACAGATTTCTCAGGAGGCAGGTCAGATAGTCTGGTATTCCCATCTTTTGAAGAAGTTTCCGCGTTTTGTTGTGATCCACATAGTCAAAGGCTTTGGCATGGTCAATAAAGCAGAAGTAGATGTTTTTCTGAGGCTCTCTTGCTTTTTCAATGATCCAACAGATGTTGGATCTCTAGTTCCTCTGCTTTTTCTAAATCCAGCTTGGATATCTGGAAGTTCATAGTTCACGTACTGTTGAAGTCTTGATTGGAAAATTTTGAGCATCCCTTTGCTAGCATGTGAGATGAGTTCAATTGTGTGGTATTTTGAGCATTCTTTGGCATTGCCTTTTTTGGGATTGGAGTGAGAACTTAACTTTTCCAGTCCTGTGGCCACTGCTGAATTTTCCAAATTTGCTGGCATATTGAGAGCAGCACTTTCACAGCATTATCTTTAAGATTTGAAATAACTCAATAGTATTGCTTCTTAAATCTATAGGTGAACCAGTAGTTCATGAACTCAGGAAGGATTTCTGTGCTACAATTTTGAGACAGAATTCCTTATTATCTGGGAAATCTATTTTTGGTTTTAAGGTCTTCAACTGATTGAATTAAGCCCCTTATCCACCACCCCCTACCCTTTCAACATTGAGGATAATATCTTGTAGTTAAAGTCTTATTTAAAATTTGTCAACATTAATCTCTCTAAAAAAAAAAAAAACAAAAATGTCTTTGCAGTAACATCTAGATTAGCCTTTGACCAAACAACTGGACACCATCGCTTGGCCAAGGTGATGCATGCAATTAACTGCCTTATCCCTCACAGTCCTGCTGAGTGCCATGGCCGTCTTTAGTACCCTGTGACCCCCGATGTAGGAGTGGGGACCTGAGCCTGGGAGAATTCAAGTAGACATAAATTCAATTTATGTCTTATGATCTACAATTAAAAAGTATAATGTACCCAGATTTTTTATTCTAGGAATACAGTTGGAAATGTCAAAATTTAAGAAACAACCAGAAAGGCAAATGGTAAAATTTTATATAACTTTAAGCAGTCAAGGCAATGAAAATTACCTATAAACTAAAATCATGAAGAAAAAGCAAATAAGATGTGTTTAAGTGTTGAGAAACTTTTGTTTCTGAGAACACAAAAAGTGACATAAAATAAAAATGGAAACAGTAAGAAGGAGATGGTGAAGATGCCTTCATTCTAATTTCAATTTTCATGAAATCTATCATAGTTGAAGTTCTTATTTTTTAAGTAACCTAATGTATCTTGAAAAGTCACTGCTCCTACCCAAATTGAGTTAATTTGAGTCTTTTGTAAAATGAGAAGCCCTATACAAGAGATTTCAATAAAATTTTTTTAGGGGAATTTTTGTTTACTCTGAAGTTTGAGGAATGAATAAGAGCAGAAAACCAGGGGCACAAGTTCAAACGCATCTGCCTGTTTTTTCCATCACAGTCTGTGCTCCAACATGTGAGGAACAGGAGAAGCAAGACACAAAAAGGAGCTCTAAGCAGAGTAAAATCCATTCTGGCAGCACTGGGAAGCCACTGGAGAAATTTAATTCCTGGGAAAGATACAATACCCTGTCAACACTGATTACTCTTTTTTCAGTTTTACATTTAAGAATACGTAGTGTTTGAATTTTTAAAGCAAGCATCTATTTGTTTTCAGTAAATGAAGTGAAAGTAAAAATTATTTACATATTTCTGCAGTATAAGATACAATATTGAAAAGTCAAAAAATAGTTAAAGTTATAAATATGTAAAAAGTATCCTTAGATTCATAAAGGTCTGAATGTATATCCAAACATAGCACCAGATTTTATTTACTTAAGATCTCTGGAATCACAGGGATAAACTGGGCAGACTAGAGACGCACAGAGGGCAGGAGCAGCAGGTGGTCCATGGCATCCCTGGATGGGGGGATGGGGAACGCTGTGCAAACGGCAATGTATCCAAACCTTCTGGGGTGATCTGACAACACTTAGTACCCAGTGGAGTTGGGAAACAATGAAAATGGAAAGCAAGATGACTTCCAAATTCCTACTTTAAGAAATAGAACGATATCAGTGTTCTCTGTGGGAATGTAAATCAAAACGCATTATGCATTTTGTATAGTTTAAAGGAAAATGCACCAGGAATATTTTGAACTGAAGAAATACAATTCATTTTTCAAATATTTGTAAATAAGAGCTAAGGACACTTTTGAAAGGGAAAGATCATGAGTTACACTTGTTTAGGAAATATTTGCAAATTTTGTTTATGTGAGAACGTAGGGGGTCTCTACTGTTGTCACAGAAATGGGGGAAAGAGAGAGAGAGCAAACTGAACTCCACTTACTATCTTTTCTTTTGGACATCTCTGGGCCCCTGGACACAGCCACAGAAAACAAAGGCTGCCGTGACTCCCTGTAGGAAGTGGAAGTGGGAGGGCTGCACCACTTAAGTTGGCTGAACCTCGAATTACACGGCTTTACACCAAGACCCTGAAACTGATGAGGCTGTATATCCAGTTTGCTAGAGACTTGATTGGAAAACACTTTACTTTAAGTCATTTACATTTATCATAAATATTTAATCAAAGTTGCCAAGTGTATGTTGAAATATCAAGCAGTATTCATTTCTTAACTCAGGTGTCTAGACTAATCAAACCTTAAGAAAAAGTGCCACATTTATAATGATACCATCATTTTATTGAATCATTTCAGTTAAATTTGATTTTAGTGCAGAAATCACAACATTTGCTTTTCTCTGATAGAAATGCTGCTCAGGGCTATAATTTTCATTTGATTGAAGGACAGCCAGCTTGTGGGATTTGGGGCAACATGTGATTCAAAACCATGTGACTCTCATTCAGTCCCACCTTGCGACTCTGCTTTAAAGGGAAGAAAACAAATGGAAAATGTTTTCTACACCTATCCCTTATCTTTCTTCTTTTTTTCAAGCTACACTTCTACTCTCCTGAAACAGGCAATCTTCTGCTAAAGTTGTTAAACTGTGCCAGTAATATATATTATTCCTGAAGCATCAACAAAATGCTATTATTGGAGTTTTTATTCATATTTTGCTGACTCCTAGATTGAGAAAAACCAAGATGATATACATGGAGGCTACAGATGTTATCATTCTTAGAAAAATAAATCATGAAACTCTGTAATCTCTTATTACAACATTGTTGAAACATTATTTCTTTGGGTTCCATTAACTTTCCTAAAATGCTTTAGATACATGTATCCCAATGCCCATTGCAACTGTATTTATAATAGCCAGGACATGAAAGCAATGTAAACGTCCAAAAACAGAGGAATGGGTAAAGAAGATGTGGTACATATGCACAATGGACTATTACTCAGCCATAAAAAAGAACAAAACAATTCCTTTTGCAGCAACATGAATGAACATAGAGATTGTCATACTGAGATAAGTCAGATAGAGAAAGGCCTACATAATATGATATCATTTATATGTGCAATCTAGAAAAAAATGGTACAAATGAACTTATTTACAAAGCAGAAATAATGTCACAGATGTAGAACACAAATTTATGGTTACCAAGAAGGAAACAGGGGTGGGAAGAGATAAACTGGGAGATAGGGATTGACAATTACAGACTACTATATTTAAAATATTAATAAATAACCAATAAGGACCTACTATATAGCTCAGGGAACTCTACCCTGTAATGACCATATGGGAAAAGAATAAAAGAGAGTGTATATTGGTTCAGATGGTAAAGAATCTGTGTGCAGTGCAGGAGAACGGATTCTATCCCTGGGTCAGGAAGATCCCTTGGAGAAGGGAATGGCTACCCACTCTAGTATTTTTGCCTTGAGAATTCCATGGACAGAGGAACCTGGTGGGCTACATATAATTCACAGGGTTGAAAAGAGTCAGAAATGTCTGAGCAACTAACACTTTTCACTTTCACATTTTCATATGTATATTATAACTGCTTTACTTTACTATACAGCAGAAACTAATACAACATTGTAAATCAACTATATTCCAATAAAATTTTTAATGTTTTAAAGAGCATATTTGATTATATTGATTATATATAATTTAGTGTATTGCCTAGCACAAAAAAATGCTATATTTGGCCATTATAAAAATATACCGATCTTCAGTGCTTAACACATTGTTCTTTAATTTTTAATAAGTTGCCCTTGATAATTCTATGTTTAACTTATTGAGGAAATGCCAAAGTGTTTGGAGCAACACTTATACCATGTAAATATTTCTTCAGGGAATCATCAATGTAATGTATATGACAGGCTTCCTATTTCAATAGAAATGTAGATTTGGGCATTCTAGGACTGACCATAATAGTAATTATAATTATTACTATTATAATCATGTTTATGGGTAGTAAAATACTTTATGATTATTCATATGCTTTGACAAGCATTTATCTGAGCTTTATGACAATGCAACTTGGATATTTGATATTATGCATTTTGGGCTTACCTAGTAGCTCAGTGGTAAAGAATCCACCTGCAATTCAGGAGACCTGGGTTCAATACCTGGGTTGGGAAGATCCCCTGGAGAAGAGAGTAGCTACTCACTCCATTATTCTTGACTGGAAAATTCCATGGACAGACTAGCCTGGCAGGCTACAGGTCCATGGAGTCCCAAACTTATGTATTTTATGCAAACTTAATTAACATACATTCTTCTAAAGTGTGATCTATTTTTCCTTAATTTTAGATCACTGAAGATTAGATTTTATTTTCTTATTCATACAGTAAATTATCTATAACTTTGAAATAAAATGTTGACCACAAGCCCTAGAGAGATTTTGGAAACAAAAAGTAATTTCAGAAGAGCATAGCCGAATTTTGTCAAGAATAAATTTCTAAGATTGAAAGCATTTCATAAGATTAGATATATGCATCTCTAAATGATTTTATTAGTGACTTACTTACTAAATGGCTTGTTCCCATTAATTTTGAGGACTAAAATTTTAAGGGAATTAGGAAAAAGGCAGCAAAACCCTATTGATTCATGTCAGCCAATGATATATTTAATTTCTTCTACTCATGTTGCCTACCACCTAAGATAAGTACTTTATCAATCTTAAGAAAGGATATTTTTCAGGAAAGAGAAAATTAGCAGATAGAGAACATTCAAGCAATAAAAAGATTAGAGATAAGTTCTTTTACAACAATCTTATCTGTTTCCTAACAGGAATGAAAGACAAAATGTAAATTAAACAAGGTAACTTTAAATGATAAAGTTTTATTCATTGAAACATTGATTTATATGGTAGATTAAATCAGGTAAGTATTATGTACAAGTTGCTAGGGATACAAAAGTGACTTAAGAATGGTTCTTTGAAGAGACAGATAAGTCAAAAAAACAAACAAAAAATGCATAACTGCCTTGGATTGGGGCAGGGAGGTGAGAAATACTTCTCAGCTTCTTCTCTGGGCTTCTTACTCTCTCTCCATGCCAGTTTGCTTTAGGATTCTATCCCTTGCTGTTTTCCCCTCCGGGACTATTCTGTCTCAGAAGATATTCCAACTTTAAGCTGAGAGTCTCCAAATCTACATCTCTGGCCCAGACTCTTCTGAGGACCAGACCGTCATATCTACTACTGCAAAGTGAATGTTCTAGGACATTTTATGAGCATTATGTGGAAAATGGAACTCATCATCCCTAATCCTTCCTCTCAGATCTATGTCATTTGTGATTTCAATGATTCATTCATTCTTTATATTTATATACTGAACTCTATTTTAAGTCAAACTCAGAATAAGCTGTTCGAAATAATAGCTTAACATGACAGACTGCATGTATGGAGCTTATAAATTTATTACACTCATTAACACACATATCAAGATTGCCAGTCACTACTCTAAGTGATTTGAATTAAAGAGAGCTTTAATAAAGCCTTAGCCAAGCCAAAAAATAATAGTCCAGGTTCTTAAGCAAGTATTTTACTGGGGAGCAGCTTTAACAGAAAGTGAGAGAAGCACTCTGTATGAAGCCACAGTCAGCTTGAGTCCTAGAGGATAAAGAGGGTTTGGCTGGTGGAGAACGAGTCACAGAACATTATGGGAAAAAAGGTGGTTGAAGATGTCAGCAAAACATCTTAGAAACTTGCAATCATAAAACGTTTACAAAAATCCACCGTTTTCCAATTCATTAAGAAATTTCAAAGAATCAATGTAATAGAACTCGCAGACTCTGACCATTGCATTTAATTTGGAAATCAGTAGTGACAAACAAAAACACAATCATAAAGATGACAGATGAACCTAGAACACATAGATGCTTACCTATTTCTCTCTTTGGTAGCTCAACAGAGAACGGACTTGAATATCTAGATTAACTCAATAGAACCAGCTATTTCCAGTCCTGAGAACCAATGGCTTCATTTTTCCACCAAGGTCACACTGAACAGAAAGGTTTACTGTTTCAGCTGTGTGGATATCCCAGCCAGTCCTTCATTCCCATACAGATGTGGGATCACAGGGCCAAGTTCTACCCCAGAACTCCTTTCCATGTGTGCTCAGGCCCTCTCCCCTGTCCTGCCCTTACCCTCAAGGTACTTTATTCAGGGTGGTGAGGGGAAGGGGTGACGTTTCCCACTGTCTCCTCTGCCTGTACATTGGACAGGGAATCTTACTTTACATTTATTCTGCATGACTTTAATGATGTGTGCCTGGACCCATTTGGCACAGAATCGTAGTAACAAAAGTTCAAATTTAAGGTCTTATTTGTAGTGTTTTATTTTACTTTTTAATTTATTAATTTTTACTGAAGGATAATTGCTTTACAGAATTTTGTTTTCTGTCAAACCTCAACATGAATCAGCCATAGGTATACATATATTCCCTCCCTTTTGAAACTTCCTCCCATCTCCCTCCCCATCCCACCCCTCTAGATTGATACAGAGCCCCTGTTAGAGTTTCCTGAGCCAGACAGCAAATTCCCATTGGCTATATATTTTACATATGCTAATGTAAGTTTCCATGTTACTCTTTCCATATATCTCAACCTCTTCTCCCCTCTCCCCATGTCTATAAGTCTATTCTCTGTGTCTGTTTCGCCAATGTTGCCCTGTAAATAAATTCTTCAGTACCATTTTTCTACATTCTGTATATATGCGTTAGGATATGGTATTTATCTTTCCTTTTCTGGTTTACTTCACTCTGTATAATAGGTTCTAGGTTCATCCACCTCATTAGAACTGACTCAAATGTGTTCTTTTTTATGGATGAGTAATATTTCATTGTGTATACGTACCACAGATTCTTTATCCAGTCATCTGTCAATGGACATCTAGGTTGCTCCAAAATTCTAGCTATGGTAAATAGTGCTGCAATGAACAATGGAATACATGTGTGTTTTTCAATTTTGGTTTCCTCCGGGTATATGCCTAGGAGTAGGATTGCTGGGTCATATGGTGATTTCATTCCTAGTTTTTTTAAGGAATCTCCATACCATCTTCCATAGTGGCTGTATCAATTTACTTTCCCACCAACCGTGCAAGAGTGTTCCCTTTTCTCCACACCTTCTACAGTACTTATTGTTTGTAGACTTTTTGATGATAGCCATTGTGACCATGTGAGGTGATATCTCATTGCAGTTTTGATTTGTATTTTTCTAATAATGACCTATGTTGAGCAATTTTTCATGTGTTTGTTAGTCATCTGTATGTCTTCTTTGGAGAAATGTCTGTTTAGGTCTTTTGCCCACTTTTTGATTGTGTTGTCTGTTTTTCTGATATTGAGTTGTATGAGCTGCTTGTATATTTTGGAAATTAATCCTTTGTCAGTTGTTTCATTTGCTATTATTCTCTCTCATTCTGAGGGTTACCTTTTCACCTTGCTTAGTTTTCTTTGTTGTGCAAAAGCTTTTAAGCTTAATCAGGTCCCACTTGTTTACTTTGGTTTTTATTTATGTTACTCTAGGAGATGGGTCATAGAGTATCTTGCTTTTATTTATGTCATGGACTGTTCTGCCTATGTTTTCCTCTAATAGTTTTATACTTTCTGGTCTTACATTTAGGTCTTTAATCCATTTTGAGTTTATCTTTGTGTATGGTGTTAGGAAGTGTTCTAATTTCATTCTTTTACATGTAGCTGTCCAGTTTTCCCAGCACCATTTATTGAAGAGGCTGTCGTTGCCCCATTGTATATTCTTGCCTCCTTAGTCAAAAATAAGGTGTCCATAGGTGCATGGGTTTATTTCTGGGCTTTCTATCTGGTTCCATTGGTCTATATTTCTGTTTTTGTTTTTGTTGTTGTTGTTGTTGTTTTTGTGCCAGTACCATATTGTATTGATGACTGTTGCTTTGTAGTATAATCTGAAGTCAGGAAGCTTGATTCCTTGAGCTCCATTCTTCTTCCTCAAGACTGCTTTGGCTATTCGGGGTCTTTTGTGTTTCCATATGAATTGTAAAATTTTTTTGTTCTAGGTCTTTGAAAAATGTCATTGGTATTTTGATAGGGATCACATTGAATCTGTAGATTGCATTCAGTAGTATAATCATTTTCACAATATTGATTCTTTCTACCCAGGAACATGGAATATCTCTCCATCTGTTTTTGTCATCTTTGATTTCTTTCAATAGTGTTTTATAATTTTCTGTGCACACAGTTCTTCTGTCTCCTTAGGTAAGTTTACTCCTAGATATTTAATTCTTTTTGCTGCAATGGTGAATGGGATCGATCCTTTAATTTCTCTTTCTGATTTTTCATTGTTAACATATAGAAATGCAAATGATTTTTATGTATTGATTTTGTATGCTGCAACTTTGCTAAATTCACTGATTAGCTCTAGTAATTTTCTGCTACTATCTTTAGAGTTTTCTACGTACAGTAGTATCATGTCATCTGCAAACAGAGAGAGTTTTGTTGCTTCTTTTTTGATCTAGATTCCTCTTATTTCCTTTTCTTCTCTGATTGTTATAGCTAGGACTTCCAGAGCTATGTTGAATAATAGTGGTGAAAGTGAACACCCTTGCCTTGTTCCTGACCTTAGGGGAAATGCTTTCAGTTTTTCACTATTGAGAACAATGTTTTCTGTACACTTATCATATATGGCCTTTACTATGTTGAGGTCGGTTCCTTCTATGCCCATTTTTTGAAGAGTTTTAATTATAAATGACTGCTGAAATTTGTCAAAGGTTTTTACTGCATCTATTGGGACTATCATATGGTTTTCACATTTTCATTTGTTAATATGGTGTATCACATTGATTGGCTTGCATATATTGAAGAATCCTTGTATCCCTGGAATAAATCCAATTTGATCATGGTGTATGAACTTTTTGATGTGTTGCTGAATTCTGTTTGCTAAATTTTTGTTGAGGATTTTTGCATCTATGTTCATCATTGATACTGGCCTGTAGTTTTCTTTTTTTGTGTGTTGTCTTTCTCTGGTTTTGATATCAGAGTGATGGTGCCCTCGTAGAATGTTTTTGGAAGTGTTCCATCCTATGCAAGTTTTTGAAAGAGTTTTAGAAGGATAGGCATTAGCTCTTCTTTAAATGTTTGATAGAATTCTTCTGTGAAGGCATCTGGTACTGGGCTTTTGCTTTTTGGGAGATTTTTAATCACAGCTTCAATTTCAGTGCTTTTAATTGGGTTGTTCATAATTTCTAATTCTTCCTGGTTCAGTCTTGGAGGATTGAACTTTTCTAAGAATTGGCCCATTTCTTCCAGGTTATCCATTTCCTTGCCATACCATTGTTCATAATAGTCTCTTATAATCCTTTATATTTCTGCATTGTCTGTTGTAACCTCTCCTTTTACATTTCTGATTTTGTTGATATGATTCTTCTCACTTTTTTTCTTGATGAGTATGGCTAAAAGTTTGTCAATTTTGTTTATCTTCTCAACGAACCATGAACCAGTTTTTAGTTTTATTAAACTTTACTATTGTTTCTTTCATTTTCATTTATTTCTGCTCAGATCTTTATGATTTCTTTCCTTCTACTATTTTCTTCTTCTTTTTCTTTAACTAGTTGTTTTAGGTGTAAAGTTAACTTGTCTATTCAATGCTTTCTTTGTTTCTTGAGGTACAATTGTATTATTGTAAACTTCCCTCTTAGAACTGCTTTTGCTGCATCCCATAGGTTTTGATTTGTCATGTTTGCATTGTCATTTGTTTCTAGAAATATTTTGATTGCCCTTTTGATTTCTTCAGTAACCTGTTGTTATTTAGAAACATGTTGTTTAATCTCCATGTGTTTGTGTTTCTTAAAGTTATTTCTTGTAATTGATATCTAGTCTCATAGTGTTGTGGTCAGAGAAGATGCTTGATACTATTTCAATTTTCTTAAATTTACTGAGGTTTGATTTACTTGGTTTAAAACCGACAGATTTACTTGGGTTTGTGACCCAAATGTGGTCTATCCTGGAGAACGTTCCATGTGCACTTGAAAGGAAGCTGTATTCTTCTGCAGTTGGATGGAATGTCCTGAAAACATCAATGAGATCTACCTCATCTAATGTATCATTTAAGAGTTGCATTTCCAGTGTTAGCTAAGATGATGGAGGAATCGGACGGGGAGACCACTTTCTCCCCTACAAATTCATTGAAAGAACATTTGAACGCTGAGCAAACTTCACAAAACAACTTCTGACCGCTAGCAGAAGACATGAGACGCCCAGAAAAGCAGCCCATCATCTTTGAAAGGAAGTAGAACAAAATATAAAAGGTAAAAAGAGAGACAAAAGAGCTAGGGATGGAGACCCATCCTGGGAAGGGAGTCGTAATAGAGGAAGTTTCCAAACACCAGGAAACTCTCTCACTGGCGGGTCTGGGGGAAGTTTTCTAATCTCAGAGGGCAACCTAACTGGGAGGAAAAATAAATAAAACCCACAGGTACATGCCTAAAAGCAACTCCCAGCAGAAAAGTACCCCAGACACCCGCATCTGCTACCAGATACCGGAGAGGAGTGGGCAGCATTGCTTTGGCAAGGACTGGGCCTGAATGCCCTGAGGGCAATCGGAGGGAGCTAATGTGAGATAGCAACTTAAACTGTAGGATAGCAAGAGAGAGAGAGAAAATTAACCGGCCTGAACACACTGTGGGCCCGTTTGCAGAACAAAGGAAGAACTGAGCGATCCAAGAGAAGAGCTAGCTGGCTGCGACCGGCCCATCCCCCGCCGGAGGCAGGAGGCAGTGAGGAGGGGAAAGGGGCAAACACGGCCCAAGAGATGGCAGCCCTACCAAACTGCAAACAGGCCTCCAGTTTGTAACCAAAGACTTCCTGAGATTCTGGATGGTTGACATCCCCTGGGAGGGTCGCGGCTAGAGACCAGCTCCCCAGAACAGACACAAGGCGAACCCGACCAGCATGCGTGGAAACTGAGGCTGGGACCTCGGAGGGGATAAGGTGCACCGCACCCGGGGAGAGTGCGCCTGTGAAGCTCCTGGATGCCTGAGCTGCGCGGGCCAGGGAAGGCACAAAATGCAGGTTCAACCTAGTCCGTGCTTTTGTGGAGTACCCGAAAACGGGAACCGCAGGCAACGCAGGGCCCGCTCCATATAGAGCAGCCTGGAGCCTGAGCAGTGTAGACGGGGAAAGCACAACCATGAGTGGGGGCAAACCCAGTGTGGCCGGAACAGTGCGAGTGCTCCCCACACACGCCAGAGGTATTCATCTGCAGCGCCCCTCCCTCCCCACAGCACGACTGAACAAGCGACCTAAATAAGAGACCACCTCCTCCTGCATGTCTCAGGGCAGAAATTAGACACTGAAGAGACCAGCAAACAGAAGCCAAATGAACAAAGGGAAACACTTCAGAAGTGACCGGTGCAACAGATTAAATTTAAATTTAATTAAAATTAAAATTAAAAAAAATTAAAATAACACCGACTACACCATAAGGGGCCTATAGATATCGAGAAGTGTAAGCTGGAACAAGGAGCTATCTGAAATTGAACCAAACCCACACTGACCACAACAGCTCCAGAGAAATTACTAGATATATTTTTACTATTTTTGTTGTTGTTGTTTGTTTTTTAATTAAAAAACTTTTCTTTCTTTTCTTTTTTTAATTTTTTCTCTTTTATTTTCTTTTAAAATTCCCTATTACTCCTCTATTACTCCTTAACTCTCATTTTCATATATTTTTACTACTTTTTTAATTAAATTTTTTTTTAATTTTTTTCCCTTATTTTCTTCTACAGTCCTCTATTACTCCTTAATTTTCATTCACATGTCACTATAATCTTGCAAAAAAAAACAAAAAAGAGGCCTTGTTTTTAAACTGAACTTCATATATATTTCTTAAATTTTTTTGTGTTTTTGTTTTTAATATAGTATTTTTAAGAGTCTAACCTCTACTCTAGATTTTTAATCTTTGTGTTTCAGCATTTGATATCAATTTTGGACATTTAAGAATCCAATATTCAGTTCCCATTTTTACTCAGGAGGGTGTTGATCACTCTCTCCCACTTTTGACTCTCCGTTTTCTACCTCAGATCACCTCTATTTCCTCCCTCCCCCTTCTCTTCCCAATCCAATTCTGTGAATCTCTGTGGGTGTCTGGGCTACGGAGAACACTTTGGGAACAGAGAACTGTGTAGATCTGTCTCTCTCCTCTTGAGTACCCCTTTTTCTCCTCCTGCTCATCACTATCTCCCTCCTCCCTCTCCTTCTTCATGTAACTCTGTGAATCTCTCTGGGTGTCCCTCACTGTGGAGAATCCTTTCACCATTAACCTAGAAGTTTTATTATCAGTGCTGTATAGTTGGAGAAGACTCTAGACTACTGGAAGAATAAGACCAAAAGCCAGAGGCAGGAGACTTAAGCCCAAAACCTGAGAACACCAGAAAACTCCTGACTACAGGGAACATTAAGTAATAAGAGATCATCCAAAAGCCTCCATACTTACACTGAAACCAACCTCCACCCAAGAGCCAATAAGTTCCAGAGCAAGACATACCACACAAATTCTACAGCAACGCAGGAACATAGCCCTGATCCTCAACATACAGGCTGACCAAAGTCATACCTAACACATAGACCCATCTCAAAACTCACTACTGGACACTCCATTGCACTCCAGAGAGAAGAAATCCAGTTCCACACACCAGAACACCGACACAAGCTTCCCTAACCAAGAAACCTTGACAAGCCAATCGTCCAACCCCACCCACTGGGAGAAACCTCCACAATAAAAAGGAACCACAGGCCACCAGAATACAGAAAGGCCACTCCAGACACAGCAATCTAAACAAGATGAAAAGGCAGAGAAATACCCAACAGGTAAAGGAACATGAAAAATGACTACCAAGTCAAACAAAAGAGGAGGAGATAGGGAATCTACCTGAAAAAAAAATTTAGAATAATGATAATAAAAATGATACAAAATATTGAAAACAAAATGGAGTTGCAGATAAATAGCCTGGAGACAAAGATTGAGAAAGATGCAAGAAATGTTTAATAAAGACCTAGAAGAAATTTAAAAAGAGTCAATTAAAAAGGAATAATGCAAAAATTAGATAAAAAACACTCTGGAGGGAACCAACAGTAGAATAACGGAGGCAGAAAATAGGATAAGTCAGGTAGAAGATAAAATGGTGGAAATAAATGAAGCAGAGAGGAAAAAAGAAAAAAAGAATCAAAAGAAATGAGGACAACCTCAGGGACCTCTGGGACAATGTGAAATAGCCCAACATTTGAATCATAGGAGTCCCAGAAGAAGAAGATAAAAAGAAAGGCCATGAGAAAATACTCGAGGAGATAGTAGCTGAAAACTTTCCTAAAATGGGGAAGGAAATAGTTACACAGGTCCAAGAAACCCAGAGAGTCCCAAACAGGATAAACTCAAGTTGAAACACCCCAAGACACATATTAGTCAAATTAACAAAGATCAAACACAAAGAACAAGTCTTAAAAGCAGCAAGGGAGAAACAACTAATAACACACAAAGGGATTCTCACAAGGATAACAGCTGATCTATCAATAGAAACCCTTCAGGCCAGAAGGGAATGGCAGGACATACTGAAAGTAATGAAAGAGAATAACGTACAACCTAGATAACTGTACCCAAAAAGAATCTCTTTCACACATGAAGGAGAATTCAAAAGCTTTACAGTCAATCAAAAGCTGAGAGAATTCAGCACCACCAAACCAGCTCTTCAACAAATGCTAAAGGATCTTCCTCTAGACAGGAAACACAGAAAGGTTGTATAAACGCGAACCCAAAACAACAAAGTAAATGGCAACAGGTCCATACCTATCAATAATTACCTTAAATGTAAATGGGTTGAATGCCCCAACCAAAAGACAAAGACTGGCTGAATGGATATAAAAACAAGACCCCTATATATGCTGTCTACAAGAGACCCACCTCAAAACAAGGAACACATACAGGCTGAAAGTGAAGGGCTGGAAAAAAAATATTTCACGCAAATGGAGACCAAAAGAAAGCAGGAGTCGCAATACTCATATCAGATAAAATAGACTTTGAAATAAAGGCTGTGAAAAGAGACAAAGAAGGACATTACATAATGATCAAAGGATCAATCCAAGAAGAAGATATAACAATTATAAATATATATGCTCCCAACATAGGAGCACTGCAATATGTAAGACAAATGCTAACGAGTATAAAAGGGGAAATTAACAGTAACACAACAATAGTGGGAGACTTTAATACCCCACTCACACCTATGGATAGCTCAACTAGACAGAAAATTAACGAGGAATGACAAACTTTAAATGACACAATGAACCAGCTAGACTTAATTGATATCTATGGGACATCTCACCCCAAAACAATGAATTTCACCTTTTTCTCAAGTGCACACGGAACCTTCTCCAGAATAGATCACATCCTGGGCCATAAATCTAGCTGTGGAAAATTCAAAAAAATTGAAATCATTCCAGTCATCTTTTCTGACCACAGTGCAGTAAGATTAGATCTCAATTACAGGGGGAAAAAAATATTAAAAATTCAAACATATGTAGGCTAAAAAACATGCTTCTGAATAACCAACAAATCATAGAAGAAATCAAAAAAGACATCAAAATATGCATAGAAATGAATGGAAATGAATACACAACAACCAAAACCTATGGGACACTGTAAAAGCAGTGCTAAGGGGAAGGTTCATAGCAATACAGCTTACCTCAAGAAACAAGAAAAAAGTCAAATAAATAACCTAACTCTACACTTCAAGCAACAAGAGAAGGAAGAAATGAAGAACCCCAGGGTTAGTAGAAGGACATAAATCTTAAAAATTGGGCAGAAATACATGCAAAAGAAACTAAAGAGACCATAGCAAAAATCAACAAAGCTAAAAGCTGGTTTTTTGAAAAAAATTTAAAAAATTGACAAACTGTTAGTCAGACTCATTAAGAAACAAAGGGAGAAGAACCAAACCAATAAAATTAGAAATGAAAATGAAGAGATCACAACAGACAACACTGAAATACAAAGAATCGTAAGAGACTACTACCAGCAGCTCTATGCCAATGAAATGGACAACTTGGAAGAAATGGACGCATTCTTAGAAAAGTATAACTTTCCAAAACTGAACCATGAAGAAATAGAAGATCTTAACAGACGCATCACAAGCATGGATATCGAAGCTGTAATCAGAAATCTTCCAGTAAACAAAAGGCCAGGACCAGATGGCTTCACAGCTGAATTCTACCAAAAATTTAGAGGAGAGCTAACACCTATCTTACTCAAACTCTTCCAGAAAATTGCAGAAGAAGGTAAACTTCCAAACTCATTCTATGAGACCACCATCACCCTAATTCCAAAACCGGACAAATATGCCACACAAAAAGAAAACTACAGGCCAATATCACTGATGCACATAGATGCAAAAATCCTTAACAAAATTCTAGCAAACAGAATCCAACAACATCAAAAAGATCATACATTATGACCAAGTGGGCTTTATCCCAGGATTGCAAGGATTCTTTAATCAGTCAATGTAATACACCACAAATCAATCAATGTAATACACCACATTAACAAATTGAAAGATAAAAACCATATGATTATCTCAATAGATGTAGAAAAAGCCTTTGACAAAATTCAATAACCATTTATGATTAAAACTCTCCAGAAAGCAGGAATAGGAGGGACATACCTCAGCATAATAAAAGCTGTATATGACAAACCCACAGCAAACATTATCCTCAATGGTGAAAAATTGGAAGCATTTCCCCTAAAGTCAGGAAGAAGACAAGGGTGCCCACTCTCACCACTACTATTCAACATAGGTTTGGAAGTGTTGGCAACAGCAATCAGAGCAGAAAAAGAAATAAAAGGAATCCAGATATGAAAAGAAGAAGTGAAACTCTCACTGTTTGCAGATGACATGATCCTCTACATAGAAAACCCTAAAGACTCTACCAGAAAATTACTAGAGCTAATCAATGAAAATAGCAAAGTTGCAGGATAAAATTAACACACAGAAATCCCTTGCATTCTTATACAGTAACAATGAGAAAACAGAAAGAGAAATTAAGGAAACAATACCATTCACCATTGCAACAAAAAGAATAAAATACCTAGGAGTATATCTACCTAATGAAACAAAATACCTATACATAGAAAACTATAAAACACTGATGAAAGAAATCAAAGAGGACACAAACAGATGGAGAAATATACCATGTTCATGGATTGGAAGAATCAATATTGTCAAAATGACTATATTACCCAGAGGAATTTATAGATTCAATGCAATCCCTATCATGCTACGAATGGTATTTTTCACAGAACTAGAACAAATAATTTCACAACTTGTACGGAAATACAAAAAACAAACAAACAAACAAAAAAAAAAACTCAAATAGCCAAAGCAATCTTGAGAAAGAAGAATGGAGCTGGAGGAATCAACCTGCTTGACTTCAGACTATACTACAAAGCCACAGTCATCAAGACAGTTTGGTACTGGCACAAAGACAGAAATATAGATCAATGGAACAAAATAGAAAGCCCAGAGATAAATCCACATACCTATGGACACCTTATCTTCAACAAAATAGGCAAGAATATACAACGGAAAAAAGACAACCTCTTTAACAAGTGGTGCTGGGAAAACTGGTCAACCACTTGTAAAAGAATTAAACGAGAACACTTTCTAACACCATACACAAAAATAAACTCAAAATGGATTAAAGATCTAAATGTAACACCAGAAACTATAAAACTCCTACAGGAGAACATAGGCAAAACACTCTCCGACATAAACCATAGCAGGATCCTCTATGACCCACCTCCCAGAATATTGGAAATAAAGGCAAAGATAAACAAATGGGACCTAATTAAACTTAAATGCTTTTGCACAACAAAGGAAACTATAAGCAAGGTGAAAAGACAGTCTTCAGAATGGGAGAAAATAATAGCAAACAAAGCAACAGACAAAGGATTAATCTCAAAAATATACAAGCAACTCCTGAAGCTCAATTCCAGAAAAATAAATGACCCAATCAAAAAATGGGCCAAAGAACTAAACAGACATTTCTCCAAAGAAGACATACAGATGGCTAACAAACACATGAAAAGATGCTCAACATCACTCATTATCAGAGAAATGAAAATCAAAACCACAACGAGGTACCATTACACGTCAGTCAGGATGGCTGCTATCCAAAAGTCTACAAGCAATAAATGCTGGAGAGGGTGTGGAGAAAAGGGAACCCTCTTACACTGTTGGTAGGAATGCAAACTATACAGCTGCTATGGAGAACAGTGTGGAGATTCCTTAAAAAACTGGAAATAGAACTGCCGTATGACCCAGCAATCCCACTGCTAGGCATACACACCGAGGAAACCAGATCAGAAAGAGACACACGCACCCCAGTGTTCATCGCAGCACTGTTTATAATAGCCAGGACATGGAAGCAACCTAGATGCCCATCAGGTTGGGCATGGATAAGGAAGCTGTGGTACATATACACCATGGAATATTACTCAGCTATTAAAAAGAATTCATTTGAATCAGTTCTAATGAGATGGATGAAACTGGAGCCCATTATACAGAGTGATAAACACCAATACAGTATACTAATACATATATATGGAATTTAGAAAGATGGTAACGATAACCCTATATGCAAAACAGAAAAAGAGACACAGATGTACAGAACAGAGTTTTGGACTCTATGGGAGAAGGCGAGGGTGGGATGTTTTGAGAGAACAACATCAAAACATGTATATTATCAAGGGTGAAACAGATCACCAGCCCAGGTTGGATGCATGAGACAAGTGCTCAGGGTTGGTGCACTGGGAAGACCCAGAGGGATGGGATGGGGAGAGAGTTGGGAGGGGGATTGGGATGGGGAACGCATGTAAATCCATGGCTGATTCATGTTAATGTATGGCAAAAAACAGTACAATATTGTAAACTAATTAGCCTCTAACGAATAAAAATAAATGGAAAAAATAAAAAATAAATAAAAAATAAAAAGCTGAGAACCAAAAAAAAAAAAAAAAGAGTTGCATTTCCTTATTAATTTTCTGTTTTGATGATCTGTCCATTGGTGTGAGTGGGGTGTTAAAGTCTCCTCCTATTATTGTGCTACTGTCAATTTCTCCTCTTATTTCTGTTACTTTTTGTCTTATGAATTGATGTGCTCCTATGTTGGGTGCATAGATATTTACAATTGTTATGTCTTCCTCTTCGATTGATCCCCTGATCATTATGTAGTGCCCTTCCTTATCTCTTGTAATATTCTTTATGTTAAAGTCTATTTTGTCTGATATGAGGATTACTACCCCAACTTTCTTTTGCTTCCATTTTAATGGAATATATTCTTCCATCCCTTCACATTCAGTCTATATATGTCTTTAGGTCTTAAATGGATTTCTTGTAGACAGCATATATATGGGTCTTGTTTTTTATACCTATTCAGCCAGTCTCTGTCTTTTGGTTGGAGCATTAAATCCATTTACATATAAAGTAATTATTGATGTATATGTTCCTATTGCCATTTTCTTTTTTCTTTTTTTTTTATTATTATTTTTTTGTCATACATTGATATGAATCAGCCATAGATTTACACGTATTCCCCATCCCGATCCCCCCCTCCCATCTCCCTCTCCACCCGATTCCTCTGGGTCTTCCCAGTGCACCAGGTCCGAGCACTTGTCTCATGCTTCCCACCTGGGCTGGTGATCTGTTTCACCATAGATAGTATACATGCTGTTCTTGTGAAATATCCCACCCTCACATTCTCCCACAGAGTTCAAAAGTCTGTTCTGTATTTCTGTGCCTCTTTTTCTGTTTTGCATATAGGGTTATCGTTACCATCTTTCTAAATTCCATATATATATGTGTGTTAGTATGCTGTAATGTTCTTTATCTTTCTGGCTTACTTCACTCTGTATAAGGGGCTCCAGTTTCATCCATCTCATTAGGACTGGTTCAAATGAATTCTTTTTAACGGCTGAGTAATATTGCATGGTGTATATGTACCACAGCTTCCTTATCCATTCATCTGCTGATTGGCATCTAGGTTTTCTTAATTTTGGGGGTTGATTTTGTTGGTCTTTCTCCTTCTCTTGTAATTCTTGACCATATAAGCTCCTCCAACATTTGTTGTAAAGCTGGTTTGGTGGTCCTGAACTCTCTCACATTTGCTTTTCTGCAAAGCTTTTTATTTCTCCATCAATTTTGAATGAGTTTGTTGCAGGTTACAGTAATCTTGGTTGTAGATTTTTCCCTTTGAGTACTTTAAATATATCCTGCCATTCCCTTCTGGCCTGCAGAGTTTCTGCTGAAAGATCAGCTGTTAAAGGTATGGGGTTTCCCTTGTAATGCTACTTGTTGCTTTTCCCTTGCTGCTTTTAATATTCTTTTTTTTTGTATTTAGTTTTTGTTAGTTTGATTAGTATGTGTCCTGGCGTGTTTCTCCTTGGGTTTATCCTGTATGGGACTCTGTGCCCTTTGGACTTGATTGACTATTTCCTTTTCCATGTTGGGGAAATTTTCAACTGTAATCTCTTAAAATTTTTTCTCATACCCTTTTTTTTTCATTTCTTCTTCTGGGACCCCTGTAATTTAAATATTGGTGCATTTGATATTGTCTCAAAGGTCTCTGAGGCTATCTCCAGTTCTTTTCATTCTTTTTACTTTATTCTGCTCTTCAGAATCTATTTCTGCCATTTATCCTCCTGCTTACTGATTCATTCTTCTGCTTCAGATATTCTGTTATTGATTCCTTCTAATGTATTTTTGATTTCACTAATTGTGTTGTTTCTCTCTGTATGTTAATTATTTAATTCTTCTTGGTCTTTTTAAATTTACTCTTGCATTTTCTCCATTTTATTTTCAAGGTTTTTGATCATCTTTACTATCATTATTCTGAATTCTTTTTCAGGTAGTTTGCCTATTTCCTCTTCCTTTATTTGTACTTCCATGTTTCTAGTTTGTTCCTTGTTTGTGTAGTATTTCTCTGCCTTTTCTTTTTTTTTAACTTATTGTGTTTGAAGTCTCCTTTTCCCAGGCTTCAAGATTGAATTCTTTCTTCCTTTTGGTTTCTGCCCTCCTAACATTGGTCCAGTGGTTTGTGTCAGCTTCCTAAAGGGTGAGTTTTGTGCTGAAGTTTCTTATTTGTTTGTTTTTCCTCTGATGGGCACGGCTAAGTGAGGTGGTAATTGTATCTGATGATGATTGGATTTATATTTGTTTTGTTTGTTCTTTAGATTAGGCGTCCTGCACATGGTGCTACTGGTGGTTGGGTGATGCTGTGTCCTGTATTCAAGTGGTTTCCTTTGTGTGAGTTCTCAGTATTTGATACTCCCTAGGGTTAGTTCTCTGGGAGTCTAGGGTCTTGGAGTCAGTGCTCCCACTCCAAAGGCTCAGGGCTTGATCTCTAAATTCTCAGTTTATGTGGAGTCAAATTCCCTGAATATATCCTAAAGTATCTGAGAATCCTTCAGCAGCAATACTGTTTTCTCCAATTTGATCCAGGAACTTGCAGCTAAGCATCTAAGGATCCAGGAGCCCAGTCCAGATGTTAGCCTGCAGCAGCTCACGAGGGATGCATTTACTCTCTCATTGCAGAGCATCTGACTCGGAGTGTAGCCAGCATCCCCCAGTGCAACTAGCTACCACGATGCTCCCGCAGCCACCCCATCGATGCTGCTGCTGGCTCCAGGCACGAAGCAAGTATTTTTAATTTTGTAAAAGTTTTAGTCATCATTCTAAGATTTATTTGTTTTGGTATCTTGGTATCATTTACACTTTTCTCTGTTTTTGGCTTTCTTATTAAAGTGCTGTTGATGTTATACTTCTATATTCTTTAAATTTTCTCTTCTTTCCAACTTTTTATTGTGTCCTAATATCTTGATGTAAATCTTTAGTATGCCTGTCAAGATTCAAGCATTTACTAATGGCCTAATACTGTCTCATTAAATTTTGTTATATATTTCTTTTGTTTCATTAATTGTAGACTAATAATAAATGTAATAAAAACTGAGAAGAGCATTTTAACTTATATTGCTTTACAGATAAGGGATTTTTTAAAAAATATTAAAAATTAATAAGTTTCAGAATGCTATATAAAGACTGATATGAGATTTTCAAAATAAAATTATATTTCATAAAAATAAAATTTTATGAAGAAAATAAAACAGAAATATGGGTTCAAGTAGAAGTGTCATTTGTTGTGTGTTTAGTCACTCAGTCATGTCCAACTCTTTGTGAACCTTTGGCCTGTAGCCCACCAGGCTCTTCTGTCACTAGGATTTTTCAGGCAAGAATACTGGAGTGGATTGCTGTTTTCCTGCTCCAGGGGATCTTCCCAATCCAGTGACTGAACCTTTGTCTCTTGAGTCTCCTGACTGCAGGCAGATTATTTACCCACCAAGCCAACAGGGAAGCCCAATTAGAAGGAATGATGTGATTACTATTGATGACTGAAGAGCAAATTTTTAATAAAAAGATGCAAGATATCAGTGTTATAATATTTAGTTAACACTTAACACATTTAAAAGACAAGTGAAAAAAATTTTATTCTAAATGAGAATATGCTGGGAATTACATCTTCTGTAGCTAAACTTATGATGATAAGTCTAGATGTCAATTTAGTGTGGAAATATAAAAATGCAGTTTTTTTTTTTTAGAATTTTAAAATAATTATTGATTTATTTGGTGGCACTGGGTCTTCATTGCTGCCTTCAGGCTTTCTCTAGTTGTAGTGATTGGAGCCCTACTCTCTAGCTGTGGTGCATGATCTTTTCTTGTTGCAGAGTACAGGCTCTAGGCACACAGGTTTCTATAGCTATAACCTGCAGGCTCAGAAGTTGCAGCTCAAAAGCTATTGAGTACAGGCTCAGTAGTTGTGGCACATGAGGTTTGTTGTTTCACAAATGTGGAATCCTCCTGGACCAGGGATCAAACCTGTGTCCCCTGCATTGGCAGGTGGATTCTTATCCTCTGTACCACCAGGGAAGTCCTTAGCTTGTTTTTGTTTTCTTTCTTTTTTTTTTTTTAATAAGTGATTGCAGCAAGCAGATAAAGTGCTAGATTCCTAACTATTGCAATGAAACAAAACATTTAAGGATTGGAAAGGAAGAAATATAAAAGTCATATTTCACACATGATATAATTGTATAAATAGAAAACAAACAAACAAGAAACTTATTGACTGGATTATGAGTCTTAATAAATGAGTTTAACAAACTTATGGAGTTAAAGGTCAACATACACAAAGTAACTTATTTATATACCCTGAAACAAATGGAAAATCAAATTTAAAGTGATATTGTTTGGTATAACATTAAAAAATCAAATACCTAAGGATAATTTAACAACAGATTTATAAGACCTCTAAGCATAAAGCTCTAAAATACTATTAAGAGAATTTTTATAAGTGTTAAGTTAGTGGAGGGATGTGCCGTGCTTACATTTGGAGTACTCAGCAGTATAAATATGCCATTTTCCTCACAAGTATGTATATGCTTATGCTGTGGATGGCAGTGTGGATCAGTGTGGAAAGGGCACTTCTGTCAGTAAGTAATTCTGGATCAACAGGATATCTAGACTGAAAAGAATGACTCACAAAACATAAAGATTCATTGAAGTGTTGCCAGGCTCAGGGCTGAGTCCTGGGTCTTCTCCTCCTCCTAATGTGCACACATCTCTCCCCAGTCTCTCCTTCAGTCCATGACTAAGTACCACCTGAATGCCAGTTGTACACACTCAGACATCTCTCCAATTTCTGATCTCTCTCCTCAAATATCCAGCTGCAGCTGACAGCTCTACTGCAAAGTCCATTATGTGCTTGGGTTTCCTCATGTGTCCTCCCACAACTTTGCCAACACCCACCAAACCTCTTTCTCTTCCGTTTTTCCAAATTTTAATCAATAGCACCAAATCCCATGAATTTCCTAGGACCCAGCCTTTCTTTTGCTCTCACCTCCCAGGTTCAAACTCTGTATCCCAGAAGCATGAGGCACAACCGTGTGTACTTCTTTGCATCCAAACTCCTGCCATGCTGGAGTTCTCATCTTTTATGCTTCAGCTGGCCTCATCATTTTTACTTATGCCCCCTATGGTCTGTACTTAAAAAATTATACTTTTGATTATTTTCTTCTCGTTTTAAAATTCTCTAATAACACCTGTGACAGTAAGATGTAATTCAAATTAGTTATCAGAGCTTATGAATCCCTGCACTCCCTCATCTCTGACTACGCCTCCAGCTGCACCATTCTCCTCTCCTCTTACTAAGTTCCAGTCACACTGACTTCTTTCTTTTCTTGGAACAAATAATGTCATTGCTGACTCATGTACTCAGCACTGCTCTGATAGATTTTGTATTGCTGGGTTAGGTCTCAAATGTACAGAAAGTAAAAGGTACTCTTGTTGTTGGTCTGTTGCTAAGTTGTGTCCAACTCTTTGTGACCCTATGGACTGTAGCACTCTAGGCTTCTCTGTCCTTCACTATCTCCCAGGGTTTGCTCAAGTTCATGTCCATTGAGCCAGTGATGCTAGTGTATAAAACTAATAGAGACCAATCATCAATCATCCCCATCATATATTTTCATGATAGTCCTTATATATCTGTAAGGTAAATTATTTGTTTAGTTCAGTGGTCCTCAAAGGGTAGTCCATGCCACTACTGTGACCCAATCAGCCATTTAAAGAGGTAAAACATATTTTTTATAATAATACTAAGACATTATTGAAAATGCAAATGTATTATATTTGTTCTGATGGTTCAAAATCAATTATAAGTAAAACTATTGATGACTCGGCATAAATTAAGACAGTGATGACAAATTGTATCATTAATTCTTCGTTGTCACACACTTGCAGTAAAAAAAAAAAAAAGAAAGCCAGTTTCACTCAAAATGTCTCTTGATGAAGCAGAAAAAAATTTATAAGTTGAAACCCTAACCCCCAAGATGATAGCATTAGAAGGTGGGAACTTTGGGAGGGTTAGAGGTCTCTGAAAGAGACCCAGAGAGCTAGCTTATCCTTTCTATCTGTAAGGACACCCCAGGAAAATGCATCTACAAACCAAAAAGTCTAACAACTTCAGACAGGAATCTTCCGTCGCCTTGATCTTGTTTGTTGCTTATGGGACTTTTGTTATAGTAGCTGGATGAACTAAGACAGTAGCTGACCAGAGGATGATGGAATTCTTGAGGAAAAGCCTCTGTTAATTTATTTGTGTTGTAAACTGCATGTTTTCATATAGAACCATTTTTATTTTAAAAAAATGACATAAGGCAATAGTTTCTTGAAAATGAGCATAGCCTGCCACACAACTGACTGTATTTTGTTGCCAATAATAAAATGAAAGCTTTGAGGTAAAAAAAATAGAATTTTAGGATATTATTTTTGTTGCCATTGATAGCCTCCCAACACTTAGTCTTTCCAAGTGTATGGAGGGTGGCATTAACAAAAGTGAGTGCATATATATGGGAGAGAGAGAGGGCAATGTGCCAACATTTGGAAGACCTGTGTAAATCCATGAATGATTTTCTGAATGATCTATGCACTATTTTGCAGAATCATGAATGTGTAAAATATTCATGCAAAGAGCCAGATAGACAAAGGATGTTAGTCTATGGCTATTTCATTAACATGATTTCAGACTCCATGTTTAGATCAATCTTTATGAAGCTCCCTTTTGTAGAGTTTTAGTGAAATATCAAAAAAGAATATCTATAAAGCAGTCTTGTTTTCTTTTTTTTCTTCCATCAAGGGAGATTTTCTTCATGTGCTTCATCCAAAACAACATATTCTCAACATTTACTGCAGACATAGACTTGAGAATCTAGCTGTGTTCCATCAAAGCAAATGTTCCAGACATTTGTAAACTTGTAAAACAATTTTTTGTTTTAATTTACAATTTGTAAAATTGTAAAACAACTTTCCTCACTTTTTTCCTTTGGTCTTGAATAACAGTTGTTTTTCACCAGAAGATATATTTTCTAAGTTCACATGCAGTAGTTTTATCACTGTTATTCATCAGTAAGTATTCAAAATCATTTTAGTGTCAATTTTGACTATAGTGAATATCACTGAATGTAACTGATATAAACAAAAGCTTTGGGGTTCTCGGTTTTTAAGAGTTTATGTGGGTGCTCAGATAAAGAGTACTACCCATGCGCCCATTTGTTCTCTGTCTCACTCTGTCTTTTTGCCTTAGAATGTGAGGATCATGAGAATGGAGGCCTGACTTTGCCTCCACTTCTGTTCCCATTGCCTGGACCAGTGCTTGGCAGATGTCATAGGAAACGTGTTCTCTGCTTTCATGCTTGCAAATCAAGTTTCACTTTCCCAAATCCTGTTAAGGGCTTGCCCATAGACCCAGGGGTTTCTCTCCACCTGTTGGTTCTGCCATTTTCCTGTGCCAAGTTCAAGCTCCCCAGATATTTGTTCTGTCTCCTCTGGGTTGCTAGTTTCTACAGACCTTACCAGAACCAGGAGAGATGAGAAGATGGTATTTTAGCATTCTAAAAATATTATTTCTTAACTTATTTAGGAAACTTATTTAGTGAAATCCATACTATGTTGGAATACTTTAAATTACTCTGCAGTTAAGTCTTGTGTCTTAGCAGAATTTTTAAAAGTTACATAAATCTGCCATTTTATTTGTTCAATTATTTTGGAGACCATATTCTATTTTCTACTATTGTAGATTGTGAATTTGTAAGCATTGCTGTTTTAAGGACTGACACTTTTCCTCAGCCAAAACTGCACTTCAGAAATGGTACTGGCTATCTTCATGTACTGCTTTTCAAAAGTACTTTGCAGAAATGTTATAAGAACAATTAATTGTTTGCAATTTGATTTGAGATCTCCAGGCAGAAAAGGTGAAATGTAATTTCCAAGTTGTTATGCTTACCTTTATGGCTTAATGACATATATTAGCCAAACAAACCCAAAGGGGACATAGCCTGGGGACAAGATTCTAGTACTTTATGCACGGAGGCAGCCAAGCAATTCTCATTAATGTTAATGGAAGTCAAACCCATTGTAAACCTTAAAGCAATGATCACAACACATTGCCTGGTGCTGTTACAAGTAAACATCATCTGTAAGAGAATAGTTTCGCACATGCGTTTCAAAAACTATTTCACTATATTAATCACATGAGTATAAACCAGTAATGAAAGTGTATCTAGGCACAAATGAAACATACTCCATTTTAGTTAGTAGTGCTTTGAAAGATGCAGCTCAGTACAGAATTTTCAAGCAGAAATAATCACCATAAAAGTAGTAGCATATTTTCTGCTAAAGAGACTAACTAGATTCAAAATCCATTTTTTCCATTACATTTGAAATACTAATATTTCCTCCTATGTACTCAGAACTGAGATTGATATTAGGAATAAGTTACTGAGTCATAGTTTCCATATTTTCAAGTTACATAAGAAATTAATAATGAACAAGACTACACAAAGATCTGTGTGCATCAAAGGTTGTATGGTCCTGGGCTTTGGTGAAGCATGAAAGTTGTTACTCCATCTTAATAACAGGTGAAAACCTAGGTGAGCTGAAGTCTTAAAATACAGAGAAGTGAGGTCACAGGACAAAGTACAGTCCCCTAGTCTCCTAAATTAGAGACAGACAGGCAGATATTAAAAAAATCACAATTTACAGAAGCAGAAATTCATGAGTAGAAACTTTCACAGAATACAGTACCAAGTATCTATATCTAGTTTTCAACAAAAATTTACAAGGCACACTAAAAGACAGAAAAGTGCAGTTTGAAGAGAGAGCAAACCTCAAAACCAGCCAGGCTGAGACATGGCAGGAATGCTGTGATTATAAAACTGATAATATTAAGCAACTATTATCAATATGATAAAGGCTCTCATGGATAAAGTAGACACTACACAAAAATAGATGCTTAAATTGGTAAGCAGAGAGATGGAAATCCTTAAAGAGATCCATACAGAAATGCTAGAGATGAAAAACACTGTAACATAATTTGAAGAATGCTTTTGATGGGCCCATTACTAGACTGGATGTGGCTGAGGAAGGAATCTTTGAGGTAAAGGATATGTCAATATCTTCTAAAATTTGAAAAGTTAAGAGGAAAAAAGATTGAAAAACAATAGAATATTCAAGAACTATGCAGCAACTAAAAAAGTTGTAGCATAAGTGTAACGGGGAGAAAAAGTGAGAGGAAAAGAAAAAATATTTAAAACAGTGAAGTGAAGTCGCACAGTCATGTCCAACTCTTTGCAACTCCGTGGACTGTAGCCTAAGCCTACCAGGCTCTTCTGTCCATGGGATTCTCCAGGCAAGAATACTGGACTGGGTTGCCATTTCCTTTGGGCTTCTCTTATAGCTCAGTTGGTTAAGACTTTGCCTGCAGTGCAGGAGACCCAGGTTGTATTCCTGGGTTGGGAAGATCCCCTGGAGAAGGAAATGGCAACCCACTCCAGTAATCTTGCCTGGAGAGTCCCATGGACAGAAGACCCTGGCAGGCTACAGTCCACGGGGTTGCAAGAGTCAACCCCCACCCCAAGCTACTTTAAAACAGTAGTTACCCAGAATTTTCCAAATTAGTATCAGACATCAGACCATGAATTCATAAAGATCAGAGAGTACAGAACAGGGTAATATCAAAAAGTCTACTCAAATTGCAGAAATTCCAAGATAAAGAAGTCTTGAAAGAAGACAGAGGAAACAATATCTTATTATGGGAGACCAAAGGTAAAAATTACATCTGACTTCTCCTCAGAAACTATACAAGCCAAAAATGAGTATAGTGAAAATTAAAAACATTGGAGAAAAAAGACCAGAAAGCTAGTCCTGTGCCCTGCAAATATATCCTTCAAAACTGAAGAAAATTTGCTTTCTCAGAAAAATGAAAATTGAGAAAATGTGTTACTAGTAGACCTGGCTTATAAGAAATGTTAGAAGTTCTCCAGAGGAAAGGAAAATGAAATAGTTCAGAAACTTGGATCCATATAAAGGAATAGAGTTAGAGAATAAGTTAATGAAGGCAAAATAGAATAACTTATATTTTTTTATTTCTAATTGATAGATAATGGATTAAAGCCCAGAGATAAATCCACAAACCTATGGACACCTTATCTTTGACAAAGGAGGCAAGGATATACAATGGAAAAAAGACAACCTCTTTAACAAGTGGTGCTGGAAAAACTGGTCAACCACTTGTAAAAGAATGAAACTAGAACACTTTCTAACACCACACACAAAAATAAACTCAAAATGGATTAAAGATCTAAATGTAAGACCAGAAACTATAAAACTCCTAGAGGAGAACATAGGCAAAACACTCTCCAACATAAATCACAGCAAGATCCTCTATGACCCACCTCCCAGAATATTGGAAATAAAAGCAAAACTAAACAAATGGGACCTAATGAAACTTAAAAGCTTTTGCACTACAAAGGAAACTATAAGTAAGGTGAAAAGACAGCCCTCAGATTGGGAGAAAATAATAGCAAATGAAGAAACAGACAAAGGATTAATCTCAAAAATATACAAGCAACTCCTGCAGCTCAATTCCAGAAAAATAAATGACCCAATCAAAAAATGGGCCAAAGAACTAAACAGACATTTCTCCAAAGAAGACATACAGATGGCTAACAAACACATGAAAAGATGCTCAACATCACTCATTATTAGAGAAATGCAAATCAAAACCACAATGAGGTACCATTACACACCAGTCAGGATGGCTGCTATCCAAAAGTCTACAAGCAATAAATGCTGGAGAGGGTGTGGAGAAAAGGGAACCCTCTTACACTGTTGGTGGGAATGCAAACTATACAGCCGCTATGGAAAACAGTGTGGAGATTCCTTAAAAAACTGGAAATAGAACTGCCATATGACCCAGCAATCCCACTTCTGGGCATACACACTGAGGAAACCAGATCTGAAAGAGACACGTGCACCCCAATGTTCATCGCAGCACTGTTTATAATAGCCAGGACATGGAAGCAACCTAGATGCCCATCAGCAGATGAATGGATAAGGAAGTTGTGGTACATATACACCATGGAATATTACTCAGCCATTAAAAAGAATTCATTTGAACCAGTCCTAATGAGATGGATGAAGCTGGAGCCCCTTATACAGAGTGAAGTAAGCCAAAAAGATAAAGAACATTACAGCATACTGACACATGTATATGGAATTTAGAAAGGTGATAACGATAACCTTATATGCAGAACAGAAAAAGAGACACAGAAATACAGAACAGACTTTTGAACTTTGTGGGAGAATGTGAGGGTGGGATATTTCAAAAGAACAGCATGTATACTATCTATGGTGAAACAGATCACCAGCCCAGGTGGGATGCACGAGACAAGTGCTCCGGCCTGGTGCACTGGGAAGACCCAGAGGAATCGGGTGGAGAGGGAGGTGGGAGGGGGGATCGGGATTGGGAATACATGTAAATCCATGGCTGATTCATATCAATGTATGACAAAACCCACTGGAAAAAAAAATAATAATAATAAAAAAAAAAGTCAAGATAACTTATAAAAAGAGAATAATTTAAGTCAAACTTTTCTTAAAATAGAACCCACACTATAAGTTATCAACATTAGGCTACAAGCTACAGCTTACTGATGATATGCACGATGTAAACATTATGTGCCTTAATTGCAGTCCTATATATGCTTACATGGAGAGATTAAGATTTTTTTTCTGTGCTATGTGATACATTAAAAAGCTGACAATAAAAAAAAAAATAATTCAGCACCATTGTATTTAATGATCACAGTTTATTATAAGTAAAATGAGTAATATCAGAGATACATGGGACAGGAAGAAGAGCCTAGAAATATTTCCTTATTATGAAAATGTGAAGGGTGTTATAAGAGTAAAATAGGAAGTAATAATTTAAATTGGATAGTTGGGGAAGACCTCATATATAGGGTTGATTGCCTGCAAAAATCAAGATGGGAAACACAAATACTGTGTTGTTCTGGGAGAAGTGGTGGCTGTTGGTCTAGACAGTTAGAAATGAAATGGTAAATGTGAGTAAGTATCACACACACACACACACACACCGGATAGAAAATCATCAAAACTTCTATTTATAAGATTAGGCTTTTATAGCTATTTTAATCTGCCTATAAAATTGGCATAAAAGAATCACATAACAAAGATCGAATTTGAGAATCCCAGGATATCCAAGTTTTATCATAAATAATGTTTGTTTCTATGGCAAAATTACTAAAACTGTTGGTTTGGTAGTAATTTCAGTAGTAAAGATTCTAACTGGAGTCACCTGTACTTTTGCCAAGAATATCTCTTCTTTTCTGTTCTATATCAAGTCTCTCCCATTTTCTCCAACAATGACACAGTTTATTTTCTGCCAAAGGTTCAATCATTCTAAAGTACCGAAGCCCTGGGATTATCTATGAATCCCCTTCATTTATTATCTCCTAAATTTGACTATACATTTTTGTCTTTACATTTATCTGTTATCACATTTATTCAGTGTATTTGTAATGATACAGTATCAAGCTTATATCCACCCTGCGTTAGACATTCTATCAGGCGTTTGCTGATGCACTTGTGCAAAGCACCTTGGGAAATTTTGCTGAACAAGGGCCAGTGCTCCAGGAATTTGGGAAATATTATTCCCTTGCCTGTGGTTTCCACTGATTTGTTGATAAGCCTGCTGTTGGTCTAATTGCCATTCTCTTGTAGGAAATCTCTCTGTTCTCTTGACTGTTTAATATTCTTTTTTTTTTTTTCTTTTTTTGGCCTTTCCTGTTTTATAACTTTATTTTTTCTACATGTCAAATGTGAGTTTCATTAGTATTCCTGAGTCTAAGTGATTCAGTCCATTAATTCTATGAAATTCTCATCTATTATCCCTCAGAATATTACCCAGTCCTACTGACTGTCTCACTATTTTCTTTTGAATCTGATCAGAAGTATGTTTGAACTCTTCATTTTCTCACTTATATCTTTTAACCTCTAGTTTATAACCTCTAGTTTATATTTCCACTTTGTCTTTGGGCAGCTGTCTAAGTGGTTTCTTCAAATATATCTTCCAATTCAGTAATGCTCTCTCCAAGCTTGTCTTACATGTTATTTCCCCACTTATTATATTTCTAGACATTTTGTTAGGCTCAATTCCCAATTCACCTTTTCAATTTAGTCAAAGTCTCTTTTCTTTTTAAAGCTATGTGAAGGCACCCTGTCTGTGCTCTGTAATTGGTCCATTCAAAGACCATTGAAAAATTAATCCTGAAATGTATTGATTCTTCTGTCTCACTCATGGTGTTTCATTTCCTTCTGTGTTAATTTTGGATTCTAAGATTACATCTCTTTAATTCTACCAGGATAAATCCTTTAAGGTCTAGATTTGAAATTCTTTCTCTTTAAGGTGAACCCAAGTTGGTTTTATGTCCACACTGTGTTAATTCTACTTCCCAGACAAGGGCAGTTTACACTTCAGAATTTATAGGGATGCTAGGTTTTGTTTGCTTCCTTGTTTTCTTGTTTTCTTCTACAATCTACATGCAGAGTGTAGGAACTCCTTTATCTGCCAATGCCCCACAATTCTCCTCCCTAGCACACAATTGCTTCAATACTTTTTCAATTCTTAAAATTTGTGGGTTTTTGTCAATTTTGGCTTCAAAAGGTTTCCTTCATTACTATACAAGTAAAATTATGTGTTAAAATATTTTATCTGGGATTTTTAAGTATTCTTAATTGGAAGAATTTGCCCATATATCTTGCTTACTACATTTTTGGAATTTGTATTATAAACTCTACTCTTGTTTAAAGATTCCTTAATAATTTAGTTTCTATTCTCTGCAAAATTCTCTGGTCTTTTCTTACTGACTTTTGAAGTTAATAGTAGTCTGTATACAGTAGTGTTAATATAGGACAGTATTAATAAAGTAATTAATAAAGGATAAAATAAACTAATAAAATAATAATTATGATAATATAAACAAATTAATAAAGGATTGTTTTAATACAGGATAGTATCAATAAAGAATCCAAGGAGGAAGAACATAATACCTAAAGTTATATCCGTGTCCAAAATAGCTAAACAAAATGATAAGGCAAGGTAAAATTCTGAAAAGGGGCGTGATGCTTTATTTTATTTGAAAGGAATTGATTTCTAATTATAGATTTTTAATGGATTTTAGACTTGTATTCAAGTAAAAATGTTGTGTTAAGGCCAAATTACCCTTTTGATGATAACAGGTAGGTAGAAACATAGTCCTAGTGCTGATCCTGACAGAAGGAAGCGTATACTGGCATTTTCAGAATTTTAGTGCTTGATCCTGGGATCTAAAAGATAAAGAATGTCAAGGGCATGCATGTATGGAAAGAAGGAAGAAAAACAGATACCACAAGTAAAATGTCATAATTTTTATAACTTTCTATTTCATGTTTCATTCATTTTCACTCAAATACAAACAAAAAAGGGGGAAATGCTTACTGTGTCTTTTAATACAAAGTGGAAAGGTCCATATTCTCATGGATCTTGAATTCTATAGAGTAGAGAGAGGAAACAGACAAAAACATAGGTACACAGGTTGGAAGGTAGATAACAGTTTCATTGTTAAGTATCAATATTACAAAGAAAGTAAAGTAAGGGGCCAAGGTTGATGGTAAATGGACACTGTCAAATAGCTTAATCTGACAGAGAGCCTATGAAGGGAAACGTTTGAGGATGAAGGAAGAGTAAACATAAAGATCCAAGCAACAAGCTTGGGGTGCACAGAGAGTGATGAATATGGGACAATGTGCAGGGCCGACGAACATCTGGGGATTGTTACAATAATTGTTCTACTTTTTTCCAAAATATTGTAGGATTCCTAACCCAACCACTGGGGCTTCTTGTGGCTACATTACTTCCAAGATCTATTAGAGATGACATTTGACATATCTCTAATTGTTTTGTGGTTTCACTTACAATTAAGATGGGGAAAGACATAGGGTTTGGGGGAGAAAGGTGTGGGTGAAATGTGGTGGTTTGAATATACATATCTATTCCTGCTTTTCCATAAGGCACAATTGGCAATTTAGAAAAATCAGTACCAAATAAAAAGGCAAAAACATGAAGGTCAGAGAGCAATAAGAAAAGATATGTCAGGCAAAATCTTGGAATTTATAGAGTGAATAAGTGAGTGAAAACTAAATCATAATAAAACACTGTGGATCCACCTTATGTTTGAGGGTGTCTGTGTGTTCAGTTGCTCAGTCAAGCCTGACTCTGTGATCCCATGGGTTGTAGCCTACCAGATTACTCTGTCCATGAGATTACCCTGGCAGGAATAGAGGAGTGGGTTTCTATTCCCTCCTCCAGGGGATCGTCCTGGCCCAGTGATTGAACCCATGTCTCCTTCAGTTCCTGCATTGGCAGGCAGACTCTGTACCACTGAGCTACCTAGGAAGCCCATGTCTGAGTGTGAGGGAGAGTAAAATATAGGTGGTTCACACTGCAGAGCTCTAGAAACTAGGGAATTGGCAGAGGAGGGTATCTTTGCAGGTGGGGGTGAAAAAGCAGAGAGGGCAGGGGCCAGTCCCAAGGCCTTGGGGAGACTTGACTCAGAGCAAAGACAGGGAGACCTGCATTCCTCTTCTTCTACCTGACAGTCAGCTTATGAGCTGCTCAGCCCCAAAGCAAGGCCTCCGGATACACTGAAATAAGGCTGTGCCTCGGTTTGGCCTTGGAGGAAGGGCTGTTCCTAAGCTCTGGCCACATGAAAATTTCTAGTTAGCCTTGTTAAATTCTCTCTCTTAACATACAGAATAGTCCAGTAGCACCAGGCATGAAAGCCACAGGCCAAAGCAAGGAAACCCATAGACAATGAAACATACCAGGAAGCAGAAAAACTGTAGGGGGCAATGGATGCATGTCTCTAAATTCTGAGAAAAATGGTATTTTCAAACTCGCATTTATGGCTAGGCAGTGGCAGGGGGTGGGTGGCCAACTCAGTCAGTCAGTCATGTCTGACTCTTTGAAACCCCGTGGACTGTAGCCTGCCAGACTCTTCTCTCCTTAAGATTCTCCAGGCAAGAATACTGGAGCAGATCGCCCTTTCCTTCTCCAGGGGGTCTTCCCCACTCAGGGATTGAAACACATCTCCTGCATTGACAGGCAGATTCTTTACCACTGTGCCACCTGGAAAGCCCATTCATGGCCAGACTGTAGATCAAATGTTAAATTAGCATAAGGACATATTTAGCAATGTAAGATCTCAAATCATTTATATACAATACCCTTCTTCTCAATAATTCCTTAAAGTTTGATTTTGGAGTCATGGATCACAGTGATTTGAAACTGGGGAGAGGCAGTGGGAACTCAGGGTGCAATGAAGTATAACTTTTAACAGCTCTGCATCAGAAATAGGGGCCAACCAACCCAACTGGGCCTGAAGGATGGAGAGCAAGAATGTGCTGGGGAAAAATTGAAGTATATATATATATATATATATATATATATACAATTGAAGTGACAGCACAGACACAGACACACACACACATACACATACACACACACACACATGTGCTGTACTTAGTCACTCAGTGGTGTCCAACTCTTTGCAACCCCATGGACTGTAGCCCACCAGGCTCCTCTGTCCATGGGATTCTCCAGGCAAGAATACTGGAGTGGGTTGCCATTTCCTCCTCCCAGGGATCTTCATGACCCAGGGATCAAACCCAGGTCTCCTGCAGTACAGGCAGATACTTTACCACTGAGCTACCTGGAAAGCCTTGGTAGAATTTTGATTTTCACATGCAGAGGAAAGGATTTTGCTTCTAATGGAAAGTTGGGGAATAAACTGGTGAAGGGAGCACTCAGAGGACAAAAATAAATTTAAATGCTGTACATTTAATGAATGAAAAAAAAAAAAAAAAAACACACACACATTTGGGAAGGAATGTCTAGACCACATCCCACTGAACCATTACATTATGGCTAATGGGAGAGCTAGCATCTAGATTCAGCAGTCTTGCTCTTGACTTCTGACCCCAGCATACTGACAAGGAAATTTAGAACTTCTCTTTGAACCATCTGAATCCTAGTTTTATATTCTATAAGAGGTGATTTTAATACCTGTCTCAAAAGAATGCTGTGAAGATTAATTTAGCAGACCTATATTCACTATTTAGAATGAAACACGGAAAATAGAAAATATATTTGATGGAATGAGTTATATGGAAAGTGGATCAATAACTGATGGAAAGGTCATTCCCTCAAAAGAGCAATCTCATTTAGAAACCGCAGATTTCCCCAAGAATGGTTCAGTTGGCTGCTAACCTTTAGAAAAGATAATTAAGTAAGTAAATTACTAATAGAGTGTGTGCTAGGTCGCTTCAGTCATGTCTGACTCTTTGTGACCCTATGGACCATAACCTTCCAGGCTCCTCTATCCATGGGAATTCTCTAGGCAAGAATACTGGAGTGGGTTGCCATGCCCTCCTCCAGGGGATCTTCCCCACCCAGGAACTGAACCCACATTTCTGACATCTCCTGCTTTGGCAGGTGGGTTCTTTACCACTAGTACCATCCAGGAAGCCAATTAACAGAGTAGAATGTAATTAAATTGGGAATTACTCATCTGAATACTGGGGAAAATCAAGTTGTACTTGCAATTGGCCTCTGAAGTGAGGCAAGGGGACAGCTTTGTGGGACTAATGGCTAAGGACCCTAATCAGACTGTGGGGTCTGATGCTGCTTCCTGACGGGCAGTGTCAGAGTGATGAATTCTGGGAGCCCCATTTGGTATCAGAGAACTGCTTGGTGGGATGGGGGGTTGGTGAGAGTCTGCAATCTGGGACAGAATTGTACATACTCTTTTGTATATTTGATATATCTTTTTCAGCATTACTGAAGTGTAATTTATAAGATTATAACATATTTAAAGTGCAAAACATGATGATTTGATATATTTATACACTGTGAAATTATCACAACAAATTAACACATCCATGACCTCACATAATTACCATTTTTATTTTTGGTGACAACACATAAGATTTGCTCTCTTAGTCTAATTTCAAGTATACAGTCAGCATTGTTAAATATGGTAACCATGCTATACATTAGACTGCTAGAATTTATTCATCTTTTTAGTGAAATTTCATATACTTTGGCCAACATTCCCCAGTTCTTCCAACCCCAGCTGCTGGTAACCACAATTCTATTCTGTGTTTCTATGAATTTGACTTTTTTTTTTAGATTCCACATATAAGTGACACCATGCAGTATCTGCATGTATCTGTGTACATTTCACTTACTAGAATGCCATCCAGTTTCATTCACATTGTTACAAATGAAGAATTCCTTCATTTTTATGGCTATAGAATGTTCCATTGTATACCTGTACCACATTTTCTTATCCATTCATCCTCTGATGGGCACTTAGTCTGTTTCCACACCTTGGCTATTGTAAGTAATGCTGCAATGAACATCAGAATGTAGATGTATCTTAGAAATAGTCATTTCATTTCATTTGGATATATACCCAGAAGTAGAATTTCTGGATCAAATGGTATTTCCAGAACCTTCAAACTGTTTTCCATAGAGACTGAACCAATTTACATTCCCAGCAGCAGTGCAAAAGCATTTCCTTTACTCCATATCCTCATAAACACTTCTCTCTTGCCCATTTTTAAAAATTTGTTTTTTAAGTATAATTACTTTACAACATTATGTTAGTCTTTGTTGTACAACAAAATGAATCAGCTATAATACACATATATCCCCTCCCTCTTGGCCCTCCCTCTCACCACCGCATCCTCCCTGTCGAGGTCATCACAGAGCACTGAGCTGAGACCTCTGTATATACAGCAGCTTCCCACTTCACTTCACTTCACTTCAGTCGCTCAGTCGTGTCCGACTCTTTGTGACCCCATGAACCACAGCACGCCAGGCCTCCCTGTCCATCACCAACTCCTGGAGTCCACCCAAACCCATGCTAATGTGCTAAGTATTATCATTACACATGATCGTATTGCCTTTTTGGTTATAGCCATTCTAACAAGTATGAAGTAATTGTGGTTTTTATTTGCATTTCCCTGATGATTAGTGATATTGAGCACTTTCTCATGCTCAACAATCATTGTGAAATGATTACAACAATCAAATTAACACAACCATGACCTCACATAATTGCTTTTTTTTATTTCTTGGTGAAAACACATAAGATCTGCTCTCCTAGTCTAATTTCAAATATATAGTCAGTATTATTAAATATAGCATGGGCACAAGTTTGAACAAACTCAGGGAGATAGTAAAGGACAGGGAAGCCTGCCATGCTGCAGTTCATGCGGATGCAAACAGTTGGACATGACTGAATGACTGAAAAACAGCAGTAATTAAATATAGTAACCATGCTGTACGTTAGATCCCCAAAATTTAATCATCTTTTTACTGCAAGTTCATACACCTTGACCAACATTCCCCATTTCTTCCAACCCCAGCCTCTCGTAGCCACCGTTCTTCTCTGTGTTTCTATGAGTTTGACTGTTTTTTTCTTGGCTATTCATATATGTTTTTTGGGGAAAAAAAAATTAAATGTTTATTCAGGTCCTTTGCCCATTTTAAGTTGTGTTATTTGGTTTATTGCTATTGGTTTGTATGAGTTCCTGATATATTTTGAATATTAAATTCTTATTGGATATATGGTTTGTGAATATTTTCTCCCATTCTATAAGTTAACTTTTTATTTGGTTGACTTTTTCTTTTGTTGTGCAGAAGATTTTCAGTGTGAAGTAGTCCTACTTCTTTATTTTTGCTTTAGTTGTCTGTGCTTTTGGTGTAAGAACCAAAAAAAATCATTTATAAACTAAATTAAAAAAATAAAACTAGAAGTCATTTGAAGGAGTATATTTAGTCATTCCATAATATCATTACTGTATTATGATGACTTATTCATATTCTGAAAATCAAATGCAGGTTTTATTTTTTTAATATGAAAATAAATAAAGAAGGTTTTACTTATAGAATTTGGTTTGCAGAGTAGTTTAAATTCAAATTCAGTAGATTGACTTTGTCCTGTCACCAAAGATAAATGTCTTCTTTCTGTTTCCTCCACCTGGTATTCTAAGTATTTAAAATCTTTGCTTTTAGAAAGCTAATATCTTTCTTGATAGACAATTTCCATATATTTTGGTCATATTCATAGATTTAAGTAGGCCCAATGACACACACTGTTCTGTGTTGTCCAAGATAATCACAGAATCTTGCTTTAGTCTCTGACACTACACAGAATCCACTGGGCATCAGCCCTGGAAACGCAGTCATTTAACACAGAGAGAAAAATAGACCCTTTCTTTGAAAGTAATTTTCAGAAACAGTGCTCTCTGAAGCAGAACATTCTGGAATATTATGTCCCTCAAAGCATTTGGGTCCTTCAGCTTAAATGTATATCTCTTATCATAAACCATTATCTACCTTGAAATTCCAGAGTGCAAAAAGTCTGTTGCTTATAAATAGTGTATTTATATGTTAAATATCTGTAGCTCATAGACCTTCATTCCTTTTTTATTCTTATTGCCCTGAAGACAATTTCTAAAGTGATTTTAGAGTTATGGAGTAGTAAATGACATAGTACTGAGAAAGAGCAGTTTAATTCAAAATGTCCCAACTAATCATTTGGCTTTATACATGTGCTTCAAGGTAGGTTAAGGTGGAACAGGGACTGAGTGTATGATCTCTCACTTGTAATTAAGGTACAGGAGCTTAAGATTTTATTAAACAGTATCATAAGGCTGTTTAACTGCTAAACGTGATACAGTAGATTGATTCTCTGTGCTACCAAAACATCTGCTGATGATATGATACAACTTTTGACCTAACATTTTATCTATTTCTATATGATATCCTTATAAAATCACAAAGTATAATTTATGTTACTAACTCAAATTTGGGTTGGCAAAAAAAAATTCATTTGGATTTTTCCATAAAATCATACATAAAAATCTGAACAAACACTTTGGCCAACCCAATAGTAGTTCTATAATTTCTACATTTTTGTATATATTATCAGTGACCTGTATTTAGCTCTTTTTTCTGCTTTGTTGTTGTTGTTGTGGTTCAGTTGCTCAGTCGTGTCTGACTCTTTGCAACCCCATGGACTGCAGCACACCAGGCTTCCCTGTCCATCACCAATTCCTAGAACTTGCTCCAACTCATGTCCATGGAGTCAGTGGTACCATCCAACCATCTCATCCTCTGTCAATCCCCTTCTCCTCCTGCCTTCAATCTTTCCCAGTGTCAGGGTCTTTTCTAATGAGTCAGCTCCTCACATCAGGTGGCCAAAGTATTGGAGTTTCAGTCTTTCTAATGAATATTCAGGACTGACTTCCTTTAAGATTGACTGGTTTGATATCCTTGCAGTCCAAGAGACTCTTCTCCAATACCACAGTTCAAGAGCATCAATTCTTCAGCACTCAGCCTTCTTTATGGTTCAATTTTCACATCCATACATGACTACTGGAAAAACCATAGCTTTGACTATACAGACCTTCTTTACAACTTACTAAACTAGAAATAAAACTTAATGAAAACTGTGTTCTTAACACAAATATTTGAGATATGCAATTTTTTCCTGACGAAAACAAAGTAAGGGAACCCTCATGTCAATAATCTATGGCCTGAGACATTTACTATGGTTTTATCTTAAAATAATTTAATGGTTTACTATGTCTACTTAGTAGCTGCCTTGAGACTTTGTTTGATCAAATAGCTATCATCAGTCAAAAACGACAATGTAGTCAGCTCATTAGAGCTTTAGCTGATTTTTTAAAGTAACATCTAATTCTGTTCAAAATTACAAACAAGCTTTCAAAATACTTAGCAGCAATTTTTCTTAGCAAGATATAGAGAAAATTGAAGAAAGCTTTTTAAGCAGGAAAATGACAACCTTTTGTGGAAGAAATTATTTTTATGTATTCCTAACTGTTAAACTCTAATGCTTAGAATATTGTAATTAAGAAATATTTTTGAAATGTAGGTAGATTTGTGTGCATGCCTTTCTGCATGTGAATATATATGTGTATATATATCTCCATAAATAACTAAAAGTAATATTATTTTACAGATAAAGATAACTATACATAAGTGTAAATGTTATAATACAAATATTTTAACATAAATATTATAATATAAAAGTATTTTTACATATATAAAATACCTTAAAAAGACTTTCTTTCAGTCTATATATGTATATATACATATATATATATATCTTTTATTCAAAGATTTCATTGGAATCTTTCATAGAAGATATTTCTAAACCAAAGAATTAAATGAAACTTGATTCTTTCTAAACCACATTTTGGGAACATATACCAACTATAAAGACCAAGCTTCCTACTCCACTATCTTGCTAATACCATACTATATAACTTCAATGAGGTTTTGCATTGGCAAAGACCCTGATGCTGGGAAAGACGGAAGAAAGGCAGAAGAGGATGACAGAGGATAAGATGGTTAGAATTCATCACTGATTCAATGGATATGAGTTTGAGCAAACTCCAGGAGATGGTGAAGGTCAGGGAAGCCTGGCATGCTGCAGTCCATGGAGTTGCAGAGTCAGACACAGCTGAGTGACTGAACTGGACGGAACTGAACTGAACTAACATATTATTAGTTATGACTTAGGACATGACTTAGTGACTGGACAACAACAATTTTTATTGTACTGCCATCTTTGGTTATTCCTTTAGAGAATACTTAAAAATATAAATTGAAGAAAATACTTATTTTCAAAATGTTTTGGATTTATGTGTCTATTTTACCCATTTGTTTTTACTGGAAACATATTGTGTTTTTGCTTCTTGTTCTCAGTCATAAAAGGCTCTAGTATAGGTTGTGGTATATTGTATCATTTTACTATCCACATATTCTTTTGTGCAGCATCCTGTTTGTTGAGAGAAGGTATTTTTCAGACTGAAATACATGAACAAAGCTCAGTAACCCAGAGGGAGTATGGCTTCAAGCAAGTAAAATGAAGTCTATCAAAACTGCTTCATACCTGCTTACTTCAAAAGAAATAAATCTACATGCAGGAACTCACCTTTCTGTAGATGAGCAACACAAAGGTAAGAAATTCTTATTCTCACTATCTTTTACTGAAACCATACATGTCAGTTTTTAATCTCTCATCCCCCAAAGATAACATTTTAACTTAATTTGCTTTGCCCTATCAGTTGTTCAAATGGTAATGTTGGAATCTTATGTCTTTTTTTCATGTTAATTTTTCTAATTATGATTGATTTTATACTTTGAATTTGTACAGTTCCCAGAAAGTGCTTTAATAAGTGATCATTTTGTAAAGTACTATATACTCAAAATTCATAAGTAGTGTCTTCTGTAACAATGTAATCATTTGATGCATGAGACAATTGTCAAATATTCTGTTTTTATTCTTTTACTGTTTACTGACAAGAAGGAAAATTGCAAATAAAACCCAAAAAATCCAATTTACTTCTAGGTCTTCCACATAATATTTTTCTTCGGCTTTGAAAAATGATCATTTTATAATAATACACTACTTTTTCCCAGTTATAAAAGATAATCTTAATCTTTTAGGTAAATATCTTAGAAAATCTAGAAAATGAGGAAATAGATAATAAGTCAGCAATATTATCTAAAATACTTTTACTCAGAGAACTTCTGAGAGCATTTTGGTATAGGTATTTTCAGTTTTTCTTTCCTTTAAAATATACATGATTCTCATAAAATTGAAACCATAAGGCATTATAATTTTATATCTACATTCATTCAACATCATAGCATTAGAACTTTTCCTTCTCCTTAAATGCATTATGATAGCATGTTTCATACTATTAGTATTAGCACATAATTTAATTAACAAGTATCCTATTATTAGATTCTGATATTATTTCATAAATGTTAACTTCTTTAAATAATGCATAGCAAATCATGGCTCATAAATCATCATGCGTATGTTTGATTATGCCCTTAGCTATATTCTCAGACATCAAATTACAAAGTGTATGTATCTAAGAATATTGCTACAAGTACCGCACATATACATGCAATGACATATTTTATCAAGAAATTAGTCACACCCTCTACTAGATACTAAAAATTACAAGGCATAGTGAATTTAGAAATGAGGCCTAAATGGGTTAAAATGTGTAACACATTGACCTGCAAAACTAGGTAAATACAGGGAGTTAATTAGTTTCTAAACTTTTTAGCAAGCAAAGGGTAAAAGGTGACTTTAGTGGTGACGTTATTTTTATTGTGAGTGATAAAAATTCAACAGTACTTCTTTAGATGACAGTCCTCCTAAAGGGGGGGGATTAATACTTTATAACATAAAATAATTTACAATTATTAATATATGCACTATTTGCTTAAGCATGTATTTATTGCATAATTTCTTTTAAAAATAATGAATATAAGTTGCTGGCAACAAATCATATAAAGCTAATTATATGGAGGGTCAGCCTGATTTGTTCAAACTGTTCACTTGCTTCTGGTCTCTAAAGAAAAATATGTGTAAAATTAAATTTCAGGATATTAGCCCAGATGGTAAAGCGTCTGCCTACAATGTGGGAGACCGAGGTTCGATCCCTGGGTCGAGAAGATCCCCTGGAGAAGGAAATGGCAACCCACTCCAGTATTCATGCCCGGAAAATCCCATGGACCGAGGAGCCTGGGGAGCTACAGTCCACGGGGTCACAAAGAGTCGGACACGACTGAGCGACTTCAGCAGCAACACAAATGCAGATGGGGTGGCTATATTCTTTAAAATACTTAGCTTTGAGAAGTGTATGTCAACTGACGTTTTGTTAAATAATGAGACACAGTGTATTGGAGGTCAGGTACTGTATATTCAAAAGAATCACACAGCGAACTTGCTTATAGGATTTTTAATTTTTTTGTGTGCAAGGTTAGGGAGAAGAGTGATATTAAGAGAGTATCTACACCTCCAGAACCCTTGAGTTTTATCCTTTTCATATTCACAAAGAAATTATATGTATACATACAAAGACCAGAATTGAACATTTTTAAAGCATAAATGGGCTTTGACCTTAGACTGAAATGCAGTTAACACAGAGGTATCCTAGGGGTCTAGAAACAGAGAACTAGTTTGTCATTTGTTTTTCCTCATATTCAGCGGACTTGAGTCTTCTTTTTAAACAATACTGTTAAATAAAAAGTGCCAAACATAGGGAAAAAGCTTGTGAACAACAGAGCAAGTATGTAAGATTCTTAGACTCACCTGTCCTGGGCCTTCTCTACTGTTTGCATATAAAGTTGTATACACTGTCTACCTTTTAACATTGTGGTGGAACATGTTTGAAAGAACATCAGTTCTTTCAAAAGATTTGTAGGTGGTTAAAGAGCAAAAGTGTTTACCTGGCTTGTCCAGTGACTGGCTTGTCCATTGAAATATAGACTCCATAAGTACTAGCAGTTACGGTTACTTTCTATGTAATCAAAGGCCAATAAGAAGCCAGCAATATCATAGGACACTTAATATTATTTCAGACACATGCAATGTTCCAAGTGAATGGTCATGTCTGAAGCTGTTCAATCCCTGTGTCACAGAGGATGTGAAAATAATCATGCAAACCTATTATTTTAAAACAAGATGGTATCAATATATTTCTCTTTTCACACAAAGGAAGATAAGAAAATATAAAATCATTTAAATAAAAAGGAATGGATATTTTTATATGTTAAAAAATTGTGTGCATAAATTAACAGATTTAAATATCACTTATGATGATTAATTAGAGGAAAAATTCCTTGAGATTAAAGGTTACCTTTCAGAGGAAATTCAAGGACAAGTATTTTATGGTTACTACATGCAGGAAAAAAAAAAAAGATCATAGTCCTGTGTATAACATTTCATTTTCTAAGTCTATTAAATTATTTCCTGCAGCATGCTTTCATTATTTAAAATTCTATTTCATCCATCAGAATCAACCACTGTTTCCTCTCCTCTCTGTTCTGAGTTTCTCTCACAAGCAGTTGCTAATTAGGAGAGCCTCTGGCCTCAGGGCTCTGTGCAAAATCCTGTTTGTTAGCACTGGGTGAATCAGTGGAATCTGAAAATAAAAAGAAAATAAAAACTAGATCATAGGGGGAATGTAATATTTTGCTTCTACATAAGCTTGGTAAATAATTTACAGTTTGTTTACCTTTCTCTTTTTGTTGTTAATAAAAGTAAGGTAAAAGAGAAATGATGTACAGATTACTGACATAAACATAAACAACCATGTGGAACCAAAATTTCAGATGATCTCAAAAAAACCATACACCACAGGGAAGAAAATAGTTCTGTACTTTCCTATCTGTAGCCACTGAATAATTCTTAAGATTGTTAGAAAAACATAAATTTATAACCATTTGTAAAATATGAAGAGTATCCAATAGGAAAATAATATGATATGCAAAATGCAAAAAATAACTTAAAAATAAATTGCAGTCTAGCAAAAACTGAGATGCAGGAAAGATAAAGTACAAAATATACACAAGATTTAAAATAAGAGCAAAATTAAGATGTGTATAGCTATTTTGTTTAAAGACAAAGCATTTCTGTTTAAAATAAGAATTTTTTAAAAAGCCAGAGTCACACGCTTTATATGATGGCTATATTTAAATCATAGAAAGAATGATATGGGAGAGTTAAAAGACACATTCAATACATAAGGACCCAGAAAACACACTCCCTGTATTTTTTCTCCACAAAGTGAAACAAACGAACAAAAAAGATTGTATTTTAGCTTCAAAGTTTTAAGAGAAGTTATCTCTGTTTGTCAGAATACAGACATGTGTTTTTTCCTTCCACTTATGATATTTATATTCTCCAAAAGCTTAAAATTTACCTGCATTAGTAGCTATTTTTATTTTCAAAATGAAGAAACTAAGAAAGAAAGGGAAAGAAAACAGGAGGGAGGGCAGGTGGGATTTTTCAACAGCACTGGCAAGTGTGGGGGAAATATTCCCAAGAATTGAGTTTTCAAAATTGAGTTTTCAAAATCTGGTGACAGGGGCTTCCCTGGTTGCTCAGCTGGTACAGAATCCACCAGGAGACCCCGGTTTGGTTCCTGAGTTGGGAAGATCCCTTGGAGAGGGGATCCCCAAGGACAGAGGAGCCTGGCAGGCTGAAGTGCACGAGGCTGCCAAGAGTCGGACAGGACCCAGGGCACATGCTAGTGATGGGGTGAGGGAACCAGAGAAATGGGGCAAGTGTTCCAACTTGACACAATGTTTAGTCACATAACTTGGGCTAGATTTTCTTAAATTCCTATGCTTTAGTAGAAGATGAGTTTAAGATGAGCCCACAGATGACAAGTGAAGTGAAAGTCATTTAGCCGTGTCAGAATCTTTGCGACCATGGAATTCTCCAGGCCAGAATACTGGTGTAGGTAGCCTTTCCCTTCTCCGGGGGATCTTCCCAACCCAGGGATTGAACCCGGGTCCCCCACATTGCAGGAGGGTTCTTAACCAGCTGAGCCACCAGGGAAGCCCAAGAATACTTGAATGGGTAGCCTATCCCTTCTCCAGCAGATCTTCTAGACCCAGGAATCTAACGGGCTTCTCTCACATTGCAGGAGGATTCTTTACCAACTGAGCTATGAGGGAAGCCACAGATGAGAAACACATGGGTAAATCAGAAACAGCATTGCAAGCCATTTATTTACATAGCAGAACTTAGTTCTGATAAAATTAAATTATGTTAAGGTTTATAAAATGCATTAAGCTTATTTTATGCCCTAGCTTTGTTATTACATAATTCTGTGTAGCTTCTTTTCTGTTCCACATTCTCAGTTAAATCCTTCAACATCTGACTCTAACTCTGTTTTACTTTTTTATGTTAAATGAATTAGATAATCCATTAAACAAATGGGAGGAAATAGCATTAATGATATGTTGCACTTGCATTATGAAGTTAATTGGATCAACTAAATTAGTTCTTTTACATTCATGCCTGCATATGTTTTAAGATTAAAAGCAGAAAATCATCAAGAGAACTCAGATTTCTGTGATCTCCTCTCTTCATTATAAAGCAGAGGTCTGTAATGTATTTATTCCCTGAACCACCAATGAGACCACATACCAGCAAAAAGCTTGAAGTTTAAAGAAAAAAAGAGAATGAGGAAAAAAAAAAAAAGAGGGAGAGAGAAGAAAAACAAGATAAGAATCACAGAAATTTCAGTAAGTCATAGAATCCTACAAATCTATCTAACCGTATTTATAGAGTGACAACCACATATCACTGTGGTCTGGCTTCACGATACCATTATATTCCAGGAAAGAACTCATTGAGATGGTGGAAAAATCCAAGGTTCAGAGTGCTGTGTAGCAGAAAAGGGCTTTATTTGAGAGCAAGATCCTACTCTGGAAATCTTCGCAAGGCTTAGATTAACCTTAAATTCAAGGTGGTGGTGTTGTTTAGTCACTAAGTCGTGTCCGACTCTTTTTGACTCCGTGTAGCCCACCAGGATCCTCTGTCCAGGGGATTCTCCAGGGAAGAAGAATACTGGAGTGACTTGTCATTTCCTTCTCCAGGGGATCTTCCCAGCTCAGGGATCGAAACGACATCTCCTACATTGGCAGGCAGATTCTTTACTACTGAGTTGCCTGGGAAGCCCCACATTCAATCTACCTGGATCCTAACACTTCTGGTTATTGCAAGGTTCTCAGTTAAGGTTAACATCAGAAATTTCAAAGCTAAGATGAAAGATGGAATGCCCTCTCTGTTCACTGTCAGCACTCAATTACCTATTTTAACGTCATAGACTTCATCGCACTATGAGATGTTACTTCCTATGGTACCCAAATTATTCATTACATTAAGAATGTCCCATAACAAGTCTGATTCTCAGATTTGTATCATAATATTCATTTCATCTTTTTTTTCTACATTTAGAAGCAAAAATTGATGTGGGGTCATATTCACTCAAGTTTACAGTAAGCGGCAAATTTTAGTCTCTGAGTATACGGCTCTTGATTTGAAGCAGTTCTGGTCATCAGTACATTCTACTAATGCCCATAGGAGGTAATGGGTTAGGATCTTACAGTATGCAATAATTTCATTTTATTATTATTTTTAAAATCATTTTACTATTTTTATTGTTAGATTCAATAAAATTTGGTGACTGTGAGTCAATGAATTATTTTGTCTTTTACAGAGAAAGGTGATGTAATTATATGACAAATTATGTATAATACAAATTATACTACCTTAAAGAATTTGGCTAAAAATTTCAGAAATTAACATGTCAATCATAGTCATAAATAATCCATGCAAGAGTTTAGGTATTCAGAATTATTCAAGTATATTTCTGTTTCTTTTTGTTTCATAATTTTCACTTAACATCATACTCTATATATTATATTCTACAGTTACATTTGATTAGGTAATTATGTTTATCTACCTAACACATAGAATATGTGTAGCTTAAAACAAACATGTGATCTCAGTTATTGATACAGTATCTTTACCAAAACATTACAGGTTTTTTTTTTTAAATTAGAGGATCAATACTTTACAATATTGTGGTGGTTTTTGCCATAAATCAACATGAATCAGCATTAAGTATACATATGTCTTCTCATTCTTGAACCCATCTTTTAATACATTGTTTTTCTGTATTTCTGTTTTTCTGATTTCCCCATGTTATATAGGTAACACATATATATATTTACATTTGGATGGCATCACCGACTCAATGGGTATGAGTTTGAGTAAACTCTGGGAGTTGGTGTAGGACAGGGAGGTCTGGCGTGCTGCAGTCCATGGGGTTGCAGAGTCGGACATGAGTACATGAGTGAGTAACTGAACTGAACTGTCTTATAGATGTATATATGTATGTACATATGGGGCTTTCCAGGTGGCACTAGTGGTAAAGAACTTGCCTCCCAATGCAGGAGATGCAAGAGATGTGGCTTTGATTCCTGGGTGGGGAATGGCAACCAACTCCAGTATTCTTGCCTGGAAAATCCCATGGACAGAGGAGTCTGACAAGCTACAAGCTACAGACCATGGGTTCACATAGAGCCAGACACTACTGAAGTGGCTGAGCACAGCACACATGTATATAAATATAAAATATGTATGTGAGCAAAGCAAAAATGTACATAAATACATATATATATGCATGTACATTATATATATATAATATGTATATGAGCAAAGCAAAAGTGTACATAAATACACATATATATGCATGTACATTATATATATATAATATGTATATGAGCAAAAGTGTATATAAACACATATATATATATGCATGTACATTATATATATATAATATGTATATAAGCAAAGCAAAAGTGTACATCAATACATATGTATATATATATACATGTACATTATATATACATTATATGCATGAGAGCAAAGCAAAAGTGTACATAAATACATATATATATACATGTACATTATATATACATAATATGTATGTGAGCAAAGCAAAAATGTACATAAATACATATATATAATGTACATTATATATATATAATATGTATATGAGCAAAGCAAAAGTGTACATAAATACATATATAGATGCATGTACATTATATATATATAATATGCATGCGAGCAAAGGAAAAGTGTACATAAATACAAATATATATACATGTACATTATATATATATAATATGTATGCGAGCAAAACAAAAGTGTACATAAATACATATATAGATGTACATAATATATATTATATATACATATAAAACACACAAACATGGGTTATGTTTAATAAAAATATAGTAGACTGTCCAAATAATAACAGGAGAAAACTGATTACACTAAGCTAACCGCGCCTACAGTGAGCACAGAATCAGAAGCCTTTCCTCTCTGAAACTGGAAAGCGCCTGCAGACAAAATTTCATCTGTAATAAAAGCCAACCAACTGCTCTGGAAATGAGAAACACGGGAAAACGTTTGAAAAGCACAAGATGGAAAAATATTTTTTTAAATGGAAGAAATTAATGAAATTCTTATAAGAACTATTTTTAATTTATATATATTTGAAGATAATCTATAGCTTTTCAATATTGATTTCCCCAATGAATCTATGTGGTGCAACTCTATTAATCAATATAGTCTTTGAGTTATCAGGGCATTTGAATGGTACTCATAAGAGTCTCATGTGTTTTTTTCAACTTTAGTTATTTTACAGTTTAGTTATTGGGAATGATATGCTTTTTGTTTTTATTATTTATGTAAAGCAATGTAAACTTGTTACCTGGGTTTGAAAGAAAGCAGATAGAAAGACGCTCTGAATAGGGTCTGTGAGGCTTCCGGCTGCTCCTGCGTGAACGATTCAGCTTAAAAGCTTGACCAGCCATCAGTGAGCAGTCACAGAACATCAGGCTTGCTCTTTTCTGTGGTCCGTGATGCAGAGACACAAGGCAATGCAGCTTCTTCTAGCCGCCTGGGACAGGAAATAATTCTGGTGGCTGGCTAGTGGCGGCGGAAGACTTTCTTCCTGGCAAGGCTGTGCCTCCGGCTTCCTTCTCTCTGCAACCCCTGCCCCTCACTCCACATGCGCCGTGTTGGAGGGCTTGCCTGGTTGCCCAAACAAGGATATGTGTCATCAGCAATATGTTTCTGTACTGCCTACTCTGTACAATTCTAAGACGAGGGTTTTGCACTTAACCTGGAGGAGATACTGAAAAAGAAAAGTACAGGCCCGAAATTGGGTTTCAGTCCCAAATACATTGGATTTCCCTGGTAACTCAGCTGATAAAGAATCCGCCTGCAATGTAGGAGACCCTGGCTGGATTCCTGGGTCGAAAAGACCCCGTGGAGAAGGAATAGGCTACCCACTTCAGTATTCTTGGGCTTCTTTGGTGACACAGCGGTAAAGAATGTGCCTGCAATGCGGGAGACCTGGGTTTGCTCCCTGGGTTGAAAGATCCCCTGGAGAAGGGAAAGGCTACCCACTCCAGTATTCTGACCTGAGAATTCCATGGACTGTATGGTCCATGGGTTCACAGAGTCGGACACCACTGAGCTACTTTCACTTCACCAACTATAGTGAAGTTATATTCAGGTTACACATTTTAATGTTAAAAATTAGTTTTTAATGGCATAACTAAAGTGTAAACAAAAGTAAAAAATCATCAAAAAGCAAACACAAAACTCACTGTAGCAGCTGGTTAAATCTCTTGGCTTCCAGCACAATCCCAGCCCCGTGCTTATGCTCTGGAGTTGATCATACGAATCAGTCATGTGATATTTTAACCCTATTTTTACATCTTTGAGCACTTGTACAAAATACATATATTGTGTTTAAGATTCTTATAAAAGCCTAAGTTACATCTTGTGTTATATTATTCTCTTTGTCTCATGAAACTATCTTAGTAAGTTTTCCAAGAGAATTTATATGTATCTACTTTACATGTTTTTCCTTTTTTTCTCAACTACGGGAACTTATTCCAAAGTATGAGTATCACATGATTTCTGAAGCAATTATCTTGTTAAAACTTTTGTCTTTTGGTATTAAAACTCTTCAATGAATGTTATCGTTTATGCTTCTTTGTGTGGTTGTGTGACTATCTGAAGGATGGATGTTTAGAAATTAAATGGGGCAAACTCATTTATAATTTCATTCCAAATTGCTTTTCAGAGCGGCTGCAAAAATTTACTATTTCATTAAAAAATTATTATTAAATTCAAGATGTCTTGCTTTTATCTATAAAATGATGTTTTATTGTTATTTTATTTCTTTGTCTTTTGTTTCTAGAGTGGTTTAGGTAATTTTGTATATAAATTAACCATTTGTATTCTCTATGTCCCAAATTTTATAGCTCGGTTTTGTATTAATTTATGGAAATTATATAATATTAATATTTATCATTTACCTTTTTTTGTATTTTAAATATACATCTCAAGATCTATAACTTGTTTTGAATTTGTCAAGTTCATTATTGCATAAATTTCTTAATTTAGCTAAATTTTCCATCATGGCTTTTTTTTTTTTTCTATTTAGCAATGATTTTCCCTAACCTGGAGGTCTTATATTTATTTTGTTGTTGTTGCTTAGCCACTAAGTTGTGTCTGACTCTTTTCAACCAAGGCACCTCTGTCCATGGGACTTCCCAAGCAAGAATACTGGAGTGGGTTGCCATCTCCTTCTCCAGGGGATCTTCCCCACCCAGGACTGAACTCATTTCTCCTGCATTGGCAGTTGGATTCTTTACTGCTGAGCCACTAGGCAAGCCCCCTATATTTATGTACTATATAACTAATCTATGTTTCTCTGTTTCTTACACTATAACCACACTCATTTTATCTACATGCATGTACATGCTATTTATGTATATACTCTTCTTTATAAATTTAGAATCAGTTTGCAACTTTCATTAAAAATCCTATTTAAGTCATGATTACAATTGCATCGAACGTGTAGTTTAATTTAGGCAGAATTTAGTTTTTGCATATTCTGTTTTCTATTGGTGAATGTGTGCAGAAATAATAGATATTTATTCAGATAAACCCTTATGTATGTTTTTCCTTTAAAATATTTCCCTCCACAAAATCTGGTGTGTTTCAAATTAACACCCAGGTAAGTTATAATGTTATTATCTTATATGATTTTCTTCTTATGGTAGGTTTTCAAACTAGCCATTTCTGATCTGTGGTGGAGGCCATCATTTTTCAAGGTTTTCTTTTTCTTGCCCCCTGGTTGGACTCTTGCTTTTTTAAAATAATTTGCTAGTTGGTTTTCTCAAGTCAATACTAAAATCATTTATTTTAATAACAATTTTACCTTTTACATTCAAAATTTTATATATAACTTCTTTTTCCTTGAAATTTCATTTTTTCCATATTATTTTAAGGATTTTCATTTATTTTGAAAATGTGTTTTGGCTTTATCAATACCTAAAAATTCTAGACATGAGAAGTTCATAGTTTTTATTATGGATAGTCAAGTAAAATTAAAATAAAGGTAATACATGTTAATGAATAGGTTCCACAATAATTATTTCTTTTTCTTTTAAAGTCAGTCATGCTCTACTTAGAATTGAGAAACACTTAGAATACCATCAGTTCAGTTCAGTCGCTCAATCATGTCTGACTCTTTGTGACTCCATGGGCTAAGCACATCAGGCTTCCCTGTCCATTACTAACTCCCAGAGCCTACTCAAACTCATGTCCATTGCATCGGTGATGCCATCCAACCATCTCAACCTCTGTTGTTCCCTTCTCCTCCCACCTTCAACCTTTCCCAGCATCAGCGACTCTTCCAATGAGTCAGTCCTTCACATCAGGTGGCCAAAGTATTGGAGTTTCAATTTCAGCATCAGTCTTTCCAATGAACACCCAGGACAGATCTCATTTAGGATGGACTGGTTGGATATCCTTGCAGTTCAAGGGACTTTCAAGAGTCTTCTCCAACACCACAGTTCAGAAGCATCAATTCTTCATTCCTCAGCTTTCTCTATAGTCCAACTCTCACATCCAAAAATGACTATCAGCAAAACCATAGCTTTGACTAGATGGATCTTTGTTGGTAAAGTAATGTCTCTGCTTTTTAATGTGCTGTCTAGATTAGTCATTGCTTTTCTTCCAAAAAGCAAACATCTTTTAATTTCAAGGCTGCAATCACCATGTGCAGTGATTTTGGAGCCCAAAAAATAAAGTATGTCACTGCTTCCATTGTTTCCCCATCTATTTGTCATGAAGTGATGGGACCAGATGCCATGATCTTAGTTGTCTGAACGTTGAGTTTTAAGCCAACTTTTTCACTCTCCTCTTTCACTTTCATCAAGGGGCTCTTTAGCTCTTCTTCACCTTTTGCCATTAGGGCGGTGTCATTTGCATATCTGAGGTTATTGATTTCTCTCCGTGCAATCTTGATTCCAGCTTGTGCTTCACCCAGCCCAATATTTCTCATGATGTACTCTGAATAGAAGTTAAATAAGCAGGGTGACAATATACAGCCCTGACATACTCCTTTCCCAATTTGGAACAAGTCTGTTGTTCCATGTCCAGTTTTAACTGTTCTTTCTTGATCTGCATACATATTTCTCAGAAGGCAGGTCAGGTGGTCTGGTATTCCCATCTCGTGAAGAAGTTTCCACAGTTTGTTGTGATCCACACCGTCAAAGGCTTTGGTGTAGTAAATAAAGCAAAGTAGATGTTTTTCTGGAACCCTCTTGCTTTTTCAATGGCCCAGCAGATGCTGGCAATTTGATCTCTGGTTCCTCTGACTTTTCTAAAATCAGCTTGAACATCTGGAAGTTCTCTGTTCATGCACTGTTGAAGTCTGGCTTGCAGAATTTTGAGCATTACTTTGCTAGCATGTAAGATGAGCACAACTGTGCAGTAGTTTGAACAATCTCTGACATATTCTTTCTTAGGGATTGGAATGAAAACTGACCTTTTCCAGTCCTGTGGCCACTGCTGAGTTTTCCAAATTTGCTGGCATATTGAGTGCAGCACTTTCACAGCATTATCTTTTAAGATTTTAAATAGCTTAGCTGGAATTCCACCACCTCTACTAGCTTTGTTTGTAGTGCTGCTTCCTAAGGCCCACTTAACTTTGCATTCCAGGATGTCTGGCTCTAGGTGAGTGACCAAACCATCATGGTTATCTGAGTCATGAAGATCTTTTTTGTATAGTTCTGTGTTTTCTTGCCACTGCTTCTTAATATTTTCTGCTTCTGTTAGGTCCATTCCATTTCTGTCCTTTATTGTGCTCATTTTTGCATGAAATTTTCCCCTGGTATCTCTAATTTTTTTTTAAAGAGATCTCTAGTCTTTCCCATTCTATCGTTTTCCTCTATGTCTTTGCATTGATAGCTGAGGAAGGGTTAATTAGCTCTCCTTTGCTATTCTTTGGAACTCTGCATTCAAAAGGGTAGCTCTTTCATTTTCTCCTTTGCCTTTCACTTCTTTTATTGTCACAGCTTTTTGTAAGGCCTCCTCAGGCCAATCATTTTTCCTTTTTGCATTTCTTTTTTGGGGGGATGGTCTTGATCACTTCCTCCTGTATAATGTCATGAGCCTCTGTTCATAGTTCTTCAGGCACTCTCTCTATCAGATCTGATCCATTGAATCTATTTGTCACTTCCACTGTATAATCATAAGGGATTTGATTTAAGTCATACCTGAGTGATCTAGTGGTTTCCCCTACTTTCTTCAATTTAAGTCTGAATTTGGCAATAAGGAGTTCATGATCTGAGCCACAGTGAGCTCCCAGTGTTGTTTTTGCTGGCTGTATAGAGCTTCTCCATCTTTGGCTGCAAAGAATATAATAAATCTTATTTCAGTATTGGCCATCTGGTGATGTCCACGTAGAGTCATCTCTTGTGTTGTTGGATTAAAACAGTGTTAAAAAAAAAAAAGTAAGGAATCTGGGATTAGGTTTACCTGAGTATGAGTTGTAGCTTTTTCAAATTTATTTTTTCTTATGAATAAAAATAACTCAGCGGGAATCACAAAACCTTTTTCAGCAGGGAAGGGAAGGATGCAATAAAGAAAACACACTTTAGGAGGTGTTATGAATATTATGTTGCGAACAAAGAAGATAGTGGGTAGGAAGCAGTGATAGGCAGCTGTGCTGATCCAGGAATGAGGAGTGATGGAAGGAAGCTGGTCTGAGGACATAAAAAAGGAAGCTCAGTTAAGGGGCTGGGGCTCATATTCATGTTATTTCTGACCTGATGAAATGTGGAAGTCACGGAGAATGTAAAGAAGCAGGGGTCCATTCCTTGTTTGAGAAAATTTAGTCAAGTTTTAGTACTCTGTTTTCAATTAAAGCCATTTGGAAGCCCTCTGCTTTGCTATTAAAATACCCACTTTCTCTTCACCTTCTCACCACCAAAACAAAGGGAGATGCAGGTGGACAGGGAGGGGAACTCACAGTTAAAAATAACATATGTGCCCATTTTGTTCATATCAAGACATATAAAACAAAATATTTCAAATTGTCAGTTCCAAGAATTAATATTGGGGCTGAGTAATAGACAATATTGATTGGAAATGGGATAAATGTCAACTTTTCATCATACTCTATGTTGCAAAGCACAGTTTAATACAAAGGAATACATCTTAACCTTTAACCATAAATGCTCATGAATTTTGAAATATTCTAAACTACTCAATACAACTGTATATAGATAGTCACACTAATTTATGAAGTAAGAAATAAGAATAAGTCATGATGATGTGGAAGAAAGGAAATCTTTGTGCATGGTGAAAATGTAAATTGGTGAAGTTAGTATGGAAAGCACAGTGTGTGTGTGTGTGTGTGTTCCTCAGAAAATTTAAAATAGAATTATCATAAGATCCAGAAATTCTACTTCTGACTGTAACAGAAAGAAAATGAAATCACTATTTGAAAGAGATATCTGTACCCCCTGTTCATTGCAGCATTATTTACAATAGTCAAAACATTGTTCATGGATAGATGAATGGATAAAGAAAATGCGGTATAGATAGATATAGATACATAACCTCAATTGACTCATATATGAAGATGACACTACCCTTATGGCAGAAAGTGAAAAGGAACTGAAGAGCTTCTTGATGAGTGTGAAAGATGAGAGTGAAAAAGTTGGCTTAAAACTCAACATTCAAAAAACGAAGATTATAGCATTTGGTCCCATCACTTCATGGCAAATAAATGGGGAAACAATGGAAACAGTGAGAAACTATTTTCTTGGGCTCCAAGATCACTGCAGATGGTGATTGCATCCACGAAATTAAAAGATGCTTGCTCCTTGGAAGAAAAGTTATGATAAACCTAGACACCATATTAAAAAGCAGAGTCATCACTTTGCTGGCAAAGTTCTGTCTAGCCAAAGCTATAGTTTTCCTGTTAGTTATGTATGAATGTGAGAGTTGGACCATAAAAAAGGCTGAATGTTGAAGAATTTATATTTCTGTACTGTGGTTTTGGAGAAGACTCTTGAGAGTCCTTTGGACTGAAAGGATATCAAACCAATCAATCCTAAAGGAAATCAGTCCTGAATATTCATTGGAAGGACTGATGCTTAAACTGAAACTCCAATACTTTGGCCACCTGATGTGAAGAGCTGATTCATTAGAAAAGACCCTGATGCTAGGAAAGACTGAAGGCAGGAGGAACAGGAGATGACAGACGATGACATAGTTGGGTGGCATCACCAACTCAATGGACATGAGTTCGAGCAAGCTCTGGAAGACAGTGAAGGACAGAGATGCCTGGCATGCTGGAATCCGTGGGGTCACAAATAGCCAGACACTACTGAGCAACTGAATAACGAAGTATATATATAGGTATATTATTCAGCCATGAAAAAGAAAGTAATCTTCTATTTGCAACAACTTAAGTGGAAATTGAAGACATTATGCTAAGTGAATTAAGTCAGACAGAGAAAGGCAAATACAGTAAGTCTCCTACATGCAATCCTTCGTTTTGAATTTTCAAAGATGTGAAGGTGCTTTGCATCAGTGTCAGGCATGAGTGAAACTGCAGCTTGTCCTCCATCTCCTATTGCTGACAGTCCTTCAGCTCTACCATCTCTCAGCTCCTCTCCCTCCTCCAGTCAGTAATTCTTCTGGTCTGTTTACTTGATGCCAAGCCCTGTATGCCAACCACTGTACTATACTACACTTCTTTTCAAGGTACTGTAAGATTAAAAGTGATTTCTTAATTTTTTGTATTATTTGTGTGAAAGGCATTATAAACTTATTATGATACAACACTATATAGCCAATTGTGTTAGTTGGTTAACTAGGCTAACTTTATTAGACTTAAGAACTGATTGTGCTTATGAACAAGCTGTCAGGATGAAACCCATTTGTATGTAGGGGCTGTACTGTACTGCATGATCTCATTTATATGTGGAATGTGAAATAACCAAACTCAAGGAAACAGAGAACAGATAGAGAACAGATAGAGAACAGCTAGAGGTGGTGGTTGGGTAGGGGAAAGAGGTGAAGATGAAGGTGGTCAAAAGGTGCAAACTTCCAATTATGAGATCAATGAGTTCAAGACTTTAAAAGTTGTTAAAATAATAAAAATTAAATAAATAAATCACACAATTTTTATAGTTTAATATTGAAATAATCAATTTTAATGAACATAAAATATTAGATACATAAAATATATCTTCTAAATACTAAAGAATTTAAAATTTTAAAAATCACAGAGTAAAAAGTTTTAATATGAATTTAAAAGACACATTTTATTTTCAAATTCCAAAACTTGTCTGAACTTAATTTTTTATAAAGTATAAATAGATTTGTTCTTAATAAACTCTTGAAATAAAGAGAGTTATTGTAGAAGTCAGGATTGTCATACATATCTTACTTTTGGATATTTAAATTCTTTTCTGTGGGTATTCTTTGAGCAGGGATAAGAAGCATTCATTTCTTATTACTTTTTGCAAAGCTTAAAAATGTCCTGGTATACTGTTGGCAAGGGACCATGAGAATGCTGACAGTGACAGAAGGAGTAACTTTGATTTTGAACCTCTTTTACTTAAAATTTCCTTGCATTTCCTGAGCATGCAGACCTCAAAGTGCTGAAGTACAATAATTATAAATGTTTCTTTAAAAGGATTGTATCTGTCCATATTTCAAACACACAGGGAATTGGAATGTGAATGTATAATGGTAGTTCTTATCATTTATTTTGAATGATAAATTTTAAAGCAACTTTTATGAAACCCACTGGTAGATTCTTTTTTTCTGGTACAGAAACAGATAATCATGTTTTCAACAAAATGCAATGCTTTTGTATTTATTTAAAATATCAGTCTGGATTGCTTTCAAGATCTGTTTTAAGCTGAAGTGTGTCCCCTCCAAATTTATATGCTGGAGAAGTTTTCAGCCCCAGCGCCCCAGAATGTAACTGTATTTGAAGATAAGGCCTTTAAAAAGGTAACTGAATTAAACTGAGGTCATATGGATGGACTCTAATCCACATGACTGAAGTCCTTATAAGAACTGTAGATTAGAGCACACACACAGAGGGCAAACCCTGTGTAGACACAGAGAGAAGATGGCCATTGACAAGCTAAGAAGAAAGACCTCACAGAAATCCAACCCTGATGATATCTTGATCTTGGACTTCTATCCTCTAGAACTGTAAGAAAATTAATTTCTCTTGTTTAAGCTTTCTAGTCTGTGGAGCTTTGTTATGGCAGCTCTAGAAAACTAATATATCATTGTGCCAAGTTATTTGTGACATGGAAAATGTGGTTATAAGAAATTATTCATTTTGCTGCTATATATTTACAAATCATATCATATTAAACTTTAGGTGTCACAGTCAATCTCCTCTCTCAGACAGAATATTTTCTTTTTTTTTTTCTCCCCCCCACACAAAGTGACTTGGACTCCAGAATAAAATGTGTATGGTGGTTAGCTTCTCAAAACATTTATCTACCTGGGAAGGGATAGAAATAGAAAACAGCTGCAATGTCGCAACAACAAAAACACAAGGATTATTAGTATCCTGTGCTTGAATTTGGAAAGCATTTCCCCCAATCAAAGAGTCAGTGAAGGAGGAAGCGGAAGCATCATCAGTTGAGGAGCTGGTGTCTCACACAGTAAACTTCTAGTCCTGGGAACAGACAGGACTCAGGCCTCCGCCATGAACATTCATGAAATCAGAATCACCCATACCCACCCTGACTTTGGGATGCCCAGGGTCCCAAGTCCACTCTTCCCTGTCACGGTTCAGCTTCCCACATCCAAGGAAAATCCAAGTCTAGGGATAGAGGAAGACACAGAAAGAAATTGAAGCACCTGGGGTATTTGAGAGCATGTGGGCACCTGGGAGAGATCAAAGGGCTGGTCTTAGTCTAGATCCCTAGAAAGTGAGTCATTAATCTTAACAGGGAATGGAGGTTGGAGGGCCCAGGGTGAGGTGGGAAGGAGGGAGGCCAGGTGGAGACCTGCAGTGCTTCCTTTCTAGGATGAAAAGGTGTGTGTGTGTATGTGTGTGTGTGTGTGTATGTGTGTGTGTGTATGTGTGTGTGTGTGTATGTGTGTGTGCGTATGTGTGTGCGTATGTGTGTGTGTGTGTGTGTATGTGTGTGTGTATGTGTGTGTGTATGTGTGTGTGTGCGCGTATGTGTGTGTGTATGTGTGTGTGTGTGTGTGTGTGTGTGTGTGTGTGTGTGGTGGAGGCATTTTCCCACTGGCTTCAATGTCCTATTTACATCAACAGAGAATCCAAGCAGGAGATGGGTACTTATAGGAATGCATTTCTTCATCAATCAGTACCTAGGAGCCTTGAAGAAATGACAGGTGGTATGGAAACCTGTGGGCTAAGACAGGTAGAATCATCTGACATTTCTGCTGACTAAGGGCAGGGAGGACTGGTCCCAAACAAAGAAAAAATTTTACAAGGAAAGAAGGAAAGTCTGCATTGTAAGAATTTTATGTACCAAATGAATGATTGCACAGGGTTTTGAAACCAGGTAAATATATGTTTAAAACACCAGAGAAGAGCTGAATATTTAGTATGTACATATAAGAAAGCACTCATGTAAATTATGGGTATCCTCAGCATTTGGATATGGGGTTTTTTAATGTAAACTTTTTGTATCTTTCACTTTCTCTTCAAAGAATAAATATTTTTAAAATGATAGTTATTTAAAATAGGGAAGGATTAAGTGGTGTTTAAAATGCAATCTACATCTAATCTGGAGAACACATTTGGTATCTTCTTTTCTGACAAAAATCTTTTACAGCTGCAGGTTTTTCATGCTGTGCCGCTGGCTTTGTCTTTAGTGGAAATTTATTCTTCCTTTTACTCAGCTATTCTACATAATAACACCTAATATTAGAGACTTTTGTAGTTGTCAAGACACTTATGCATAACTTCTCATTTAATCTTCACAGCTGTCCGGAGAAATAGGTAAAGTAGGAATTACTCTCACCGATTTAGAGATGAAGAAGCCAACCCAAGAGAAATCATCTAAAAGGCTTCAGAATATATAACCACCCTCGGAAGGACTTAGACAACTCAGGTCTTCATGTCAAGCATGATGTTCTCCTCATCACTTCATAAAGTATCTTGAAATTTGCACCACCCCAGTGCAATATTCCTCTGTTCCTTTGGTGACAAAATATTCCTATGGAACAGAGAAGAAAGAGTCTCACAGTTTCTCCTGTGAGAGAGAGAGAGTGCTTAACCCTAGTTCTCCACTCACCAAATGTAAGGAATCAGAGTTCACAGTATGCAGCCATCCAGGAACCTAGAGGGAGCTCTGCAGAGACCTCTGGGATGATCCTGCACTCCACCCATGATTCTGAAGCCCTCCTTCATTCCCATCACGCATTCACTGGGAGGAGATTTACCCATAGCTCCACACCAATGCAAACCCCCTACCATCCGGGCATTAAGTGAACCAGACACACACACTTGGTTACACACTTGGTTACCTTAACAGGAATTCATCCCTTGCTGAACCCCTTTGTCTGTGACAGATGAGTAAATTTAGCCCATTTAGTCATGGGGAGGCAGGACAATGCAAGGGAGGTCATATAGAATCTGGAATGAAACATGCTTGATTTTTTCTTTTTTTTTTTTTCTCTTTTTGCTTTAAAAAACAATTGTATTTTGAGTGCCATATTAGATTTCTTCAGCTACTATAACAAACTGCCACAATTTTAGCAGCTTTAAACAACCTAAATTTGTTTTCTTACAGTTCTGTAGGTCTTAAGTCCAGTACAGTTCTCACTGGGCTAAAATCAAGGTGCTAGCAAGCTGTGTTCCTTTTTAAAGGCCCTAGTGGAGAATCTGTTCCCTTGCTCACTTGGGCTGTTGGCAGAGTCCAGTGCCTTGCAGTCATAAAAATGAAATCCGTGTCCTTGCTAGAGGCCAGCTGAGGGTGTCTCCTGGCTTTCAGTGGCTGCCTGCATCCTTTGGTTCATGGCTCTTCTTCTGTCTTTATAAACAGCAGATCCAGTCCTCACATATCACATCTTTTATAAGACACACTTGAGTTTTTCCTCCTTATAAAATAACCGATTCTGGGAAAGTCACTCATCTTAATGTATGTAACTTCCCTACAATACTCTGAGCCTTTTTAATTTAGAAATGTAAAAAAGTGACACTTAAAATGTTTCCAAAATTTCTGTTTAAAGATATTATATGACTAGTCAGTCTTGTTCATGCTCTGTTGCTCATCGTGTCTGACTCTGTGACCCACGGACTGTAGCCTGCCATGAGATTTTCTAGGGAAGAATACTGGAGTGGGTTGGCATTTCCTACTCCAAGAGATCTTCCTGGCCCAGGGATCGAACCTGTGTCTCCTGAATTAGCAGATGGATTCTTTACCACTGAGCCACCTGGAAAGCAGCAAGCCCCATTATAATACAAATGAGAGCCAAGACAAGCTTTGCTTAAGTAATTCCTTTGTTATTACTAATTGTTACACAATAGACTTAGACTGGGAAAATCTACTCATCTGATAGGAATTTTATTAAATGTAAATAAAAAATGTATCTGGTACATATTAAGTACAAAATAAACATACACCCTCTTCAAATCCTGGCCTACTCCATTTCTCTTGGTGAAAATTATAAATTAACATGATTAACTACTTTACTCACTGATTCTCATTTACATATGCCTGTGCCTTTCACACCCACCACTCCTTTTCTGTCTAATGTCTTCTGACTAATCCTGTTTGCTTCTTCCACTGTCTTAAAAATTCACATACAAATTAAGACTCATTTGGTTGTTGAAGCTTTTTGTTTGTTAAACAATGCTTCTGGCATATCATCACCATCATCACTCTCTTCTCTTACTTTTTTGCAACTCTCACCAAATGAGCCCCAACCAAAAATAAACAGTGCATGTAATTGCATTAATACCCATAAAGCATGTCACTGCTTCCAAGGAATTTAGAATTCAGCAAAGGAATGCAGATTGTGTATGCATGTGTGTGCTCACGTGTTTTTATAAACAGCATATTGTAATTTTTATGATAGGATTGTTCAGGGTCGACTTCCCTGGTGGCTCAGACAGTAGAGCGTCTGCCTACAATGAGGGAGACCTGGGTTCAATCCCTGGCTTGCGGAGATCCTCTGGAGAAGGAAATGGCAACCCACTCAAATATTCTTGCCTGGAAAATCCCATGGATGGAGGAGCGTGGTAGGCTACAGTCCATGGGATCGCAAAGAGTCGGACACAACTAAGCGACTTCACTTTCACTTTTTTTTTTTTCTTTGTTCAGAGTTGGGTGAAGATATGTAGATAATTGTAGATATGTAGATATGTAGGTAAATTTTAATAGTTTGGGGCAGGAGGTTTGGCAGAAAGACGTATTTACAGTTACAGACACTTAAGCTGAGAATTAAAACATAAGCATGTGTTCACTGTGCTTCCAAATGCTGTGGAATATTGCAAGCATCCAGTGGATCAGGCAGTGGAACTCTAATGGAATCAGTCACCGAATGTAACTTGTGATCACTGGGACTCAAAGGGCAAAACTGTGCAGTAGGAAGCCTGTTGGAAAGCTTAGGTGTAACAAAGGCATTGATAAGGAACATAGGCTGTGGCAAGTAAATTTGGATTTCATCCTGTGGTTAGTGAAAGATTTTAAATCAGAAGAAGTCATATATACTTTATTTTAAAAGATTTTTTTTTTCTTTTTGTGGAGTAGAAGAGAGTGAAAACAAGTGTGAAATTCAGCCAAAACCACGTTTGTGAAGATGCAGAAGAGTGAGACAAAAGATGTAGAGACACAGTGTCTATAGGAAGCTACAGTAACTAGAGAGACTGTCAGTACAGAGGAGGTGAAACAGCAAGAGGCTTAACTTATCCAAAGTAAAGCTATTTTTGCTGGGGTGTTTGGATGTACTATCAGAGGAAGGTAGGAGGTAGAACAGCCAAAATGAGGGGAAAGATAAGGAGTTTAGTTTTAAACAAAGATTGAGACATCTTTAGGTAACAAAGTTTAAATATATGAAATTGAAAATATTTGACCATTTTTCACTTAATAAAGAGCAATTTTATACTGTACACCTAATAAATACTTGGGTTTCTTTTCTCAAGAAACCTCTAGCTTGATGCTACCCTCAGCTTTGCCTTCCTCTGAGCTTTACTGAAAGGAGATATGATATCAAATATAAACTAGGTATAACTCATTAGAGAAGTATTTATATAAGTGTGTTAATAAATTTTAAAATGCCCATGAAATTATGCATTTAAAAATTGGCTCAAAATATTTAAGAATTTAAAAAAACACCTAGACAGATATCAGCTACAGAAATCGACAGAAGAACAAACAGAAAATATGAATAGATATATAATAAACAAAAAAAGTAAACCATTAACTTAAAAACTTTCCACAAAGAAAAGCCCAGACCCAGATGGCTTCATGAATCAATTCTACCAAACATTTAAAGAAATAATACAAATTCTTGACAATATCTCCCCTGAAACAATAGAGCAGGGAACATATTCCAACTCATTCTATGAATTTATTCTTACACAAAACCAAATAAAGGCAACACAAGGAAAAAGAAAACTATAGACCAGTAACTTTTAAAAATATAGACAAAAATTCTTGACACAACACTAGCAAATCAAATCCACCAGCATATAAAGGGTTATATATACACTGTGATCAAGTGGTATTTATCCAGGAATACAATGTTGGTTTAATATCCAAATATCAATTAAAGTGATACACCATTTCAATAGAATATGTTTATTAAGCATATCATTTTTATTCTTCTATTTTCAGATGCTTTGATCTCAGGCCTGGCTGACCCTAGAGGGACTGCCCCTCCCAGGATGAGTGATATCTAGCTTGCCCACAATTGCACCCTCCATATGCAAACCAGCCAATCCAGAGCCCACACCCTAACCACCTTCTCTGTCTCTCTCTTCCTCAACTTGAAGTACAGCATCTGCAAAAACCCAAAGTAACATCATCTTGCCCTTACAATCAGGAACAAGATAAGGATGTCACTCTTGCCACTTTCAGTCAAAATTGTACTGGAGGTTCTAGACAGGATAATTCAGTACTTAAGGAAAAGAAATAAGAGGCATCCAGATTGGGAAAAAAAAAAAGTACAATTATGTCTATTGGAAGATATGATCTTGTATATAGAAAGTCCTAAGGAACTCTCTAAAAATGATTAGAATGAGTAAGTGAATATAGCAAGGTTGTAAGATGCAAGATTAATACCCCAAAATAAATAAACTTGTTTCTAATAGACTAGAGTAGTAGTCTTCTATTACCACCCTAACAAATTGCTATGCATTTTGTGGCTTAAAATGAAAACAATTTATTTTTTTTCAAGTGCTTACTTTGCTCTTTTGGGTCTTAGTTGTGGCATGTGGGGTCTTCGTAGCATCATGCAGGACACTTTGTTGAGGGGAACAGATTCTCTAGTTGTGGCTCAAGGGCTCAGTAGTTGCAATGTGTGGGCTTAGTTGCTCTCTGGCATGTAGGATCTTAGTTCCCCAACCAGGGATCAAACCTGTGTCCTGCATTTTGTAAGGGAGATTCTTAATCACTGGACCACCAGGGAGGTCCCAATTTGTTATCTTTAGTTCTGTAAATCAGAGGTCTGAGATGGACCTCTATGGGGTAAAATCCAGGTGTCAACAGGGCTGTATTTCTCTCTGGAGGCTCTAGGGGATAATATATTCCCTTGTTCTTTAAAATTCTGTATGCTGCCCATAACCCTCAGCTCATGGACCCTCCTTGAATAATTCCAACCTCTACTTTCATCATCAAATCTCATTTCCCTCTGGAAACTGGGAGAATAATAGTGATTACTAATGGCTATTTTTTTTTTTAATGAGGTGATTTCTCAAATTGATTATGGTGGTGATTGTGCAGCTCTGTGAATGTACTAAAATCAGGTGAACTGTAGACTTAAGATGAGTGGATAATAGGTGAATTATATCTCAATAAAACTGTTAAAAAACACAGGAAAAATAAGAACAGTGTGACATGAGCAATATCTTCAGATAAGGAACTGTGAATAGATACCAATATCTACAAAACAGTATTTATACAAAATTGCATGCTTTATTTAAATATTAGTATTTCCTTATAACTATTTTAATTTGATAGGAAAATATTAGAATGAATATAAGAACACAGAGGAAAATTTGAAAATAATTAAGAAAAATCACCACTGAGAAATAGATGCAGTGAAAATTCTGAAGTGTAACATTTTATTCTCTATTAAGTCAAGATAATTTTTATAATGAAACCAAGATGAGATTAACTTATGTAAATTATACAGACTCATTTTTGGAATGTAGTGTAAATCTGTTTACTTTGATTATTTAAGCACAATTTAAACTCTAAATGAACAATTATTTGAATCATCTTATGTGTTAAAGTGCTTAAACAGAATGTGGGTAAGATGGCAAAAAGAGTTACAGTATCTAAAATACTCATGAAAAAGGAACAGTTCAGCCTCATGAGGAGGCAATGAAACAATTTAATTGTGGTTTTAAAATTCAGCATTTAAACCTGTTAAGGTCCAGGCAACACTCCAGCAACGGGGAGACCACGAATGTTATTCTGGTTCTTAAACCAGTTGTGAGCAACAGGATGAATGACTGACTTTTCAAATGACTGTATATAAAGTTTGTCACCAAGGCACTAAAGGAAATTAAGAGAGCAAACAATCTAGAGCATGGTAATGTAAATAGTTCTTGATGCAATAGGTAGTCATCTTGTGGAATTCATGGCCACAGTAAGATGGCTAAAGAAATATGAAGTCTCAGTAATTTTATGAGTAATAATAAAGGTTTATGGTAACTAGCACATTGATAAAGGTGCTACCTAACAGATTGTAATAAGAAAGTTGTCTTAATATCTGAATGGAAGCCAATGTATTCACAAAAAGAGATTTGATTCCAAAAGACAACAAAATGTGGAGTTTGCAATAGGACACATACTGATGGGAATAATCCATCACAGAGTTGAAGGCACCAGCCCCTGAAACATCAGTGATGGACAGCAGGCACTTTCCACTTGAATCTCTGCAGCAGCATGCTCCTGGTCCATGCCAGTCTACTACACCACCAAAAAAGAGCTCAACACTGGAGTTTTGTTTTTTTTTTCCTGTTGGGACAATCGATGTTAGGGAAGGCAATCTCCAGGTAGCACCTCCAACCAAGATGTGATGGGAATTGGTAGAAAAGCGACTCCAGCTCTCTATTGCCTCAGATGGGATAATGCTGAGGGCTGCTGAACACTGAGGTCCCTCACAAGCCAGAGCCTCAGCCGCTTGGTCAGGAACATGGTCTTCAATGAACCTGTTAACCAGAACTTAAGAAATGGTAATCTAACTGAAGTAAAGAAGTGTTTATTGGGGGTTTGTTAGGACGTCAGATTTAAGAGGCATGAGAAACAGATTTAAGAGGCACTTGAATTACATTGCACAGGACTACAAAATGGAAGGTTTGTTTATAAAGGCAAGACTGCAAGGCTACACAGATTGTAAAGGCTTAGTTAGCAAGGGAGCAGGATGAAAGATCAACATACAGATATCAGTTGTATTTCTTTATACCAGCAGTGAAATATCAGAAAGGGGATGTAAAAAAACACTGTCTTTTAGAATCACACCCAAAAATACATAGCGAATAAACCTGACCAGGCAAGTGACAGATTTATATACTGAGAACTATAAAATGTTAACAAAGGAAATTGAAGATGATTCAAAGAAGTAGAAATATATCCCATGCAGGTGGATTGGAAGAATTAATTTTGCTAAAATGGCCATACTTTCAAAAACAACCTACAGATTTAATGTGATCCCTGTCAAATAACCTGTGACATTTTTTACAGAACTAGAACAAATAATACTAAAATTTATATGGAACCAGAATTGCCAAAGCAATTGTAAGGAAAAAGAACAAACTAGGAGGCATGATTCTCCCAGATTTCAGACAATACTATCAATAAAAAGCTATAGTAATCAAAAAGGCATGATACTGATGTAAAACATACATATGCATCAATGGAACAAAATAGAAAGCCAAGAAATAAACCCACACACCTATGGACAATTAATCTTTGATTAAGGAGGTAAGATTACACAATGGCAAAAAGTCTGTCCAGCAAGTCGTGTTAGGAAACTTGTACAGTGCATGTAAGTCAATGAAGTTAGAGCACACTCTCACACCATATGCAAAAATAAACTCAAAATGGCTTAAAGACTGCAACATAAGACATGATACCATAAAACTCCTAGAAAAGAACATAAGCAAAACATTCTCTCACATAAATTATTCCAGTGTTTCCTTAGGCCAGTCTCCAAAGGCAAGAAAAATAAAAGCAAAAATAAACAAATGGACCTAATCAACTTATAAGTTTTTTCACAGCAAAGTGAAGTCGCTCAGTTGTGTCTGACTCTTTGAGACCCCATGACTATAGCCTACCAGGATCCTCCATCCATGGTATTTTCCCAGGCAAGAGTACGGAAGTGGGTTGCCATTTCCTTCTCCAGGGGATCTTCCCAACCCAGGGATCAAATCTGGGTCTCCCGCACTGTAGGCAGACGCTTTACTGTCTGAGCCACCAGGGAAATCCTTTGCACAGCAAAGGAAACCACAAACAAAAGGAAAAGACAACCTTCAGAAGGGAGAAAATATTTGCAAATGATGCAACTCAGTGATTGACAAGGGCTTAATCTCTGAAATACATAGACAGCTCATACAATTCAATGACAAAAAAAGAAACAACTCAACTGAGAAATGGGCAGAGGATTAAATAGACATTTTCCCAAAGAAGACATACAGATGGTCAGCAGGCAAATGAGAAAATGCTCAACTAATTATTTGTTGTTGTTTAGTCACTAAGCAGTGTCAGGCTCTGTGACACCATGGCCCGCAGCATGCCAGGCTCTTCTCTCCTCGACTGTTTCTCAGAGTTTACTCAAATTCTTATACATTGAGTCAGGGATGCTTTTTAACCATCTTATCCTCTGCAGCCCCATTCTCCTTTTGCTGTTAGTCTTTCCCAGCATCAGGATCTTTTCCAATGAGTCTGCTCTTTGCATCAAAGGGCCAAACTATTGGAGTTTTAGCATCAGTCCTTCAGATGAATGTTCAGGATTGATTTCCTTTAGGATTGACTGGTTTCATCTTCTTGCTGTCCAAGAGACTCTCAAGAGTCTTCTCCAACACCACAGTTCAAAAGTGTAAATTCTTTGGTGCTCAGTCTTTTTGTGGGCCAGCTCTCACATCCAAACCTGACTACTGGAAAAAGTCGCAGCTTTGATTACACAGATAAGGTAATGTCTCTGCTTTTTAATAAACTGTCTAGATTTGTCACAGCTTTTCTTCCAAGGAGAAAGCTTCTTTTAATTTCATGGCTGCAGTCACCATCTGCAGTGATTTTGGAGCCCAAGAAATAAAGTCTCTCACTGTTTTCATTGTTTCCCCATCTATTTGCCATGAAGTGATGGGACTGGAGGCCATGATCCTCCTTTTTTGAATGTTGAGTTTTAAACCAGCTTTTTCACTCTGCTCATTCACCTTCATTAAGAGACTCTTTAGTTCCTTTTCACTTTCTGCCATAAGTGTGGTGTCATCTGCATATTTGAGGTTACTGATATTTTCCCATCATCTTGATTCCAGCTGTGCTTCATCCTGCCTGGCATTCTGTATGATGTACTCTGCGTATAAGTTAAATAAGCAGGATGGCAATACACAGCCTTGATGCACTCCTTGCCTGATTTGGAACCAGTCCACTGTTCCGTGTCCAGTTCTAACTGCTGATTCTTGACCTGCATACAGGTGTCACAGGAGGCAGATAAGGTAGTCTTGCATTTCCATCTGTTTAAGAATTTTCCAATTCTGTTGTGATCCACACAGTCAAAGTCTTTAGCATAGTCAATGAGGTAGAATCAGATGTTTTTTTCTAAATTTCTCTTGCTTTTTCTATGATTCAGTGGACGTTGGCAATTTGATCTCTGGTTCCTTTGCCTTTCCTAAATCCATCTTGTACCACTGGAATCTTTTGGTTCATGTACTGTTGAAGCCCAGCCTGAAGGATTCTGAGCGTTACCTTGCTAGCATGTGGAATGAGTTCTGTAGTCCGGTAGTTTGAACATTCTTTGGCATTGCCCTTCTTTAGGATTGGAATGAAAACTGACCTTTTCCAGTTCTGTGGAAAAATCATAGCTTTGATTATACAGATCCTTGTCAGCAAAGTACTGTCTCTGCCTTTTAATACACTATCTAGGTTTGTCACAGCTTTCCTTCCCAGGAACAAGTATCTTTTAATTTCATGGTTGCAGTCACCATCCCCAGGGATTCTGAAGCTCAAGAAATTAAAATGTGTCACTGCTTCCACTTTTTCATCTTCTATTTGCCATGAAATGATAGAACTGTATAATATGATCTTAGCATTTTTCTATCTTTTATTAAAAAAAAATTAAATCATGAGAGTATGATAACACATTTACAAGAGACTTGGAAAATACAAAACAAAGTTACATATGGTTCTACTCTATATTACAATTATTTTAAGTAGATCAATTAATATTTTTAGTTAAGTTTCAATATCAAACTCTCAAAAATTAATAGAATGAATACACAGAAAAGTAGTTGACCTGAGAAGCCCTATGAACCAATTCTTTATAATTAAGATTTATACAATTTTCACACAACAGCAGGATACAAATTCTATTCAAGTTCCCATAGACTATACACTAGGAGATACTGGAACGTATTCAGGGACATAAAACGAAGTGCCAAAATTTAATTGTGTAAGTGTGTTGAAATCATACAGAATGTGTTCTCTTCTCACTGTAGAATTGTGTTAAAAATCAATATAAAAAGATATTTGAAAATAACCCACATATAATGTGCCTTTATCAAGATAGACCTATGACTTGACCTTTGCAAGCCTCATAAAGGTAGAAGACTGAAAAAATAGAGACTTATTGCAGAGAAGAAACCATTTAAATGAGAAATTAATATCAAATATATTTTTAAAACTCCATGTATTTGGAAATTAAATACCTGCTTTAAAATGATGGGTGTATCTAAGTCACAACAAGGAAAATTAGAAAATATTTGTAAGAGTCAAAATGAAAATAGAATTTACCAGAATTTGTTGGATGCAGCTGAAGTTGTTCAATCCAAATGAATACAATGTGGAAACTTGAATACAAAATTGAAAGGTTGTTGCTGAAGGAAAAGACGCCGGGATTCTGGGCCTCCAGAGGACAATTCAATCCTGGGCCAGAGACGAGGCTGGATTGCTCAGAACTTCTGTGTAATAAAGTTTTATTAAAGTATAAAGGAGATAGAGAAAGCTTCTGACATAGGCATCAGAAGGGGGCAGAAAGAGTACCCCCTGCTAGATTTCAGCTGGATGTTATATAGTCACTGGCAGTCTGTTAATGAAAAGAAAGGAATGTCTTAAAACTCAGAATGGCACCAGGCCCCTCACCCATAAGTTGCATTTTGGGATAATCTTGGCACCAAATGATTCATCCTGGGCCATAAAACAATTGACTTGAATCTTGTAGAAGGGCCGATTACCATACAAATAGTTTCATTTACATAGATTAGGGGAACAATGTCTGAGTATAACATATTGGTGTGTCAAGTAGGTTCTGAGCCATTAGATGGAAGGGACTTGAAGACAGAGTCTGGGGTAAATGCATAGCACATTAACATAGCTTAAGACAAACATTTCCATAAGAAAAATGCATTGGTTAACTCAAGGTTTGAGAACAGTTAACTTCAGGTGAAACCAGGTGTCATTATGGCAACACAGTATTTAAAGAGAAAAGAAAAAAAATCACTAATTTGTTTCCTCCTGCCACTTAAGAGAGATAAAAACGTCTGACACTTGCTGCCTATTTCTTCCATTTGGAGACCCCTGGCCTTCCTGCCTGTTACCCTCTCAATATGAAAACAAATAATGAATACCAGCATACAATTTTTTTGAAATTTGGACAAAATGTGTATTTTAGTTAATAATACTGTATCATATGTCAATTTCCCAATTTTTTTTTAACAGTATACTATTTCTTTATATTATCAGAATTGGATTAGAAGTTTTAAGGCTCATCAATTTTTCTTTAATCACTGAGATAATAAGCTTTCTAGTCTTTCAATAGTAATATTAGATGCCAAAATACATGGATTATATATATATATATATATACACACACACACACACACACACACAAAAGGTTTTTTGCTAAAATTGATAAAGGCTTGAGGAAGAACAACAAAAAATCAATATGGAGAAATTGTAAAACATAAACGAAATGAAATGGGGGCAGTGAATATGAAATAGAAAAAGTGAAACAAACCAGATAAAAGTAAAAAATCTTCATATGGTGCAGTTGTTTTTAAGAAAAATGCATTGGTTAATTATTAGAAATGCATCTGGAGCTTTGGAGGAAAAAAGCAAACCTGGGCATTAGTATTTTTCAAAAAAAATTCCAAGATAATTCTGATATGTTTCTGAATTTAAAAAATAAAAATAAAATGATTACAGATTTTCTAGTAAATGGTAGTTTTAGAGATGTAGAACTCTATTATTTTCTGTTGACCAATCATGATAGAATGGTATTAAATGAGTAGTAGTTAAATAATCACAATAGTATTAATAAAAGATGTTAACCAGTTTTCACAGTCAAGCAAAAAAAAAAAAAAAGATTATTACAATTTCAAGTGATAAAGGAGACATGATTAATCTAACAATATAAAATAATTACATACAGTTTGGGGTGTTATGTAGAGTGGTATAATAAGTGAAAGTGCATGCATGCACATGTTTTCATCTAGCCAGTCTATGTCTTTCGGTTGGTGCACTTAATCCATTTACAGTTAAGGTAATTATTGATATATATGACCCTACTACCATTGTCTTAATTGTTTTGTGTTTATTTTGTGTAGGTTTTTCCTTCTCCTGTGTTTCCTGCCTAGATAATTTCCTACTGTACCTGTTGTAAATCTGGTTTGGTGTTGCTGAATTCTCTTAACTTTTGCTTGTCAGGAAAACTTTGATTTCTCCATCAAATCTGAATGAGAATCTTGCCAGGTATAGTATTCTTTGATTGTAGGTTCTTCCTTTTAATCACTTTTATATATATCTATCTGCCATTGAGAAATCAGTTCATAACCTTATGGGAGTTCCCTTGTGTGTTATTTGTCATTTTTTTCCTTGTTGCTTTCAGTATTTTATCTTGGTCTTTTATTTTCATCAATTTGATCACTATGTGTCTTGGTGTGTTCCTCCCTGACTGTATCCTGCCTGGGACTCTCTACACTTCCTGGACTCGATTGACTATTTCCTTTCCTACGTGAGGGAAGTTTTCATCTATTTTCCCTTCAAATATTTTTTTGGGTCTTTCTCTGTCTCCTCTCCTTCTGAGACCCCTATAATATGAATACTAATCCATTTAATTTTGTCCCAGAGGTCTCTTACGCTGTCTTCATTTATTTATTGTCTATATTCAGTTCTGCTGCAATGATTTCCACCATTCTGTATTCCAGGTCACAGATTCATTCTTCTGCCTAAATTATTCTGTGACTGATTTCTTCTAGTGTGTCAGTCATCTGTTTGTTTTTTAGTTCCTCTAGGTTTTACCATTTCTTGCATCTTCTCCATTCTTTTCCAAGATCCTGGATCATCTTCACTATAACTATTCTGAATTGTTTTTCTGGAATTTTGTCTATCTCTGCTTCATGTAGTTATTTATCTGGGGTTTCATTTTGTCCCTTTATCTGGGACAAATCCTCTGCTTTTTCATCCTGGTTAATTTTCTGCAATGTGGTTTTTGTTTTAGCTGCTATGGGATTGTTGTTTTTCTTGCTTCTTCTGTCTGCTTTCAGATGGATGAGGCTAAGAGACTTGTATAAGCTTCCTGATGGGTGGGACTGGTCGAGGGAGAAACTGGGTCTTGCTCTGATGTCCAATAAGTTTTAAGCTGATTGCCTGCTGATGGGCAGGGATTGTGCTCTTTCCCTGTTAGTTGCTTTGCTTGAGGAACTAAGTCCAGGTAGTGTGGGCTCTTTGGTAGTGTTAATGGCAAACTCCAAGAGGGCTTACACCTAGGGGTACCTTCCAGAATTGCTGCTGCCAGCGTTCCTGTCCCCAAGGCAAGCCACTGCTGACCCATGCCTCCACAGGAGACCCTCCAACACTAGCAAGTATATTTGGTTCAGTCTCCTGCTTCTTTTCCCTGGGTCTTGGTGTACACAGATTTTATTTGTGCTCTCCAAGAGTGGAGTCTCTGTTTCTCCAAGTCCTGTTGAAGCCCTGTAATCAAATTTCACCAGCCTTCAAAGTCAGATTCCCTGTGAATTCCCACTCACTTTGCTGGATCCCCACCTTGAGAAGGCTTAAGTGGGGTTCTGAACTTTCTCCATGCTGGGAGAACTTCTTCAGTATTACGATCTCCTCTTTGTGGGTCACCTACCCAGAGGGTATAGGACTTATCATGTTTGCACCCTGCCTACCATCTTGTTGTGGCTTCTTTGACTTTGGATATGGAGTATATATATATATTTTTGGTGGGTTCCAGTATGCTCCTGCTGGCCATTGTTTAACAGCTGTTTGCCACCATCATTTTAGTGTTTTTTTTTTTTTTTTTCAGTGTTGAGTTTCAAGCCAGCTTTTTCACTCTTCTCTTTCACCCTCATCAAGAGGCTCTTTAGTCCTATTTACTTTCTGCGATTAGATTGGTATCATCTGCTTATCTAAGGTTGTTGATATTTCTCCCCGTAGTCTTGATTCCAGCTTGTGATTCATCCAGCCTGGCATTTCCCATGATGTACTCTTCAGATAAGTTAAATAAGCAGGGTGACAATATAAGGCTTGTTGTACTCCTTTCTCAGTTCTAAACCAGCCCATTGTTCCCTGTTTGGTTCTGACTGTTGCTTCTTGACCTGCATACAGATTTCTCAGGAGATAGGTAAGGTGGTTACATATTTCCTTCATTTTAAGAATTTTCCACAGTTTGTTGTGATCCACACAGTCAAAGGCTTTTGCATAGTCAATGAAGCAGAAGTAGATGTTTTTCTGGATTTCCCTTGCTCCAACTCTCTATGATCAAGCAAATGTTAGCAATTTGATCTCTGAGTTCTCTGCCTCTTTTAAACCCAGCTTGTACATTTAGAAGTTCTCAGTTCACTGAAGCCTAGCTTGAAAATTTTGAGTCTAACCATAAAAGCATGTGAAATAAGCAACATTTAACGATAGTTTGAACATTCTTTGGCATTGCCCTTCCTTGGGATTAAAATTAAAACTGACATTTTCCAGTCCTGTGGCCTCTGCTGAGTTTTCCAAATTTGCTGACATATTTGAGTGTCACATTTTAACAGCTTTATCTTTTAGGATTTTAAATAGCTCAGCTGGAATTCCATCACCTTGACCATCTTTGTTTCTAAAATGCTTCCTAAGGTCCACTTGACATCACACTCTTGCATATCTGGCTCTAGATAAGTGACCACACCATCATAGTTATCTGGGTCATTAAGCCTTTTTTTTGTTTGTTTGTTTAGGTCTTCTTTGTATTCTTGCTACCTCTTCTTAATCTCTTCTGCTTCTTTTAGGTCCTTACCATTTATTTTCTTTATCAAGCCCATTCTTGCATGAAATTTTCCCTTGATATCACCAATTTTCTTGAAGAGATCTCTAGTATTTCTCATGCTATTGTTTTTCCTCTACTTTGCATTTGTTACTCACGAGGCTTTTTTAATCTCTTCTTGATACTCTCTGGAACTCTGCATTCAGTGAAATATATATTTCCCTTTCTCTCTTTCTTTTTTGCTCCTCATCTTTCTTCAGTTATTTGTAGAGCCTACTCAGACAACTACTTGGCCTCCTTGCAGTTATTTTCCTTGGAAATAGTTTGGTCACTGCCAATGTACGATTTTACAAACTGCTATCCATAGTTCTTCAAGCACTTTGCCTACCAGATCTAATCATTTGGATCTATTCATCACCTTTACTGTATAATTATAGGGAATTTGATTTAGGTCATACCTGAGTGGCCTAGTAGTTTTCCCTACTTTCTTCAATTTAAACGTGAATTTTCAATAAGAAGCTCATGATGTAAACCACAGTTATCCCCAGGTGTTTTTACTGACTGCATAGAGATTTTCTATCTTTTGCTGAAAATTACACAATCAATCTGATTTCAGTATTGACTATTTGGTGATGTCCATATGTGGTGCCAACTCTTGTGTTGTTGGAAAAGGCTGTTTGCTATCACCGGCACATTGTATTGACAAAACTCTGTTAGCCTTTGCCCTGCTTCATTTTGTACTCCAAGGCCAAACTTAACTCCAGGTATCTCTTGACTTCCTACTTTTGCATTCCAATCTCCTAAGATGAAGCATACATCTTATTTTATGTCTTCATTTGTTTATTTTGATGTTAGTTCTACAATATATTGTAGGTCTTCATAGAACCAGTCAACTTCAGCTTCTTCACCATCAGTAGTTGGGGCATAGATTTGGATTGCTGTGATGTTGAATGATTTACCATAGAAATGAATGGAGAGTATTCTGTCATTTTTTGAGGTTGTACCCAAGTACTGCATTTCAGACCCTTTTGTTGGCTATGAAGGCTACTCCATTTATTGTATGAGATTCTTGCCCATAGTAATATACATAAGGGTCATTTGAATTAAATACACCAATTCCTGTCCATTTTAGTTCACTAATTCTTAAGATGTAGATGTTCAATCTTGCAATCTCCTTCTTGACTACATCCAATTTATGTAGATCCATGGACCTGACATTTCAAGTTCCTATTCAATATTTTTCTTTATAACATCAGAGTTTACTTTCACTGTCAGACACATCCAGAACTGAGCTTCATTTCTGCTTTGTGTCAGCCACTTCAGTCTTTCTGGAGCTATAAGTAATTGCCCTTCACTCTTGCCCAGTAGCATACTGGACAACTTCCAATGTAGGGGTATCCTTGTTTTGTGTCATATCCATTTTGTGTTTTTATACTGTAGATGGGATTCTCCAGGAGAGAATACTGGAGTTGGTTACCCTCTCCTCCCCCAGTGGATCATGTTTTATCCAAACTCTTTCCTATGCCCCATCCATCTCGGGTGGCCTCGCACTGCATGACTCACAGTTTCATTGAGTTACACAAGGCCCTTTGTCGTGACAGTTATTAGATAAATGCAAATCAAAAGTCCAACGAGGTGGCACCTCATTCCAGTTAGAATGTCCATCATTAAAAGTCTACAAATAGCAAGTGCTACAAATAAGTGTTAAGAAAACGGAACCCTACACCCCTACACTGTTGGTATGAGTGTAAGTTAGTGCAGTCACTCAGGAGAAAAGTATAGAAGTTTCTCAAAAAGGTAAAAATAGAGTTTTCATACTATCCAACAATCCAACTCCTGGGTATACATCCTGATAAAACTGTAATTTAGAAAGATATATGCACCCCTATGTTCACAGGAGAGCTATTCACAATGGTCAAAACAGGGAAACAACCTACATGCCCCTCCACATATGAATGAATAAGGAAGATATGGTACATATGCACAATGAAATATTATTCAGCCATTAAAAGGATGAGCTTTAAATCCATTGCAGCAACATGGATGGAACTAGAGTGAAGTAAGTTAGAGAGAGAAAGATAAGTACCATATTGCATCACTCTATGATAGAATCTAAACTATAACTCAAATGAACTTATCTATGATACAGAAACAAGTTTACAGACATAGAGAAGAAATTTGTGATCGCCAAGGGGAAGGGTATGGAGTGGGAGTTTGGGATTAGCAATGCAACCTATTATATATAGAATGGATAGACAACAAGGCCCTATACTGTGTAACATGGGGAGCTATATTCAATATTCTGTGATAAAGTTTAATGGAAAAGAATATCAGAAAAAAATGCATATGTGTATATATATAGACATATATATTTATGTAACTAATACATGTAATTGAATTACTTTGCTGTACAGCAGAAACCAAGGGAACATTTCATGCAAAGATGGGCTCAATAAAGGACAGAAATGGTATGGACCTAACAGAAGCAGAAGATATTAAGAAGAAGTGGCAAGAATACACAGAAGAACTGTACAAGAAAGATGTTCATGACCCAGATAATCATGATGGTGTGATTACTCACCTAGAGCCAGACACCCTGGAATGTGAAGTCAAGTGGGCCTTAGGAAGCATCACTATGAACAAAGCTAGTGGAGGTGATGGGATTCTAGTTGAGCTATTTCAAATCCTAAAAGATGATGCTGTGAAAGTGCTACACTCAATATGTAAGCAAATATGGAAAACTCAGCAGTGGCCACAGGACTGGAAAATTTCAGTTTTCATTCCAATACCAAAGAAAGGCAATGCCAAAGAAGGCTCAAACTACTGCACAATTGAACTCATCTCACACGCTAGTAAATTAATGCTCAAAATTCTCCAAGCCAGGCTTCATCAATACATGAACCATGAACTTCCAGATGTTCAAGCTGATTTTCGAAAAGGCAGAGGAACCAGAGATCAAATTGCCAACAACCAACAGATCATCGAAGAAGCAAGAGAGTTCCAGAAAGACATCTATTTCTGCTTTGTTGACTATGCCAAAGACTTTGACTGTGTGGATCACAATAAATTGTGGAAAATTCTGAAAGAGATGGGAATACCAGACCACCTGACCTGCCTCTTGAGAAACCTGCATGCAGGTCAGGAAGCAATAGTTAGAACTGGACATGGAACAACAGACTGGTTCCGAATAGGAAAAGGAGTACGTCAAGTCTGTATATTGTCACCCTGCTTATTTAACTTCTGTGCAGAGTACATCATGAGAAACGCTGGGCTGGAAGAAGCACAAGCTGGAATCAAGATTGCCAGGAGAAATGTCAATAGCCTCAGATATGCAGATGACACTACCCTTATGGCAGAAAGTGAAGAAGAATTAAAAAGCCTCTTCATGAAAGTGAAAGAAGAGAGTGAAAAAGTTGGTTTAAAGCTCAACATTCAGAAAACTAACATCATGACATCTGGTCCCATCACTTCATGGGAAATAGATGGGGAAACAGTGGAAACAATGGCTGGCTTTATTTTTCTGGACTCTAAAATCACTGCAGATGGTGATTACAGCCATGAAATTAAAAGACATTTGCTCCTGGGACATAAAATTTTGACCTACCTAGATAGCATATTAAAAAGCAAAGACAATACTTTGCCAACGAAGGTCTGTCTAGTCAAGGCTATGGTTTTTCCAGTGGTCATGTATGGATGTAAGAGTTGGACTATAGAGAAAGCTGAGGAATGAAGAATTGATGCTTTTGAACTGTGGTGTTGGAGAAGACTCTTGAGAGTCCCTTGGACTGCAAGGAGATCCAACCAGTCCATCCTAAAGGGGATCAGTCCTGGGTGTTCATTGGAAGGACTGATGTTGAAGCTGAAACTCCAGTACTTTGGCCACCTGATGCAGAGAGCTGACTCATTTGAAAAGACCCAGATGCTGGGAAAGACTGAGGGCAGGAGGAGAAGGGGACGACAGAGGATGAGATGGTTGGATGGCATCACTGACTCAATGGACATGGGTTAGGGTGGGCTCCAGGAGTTGGTGATGGACCGGGAGGCCTAGCGTGCTGTGATTCATGGGGTCACAAAGAGTCAGACACAACAGAGCAACTGAACTGAACTGATACTGATACAGCAGAAACTAGCACAACTCTGTAAATCAACTACATTTCAAAAAAAAAAAAAAAATAACAGATTAGGATTGGGGTTGGCAATAAGTAAGCATGCTTATTAAGCAAGTGTTGGTAGTGATCTGGAATGATTACATAGTTGTAAAAGTGGGGAATTTTGAAACTACAAGGTTGAAGTTTTTAGCTGGTGGCAGATGATATTTTAAAAGATGCTGATGGTGTCCATGAGTTTGATACAGTTCAGAGAAAATTGATGTATTCCATGGTGCAGGGATATGCCTGAGATTCAGATCCTCAGTGGCTCTCTGACTCCATTTTTGTACACCCAAATTGTGATTACCAATTATTTTTTTTCAATTTATCATTGCACACTTTCTTTAGCTTCTTTTTCTTTCCTGTCCCCTCTCCACACCCTGCTTGTCATTCCTGACATCACCTCCTCTAACAGTTAACTCCTGTTTGTGTAACAACCCACGCAGTAGTGGCTCCTTATGTCTCTGTACCTGTGGGCTTAGCTGGCAGTTGTTCTGTGACTGGTAGGGCCAGCTGGCTCCTTCACAAGTTGTCTTCATCTGAGAGCTCATCTGGGGGTAGGATACCAAATCTGTCTTCAGTTGCTAATCTACTGCCTTAGCTAGTAGAGCGGGGGTCCCCGATCATTAGGCATAGAGTTGTCTACCTGGCCTTCTTCACTTGGCAGTTGGACACCCTCTGGATGAAAATAGAAGATGCCTCTTGAAGTGTGTTCTCAGGAGTTTCAGAAAACCACCTCTACCCCTTCAGATTGGTCAGAGCAGGTCACAGACCCAACCCAGATCAAAGATGGCAGAAAGAGGCTCGACATTTTGGTGACAGGTGTGGCGTGTCCGCACAGAATGCCAAGAGCTGTCAGTGGTCATATTCCTGACATTCGATCACTGTGACAAACTTCCCAACTGCTTGGACTTAAATCCTTGTCTAAAGGATCTGCTTTTGGGAGAACCCAACCTGTGGCAATGACATCTCAGCTCAGGGTGCTCCATACCCAAGACACACATGTTTGTTTCTAACGTTTGCTCCTATTCATGTCCTTGGGTGGTAGAGTGCTTGGCCTGCATATTCTGGCCTGTCTACTGCAGCATGACACCATGATGCCTCTCTAGCCCTGTCCTTGTCCATATGGACCCCTCCCTCCATAGGGAGCATCTTTTCTGAATTTGGGTTTTCTAAGCTCCACCAAACAATTCCCTAGTGTTTCCTCAAAACAGTTTTTGGACAGAGTGGTGCTGAGTGTAGACCGGATAACACAATCCTAAGAATGGGTAACCTACCCTAGGAGTGTGGGACAGCATCCTTGGGGCCATCGCACATCACCATGGAGTCACATATCTGCTAATGGATGGGTCATTGATGACCATCTGGGCCTGTTGTCTCCCTATGGAGTTCTCATATTTAGGTAAATGAGTGTGGGTTTAAAGGAGAATCCAGAGAGATAGGACTGCAGGTTATTGGTGTGAGCCTTGAGGTCTAAACATTTCAAGCATCTAGAAAAAGAGTTGGAAAAGAGGGATGAAAGGCAAGAGCATTGTCAAATTCCCTTAGGAATAGTACGCCCCTGGCTCTCAAATGGACAGTTAGCTCAGGAGGAGAGCTGGAGCCAACACAGATGAGGAAGATCCCGGACCTGCAGCAGCACACCCACCTGGGGTCCTCAGAGTTCATCAGCCTGGCCTGCCTGCCAGGGCTGGAGGCTGAAACCAAGGCTTGCTGGGGAGGTGGGCGGCCTGAAGGTGTGGGTACTTGAGCTGGACACAAGTGTTCCTATCGGGAGCACGGCTAACCCAGAGGCAGCCCGGGGTGGGAAAATGGGGGTATAAGCTGGGTCCTCTGATGGAACTGTGTCCCTGGCAAGCTTTCACAGGAATGGATCACCAGCTGTGTTTACAAGGGTCATATTCCCAGAAGATGGAAGAAAACAAAGGGCCATGAGAGACTCAAGGATTGGAAAAGGGGCCCAATCCCCAAGTCACGGAGAAGCCCCATCAGGGGGGAACTAGTGCCGGCAAGCAGGCATCCTCCTCACAGTTTTAAGATGTGTGCATGCTGCTGGGCTGAAAATGAATGAAAAGGTCTTGGTCAGACCCAGTCCTCATTCCTGAGGTTTGGGCCTCTCCCAAGTCCCTCTGGTGCTCCTCTGCTTGGCCCCTCTGCCCTGGCAGAGCTCTTGGGCCTTCAAGTCTAAGGTTGAGAGTGGGAACAGGATCTCCTGGGAGAGAGCTGATGGTGCCCCCTGATTCTACTTGGGGACTTGTTCATCTTTACATGAATTCTTTGTGCTTTGGGGAATCCTGTTCCACTAATGAGAGAATCCAGCCTTCAATCACATGCCCTCTGGGCAGTGTAACACATTAGTGCTCCTACCAGACCCCATGTGATGGAGCGCTGCTTGGGGTCATTGTGGAGGATTTGGGAGGGACTGTGGTTCAGATGCCTGGATGTGGGTCACAGAGTCCTGAGGACAGAGGAAAGGAAGTGGTGAGGCACCACAGCAGGCCGTGGGCTCATCACAGAGCAGCCTCCAACCACCCATCCATCGGCACAGCCACATGTCCACCAGGCGGCGCTGTGTGGGGACCGCTGCTCAGCAGGAGCTGACCTGGGTCTATCCTAACCCCGGGCATCACTTGGTTCATCCAGGAAACAGAAAGAGTGAGACAAATCACCCAGTAACTTCCCACTCTAGATAAAGGAAGGTCAGTATATTTGTAGCTCTAAAGAAAAGACTAACATATTTGATGAACACTTGGGGTCAGGGGATGGACTGTGAGAACTGGTGTTTGGTGGATTACCTGAAAAGAGAAATAAGCTTGCTGGGCCAGAACCCTCCCTATAAATTCCTCTGCCACCAGGGGCCCCCTAAAATCCTGCACCTGTGTAACCAGAGAGTCTAGTCTCTCTCAGCAGGCCTCTATCAGACTGACCACACCAGGAGGGAAAATCCACAGAAGTAGGTGTCCCAGGCACCCAGGTGTGTGTGAGCCTTTCCTGGGAGTGCAGAGACAGAAGCCTCAGCTTGCTGGCCTCAACCCTCTGCCACAGGTTAGTCCAAACGTGTCACAGAAAATGGAATGTATTTCTACTCAGCTTCACGGTATGACATCCTGTTCACTACTCTTCATTTTCTTTCTGGTAAGAAAGGTAACCGATATGCCAAAAGTAGGAAGGGTTTTTAACTTCTCTAAAAATTCGGGGAATGAAAATCTACATCTGATGCATCTAAATCTACTCCCCATAGCCTTAGACACACATCTCGGCATGGACGGAATCTCCACCCATCTCCGTCTGGTGCACTAACTGTGTCGTTCTGTGCTCAGTCATGTCAGTCACGTGGCTCCTTGTTCCCCGTGGACTGGAACCCACGAGGCTCCTCTGTCTCTGGGATTTTCCAGGCAAGAATACTGGAGTGGGTTGCTGTTTCCTTCTCTGGGGATCTTCCCAACCCAAGAACTGAACCCGCGTCTCCAGTAACTCCTGCAAATGAATTCTTTATGACTGAGCCATCTGCACTGGCTGTGGAACAATGGAAAGTTCTTGACATTGTCAGGGCTATAAATAGAATCTAAGGTTGCACTTCCTACTCCCACAGTTTCCTCCTTAATTCCCATAATGTTGCTTCTGTGTTTCAATGTGGGAAACATACTGGTGATTATCATTGGTTTTAAGAATCCACTTTTATTTTATTTGTGCTGCAGTTAAATAAAAGATAAAATCCTGCCAATGTGGAAAATTCTGGCTTTTATCTTCATTTTAATCATGTGTTCCTCTTACTGCTGGGTGGAGGTAGTCTCGTCAGACAGTGAAGTTGATGTCCTGGAGGCAGGGATGGTATGGGGACTCCTTAGGGAAAGTTCAGTTTCCCTGATCAGCCTTGCCTGACCCTGGTGCAATGGAAAAGATGTATTTCACAAACAGGTTCATGAGTCACCTGAATTTTGCTGAATTCTCCCCATGGTCCTCTGGGTAAGAAATCCTCTTTCTCTGCATGGTGTGATGTCTGAGTACTGAGCAGGAGCACAGACCTCCTCCCAGGTGACTGGCCTGTGAAGCTGGCTTTCCCAGGAGGGAAGGGGGAAAATTGCCCCTTTGGCGACCTTACTCTCAGGAGATTCCAGGGGAAAGTTATTATACCCCAGAGAGAATGCTTTACTGAGTTTGTTACTCTGGGTGTGGATGAAGCTAGGGCTTTTGCCCTCAGCATTGGTGCCCTTTCCTCCTCCAGGTCACTTCCTCTTCCTGTTTTCCTTATCTGCACTGCTTACCCTGGGACTTGGCTCCCTTTTGGTCTAGGCTTGCAGGTGTGAATCTCCTTCCTCTGGCCCTTCCATCTGTGATGCAAGGCGGCTTTTCTCTTCTTTTTCTTTTCCTTCTCTTTCTTTTTCTTTGCAGCTCTTGCCCTGTCCCAAACTCTCTTTATGTTCATTATTTCCTCCCAATACATTGCAGAGTTTCCCCTCTTTATTTGGACATAAATACAGAGACTTTTATAATTACAGTGCAGGAACAGTGACTTCTAGTGAGTGTTACATTATTTTTTTCTTCTCTTGGGTAAATCTGGCTAAGAAGAAAAATTCTGGAAGGAAATTTGCTTTGCCATTTTTAATGTGGATAAGAAGTGAAAAATAACTCGCAAAATTCAAAGATTTGGAGTGATAATATACCCACTATTTGGTTCAGTTCAGTCTCTCAGTCATGTCCGACTCTTTGCAACCCCATGAACCGTAGTATGTCAGGCCTACCTGTCCATCACCAACTCCCGGAGTCTACCCAAACCCATGCCCAGCCCATGTGTTGGTGATGCCATCCAACCATCTCATCCTCTGCCATCCCCTTCTCCTCCTGCCCTCAGTCTTTCCCAGCATCTGGGTCTTTTCAAATGAGTCAGCTCTCCGCATCAGGTGGCCAAAGTATTGGAGTTTCAGCTTCAACATCAGTCCTTCCAATGAACATTCAGGACTGATCTCCTCTAGGATGGACTGGTTGGATCTCCTTGCAGTCCAAGGGACTCTCAAGAGTCTTCTCCAACACCACAGTTCAAAAGCATCAATTCTTCTGTGCTCAGCTTTCTTTGTAGTCCAACTCTCACATCCATTTGGTTACTTCAAGATAAAACTAAAAGTGCTATTGGAAGGATAGACATTATAATTAATTCAAACTATAATCTCATATAAACTACTGCAGATTAAACCAATCAATCCTAAAGGAAATCAACCCTGAATGTTCATAGGAAGGACTGATGCTGAAGCTGAAACCCCAATACTTTGGCTACCTGATGTGAAGAGCCAAATTATTGGAAAAGACCCTGAAGCTGGGAAAGATGAGGGCAGGAGGAGAAGAGGGTAACAGTGAAGATGAGCTGATTGGATGGCACCATCGACTCAGTGGACATGAGTTTGAGCAAACTCCAAGAGACAGTGAAGGACAGGAAAGCCTGCAGGCTGTAGTCTATGGGGTCACAAAGAGTTGGACACGACTGAGGGACTGAACAACAGCAGCAGCTGTATTTTCAGAGAATTCAGTTCAGTACTGATCTCTTTTCGTTGGCAGTAACAGGCAATTATGCATTGGCACATTTCTTTATGCAAATTTCAATTTATTAAAAGATTTTACTGAATATATTATAATATTACCAATGATTACAGTGAGTTTTAAAGTCATGTAGCTTCCTGATAACATCAGGTTTATATTACAAGGCATACAATGACACCACTGAGTAAGAATCATGGATACCTTATTATATTGACTAAAAGACTGAACCAGAAGCTTATCATTGATTTACACAAACTCTCAAATGATCAAATCCTGTTTTGATTATTATATATTCAGTGACCAAATGTTTTTTGACCCTAACCTGAACAAACGTTTTGACTAACCCAATATTTTTTAATCTATCATATATAAAACTGCTGATTAAATTTAAATTATTGAACATTTTCTTATCTAATGGTCCAGGAATACATTTCATGGATTTTCAATCTTTAGAGAGCATTTACTGAAATACTTTGGTTTAAAAATATTTTATAATAGATGCTGAAAATAAAGGGCATTCATAAAACTCACTAATTCAAAAAATTAATATCAATGTCATGATGGTGTGATCACTTACCTAGAGCCAGACATTCTGGAATGTGAAGTCAGTGGGCCTTAGGAAGCATCACTATGAACAAAGCTAGTGGAGGTGATGAAATTCCAGTTGAACTATTTCAAATCCTAAAAGATGATGCTGTGAAAGTGCTGCACTCAATATGTAAGCAAACTTGGAAAACTCAGCAGTGGCCACAGGACTGGAAAAGGTCAGTTTTCATTCCAATCCCAAAGAAAGGCAATCCCAAAGAATGCTCAAATTATCACACAATTGCACTCATCTCACATGCTAGTAAAGTGCTTAAAATTCTCCAACCCAGGCTTCAGCAATATGTGAACTTCCAGATGTTCAAGCTGGTTTTGGAAAAAGCAGAGGAACCAGAGATCAAATTGCCAACATCCACTGGATCATCGAAAAAGCAAGAGAGTTCCAGAAAAAAATATCTATTTCTGCTTTGTTGACTATGCCAAAGACTTTGACTGTGTGGATCACAATAAACTGTGGAAAATTCTGAAAGAGATGGGAATACCAGACCACCTGACCTGCCTCTTGAGAAACCTGTATGCAGGTCAGGAAGCAACAGTTAGAACTGGATATACAACAAAAAACTGATTCCAAATAGGAAAAGAAGTACATCGAGGCTGTATATTGTCACCCTGCTTATTTAACTTCTATGCAGAGTACATCATGAGAAACGCTGGGCTGGAAGAAGTACAAGCTGGAATCAAAATTGTGGGGAGAAATATCAATAACCTCAGATATGCAGATGACACCACCCTTATGGCAGAAAGTGAAGAGGAACTAAAAAGCCTCTTGATGAAAGTGAAAGAGGAGGATGAAAAATTTGGCTTAAAACTCAACATTCAGAAAATTAAGATCATGTCATCTGTTCCCATCACTTCATGGCAAATAGATGGGGAAACTGTGGAAACAGTGGCTGACTTTATTTTCCTGGGCTCCAAAATCACTGCAGATGGTAATTGCAGCCATGAAATTAAAAGGCACTTGCTTCTTGGACGTAAAGTTATGACCAGCCTAGACAGCATATTAAAAAGCAGACATTATTTTGTTAACAAAGGTCCATCTAGTCAAGGCTATGGTGTTCCCAGTGGTCATTATGGATGTGAGAGTTGGACTGTGAAGAAAGCTGAGCACAGAAGAATTGATGCTTTTGAACTGTTGTGTTGGAGAAGACTCTTGAGAGTCCCTTGGACTGCAAGGAGACCCAACCAGTCCATCCTAAAGGAGATCAGTCCTGGGTGTTCATTGGAAGGACTGATGCTAAAGCTGAAACTCCAATACTTTGGCCACCTGATGTGAAGAGCTGACTCATCTGAAAAGACCATGATTCCGGGAAAGATTGAGGGTAGAAGGAGAAGGAGACGACAGAGGATGAGATGGTTAGATGGCATCACTCACTCAATGGACATGAATTTGTGTAAACTCCAGGAGTTGGTGATGGACAGGGAGGCCTGGTGTGCTGTGGCTTATGGGTTCGCAAAGAGTCGGAGACGACTAAGTGAATGAACTGAACTGTTTGAAAATTAGATTATGTTACTTGGTCTCATCTTCAAAAAAAAAAAAAGCAATGATAATTTTTTTTTTTTTTTAAAGATTTCTCAGTGGAGCATTTTAAAAATATCCTTGCCTTTAAGACTTCTCCTTTGGAAAATAAAGTAGAGATATTTTTCCCTATTCCTTCCTACTTTGCTTTCTCAGTCACTCAGTCTTGTTGGACTCTTTGTGAGCCTATGGACTATAACCTTCCAGGCTCCTCTGTCCATGGAAAGAATACCAAAATGGATTGCCATTTTTCTCCTCCAGGGAATATTCCTGACCCAGGGATTGAATCCCCTTCTCCTGAGTCTCCTTGCATTGGAAGGGAGATTCTTTACCACTGAGCCACTTAGGAAGCCCATTCCTTCCTGCTAAACACTCATAAAATCCCTGGGCACTATATAAAACAGGCCTAAGAACATCTTGAAAGTTTGAGAGTAGCCAAAACTCAGGGCCCAGGGAATGACAAGAGGATGAACTCCTAGATTTTCTTTTTGTCTTTGGGTGCAGAACAAGCTGACAACCTGCACAGACAAAAAAATCTCCCCCCCAAAAGCCTTCTATCTTCAGTCAAAGGACAAGGGAAAGGGCAGTCTTCCTTAGTCTAAAAAGACTAAACTTGTAGACAGTAAGAGCTCTACTCCAGTTAAACACTCAGATAAAACTCTATTCTCACCCAGACCAACAAAGTCTCAGTGCAGAAAATGACTTCCATTTGTTTATATTAACTTAAAAGCTTTTGCACAACAAAGGAAACTATAAGCAAGGTGAAAAGACAGCCCTCAGATTGGGAGAAAATAATAGCCAATGAAGCAACAGACGAAGGATTAATCTCAAAAATATACAAGCAACTCCTGCAGCTCAATTCCAGAAAAACAAATGACCCAATCAAAAAATGGGCCAAAGAACTAAACAGACATTTCTCCAAAGAAGACATACAGATGACTAACAAACACATGAAAAGATGCTCAACATCACTCATTATCAGAGAAATGCAAATCAAAACCACAGTGAGGTACCATTACATGCCAGTCAGGATGGCTGCTATCCAAAAGTCTACAAGCAATAATGCTGGAGAGGGTGTGGAGAAAAGGGAACCCTCTTACACTGTTGGTGGGAATGCAAACTAGTACAGCCGCTATGGAAAACAGTGTGGAGATTTCTTAAAAAAACTGGAAATAGAACTGCCATATGACCCAGCAATCCCACTTCTGGGCATACACACTGAGGAAACCAGATCTGAAAGAGACATGTGCACCCCAATGTTCATCGCAGCACTGTTTATAATAGCCAGGACATGGAAGCAACCTAGATGCCCATCAGCAGACGAATGGATAAGGAAGCTGTGGAACATATACACCATGGAATATTACTCAGCCATTAAAAAGAAATTCATTTGAACCAGTTCTAATGAGATGGATGAAACTGGAACCCATTATATAGAGTGAAGTAAGCCAGAAAGATAAAGACCAATACAGTATACTAACACATATATATGGAATTTAGAAAGATGGTAATGATAACCCTATATGCAAAACAGAAAAAGAGACACAGAAGTACAGAACAGACTTTTGAACTCTGTGGGAGAAGGCGAGGGTGGGATGTTTCGAGAGAGCAGCATCAAAACATGTATATTATCTAGGGTGAAACAGATCACCAGCCCAGGCTGGATGCACGAGACAAGTGCTCGGGGCTGGTGCACTGGGATGACCCAGAGGAATCGGGTGGAGAGGGAGGTGGGAGGGGGGATCGGGATGGGGAATACATGTAACTCCATGGCTGATTCATGTCAATGTATGGCAAAAACCACTACAATATTGTAAACTAATTAGCCTCCAACTAATAAAAATAAATGAAAAAAAGAAAAAAAGAAATAAAATAACTTCCATCCTTTAGAGGCAGGAATGAGGCCTCCTACACCTTCGCCTCTCTGCTGATGCACAAGGGACTCCTGAATTCAAGATTGGACTTTCAACCAGGGTTTAAGGCAGGGGAAATGTCACACAGACTGGAAAAGGATACACAAAACTGTCCATCTTTGCTGATGACAAGATTGTCTACACAGAAAAGACCAACAAAGCTACAAAATAACTCCCTAAACTAATAATTGATCAACAAGGTCACAAGGTGAAAAATCAACAACATTTAGGTATAGTCTCAGTGAACACCTGGACTCTGAGGTTAAAAACACACTACCATTCGCAGTGAGGTAAATTGTGCTGTCTGTGTAATTCTAACAGAACACATGCTCCAGTTATGTGCTGGGAGCTGCAAACATGAATGAAAGAATATAAAAGATGAATGAATGGAGAGACATGACCATGTATTTGATGACTTATTCAGTAAAAATGTCAGTTCACCAAAAATTGACAGATAACATACAATTCCTATCCAAATATCAGCAATAGTTGTTCCTAAGTAGAAACAATATTATTATGAAACTTATCAAAAAACAAAGGAACTAGAATAGCTAAAATAAATTTGAAAAAAGTAGAATAAAATGGAAGGAATCAGTCTACCTAAACTGAAGATGTATTATACACCTATAGTAATTATGAAAGCATGTTATTACTGGAGAGAAAGATACATAGATAAATATAAAAGAAAAGGGAACCCAGAAATAGACCCAAGAAACACATTGTGCCAAGCTGGACAAAAGTGCAAATTGGTCTAGTAGAAATGTTAGTTTTTTCAATAATGGTTTTGGACATTCACAGACAAAAGAAAAAGCACCTCAATCCAAATCACATACAAAATTACACTAGACTATTATTATACAAAAGCATTATATAAAAAATTAATTCAAAATTCATCACAGACTTGTGTAAAATGTAAAAAAAAAATACACTATCTGAAAAAAAGAATTATGGTGGAAAATCTTCAGGAAAAGAAAAATTTATACTATATGAAAGCTCTTAGACTTAATACCAAAGTGTAATCCATAAAAGAAAAATTGAAAAGTTGGATTTTCACGAAAATTAAAAACTTTCGTTCTGCCAAATATACTTTTAAGAATGTGAAAGGGCAAGTTACAGAGTGGAAGAAAATATTTGCAAATTGTGTATCCAACAAATATCAAGAATACGTAAGTAACTCTCTAAACTCAACAGTTTAAAAAAAAAAAAAAGAAAGAAAAAGAAGCAGTCCAATTAGTAAAGAGATAAAAATTCAAGAACAGATATTTCAATGAAAAGGATGTAGAGATGGCAAATAAGGATGTGAAATGGTGTTCAGCATCACTGGCGATTAAACAAATTCAAATTGAAACCAGAATGAGATATTTCTTCAGCCTTTGGAGAGAATCAACTCCTAGGCAGGTTGATAAGAAGTCCGGGGTCCCCAAGGATGAGAAAGGGGTCTGGGACTTTTTTTTTTTTAACATTCCTTAGTCTTATCACATAAAACTGTTTCTTTTTTTTTTTTTTCTTTTTTCCTTAAGCCTGGAATTGATGATTACACACAAACTACTCAGTTTAAATTCTGTACTAAGGATTATATACCAACAATGTATCCTTGAGGACAGTTTCTCCTTCCTGAAAATCTTTTGGCTAATTATCTTAAAATGTAAATTATGGGAGTGGGTCTAGTAAGATCTTTACAACCTTGAGACATTCTTTTGATTTATTGTAATAACTAGCGAGGGGGGCACTCTCTGCCCCCTTCTGCTGTCTATGTCAGAAGATTTCTCTGTCCATTTTCATACTTTAATAAAAGTCTGCTATACAAAATCTCCTGAGTGATCAAGCCCGGTCCCTGGTCCTGAAGCTAAATCTACTTCCAAGATCCGACACCATTCACTATAAGCTATCACTTGGCTTTAAAAAAAAAAAAAAAAAAAAAAGTGACGGTAGTAAATGCTTATGAGGATGAATAGAAACTGGGTTTCTCATATGCTGCCATTTGGAATGTAAACTGGTATAGCCACTCTGGAAAACAGTTTGGCGTTTTCTAAAAAATGAGACATGTTCCAACGATATGACTCATTAATCTCAGAGAAATGGAAACTTGCATTGACAAAGTTATACACTAATGTTTCTAGAAGTTTTATTCATAAAACTAGAACCTAGAAACCAACTAGAAACTAGAAACAATCCGGGCTTCCCTGGTCTCTCAGTTTGTAAAGAATCCACCCAGAATGCAAGAGATATTGGTTCGATCTCTGGGTCGGGAAGATCCTTGGGGAAGGAAATGGCAACCCACTCCAGTATTTTTGCCTGGGATATCACATGGACAGAGGAGCCTGGTATGTATAGTCCCTGGGGTTGCATAGAATTGGACATAACTGAGTGACTAAACTACCACCACTACCAGAAACAAACCAGATATCCTTCAAAGCAAACTGTGGTCATTTATACCACAGATGTTGCTCATTGATAAAAGCCATAAACTATTGATATAAGCAACAGTCTGAATGAATCTCCAGAAAAGTATGCTACATGAAATAGCCAGTACCAAAAGTTTGCATTTCATCTATATAATACTCTTAGCCTGTCATATTAGAAACAGAGAAGAGATTATTGGTTCCTCCACATTAAGGAGGGATGTGGGTGCACTTGTAAATGGTTAACATGAGGGACATTTGGGTAACAGAATTGTCTGGATCTCACCATGTTAAAGTCCATTTCCTGGCTGTGACATTGTCCTATATTTTTGCAAGATGTCACCATTGAAGAATCTAAGGGTGCACAAGATCTCACCTATTATTTCTAACATCTGTGTGTGATTTTGCAATTTTCTCAGAATAAAAAAGTTTATTTAAAAATTTCTCCCTTTTCCAATATATATCTGTGGAAGGCTAAGTTTCCTTCATATGTCTCTACCAAAACACCATATGGCAAATGAGTGAATGCAGAAGCACATATGAGAATCCAGCTGACTTTTCTTAAGACGGGCATTTAAGAAAATTGCAAAAATGTAAAGCAGTGCTGCTGTTCTCATTAGGCAGTCACCCCTTTTGTCTGAGGGGGTTAGTTTGAGGACCCCCAGTGCTCTACTCCAAAATCCCAAAATGCTTAGGTCCCATATATATAAGGGCATAATGTTTTCACATAACCTACAGACATCCTCCTGTGTACTTTGAATCATTTCTAGGCTACATATAATATCTAATACAATGTAAATATTATGTAAATAGCTGCCAGTATGTGACAAATTTGAGCTTTGTGTTTTAGAACATTCTGGAACGTTTTGCTTTTCTCCTCAATATTTTTTATTTGTGGTTGGCAGAATCCACAGATTTGGACCCATGGATACAAATAAGGAAGGTTGGCAGTATATCCTTTTGTTTTAAAAGTCTGCCTATTTTTCTTTAAAAATAAGCTTATTATGTTAATATATAATTTTATTATTTTCATTTTTAAGAAGTCATAAATGAATATTTTGAAAATATTTATTTCTAATACATAAATGATAGATAAAACTCATATGGTAAAACAAAAACTCTTTGGAGTCTAATGATTTTTAACAAAATGCAAAGAGGTCAGAAGAGCATGATCCTGAATAATTGGTGATTTAGACATTGGCCAAAGTTCACTAAACACACTTAATCTGCAGTTTGTTTTAAAATGTGGTAAAAGAACTCTTCTCTCCAAAGCACAGTGCAGTAAGAAAGAATGGCCACGAGTTTAAACATTGCTGCAGTTTTTAATTTCAACAGATATGCCCACGGATTTCTAAACAAAATCCATAAAGAGCCTTTGTCAAAATGTCATTTTGATCTTTGCCTCATTTTCTGATTAGAAATTGTAGACTTCATAAGGACTTATTTAATTCATCTAAGCATTTACTAGTCAACGGCTCTTGATGGCAACAGATTGTCCTTTAGGCAGCACAGAAACTAATATTTCTCAGTGACAGATCTCTGTGATGAGGCCTCAAACATTGAAATTTTATTTATTTATTATGCAGGAAAATAACACTTCACCCCTTAAGCCAATCAACAGGAAGACTGTAATTTTTCTCCTTTCCCAGCCTCAGTTTTCCTCTCTGCACAATCCTCTGAGTAGTAAAAAAAGATTCTCACCTGCAATTTTTCTAGTCAAATCTTTCCCCCCCTGCTACAGGTAAATTAATTTACAACAAACATAGCAAATTCAGGTGCTAGAACTTTGTAAACAAGCCTTGAAAGCAAAATTTTGCTTTTGTCATTTGTTGTTGCTATTCAGTCACTAAGTTGTGTCCGAATCTTTTTGATCCCATGGACTGTAGCATGACAGGCTTCTCTGTCATTCACCATCTCCTGGAGTTTACTCAAACTCATGTCCATTGAGTCAGTGATGCACTCCAACCATCTCATTCTCTGTCAGCACCTTCTCCTGCTCTCAATCTTTCCCAGCATCAGGGTCTTTTCCAATGAGTCGTCTCTTCACATCAGGTGGTCGAAGTATTGGAGCTTCAACTTCAGTATCAGTCCTTCCAATGAATTCTCAGGGTTGATTTCCTTTAGGATTGATAGGTTTGATCTCCTTGCTGTTCAAAGGTCTCTCCAAAGACAGTCAAAGGTCTTCTCCAACACCACGATTCTAAAGCATCAACTCTGGTGCTCAGCCTTCTTTATAGTCCAACTCTCACATCTGTACATGACTACTGGAAAAAACATAGCTTTGACGATATGAACCTTTGTCAGCAAAGTGATGTTTCTGCTTTTTAATACACCATCTAGGTTTGTCATAGCTTTACTTCCAAGGAGCAAGAGTATTTTTATTTCATGGCTGCAGTCACCATCTTCAGTGATTTTGGAACCCGAGAAAATAAAATCTGTCACTGTTTCCAATTTTACCCCATCTATTTGCCATGAAGTGATGGGAACAAATGCTATGATCTCAGTTTTTTGACTGTTGAATATCAAGCCACTCTCCTCTTTCACCTTCATCAAGAGACTGTAGTTCCTCTTCACTTTCTGCCATTACAATGTTATCACCAGCATATCTGAGGTTGCTGATATTTCTTCCAACAATCTTGATTCCAGCTTGTGCTTCATCCAACCCATCATTTTACATGGTGTACTCTGCATAGAAGTTAAATAAGCAGGGCTGAAAATATGTAGCCTTGATATACTCCTTTCACAGTTTTGAACCAATCAGTTTTGTCATCGGTCACATATAAGAGAAGTCTAAGACTCAAACAGGGCAAAGCTGATAAACACGGAGTGAATAGTGCACCTGCTGCAGGTCCTACCCTGTGTCTGTGGCCTCCTGGACTTCAGGAGGCCTGCGTTCTCAGCTGTGGTCCTTCGTGTGCCCCCAGATACTTCCCACCCCCTCCAGGACTAAGCACCCACCACACCTACAGCCTGTCGTATTGACAGCTGGGAGCGTGGTGCTGTTTCCCATCCAGGTGATTATCCTCCTACAAAGAACACTGCTGCACTCAGGGTCACAACTCTCAGATACAGCCTGCCTCAGTGATAGGTCAGAGGATGGATCTAGGTCTGGGCCTTCACCCCCATCCTGGGCGCTCTAATGGACAAGCATCCAGCTCAGAGCCTCTCAGGGTGGCTGAGGCCTTTTTCATGACTAGACCACATCTCAGCATCACCCCCTCCCCATCCTTTTTCTCCCTGGATGCTAACACTTCTCCACCTCCGGGGCCACTTTACAAACCCCTGGATCCTTAGCACCCATCCAGCCCATAGTACCCATCTTTTCTAGGATTAAATTCCTCCATGTCATGTTCTGTAAATAAATGTCAATTCTACTGAAGAGTAAACAGAGATCTTAAAAATTCTCACAATTTTCTTCTTTTCAGTCACTCTACCCCTGTTTGTGGTTACTTAACCTTGTTACATTATTTTCACGGTCAGAAGAAGCTCTATCTTCCTTGCTGGTGCATGAATTTCTCTCTCTATCCTAGAACATGACAGATCTTGAAGGAACTGAGATCCTGGAGGAACAAGAGATCACAAACTGTTACACACACTGACATTAGGACCATCTTTTTTTCATTCCTGCTCCCTCCGTCTCCCTTTCTCAGTCTGGTCAGCCTTGGAGAAGCACCCTGGTACCCAGAACCAAGCTGAATAACTGGGCTTTCTCTCAGTTCCCTCATTCTTCCTGTGGAATGATTCATCCAGGGAGGGACTCAACAAATGTTAAAACTGGTGGGTAAAATTTAAGTGAGGAATAGCATATGTATATAGTTTCAAAGAATTGCCTACAGAACACTTCCTAATTATAACAAACTTGTCAACAACTTTACCTTGGAGAAATTCGACAGCCATTGCCTTCACCAGCATGGTCAAAGCGAACCTGACCAAAATAAGAGAATGGGCCCCCGTGGGATGCAGTAATAAACATCCCTTCTGCAGTTTTCCTATCAGAAATGCACAGCCTGAACTAACCATGGGGAAACTAAATACACCTGAACAGAAGCATATTCTATATAGCAACTGGCCTTTATCCTTCAAAAGTGTCCAGATTATTAAAGACAAGGAATTATAGGAACACTTTCAGATTACAGGTGACGTGAGAGGCGTGAATGGGACCATATAATCAGACTTTCTTTGCAGCATAACCATGTTCTTCCTAATTTTACTTCAAAATTAGTATCAATATGAATAATTTGTTCCCAATTATAAGCTATTTTTTTGCCTTTTATAACCATACTCCTGTGTACAACCATTTTACCTCAATGGATGTAGTTAATTCAATTCATAGCTTGTTTAATCATGGCATCTTTCATTCTAATACTTTATCACTTTGTCACTCTTCATTTTCCTCTACCTATGCTGTGTATCTCTTTTTGTAGCTTATTTTTCAGGAAGTGCTTTAATTTATTATGTTTTGTTCTCAGAAACTTTCTTTGGCTTGTATGTTCTGAGTTTCCCTTATCTTTTGATTTCTGAGACCCTTTTTCCTCAAGGATGCCTTTATCTGCTTTAATTATAGAGTCAAAACAATTCTCAAATCTCTGTATATAGATTTTAGTGTGGTTTGTCAGGTACAGTGCCCTCCTGAATATAATTTTATTCATTCATGCATTCACTTAACAAATACTTATATTTACTGAGCACTTACTATTTCCAGGCAAGAATACTGGAGTGGGTTGCCATTGCCTTCTCCAGGAGATGTTCCTGACCCAGGGATGGAAACTGGGTCTCCCGTATTGCAGGCAGACTTTTTAAAATTTGAGCCACATTGTAGAAGAGCAGAGAGATGATCTTCTCCAATGTGGCAGCTATTTCTAAAATGTCTCATTTCTATCTTGAAGAAGTTGTTGTAAGACGGCATCACCAACTCGATGGACACAAGTCTGAGCAAGCTCTGGGACTTGGTGATAGATAGGGATGCCTGGCATGCTGCAGTCCATACGACTGAGTGACTGAACAGAACTGAACTGAAGAATATGACATAAACTCTTAAAGTGATACAGACAGTCCTTGAAAGGAATCTCTTTTCTTATATATTTTTGCATTTGTCTATCTTATATAATCATTGGGCCTCATCTTATATTTGAAATTTAGATGGTCTTTCTGTACCATTTTAATGACATGAACTGAAGGTAAGGGGATATGAAGACAAGATACGAGAAACATTTTCTTTTTTAATAAATGAGATTCTATTATTTATTCATCTATGTTTGGCTGCTCTGTGTAGCATGTGGAACTTCTTTGACAAGAGATCAAACCTTTGTCCCCTGTAGTGGAAGCACAGAATCTTAACCACTGGACCACCAGGGAAGTTCAGGAATACTTTCAATTCATTCTTTATTTTGCTGCCTCATAGATCCAGCAGTGCAGGTGCTTGGGAAGGAATTTCGTAGGCAATCAAGGAGCTCATGAGAAGACTATGCCAAGGAGTGTCCCTGCACATGTGGTGTGGTACTCAGAATTAGCCAAGGCAGTTCTAATTTCAAGCACATTGTCATATACCTATTCTTCACCAGATGTAATTATAGTACAGCGTTTACTTGGAAGTCTCAAAGCTTTTAAAATAAACATCACAACTCCCTCCTTAGCACTAAAAGTATAATCAAAGAGCCATAATCTGAAAATAAGATAAGCAGCCTATTTAGAATATCTCCTCAAACTGAATTTTGTTAAAACATTTTTAGTATAGCTACAACCCAAGTTATCAACAACCTTTAAATTCAATATGTGAAGATGTCATCTTATTCAGATAAGAAACAACACAAGATCCTGTCCTCACTTACTGTATGACTGTTTTATGATTCCTACCAACTGTCTCCTTTTACTAACAGGTAGCTCATTCATATGGAATAAAAAAGGTCCCAAATGGCCAAAATATGCCGAAAAAGATAATGTTGGAAGACTCATATTTTCTGATTTAAAATTTAGTACAATGCTATAGTACTCAAAACAGTGTGCACTAGCATAAAGGTAGCCACATAGATCAATGAACTAGAATTGAGGTTTAATATGCCCAAATATCTATGGCCTATTAATTTTCAACAGAATTGCCAAGACTCTCCAATGGGGGGGGGCACAAAATAAAAAAGAAAAAAGTTGAAATCTTAGCACTCTACACATAAAAATTAACTAAAAATGAGTAAACAAGTTAAATATAAGAGCTAAAGCTATAAAACTCTTGGAAGAAAACAGGGGTGAGTCTTTTTGATCTCTGATTTGGCAGTGGATTCTAAATTTAGCACCAAATGCTTGAGCAATAAAAGAAAAACATAGATAAACTCCCTTCACAACAACTAAAGGTGTTGGGAATTAAAGGACACATCTATAAAGTAATGAGAGAACATATTTTCAAATGGGAAACCATATTTGAAAATAACATACTTGATAAGAGTTAGTATACAGAATAATTAAAAAAAAATCTAACAAACTGATAACAAAAACAAAGACAACTCAAATAAATAAACAGGACTAAGGAATAGACATTTCTACAGAAAGATAAGTAAATGTCCAAGAAGTACATGAAAAGATTCCTAACATCATTGATGACTAAAGAAACGTGTTTCAAAGCCACAGTGATATACCAATTCAAAATATTATAAAATAATATGTTGGCAGGGATGTGGAGAAATAGAAACCCTCATACATTGCTGTTGAGAATGTAAAATGGTTAAGCCACTATGGAAGACATTTGGAAAGTTTCTCAAAAATTTAAATATAAAATTATCATATAAGTCAGTAATTCCACCCCAAGCTATATACCCAAGAGAAATGTGTATGTCCATACAGAACTTATGTACAAATGTTAATGAGAGCATCATTCATAAAGCAAAAAGTAGATGCCTCAGATGTTAGAGTTGTCAACAGCAGATGAATGGATAAACAAGCTGTGGTATATCATTATAATGGAATATTATTCAGACACAAAAATTATGAAGTATATATGTTATATGTGCTATAATTTGGAAGATCCTCAAAAACATTAAGCTAAGTAAGAGAAGACAGAACAAAAGGTTTTATATTGTACCACTATTTTTTTTTTTTTTTTTGAAACATCCAGCAGAGACAAATCCACAGAGAGAGCATATTATAGTTCACCAGGAGAAGGGAGAGAGCAGTGCTTAATGGGTGTGGAGTGTTCTTCTGGGGTAATGAAATGTTTGAAACTAGAAAGAGGTGATGGTTGTCCAGCGTTGTGAATCACTAAATACCACTGAACTGTATACTTGAGAATAGTTAATTTTGTGTTATTTGAATTTTGTGTCAAATGAAAAAAAGTGTTAAGAGACTCCCCCCAAAAGGAAGAAAAGGTTGAAAATTATTTCCTCACAGTCTCTTTCAGGGTCCTGTGTAGGGCCTTTATATACTGATGTACATAGTGAGCATCATTAAGTTTTCAAAGAGAAACTGATTTCTTTCAATGTAATAACTGTCATTATAATAGAAGACTTCTGCTATGAACAGTGAAATACTTTTCATTATTATAAATAAATTAATTTTGTTAGAATTTCTCTTATACTAAGAACTTTTCTCTGTACAAATACTTCCAGTTGTTATGATTTATAAATTTCTGTAAATAGTTTTAATATGTGAGATACTATAATAATGCCAAAGTGTGAGCAAAATTTCCTCCTAAATCTTTATAATAGAGAATAAAACTGGAGAAACTGAACTTTTAAAGTAATCTTAATAAAACAAAAGATAAAACCTGGTATGTAAGGGCCTGTTCATTAAATTCAGATATTCTTATCCACTAATTTGTACCATCAGTACATCGAGAGGGTTAAAATGATCTAATTGGATTATTCTAAATTCTTATAAGCATGCAAGGCTTAGACTAGTGGAAAATACAAATAAAACTAAGTTATGTTGGTATTTTTAAGAATGCAAGAACATTCAAGTCTTTCAGCTCTGACTGGAGTTGCTTCAAATATATACTGCCTAACTGAATATTCCTTTTGAGAAAGTTCATTTGTTTTGACAAAGTTCTACTTACTGAGTCCTTTTCAGCCCAGGGATTCTCCTGGTATTCAATCAAAGAGAGAGAACCTGATGGAGGAACTGTTACCCACTGTGGATCCTGTGAAATCCACCGCCTTCAGGAAGTTTTGGAGGAGAAATTTTGTGAATGAGAACTTTGTAAACTTATTCTGAGTTGTGATTGCATTTAGGGTTGAATGTATATATCTTATCTCAGATACAAATAAAACAAATGTATCCAGCTTATAATAGAGGTGGAATTTCAGTAACATTTAAAAAATATCTTTATTTGTTAAAAAATAGTGATTTTCAAGATTATTTCAGAAACATGTTTATTAGTGTTTGAGATCATAAATAAGAAAATAAAAATAAAGTATACTTTGGTCTCAAATAATTTATAGTTTTTCTAGTAATAAAGTGTGTATTTTACAGTTATCTTTTCAGGTGGGTGGAAGAGTTCTCTATTTACTCTGTTGGAAGTCCTGTGACCTTGGAAATGAAGCCACCCTATTGAGACTAATTCAATCAACAGATGCGTTGAACCACTTGTAAATGAATTTCTTCATTTAATTTGTGAAACATTTCCCTTTTGCTTTTAAATCTTGAATGACATTTCCATGAAAATCAATTGTGTCTTAAAGGTGACTTTGAACAAGTTTCAGTTGAACAACTATGAATGTGGACATCAGTGTGTAATTCACAAACATCTATCTTCAGCACAATTTACATATATTTAAAAAAAATCATTGTTTTTAATTCTACAAACAAAAGCATTTTTATTTTTTATGAAGAACATCTGAAAATTTTAATGAACTTGCCCAAATATTCTAGGTTAATGACATATGGTGTAAGTATTTTTACATAATCAGTCCCAAGGTAGGATTAGCTAGTCATGTGTAACCAACAGATGTGTGCTTAAAACAAACATACTCTGGAAATTACTGCTTCTCCCTTAGATATACATGAATTAAATATTTCTAGACACTTGGCTTGCATTTGTAATAGCATTCAAGACTACAAACATGGTAGATAGAATGTTTTTAAAGAACTTAATCTCTGTTAAATGTCAAACTTGACTTTTTATACTTTTAGCAGTTATATCCCCATTGAGTACAATGTTTAAGTTCATAGGCAAAATCGAGTAGAACTAAGATTCCATCTTAAAGTTAGATTGTCAGGCTTGTACCCTCTACTTATTTGGAAATGTTATCAATATCTGCTCAGTTGTCAACTTTGACCTTAATCTAGTAGCGATGGCAAATCTGACAGTTATTCAAAACAAGCAATTGCTTGACATATTAGAGAGCCATTTTGATTTGACAGAAAGGAACAGAAACCATTTTCTTTAATAATATGAGCTGTCAGTGAACACAGAGCAATTCTGATGCCTGAGAATTCATTGTTCATTCAAGACAGTTTAAGACAGTGCTGAGTTCTTGCCAAAGCAATGCTCTTATAAGCCAGCTACTCCAATTCAAATAATAGAACCAGCATATTTCCTAGGAAAAATAAAAGCTGGCCTTGTAACTCATAAAATGTTGGGCAAGTTGCTGACTGGGGGATGTTTCCTGATGCCACATTCACACAAAGTATGTCAGTGTAAAGCCATCAGGGACCTGTTTTGCTGGAGACAGTAAACGAGAAGTGACCACTTGTGCAAAGGAGGCAGATCATCTTCCCACCGTACTCGTGGCCACACTGCCAGTTGCTGATCTCATGGGTAAAATATAGCTGCCAAAGGAAAGGCAGTCTTTTGCACTCTGCTCTTAAAGACAGAATGGTGCATCATTACCTAGATATGCCCCTGGTCATCAAGAAAATCTAAGAATTGCCTGAAATTGTAAGTGAGGGACCTGAGAGAAGAAACATATATCCTGGTTTTACCATGAGGTACTAGAAAATAAAGAAATTCAGACTGAGCAAGAGCCTAGCCAGCATGATGAAAAAATATCATTAGTTCTTTAATGAGAGAGAACTGAAGACATATATCTCAACACACTGAATCCCCTGCAGTTCATTTTGAGTCCTTAGAACAAATCATTTGGAGTTTTCACCATGGATTGTTTTCACCACAAACTGTTTTCAGTCAGTTTCTCCCTATTTTTATAAAATTCTGACTTAAACAGCCCTCTGCATGTAGGTATACACAGATAGATATTGGATAGAACAGATCCTTGTTCATAAGTAGAATGAAGGTTCTAGTTCTCACACTGGGAAAAAATCAGTTACTAACTACCTTTTAATTGTTAATAAATTATTGTAGTTTCTGAGATCAGTGGAGACTGCATCATGATGTATACAGATGCCAAATCTCTTTATCTTCTAATTTTAATCATACCACTGGTGAGCTAAAGAATATAGAACCAAATATTTTCTTGCTGAAGGTACTCTTAAATACATAAAATTTGATTAACACGGATATTATTGTTTATTGTATCATAAAGATAGATGGTATTTAGAAATAGGACAAAATGAATTATGCAGACACTAAGCATATTTTGAAAGGTTGCTTGGATAAGAATACATAAACAAAAATAAGTAAGCAACTCTTTGTTTCAAAATATAGAAAATGGTTAAAAAGCAAATAACAGTAAACCATAAAGTAAGATACTGTCAAGTACTTTTATGGTCTCAAAGCATAAACAGACTTCCTGATGAATATAAAAAATAGTGCCCTAAATATTGTACTTCAAAAATTGCCATCATCACAGTATAAATTCATGTGACAACCTCAAGGGAGAATGCAGCGGACAAGAATGGCACCCTTAATGAACATGTCCTTAAATCATTTAGAGAAAGACAAACATTTTCAATAAGAACACAGGCAAAATATAAATAAGGAATGCACAATTTTTTCATAAAAATTTTTAAAATAAATATCAAATTACCTTGCAACTAAAGGAAAGCAACTTGAGACAATGATGAGGGACTTCCCTGGAGGTACAGTGGTTAAGACTCCAGCCTCCCAAAGTAGGGACTAGGGTCTGATCCCTAGTCAAGGAACTATGATCCCACATACTCCATGGCATGTTGAAAAAGTAAACACACACACACCAATGATGAAACTCTATCAAATGGCCATTAAATGTAGCTCACCAGGTTCCTCTGTCCATGGGGATTCTCCGGGCAAGAATACTGGAGAATCTATATTCTCCGCCCAAGAATACTGGGCGGGTTGCCACGCGCTCCTCCAGGGAATCTTCCCAATCCAGAGATTGAAACCAGGTCTCCTGCATTGTAGGCAGATTCTTTTCCATCTGAGCCACAAGGGAAGACCTCAATTGGCAAAGATACTTGAGAAAATATATCCAGCATTGGTGGAGGTCTGAGGACAATGGATTTTGTTGCACTGCTAAGGACCCTGAAAACTTGTCAGGTTTTCCACAGGTTATATGATAAGGTGTACAAAAATAAAAGTTCTCATAAATCACCTCTAGGAATTCATCAAATGTACTTAGACACTTGTGGTTTATTAAATCTTGGTGAAAGCATTAGTCACTCAGTAGTGTCCGACTTGGTACATCAGACAATCAAATAACTGGAGTTACTGGAAATATGCCTATTCCTATATATTCATCTTAAAATGTAATTTTATTCTGAACAAAGGCTTTCATATAAAAATATCTAATTCAGAATTTTTCTTACATATAAAATCTGCAGTTTTCTATTGATCTCACATTCTGCAGTTCTTACATTGGTGAATATATTATGACACATTAATATAATGTGGTCTCTAGAGGAGATGTTTCAACTTTATATAGCACATCATTAATATTGAACGGTTGTTGCTAAACCACAAAAGACATCAGGATTCTTGGCCTCCTTAGGCAAAGAATTCAATCCAGAGCCAGTGACGAGACTGGATCACTCAGAGCTTTTTGTGATACAGTTTTATTAAAAAATAAAAGAGATAGAGAAAACTTCTGACATAGACATCAGAAGGGGACAAAAAGAGTGCCCCCCTGCTAGTTTTTAGCCAGATGTTATATAGCTGCTAGCAGTCTGCTAGTTAGAGAAAGGGAACGTCTCAAAACTCAGAATGACACCAGGCTCCTCACCCACAACATCCATTTTGAGATAACGTCGGCACAATGTGAGTTATCTTGGGCCACAAAAACATTGACATGAATCTTGAAGAAAGGTAGATTTCCAAGCAAATATATAGTTTCATTAGCATAGATTAGGAGAACAATGTGTGAGTAAAACATATTGGTTTATGAAGTAGGTTCTGAGTCTTAGGTGAACCTACTTGTAGACCGAGTCTGGGATAAATGCATAGTACATTAACATAGCTTAAGACAGACATTTCCATAAGAAAAATGCATTGGTTAGCTCAAGGTTTGAAAAACGTTAAGTTCAGGTAGAGCCAGGTGTCGTCATGACAACACAGACTTTTAAGAGAAAACTCCTTTTAAATTTATATAGAGAAGGGGAAAAAATCTAACACTTGTTTGTTTCCTCCTGCCACTTAACAGAGAGAGAAAAACGTCTGACACTTGCAGCCCATTTCCTCTGTTTGGAGACCCCTGGCCTTCCTGCCTGTTACCCTCTCAATATCAAATACATTCACATGTTCGTGCACACATGGTCACATTCAAATGCATATTACATAGATAAAGATGTCTGAAATATGCAGCAGAGTTTTAGCTGGGGATATTTTTGAGTAGCAATGTTGTTGTTATTGTGTTAGTCTCTCAGTCATATCCGATTCTTTGTGATGCGTGGACTGTAGCCCACCAGGCTCTTCTATTCATGGGATTCTCCAGGCAAGAATACTGGAGAATAGCAATGAGTTAGGCTAATTTTTTAAGTTTTTCTACTTTCAAGTACTTTCTGAAATTAATACAATCAATTTTAAAGATAAAATGCTATCCTCTCCCAAATATGTATAAGTAGTTGTTTTTAATATTTCTGGTAGATCAGATGATAAAGACTGTGCCTACAATACAGGAGATCTGGGTTTTATCCTGGGCCGAGAAGATCCCCTGGAGAAAGAAATGACAAGCGACTCCAGTATTCTTGCCTAGAGAATTCCATGGACAATGGAGCCTGGCAGGCTACAGTCTACGGAGTCTCAAAGATTTGGGTACAACTGAGTGACTAACACTTCAAAGATATGCCATTAGGTTAGGTTTAAAAAACAGACTGTAATTTCTTCTAAACAATATGATTTATATATAACTCTAAAGAACTGTGGAAAATTCTTAAAGAGATGGGAATAACAGGCCAACTAACCTTCCTCTTGAGAAATCTGTATGCAGGTCAGGAAGCAACAGTTAGAACCGAACATGGGACAACAGACTGGTTCCAAATCAGGAAAGGAGTATGTCAACGCTGTATATTGTCACCATGCTTATTTAACTCATATGCAGAGTACATCATGAGAAACATTGAGCTGGATGAAGCACAAGCTGGAATCAAGATCCCTGGGAGAAATATCAATAACCTCAGATATGCGGATGACACCAGCTTTATGGCAGAAAGCAAAGAAGAACTAAAGCGCCTCTTGATGAAAGTGAAAGAAGAGAGTGAAAAAGTTGGCTTAAAACTCAACATTCAGAAAACTAAGATCATGGCATCTGGTCCCATCACTTCATGGAAAATAGATGGGGAGACAATGGAAACAGTGACTGAGTTTATTTTTTAGGGCTCCAAAATCACTGCTCCAACAATGGTGACTGCAGCCATGAAATTAAAAGATGCTTGCTCCTTGGAAGAAAAGTTATGATCAACCTAGAAAGCATATTAAAAAGCAGAGATATGACTTTGCCAACAAAGATCTGTCTAGTTAAACCTATGTTTTTTCCAGTAGTCATGTATGGATGTGAGAGTTGGACTAAAAAGAAAGCTGAATGCAGAAGAATTGATGCTTTTGAACTGCGGTTTTGGAGAAGATTCTTGAGAGTCTCTTGGGCTATAAGGAGATCCAACCAGTCCATCCTAAAGGAGATCAGTCCTGGGTGTTCACTGGAAGGACTGATGCTGAAGCTGAAACTCCAATACCTTGGCCACCTGATGCAAACAGCTGACTCATTTGAAAAGACCCTGATGCTGGAAAGATTGAGGGAGGGAGGATAAGGGGATGACAGAGGATGAGATGGTTGGATGGTATCACCGATGTGATGGACATGAGTTTGAGTAAACTTTGGGAGCTGGTGATGGACAGGGAGGCCTAGCATGCTGCAGACCATGGGGTTGCAAAGAGTCAGACATAACTGAGCAACTGAACTGAACTGAACTGATACACAGATGAAACATACAGCAGAATTATGAAAGATTAATTTCTTTTATATTCTTTAATTTTTCAAGTGTTATAAATTTAACATTTGAAAGATGTTATAAAATGAAGCTCATAAGAAAAATTTTCCTCAAAGTTAGTTAACTAGAATAACAACTCATTATAAATAGTCTACACTTTATCTGAAATCCATATAACATTACACTGTAATCACATTTATTTCAAAGTAGATACATAAGAAATTTTGTGATTTTATAGAAATATCACCAAACATTGATTTCCAGAATCACATGATGAGAAGTCTTGCTGAGGTGATTTTCCTTTTTTTATTATGAGATCATTATTTGGATCCCTGACATTTGGAATTATCAACAACTGTACTGAATTCTGCATCACATATTTATAGTGTTCCAGGAAGTCACTGAAAATACAAAACGACAGAAACCAAACAGCATGTTATATCCAACAGGATTATTTAAATAATGAATAAAGCACAAAAATTTCAAACTAAAAGAAGTCTCATTAGCCACAGCAACACACAGGGCTGATCTGCTTTAGTTTTCTGTGATGCATTTTGTGCTAATGGACTAAAATAGTCCTCAACTTAATTGCAAGGTTTTCGGTGGATAAAAGCATTCTTGTGTCATTGGACAAATTAAATTGGCCTATTTAAAACACTTACAGTATTCATTAGATACCAGAGGATTACTCAGTCTTGACAACTTTGGACAGTCTAACGATAAAAAGGTTTTTTTTTTTGTTTGTTTGTCTTTTTTTCTGACATTCTGAAATATAGTGACAATAATATGAAAGTAAAGAAAACACTGAACATACATATTTTCTTTGTGATTATTTCTTGAAGGATAGTGATTTTTTTCTTCTGCATTATTTTTTCTAAGTTAATATATATATTGTTTGGGGTAAAGAGTACCCCAATGTATCGTATGGGCAGGCCTTCTGGATTTCTTCACTTTATTTCAGCCTATGTGAATAATTTATTTACTAATTTAGTGTTTAGAAGATTTGTTATTTCTTTTCTGTATTTTTTTACCTCATGATTTGAGGAATCTTATTGCTTTGGCCAAAGATTGAACCCAGTCCTTGGCAGTGAGAACCGGGAGTCCTAGCCACTGGACAATGGACCACCAAGGAAATCCCTAGAAGATTTGTTGATAATATAGTCTCTCAAAGACATTTGAAGTGAATAATGTAATTTTTCACAATCTTCATGTGATCAGAACCAATGCAAAGTAGCAAAATGAGAGATCTGAATTTTGAAACAAATACTTTTTTATACAATTCTTTTACATTCTTAACATTTATGTGTGCTTTTATTTAAAGTAAACTATCAGTAAATCTGCAAGTCTTCCTCTCATAAAAATCCTGGAATTAAAATTGGCAAATATTACTCTTCTTCTTTTTGGCATATATACATTAAAATATGTTGGTACAGCAGCAGAAAAACCACTAGTTAAAACTGCTGATATAAAAAGTGGGTTTCCTGTGAGTTTTCAAGTAAATCAGGAGTTCCATGCAAACTGAATTGGTTTAGAGGAGGGGAATAGCTGGGGATGAGGTGCTGACTCCTGACAATTTCCCCGCAGTGAGGGGGTGCTGGTCTGCCGTTCTAAGGGATGAACGTGGTATTTCTTTGAGTCAGTCAAATATCAAATTTCTATTTTTAAAGACATTTTCACATGTTCAGTAGCTGAATATTTTTTAATGGAAAATGTGGATTTTCAAGATTATTTTTACTGAGAAAATTAGCCAAGTGGGGAAAATACTCTATTTTATTTTAAAAATGGAAAATAAACTGCAAATGAACTTTATTAATTTTAAGAGTGTTTGCTGATACTACAGTATTGTAAAGTAATTAGCCTCCAATTAAAATAAATAAATAAATTTTAAAAAAAGAGTGCTGATATAAAGGAAAACATTTAATTTTGCATGTCTATTCTACAATATATCACTTTAGTAAACTCTGACCTGTTCTATTATTTTCTTTTATTTTTTGGTGTTTGGCTATATATCCATATCACGTACAACAATGAAAAAACGTGTTCTCTTGTTTTCAATAGATATGCCTCTTACTTTTTGTCATACTGCTTTGCCAACCCTCCCAAAAAATAAAAAGAAAAATGCAAGTGAATCCATGTGTTCTCCTTTTCTTTATTTCCTACATTTTATTGTGAGAAACATCTTTGGAGGTTTCGAAGGTTAAGTCCAACTGAAGTTTTGAATTAGTATTTTATAACTAAAGGATAAATTTTAAATTATTGGACACTAATCATGCTTTGCTCAGAAATTGATTTGTAATTTAACTTGTGCATTGGTAATTTAAATATCTATTTGTATCCTACTCTTAATAAAAATGCTCTTATTTTATTTCTTGATTCTGAGAATAATTCAAGTTTGTTGAACAATCATGCAAATATTACAGGTAGGTAGCTCGAAGAAAGCAATGCTACTTATAAGCATGTTAAAAACGAACTGGCATGAAAATGTATACATTTTAACTCTTTTCTATCAGATATCCATGTACATAGGACTTTCAAAAAATGGGATTTTTATATTTAAGTTGTTGTGTATACTACTGTTTTAGTATAACTATATATTGTGGACAAATAGCCATACAAACAAAACATGAACTTACATCACCATTTAATTACTGGGTAGTTTTCATTTGTGTAGATGTGCTGCGTGCTCAGTCGCTCAGTTGTGTCTGAATCTTTGTGACCCCATGGACTGCAGCCTGTCCATGCAATTTTGCAGGCATGAATACTGAAGTGGATTGCCATTTTCTACTCTAAGGGATCTTCCCAACCCAGGGATCAAACTCACATCTCCTATGTCTTCTACGTTGGCAGGTGGATTCTTTATCACTGCACCACCTGGGAAACCCCTATGTATGGATAGATCATCTTCATTTTTTAAGTTCAAAATTCATATATTCATATCATCTCATTTTGAACTTTGGCTCCTAGAAAATATATTTATATTTCTCTTTCTTTTGTTCTTTCTCTGTCTCTCTCTGACTCTGTCTCTGTCTATCTGTCTCTACACACACACACACACACACACACACACACACACACACACATAATGATACAGAAACCACCCAGGTTCAGAAAACACAAACAAGAGTAGTAGGCTAGTTGGTTACTTCACAATGGTCTGAATGGTGATGTGGGGGCAGAATCTGAGACTTACTATCCACATAACTGAAGTGGAAAACACTCACACATTCACATGAGCTATAAGAAAGGGTAATAATTGAGTATAAACAGGAACAATTGAATGCATTTAGTAACAATACAAATAATTAGCCTGTTATCTGGAAGATTAGCTTCAACCTATGTTCACCTAAAAGACATAAGGTTAGTTTTAACTATGACGACTACAATTCCTCTACTTTCTGTTGTTTAGTCGCTAAGCCATGTCTGTCTCCTTGTGACCAGGCTTCCCTGTCCTTCACTATCTCCCAGAGTTTTCTCAAACTCAAGGCCATTGAGTCAGTGATGCCATCCAACCATCTCATCCTCTGTTGCTTCCTCCTCCTCCTGCCCTCAATCTTTCCCAGTATCAGGGTCTTTCCCAATGAGTCTACTTTCTGTACAATGAAAAACATTGGCTTAATTATATATTTTACATTTAGACTAATTTTGGTTGAATCTATCAGAAAAAGGAAAAATTCAGTAAGTTATAAAAAAGAATATACTTATTACATTTGGTTGCAATGTGAAATTACTAATATGTAACTAAAGCATACAAAACACACATGACTGAAAGTGGGAGATAGAATAGAAAGACCTTTTTCATCAGGTATTTCTTAAAGCAAGTCTTAGATCATAGCACTAAATGTAAAGACTGAGCATGGAAATTAAGTAACAAGAACATTAAGAAACAAAATTTGTGGAAAAGGAACTGGACTTTACTGTTGAAAAATTAATTCTCTGATATCATAAAAAGGAAGGAAGAGAACTATAAGAACTTGACACTGTTTATGATAATATAAACCAAAGAAAATGTAAAAATTACATAAAGAAAGAGAAGTTAAGCCATTTGTTTATAGATTTTACATATATTTTAGAGTCTCTCCTGCTCTCTCATGGATCCTGCTACTGATTAAGAGTTAATCAGTGGGCAAAATAGACAACTGACCAAAGGTCTTCCATAGGGAACTTGCACTCTGGTGAAGGAGAGACCCAATCAGCACACACCCAATACACATGTCTTGTGATGATACCTCGTAGGGAGAACTGTGGGTGGAGGGTGAAGCAGTTTTATACAGTATAGGGAGAGACATCTTCTGCTAAGGCAACGTTTGGTTCAAGATCTGAAGGAAGTGACGGCCATGCTGACGGCATTCAAAGGAAGTGCTGAGATCCTGGGATGAGTGGGCACTCGAAGTGTTTGGGGCACAGTTAAGAGCCCAGTGTGTTTAAGGAGAAGTAGTTGGAGAAAAGTAGAGAGGGGAGGTAGAGAGATGGGTCAAAGGTGTTGTGGTCAGTGTAAACTACTGGTGGTGCCTCTTAGGCATTCCTTCATCCAGCAGAAATTCCCAAATTTGCTTATGTATTGGAGTCTCCTAAGGAGTTTGCAAAACTATGGCTGCCTCAGATGGGTCTTGGGTGTGACCTGGCAACTGGAAATTTGAAAGGAGATTCCTCAGGAGATTATAATTTGCAGTCAAGAAAGGACCACTAGTTTAAAAATAGGGAAAATGGGGAATGCAATAAAGGGAAGTGAGGTGGAATTAGAGAAAATCAAGGGAGAGTGATGTTTTGGAAGTCAAGAGAAGAATGTGGTCTGAAAAGGGAGAAGAATTAGGTTTGTTAAATGCTGCCTTTCTTGATTCCAGCGAGATGAAATGATTTAGCTACTGGAACAATCAAGGTAAGGATCAATAGAAATCTCTTAAGATGTTGATTTGACTTGTAGGACTCCTATGTTGGGCGCATATATATTTATAATTGTTATATCTTCTTATTGGATTGATCCCTTCATCATTGTGTCCTTCATTGCCTCTACAGTCTTTATTTTAAAGTCTATTTTATCTTATATGACTATTCCTACGTCCACTTTCTTTTGATTTCCTTTTGCATTGAATATTTTGTTTTTTTTTCTGGACCCTCACTTTCAGTCTGTATATGTCCCAAGGTCTTAGGTGAGTCTCTTGTAGACAGCATATATAGGGGTCTTGTTTTTGTATTCATTCAGGCAATCTGTATCTTTTGGTTGGAGCATTTAGTCCATTGGCATTTAATATAATTATTTATATGTATGATTCTATTATCATTTATTTTATTGTTTTGGGTTTTGGATTTTTAGGCCTTTTCTTTCTCTTGTGTCTCCTGTCTAGAGAAGTCCCTTTGATATTTGTTGTAAAGTTGATATGATGGTGCTGAACTGTGCTAATTTTTGCTTGTCTGTAAAGTTTTTGATTTTTTCCTTTGAATCTGAATGAGATCCTTGCTGGATAGAGTAATCCTGGTTGAAGTTTTTTTTTTTTCCCCTTTCATCACTTTAAGCATACCCTGCCACTCTCTTCTGGCCTGCAGAGTTTCTGTTGAAAGATCAGCTGTTAGCCTTTTGGGGATCCCCTTGTATGTCATTTGTTGCTTTTCCCTTGCTGCTCTTAATATTTGCTCTTTATGTTAAACTTTTGTTAGTTTGACTAATATACATCTTTATGCATATTTCTCCTTGGGTTTATCCTGTATGGGACTCTGTGCTTCCAGGACTTGGATGACAGTTTCCTTTCCCATGTTAGGGAAATTTTCTACTATAATCTTCTCAAATAGTTTCTCATACATTTCCCTTTGTCTTCTTTTTCTGGGAATTGTATAATTTGAATATTAGTGCACTTAATGCCCCAGAGGTCTCTGAGGCTGTCCTCCTTTCTTGTTATTCTTTTTTCTTTATTCTGCTCTGCTCTGGTTGTTTCCAACATTCTATCTTCCAACTTACTTATTCATTCTTCTACTTCAGTTATTCTGCTACTGATTCCCTCTAATGTATTTTTAATATCAGTTATTGTGTTGCTCATTGCTGATTGTCTATTCTTTAAGTCTTCTAGGTCTTTGTTAACACATTTCTCATATCTTCTCAATCTGTGCCTCCATTTTATTTCCAAGATTTTAAATCATCTTTACTACATTACTCTGAATTCTTTTTCTGGTAGACTATGTATTTTCTCTTCATTTGTTTTGTCTTATGTGTTTTTACCATGTTCCTTCATCTTCTGCATGTTTCTCTGTCTTTTCATTTTGTTTAATTTACTGTGTGTAGGGTCTTCAACCTGCAGGCTGGAAGGTTGTTGATCCTCTTAATTGTGGTGACTGTTCACCATGGGTGGGGTTGGACCAGTGCCTTGTGAAGGGCACAGGGGACTCACTGAGGGGACTTATGTCTGTGTTCTGGTGTATGGAGCTGGGTCTCATTTCTCTGAAAAGTAATGCTATGTCCAGCGGTGTGTCTGTGAGATTGGGATGGCTTTGGGCAGTCTTTCAGCTAACAGGCAGGTTTGTGTTCCTGTTTTACTGAAGGTTTGGCAAGAGGCATCTGGTACTGCAGTGTGCTGGCCTTTGGGTGGGGCTGTCTTAAGTTTTGAGGTAGATGCCTTTGAGGTAGATAGCTCTCACCTATTAATGTTCCGTAGGGTTGGGAGTTCTCTGATGGCCCAACATCCTGGATATAGGCCTCCCACCTTGGGGGTTCAGGTCCAGCCCCTTACTGTAGCACCAAGATTTCACTGGACACATAACGCAGAAGACAAAACCCCCAAGACTAATGGTGAGACTACGCTAAATGCCAAGGACACCCAAAGAGAGTCACACAATTGCAAACAGAAAAGAAGGAGGGAGAGAAAAAAAAAAAAAAAAAAAGATGAAAACAGGAGTCAAAAAGATAGAGAAATTAAGCCAATAATCAAACCACTAAATGAAAATGAATACTAAAAATTAGACTTGCAAAAATACAAAATCAAAAACATGAAAAAAATGCAGTATAACTAAGCAGTGTTGTAACAACAGGAAAAAATGAATTTATTTAAAAATAAGGTGTTTTGGAAAAGGAAAAAGTAGGTTAAAAAACATAAAAATTAAGGCAATAACAAAGAAAGAACACCATTAGAACAATATGAAAAAGGAAAAAAAAATGGGGGTGGAAAAATTATGTAGAGAATGGTAATGAGAAGAATGTCCATGTGGCTCCTTCATTTTCCTGGTCTAATCAATTTCCCTACTCAGAAAGTCTTCCAATATTTCTATGAAGGTCTCTGGACCTGTTGTGGGCAGTGTGGGGTCAGCTCAGACTCAGGTCTTGCCTTGCTCTAGCTTGTACTTCCCTTCAAAGTCTACAGTTGTACCTAAAGTCCACAGTGTCTGACTAATTGTGGGGATTTAATCCACCGTACCTACGCTCCAGGGGCGACTTCTGCTTCTCCCTTTTGCTCACTCAGCCCCTGGTGGTGGGCTTCAATTTGGGGCCCACCTCTGCTTGCAGGTTGCTCTCCAGTGTCTGTTCTCCATCCAAACACGAGCACCTGGAAGTAGAGGCCGATTAGAGCTCGCTTGCTCAGTTGTGCTGGGGAAAGCAAGGAGAAGGCAGACACACAGTTAGGGTATGTGTGGGGTGCTCACCACGGCCGGGACATGTGGGAGCTTACCACAGTCTGAGGCAGATCATGAGCTTTCCCATGGGAGCTGGCGGCCAAGCTGTGGGATCCTTGGCAGAGCCAAGCTGCTCAGGCTCCCAGGAAAAATGTGAGCAGTGACCCACACCCACTCCCAGATTGGCAGTAGCTGTGATCCCCGGGCCCTGCCTTCCACCTTTGGCACTTACACCAGCTTTTCTACCTCGGGAGCTGCAGACTACAGCCAGCTTGTCCCGCCTTGGCGTTCACTAGGGCAGGCCCTTTGATCCACTAGTGTGTGATGTTAGAGTGTCCCCACAGGGATGATCTTGTGCTTCTCTTGTGGCCCCAGGCTTCTCCCTGGACCCCCTCAGCTGTGCCACACTAGCCCTCTCAGGATGTCTTTGCCATGATCAACCCCAGTCCTCTCCCTCAGGCCCGATCCCTGAACCCTGAGTCTGAGCACCCAGCCCCACTCAATGGGTGGGCATGGGAGTGTGAGCCACTTCTTGGCTGGGAAGCGCTGTTTGGTAAAAATCTCTGCTGTGAAGTTTCTGCTTTCCCTGTGGAGCTCCTGTTGCTGCACTTGCCAATGTGCTCCCCTCTGAGGTGTGGGAAGCTTCCCCAGCCCTGCCTCTGGGGGGGTTTCCCAGCATGTGGAAACATTTCCTCCTTTGTGACTCCCTCCCCAGGGTGCATCCCTTGGGAGGTGCATCCCCACCCCAAAACCCCTTGTCTCCCTTTCAATCTTTATCTTTTGCCCTACCTCATTCTGAGGAGATTGACTTGCCCTTTTGGAAGTCTGGGGTCCTCTACTAGTGTTCAGAAGGTGTTCTGTTGGAGTTGTTCCACATGCAGATGAGTTTTTGATGGGTTTGCAGGGGTAGGGTATGATCTCTCCATCTTATTCCTCTGCAATCTTGAAGGTCTCTCTGCAGATTTTCTTAATCTAAGTGAAATAAAAGCAGAGTCCCAGTTGGAAGTAACGGTGTGAAAGTGTTACAGTTTTGACAGCTTGTAGACTGGCGGAATAGTGATTTGAGCTTTTGGTCAGGAAGTTAATGTGATACTGGCCAACTGGAATGCATGCCTCTCTCCAGACACTGACCTGCCTGCTTTCTTTTAGTTTAAAAATGCATCCATATATAGAGTTCTTCCTAATCACATTCTTTTAAACTGCATAACACTCCCCTGAATGGATTCCACAGTATCAAAGAGAACTGTTTTCAGGACTTTGCTATCAAAACTAATGCCACATCTCATAGTTTTAAACATATGTCACTTTGCAGTTTTACCAATCTTTATTTAGGAGCTTACTAGCTAAAGGATAAATGCATATATTCTCTTGCTCATTTGTTTTTCCTTAATATTTGCACTACATCAGAGCATTAGATGCAGTCTTAGAAAATATCATAAAAATCAAGACAGGTACTTCCATAATTTTATGAAATTTCATATAGACACTCAAAACTCCCCAGCAAGCCAATCAATTTTCTTTTTTACTCTTGAAACCTATTATACCACTCCTTACAAGTCTTCTCCCTTAGCAAGGAATGAAAGCCATTCTCTAGATAGGAAGCTTCTGCTCCTATATCTAAACCGACATGGATCTGTCTTTAATGTAATGGGGAAGGGGTTCCTCTTCTACTATATCAGAAGCCATCAAGTATCACTCTGGGATTTAGTAAACATTTTCCAGTTGCATCAGCATTGAAGGCTGTTGAGGAGTTAACATATAAAAACTATCTCCCTGGACTTTCATTGTTGTCCACAATGCACATTCTTAAATTTGTCTTGCCACTTTTCTTACAGTCTTTTTAGAGTCTTTGTTAGCTGTCTTTTCTTGACTAGATGTGTCAGAGTTCTCCAATGCTCAGTTGGTCCCTCTTCTTTCTTCATTTTATAATTTTTTCTAAATTGAGTTCATCTGTATCCCGGGCTTCACTTGCTGCACAAATGCTGGCTTGTGGTACTTTGAGCTAAACAGTCACATTTCTAGATCATATGGGCTTCTCTTCACTGCACTTACAGTGGTTGCTGAAGACCACAGCTCAAATCCTGCACCCATTTTTCTATTTCTCAGTTTTTTATGTTTTTGGGTTTTTAAAGGATTCTAACTATATAAAAATAAATGATTAGAAGAATATATAACAGTGACCATATGTGGCTCACAAAGCCTCAAACGTTTACTATTCAGCTTTTTTATAGACAAAATATGACAGCCTCTGTTTCAGATAACTGAAAGTCTTCTGGAAATCAGTTAAGACCGAATCATAGTCTATATCTTCTTTCTTCCTAAACTAAGTTCCCTCAGTGAATGACATTATTCACGTATGTATGTAAATCTAAACTCTAGTGCTCCTGCCTGCACAACTTAACTTCCGGTGTCCAGTCTGTAATTCTCTTGCCAATTCTTAAGCATCCTAAAATCCATCTACTAGTGTTTATGTGTTTATCCTCCTAGTAGTCCATTACGTCACCGTGTGGCTGTAGCCTCTGTCCACCTTGCCCCCTCCTGCCCTTGACGTGGGTTCTAGAATCCCCATTCCTCAGGAAATCTTGGCCATTTAACCATGACTAATACCCTTCCATGGCCTCCAGTTTAGCACAGGGTTTTGAAGAGACTCACATGGTTGTCCCACAGGCCGTGGTGACCCAACACTTGTACACGTTCCAGCTTCCCCCGAACCACCTGGCCCTCCTCTCACTCCAGACATTCTAGCTTTTCTCCTATAGCTTCATTATTTGACCATCTCCATCCCAGCACAGGGCATCTCTGTGGGTGAGTTCCTGTGCCTGAAACCTTCCCACAGCAACATCCCTCTTTGATTACTGAGCTTAACCCACTAGATTGTACCTCATGCCCTCTCTAGGTCAGGCTCCATTTTAACATGCTATCCTTCAATGTCCCTCTGTGTGATGCTGGCTGCGGTGAATCCCCTCCACACGGTGACATTCTTGAAAGGAGATCTACCCACTGCTTACCTTGTGTATCAAAATTTAGTACTAAATCTGATAATTATCCCAAGAGAATAAATAAGTCATTGATGGGTGGACTGAGTTTCTGATAAGCTTTATTACATTAAAGTCAGTGAAAGATGATATTTCATTCAAAAAATGATTATGTAAAATGGACTACTAATTTTTAAAAGAAAATTAGGTATTTGTCTCATTTTTAATTAAAATAAATCCAAGAGGATGAAATATTTCATGTGAGGTAAAATACTAGGAAGCATTGTATTTATGGGTGGATTTCTAAGCATGATCCCAAAGGCTGACATAAAAAGGAAATAATAAAGGAATTTGAGTGCATTAACATTAACACACACACACTCATTCACAGTTTTAACTTTTGCCTGGAAAAGACTATAACTGATGTTAAAAATAAAAATTAGAAAATATACCATAAGACAGAATGTTGATAGTTTTCAAACCTATAAAACTCCATTGCCATTGTTTGCTACATGTGTTTCAGGTGAAATCCTAGTAAATATAGATTGCTGTGTTTTTCTGTGTAGCTTCATGCCTATTTAGCATTCATTTGAATATCAATTCAAATTAAATTTATCAATTAATCATGAAGAATCAATAAAGGCTGAATCAATAAAATCTTTATAATCAGTAAAGAGGAATTTAAGACTCTCTGCTCAGCTCCAACTGGAATGCATTATTACCTCTGAGAGAAAGCACAGACTGCAGACAGAAATAGAAAAATTTAGTCCACTCAGCGAGCAATATTCTGCTAAGACTTCTTACATGAATGCAATGCTCAAGAAATGCACCTGGTGGGGCCTGCATGCTCTATTTCCTAAGAGGCTATTCTTTAACTACAAAGAAATGATCCCATCTCTTAGGCTTTTGGTGTTCTGTAGGGATTTTTTGTGTTCTGTATCTTAAATTCACTAAAGAATTACTTTTTTCCCCCTCTCTTGTGTATAAATGACTCTATTGATTGGTTGAAAAGTGAAAACTCCAGTCATTCTTTTCAGCACTTTTTATGCAATTTAAACATTGACAGTTTGGTATGTTGTAGGTATATAAGCAAACATGTTGATTTGAACATGAAATAATTGTGAGGGTGAGGGTGATGAAAAACCTTATTACTCTTCCATAAATATGAGCAGATTTAGGATTAAGATAAGTTTTTGAGACTAGTCTATTATTATCCAACAGTCACACTTTTAAAGGGAAATTGTATGGACTGTATTTATTTGTTAATGACCAGTGTTTAAATTTTATTATTGTTATACATTTTTAGCACTTTATTTTCACATAAATTTTAAAGTAAAAATGAACATAATGGCAAATATCATAGGGACGTCTATGAGCATTAAAACAAATTTTATGGATTGCTGTTGCCAAAATTTAAGAAGCTATTGGGACTTTGGAGATCTGTATTTCAACATTTTCCCAACTGTAATTATTTGGAAAAGCATAGATGTTTCTGAATTAAATCCATCAAGTGGAACTTAGGAAACATATTATAGAAGTCAATACCTATTATTTCATTAAGTGTGTAATGTAACTGACAATATGAAAACTGAGGAATTGAATAAAGTTGTTCAGAAGAGGTAAATTAATTATATACATTTTGCAACACACAAATTATGCACAAATTTATGAAAGCACAGGAAAGAAGCTTATTCACTATTTCAGAATAGGTTTCTCTCACCTATTTCTTCCTTCTATTTAAATTAAAATGATTAAGAATTCCTTTCTCACCCAAAATTTTATATGACTTCATGTAACAATAAAACAGCAATACAAGCCACATTCTAGTTACCATAAAAACAACAATAAATAGGCAGAAATGGCTCCTGTGATTGTCTGATTTAGGGCCTGGTGTTAAAGTAGGCTTTCTGCTGTATAAATGACTGTACTGATTGGTTGAAAAGTAAAAACTCCAGTCATTCTTTTCAGCATTTTTATGCAATTTAAACATTGACAGTTTGGTATCTTGTAGTATATAAGCAAACATGTTGATTTGAACATGAAATAATTGCATTACTAGGATGATGAAAAACTTTATTCCTCTTCATTAAATGTGAGCAGATATAGGACTAAAATAACTTCAAACTCAGTTTAATGCAGAATGAAGCCCTTGGCAGAGGGTTTCAGGGCAGTGGTGTTTTGGTTGGACCAACGCAGGCTATATCGGAATGAGTACATTCTCAGTTGCTTCAGTAGTTGTCCCACTCTTTGCAATCCCACGGCCTGTGGCCTGCCAGGCTTTCTTGTCTATGGGATTCTCCAGGCAAGAATACTGGAGTGGATTGCTATTTCCTTCTTCGGGGGTTATATTGGAATGGGCAGCTTTATTTTAGTACCATCTGTTGACAGTGATCTCTTTCCAGACAGTCTTAAGTTAGCAAGCTGTGTTCTAAAACCAAATGGGCAGGTCAGCATCTATGTCACCATTTTGATGGATAGAAATGGCCATTTCACATGAATCAACATGATTATGAGGATGCAGACAGCAGAGGGATTTCTTTCTTAATTTTGCTCTCCTCGTAGATATAGCCATTTGACAAACTCACATAAAATATTGAACTTTACCTTGAGTTTCCTTATTTTTCCAAACGCCTGGTTTCATAAGTAGCTGATTATGCAATTTAAGGTAGAAAAGGTTTTGGGATATATGTAAGCCAAATTTCTTCATTCTGTACATGAGGTTGCACTGTGACTAATAGCAGTGAATTTTTGTTAGACATAGGTTTGATCCCTGGAGTTAGGAAGATCCCATGGAAGAGGGCATGGCAACCCACTCCAGTATTCTTTCCTGGGGAATCCCCAAGGACAGAGCCTGGTGGGCTACATAGTCCATGGGGTCACAAAGAGTCAAACAAGACTGAGTAACTAAGCACAAAGAAGCACAGTATATACTTTACAAAATGCTTTGCATAAAATATTATCTCCTTTAATGTTTGTAAAACCTTTATGACCTCAGTATTATCATTACCTACATTTTATAGCCGGAATTAAAATCCAAATTTATTCAGCTTCTTTGTGCATGATCCTAACTGCTGAACTATAATGCTACTATCTGAAAACCCAATGAGATAGGTTTCTAATCTTAACCTAACTTCCTAGGTTAAAAAAGTAAAATCAAAAGAGGTTATGCCTCTGGGTTTCACCATAGATAGTATACATGCTGTTCTTTTGAAATATCCCACCCTCACCTTCTCCCACAGAGTTCAAAAGTCTGTTCTGTATTTCTGTGTCTCTTTTTCTGTTTTGCATATAGGGTTATCAGGTGGAGAGGGAGATGGGGGGGGGGGGATCGGGATGGGGAATACGTGTAAATCTATGGCTGATTCATATCAATGTATGACAAAACCCACTGAAATGTTGTGAAGTAATTAGCCTCCAACTAATAAAAAATAAAAAAAAATAAGATAATAAAAAAAAAAAAAAAGAGGTAATGCCCTTACCCATGTCACATTTTCCATTCTGCTCCAATTCTATTCCCAGATGGGTTTGAAATAGATTTAAATGTCAGAGCCATGTTCTTTCCCATAAATATATATTTAATTCAAAATATTCTTCTATTTATTCTTTCAATCACATCAGATGATAATGTCTTAATGACATGCAATTTTATTACTCTTATTTGTCAATTAAGGATTTTAATATTACAAGTAATCAAAAGGATAAAAATGCAAATTTAAACAAAAATTAACTGAACTTAATCACTCACAAAACTGTAAAGCCCATAGGAAGGGTAGGCTTTGGGTTTGCTTTGATTTTGTACTTACAGCTTTGTAAGGACCGAGTTTCTTTCCCTCTTCAAGTGTCCCACACATTTTTTTTTTTTCTCCTAAGAGTGGATTCTCACATCTGGAGGGAAGATATGTGATGACAGTTTCAGGCTTCAAGTTCACAAATTCTGGTAGCTTTTTTCAGATGATCAAAAAATGCTATTTCACGATAATCTTAACAAATCTCCCTCACTGTTCAGTTTAATTGGATAAGATTGCAATTTCTTATTCAATTTTTTTAGTCCTAAAAAGTCTCTGTTTTGAATGGCTTACTCTTGATTATGTTAATTTAGATACTAAGAATATTACTTTGATTGGATTGAAAGCAGTGAGTGTTCAACCATGTAACTGGGTCAATGCCATTCTCCAACCTCACCCAACAAACAAGAGAAGAAGATTGCTATGTAACAGGAGAGGAGCAGCAAGATTGTTGTTCAGACACAAAATACCAGCAAACCTATAGCCCAAGACACTCATGTTTTGGTGATCCCTTAACTAAGGATATGCCCTCATATACCAGAGGGATCATTGTATTTGTGTTCTTATGTTTTAACCTTTTAATTATGAAATGTAATTTAGACACTTAAACGTGTCTAAACATAAGTGTATGATGTCATTAATAGTGACCAGAAACTTGGTATAATCTGTTGCTCAGTTAAATGAAAGCACCTTGAAACTATGAAGATATTCACATGCACCTTCATGGTCACTATTCCTTCAACTTCCCTAAAGGTTACACTATATATTATGGCATTCATTTCCAATTCTTAAGCACTGTTACTTTTTATCATCTGTGGTACCTGATGACAATTAAATTGTACAATGGAGGTGTCAGCTCTAAAAATTTATAAAGTTTATGTGTTTTTTGTATTCCGTTTAATGAAAATACCACAATATTGCAGTAGAATATATAAAGATATTGTGGTAGTTTCATGAATCAAATCGCTGATGATTATACAGTGGAAGGGGCAAATAAATTCAAGGGATTAGATCTGAAAGACAGATTTCCTGAAGTACTATAGATGGAGGTTCGTGACATTGTACAGGAGGCAATGATCAAGACCATCTCCAAGAAAAAGAAATGCAGAAAGGCAAAATGGTTGTCTGAGGAGGACTGACAAATAGCTGACAAAGAAGAGAAGATACAGGAAAAGGAGAAAAAGGAAAGCTATATGCATTTCAATTCAGAGTTCCAAAGAATAGCAAGGAGAGAAAAGAAAGCTTTCCTTAGTGATCAATGCAAAGAAATAGAGGAAAATGATAGAATGGGAAAGACTAGAGATCTCTTCAAGAAAATTAGAGATACCATGGGAACATATCATTTAAATATGGCCAAAATAAAGGGCAGAAATGCTATGGACTTAACAGAAGCAGAAGATTTAAGAAGGGCAAGAATACACAAAAGAACTGTACAAAAAAGATCTTCATGACCCAGATAATCATGATGGTGTGATCACTCACGTAGAGCCAGAAATCCTGGAATGTGAAGTCAAGTAGGCCTTCGGAAGCAGAACTACAAACAAAGCTAGTGTAGGTGATGGACTGCCAGTTGAGCTATTTAAAATCCTAAAAGTTAATGCTGTGAAAGTGTTGCATCAATATGCCAGCAAACTTGGAAAAGTCAGCAGTGGCCACATGACTGAAAAAGGTCAGTTTTCATTCCAATACCGAAGAAAGGTAATGCCAAAGAATGCTCAAACTACTGCAAAATTGCATTCATCTCACAATCTAGCAAGTTCAGTTCAGTTCAGTCACTCAGTCGTGTCCGACTCTTTGAGACCCCATGAACCTCAGCACTCCTGGCCTCCCTGTCCATCACCAATTCCCAGAGTTTACCCAAACTCATGCAAATAGAGTCGGTGATGCCATCCAACCATCTCATCCTCTGTCGTCCCCTTCTCCTCCTGCCCTCAATCTTTCCCAGCATCAGGGTCTTTTCCAATGAATCAGCTCTTCACATCAGGTGGTCAAAATATTGGAGTTTCAGCTTCAACATCAGTCCTTCCAATGAACACCCAGGACAGATCTCCTTTAGGATGGACTGGTTGGATATCCTTGCAGCCCAAGGGACTCTCAAGAGTCTTCTCCAACACCACAGTTCAAAAGCATCAATTCTTCATTCCTCAGCTTTCTCTATAGTCCAACTCTCACATCCAAAAATGACTACCAGAAAAAACATAGCTTTGACTAGATGGATCTTTGTTGGCAAAGAAATCTCTCTACTTTTTAATATGCTGTCAATGTTGGTCATAACTTTCCTTCCAAGTAGTAAGCATATTTCAGTTTCATGGCTGCAGTCACCATCTGCAGTGATTTTGGAGCCCAGGAAAATAAAGTCAGCCACTGTTTCCCCGTCTATCTGCCATGAAGAGAGGGGACCAGATGCCATGATCTTCCTTTACTGAATGTTGAGCTTTAAGCCAACTTTTTCACTCTCCTCTTTCACTTTCATCAAGAAGCTCTTTAGTTCTTCTTCACTTTCTGCCAAAAGTGTGGTGTCATCTGCATATCTGAGCTTATTGATATTTCTCTGGGCAATCTTTATTCCAGTTTGTGCTCCTTCCAGCCCAGCGTTTCTCATGATGTATTCTGCATATAAGTTAAATAATCAGGGTGGCAATATACAGCCTTGACGTACTCCTTTTCCTATTTGGAACCAGTCTGTTGTTACATGTCCAGTTCTAACTGTTGCTTCCTGACCTGCATGAAGGTTTCTCAAGAGGCAAGTCAGGTAGTCTGTTATTCCCATCTCTTTCAGAATTTTCCACAATTTATTGTGATCCACACAGTCAAAGGCTTTGGCATAGTCAACAAAGCAGAAATAGATATTTTACTGGAACTCTCTTGCTTCTTCAATGATCCATCGAATGTTGGCAATTTGATCTCTGGTTCCTCTGCCTATTCTAAAACCAACTTGAACATCTGGAAGTTCATGGTTCACATATTGCTGAAGCCTGGATTGGAGAATTTTAAGCATTGCTTTACTAGCATGTGAGATGAGTGCAATTGTGCTGTAGTTTGAACATTCTTTGGGATTGCCTTTCTTTGGGATTGGAATGAAAACTGACCTTTTCCAGTCCTGTGGCCACTGCTGAGTTTTCCAAATTTGCTGGCATATTGAGTGCAGCACTTTCACAGCATCATCTTTCAGGATTTGAAATAGCTCACCTGGAATTCCATCACCTCCCCTAGCTTTGTTCATAGTGATGCTTCCTAAGGCCCACTTGACTTCACATTCTAGAATGTCTGGCTCTAGGTGAGTGGTTACACCATCATGATTATCTGGGTCATAATGATTTTTTTGTACAGTTCTTCAGAGACCCTGCATCCAAGGTAATAGAAACCCAGGTAAGATGGTAGGCACTGAGAGAGGGGGTCAGGAAGCAGACAGACTGAAACTACAGTCATGGACAACTAGCCAATCTGATCACATGGAACACAGAGTTGTCTAAGTCAATGAAACTAAGCCATGCTGTACGGGCCCACCCAAGACAGATGGGTCATGGTGGAGAGGTCTGACAGAATGTGGTCCACTGGAGAAGGGAATGGCAAACCACTTCAGTATTCTTGCCTTGAGAACCCCATGAAAAACATGAAAAGACAAAAAGATAGGACACTGAAAGATGAGCTCCCCAGGTCAGTAGGTGCCCAATGTGCTACTGGAGATCAGTGGAGAAATAACTCCAAAAAGAATGAAGGGATGGAGCCAAAGCAAAAACAATACCCAGTTGTGAACGGGACTGGTGATGGAACCATGATTCAATGCTGTAGAGAGCAATATTGCATAGTAACCTGGAATGTTATATTCACGAATCAAGGCAAATTGGAAGTGGTCAAACAAGAGACGACAAGAGTGAACATCAATATTCTAGGAATCAGTGAACTAAGATGGACTGGAATGGGTTAATTTAACTCAGATGGCCATTATATCTACTACTGTGGGCAGGAATCCCTTAGAAGGAATAGAGTAACCAAGTAACCATCAAGGCCAACAAAAGAGTCCAAAATGCATTATTTGGATGCAATCTCAAAAATGACAGAATGATCTCAGTTTGTTTCCAAGGCAAACCATTCAATACCACAGTAATTCAAGTCTATGCCCTAACCAGTAACTCTGAAGAAGCTGAAGTTGAACAGTTCTATGAAGACCTATAAGATCTTCTAGAACTAACATTCTAGCAAAGTAATGCTCAAAATTCTGCAAGCCAGACTTCAACAGTACCTGAACCAGGAACTTCCAAATGTTCAGTCTGGATTTAGAAAAGGCAGAGGAATCAGAGATAAAATTTCCAACATCTGCTGGACCATTGAAAAAGCAAAAGAATTCCAGAAAAACATCTACTTTTGATTTATTGACTACACCAAAGCTTTTTACTATGTGGATGAAAACAAACTAGAAAATTCTTCAAGAGATGGGAATGCCAGACCACCTTACCTGCCTCCTGAGAAATCTGTATGCAGGTCAAGAAGCAACAGTTAGAACTGGACATGGAACAACAGACAGTTTCCAAATAGGAAAAGGAGTATGTCAAGGCTGTATATTGTCACCCTGATTATTTAACTTATATGCAGAGTACATCATGTGAAATGCCAGGCTGGATGAAGCACAAGCTGGAATGAAGATTGCTGGGAGAAATATCAATAACCTCAAATATGCAGATGACAACACCCTCACCCTTATGGCAGAAGGTGAAGAAGAACAAAAAGGCCTCTTGATGAAGATGAAAAAGGATAGTGAAAAAGTTGGTTAACATTCAGAAAACTAAGATCATGTCATCTGGTCCCATCACTTCATGGCAAATAGATGGGAAAACAGTGGAAACAGTGACAGCCTTTATTTTCTTGGCTCCAAAATCACTGCAGATGGTATTGCAGTCATGAAATTAAAATACACTTGCTCCTTGGAAGAAAAGCTCTGACCAACCTAGACAGGATATTAAAAAGCAGAGGCATGACTTTCCCACAAAGGTCCATCTAGTCAAAGCTGTGGTTTTCCAATAGTCATGTATGGATACGAGAGTTGGACTATAAAGAAAGCTGAGCACCAAATAATTGATCCTTTTGTATTGTAGTGTTGGAGGAGACTCTTGAGAGTCCCTTGATCTGCAAGGAGATCCAACCAGTCCATACTAAAGGAAATCAGTACTGAATATTCATTGGAGGAACTGATGCTGAAGTTGAAGCTCCAATATTTTGACTACCTGATATGAAGAACTGACTTTTTGGAAAACACCCTGATCTGGGAAGATTGAAGGCAGGAGGAAAAGGTGACAACAGAGGAAGAGATGGTTGGATGGCATCACTTACTCAATGGACATGAGTTGTACACTCTATGAGTTGGTGATGGACAGGGAAGCCTGGTGTGCTGCCGTCCTTGGGGTCACAAAGAGTTAGACATGACTGAGCGACTGAACTAAAGTGAACTGTATGGATATTTGTCAACTCTCATGAGCATTCTCAAATATGTCCTTGGCATATACTTACCTTCATTTCTTTTTAAAGAATACCGTTCATTTATCTGACTGCCTCAGGTCTTAATAGCAGCACACAAGATCTTCCTTGTGCAGGGATTCTCTATCTGTGGAACACGTGGTTTCAGCAGTTTCACCTCTTGGGCCTAATTGCCTAGAGGCATGTGGGATTCTACTTCTCCAGCCAGGGACCTAACCCGATTCCCCCGTGTTTTGAGGCATATTCTTAACCACTGGACCACAAGAGAAATCACTGGCCTTTATTTCTGTCAGATTTATACCTTTACATTTGTTGGGTCATTGAAAATGTATCTGTTCATATATTAGTACTGTCAAATGGTTTTCCAAGATAATTGTACCAATTTATTGTCCTGCTAGCAGTGGCTAAGTTTCTCTTCTTCCACTCTCTTGCTAAGTCATGACATTGCTAGTTAATTTCACACCATTACATGGCAATTTCAGCCACTCTAGTAAGTATTCACTAGTGATATCTCACTGCAGCTTTACTTTTTATGTAATTTATTGATCTTTTTGTATGTTCTCTTTTGTTAAATGATGGTTGAAGTCTCTTACACATTTTTTCAATTGAGTTGCTTGATTCTTATATATTTAGAATGCATTACACATTACGTTATGACCTTCTTGACATTCTTTTTTTTTTTTTATTGCAAATATCTTCTCCTGCTCTGTGATTTAATGTTTACATTTCTAATAATGTCTTTTGTCAAAGAGTTCCTAATGATATAGTTAAGCATATTAAAATTTAAGTTTATATTTACTGTTTTTTGTTTTATATAAAATAGTTCACCCACTGATAGATGAAAAAACTATTCATTTATTTGTTAAGCTTTATAATTTTTGATATATGTAGCTATAACCAGTTTAGAATTATATCCAACATTACAGTACCATTTAATGAAAACAGTCCTTTATGTTTTGGTTAAATAAACATGTAGGTACAGATATCTCTACAAAATAGTGATTTCATTTACTTTGAAAATATACCCAAGAGTAAAATTACTGGATCATATCATAGTTCTCTTTTTCATTTTCTGAGGAACCTTCATACTAGTTTCTATAGTGGTTGCATTAATTTACATTCCCAGCAACAGTGTACAAGAGTTTCCTTTTCACCACATTCTAGTCAACACTTTATCTCTTGTTGTTTTGATTTAACCATTCTAACAGGTTTGAGTGATAACTTATTGTGCTTCTAATTTGCATTTCCCTGACGATCAGTGGTGTTAAGAACCTCTTCACGTACTTGTCGGACATTTGGATATCTTCTAAAAAGAAATGGTTATTTAGGTTCATTCCAGCATTATTTACAATAGCCAGGACAAGGATGGAATGAACTAAATATTCATTGATGGATGAATGAGTAAATAAAATGTGAATGTGAGTGTGTGTGTGTGTGTGTGTGTGTGTGTGTGTGGATTTCAGCCATAAAAAGGACATTCTGTCATTTTCAACAATATGGATGATTCTGGAAAGTATTGAGCATTATTCTAAGCAAAATTCAGATAGAGAAAGACAAAATACTGTATGAACTCACTTAAGAAAATAGCTCACAGGAAGAGAGAACAGATGGGTAGTTACCAAAGATTGGGTCAGAGGTGAGGGGAATAGGAAATGGCTGAAGGTAGTCATCGAGTAGGAAATTTTAGTTATAAGATAAATAAGTTCCGAGATGCACAGTGTGGTGACTGCAGTTAACAATAATCTATTGAATATTTGGAAGTTGCAAAGAGAGTTAATTTTAAAAGTTCTTGTCACAAGAAAATAAATGTAACAACTGAAAGTGAAAGTCACTCAGTTATGTCCAACTCTTTGCAACCCCATGGACTATACAGTCCATGGAATTCTCTAGGGCAGAATACTGGAGTGGGTAACATTTTCCTTCTCCAGGGGATTTTCCCAACCCAGGGCTCAAACCCAGGTCTCCCACATTGCAGCAGTATTCTTTACAGCTGAGCCACCAGGGAAGCCCAAGAATCCTGGAGAGGGTAGCCATCCCTTCTCCAGCGGATCTTTGAGAGTCAATTCCTAGGCAGGTTGATAAGAAATCTGGGGTCCCCAAGGAGGAGAAAGAGGTCTGGGGCTCTTGGAGCAGAGATAGGGGTCTGGGGTTCTCAAGGAGGAGGAAAGGACAGACATTCCCCCCCCCCCCCACATTCCTTAGTCTTAGTCACAGAAAACATTTTTTTTTTTTTTTTTCTTTAAGCAAGGAACTGATGATTACACAACAAACAACTCAGTTTAAACTCTGGATTAGATTAGATAACAATGTATAACAATGTATCCTGCCAGAGGACATTTTCTCCTTCCTGAAATCCTTCTGGCTAATCCTATTATCTTAAAATGTAAATTATGGGAGTGGATCTAGTAATATCTTTACAACCTTGAGACATTCTTTTGATTTATTGTAATAACTAATTAAAAAGGTATATAACTCTCTTGCTAGCACTAGCAAGGGGGGCACTGTCCATCCCCTTCTGCTGTCTATGTCAGAAGTTTTCTCTGTCCCTTTTCTTACTTTAATAAAACTTTGCTACACAAACGTTCCTGAGTGATCAAGCCCGGTTCCTGGTCCCGAGGCTCAATCTTCTTCTGAGATCACAAATCTGACATCATTCACTGTAACCTATCATCTTCCCACCCCAGGAATTGAACTGGGGTCCCCTGCATTGCAGGCGGATTCTTTACCAACTGAACTATCAGGGAAGCCTAAAATTAAAAAAAAAAAAAAAAAAAATGCTTTCTCCTTGGAATAAAAACTATGACCAAGCTAGACAGCATATTCAAAAGCAGAGACATTAGTTTGCTGACAAAAGTCCATGTAGTCAAAGCTATGGTTTTTCTTGTAGTCATGTATGGATGTGAGAGTTGGACCATAAAGAAGCCTGAATGTCAAAGAATTGATGCTTTTGAACTGTGGTGTTGGAGAAGACCCTTGAGATTCCCTCGGACTGCAAGGAGATCAAATCAGTCAATCCTAAAGGAAATCAACCCTTAATATTCATTGGAAGGGCTGATGCTGAAACTCAAATTCCAATAGTTTGGCCACCTGATGTGAAGAGCTGACTCATTAGAAAAGACCCTGATGCTGGGAAAGATTGAAGGCAGGAGGAGAAGGGGATGACAGAGGATAAGCTGGTTGGATTGCATCACCGACTTGACAGACATAAGTTTGAGCATGCTCTGGGAGATGGTGAAGGACAGCCTGAGTGATGCAGTTCATGGGGTCACAAATAGTCAGACACGACTGAGCAACTAACTGAACAACAACGAATGTAAGGTAATGAATGTTGGCTAAACTTATTATTGTGGTAATTTTATACACATATATCAAATTATTGTTTGGAACAGTTTCAACTTATATAATGTTACAGCAGAAGAAAAAAAAATCTTTTTTCTAATATTCTGTTTCTGATTTCTTCATAAATCTATATTCATCTACATGTGAATCTATTTTGAGAGTCTCAGTTCTGCTCTATTGGTTCATTTGTTTCTCCTTGTGTTTTTTTTTTTTAATCAGCTTTTTCAATTTTGTAGGTTTGTAATAAGATTTCATATTAAGAAGACTTCATCCTCCAACATTTGTTTTCCATCAAAATTACCTTAAGTTTTCTTGGTCCTCAGAATTTTCACATACATTTTGGAGTCAGCTAATTAGAGCTATTGAATGAAAATGCATCAAATCTATAGGTCAATATGAAGAAAATTGCCTTTGTTATAACACTTAAACTACCAATGCAAGAATGTGGTCTACTTTTCATTTTATGTCTTTAATTCTTTCAATGTTATTTCATAGTTTTCTTCACATTTTGCGTCCAACATTAAAACTTTTTTTATTAAAATGCTTTTGACATTTTGAACTATTGAAAATTATGTTTCTTAATTTCTCATTTTTAATTTTTTTGCATGTGTATGTCTATGATTTATAAATTGTCCCATATGCAATTGTTAAACTCAATAATTCTACTAGCTCATCTGTAAATGAAATTGTCAGTGTACCCAATACACATCCTAAAGAATTTCACATATTTTTCATGCATCTCTTAGAGATAGATGATGGCTTAATTTCAGCCTTTTCAACATTCAGTCTCTCACCCATGCGTTCATTTATTTATTTACTCTTTCTTTTTTAATTGCCCTGACAAACCCCTCAAACAAAATATGGAGTTGAAGTGTTACAGTCAAACACCCTCATTTTGTTCTGTCTCAAGTTTAAAGCTTTCAACATTTCAGGTTTTTCTATATGCACTTTATCAGATTAAGAAAGTTCTTACCTCTTCTCAATTTGTTAAAAAGTTGTGTCATGAATGGAAATATATTTTTATCAAATAAATTTCCTTCATCTATTATGTGATCATGAAATTGTTCTTTCAATTTGCTTATGTAGTGACTATTTGATTACTACTATATGATTTACTTCTCGTTTTAGGTGGGTCTTCTCTTTACTGGGTCATTTCCTCCAGAGGTAATGATGAAAATAATAAACAACTAGCCAAACAGAGGCACTGAAGAATTAGAACAGACACAGTCCATAAGCAAGTAAAGCTGTAAGGGTCAGCTGAGCTCCATCTCTTATGTAATCTGTACCCATACTTGTTACTATGCTTAAAAAAAAAAATACTGCTCTTTTATTTTTCATATTTTTAAAATTGATTTTTAATTGGAGGATAATTGCTTTATGATATCGTGTTGGTTTCTGCTATACATCAACAAGAATTAGCCGTAGGCATACATATGTCTCCTCCCTCTTAAACCACCCTCCTACCGTCCAGTCCATCCCACTCTTCTAGTTGTCACAGAGCACAGGGTTTGAGCTCCCTGCATCATACAGCAAATTTCCACTGTCTATCTATTTTACATATTGTAATGTATAAGTGTCAGTGCTACTTTATCACTCTCTCTATTCATCACACCCTCTCTTTCCCCTCCTGTGTCCTCAAGTCTGTTCTCTATGCCTGTATCTCCATTGCTACACTGAAAATATGTTCATCAGTACCATCATTCTAGATTTCATATATATACCTTAATATATGGTATTTGTTTTTATCTTTCTATTGGACTTCCCTCTGTATGATAGGCTCGAGGTTCATAAATCTCATTACAATTGACTCAGATACATTCCTTTGTGACTGTGTAATATTCTGCTGGTGTATGTATAACACTACTTCTTTATCCAGACATCTGTTGATGGACATCTAGGTTGCTTCCATGTCCTAGCTATTGCAAATAGTGCTGCAAAAAACATGTGTCTTTTTAAGTTATGGTTTCCTCAGTGTCTATGCCCAGAAGTGGGAGTGCTGGATCATATGGCAATTTTATTTCTAGTTTTTTAAAGGAATCTCCAAAGTGTTAACAGTGCAAAAGCATTCCCTTTTCTCCACACCCTTTCCAGCATTTATTGTTTGTAGATATTTTGATGCTGGTCATTCTGATCGGTGTGAGGAGATATCTCATTTTAATTTTGATTTGCATTTCTCTAATAATGAGCAATGTTGAGCATCTTTTTATGTGTTTATTAGCCATGTGCTTGTCTTCTCAGAGAAGGCAATGGCAACCCACTCCAGTACTCTTGCCTGGAAAATCACATGGACAGAGGAGCCTGGTAAGCTGCAGTCCCTGGGGTTGCTGCGAGTTGGACATGACTGAGCAGCTTCGCTTTCACTTTTCACTTTCATGCATTGGAGAAGGAAATGGCAACCCACTCCAGTGTTCTTGCCTGGAGAATCCCAGGGATGGGGGAGTCTAGTGGGCTGCCATCTATGGTGTCGCACAGAGTCGGACATGACTGAAGTGACTTAGCAGCAGCAGCAGCATGTCTTCTTTGGAGAAATGTCTGTTTAGATCTTCTGTCCACTTTTTGATTGGATTGTTTGTTTTTCTGGTAGTGAGCTGCATAAGCTGCTTGTGTATTTTGGAAATTAATCCTTTGTTAGTTGATTCATTTGCTGTTATTTTCTCCCATTCTGAGGATTGTCTTCTCACCTTGTTTATAGTTTCCTTTTTTGTGAAAAAGCTTTTTAAAATTAATTAGATCTCATTTGTTTATTTTTGTTTTTATTTCCATTATTCTAGGATGTGGGACATAGAGAATATTGCCATGATTTATGCCAAAGAGTGTTCTGCCTATGTTTTTCTCTAAGAGTTTCATATTTTCTGGCCTTACATTTAGATCTTTAATCCATTTTGAGTTTATCTTTGTATATAGTGTTAGGAAGTGTTCTAGATCCATTCTTTTACACTTATTTTGTCCAGTTTTCCCCTCACCATTTAATTTATTACTTTTAATCCAACTTCTCTTACCAAGTATAAATGGAACTTGCTCATGTTATATTATTTTTTCATAGATAATTAAATTTCCTTTGTTAAACATTTATTTAACATTTTTGCACTCAATTTATAAGTAAAAGGGGACTTTCTTTTTTAAATAATTGTATCAAGATTGAGAAGCAAAATATAAATATCAATTGGGGAGTGTTCACTTTCTCCCTTATTAGTAGAGACCATTGTGCAAGTAGAAAATGTTTTGTCCTTGAGTGTTTGGGAGAGCCTGTCAGGGAGACCACTGAAAACCAAGGGCTGTGTGTGTGTGCACGTGTGTGTGTGTGCTTGTCTGTGTCTGTCTGTCTGTGTGTGATTGCTGATTCAAATGAAAATTATAAGCAAATTAAAATTTGCCTAGTTTTCACAAGTCAGTCTTAGTAAGAGGGGTTTATAATTTCATGTATATTTTAACTAATTGGGGTAAAGGTATAAACTTATCCATTTTATTTTATTTTGTTTTATAATTGCCTGCTCTGAAGTGATGTACCCTTATTCATTTCAGATATTGGTTACTTGTATATATTTCTACTCTCTTTGAATTTTATCTTATTTTCCCCTATTTTTAGAGATTTTCAGACTCTTTTTTTTTCTAATACAAGCATATTAATTTAAAAAATCACCCTCTAAACATTTTTAGTTTACTACACTTTTTAGAGTGTGGCATTTCTCTTAGTATTCAGTTCATTTTTCTTTGATCTAGTGTTAATTAGAGTCTGTTTGGTGTTTGGCCACTAAATCATGTCTGACTCTTTGCGACACTATGGATTGTAGCTTGCCAGGCTCCTGCATCCATGTGATTTACTAGGAAAGAACACTGGAATGGGTTCCCATTTTCTTCGCCAGTTTAAAGTCTGTACATTTTAATTTGGAAAAATCTATATTGTCTTATTTATGCCTAATTTAAATAAATTTGGGTCAAGGAAGGTACGACTTACAGTTTCAATCTTTTCAATCTATGACCTAATAAATACTCAAAAATTTTTCGTGTGCTTGAACAGAATGCATATTTTATATTTGTGAGTCTGTTAGCCTGTTAATTAGGAACATTGATTGTACTGCTTAAATCTTAATATTTTAGTAATAGTTTGTATTTTTTATTATATCAGATACTAAAAAAGGAAAAATAAATCCCCCCATATGACTGTGGATTTGTTTTATCTTCTTGTATTTGTCAAATTCTGTGCTTTATTTATTTTGAGGTTATGTTTTTAGAAGCATACTACTTTAGAATCGCAAAACATTTCTGCTGAATTAATTATGATAAATTAGAACATTTTTCATTTTTTAATACTGTTGTGCTTTCTGCTTAATTTGTTTTGTTTTGTTTTTTTCCCTGAAATTAATACAGGTATTTCACTGTGGCTAAGTTTAAGTGATTATATCTTCTCTCTTTGATATTCAAGCATTCTGCATTGTTATGATTTAGGTATGCTTCATTTAAACTAGCATAGAGTTTGGCTTTTTTATTCAGTCTAACAATTACCTTTTCATTTGAATTTTGAGTCTACTTCACATTCACTACAGATATTTAGATACTTCATTATAAATTTAATATCTCACTCTGCATTTTCTGTCCCTGTGTTGTTCTCTCTTTCTCTGCCTGTTTCTGTAGTATATAAGCCTGATTCATTCCACTTGCTTCTCCTCCTGCCAAGATGGGGGCCCCAACCTGGAAGATTGGGAGGGGGCCTCAAGCATAGGTTAACACGGGGAAAGCCCCTTCTTTGGGATGCAGGGAGGAGGCCTAGCGGTTTTCTTGCTCCTCTCTCTTCCACACTATGGGGCTTGGGGAAATGGCTGCCTCATCCTCCTCACCCAAGTGAGGGACATTTTTTGCTAAACCTATATTCATTTTGGAAAATATATATACAAATAAGTAGTTTCATATAAAAAGTAGAAGGAAAGAACTACAGATATAGTGGATAGATATGTATACTTATACACAAACATACATATATAGGCATACATAAATGTTTATATATAGGTACAGTTATTTACTAGCAAGATATTTGTATTATTATATTATTTTAATGTATTAACCAGCTAAAATTTAGGTATTAATGTGTTTATCTCCAATCACAATAATATATTTTACTATTTTGATTATTTTCATTTCTTCCTGAATTTCTTGTTTTTTACCTGGAATTATATTTCTCTGCCTTAAGAAAAATATCTTGCAGTATATTCTTTGTTGTGGATGGGCTGTTTACAATTTCCCTCAGTGTTTTTTTTTTTTTTTTCTCCCTGAAAATGTTTGTCTTTCATTCTTGAATATTTTTCCTGGTCTGGAGATTATTTTCTCACCACTTTAAACTATTTGTGCTATATTAGTTCCATCAAGAGTCAGATGAGTTAAAGTTTGTCCCTTCCAAGATAATCTGTGTTTTGCCTTTGGCTTCTTTAATAATTTTTTCTCTGTAATTTTTTTTTTTTATAATTATGCTATAAATGTTTTTTGTATGCTACAAATTAGATATGTTTTTATGCATTTTTAATTATCCTTAGGCTTAGAGCCTCTTGACTCTATAGACTGGTGCCTTCTGATCAGTCCACATATGACCTTTTCTCTATTCTCTCTCTTCTCCCTTTATGGGGCTCCTACTAAAAGTCAATTAAATATTTGTTAGGTTTTCTCCTCATATTCTCTTTGCTTGTCCTTTTAACTTCTATCATCTATACTTTTTCCAAATCAGCCTATTATTCTAATTTCTTTGACATATTTTAGGTTATATCTACATTTAAGTCTTCTAATATATGGTTGGTAAAGAAATTGCCTGTGATCCAAGAGACCCAGGTTCAATTCCCAGGCTGGGAAGATCCCCTGGAGTAGGAAATGACAGGCTGTACTGCTATTCTCACCTGGAAAACTCCACAGACAGAGGTGCCTGGTGGGCTAAAGTCCATGGGGTTGAAAAGAGTTGGACATGACTGAGTGACTAACACAATATGTTGTTAAGCTTACCATCTGAGATCATAATTTAATTTATTGCAAATTTTAGTTATAATCTTCTAATAGACTTACCCAGTCTCTTGTTTTCTTTAATTAACTAATTATTTTTAAAAATACTATGTTGAATTTAAGGTAAAACTAGCAAATTTAATTTAAAATTTAATAATTTTAATTAAAAAAAATATGGAGATAGGGAGAGAACTAGATGGCAGAGGATTGGGTGGATGTGGAGTACATCTCTCTCCATGGATACATCAGTAATACACCTTCAGACAGAGAAGTGCATGCAGAACACCAGCTGAGAGTGGGTAGGAGTACCTGACCAGCAGAAAAGAATACATAGAACCAAGCAAAACTTGGTAGGATGAAGAAACTGGGGGAAAAACAGGAGTGTTACTAGAACTGGACCTGCCCTCAGTGGGTGGGGAAACTGAAGCAGGGTCCAATTCCTACATGGCGCAATTGTCTGAGTCAGAGGAGAACCATTTAAGGCTGAGTGAAACACCTGATCTGTGGCAGCCTAAACAAAATAAGAATCAGACAGTTCTTGCTGCAGCCATACTTACCCCAGACAGGGACATGGGTTCCCTAGATTGCATAGCAGCTGGTAGCTGGAACTTAGGAATTGTGGAACAATTCCTGGGTGAGGGCTGCTGTTGTCTGTGGAGAGGCAGGCTGAGGGGGTATGAGGGAGGAGATTGTGGTGGGAAATGCCTGTGGAGGAAAGCCAGGCAGCCATGGAAGCAAGGCAATACTTCTGAGTCACCCATAGTGGGTGAAGCCATCACCATAGCCTCTCTCTCCCCACATGCCAGCATCAGCAGCTGACCAATAGAGAGGCTGGCCCATCAAGCACCTGATGCATGGGACTACAGAGTAGGACCCCACCCAGTGCCCCTTAAAGTGCCTGAGCACCCATCTACAGAGCAGCACTCCAGCCAGGGGGGCCCTCTATGTGCCTGACATGCTGAACAACAGAGAAGGACCCCAGGCGACGGAGCCCTCTGTGTGCCTGAATGGGTGGAACCGTGGAGAAAGACTAGTCAAAGAGGCCTCTCATTGCCACCTACCAGAGGCTTGAATAAAGACTGATAGGGCCATAACTCCAGCAGCAGCCAAGGTAATCTGTGTCCCTGCACACTTGTCACTGCCAGGGACCCCATGACCCAAGCAGCTGTGCCACCTTCATGCTCAACTCTTACTGGGGCAGAGCTGCCACAGGCAAAAAAAAAAAAAAAAAGGCTTGCATCTATGCATGCAAGGTCGCCTAGGTTGTGTCTGACCCTTTATGACCATGTGGACTGTGGCCTTCCAGGCTTCTCTGTCAGTGGGGTTCTTCAGGCAAGAATACTTGAGTGTATTGGCCAATACTGGTTGCCATACCCTTGTAGAGCACTATATTTCCTGCTTTCCTAGCTTGTAACTCCCCTGAGTACCTGGTGCTACCAGAACCCCTGTGCCCCAAGCAGCTGCACCACCTCTGCACCTGGCCTTCACTGGGGCACACCCAAGTCTTCCAGGACAGCCTTAGGAACAAACTGCAGTGGACGACCCACATGCAGAGGTAGAAATAAAACCACAGTTGAAACCCAGGGGCAGTGAAGTTAAGGAAGAAGACCCAAAACCTTCCCACCAGCTGTAGAAGCTGCAGATTAAATCCACATGATCAACTAGGCAGACTCTGACTACAGAATATACAAGAGGACATTGAGAGCTCCCACAAAAGAAAACACACAAGTTCCAGTAGCTGTGGACATTGGAGGCAAGGACACACAGGAGTAGGGCCAGATTAGAATGAGTTGCCCCCACAGCAGGTCCCGAGACCAGCACAGTTGTTGGAGGGTACCCAAGGAAGGTGAGATGGACTGTGACTCCCAGCAAGGGAAAGGATCCTGACAGCAGTGACTCAAGAAAAGCATTTATTATTCCTATGTTTTGACTTGTTCTGTAGATTCTTTTGGATTTTTCTTTTCTTCTCTCCACCCGCCCCCCTGCTATTTTCCCTCCTCTGTTGTAGTTGTTAATTTTATTGGTGCTGTGAAATATAAATTAAGCTTTTGAGTTTTTCTTTTCTTTTCTTTTTTAAAATCATACTTATTATTGCTGTAAACCTTTGCCTCTATGTTGGGTTTTTGCAGTTCTGTGGAGCTTTCCCTTTTTTTTTTTTTTTAATTTTCTTTTTCTTATTTAATTTTGTAAAGCCTAATATTATTTTTTTCTACATTTATTCCTTTGTTTGCTTTTCTTACTGTTCTTTTCCCCTTGCAGTTAATCTTTAGTGTATATAGATCTTCTTTATCTGCCTCTATTTAGCTTTGCATATATATTCTTTCTGTGCTTTCCTCTCAACATATGTGTTAGTTTTGTTTTCATTGCCTTATTCCCCAGTTGGCACTTTGCTTTAGTTTTGTTTTCCAGTTTGTGTTTTAGTTTTTTTGTTCTTAACTGGTAGATATAATTTTTGGTTTCTTTTGTTCATCAGGTCAACCTATTGTACTTTATTTTTGTTTGATTGTTTTGATTTTGCTTATTGATATAGAGGGTTTATGTGTATATTCCATTATTTTGATTATTATTTACCTGATTTTGTAACTGCCATTAGCCTGAGGTTCATTTTTATTTTCTCATTTTTGGATTTGTGTTTTAATCTCACTTAATGCCATAACAAACCATTTATAGAATCTTCACTCCTGACCAGAGATCAAGCTCTGAGCCTTTGGAGTGGGAGCACTGATTCCCAGACCCTAGACTACCAGAGAACTAACCCTGGGGAGTATCAAATCCTGACTCACACAAAGGAAACCACTTGAATACAAGATTCAGCATCACCCAACCACCAGTAGCATCATGTGTAGGACGCCTCATCCAAACAACAAACAAAACAAGAATACAAACCCAATCATCAACAGATAGGATTACCACATCACTCAGCCTTTCCCATCAGAGGAAAAACAGCAAACAAAAATTAGCATAAATCTCACCCTGAGGAAGCTTACACAAACCACTGCATCAATTTTAGAAAGGCAGAAAACAAAAGGAAGAAAGAATTCAACCTTGAGGCCTGGGAAAAGGAGACTTCAAATACAATAAGTTAAAAAAATAATTAAAAAAAAAAGAAAAAGAAAAGGCAGAGAAATACTGCACAAATGAAGGCACAAACTAGAAACACAGAAGTCCAAATAAATGAGGAGGAAACAGGAAAAATACCTGAAAAGGAACTCAGAATAGTGATAGTAAAGATGATCAAAACCTTGAAAACAAAATGGAGAAAATGCTAGAATCAATCAACAAAGACCTAGAACAATTAAAAAGTAAACATACAAAGACAAACAACACAATTGCTGAAATTAAGAATACTCTAGAAGGAATCAATAGCACAATATCTGAAGCAGAAGAACGAATCAGTGAACAGGAAGATAAAATGATAGAAATAGATTCTAGAGCAGAATAAAGTAAAAAGAATGAAAAGAACTGAGGACAGTCTGAGATACCTCTGAGACAATATCAAATGCAGCAATATTTGAATTATATGGGTCCCAAAAGAAGAAAAGAAAAAGAAATTGTATGAGAAAATTATTGAAGTGATTATAGTTGAAAATTTCCCCCACATGGAAAAAGAAATAGTCAGTCAAGTCCAAGAGGCACAGAGTCCCATACAAGATAAACCCAAGGAGAAACATGTCAAGACACATACTAATCAAACTAGCAAAGATTAAACACAAAGAAAGAATATTAAAAGCAGCAAGGGAAAAGCAACAAGTAACATACAAGGGAAACCCCATATGTTTAACAGCTGATCTTTCAGTAGAAACTCTTCAGGCCAGATGGAATGGCAGGACATATATAAAGGACTGAAAGGGAAAAATCTACAAACAAGATGATTCTACCCTGCAAGGAGCTCATTCAAAATTGATGGAGAAATCAAAAGCTTTTCAGACAAGCAAAATTTAAGAGAATGCAGGACCACCAAATCAGCTTTACAAGAAATGTTAAAGAGACATGTAGTCAAGAAATACAAGAGAAGAAAAAAGATCTACAAATTCAAACTCCAAACAATTAAGAAAATGGCCATAGGAAAACATATATCAATAATTACTTTAAATGTAAACATATTAAATGCTCCAACCAAAAGACACAGATTGGCTGCATGGATACAAAAACAAGACCGATATATATGCTGTCTACAAGGAACCCACTTCAGACCTCAAGACACATACAAACTGAAAATGAGAGGATGGAAAACTATATTCCATGCAAATGGAAATTAAAAGAAAGCTGGAGTAGCAATCTTCATATCAGACAAAATAGATCTTAAAATAAAGAATATTACAAAAGATAAGGAAGCACACTACATAATTATCAAGGGATCAATCCAAGAGGAAAACATAACAATTGTAAATATGTATGCACCCAACATAGGGGTACTTTAATACATAAGACAAACACTAACAGACATAAAAGGAGAAATTGAGAGTAACACAATAATAGTTGGAGACTTTAACACCACACCCATACCAACGAACAGGTCATCAAAACAAAATTAATAAAGAAACATAAGTCTTAAATGATACATAAGATAAGACGGCACTCACTGATATCTTCAGGACATGCCATCAAAATACAGAAGAATACACCTTCTTCTCAATTGCACATGAGACATTCTCCAGGATAGATCACATCTGGGGTTACAAATCAAACATCAGTAAATTTAATAAAATTGAAATCATATCAAGCATCTTTTCCAACCACAATGCTTTGAGAGTAAATATTAATTACAAGAAAAAAAATGTAAAAAATACAAACACATGGAGATTAAGAAACACGTTTCTAAATAACCAACAGGTTACTGAAGAAGTTAAAAGGGAAGTAAAATATTTATAGAAACAAATGACAATGCAAACATGACAAGTCAAAACCTATGGGATGCAGCAAAAGCAGTTCTAAGAGGGAAGTTTATAGCAATAAAACCCTACCTCAAGAAACAAAAAAAAAGATCAAATAGATAACCTAACTTTATACCTAAAGCAACTGGAAGGAAAAAAGAACAATAACCAAAACAACAAACCCCCCACCCCCAAATTTAGCAGAAGTAAGGAAATCACAAGGATCAGAGCAGAAATAAAAGAAAAAGAAATGAAAGAAACAATACTAAAGATTAATAAAGCTAAAGTCTGGTTCTTTGAGAAGGTAAACAAAATTGACAAACCTTTAGCCAGACTCTTCAAGAAAAAGAGAGAAGAATCAAATCAATAAAGTTTGAAATGAAAAAAGAGAGGTTACAACAGACAATGCAGAAATACAAAGGATTATAAGAGAGTATTATGAACAATGGTATTGCAATGAAATGGATAACTTGGAAGAAATGGACAGATTCTTAGAAAAGTTCAATCTTCCAAGATTAAGCCAGGAAGAAATAGAAATTATGAACAAACCAATTACAAGCACTGAAACTGAAGCTGTGATAAGAAATCTCCCAAAAAGCAAAAGCCTAGGACCAGATGGCTTCACAGGAGAATTGTTTCAAATATTTAGATAAGAGCTAATGCCTATCCTTCAAAACCTCTTTAAAAAAATCACAGAGGAAGGACACTTCCAAACTGTTCTATGAGGCCACCATCACCTGGATACCAAAACTAGACAAAGAAAATACAGAAAAAGAAAGCTACAGGCCAATATCACTGATGAACATAGATACAAAAATCCTCAACAAAAATTTAGCAAACAGAATTTAGAAGCACATCAAAAAGCTTATACACCATGATCAAGTTGGGTTTATTCCAGGGATGCAAGGATTCTTCAATCAATATGGTGGTACACCATATTAACAAATTGAAATATAAAAAACATATGATAATCTCAATAGATGCAGGAAAAGCCTTTGACAAATTCAGCACCCATTTATGATTAAAACTCTTCAAAGAAATGGAAGAAGGAATCTGCCTCAATATAGGAAAGGCCATATATGATAAGCCTACAGCAAACATTATCCTCAATGGTAGAAAACTGAAATCACCCACCCTAAGATCAGAAACAAGACAGAGGTGCCCACTTTCACCACTGTTATTCAACATTGTTTTGGAAGCTCTAATTACAGTAATCAGAGAAGAAAAGGAAATAAAAGGAATCCAGATAGGAAAAGAAGAAGCAAAGCTCTCACTCCTTGTAGATAACATGATACTGTACATAGAAAACCCTAAAGATAGTGTCAGAAAATTACTAGAGCTAATCAGTGAATTTAGCAAAGTCGCAGGATACAAAATCAATGAACAGAAATCACTTGCATTTCTATATACTAACAATGAAAAACCAGAAAGAGAAATTAAAGAATCAATCCCATTCACCATTGCAAAAAAAATAATAAAATATCTAGGAATAAAGTTGCCTAAGGAGATCAAAGGGCTGTACACAGAAACTTATAAGACACTGATGAAAAAAAAAAAAAAAAACAAAGATGACATAAACAGATGGAGAGATATTCCATGTTCCTGGATAGGAAGAATTAATATTATGAAAATGATTGTACTACCAAATGCAATCTACAGATTCCATGTGATCCCTATCAGATTACCAATGGCATTTTTCACAGAACTAGAACAAAAAATTTCATGATTCATATGGAAATACAGAAAATCCCAAATAGGCAAAGCAGTCTTGAAAAAGAAGAATGGAGCTGGAGGAATCAACCTTCCCAACTTCAGATTATACTACAAAGCTGCAGTCATCAAGACAGTATAGTTCTGGCCAAAAAAAAAAAAAAAAAAGAAATATAGATCAATGGAACAAGATTGAAAGTCCATTAATAAACCCATGCACCTATGGGTACCTTATTTTTGACAAAGGTGGCAAGAATATACAATGGGGCAAAGATAGCTTCTTCAATAAATGATGCTGGGAAAACTGGACAGTTACATGTAAAAGAAAGAAATTAGAACAATTCCTAACACCATACACAAAAATAAACTCAAAATGGATTAAAGACACAAATGTAAGACTAAAAACTATAAAACTCTTAGAGGAAAACATAGGCAGAACACTCCATGACATAAATCATAACAAGATCATCTATAACCCACCCCCTAGAGTATGGAAATAAAAACAAAAGCAAACAAGTGGGAACTGATTAAACTTAAAAGCTTTTGCACAGCAAAGTTAACTTTAAGCAAGGTGAGGGTTGTCTAACCCTCAGAATGGGAGAAAATAACAGCAACTGAAACAACTGACAAAGGATTAATCTCCAAAATCTACAAGCAGCTCATGAAGCTCAGTATCAGAAAAAAGAACAACCCAATCAAAAAGGGGGGGGGGGGGAAGACCTAATAAACATTTCTCCAAAGAAGACATACAGATGGCTAACAAACACATGAAAAATTGCTCAACATCACTCATATGCAAATCAAAACTACAATGAGATATCATCTCGCACCAGTCAGAATGACCCTCATCAAAAAGTCTACAAACAATAAATGCTGTAGAAGGTGTGGAGAAAAGGGAACACTCTTGCACTCTTGGTGGGAATGTAAATTGATACAGCCACTATGGAAGATGGTATGGAGATTCCTTAAAAAACTAGGAATGAAATCACCATATGACCCAGCAATCCCACTCCTAGGCATATACCCTGAGGAAACCCAACTGAAAAAGAACACATGTACCCCACTGTTCATTGCAGCACTATTTACAACAGCTAGAACATGGAAGCAACCTTGATGTCCACTGACAGATGAATGGATAAAAAATATGTGGTATGTATACACAATGGAATATCACTCAGCCATGAAAAGGAACACATTTGAGTCAGTTCTGCTGAGGTGGATGAACCTAGAGCCTATTATACAGGGTGAAGTAGGTCAGAAAGTGAAAGATAAATCTCATATACTAATGTATATATATGGAATCTAGAAACATGGTACTAAAGAATTTATTTTCAGGGCAGCAATGCAGAAACAGATTAGAGAATAGACTTATGGACATGGGGCGAGGGGAGGAGAGGGTGAGATGTATGGAAAGAGTAACATGGAAACTTACATTACCATATGTAAAATAGATAGCCAACGGGAATTTGCTGCATGGCTCAGGAAATTCTAACAGGGGCTCTGTGTCAGCCTAGAGGGCTGGGATGGGGAAGGAGATGGGAGGGAGGTTCATAAGGGAGGGGATATATGTATATCTATGGCTGATTCATGTTGAGGTTTGACAGAAGACAACAAAATTCTGTAAAGCTGTTATCCTTCAATTAAAAAATAAATTTAAAAAATGGGGAAAAATGGATAACCAACAAGGACCTACTATATAGCACAGGGAACTCTGCTCAATGTTATGAGGCAGTCTGGATGGGATGGGAGTTTGGGGGAGAATGGATACATGTGTATGTATGGCTGAGTTGCTCTGCTGTACACATATACTCCAATATAAAGTAAAAAGCATTAAAAATATGGAGATAGTTACTGAGCATGGTTAGCCTAATTATCTTAAATTCTAGTTTTTGTAATTTCAATATCTAGAAATTTTGTTGGTGTCTGTCTTTTCTATTGGGTTGGCCAAAAAGTCTGTTCAGGCTTTTCCATAACATCTTACAGAAAACCTGAAAAATCTTTCTAGCCAATCAGTATATTTCAGTGTAAATCTTTTCTGTTGATTCTGGCTTATTTCTCTTTGCATGCTGGTTACTTTTAATTGTATACCAATTTATGTTCCATTCTTTCAGAAATTATTTGTAGAAGTAACTTAAGATCTAAGTGGATGCTATCTGCTTTTAAATAGAAATTCTGTAATTCTTCTAGGTTCATGGGGACTAACACATCAGGTAAAACCTTATGTCACTTCAGGTATTGACTGAAGTTTTCTGCATTGGTCAAATAACTGGAAGCTGGGATTTTATTAGACAAAGGTTGTTTGATATCATCTCAAAATGTACAATCTCATCTCCTCCTGCTGTTAGACCTCAGAATTAACATTTGTAATCCTAGTGCTTCATGCTGACAAATAAACTACACAACCCCTCAGGGGTCCATGTAGAGAAATAGTGCTTCCAGATGTTGATCCTCTGGAGTCTATGGTGGGCAGTGATAGTCATCAGAGTAGTCCATCTTCAGTTTTCATATGTCCAAAAGGAACCCCATGTCTGTGTTGCTCTTAGGTATGTAAGTCTGGCCTTAGGCCTTTGTGTATCTCATTGCAGTATGGTGAGGTAAGACCATCTAGCCTGTGTTCAATTTCTCTCTTGAATAAACTTGTCTCTGGTTAACTGTTTTAAAAAATATTTAAATTTATCCTTGCTCTGGCTAACCCAGTAATTCTCTATTTTGTTAGCTGTCTGATGATGCATTTAATACTTCTGTGCACATTTCGTTTTTACTTGCCTAGTGAAGAAAGCTGAGCACCGAAAAATTGATGCTTTTGAACTGTGGTGTTGGAGAACACTCTTGAGAGTCCCTTGGACTGCAAGGAGATCCAACCAGTCCATCCTGAAGGAGATAAGTCCTGGGTGTTCGTTGGAAGGACTGATGCTGAAGCTGAAACTCCAATACTTTGGCCACCTCATGTGAAGAGTTGATGCATTGGAAAAGACCCTGATGCTGGGAGGGATTGGGGGCAGGAGGAGAAGGGGATGACAGAGGATGAGATAGCTGGATGGCATCACCGACTCGATGGGCATGAGTTTGAGTAAACTCTAGGAGTTTGTGATGGACAGGGAGGCCTGGAGTGCTGGGATTCATGGGGCTGCAAAGAGTCAGACACTACTGAGCAAGTGAACTGAACTGAACTGAGTATGTATATTATAGAGACTGAGAAGTCCAGATACGCAATCATCAATCTGGAGAACCCAGGAGACCTAATGGTGTAAATTCCAGTCCAAGTCTGAATCTGTCAGCAGGAGAGGACTGATGTCAAAGCTCAGGAAAAAAAAAAAAAAAATGCAGGGAGAGAGAATTCTTTCTTCTTCAGCCTTTTATTCAGGGATCCACTGGGTTGGATGAGACCCACCCATCTCCTTTACTAAGTCTACTGATTCAAAGGTTAACCTTATCTAGAAATACTTTCACAGACACATGCAGAAATAATGTTTGACTGAATGTGTGGCCATCTCAGGACCCAGTCATATTGACACATAGAACTAACCATCATGCCCAGGTGTGCTAGTTGTCCTTGGTGAGATAATTTGTCTGAATCACCTTGTCTGTTATTACTGGAATTGGTCTTCATAGCATCTTTTAAAAATAGTGACTCTACTTTTAAGAATTTATCTTCTTATGGACTGAAAGAAACTTATGTAGCCTTGGTCCTCTTCAAGTATCTAATCTGAATGAAATAAATATGCAATTAAAATCTATCCTTTAAATGTGCCATGCAATTTTTTTTCTATCAATGCTTCACTGAAGCTAAAGAATTCTCAACTTATGAGCTATAAATTTTGTTTGTAACATTTCTGCTTAAATAGATCATTATTACTTCACAGTCTTTGAAGACTGACACTTAAGCAGAGTTCCTTGTAAAATGAAAAGTATTAAATTTTAGTACATTTTTACTTTAATAATTATATTATCTCTTTAAGTTTCAATGATCTAATAATGTTTCTAATGAAAATATGTCATTTTGGTGTATTTTAAATGAAGATAAACATAGTCCTTTAACAAGTCTCTTTAAAAAAATGATCATTGATTTCAGAGAGATGAATCAGTTATTAATCTATCATCAATCTTTTGAACATTTGAACATTCATGTTATTATCATTCACCACCTAAATGCTTTCTATTCTGTTCTCTACCTATAAACTTAGGAGGTTTACAAAGTAAGTCAAATTTAGATTCACAAAGTTGAATTAAGCTATGTCACTATTGATGAGAAAGTAAATAGGTATCTAATTTATATCCCTTAAATATAAATGGAGTTGTGTAGTGGAAATAACTTCTATAACTTCGACATGATAAATCATCTTTCCTATAATATTTTAGCATAAATTTATAAAAATATCCCATCATGTTATCATAACTTTTGGTTATGTAACATTCACAATTTACCATGGAAATATCTCTTGATTGTCATTGTAAGGATTTAAAGAAAAACTGTATTATCCATATATTTGGACTCTGTACACGAATATTTGCAATATATGTGTGTGTTAGTCACTCAGTCATGTCTGACTCTTTGCAACCCCATGGACTGTAGCTCACCAAGATTTTTTGTCCATGGAATTCTCCAGGGAAGATACTGGAGTGGGTTGTCATTCTCTTCTGTAGGGGAACTTTCTGACCCAGGGATTGAGCCTGGGTCTCCTGAATGGCAGGCAGATTCTTTACCATCTGAGCCACCAGGGAAGACTTTACAATGTATACATCTACTGTATTCCTGGATATACCCTTCTCCAGTATAATATATATATATATATATATATAATAGTGTAGTTGATTTACAAAGATGTGTTAGTATCAGGTGAACAGTATACTGTTCAATAATCAGTATACCGATTAGTATTCTTGTAGGTTTTATCCCAGTATAAGTTATTACAAGATAATGGGTATAATTTTCTGTGCTATGAGGTTTACCCTTATTGGTTATCTATTTTACATATAGTAATTTGCATCTGTTAATTGCATTCTATGGAATATTTTACCCTCAATAGACTTTACTAGCATACAGATCTTCTTTGATTTGAGATGAGGCTACATCCCAATAGAGCCATAATAAGTTGAAAATGTTAGCCAGGGACGCATTTAACACAATTAATATGCCAAAAGTCACACTTAGCCTGCTGCTGCTGCTGCTGCTAAGTCGCTTCAGTCGTGTTCGACTCTGTGCGGACTCCATAGACGTCAGCCCACCAAGGCTCCCCAGTCTCTGGGATTCTCCAGGCAAGAACGCTGGAGTGGGTTGCCATTTCCTTCTCCAAGGCATGAAAGTGAAAAGGGAAAGTGAAGTCGCTCAGTCCTTTCCGACTCCTAGCGACCCCATGGACTGCAGCCTACCAGGCTCCTCCGTGCGTGGGATTTTCCAGGCGGGAGTACTGGAGTGGGGTGCCGTTGCCTTCTCCACACTTAGCCTAGCCTAAATGGCATCACCGACTGGATGGGCATGAGTTTGAGTAAACTCCGGGAGTTTGTGATGGACAGGGAGACCTGGCGTGCTGCGATTCATGGGTTCGCGAAGAGTCGGACACGACTGAGCGACTGAACTGAACTGAACTGAACTTAAACATGCTCAGATCATTACATTATCCTACTTTGGGGCAAAATCACCTAACACAAGCCTATTTTATAATAAAATGTAAAATATCTTCGGTAATTTATTGAACATTGGACTGAAAATGAAAACAAAATGATTGTATCGGTTGTTTACCCTTCTGATGGTGTGACTGATGGGGCTGTGTCTTGATCAGTTTCACAAGAGAGAATCTGCTAATGTTGCTAGCCTGGAAAAAGATTAAAATTCAAAATTCAAAGTGTGATTTCTACCAAATGAGTACTGCTTTCACACTGTTCATAAAATTGAAAAATTGTAAATGGAACCATCATGAGTTGAGGACCGACTATAATTTGCAATGGATAAAGGCAGTGTTATACATCTTTGAGGATCACTGCTGTATCACAGCATGTTTAGTTGTTTGTTAGTGTTGGTTTAAAAAAAAAAAAAAAGACTTAGGATAATTGTTCTATAAGTTCATTGATACTTTTTGAGGATTCAGGGCCTGAAGTTTAAATTGATTAAGAAGCGTTTCACTGAAAATCAGATGTGAACACAGATTTGCACATACTCAGTCACAAATATATATGTTTGTTTTAAATATTTAAATATATATGTTTGTTTTAAATGTTTCCTTCAATCATTTCAACAGTACATGTAAAACTAAATAATGTTGCTTGGTGGCATGATCCCGGTGCATAGCAACAGCTGTTCTCGTGAACTGATTGATCTTTAAAGCAGAAGCACCCCATCTTGCTGACCAGAAGAACCCCTTGGTAATGGCTACCCTGATTCCATAGCCCTGTATTAATTAAACTCAGTAGAAATTTTCTGGAAATATTGGTTCACCCTTCATTTCATCACAGCACAAGAATTAACCCAAGTTTTACTAGATGGGACAGGCCACTGTGCTCATTTCCTTTCTAATAACATTGCTGATTGTAATTTATACAGGTATCAAGAACTTTAGTGGGAAACTTCTTTGTGTAGTAAATGTCACTTTTGCTCTAAGGGAAACACCTACTTAATTCTTAGTGGGAGGAAAACAAAAAACAAAAAAATTAGAAATGTTAGGATTTCCGTTGAGCATTTTTCTCCGTTTCATCCAGATGGATCTTTCACCTAAAAAATTTGTATCTGTATATTAGATACTCGTTTATATTTTGCAAGTTATTTTTCGGCATACATTTTGAAGATATTTCTCCATATGCCTACTCTGTATACTAATATTTTTGTTCTCTGATGATTATTTATTGTCCCCATTTGTCTTTGGTAACCTATGACATTGCAAAGTGCTAAATCACTTCAGTTGTGTCCGACTCTTTGTGACCCCGATGTACTGTAACCCACGGGGCTCCTCTGTCCATGGGATTCTCCAGGCAAGAAGACCGCAGTGGGGTGCCACACGCTCCTCCAGGAGACCATCTCAACCCAGGGTCGAATCCAGGTCTCCTGCATCTCCGGCATTGGCACGAGGGTTCTTTACAACCAGCGCCACCTGGGAAGCAATTGCTAAGTGATATTTCTTTAGTTTTTCACTGATATACACTTGATCTTAGCCACAAGGCCGAGAAGCAATAGTTTTTCACTGATATTTCATTAGTTTTAATTAAAGTGATTTGCCAAAACCATGAAAAAGTACCTAATATAAATTTTCTGATCAAAGTAGCCAACGATTTTACCCCAAAAGAACATCCCTAGCAACTACTCCCATCACCTACCCTCACTCCCTAATAAGCAATAAATTAACTATTAGATAACAGCTGTGCTCAGGAACCAGCTACATCTTTAGGATGAAAACAATGACCAGATATTACCAGTAGGTCAGGACTGGTGCTAGGAGAAAGCAATGGCCACCCACTCCAGTACTCTTGCCTGAAAAAATATCCCATGGACAGAGGAGCCTGGTAGGCTGCAGTCCATGAGGTCACTAAGAGTCGGACACGACTGAACGACTTCACTTTCACTTTTCACTTTCATGCCTTGGAAAAGGAAATGGCAACGCACTCCAGTGTTCTTGCCAGGAGAATCCCAGGGATGGGTGAGCCTTGGTGGGCTGCCATCTATGGGGTTGCACAGAGTCGGACACGACTGAAACGACTTAGCAACAGCAGTATGTATATATATATATAGTATATATGTACTATATATATATATATATATATATATATATATATATCCTCCAAGCATCTGGAGAAAAGGACTAAACTGCTTTGAATTAGTGAGATCAGGTAGTTTATCATGCATACAAGGAGACTTTTGAGAAAGAATGCTAATAATGATTGCAATGGACACATACTGTAAACCAGGAGTATTTTAGCTGAGAGAACATTTGATCATTCTATTTATAAAATAAAATTAAACTGAAATCAAACTCTTAGACAGACATAGATTTTTGTTAACCACAGAGATAACAGAGTAGAAGATTTAAATTCATCAAAAAAAGAAAATGGTAACCAAAGATTTTATATATGTGACCAAACAGACCTTCAGACTGCCAGGAAGGCTGTAATGAACCTGAAGAAGCTCATGTTTTCCCTTGATTTGATTCCTAGACACCAAAAGATTTATACAAGAAAGACACAAAACAGTTCACATAGACTAGAAAGAACTTAGCCAACACCACTGATTTTGTAGGTATGTATCAAAATTGCAATACAAATAGCAGAGAATAGCTCTTATTTTCAGGCTTATGTGAAATTTTCCATAGTTTGAGCAACAAAGAAAATCTTAATAAATTATAAAGGACAGAAATAATCCAAACATTATTTTAGCATAACCTGTTACTGTAATTGTTAATTTAAATAAAATGCATTTTCTTAGAAATTAAAAGAGCTATTATTTTAATTTTTATATAATCTCAAATTGTAGATTTTTGGGGGAATAATATAAATAAACATGATATATTAAATATATGGTATAAAATTGAGTGCATATAAAAAAGATTAAAAATAAAGAACCAAACCCTACAGTAAGAAAAATAATAGCAAAAGAAAGCATGAGGAATAAACTGATTAAAAACAACAACAACAAATAGAAACATTATTCCTATTGTTCAGTCACTCAGTTGTGTCCAACTTTTTGTGACCCCATGGACTGTAGCCCACCAGGCTTCTCTGTGGGGTTTTCTAGGCAAGAATACCGGAGTAGGTTGTCATTTCCTTCTCCAGGGGATCTTCCTGGACCAAGGATTAAACCTGCATCTCCTTCATTGGCAGATTCTTTATCACTGAGCCACTGGGAAAGCTCCAAAAACATCATGAAATAGAATAAAAAATAGTGGAACTAAGAAGTAAATACAAAAGCTGGTTTAAAAAAAAAAGTAATAATGAGATTATATAAATACCCTAAATTTGAAATAGCAAGGGAAAATAATTATAAAAACTTACAATATTTTGAATAATTGAGACTTTTTCCACAATGTATGTTTTTCTAAAACATGCACAATTTATAAAAATATATTACATGAGAAACAGATTTCAATTAACACAGAGAAAATTGAGAAAATGGTTAAAGAATTTCCTCATAGAGTCAGCATGACTCAATCACTTCCACAGGGAATTCTATTAAATCTGCAAAGATTAGATAAGCAGAGAAAAAAGAGGAAAATTTTCCAAACTGCTTTGAAGTGGTAGGAATCTTGATCCTCACACTGAAAGATTTTCCAGTTGTTAATATTGATACAAAATATTAAATAACAGATGGGATGCTTGAAAATTAAGCAAAATTATCTCATAGATCTCATATCAGAAATTCAAGTAGCTTGTTTGCAGAAATCCTGTTATGGAACATTTGATGTTAATATTGCTAGGACAGAAGTCATGTGGTTATCTCCAGATACTAGGTAAATTTCAGCATGCTTTTGTTGATCCATTATTTAAACATTTCCATGTTTTTATGTATGTAAAGCTGTCTTTTATGAATACTATCTGAGTTAGGTTTGTTCTATTTTTTTTTTTTTTGGCTGAGATTGTGCCTCTTGCTAGTTTTATATGTTTACTTTTATTGTAGTTACTTACATACTTGACATTTCCCACTATGTCACTTTTTTCACTTGTTCAATTTCTGCTTTATCCTTCCCTTCCATTGGATTAGTTACATATTTACATAGCTTCCCCTCTGCTTCTCTTTATGATTTAGTAGTTTTAAATTCTTTTCATATTCTTTCACTTGTTAACCTATAATCTATAGCCAAAATATTTATCTTCAAAAGTTCTCATTTTTAAAATTTTTGTTGTTTGTTTTTTAATTCAAAAGGACACATGTACCCCAGTGTTCACTACAGCACTATTTATAATAGTCAGGACATACAAACAACTTAAACGTCAAATGACAGATGAATGGATAAAGAAGATGTGGTACATATATATATATATAATAGAATAGTACTCAACCATTAAAAGAAATTAAATAGGGTTATTTATAGAGACATGGATTACCCTAGAGTTTGTTATACAGAATAAAGTAAGTCAGAAAGAGAAAAACAAATATCTTATATAAATTCACATACATGAAACCTCAATTATTTTTGACCTGCAGTCTTAGCAGAAAATTTGAGATTCTTCTACCAGACTCAGAGGTGGATGCTCTGCCTTTTTCTTATAAGTGTTGTGTCCATTTGCTATTATTGTTCAGTTGCTAATCCATGTTCGATTCTTTGTGACTCCATGAACAGTAGCATTCCAGGCTCCTTTATCTCTTCACTGTCTCCCAGAGTTTGCTCAAATTCAAGTCCATGGAGCTGGTGAAGGGAGTCGGCTTCCCTGGTGGCTCAGACATTGAGAATCCACCTGCTATGAGGGAGACCTGTGTTCAACCCCTGGGTTGGGAAGATCCCCTGAGAAGGGCATGGCAACACACTCTGGTATTCTTGCCTTGAGAATTCCATGCATGGATGAGTCTGGCGGGCTACAGTCCATGGCGTTGCAAAGCACTGGACATGACTAAGCAACTGAGCACACACAGCTATCTCATCCTCTCCTGCCCCCTTTCTCCTTTCATCCCAGCATCAGGGTCTTTTCCAATGAGTTGACTCTTCCATCAGGTGGCCAAAGTATTGGAGATTCAGTTTCAGCAGCAGTCCTTTCAGTGAAAATTCAGGACTGATGTCCTTTGGCTCTCCTTGACTGGCTGGTCTCCTTGCAGTCCTAGGGACTCTCAAGTCTTCTCCAGGATCACAGTTCGAAAGTATCAATACTTCAGTGCTCAGCCATCTTTATGGGTCAGCTCACACATCTATATATAACTACTGGGACAACAATAGCTCTGACTATACAGACCATTGTCAGCAAAGTGTTGTCTCTGTTTTCTAATATGTTGTTTGCATTTGTCATAGCTTCCCTTCCATGGAGCAAGTGTCTTTTAATTTCTTGGCTGCAGTTAGAGTCTGCAGTGATTTTGGATCCAGAGAAAATAAAGTCTGTCACTGCTTCCACATTTTCCTCTTATATTTGCCATGAAGTGATGAGACCAGACACCATGATTTTCTAATGTTGAGTTTCAATCCACTTTTTCACTCTTCTCTTTCACTCTTATCAAAAGGCTCTTTAGTTTCTCTTCACTTTCTGCCATTAGAGTGATGTCATCTGCCTGTATGAGGTTGTTGATACTTTTCCAGGCAATCTTGACTTCAGCTTGTGATTCATCCAGCACAGCATTTCACATGATGCACTCTGCATATAAGTTAAATAAGCAGGATGACAATATATAACCTTGTTGTACTCCTTCCCCAATTTGGAACCAGTCAGTTGTTCCAGATCTAGTTCTAACTGTTGCTTCTTGACCCATATACAGGCTTCTCAAGTAAAATTAAGGTGGTCTGGTATTTCCATCTCTTTAAGAATTTTCCATAATTTGTTGTGAACTACACAAAGGTTTAGTTAGTCAATGAAGCAGAAGTAGATGTTTTTCTGGAATTATCTCTATGATCTAACAAATGTTGGCAATTTGATCTCTGATTCCTCCACCTTTTCTAAACCCAGCTTGAACATCTGGGATTGTACAGTTCACATGCTGCTGAAGCTTAGCTTGAAGGATTTTCAGCATAATCTTGCTACCATGTTAAATGAGTGCCATTGTACAGTAGTGTGAACTTTCTTTAGTATTGGCCTTCTTTGAGATTGGAATGAAAACTCACCTTTCCCAGTCCTGCGGCCACTGCTGTATTTTCCAAGTTTGCTGACATGTTGATTGCAGCACTAAAGCCGCATTATCTTTTAGGATCTTAAATAACTCAGGTGCAATCCTGTCACCTCCACTAGCTTTGTTTGTAGTGATTCTTCCTAAGGCTCCCTTGACTTCACACTCCAGAATGTCTGGCTCTAGGTGAGTGACCACACAAAAGAGGTATATGAGTCATTAAGACCTTTTCTGTATAGTTTTTCTGTGTATTCTTGCCACCTCTTCTTAATCTCTTCTGCTTCTGTTAGATTCTTGCTGTTTCTGTCCTTTATTGCACCCATCCTTGCATGAAATGTTCCCTTGATATCTCCAGTTTTCTTGAAGAGATCTCTAGTCTTTCCTTTTGTATTGTTTTCCTCTATTCTTTGGCATTGCTTATTTAAGAAGGCCTTCTTATCTCTCCTTGCTATTCTCTGGAAGTCTGCATTCAGTTGTATGTATCTTCCCCTTTCTCCCTTGTCTTTTGCTTCTCTTTTTTCCTCAGCTATTTGCAAAGCTTCCTCAGACAACTTTGCCTTGGTGCACTTCTTTTGCTTTGGGATGGTTTTGTTCACTGCCTCCTGTAGTGTTACAAACCTCTGTCCTTAGTTCTTTTAAGGGCACTTTTTCTAACAGATTAAATACCTTGAATGTATTTGTCACCTCCACCATATAATCAGAAGGAATTTGAGTTAGATCATACCTGAAAGGCCTAGTGGTTTTCCCTTTCCTCCATTTAGCTTGAATTTTTTCAATAAGAAGCTCATGATCTGAGCCACAGTTAGCTCCAGGTCTTGTTTTTACTCATTTTACAGAGTTTCTCCATCCTTGTCTGCAAATAACATAACCAGTCTTATTTGGATATTGAACATTTGGTGATGTCCATTTGTAGAACCATCTCTTGTAGTGGAAAAGGGTGGAAAAGAGTGTTTGCTATGACCAGTGTGTTCTTTTGACAAAACTCTTAGCCTTTTTCCTGATTCATTTTGTACTCCTAGCCAAACTCCCTTAATATTCTGGGTATTTCTCGACTTTCTACTTTTTCATTCCAATCCCCTGTGATGAAAAGGACTTTTTTTGGTGTTAGTGCTAGAAGCTGTTGTTGCATCTTCATAGAACCAGTCAACTTCAGCTTCATCATCAGTGATTGGGGCATATTCTTCGATTAGTGTGATGTTGAATGGTTTTCCTTGGAAATGAAATGAGACCTCTGGGTCATTTTTGAGGTTGTACCTAAGTACTGCATTTTGGACTCTTCTGTTGATTATGAGGTCTACTCCATTTCTTCTAAGGGATTCTTGCCCAGAGTAGTAGATATAGTGGTCATCTGAATTAAATTTGTCCACTCCTGTCCATTTTAGTTCACTGATTCCTGAGATGTCCATGTTCAGTCATGTCTACTCCTGCATGACCACATCCAGTTTACCTTGATTCATGGACCTAACATTTCTAGGTTCCTATGTGATATTGTTTTTGTAGCATTGACTTTTGCTTACCAGCAGACACATCCACAGCTTAGTGTTGCTTCTGCTTTGTCCCAGCCCCTTCATTCTTTCTGGAGCTGTTAGCGGTCCTCTGCTCTTCCCCAGGAGTATATTGACTGAGATATTATATATTGACAATATACAATATATCTGACCCGTGTAGCTCATCTTCTGGTGTGATATCTTTTTTGCCTTTTCATACTGTCTATAGGGTTCTCCAGGCAAGAATACTGGAGTGGGTTGCCATTTCCTCCTCCAATGACCATGCTTTTTCTAGAATTCTTCACTATGACCTGTATGTCTTGGGTGGCCCTGCATGGCATGGCTCATAGCTTCATTGTGTTATGCAAACCCCTTTGCCATATATGGCCTCAAACCAATATTCTTCAGCTAAGACTATATTTGCAGCCTAGCTATCTGGCTTATTTCTTTATCTTCTACAATTCTTGACCTCAAGTGGAATCTACTTTCCTTCCAGTCTTGCTTTGCTGTATAGTACTTTTAGCAATTTCTGATCTTGTCTTCAAACTCAGTCAGTTCAGTTCAGTCGCTCAGTCGTGTCCGACTCTTTGCAACCCCATGAATCGCAGCATGCCAGGCCTCCCTGTCCATCACAAACTCCCGGAGTTTATTCTTAAACTTATTCTTAAACTAATTTTAATTCTAGTGTCTAATTTAAAATCTACATTTGCTTCTTCATTTCTGTTTAAGTTTTGCAGAAAATGGTGTAGTCATTTTACCTCTCTTAAATTGAAACTTACTCATTTTAAGCAGATAATAAGCATCTGACTATTAATTATATCTTCTAGGTTTGAAATGCACTTTTTTCTATAAAGTACTTCCTGTAAGACCATTACATTATAATGAGAAAACTATAAATTATTTTAGAATTATATGTGTGGCTCATTTATTAGGAATACATTATATTTAAATTTTAACATTAAAAAATTCATTACAAAATATTGGCTAAAATGAGAGGATGTGTCTCATAAAATTGATACCCAATATAGATTTTCTATCCAAGAAAACTTACTGCTAAATTGTCATTTTTCCAAGTTTTGTTTTCATAAATTTTCTAAATAGAAATGTTGCATATTTCAGTCTATATATTAGCTATTTCTGTTTTCAAATTTTCTTTGAGACATTAATGTTGCTACTTGTTTTTTTTTCCCCATATATGTCTTCTTAAAAATGTCATTGAGTTGGAATACTTGTGCCAACCTGTAGGATTATTTTTTAATAAAATGATCAAACATTTATATTTATTACAAAATTAGAAGAAAAAATATTTCTGTTTCAAAATGTTATGTCTTTGAATAAATTAGCATAAGTCACTTTGTTTAATAAACAGTATAAAAGGAGTAGACGACACCAGGACATCTCTCTCTGCCTAGCTGATGGTAAGAGTAAATTGCTGCTTGGTACAGGGTGGTAAATCAAGTGGCTGGTTGTTAAGAAGGCCCTGCTCCTCCACCCACCCCATCAGAACTTTGTGTATGATAGAACCAACAGATTCTTTTTATAGGATCATTGAGGAGACAATTCCCTGGCAAAGATGCAAGTTCCTTGAGCAAGAGTACCATAGAGATTCTCTGCACTTTCTTGACCATTAGATAATTGGATTATCTTATATCCCTGCTTTCTCACCAACTAGTTGTGTGACCATAGTCTTGTGACTTCAACTTCCTCTGCCTAAGTTTCCTCATCTCAGCAGTGCATTTTTTATGGACATATTTTAAGGATTAAATAAATTAATAAATTAAAAATTTCTGGATAGTCTGAAAATAAGCCTTCTACAAAAATGCAGAAATGCTTTGCTCTTTTGGATATTTTATTGAATTTGCATTAAATTGTTAAATTAGAACTGAAAAATTTGTACCTTTCCTTTATTTCTTACTGTCCCTATAACAGTGAGTAATTGTGCAACCTCTGCCTGTCTTGTTCCTCCATCTTTAAAATGAATCTAATTATGAACAGTCTTCAGAATTATGTAGTAGAAATTAAATAAATTCACTTTGTAAAGTATTTGAAAAAAATATGTGGCACATGGAGGGTGTTTTGTACATGTTGGTCTTAACTATTATTAATAATTTTATCAAAATTGCAATCCTTTTTTATGAAAGTGGACTGTGTCATTACTTCAAGTCATGTTTTACATATTTCAACAGTGTTTTTAATATTTTTTGAAAATTTTTTTTTCAAATCTAGATAGATTTTTTGATATGAAAATGTAAGACTTCTGTTGTTATGCTTCTTTTTCTAAGAAGCTACTCTTATAAAGGTGTTGATTTTCCCATGTTTTCATTTTTCCAGGAAATCTACCTGCTCTAAAATCTGTTGTGGTTTCTGAAAAGAAAAAGGTACAATTTTAAGGAAAGAAAAAATTAGAAAAAAGAATAGCATTTTTATTTGTTTGCTTCATTGTTTGGCTTGGGGAAGACATACTTTTTTTAAATCTTTTCTTATTGGTTTATTCTTTAAATCTCTTGACTAATCTTTTTTTAAATTCATTTTTAATTGAAGGATAATTCTTTACAATGTTGCATTGGTTTCTGCCATACAACAACATGAATCAGCCACATGTATACATATATCTCCTCCCTCTTGGGCCTCCCTCCAATTCCACACCCCACTCCATCCCTCTACTCTGGAAGACATACTTTTGACCAAACTTCAGTCAAGTTCCTCTTGACAAGGCCATGACCTTGGCCACATCCTTGACAGATCTGCATGGCCCAATTTTAGCAAGAATCCTGCCATCAGTTTAGAGACCTTCCCCCAACTTTTAATGTTGTCATTCTTGCTTTCTAGTCAAATTCCTCGTCCATCACTCTTAATACTTGGTAGTCCTGGCTTGCCCTCAGAAACAATCCTGTGTGAGTCAGTCTAGTAAGAATCCCCTCAACCTGGATATCAACCTCAGTAATTTCCATCCAGTAACTCACTCTCCTCCACCCCCAAATCTCCTTGCCATTAAACTCCAGATGTCTTCAAAATTCAGCCCCAGTTCTGTAAAGAGGTCTCTGTTTTCCCTACTCTAATAATTTCTAAACAGCATTTATTTTTAGTATTTCTACCAAAGCCTGACTCTGCTTCCGTTTGACAATGGAACACCAAGCGCTATAACGATTATGATGATTTTCGCCTGAGTTTAACTGGAATATTTCTAAAATCAAAAAACAAATGTGAGATTAGACTATAGGATTTATAAAAAGGTGTTTTTTACTTTAAAATAGTTTTCTGTCTGCTCAGAACATTTTATCATGCAGTCAGTCAGTTCAGTCACTCAGTCGTGTCTGACTCTTTGCGACCCCAAGAATCGCAGCACGCCAGGCCTCCCTGTCCATCACCAACTCCTGGAGCTTACTCAAACTCAAGTTCATCGAGTCGGTGATGCCATCCAGCCATCTCATCCTCTGTCATCCCCTTTTCCTCCTGCCCCCAGTCCCTCGAAGCATCAGAGTCTTTTCCAATGAGCCAACTCTTCGCATGAGGTGGCCAAAGTATTGGAGTTTCAGCATCAGCATCAGTCCTTCCAATGAACACCCAGGACTGGTCTTCTTTAGGACGGACTGGTTGGATCTCCTTGCAGTCCAAGGGACTCTCAAGACTCTTCTCCAACACCACAGTTCAAAAGCATCAACTTTTCGGCACTCAGTATTCTTCACAGTCCAACTCTCACATCCATACATGACCACTGGAAAAACCATAGCCTTGACTAGATGGATCTTTGTTGACAAAGTAATGTCTCTGATTTTTAATATGCTATCTAGGTTGGTCATAACTTTGCTTCCAAGGAGCAAGTGTTTTTTTTAATTTCATGGCTGCAATCACCACCTGCAGTGATTTTGGAGCCCAGAAAAATAAAGTCTCACACCATTTCCACTGTCTCCCCATCTATTTCCCATGAAGTGATGGGACCAGATGCCATGATCTTAGTTCTCTAAATGTTGAGCTTTAAGCCAACTTTTTCACTCTCCTCTTTCACTTTCATCAAGAGGCTTTTTAGTTCCTCTTCACTTTCTGCCATAAGAGTAGTGTCATCTGCATATCTGAGGTTATTGACATTTCTCCCGGCAATCTTGATTCCAGCTTGTGCTTCTTCCAGCCCAGCGTTTCTCATGATGTACTCAGCATATAAGTTAAATAAGCAGGGTGACAATATACAGCCTTTACATACTCCTTTTCCTATTTGGAACCAGTCTGTTGTTCCATGTCCAGTTCTAACTGTTACTTCCTGACCTGCATACAGGTTTCTCAAGAGACAGGTCAGGTGGTCTGGTATTCCCATCTCTTTCAGAATCTTCCAAGTTTATTGTGATCCACACAGTCAAAGACTTTGGCATAGGCAATAAAGCAGAAATAGAGGTTTTTCTGGAACTCTCTTGCTTTTTTTATGATCCAGTGGATCTTGGCAATTTGACCTCTGGGTCCTCTGCCTTTTCTAAATCCAGCTTGAACATCTGGAAGTTCACGGTTCACATATTGCTGAAGCCTGGCTTGGAGAATTTTGAGCATTACTTTACTAGTGTGTAAGATGAGTGCAATTGTGCGGTAGATGAGCATTCTTTGGGATTGCCTTTCTTTGGGATTGGAATGAAAACCGACCTTTTCCAGTCCTGTGTCCACTGCTGAGTTTTCCAAATTTGCTGGCATACTGAGTGTAGCACTTTCACAGCATCATCTTTCAGGATTTGAAATAGCTCAACTGGAATTCCACCACCTCCACTAGCTTTGTTTGTAGTGAATCATTAGTATGTATTAAATGTTTCAAAATCTTTAAATTAATGTTTGTTAATCATGCTCTTTACCTATTTTCTTATATCCTTCTGATTATGATATTTTTCTACATAAATCTATTAATTTGATGATTTGTAGTAATTTATTTATAATATTTAACTTTTTTTGCACATCTGGGAAAAAATTGCTTAGTTATACTTTTGGGCTAGATTTAATTTAAAATTTTTGCATATATAGTCATATATTGGACTATCACTTTCTAATTTTTTCTTTACTCGTCTCATTCTGGTGTCAAAATTACACTAATGAAATGTTTTATCCCCTCTCATATTTTCTTAATCATTTTATAATTAGTAGGAATTATTTCTTCCTTGACATTAATAGAACTTCTTTAGAAAACTTTCTGTAACTGGATCCTTTGTTTAAGGAGTGGGGGTAACAGAAAATTTAATTTCTCTATTTTGTTGTTTTACTTATCCTTTCCATTCATTTTAAATGAAATATTCATAATTTATAATTTTTATAAAATTATTCCTTTCATTGCAAATAATAAAATTCAAAATAAAATGTTGGCATTATTTTTCAAAGTATTCTTTAAAATTTTTAAATTAAAAAAAATTCTAGCTTTGGTCATAGCTTATTTTTATCTTTCATAGTGTTTATTTAGGTATTTATATTCTAACTGAATGGTTTTTAGTCTGCAATTTGTCCTTCAGATGAATTTTGCTGCTGCTGTTATTGCTATTGCTTTTACTGTATTTGCTATTGTCCTCAATACCAGCTGTTATTTTGTAGCTGGTAGGGTCACTGGCTCACTTCAGTGTTTCCAAAAGAGCTGGAGGTTGTTCAGTTATCTATGCCTTTCCTAGCCATATAATTCAGAGAAGTTGACCCTACTTCATTACACTACAGAGACAGATCTCACTGGTTAGGGGCAACACTATCTTTTTAGATAAACAGACTGGTTCCAAATAGGAAAAGGAGTACATCAAGGCTGTATATTGTCACCCTGCTTGTTTAACTTATATGCAGAGTACATCATGAGAAACGCTGAGCTGGAAGAAGCACAGCTGGAATCAAGATTGCCGGAAGCAATATCAATAACCTCAGATAAGCAGATGACACCACCCTTATGGCAGAAAGTGAAGAAGAACTAAAGAGCCTCTTGATGAAAGAGAAAGAGGAGAGTGAAAAAGTTGGCTTAAAGCTCAACATTCAGAGAACTAAGATCATGGCATCTGGTCCCATCACTTCATGGCAAATAGATGTGGAAACAGTAGAAACAGTGTCTGACTTTATTTTTCTGGGCTCCAAAATCACTTCAGATGGTGGCTGCAGCTATGAAATTAAAAGACACTTGCTCCTTGGAAGCAAAGTTATGACCAACCTAGACAGCATATTAAAAATCAGATACATTACTTTGTCAACAAAGGTCCATCTAGTCAAGGCTATGGCTTTTCTAGTGGTCATGTATGGATGTGAGAGTTGTACTATAAAGAAAGCTGGGAACAGAAGAATTGATGATTTTGAACTGTGGTGTTGGAGAACACTCTTGAGAGTCCCTTGGATTACAAGGAGATCCAACCAGTCCATCCTAAAGGAGATCAGTCCTGGGTGTTCATTGGAAGTACTGATGTTGAAGCTGCAACTCCAATCCCTTGGCCACCTGATGTGAAGAGCTGACTCATTGGAAAAGTACCTGTTGCTGGGAAAGATTGAGGGCAGGAGGAGAAGGGGACAACAAAGGATGAGATGGTTGGATGGCATCATCGACTTGATGGACATGGGTTTGGGTGGACTCTGGGAGTTGGTGATGGACAGGGAGGTCTGGCATGCTGCGGTTCACTGTGTCACAAAGAGTCGGATACAACTGAGTGACTGAAATGAACTGAACTTAATTCTCAAAGGAGGTTGTAAACAGATTTTTCTCAAAGTGATGCAAAATGATCCTTTCAAAGGGATTTGAGAACCATTTTATTTGAGAAAATTTTATTTATTTCTTAGGTGAACTAGTGGGTGCTTACTTCCTCTTTTTCTTCTTCTGGGATGTATCCTGCATGAATCTGAGGCCTGAAAATGCTGTGATATCTAATTACTTGTCTGAAGATAAAGCCAAAACATGTGTAAGCAAGAGAACTAGAGGAAAATAGGCCTGAAGTCACTGAAAGGAGCAGCCTTGATTCCCAGTCTGACTCATTTTCATGTGTGAGTGTGATGATCAATTCTGTCTCAACTTGACTAGATTATGGTGGCAGCTTGTTCTTTGATCAAACTCTAGTCTAGATATTGCTGTAAAGATAGTTTTTAGACATGACTAACATTTAAAATTAATTGACTTTAAGTGAATCAGATTATCTTCCATAATTTGGGTGGGTCTCATTCAATTAGTCAGACTTTAAGAGCAAAGACTGAAGTTTCTGAGAGAAGAAACAATTCTACTAGAAGACTATGGCATAGAAATTCTGCTTCAGTTTCAAGTCATTGGACTCAAGACTGAGTGTCAGCTCTTCACTGAAGCTCGAGCCTCCCAGAGCTTACAGATGCTTCACAGATTTCAGGCTTGTCACCAGACCCCATGACTGTGTGACCCAATTCCTTAAGATAAAAACCAGTCTATCTATATGATGCATATGTGATTTACTCTTTTCATTATGTATTTAACTGTTTTATCTTCTTTTGTCACTTTTCCTTTTACTTTTTTATTATTGTTTATTAATACCTTTATTTTGATTCATTCATCTTTTGGAGCTTTCTTGAATTACATTTCTCATTTAATTTCTATTATCTTCATTTTCAGTTTTAGCACGAAGTATTTTAGATCATTATATTGCTTGGAATCGTGGCACAAGCCTTAGTTGAATAAATAAACTTTGGCATTAATGTTGAATTTAAAGGATATTTTTGTGCTGTGCTTAAGTCACTCAGTCGTGTCTGACTCTTTGCCACGCCATGGACTGTAGCCTGCCAGACTCCTCTATCTATGGGAATTCTCCAGGCAAGTATACTGGAGTGGGTTGCCATGCCCTCCTCCAGGGGATCTTCCCAGCCCAGGGAACGAACCCAGGTTCCCTACATTGCAGGCAGATTCTTTACCATCTGAGCCACCAGGGAAGCCCAAAGTATATTTTTGTTTTTTAATATGAAGTTTATTCCAGGCCTAGGTCTTTGGCTTTAACAAAGATTTTTAAGCCAATGCTGAAAATTAAAAACAATATACAAGAGAACACTTCCAGAACAATGGGGTTAGAACCTCCTCCAAATTTATTCCTTCATAAAAACAATGAGAACAGTGGTAAAAACTGTCAAAAGCAACTCTTATTGATTTCTGAAAATCGTGAAAGCTTGTGATAATCTGAGGAGCATATGTTCAAGAAATATAGCAGAATCTCCATAAACCTGAGCTTGTGGTCTGTCAAGTTGCCCCTTTTCCCTTCTGCTGTCTCTAGCTCCAAGGAAGCCCTGGAAACCAACAGTTTTATAATGATGGTGATCATGAAAACCAGTATCCATTGGAGAGAGAAGAATGGATCTGGCACTTTCCAGACAACCCCAATTATTTCTATTATTTCACTTGTTTGACAGCTTCCTGAAAACACCACACACGGAGCTTGCTTTCATTGCAAGTAACTCAGAGTTTGCGGAATTCCTTTTTCCTGAGATGTTTGTTGGGAAAAATCGGTGTCAATTGGTTTAACACTGCATCTGCCTCAGGCAGTAATGTAGCTGAGCCTAACAATAAATGTACTGAAAAACTTGAAAGGAGAAAACAATGCATAAGACAACCATGAAGAGCGTTGAAAAGCCCCAACACATTCCTGGGAATCTAGAGTTTTGTATTCATATGCAGGGCCATGTGCATGCTGAAGAAAAGGCTAAGAAGGTTTTACCTCTTTTCTCTGGATAATAAACTGCCAACCAGAGCACTGACAGCATGCCCTATAACACACATACCTTCACCAAGGGTTAGGACTCCTATTGTTCTAAGAAAATCAATATCCAATCATTAGCAGATCACTGATCTAATTGAAGAGAGATTTCAGTGGCCCCATGTGAAAAAGAATACAGGTTTTGCCAAATTAGTATTGGAAAGTCACTATAAACAAACAGGAAAACAATAAAAAAAAAAAAAAAAAAAAACAGAAAGGACTAAAAACAACAAATATAAACTCTGGGTAGGGAGGAATCTGGTTTCCAGAGTTGTCATATTATATTAATAGAAGTATCCAGTTTTCAACAAAACATTTATGGGCTGTGCCATGAAATGGAAAATTATGCTCAATACACAAGGAAAAATGAGTCAGTGGAAACTCTCTTTAAATAATCATACTAGACAAAAATTAGCCTTACTAGACAAAATTTTTATATTTCCTATTTTAAACTAACTAAAGAAACAAAGGAAGACATCTGAGCAATGTCACAACAAATACAGAATATTTATACAGAGATACAAAATATAAACCAAATAAATATTCTGGAGTTTAAAAGTGTAATAAATGAATATTTAACGCAATGAGACAACAGGAGACTTGAATACTGAAGATTTAGTTAACTTGAGAGTAAATTAATTGAGATTATCCAGTCTGAGTACAAGAACAAGAAAAAGTGAAGAAAAATAAAAGTGTCTCAGAAATCTGTAAGATACCATTGAACATACCCACACACAAAATTTGGCAGTTCTAAAAGGAAAAAGATAAAGAGTACTTGAGAAAGTAGTGGCCAAAACTTTCCAAATGTGGTGAAATCAGCCTATGGCAAGAGAGACAAGACACATCATATACAAAGAATCTTTAATAACATTAATGTCTGATTTATCAAATGAAAATATAGAGAGCAGAAATGATTGGCTGGCACATTTAAAGTGCAGAAGGTAAATGCATATTCAATATATAGCAAAATCTTGCTTAAAAACTGAAGCAGACATTAAGGCAGTCTGAACTTCCAGATGTTCAAGCTGGTTTTGGAAAAGGCAGATGCCAACATCTGCTGGATTGTTGAAAAAGCAAGAGAGTTCTAGAAAAAAACATCTATTTCTGCTTTATTTACTATGTCAAAGCCTTTGACTCTGTGGATCACAATAAACTGTGGAACATTCTGAAAGAGATGGGAATAGCAGACCACCTGACATGCCTCTTGAGAAATCTGTGTGCATGTCAGGAAGCAACAGTTAGAACTGGACACAGAACAACAGACTGGTTCCTAGTCAGGAAAAGAGTACATCAAGGCTGTATATTGTCACCCTGCTTATTTAACTTATATGCAGAGCACATCATGAGAAATTCTGGGCTGGAAGAAGCACAAGCTGGAATCAAGATTGCCGGGAGAAATATCAATAACCTCAGATATGCAGATGACACCACTCTTATGGCAGAAAGTGAAGAAGAACTAAGAGCCTCTTGATGAAAGTGAAAGAGGAGAGTGAAAAAGTTGGCTTAAAGCTCATCATTCATAGAACTAAGATCATGGCATCTGGTCCCATCACTTCATGGCAAATAGATGTGGAAACAGTGGTTGACTATTTTTGGGGTCCCAAAATCACTTCAGATGGTGGCTGCAGCTATGAAATTAAAAGACACTTGCTCCTTGGAAGGAAAGTTATGACCAAATTAGACAGCATATTAAAAATCAGAGACATTACTTTGCCAACAAATGTCTGTCTAGTCAAGGCTACAGTTTTTCCAGTAGTCATGTATGGATGTGAGAGTTGGACTATAAAGGAAGCTGAGTGCCGAAGAATTGATGCTTTTGAACTGTGGTGTTGGAGAAGACTCGAGAGTCCCTTGGACCGCAAGGAGATCCAACCCGTCCATCCTAAAGATCAGTCCTGAATTTTCATTGGAAGGACTGATGATGAAGCTGAAGCTCCAATACTTTGGCCACCTGATGAGAAGAACTGACTTATTGATGACTTGGTGATGGACAGTGATTACCTAGTGTGCCGCAGTCTTTGGGGTTGAAAAGAGTTGGACACGACTGAGCTACTGAATTGATACTGAAACTGAAACATACATGGATCAAACAGTTAAAAATGCTCATCCTCAACATGGCCATGAAAATACCAGCCTTTGCTTTATTTCTATTTTCTGAGCTATATCTCTGATAATTTGGCTCCAACTCCCACTGCTTTTTCCCTCCAGATTTACCATATACTTTTTTCTTTATCTGACACTGGTGCTCAATTTTTTTGATATTTTTATTTGTGTGTGTATATCAGTTATTTCATTTTCTACAAAATATGTTATGTGGCTGGTGTGTGAGTGCTACAGAAAGTAGAGAAATTTCCACATTCTTTCTGTTCACACATTGTATTTGTATGGTTCCTCCCTGAGTATTTCTACTTGTCCTTCAAGACTCAGCTGTCCTTTGACTTCTCCACAATATCCATCTCTGAAGAAAGAGCGGTTTGTGAACCCTCACTCTGTCTCATGGGTCATTGTGCAAACCTCTAATAGTTTATTTTTAGAAGCACAACAATCTTTTACTTTAGCTCATCTGCCCTGCCAAGTTCCATTTTGCCAGGCATTACCAAAAAAAAAAAAAAAAAAATCTTCAGTATTCTTGCAAACATTCTCTTTAGTATACATAGAAAACTCTATCTGATTTACATATATTTCAAGTTTTAAAATAACTGATAATACATACTTAATATGCAATATTAAGAAATTCTATCACAGAGAAAAACTGAGATATTAAAATGATAATGTCATATTATCACAATAGTCTTTGTTTTCCTGTAGGCAATAAATCTCTCAGGGGTGCAGATACAAGATCACTCATGAAGGATGGCCTCAACTTCCAGACCAATTTAACTTCAATGCTTCTGATATTGATTATTTTTCAGGAGTTGTGATTTTTTTCTCTGTCACAGCCACAGTTTGTCTAAAGATAATAATTTCCTGGGCAGGAATCCAATTCTGTAACTATCCCTGTCAACACGTGAATTTTTTATTGTACCTGTAAGACTCAGTAAGATCCATCATCATTAGCTTAGTTCTACTGTAATACGTTAATGTTCTTAAACTGAGTCGGTAGAAAAAAGTTGGCAACTAGAAACACCTACAGTCAACTTCTGAGTTTTAAATTTACTGTCAGATAATTATTTGTATATATCATGCAGATTTGCCTCTATTCTACCTGCTAATATCTCTTCTTGAAGAATTTTATTTCTGTTTTCTATTCTGTTGATAATCTTATTAAATTCATTCCATTCTCCAGGTGGAGTACTTCTTTTCATTTTATGATTGTTAGTAAAGTTGAATAAAGCATAGGTCATTTGAAATAAATTCCCAGATTTTGGAGCTGGCATATTTGAATACTCCTGTGTTAATCTTATGGAGTGAAAAAATTTAAAAAAGTAAGATTTTTTTTTTTTTGAAAAAAGGAGAAAGAGCTCAAAATGGTATTATCACTGAAGAAACCTGGGTTGGGGCCAACAAAGACCACCAAAGATGAGAGCTCTGATACATGTATTTGTAGGACACCCAAAACGTGAACTCGATATTTAGAAATATTCACTTTCAAACATGTAAATATGTTTGTTTCTGTTGAATATGTTTCTGCTTTATTACAGAAAGAATCTCATGATGACCTTCTATAGAGAGACTAGAGTGATTCTACAGAAGCAATTCTTGAACAAGAAGGAATGAGTTTCTACTTTCTCACATACTGTGAGATGGATATCTTTAAAATGCTCAGAAGAAGGATTCATACTTTTTCTCCCCTGAGATTATGCCCTCTTCTCACTTTCAGTACAACTATCACTGTACATTGTCAAGTTAAACTTATTATTGTCTATGCCATAATTTAAAACAAAAATCAAATAGTGTGAAAACTTACATTCTTTAGAGATTCATTTATAAGCAAAAGTTTGATTTAAGTTTTCTACATGTTTCTAAAATAGATATGATATACTAAATTGTTCATATGTCCATCTCTCTTCTCACAAAAACTATATGTAACAGAGATTGTGGATATATCTGTGTATTTGTCAGACAAAATGACTCAGTATTTTACTTTGTAGTGATATTCAAACCAAAAGGGTCCCTTTTGACTGGAGTTTACTGCATACATGCTAAATCATTAGTCTTGGACAATTATTTTTATAATGTTGTGGTGATGGACAGGGAAGCCTGGCGTGCTGCAATTCGTGGGGTCACAAAGAGTCAGACACGACTGAGCAACTGAACTGAACTGAACTGAAGTCATATTTGAATGTTGGGACTGTTCATGAAACAAAATAATGAACAACAACAACAACAACAACAAAAAAAAAAACGAATAAAATAAAATGATTGAACAAAACAAAACAAAATAATGAACAAAACAAAGCAAAATAAATAAAATGATTATTTTTAATATAGCTAATTCCATATAATGACTCAGCAATTTATTAAACTTGAAATTTAGGATAGGGAATTAAAATGTTATTTCCCATTGTAATTTATTAATTTAAAGATAAAACACATTTGATCTACATTATAATGTAAACATTGAAAAGAAATAAATGGCAATTCACTTTTCATGACTTAGATGATCTTCTAATATACAATTGGTGTTATGACTCATGAGTTTGTCTAAAAGAGGAGGGTGTCAAGTCCAAGAATCTTTTCCTATTAGTCTGGAAATATGATTTATCAATAACATAGGAATTCTCCACTTATATATATATATAAATAATATACCTACTTCTCATGTCTTGACATTTTTTAAAGTTGAATCAGGTGACCTGACTGACTGGAGGTACACCCCGACTGAATGAGAACATATATGTAGCTCTCCTTCCATTGAAAGTGAAAGTGAATTCGCTCAGTCATGTCCGACTCTTTGCAACCCCATGGATTGCAGCCTACCAGGCTTCTCAGTCCATGGGATTTTCCAGGCAAGAGTACTGGAATGGGTTGCCATTTCCTTCTGCAAGGGATCTTCCCTACCCAGGGATGGAACCTGGGTCTCCCACATTGTAGGCAGATGCTTTTACCCTCTGAGCCACCAGGGAAGCCCTTCCATTGAAAACCCCTCTAAATAGGAAGCCTGGAGTAGCTGAAAGACTTTCTTCTTGAGGAGATGGGGCTATCAGTCTAGGAAGGCCAAGTTGCCAGACTTTATGAAACAGGAGCACTAGAAAGAAAGATTGCTTGGAAGGTTCTCTGGAGATCTATGGAGGTGCTCCTTGAGTATGATTCAGTTAAGTACTGATGAATGTGTGAGGAAACCACCCCGAGACTGGGGAGAGACACAAATGAAATGATGGAAATAAAGCTGAAGATCACACAGGATCTGAAACAGTGTTCACCATTGGCAGAAAGCTTTATATCGGTGAGTGTGGCACACACAATGAGCTATTAACACTTATACACCAAGTCGTTCATTTGTGAGTGTGAATAGATAACCAAGAATCACAACTGGTTGATAAGAACAAGAAGCATGAAAACTAGGAAAGAGATTCCAGACATGCCTCACAGATACTATGTGTTTGCATCTATACCACTGCAATCAAGTTAATATTGCAATAAAATGAGTCACACAAATATTTTTTTATATCTGAGTCTATATAAAAGTTACGTTTACATAATACTGTTGTCTACTAAGTGTAGAGCAGCATTGTGTCTTAAAAAAGTCCATGCCTTAATTTTAAAATATCTTATTGCTAAAAAATGCTAACCATCATCTGACAAAAGAAAACTCCAATTTGTAAAAAACCCAGTTATCTGTGAAGTACAATAAAATAAAGCACAGTAAAATGAGGTATGCTGGTAACACATATAGAAGGAGCTAAATGAGGAAACAAAGATAAAATTAGTATAATTCATTTTCAGAGCGAAAACAACAACAACAGCAACAAAAATAAAATAAAGAAGATGCTACATCTGTAAAACAAGAACAAGCTGCTATATAAAAATTACCAATTTAGGAAAAAAGGTATATGATTGTTCCTCAAAACCAGTGAAATAGCTGAATAACAAAAGGTATAAGTCTGAAGACTGGCCATATAGGGGTTGCACAGTCTGAAAAGAGGGTGTAAAGAAGAATCAAGAGTTTTATTGATCTATGTACATTAAATTCCCCTTTTAAAAGCAATAAGAGAATCCTGGTATAATACTGATGACATAAAATTGTTAGTTCCCACCTTTTTTCCTTGAAGCACCTAAAAGCAATAATGATAACGTGAAGCAAAAATACACATTCTATTGTGGTTGAAATTAGGAAAGTATAGTTCCAAATCTAAAATGTTTGGAACATGTAGTGCTGCAGAAAGTAGTGGGAACTGAGAAGGAAGACCTGTAAAAGCAGCTGTGAGAAGACACTATGGTGTGGCTTTCAGAAACAGCCAGTGAGGAGTGTTTCTTGCAGGCAAGCTCCACACCTGTTAATAGTAGCAGAGTAGGGCCTAAAACTGGGCAGCAGAAGCCCTCCTGGACAAAGTCTGGTTGTAAAAAGCAGAGGAGAAGGAGCTAAGTGACTTCTAAGCAAGTTATTTTTTGCAAAAACTCATCAGCCACTGGGGCCAAGTGGAAGAACTGAGGATTCACCCTGCAAACCTCCTCAGCTACCCTACTCTACTGGGTAGATCTGCATCCATTCCTATGTTGACTGACCCTTTTGCACTTACTTGGTGTGACTGCAGGAAAATCTATCAAGTTTTGTCACTATAAACTCTTAGAATGCAGCCCCTGCCCCCACGCTGGTTGCTTCTTCACCACTGAAAGCAGTAGCTGGCAAGTCCACCTCTCACCCTTCAGATCTCTGAGATGTGAGGCTGACACAAGTGTGCTGCTTGCCTTCCATCCTTTCTCAAGTTGCTTGAAAAAGACACATGGTAATTCCTAAGTTTTTGTGAACCTTTCTCTTTGACTGAAGATGGTGAAAAATATTATCATTTCTCAGTTTTGACAGGATGAGGTAGAATTTGAGGTACACCTAAAGATCACTATAGAAAAGTCTTCCTTATAGAATCCTCCTGTAATCTGTATTCTCTTTTCGTCATTAAGGAGAGGGAGGGACTTATGAATTAAAAAGAGTGTAACTGATTTTTATTTGTCTTCTTTCAGCAAATCCCCAGACACGGTCTGACTTGCAACTCACTTCAGTTTGTTATACCTATACACTTTGGTTTGGTTTGGTGTTCTTAAAAGTTAATTTAAACTTAACTTTAGTAATACAAACTTTTTGTAAAATATCCTATGGATAGGATCGAGGACCACTAGCAGAAAAGTTAGGCATTAGCTGCCTAAACATGAAAGAGGATTTAGCATAAATTACCTGTCTTGAGTAGGTACACAATGTTGGACTGGCTATCCAAAAACACAATGAGACATTAGAAGAACCCAAAAGTCTTAGTGGCAACCCAGATATGATAAGCAGTATAATTGCCTCTCTTGCATCCTTCAATATTACTTGAATAGCAGCAGTATAATGTGGATGGATTAATGCCATCCCTAGCCCCCTTACTCCAAGTCACATTGATTGGTTTAGGTCTGAGTGGCCAATACACTAAGACCATCAGTACATAGTCTGAATATCCTGAATGTTTCAGTGTTGGCATATAACTTTGGTCTGAGGTAAAGTCGAGGGCATTTGTACAAGTGCTAAGCATATAAGCCTAGGAATCATATGCACTCACTTTGTAGCCCTGTGAGGCCATTAATCTTAAAAACAAATTGATCATTTAGAAGGCAGAACAAAAGGGCATAAAGGAGGTAGTGCCTCAGGGATATCTCTGAACTGATGTGTCAAATCTCATGTATCTCTAAAGCTGCAGGAGTCAGAATTTAATTCTTTTAGGTTTAACTTGGTGTCTTGTTTGGTTGCTCAGTCCCTCAGTTGTGTTTGACTACTTGCAACCCCACGGGCTACAGGATCCACTGCCCATGAGATTTCCCAGGCAAGAACACTGGAGTGGATTGCCATTTCCTCCTCCAGAGGATCTTCCCAACGCAGGGATCGAACCTGCATCTTTTGTGTCTTCTGCATTGACAAGTGGATTCTTTACCACTGCACCACCTGGAAAGCCCCTGGTATCTTGTAAATTAAGATCAAAGACACTCTGCCAAAGGAGTTTTCCAGGTGCTATCACAACCCTAGAGGTTAGTGAATTCTGGAACTAACTTGGAGTAACAATGCTAAAAGATAACAAAAAGATTAATATTACTCAACCACTGATTATCTGTATCTGTGAGGGTGCTTTTAAGGGTTCTTTTAAGTGACCTTCACTCCTGTCTTTATCCTGAAGGTGAATGAAGAAAATATACATGAACCACTGATAAACTAATGGATATATAATTCAAGATTAGACCAGAATTAAGATTATGAGCAGTCAAGAAATGAGAGAGATGGAAAAAAAAAAACCATAAACTTTGAGAAATAATGAATAAGGGGTTTGGCTTCAGTTTACATCCCTATTCCAAAATGAGGAAATTGAGCATTAGATAAATTTATTTAAACTCTCTCCAGGTCATTTACTAGAAAGGTAGATCAAGGATTCAAATTTATGTCTATGAATCCCAAATATATCACTTTATCTTCTGTATAATGAGTTCCCTGAAACTAGGAATATTTGAGGACTGGTAAACACACATACATCAGGGCTGCATAGGAGTGAACTTCTCAACAATTATCTCCTTATTCCTTTCCAAGTGTGGAAATCCATGTTTCTATTTTTGTGTCTAGTGTGTTACCAAGCCAGTATCATAGACAGTTCTAATAAAGCCCTCTGAAATAGCCTCTTGTCATATATTTAATGATTCCTGTCATAATTTATTTCATCGGAATAGAAGGAAAATTTGAGAGAGAGGTTGGCCTGATCTGCTGAAATGGACGGGTCATGGACTGTCTGCTTCTGCTGCCAGGAACATTCACAGAAGCTGCTGTCAAGATTCTTTCTCGCGTGCTTTTTCTTTTTTCCCCCTCTCTTTTGGCCTTTCCTTGGACCCTCTATACCTTCTGCTATGCATGTGTTTTTAACACCAGATGTTGTCAACTCTGATTTTCTTATTTGGTATTTGAGTGCCTTGTTTATTAGAACTGCTGCCAACACAGCAAAATTCAAAGTAATCTTGCAGGTCTGAATTGCCCATATGCTATTTGGACAGCCTGTGGATTATGCTTAGTGTAGACTGTGACATGAATTCAGTTTCTTTGAAGTTAATTGTCAGCTCTTACAGCTATAGTGACTGCAGAATAGTCAGCAAAATGCTGCAATCACCATCATTAAGAAATTTTGAATGACTGCCTTTAGATGTAACATAAAGCTTATTGATGTGGGGGAAAAAAGATCATTTCAGAATTCTGAACATTTATCATGGTACTATTGCCAAGTTCCTAATTATATCTTAAAGCATGGCTTTTTGAAAGAAACCACAAAGAACTGAATCTACTGTCAAATTCTACTGATGTCTGTAACAAGAACTGACAAGGCAACATCAAAGCTACATGTACACCGTCCATTGTTGCTACTAATAATTCAATAAAATTTATTATTAAGCTCTCACAGATACATGACTAAATAGAGCAGAGAAATTCTGAGTTGTAATGACTGAATAGGGAGAAACTCTCAGTAGCAAGATAAGAGTTCTGCCCATTACATAATGACAACACTGTCTACAGTTATCACACAGCTGAACTGAAGACAGGGCTCCTGTCAGATCTGTAGCAGTTACGCAGAAAGTACAGCATTAATTGTGAGGTCAAGGACTAGCAGGAGAATTAGATGACAATACTACAAGCTTTAACAATAAAAACACTTTTATAAAATTTTAAATTCATGGAGAAAAATGTTACAATTCTAAAATTTCTCTAAGAAACTTTATTTGCATTCTTATAGTCAAATATATGATTGACTTGTATCGTATAATTTGGGTTGTCTCCAGACACCTCCCCATCATGATATTTCCAAAAGCCAGCACTGATATTTGTCCATAATTTCCATTTCATCTACATGTCTCATTTTGTTTTTTGGTTATATGACCCAGGTTAATATGGAAATGTGCTGATAAATTTCTGTGCCTGTCTGTAAGTTCTATTTTATAACAGAGATGTTTCATTTTCAATTCTTTTTCAGATCTTGGTAGCACCAGATTATCCCACTTAATCTCTCAACTACTTGTGAATTAATCTACCTAGCTGTCAATGAGAAAGCTGACAATCAAGTTAACAATTTATGCAAATATAAACAACAAACACGTGGGAGATCCAGGGCTGAAGCCTAGTCATTAAATGTAAATTTCATGACACGTCCTCAGCTCTACCTGCTGCCTCCTAGCTAGATGGTCTTCATTTGCTTTAGAGTATGTCTTCTAGATACTAAATAATTTATCAGTCAGTTCAGTTCAGTGTCTCAGTCATGTCTGACTCTTTGTGACCCCAAAGATTACAGCACGTCAGGCTTTCCTGTCCACACCCAACTCCTAGAGTCTACTCAAACTCATGTCCATTGAGTCACTGGTGCCATCCAACCATCTAATTCTCTGTCGTCCCCTTCTCCTGCCTTCAATCTTTCCCAGCATCAGTGTTGCTTCAAATGAGTCAGTTCTTCACATCAGGTGGCCAAATTATTGAGTTTCAGCTTCAGCATCAGTCCTTCCAATGAATATTCAGGACTGATTTCCTTTAGGATGGACTGGTTGGATCTCTGCATTCCAAGAGACTCTCAAGAGTCTCCTCCAACACCACAGTTCAAAAGTATCAATTCTTCACCATTCAGCTTTCTTTATAGTCCAACTCTCATATCCATACATGACTACTGGAAAAACCATAGCCTTGACTAGATAGATATTTGTTGGCAAAGTAATGTCTCTGATTTTTAATATGCTGTCTATGTTGGTCATAACTTTTCTTCCAAGACTCCTTGGAAGTGTCTTTTAATTTCATGGATGCAGTCACGGTCTGCAGTGACTTTGGAGGCCCCCCAAAAAACAAAGTCTGTCACTGTTTCCATTGCTTTCCCATCTATTTGCCATGAAGTGATGGAATCAGATGCCATGATCTTAGTTCTCTGAATGTTGAGCTTTAAGCCACCTTTTTCACTCTCCTCTTTTACTTTCATCAAGAGGCTCTTTAGTTCTTCTCTTTCTGACTTAGTGATGTCATCTGCATATCTGAGGTTATTGATATTTCTCCCAGCAATCTTGATTCCAGATTGTGCTTCATCCAGCCCAGCATGTCTCATGATGTACTCAGCATATAAGTTAAGTAAGCAGAGTGACAATATACAGCCTTGACATACTCCTTTCCCTATTTGGAACCAGTCTGTTGTTCCACATCCAATTCTAACTGTTGCTTCCTGATTTGCATATATATTTCTCAGGAGGCAAGTCAGGTGGTCTGATATTCCCATCTCTTTCAGAATTTTCCATGGTTTTTTGTGATCCACACAGTTAAAGGCTTTGGTGTAGTCCTTAAAGCAGAAGTAGATATTTATCTGAAATTCTCTCACTTTTTCAATGATCCAATGGATGTTGCCAATTTGATCTCTGGTTCCTCTGCCTTTTCTAAATCCAGCTTGAACATCTGGAAGTTCACAGTTCACATACTGTGGAAGCCTGGCTTGGAGAATTTTGAGAGTTACTTTGCTATCATGTGGGATGAATGCAATTGCATGTTAGTTTAAGCATTTTTTGGTATTGCCTTTCTTTGGGATTGGAATGAAAACTGACCCTTTCCAGTCCTGTGGCCACTGCTGAGTTTTCCATATTTGTTGGCATATTGAGTGCAGCACTTTCATAGCATCATCTTTTAGAATTTGAAATAGCTCAACTGGAATTCCATCACCTCCACTAGCTTTGTTCATAGTGATGCTTCCTAAGGCCCACTTGATTTAACATTCCATGATGTCTGGCTCTAGGTGAGTGATCAAACCATTGTGATTCTCTGGCTCATGAAGATCTTTTTGTATAGTCCTGTATGTTCTTGCCACCTCTTCTTAATATCTTCTGCTTCTGCTAGGTCCATACAATGTCTGTCCTTTATTGTTCCCATCACAAAATTTCAAGAAAGGGGATCTATGAAATCAAATAATATACATTTTTATCATATCATTTTACTTTGTGAATTAGTTTATAAAATTGAAGGATGGTTTATAAAAATAAGAAACACTGATATCTTTTATTTCCATTAAAAGGAAAATTCCATAACTCTGTAATAAATGCTTATTCTCTTATATCTTGGTTTGACAAAAGTTGATGCTGCCTTATGTTAGGAGGTGGTTGTCTATGAAAAGATACTGCAGTTTAAGGCAAAGAGAAATCTGTACTGAGGCAGAACAGCCTACTTTTGAAATTATATACCATTAGGCAAGAGTGAATGAAAAATGTGAATACAAATTTCAAACTCTAAGAATAAAATTAGTGATATAAAGGATGACTTGAGAAACCCTCAGAATTGGAATTCAAACATGTTGAGAAAGAAACAAGTTCAGGTTTCAGATTAAGGCCAAACCTCAGACCTGTGTTTCGAACTTCAAAACCTCTGCCTTCTCAGGGATCAACTGCTATAGCTCCCTTACTTTCCTTCACTACTGGATCCCTCTCATCAAGTAAAACTGGGTGCCTGCATGCATGTTAAGTTGTTTCAGTCATGTCCAACTCTTTGTGACCACATGGACTATAGCCTGCCAGGTTCCTCTGTCCCTGGGATTGTCCTGGCAAGAATACTGGAGTGGGTTGCTCTGCCATCCTCCAGGGGATCTTCCATACCCAGGGATGAAACCTGTGTCTCTTATGTCTTCTACATTGGCAGGCAGGTTCTTTTACCACTAGCTCCACCTGGGAAGCCCCAAAACCTGTATAATAACCTTAAATGTAATATTTTATCAATATAATTCCTATAGACCACATTGTCAATGTCAGCCATTAATCAATAATTGACATCATTGATTGTAATTCCTCATCTCTCACATCACTGGAAAGCTTCACTAAATGTATACTTCTTCCTTCAATACCTTTAAATAAGTATGACATTTTAAAGGTCTTTCATGTTTGGCTTCTCTACGGCCTTCGCCACTATGAGTCTGTGTTTAAAGCATTTAGCCTTCCTGGCATGACAACAAAAGCAATTCTCATTCTTTCTCTTTTAGGATCTCCTTTTTTGCTTCATTCTTAAAGTTCAAGCTCCTATGCTTCTGTCATATGTCTTCTCATCCCACATTACACAAGTGCCCAGATTTATCCCATCTGTGACCTTGACATGGGCCAATGGCTCATTCATCTTGTTATTCAACTTGTGCTACTGAAAACCTGTGATGAACCAGGCCAAAACATCACTCCTAAGTCTAGAACTATATATCCTCACGCATACAGAGGTGAATTGCAGTCACTTTAAATTTTACTGATCATATCTCATCTTCCCTACCAATTTTGCTCATGCTGAACATATCCTGTTTCAGAAAACACTACAAAAGTTGAGCTGATTGCTCTAAGAGTTGTTAAGTGTCAGCAGTACATGTCACAATCTTCTAGCAGGTCTGTCTTCATATCTCATTTTCATCCCCATATAGTCTACTCTACTGTCTTCGAGCCCCTGCCCCCATACCAGCAGCAGCCCAGGAGGCTTCCTCCCCTTCCCCTATTATTCCATTTTTAAAATATTTTTAAATTACATATACTACAGGGTTTATTTTATGATATAAACTATATTTACAATTTAATTCTTTGATCATTTTATATTGTACAAGTAAGTGGTATTAAGTACATTCACAAGGTTATATAACCCCCTTTTCTGTCTATTCCAGAACATTTGTATCCATGGGAAACTCTGTATGTATTGGTCACTCCTCATTCCTCTCACCTTCAGCGCTGGGATACCCCCAATAATCCTTAATTGTCTACGCATTTATCAATTCCTGATTTTTCGTATCAATGGTGACATATAACTTGTGGTTTGTTGTGTCTGGCCAAGTGTGTATGAGGCTGATGAACATTTGATTTTTTTTTTTTTTTTTTTTGGCTAAATAAAAGCATTAAAAATTTTTATAACTCCTCCATTATAATTTGTAACTAGTTTTGTTTTTATATTAGAAATACATATTTCAATGTCCTTGATAGTTGCAGAGAAAGAGAATAATCCATTTGAGACTGTTTGAGCAGGAGATGAAATTCAATATGGGTCTGAAGAGAGATCTGGGAGCCTGGAGAGAAGGTTTGTCACATAGACGAGATGAAACGCACAGGGTAGGAATGTAGAGGGAAGAGCAGGTTGTTACCTTTAGTCTGCGCACAAGTGATACGAATAGAGTGAAGTTCAGAAAATGAGGGACTGTTTAAGAGCCTAGAGTTACTTGTGAAAGTGTAAATTAGTTAAAGGGTGAATTTAAATTCTTGACGGTTGATACAACTTTTCATTTTCTCAGTTGGAAATAATTGGATTTTTTTTAAAATACAGTGGACTTTAAAGATTAAGTAATTGAAAACTAGATCTCCACTCTCTAGTCTCTAATGAGAAATGGGACTTTTACTTGAAAATAATATGATAAGCTGTTATATCACATGACGTCATATCATATTATTATTAATAATAAATGCAAGCATATAAAATTTGACCTCTTTTTTGGAAAGATGTTGAGATACAGAAGTTGTACAAAATGTGAAGATGACACATTGCAGTCAACTATATAATTACCCAACAGACCTTCTTTCCTGAATTTCATCTCCTGCACTGACTTCTGCTGACCACAGGATAGCACTTGCTCTGCTCAATTCTCTCTCTATAACTCATTCTCTTTCAGGAGAGTGCGTTCTTATTTCTAGAACTTGCTAAATCTACTAAATTTTTAGGAGTTGAGGATTAAAAAATGTATATTGTACCTTTGGCCTCTCTGATGCAGGACATATGTAACCTCCCTGTTCCAATTACATCAGCCCATTTATTTACCACTCTCAATACTCCTATGCACATTCACATTCACATTTCTGTTTTTAAAATTTTCTTCCTTTCTTCCTGTTTTCCTTCCTTCCTCCCATTCTTCTTGCTTCTCCTAAATTCACAGAGACAGAAAGCTATCCATTCTGGCCTTGAAGGGGTATTTCAACATGGGAACATCCCTGCTGTAGACTGTTTATCCAATGTCTTTGGTGGGAGGGTTGATTTTGGTACCAGGTCTTCCCTATGGGTGTGTTGGCTGTTATCCCCTGAATAGGCAATGTGGCTGGCATCGAAACATCTAAAATCTGTGCAGAATGTCAGGTAGGGCTTTCTCTCTACTTGTGGTTGTCACCACCCTGTCAGGGGTGGGGTCTGTTCCCTACCTACTGGAGTTAAAAGCCCTGAGGGTTGGGTGAAATCTTGTTCCTTTGCCCTTGAGTGTGTGGTCTGGCCCTCAAGAGGTGATTGCTGAAGCAATTGAGGCCCTTGGGGTTAGAGAGGACCTAAGCACCTCCTGTGTATGCGTTCGTGGGTCCACACAGAATCAAACCCAGGCCATGAATCTTCCTCTGCTGCGTTCATCTCAGATCTGGTGCAAGGGTCTGACATGGGGGTTGGGGGGGTGCATGGGCTGAAGGATGTGATGTTGTGGCTGCAAGAATTGAGGTGGCTGCACTGCCAACTTATACCAGGGCTCTCTCTTTGGAAGTCTTCTCCCAGAACCCGTCTGTCCCATATCCATCACTAAGCTGCCATGTGGGGTGAGCACACTGGGACACTCTTGCTGGAAGACACTGTGTTCCTGTGTGCTCTGATAGAGCAACCCCTGCCCCACCTGGATCACACCCCAAGCACCCCATACTGTGCACATAGACAGTCTTTGCCCCGCGTTTGGGAATTTTTCTTGTTCTATATGCTTTTTCTCCCATTATTTCTTGGAATTCTCACTAACTGTGATAAATATTTATCACATGACTTTAAAAACCTTCTTTGGACAAAGTTTCCAAAATGTTTATTTCCAACTGGAACTAAATTCTAGACTTTCATATCCAATGACTAATTAAAAATTGGGTGTGTAATAGGTGTGTCAAAATTAATATGTCCAAAATTAAAAAAAAAAATCTTGATTTCTAAATTCACAGAGATCTTATCTAAACTAGTTTCACTGAAATATCTATTTTCCTATATCTAAAAACCTCTTTGTCGTGGTCCGGGTGAGGGTTGGAAAAGAATTTCTAGACTTGAGACAGAATGAAAGGGAAATAAAGTTTATTAGAGTGAGAGATGCTGTTAGAATAGCGGGCTGCCTCAAGGGAGAACTGACATTGAACAGGGGTCCTTAGTGCACATTTATACCCAGGGTACAAGGAGTGGGATAGGGGTCTTTTGTGGATCATTTGCTGATTGGAAGAGGCATGTATACTGGGGAGGAGGAGGGGTGGGTGGGGAGAGTAAGACAAATACCTTCTCTATATGCGGTAGGAGGGGAAGCAGGTTACACTGCTCAGGAGGACCTGAAATCCATTAATAGCTGCAACATGGGGGAGGGAAGGTGACAAGGGCCTGGTTTTTCTGTTCCTGCATTCCAAGACCCTCCTTGGTTTTTATCTGCTCCTTTGTCCTTGGGTCACCACACTCTGTTATTTCACATCTCTTCAATATTTTTTATGAGTATTATTTTATTTTTTAAAGTTTCCACAATGCATGGTGGTATACAGGACAGTTTCAGTTCTTTATTGCTGCATTTCACCCACCCAGAAACACAAAGGCTGAAGGTAGGTGGCACCTTCCCTCCCTCTGGTGTTGGCTGAAGCTGCTGTCATGTGGAGGCTTGGCTGGGTGGACATGTTTCAGGTGGCTCAGTTACATTGCTGGGAGTAATTGCTGGCTTTCAGCTAAGAGCTCAGCTAGGCTTATTAGCTGGGACACATCAGTTCTGCTCGTGGCATCTCTTGGAGGCTTATTTTGCTGCAGAAACCAGTATTTGAGAATCCAAGCAACACACTCAGAGAGTTGGAAGACTCAGGTTTACCACGCTGGTGAGCCAAGAGGAGTTAATACTCCAAGCTCCGAACCCCGGACAAAGGGATTATAGAGTTTTTATAGACAGACTCTAGTGAGCAACACTAACTGTTAATAGGCTGGTTTAAACTAAGGGGTTTTGCACATGTGGGAACAGTGGTCAAGATGGGGAGAGGGATGCCTGACTTGGACAGGCATGATTAAGCAGGTTTGCAGGGGCTGGGTGATTGCAAAGAGAAGGACAAGGGTGAGTGGGATAAACTCCAGTTTCTAGTACTGCAAGTCCCCACTTTTTGGGACTACGTGACCTATGTGATCCAGACTTTGCAAGGGGCAAGGTGAGTTACAAAGAAGGAGGTAAAATTTTAACTTTTCCTCTTCAATCTCAGCTCAGTCACTGGGTTCAGACCTAGGGTTCCTAGTACCACAGACAGATGTCACAGAAGATAAGCGGGGTCCCCTGTGCCTCATGAAATGAAAGTCGCTCAGTTGTGCCTGACTCTTTGCGACCCCATGGAATGCTCCAAGCCAGAATACTGGAGTGGGTAGACTTTCCCTTCTCCAGGGGATCTTCCCAACCCAGGGATCAAACTCAGGTCTCCCGCAATGGAGACGAGTTCTTTACCAGCTGAGCCACAAGGGAAGCTCTTGGTATGGGCTCTGCCTCATGATATGGGCCAAAACAACTGCAGGGCTAGCCAGGATGAAGGGGAGTGGAAATGGACTCTATCTTTCAATAGAAGAGTGGCAAAGCATTTACAGCAACTCTTATCCCCAGGGTTAGTAATGTAAATTACTTACATTCCTCCTGCCTGCTTCCCTCGTGGTTCAGATGGTAAAGAATCTGCCTTACAATGCAGGAGACCCAGGTTCAATCTCTGAGTTGGAAAGATCCCCTGGAGGAAAGAATGGCAACCCACTCCAGTATTCTTGCCTGCAGAATTCCATGGACAATAGATCCTGGCAGACTATAGTCCATGGACTCACAAAAAGTTGGACGTGGCTGAGGAACTAACACTACATTACTACTCTTGCCTGCAAAGCACCCCTCTTAAAACTTCCTCAATTTTCATCCTGTATGGATGAATTCTTATCACGCTTGGGCTTAAGGTACAGGATTTCATCATCTACATCAGGTTCAATTGTAGATGAAGTTCTCTGCATGCATGTTTTTTTCAGACATGGGGATCTACTTGCCTTATCACAGCAGATATGAAATGGGGTGAAAAAAACAAAGTAACTGCCATAGACACTCCTGTGCAAAAAAGGAGGTGTTATGGTCTGAATTGTGTCCCACCCTCAATGTTGACTGTATTTGGAGATAAGTCTTTTAAAAAGAGATCGAGGTAAATTTGGGCCATCTGCCTGGGCCCTGATCCACCTATTAGTACACAAGTAAAGGACAGGAGCCATATGCTAGTCACTGCACTACAGTCTTCTGAATCAAGCCAAACCCATGCTGCCCACTCCCTCTGCTCCTGGGACAGAGTGGTTCTGTTTAACAGAGATGCTTCCTCATGGATTTTGGATCCACCATCTGGGTCGTGTATTCCTGTTCCATAAGAAATTAGTAATTTTCTAAGCTTGCTTCCTGGCCAAAGTAGTTTGGGGGCTCAAAGTCATCTTTGCATGTTGAACTGTTTCTGCCACTTTCAGTGCAAGTAAGATACCTTCTTTTAATACTGTGGGTTAAATTCTAGATCATGTCTGATGATCTGAGGTGGAGCAGATGTAGTAATAATAGAAATAAAGTGTACAATAAATGTCATGTGCTTGAATCATCCTCAAACCATCCCCTCATTCCTGGTCCATGGAAAAAATGTCTTCTACAAAACTGCCCTGGTGCCAAAAATGTTGGCGACCACTGCTTGTGATTATCTATATCTGTACATTCTTACAGGTCAGTCCCCCTCAACTTTGCAAAGTTATTCATGGTGTTGTAGAACATTGCCTTAGTATCTTAGAATCCCTTTTGTTTAGTGGAAGGACTGTGAGGGACATCCTAAAGCTTTCTGAGATTTTAATAAAGGGTCTGATAGCCACACACCTGCTCAGTTGCTCAGTCATGTCTGACTCTTTGCAACCCTCTGGATTACAGCCTGACAAGCTCCTCTGTCCAGGGAATTCTCCAGGCAAGAATTATGGAGTGGGTTTCCGTTTCCTCCTCCAAGGGATCCTTACAACCAGTAAATCGTACTGAAGTCTCCTGCAAGTCTCCTACATTGCACGTGGGATTCTTTACTGCTGAGCCACTGGGACTTGACTTAACCTTTACACTGGCAGCTCCCTGAACTTGATCTTCATCCTGGAGCCATTTCCTACTTGGCCAAAGTTTGGATCCTTGGAGAAACTAGAGGAATTGCTTTGTTTGTCAAGTCCAAGGTGGGAAATTCCCGAAATGACCAGTTTTGCAGATAGTTGTTTAATTTCTTTAAGCCTCGTAGTTTCATACAGCCAGTGAAAGCAAGCCAGTTGGTATTTATTCTTCCTGGAGATTTCTTTTAGATTCACAAATTCATTTTATACATTTTCTTTCTTGCATCTTATTGCATGGAACACTCAGCTAGCAAGTATACTGTTTATACAATAGGATCCCTTTTCTGAAGACTTAAATAGTAATTTTGTGGACAAATTTCTCACTTCCTTTCCAGACTTCACAAATAGCCTGCTTTAAACTTGAGGTTCTGCCTGGATCCAAAGCCAGCTGCACAAATACCAACTTCAGTTTCTGTGATATATGGATTCACAACAAAAGCCCACAAAGTTAATTGTTTAAAACATTTAATCTCTAAAACATTTAATCTCTTTCGCAGTTCTCGAGTTGACTCGCTGTAGGTTATTTGCATTCTTCCCATGTAAAAGTGCATACAACCGCTCTGACTTTTCCAGGTTATCATCTCACTAAGCATTGGATAAAGGCTGTAGTTTGTGTTTGGGGATGTAAACTCACACTGTAGGCAGTGTGCCTCTCTGGTGCCCCTCTCCACTGGGGGCTCATGAAGGCCAGGGCACCTAGGTTTCCACTCACATGCATAAGCTCTGCTGCTTGGTCTTCATTTTCATTTCATGACTGTGTTCCAAAAGTCAGTCATCTGAGAAATGGAGAAGGGACTTGCAAGTCTCCTAAAGACACTGACTTGGAAGCTACATAGTATCACTCTCATTACTTTTTCCTTTTCAGAACAAGTCACTGGACTGGCCCAGATTCAAGGGAAATGAAAGTAGTCTCTACCTATTAATTAAAATAGCAGAAAATTAAAAATACATAAATAAAATAAAATAGCAGTAAAATATATTTGCTACAGAATCTACAAAATTGGGTCTTGACTTAGTGTTTATTAAATAAATATTCTTTGAAAGAATGAAGGAATGTAAGACTGAATGTTCTCATCTAAGCCAAGAGCACATTTCATTCACACTCTGTCAATTGAAAGAGCACTAATATTTCAAAATGTATTTTAATTATTCATTCTCTGTGATGTCTTTTAAATTAATCTATTAGATGATGGCTTTCTTTTCATTTTAGCTAAATCATAATGCTCTTCATGCTCAGCATAGCACTTACATAATATATTCACTTGTATCTTCACTAGAATGCAGACAAGTTGAAAGTTTGTGTGTTATAGATATATTTTCACCAAGCACCTGTCAGTGTGTCTTTTATATTAGTCCTTAATAAATAATTGTGAATCTTTGTTGTTTTATATTAATAACCTTTAACTATAAAATCAGCACAGGTTGACAAAATTTTGTGAAAGAAATTCTGTAAATAAGAATACATATTTTAATTTTTAATTGAAATCTACTTGATATACAATGTTGTGTTAGGACTGGATATTTTTCAAACAAACATTTTGTTTTAATATAATTTAAGATTTATAGAAAAATGAAGATGATACAGAGAATTCCAATATAACCCACACACATTTCATTTAATATTAACATCTTACATTAATATGGTACATATATTATAATTATGAACAATTTTGATGCTTTGTTAATTAAAGTTTATACATTATTCAGATTATCCTACTTTTTACTTGAAGTGCTTTTTTCTGTTCCAGGACGCCAACCAAATTTCCATATTATATGAAGTGATGGAATGGAAAATGATGGAATGGGATGCTATGATGTTAGTTTCTTGAATGTTGAGTTAGTTTCTTAAATCTTGAGTGTTTTAAACTAGCTTTTTCACTCTCCTCTTTCATCTTCATCAAGAGACTCTTTAGTTCCTCTTCCCTTTCTGCCATTAGGGTGGTGTCATCTGTACATCTGAGGTTAGCAATCTTGATTCCAGATTGTGTTTCATCCAGCCCAGCATTTCCCATGATGTACTTTGAATATAAGTTAAAAGAACAGGGTAACAATCTACAGCCTTGATGTGTTCCTTTTCCAATTTTGAACCAGTCCCTTGTTCCATGTCCAGTTTTGGCTGTTGCTTCTTGACCTGTGTACAGATTTCTCAGAAGGCAAGTAAGTGCTTTGGTATTTCCATCTCTTTGAGAATTTTCCATAGTTTGTTGTGATCCACACAGTCAAAGGCTTTAGCATAGTCAATGAAGCAGAAGTAGATGTTTTTTTTTTTTTTTTCCTAGAGTTCTCTTGCTTTTTCTATGATCCACTGGATGTTGGGAATTTGATCACTGGTTCCTCTGCCTTTTCTAAATCCAGCTTGTACATCTGGAAGTTCTCAGCTCACATACTGTTGAAGCCTAGCTTGAAGGATTTTTAGCATTACCTTGCTAGCATGTAAAATGAGTGCAATTGCGTGGTAGCTTGAACATTCTTTGGCATTGCCCTTCTTTGAAATTGGGATGAAAACTGACCTTTTCCAGTTTGTTACAAACTTGTATATAGCCTGACTTCCTCTTTTGCCTCCTTGGAGTTGTCACTCAGAACTAACTGAGGTGCTGTATCCTGGGCTGTAGTCTTCATTTTGCTCCAAATAAAAAACTTAATTTGCAACTCTCAAATTGGGCATACTTTTTAGTCAACATAGACTATCAGTATAATACAAAATTTAAATAAACCAGATAAATGCAAAGAAGAAAACATAGCTACCCATAACCCATCACTTGGAGATATTTATGCACAAAATTTATAAGGTGTTCTTTTTATGTACATGCTTAGCTTCTTCTAAAAGTAACACACATGACATTTTTGCACTGCTAATTTTGTGCTGAGTCACATAACTCTAATGCTTTTCACTAATAACCGGTAAAGAGCCACAAATCCTACTGTGTTACTGAGTTTAAGCTTGCTGCACAAGAGGCCAATAAATTCGAGGGATGAGTTGCTGAGACAAGGAATATAACTTTACTTGGAAAGCCAGTTGACAGAGAAGATGGCAGTGTAATGTCTCAAAATAACTATCTTGTCCTGGTCTGGATGCCAGGTTCTTTTATGATTGGGCAGGTGGGGGAGGGGGAGTGTGGAAATGAAGTAGAAAGACCATTTAATTTTTCCCAATATCTCCTAGACTCAGGCAGGGTAATGTGTTAGTTTCCCGTCATCCACAGGTGGCAATATCATTGTCTCCCTGTGAGGTAAACAAAGGCACTTTGGTTTAAGGGTCAGGTAGAGGAGGTAGGGTTCTCTGAGGCAGGTCATTATGTACGATTATAATAACAAAAGAGGCCAAAGACACAGGTCTGGAACAGAGGAGTCAAAATTGATTTCTTTGGGTTACATAAGTAATATCTGAGGGTTTGAGTCTCTCTTCAATTTAATCTGTATTACTCAGTAAATTCTTAGAAAATGATTAGGTTTTTGTGTTTTGAGCTCTTGGTGAAATGTGTGGTATGGTAACATTTTAGAATTTCCACTTATAAAATTATATCAAGATTGTGTTAAATCACAAATGTAAAATTTCCTCAAATTCCTCCCAAAATTGAATTATCTTTTTGACATAATTTTAATAGGATTTAAATTTTCCATTATTAGAGTCTTTACATCAGAACTGATCTTTTAAAATTATTCTTAATATTGGATTGCATAACTTTTAGTTACAACAATGTGCACATTGTAGATTTTTTAGATAAATTGTAAGGAGTGGGATGGCTGAAAAAAACAAAGACTACATTAATAGTACATGAAAAAACTTAAAATAGAGTGTTACCTGTATGATACTCTTCAATGACTTCCTTTTAATAGTCAATTTTATGTAACATATTTTCTAATGTTATTTGCTTTGGTGTATTTATGTCAATGTGCATATGTTGCTTTTCATAATTTCTTATAATTTCCTTCTTAATAAACAAACCAGATTCATTTTAACTTCTTTTTTCAAAGAAAAACAAGTCAACAGTATTTGTGAAAGTTGAAGTAATTAGAAATAATTTCAACTTAATAACACTAAAGCCATCATAAAAACAATAGCATGGCAAAAATTGATAATCTCTTATTATCATAGTTCAATTAATTCATAGTTGACTTGGACAATAACACTATATAATCTTGTGTGGTTTATTTAGTCAGAGAAAAGTAACACTATATTGAGAGAAAATAAAAACTTCAAAATACTCTAACTTCCTTATCTTAAAATGATTGGGTGGTGATATTGCAAAATAAAAAAGCAGTTCCAATTAAACATTGTAAGAAGACAAAGTACCTTGTAAAATATAATTAAACAAATAGGTCTGTCTAGAAGAAATAATTTGAATATAAGGCAATGAGGTATATTAAAAAATCCAAATTTTGAAAGCTATTACATATTTTATATTTTAAATATTCTACATATTCCTGGTGCCAATATGTTGAGGATTATTAATAAATTCAAATAATACTGTGTTGGGCTTCCCTGTTAGCTCAGTTGGTAAAGAATCCTCCTGCAATACAGGAGACCTGGGTTTGATCCACGAGTTGGGAAGATTCCCTGGAGAAGGGAACAGCTACCCACTCAAGTATTCTGGCCTGGAGAATTCCATGGACTATATAGTTAGTCCATGGGGTCACAAAGAGTTGGACACGGGCAACTTTCACTTTGTCTTATGACTTAAAAATATTGTTAATGCCAAGATAAATGTATTGGTTGCTCACTTTGGAAGTGGCATATTTCATATCTTCATTATCATTATTTAAAATGTTCAATTCAGTGAAAGGAATTTGATAACAGTGATAATTTTTATTGAGTGAAGGAAAAGCTTAGAGTTGTTTCTAACATATTTGAATCACTGCTGAATAGGCAAAGTTTGCATGCATTTTCTTATAACATCCCTAGACGTATTATGATTCATTTTCACTTTAAAGCAATGTTTTAAAATCATGACCTTTAGAGCAAATATCAGAATCATCTAATTCACTGGCAAAACATGCAATATACAAGCCCAGTTGTATAAAAAATGTGATGCATATATATGAGGGTTGCGTGAGTCAAGTTACATTACTAAATCTGAATCTTTGGAGGAAAGATATGAGTATTATTACTTTTAATCAGCTTATCTAAATCTTTTTAAAAAATAAATTCCAACGTTTTCTAAAGTTTTTTTTTTTAGTTAGAAAATAATAAAATGTGACATATTAATTGTCAAATATCTCACCCATACTCATCACATGTTTACTTTGAAAATCTAAAATTTAATCTCTGCTATGGAAATCTAGACCCTCTGAAGAAGCTCTAAGAGATACCAGGCAGGTCAGATCCCATAATGTGGCAATCATCTGCTTGTTGGTGACATTCTTGTTCTTCATATTCAATAACAGTTATAAGACTTTCTCCGTGGCAGATATCTTGTGCTTTCAATACAAAAGTCATAATAGAAGATGATTACGATTGCTATGAAGATGTAAAGAAGCTCCTTAAACTCATCTCATAAGAGAGAAAGTAAAGGGTGGAAATAATGATAAAAAGGAAAAACTTAATATAATGAAAAATAAACAGAATTAACAAAGTGAAATTTTGATTCTCTGAAATTACTTTTTTTCCAAACCTCTGGTGAAAAGTAGGGCAAAATGTAAGTATAACTATTTGATTGCCTTGGCTGGTAAGCAGAACAACGAGAATTTATGAGCCAATCATCTGAGCACATGGAAAAGAAAGTAGCGAGAGGAGAGTCTGATGTTTCAGCTGTTTTTCCCTTTTAAAGGGATTTTTCCAAGCGAGAATACTGGAGCAGGCTGTCATTTCCTTCTCCAGGGGATCTTCTCAACCCAGAGTTTAAATCTGTGTCTCCTGAGTCTCCAGCACTGACAGGTGGATTCTTTACCAGCTGAGCCACCAGGGAAGCCCTTTTAAAGTGATTACTGATCCCCAAAGTTTAAATGGCATTTGAAATGATAAAGTAATCAGAACTTTTAGTAGGCTTATGGGGGTAGAGTTCAGCACCTCCTGAAAATGAGAGACCCAATAAAACTCCCGGGTTTTCACTTGGGAACCCCAAGGGCTATTCAAGGGGCTAACCTGAGAACCCACAGAGGAATCACATCAGTCTCTGGATTATTAGGATGGTTCACTGGCAGACTATCTGCCCACTATTAGCAAAAATAAGTCATTTCTGAAATAGGATAGCAGATAGGAAATTACATATCAGAACATCAAAAATTAACTGCCAAGGAATTAATCCAGCAAAAGACTTTATAGAGGAAATAATAAAACATCATTAAAAGGAATATTTAAATGTCAAAGAATTGGAAGGATATAACATGCTTATTAAGTGTAAACATCCATATTTTAAATATTCCAATTATTTTCTAAAATTTAGTGTAATCACCATGAAAATGTCTAACAGGTTGCTTTGTGGAAATTCACAAACTCCTTTAAAAAATATTTATTTTAATTGGAAGCTAATTACTTTATAATATTGTGAGGGTTTTCGCCATACATTGACATTAATCAGTCATGGGTGTACACATGTCACCTCCGACCTACCTAGCATCACTCTGGGTTGTCCCAGTGTGAAATAGATGATCAGTCCAAGTGTGATGGATGAAACAAGACATACAAACTGCTTTTAAAAGTTACATGGAACTACAGAGGGACAAGAATAATGAAAACAGTCATGAAAAGGATGAGTGGGAGGCCTTTCATTACTATGAAATCAATACTCACTATAAAATTAGCACTCACTATGTAGCTACAGTAATTAAACAGTGTTGTATTGACACCAAACTAGACATTCAACCAAAGAAACATGATAAAGAACCCAGAAATGAATCCAAAGCTTTATTGGGCAAAAAGAGTTTTGTTAGGGATGACTTCAGTTCAAGGAGTTTACAAGATCAGAAACATCTATAATGTAGGCCCCAAACCTGAAGCGCTTGTAAAAGCCCAAAGGGCATGTATCTTTTAATTCTCACTTTCACAGATATGCATTTGGAGAAGTGGAGAAAATCTTCCCCCTTTTGAATCTCCACAAGGTATTAAATGACTCTGTGCCTATCTTACACTGTACACAAACATCTCTCCAGGGCTGGCTGAGGACCTAAAGGCAAAAGGTAAAGTTTAGAAGAGATAACTCAATTGATCCTACTGATTTTGGGGTAGGAGATTTCTTCGAAGGATACAAAAGTCATTAAGCAGAAAGAGAAAAGCTGACAAACTGTATCACATTCAGACAAGGATCTTCTTAAGAATTCATTATTAAGATATTCAAAATTAAGCCACAGAGTGGGATAGATTATTATATATGTACCCAACAAACCAGTCATATACAACACATATAGAGAACAGCAGCAACAAGCAGACAACCAAAAACAAATGAATGTAAATTACTTGCACAATCACTTCATTAAAGTGATAAAAATTCATTACTTTTCATCAGCAAAATACAAATTAAATCCTCCATAAGATGTATATGACAAAATGGATAACTAATGATAACATCAGGGTTAGTGAGAATATGGAACATTGGAATGCTTATAGATTGCTTGGATTTTTAAATAAGGCAAAATTATTCAGAACTGTTCTTTCTCCTGTACTGTAAGTTGACTTTTTCATGATCATTTTATGAATCATCTCACCTAAGATTTTTACATATTTTATGACTCAGCATATTAATTTAAATGTATGCAACATTTATATATTTAATAAGTTTTCTGGCTGCTGACTCAGTGTGCTTGATGACACTATATTAAGGTAGATTTTGATTATTAATTTAGAAGCCAACTATAAGCAACCATGAAAAGCAATGTATGTGCATCGACATAAATGCACCACAAAACAAAGTTATATTACAGAAAATCAACTGGTAGAATGAAGTGTAGGAAAGTAACTATTTGTAAATACAAACTAACATCCCTCTCCCTTTTAATTCACATACTATTAATACAGACTCTATTTTTCTCAGTCATTCCATTTCACAAAATTTATCCCAAGAAATAAAACAAACTTTGTTGAATAGGAATTTTTAATAAAATAGTATTATTCACAACATTATATAAAGTAGTAAATAGTTTTATATGATAACATATTTTTAGAAGGAAATTATATGATAAATTTAACCAATTTTATAATTTGAGAAAATCATCTTATATGAGATTCCTTTTTGTAATTTTCTAATGGAAAGAAGTTCTTAATATATGGGGAAAAATCTAAATTGCCTTTTGGAAAGAGAAAGACATCAAAATTTAATCACTTTCCAATCCAAAGAAAGGCAATGCCAAAGGATGATCAAACTACCACACGATTGCACTCATCTGACACTCTAGCAAAGTAATGCTCAAAATTCTCCAAGTCAGGCTTCAACAAAACGTGAACAGTGAACTTCCAAATGTTCAAGCTGCTTTTAGAAAAGGCAGAGGAACCAGAGAATAATTTGCCAACATTGTTGGATCATTGAAAAAGCAAGAGAGTTCCAGAAAAACATATATTTCTGCTTTATTGACTATGTCAAAGCCTTTGACTGTGTGGATGACAACAAACTGGAAAATTCTTCAAGAGATGGGAATACCAGACCATCTTACCTGCCTCCTGAGAAATCTGTAGGCAGGCTAAGAAGCAACAGTTAGTTAGAACTGGACATGGAAAAGCAGACCGGTTCCAAATCAGGAAAGGAGTATGTCATAGCAGTATATTGTCACCCTGCTTATTTAATAATATGCAGAATACATCCTGAGACATGCTGGGCTGGATGAAGCACAAGCTGGAATCAAGATTGCTGGGAGAAATATCAGTAACATCAGATATGCAGATGATACCATCCTTATAGCAGAAAGTGAAGAACTAAAGGTCCTTTTGATGAAAATGAAAAAGGAGAGTGAACAAGTTGGCTTAAAACTCAGCATTCAGAAAACTAGGATCATGGCATCTGGTTCCATTACTTCATGGCAGATAGACGGGGAAACAATGGAAACAGTGGCTGACTTTATTTTTTAGGGGCTCCAAAACCACTGCAGATAGTGACTGCAGCGATGAAACTGAAAGATGCTTGCTCCTTGGAAGAAAAGCTATGATCAACCTAGACAGCATATTAAAAAGGAAAGACATGACTGCAACAAAAGTCTGCCTAGTCAAAGCTATGGCTTTTCTAGTAGTCAGGTACGGATGTGAGAGTTGGACTATAAAGAAAGCTGAGTGCTGAAGAATTGATGCCTTTGAACTGTGGTGTTGGAGAAGACTCTTGAGAGTCGCTTGGACTGCAAGGAGATCCAACCAGTCAACCCTAAAGGAACTCAGTACTGAATATTCATCAGAAGGACTGATATTGAAGCTGAAACGTCAATACTTTGGCCACCTGATGAGAAGAACTGACTTATTTGAAATGACCCTGATGCTGGGAGAGATTGAAGGTGTGAGGAGAAGGGGATGACAGAGGATGAGATGGTTGGATGGCACCACCGACTCAATGGACATGAGTTTGAGCAAGCTCTGGGAGTTGGTGATGGTCAGACAGGCCTGGCAGGCTGCAGTCCATGGGGATGCAAAGAGTCAGACATGACTGAGAGACTGAACTGACTGACTGAACCGCAGAATGAGCATCAGAGAAGATAGTAAAGAGTCACTCTGGCCACAAAATATTAGTTATGGTAGCTTTTGTTTTTCTCAGTTGTTATTGTAAAGAATTTTAAAGTTGTATTTGTTACTTTCAAATGTGAGAAGAAATAACAAAATTCAGAATGCAGATATGGCATGTGTGTTCTTTAAAAAATGAAAATGTTGACAAAAATAAACACTGCAAGTAATCCATCAAAATTTTACTGTGATTATCTAAATGACAAGACTGGCATTTTCTTTTTCTTTTTTATTTGCAATTTCTAGATTTTCCAAAATGAGTAGAAAAAAAAAAATGATGTATGCAGTTAAAATAAATATTAAACTTAATTCTACCCACAAAATATCTTTTGTTGAATTTTAATCCCATATTTAATTTGTTGTTATTTAGCATCATCAAGTATTCAACAATTATTATTGAGAGTTAACAGATATGGTATAGTCACTTAGTAACAATTATGAACAAAATATTGTACTTTTCTAAACTTGCTTAGTACGTCATGAAGAGAAGAACTGAATACAAATCTCAAGTATGATTCCAGCATGAGAAATATTACAATGCAATTAATATGAAATGAAAATCATGATTTCTAACAGTGGAATTAAAAAAAAAAAAAAAATGTGTTCCTGGAGAATGAGCAGTAAACCAGAACTTGAAAAATGAGCGCTTTTTCCCTGACAGAGTGTGGATAAAAATGTACCTAGGCTGAGATAAATGAGTTTATTTTTTCATTAATACAAGTATTTTTAGAAAGATTTATTTAATGCATATTGTTGTTCAGTTGCTAAGTCATGTCTGAGATATTAATCCAGCCCAGTTACATGGTCTTTGTGATAGAATAAAATTATAAAAATTAGGTAAAGTCTGGTGACACGCCATCCCCCCCACTCCCAAATCAGGGTTGACCCTATTTTCAACAATAGAATGCAGCTGGTGCCAGCTCGGAGCCTCTGTGAGATCTCAGGTCCTGTATTCACTATTTACAACTCATTCCTTGGCAATCTAGCTGTCTTGTGATGAGCTAAGGCATATCAAAAGTCATGAGTAGTGACTTCCCTGGTGGACCAGTGGCTACTACTTCATGCTCCCAAAGCAGGAGGCCCAGGTATGATGCATGGTTGGGAAACTAGATCCACATGCTGCAACTAAGGGTTTGTATAATGCAACCAAAACATAATGTTCAGTTCAGTCTCTCAGTCGTGTCTGACTCTTTGTGACCCCAAGAATCGTGGCACACCAGGCCTCCCTGTCCATCACCGACTCCCGGAGTTTACTCAAACTCATGTCCATTAAGTCGATGATGCCATCCGGCCATCTCATCCTCTGTCGTCCCCTTCTCCTCCTGCCCCCAATCCCTCCCAGTATTAGGGTCTTTTCCAATGAGTCAACTCTTCACATGAGGTGGCCAAAGTATTGGAGTTTCAGCTTTAGCATCAGTCCTTCCAATGAACACCCAGGACTGATCTCCTTTAGGATGGACTGGTTGGATCTCCTTGCAGTCCAAGGGACTCTCAAGAGTCTTCTCCAACACCACAGTTCAAAAGCATCAATTTTTTGGCACTCAGCTCTCTTCACAGTCCAACTCTCACATCCATACATGACCACTGGAAAAACTATAGCCTTGACTAGACGAACCTTTGTTGGCAAAGTAATGTCTCTGCTTTTTAATATGATATCTAGGTAGGTCATAACTTTGTTTCTAAGGAGAAAGCGTCTTTTATTTTTAGGGCTGCAGTCACCATCTGCAGTGATCTTGGAACCCCAAAAAATAAAATCTGACACTGCTTCCACTGCTTCCCCATCTATTTCCCATGAGGTGATGGGGCTAGATGCCATGATCTTAGTTTTCTGAATGTTGTGCTTTAAGCCAACTTTTTCACTCTCCTCTTTCACTTTCATTAAGAGGCTTTTTAGTTCCTCTTCACTTTCTGCCATAAGGGTGGTGTCATCTGCATATCTGAGGTTATTGATATTTCTCCTGACAATCTTGATTCCAGCTAGTGTTTCTTCCAGCCCAGCATTTCTCATGACACACTCTGTATAAAAGTTAAATAAGCATGGTGACAATATACAGCCTTGACGTACTCCTTTTCCGATTTGGAACCAGTCTGTTGTTCCATGTCCAGTTCTAACTATTGCTTCCTGACCTGCATATAGGTTTCTCAAGAGGTGGGTCAGAAGGTCTGGTATTCCCATCTCTTTCAGAATTTTCCACAGTTTATTGTGATCCACCCTGTCAAAGGCTTTGGTGTAGTCAATAAAGCAGAAATAGATGTTTTTCTGGAACTCTCTTGCTTTTTTGATGATCCAGCGGATGTTAGTAATTTGACCTCTGGGTCCTCTGCCTTTTGTAAAACCAGCTTGAACATCTGGAAGTTCACGGTTCACATATAACTGAAGCCTGGCTTGGAGAATTTTGAGCATTACTTTTCTAGCGTGTGAGATGAGTGCAATTGTGCGGTAGATGAGCATTCTTTGGGATTGCCTTTCTTTGGGATTGGAAAGAAAACTGATCTTTTCCAGTCTTGAGGCCACTGCTGAGTTTTCCAAATGTGCTGGCCTATTGAGTGCAGCACTTTCACAGCGTCATCTTTCAGGATTTAAAATAGCTCTACTGGAATTCCATCACCTCCACTAGTTTTGTTCATAGTGATGCTTTGAATAAGGCCCACCTGACTTCACAGTCCAGGATGTCTGGCTCTAGGTTAGTGATCACACCATCATGATTATCTGGGTTGTGAAGATCATTTTGTACAGTTCTTCTGTGTATTCTTGCCACCTCTTAATATCTTCTGCTTCTGTTAGGTCCATACCATTTCTTTCCTTTATCAAACCCATCTTTGCATGAAATATTCCCTTGGTATCTCTAATTTTCTTGAAGAGATCTCTCGTCTTTCCCATTCTGTTGTTTCCCTCTATTTCTTTGCATTGATCGCTGAGGAAGGCTTTCTTATCTCTCCTTGCTATTCTTTGGAACTCTGCACATCCTGTATGCCACTACTAAGAGAGAAACTAATGATCACTTACGATGTTGGAATCATAATGTCTGAAGAAGAGGATTTAGCTTCAGGATCAGGGAGCAGACTTGATCCCTCAGAGATTTTGTGTGGCCAAAGTTTTACTACAGTGAAAATGGACAGAGAACACTTCTGACATAGACATCAGAATGGGGACAAAACGTGACCTTTCACTAGTCTTAGCACCAGAGCTATATACTTTTTCAATTGGTTATTAACAACAGATCAAAAGAAAGTCTCAAGGTTGTAAAAGTCTTACCAGACCCATTCCCACAGTTTACATTTTAAGAAGACAGGATTAGTCAGAAGGATCTTAAGGAGCAGTATATGTTGTTATTATGTAATCCTTGGTATAGAGTTCAATATGAGTTGTTTTGTCTTGTAATCATTAGCTCTGGGCTTAAAGAAAAAAAAAAAAAAGTGTTTTATGTGACTAAGATGCAGGGTTGTAGAAAAAATAAGTTTGTCCTTTTCTCCTCCAGAGCCTCAGACTCCTTTTTCCCCTCCCCTTTCTCCTCCTCCTCCTCCTCCAGGACCCTGGACTTCTTATCAATCTACCAATTAACTGTCTCAGTAATTAACATTGAAAATATGTGGTGTATTTGGGCATTTTACTTGAAACAGTAGATATGAAACAGTAGATTTTATTTTTTGTGATTATTTTAAAAGTTCCTTCAAGCCTAAGTCAGCTAATTGTGACATATTATGAGATTTGTACAAACAGTGTTTTGTACTTTGGTGGTAAAATTGTGAGCCCAAAGACGCATGATGCTGAATTACACTGGGAGTGGAAGAGGTGAAGGAAAAGTGAGACCAGGGCAGACTGGGATGTGTGTGTGTGTGTGATGAGATCACAGTGCAGTTGTAAGGAGCTGGACTGTGATAAAACTGGACCAAAGCCAAGATTCACAGCAAGAGTGGAAGAAGGACTTGATGGTTGAATGAGAAAATGCTACTGTATTTTTCAAATAGCACAGTTTTCTGCCTTTTCTCACTTCTGGGGACTCTGTCTTCTCTTGTTACATCTCTCATTTATAACCACTCAGTCTTGGTCTCCCTGTGGTTACCAGAAATCCCAACCCTCTGTGACAGAGCTTTCCCCAGCACACCGAGCTCCCTTTTCACCCTGTGCATTTACATGCATGTATATGCACCTTGATCCATTCCCCACAAATCAAATGTTGCCTCAAAGTAATAGTCATGCTACGACCAAATAAATAAAGCAACAGTGAAATACTTCTATAGAGAGAATGATTTAAAGGTTTTGAAACATGTTTATCATTCAAGACAATAGATTGCTTGCTTTCCACATAGACTTTAGAAAGTAGCAACAATGTTTTCATGATCATTATACACTATTGGAAGATAAGAATGGATGCAACCACGAAACTAAGCATTTTGGGGTATTTTAATAAGAAAGGAAGATATTATCAAACTGTTAAGAAATCCAGAATAGAGCAAATGCAAACCTGAAGGTTGAAAATGGATGGGTGGCTGTACAAACAGTGTTTTCTCCTCCATGTTGCATTTTAAAATATACTAAGCAAATACTTGCAGCAAGTTTATAATATGGGCTTGGAGTCTTTAGAGAAGAACAGAGCCTGGGACAAATCCAGACATTACAAAAATTATGAAAAGTCAAAAAAAAAAAAAAGATATAACTGAGCTATTCTCAGAATTACTGTTCATGAATAAAAATGTACTGATGGATTGGTGAAGCCTTTCTGCATCTTTCCAATAAATAAAAATGCTTGGGGCATTTGTGGGGTCTACAATTCCAGATGTTCCACCTGGAACATCTTGTTATTATGTAATTTATTACATTATGTAATAGATCTATTACATAGATCTATTACGTTATTATATCTATAGGTATATGTTATCTATGTTAACATATGTTATTATGTTATATATGTTATCTATGTTAACATATGTTATTATGTTATTATATCTATAGATATATATATCTATAGATCTATTACATAGATCTATTATGTTATTATATCTATCTATTAATAGATCTATTATGTTATTATGTAATCTGTTACATAATGAATAATGGAATGAATATGTATTCATTCCACCTGGAATGAAGGCTTGGCTCCTTCACTGTTAGGTAGGTTCAGATGAATAAAAATACTGGACCCAAGAGATTTTGTTTTGCTCTTTTTGTTTGTTTGGTTTTTTAGGAGACCAAATAAAGTCAGTGCAAATGATTTTTAAGAAGGATAAAAGGAAACCTAAACAAATCAGATGGAGGTACAAACTTCCAACCTCGAAGTCCTCGTCAGAGAATAATCAGTTATGATATTTTGAACAAGATTCACATTTGAATTTCAGGATATTCCACTGTGTCCTTCTGGGAACAGCCTCACAGCCCTTGACTGGGCCCATTTTGCAAATAAGCTTGTCTTAAGATGTATTGATGGCTATTTCATGTGGCTCAGGTCAGGCCTGAACCTGGACCATTGGAGACAGTAGCTGTCTATAGGTACCTGTAGCTGTCTACCACAGGTACATTAAATCACACAAAGAAGGAAATAGAGCATTTATTAACCCTCATCCTCTCCTGATTGAGGTAATTCTGTTATTATTTCTGTTCTGAGCACCAGAAAGGCAAGATGTGATGTGACCCTGAAAGATCTAGGGATCATGCTGACCAGCCTTTAGACCAGTGAGAGAACTGATCCTGTAGCCTGAAGGACAAGGGAAAGATGCAGAATTCACCATACTATAGATTCAATCACTGATTTGAAACCTAGTAGGTAGCAAGAAACTCTGAACCTTGAAAGAGAAAATACAAATGAATGAACAGGAAAACTAACCTCGTAAGAAATAAATAATTCAGGAAACAAAAATATGAAATGGTTTTCAACTCAGTACTCTCAAATTCTGAAATATTATGTCTCCCTATCAAAATAATATGCTATAATAAAATCAGAATAGAGAACTAGAAAAATAATTTTTGTAAATTAGAAGTATTGATGCCAATATGTTTTTAAGGAAAATAAATGTGTTAAATAGGAGGACTGATTAGAAGAAATGGAGTAGCCATCATAGACAACAAACGAATCTGAAATGCAGTACTTGGATGCAATCTCAAAAAATACAGAATGATCTCTGTTCGTTTCCAAGGCAAAGCATTCAATATCACGGTAATCCAAGCCTATGCCCCAACCAGTAACGCTGAAGAAGCTGAAGTTGAACGGTTCTATGAAGACCTATAAGACCTTGTAGAACTAACACCCAAAAGAGATGTCCTTTTCATTATAGGGGACTGGAATGCAAAAGTAGGAATTCAAGAAACACCTGGAGTAACAGGCAAATTTGGCCTTGGAGAATGGAATGAAATAGGGCAAAGGCTAATAGAGTTTTGCCAAGAGAAGGCACTGATCACAGCAAACATCCTCTTCCAACAACACAAGAGAAGACACTACACATGGATATCACCAGATGGCCAAAACCAAAATCAGATTAATTATATTCTTTGCAGCCAAAGATGGAGAAGGTCTATACAGTTAGCAAAAACAAGACCAGGAGCTGACTGTGGCTCAGATCATGAACTCCTTATTGCCAAATTCAGACTTAAACTGAAGAAAGTAGGGATAACCATTAGACCATTCAGGTATGATGTAAATCAAATCCCTTATGACTCTACAGTGGAAGTGAGAAATAGATTTAAGGGACTAGATCTGATAGACAGAGAGCCTGATGAACTATGGATGGAGGTTTGTGACATTGTATAGGAGACAGGGATCAAGACCATCCCCATGGAAAAGAAAGGCAAAAGGGCAAAATGGTTGTCTGAGGAGGCCTTACAAATAGCTGTGAAAAAAAGAGAAGCAAAAAGCAAAGGAAAAAAGAAAAGATATTCCCATTTGAATGCAGAGTTCCAAAGAATAGCCAGGAGAGATAAGAAAGCCTTCCTCAGTGATCAATGCAAAGAAATAGAGGAAAACAACAGAATGGGAAAGACTAGAGATCTCTTCAAGAAAATTAGAGATACCAAGGGAACATTTCCTGCAAAAATGGGCTCAATAAAGGACAGAAATGGTATGGACCTAAGAGAAGCAGAAGATATTAAGACGAGGTGGCAAGAATACACAGAAGAACTGTACAAAAAAGATCTTCACAATTCAGATAATCACGATGGTATGATCACTCACCTAGAGCCAGACATCCTGGAATGTGAAGTCAAGTGGGCCTTAGAAAGCATCACTATGAGCAAAGCTAGTGGATGTGATGGAATTCCAGTTGAGCTATTTCAAATCCTGAAAGATGATGCTGTGAAAGTGCTGCACTCAATAGGCCAGCCAATGTGGAAAACTCAGCAGTGGCCACAAGACTGGAAAAGGTCCGTTTTCATTCCAATCCTAAAGAAAGGCAATGCCAAAGAATGCTCAAACTACTGCACAATTGCATTCATCTCACACTCTAGAAGAGTAATGCTCAAAATTCTCCAAGCCAGGCTTCAGCTATACATGAACTGTGAACTTCCAGATGTTCAAACTGGTTTTAGAAAAGGCAGAGGACCAAGAGATCAAACTGCCAATATCCGCTGGATCATCAAAAAAGCAAGAGAGTTCCAGAAAAACATCTATTTCTGCTTTATTGACTACACCAAAGCCTTCGACTGTGCGGATCACAATAAACTGTGGAAAATTCTGAAAGATATGGGAATACCAGACCACCTGACTTGCCTCTTGAGAAACCTGTATGCAGGTCAGGAAGCAAGAGTTAGACCTGGACATGGAGCGACAGACTAGTTCCAAATAGGAAAAGGAGTATGTAAAGGCTGTATATTGTCACCCTGCTTATTTAACTTATATGCTGAGTACATCATGAGAAACGCTGGGCTGGAAGAAGCACAAGCTGGAATCAAGATTGCTGGGAGAAATATCAATAACCTCAGATATGCAGATGACACCACCCTTATGGCAGAAAGTGAAGAGGAACTAAAGAGCCTCTTGATGAAAGTGAAAGAGGAGAGTGAAAAAGTTGGTTTAAAGCTCAACATTCAGAAAACTAAGATCATGGCATCTGGTCCTATTACTTCATGGGAAATAGATGGGGAGACAGTGTAAACAGTGTCAGACTTTATATTTTTGGGCTCCAAAATCACTGCAGATGGTGATTGCAGCCATGAAATTAAAAGACACTTACCCCTTGGAAGGAAAATTATAACCAATCTAGATAGCGTATTAAGAAGCAGAGACATTTCTTTGCCAACAAAGGTCCATCTGGTCAAGGCTATGGTTTTTCCAGTGGTCATATATGGTTTGAGAGTTGGACTCTGAAGAAAGCTGAGCGCCAAAAAATTGATGCTTTTGAACTGTGGTGTTGGAGAAGACGCTTGAGAGTCCCTTGGACTGCACGGAGACCCAATCAGTCTATCCTGAAGGAGATCAGTCCTGGGTGTTCATTGAAAGGACTGAAAGGAGCTGAAACTCCAATACCTTGGCCACCTCATGTGAAGAGTTGACTCATTGGAAAAGACCCTGATACTTGGAGGGATTGGTGGCGGGAGGAGAAGGGGACAACAGAGGATGAGATGGCTGTTTGGCATCACCGACTTGATGGACATGAGTTTGAGTAAACTCCGGGAGTTTGTGATGGACAGGGAGGCCTGGCGTGCTGCGATTCATGGGGTCTCAAAGAGTCAGACAGGACTGCGCGACTGAACTGACTGACTGACTGATTGTCAGAGAGTGGCTTCACTTGTGGCTCAGGTGGTAAAAGAATCCACCTGCAATATAGGAGACCTGGGTTTGACACCTGGGCTGGAACGATACACTGGAAAAGGGACCAGCTACCCACTCTAGTATTCTGGCCTGGAGAATTCCAAAGACTGTACAGTCCATGGAGTGTCAAAGAGTCGGATACGACTGAGCAACTTTCACTTTCATTGTCAGGGAGGAAGAAATTTTTCTCCCCCTTTCTAGGTTTTTCTGGCTGGTCTAAGAATTAAATTGACATGAGGTAGATTAACAGGGAAAATCAAACAGAATTTTAATAACATATATACATTAATATGAGAGAGAGAGAACAGAAAAACTGAGTAAAGTCACAATGGCTAAAACCCTCATCTTAAATACCATATTCAAGTAAAAACAAACAAACAGAACAACAACAACAAAAAAGGATGCTGTGGGTAGTGGTTTGGGACTTCAAGGGGGAGAAAGGTGAGTTGTATGGTTATCTATGCTGACAGCTGCCTTTCTTGATTATGTCCACTATCTACATCCTTTAGGCAGTTTAGAGGGAAGGTCAAAGATGCTTCTTGAGTCTTTTAGGGCTTGATTGTTTTCCATTTGAAATATTCCACATGCATAAAAGATATTTTGGGGTGGCAAATTTTGCCCCTCCTACCCTTGGGAACACAGAGGAAAATAATCAGGAGTTGGGGATATGAACACATATAATGAAGTATAGAAGTCAGAAAATAAAATATTTGTCCACAAGCAGTCCAGAGAAGGACAAAAAAAAAAAAAAAAAAGAAGAATGGAAACCATGATAATAATAATGATCTCAGGATACTATAGATAGGCACAGTGAGCTTTCAACATGAAAGGCCAAGGCAGGCAGAGCATAAAGAATGAAAATTGGTCCACAGGTACTGGTAAAATTTCAAATTTATAAGATTAGAAAGAAGGAAGATGTAATTTTACTCAGAGACAGGGAAAGATAAGTTTAAATAAATGAGAATCAAGTGAAAAAACCCAGAAAGACACACATATCATATATGATACTGATTCACATCAGAGACAGTGAAGAAAGGGAGAGTGTGGAATTTACAATACATCCCATCCATGTGGTGACAAGTACACTGAAGCTTGTGTAAAACTGTCTCCACCCTCAGGGTTCTCCAAAGCCTCCAGGTCTTAAGTTTCAAACCTCTGGCTTCTCTGGGGTGCATGTTTATTATTATGCTTGATTATTTGATCTTATAGTCATAAAATCTGTCTTAATTGTCTGGAAGACATAAAGAATGGGTTGATTGAATATATGAAAGAAAATGAAAAAAATATTAGGTAAAGTGGCATAAAGTTGAAAAAGAAATGAGATTTTAAAAGAAATTGAATAAAAAGAGAAATCCCAAAACAGTAAAAGTAAGAAAAATTACAAAGCTATGAAGAATGAGGAAGTGATAGTATTTTCAGTTACAAAGCAAGTGCTTTAAGCAAAATTGAGATGGGACAAGTCATCTAATGACAAATTATGAAAAGTATAGACATGTCTGGGATGGCAAAACATGACTGTCTCTTTTCCATAATGATTAATGTTTCTCTTGAGATTCTTGAAATCCTTGGAACATTAAGCTGTGAGCTGACAACCACAGCAAGTGAGGACTTCCTTGAAGATGGTGTTGATGTTAACAATTTTACCTGCCTTCTTGGTTAGGTGTTCTGGGAAGTGAATTTGTCAGGTGTAATAGCTGACATCATGGATGAATGGAATTGAGTTGGTATGCAATGTATTCTGCTCTAAGTATGCCCACATTTAAACATGTCCTATTCACTTCACTGTATTCAACAACCAATATATACAGTTCCTCAATGTATCTGAACTGTCATTGCTGGTAACACTTACCCTTTGGACAGTTTAGTCACTCAGTCATGTCAGACTCTTTGTGACCCCGTGGACTGCAGCCTGCCAGGCCTCCCCGTTCATCATCAACTCCTGGAGCTTGCTCAGATTCATTCCCATTGAGTCGGTGATGCCATCTCAACCATCTCATCCATTGCCGCCCCCTTTTCCTCCTGGCTTTAATCTTTCCCAGCTCAAAGTCTTTTTCAATAAATCAGTTCTTTGAATCAGATGGCCAAAGTATTGGAACTTCAGTTTCAGATCGGTCCTTCCAATAAATATTCAGTACTGATTTCCTTTAAGATTGACTGGTTTGATCTCCTTGCAGTCCCAGGGACTCTCAAGAGTCTTCTACACCACACAGTTCAAAAGCATCAGTTCTTCAGCTCTCAGCTTTCTTTTATTAAGGTCCAACTTTCACATCTATACACGACCACTGGAAAAACCAAAGCTTTGATTAGATAGACCTTCATCAGTAAAATAATGTCTCTCTGCTTTTTAATATGCTGTCTATGTGGTCATAACTTTTCTTCTAAGGAACAAGCATATTTTAAATTCATGGCTTTAGTCACCATCTGCAGTGATTTTTGGAGCCCAAGAAAATAAAATCTCTCACTGGTTCCATTGTTTCCCCATCTATTTGCCATGAGGTGATGGGATTAGATGCCATGATCTTAGTTTTCTGAATGTTGAGTTTTAAGCCAACTTTTTCACACTTCTCTTTCACTTTCATCAGGAGGCTCTCTGGTTCCTCTTTGCTTTCTGCCATAAAGGTGTGTCATCTGCATATCTGAGGTTATTGATATTTCTCCCAGAAATCTTAATTCCAGACTGTGCTTCATCTAGCCTGGCATTTCACATGATGTACTCTGCATACAAGTTAAATAAACATGGTGACAATATATAGCCTTGATATACTCCTTTCCCAATTTGAAAATTTCCCAATTTTCAAGTCTCTGGCACTGACAGGCAGGTTCTTAACCACTAGAACCACCTGGCAAGCCCCTCTGAAAGGTAATATATCTGTGTAAAAATTTTATATTTATAGTTGATTAAGAAAAGATATTTTGAATTTTAACTGATCATAAGACGACTGATAATGCCACATGAGTTGAAAATACTTCCAGTACAAAGGAAAATATGGATTTTCCATGAATGTATTTGCAGACTTCTGGTGACCGAGAGCCTGTATTTTTTAAGAGGTGTGGAGTTCAGAAATAACTTACAATAGGAAGTACAATTTTAAGTCCCCATTTCCACATAAAGCAGCTACAGTGGAAATCAAACTACTCCAACTTACAGCAATTTATATATAATTTCTTATATGTATGTTACATTCCTTTCTTAAGAAAAATGGTAAAGAATCCTATTTACATTATATTATAATATTATTTCTATTCACATGCATTGATTATTTTTTATAGTTATGTTATTACTGTATTATTTTAGTGATTAATTTCTATTAAACAACTTGAAATTTTCATATTTCTTTGAACTATATAAGTAGTATCTGAGACTTACAGAACCAAAGCAGGAAAACACTGATCCAAGTAGATACAGTAACACATTAAAAATTCCATTAATTGTCATGAGAGGTACAGTGTACCGCTAGAACAGTTGTCCTTATCTGCTATCTCAGAAGTTTTCTTTATACATGATTTTCTATAAAGACCAGGTGGAGGTAGTGGAATCTGCTTAGTACAAATAAATCTTGTACATCCTTCAGTCTCTTATCTCTGGAGTTCCCCCCCCCCCCACCACAATACTCAGAAGTAGGTGATGGTGGAAAACTAGAAAGATGGAAAACTGTTAGTGGACAGATATATAAATAGACACATCAGTAAGTGGATAAATAAAGTGATATTGGATACCTAAAGAGCTAACTGGGTAGATAGGTACATAGATAAATAGATAATCAGCTCATGTATAACATATATAGTATTGATAATTGCAAACTCTCGAAGGTTAGAACTGAGTGGTTGTAGAAAAGAGCTAAGTCAAATCATCAATCTGTTCCCTTTGTGTAAGAAAATATGTATGGCACTTTAACTTTAAATGTTAATTTGGTATAATATAGAATTGGATGTTATTGTGTGCTTTTTTTTCTTTCAACACCAAATAATATTCCATTTTTTCTTATTTGTTTGGTCTCTGATGTGTGGTATCATATAATTGTTATTCTTTTGTTGTTTTTTTTAACTCTGGGTTTTTGTGGGTTTTTTTAGATTTTCTTTTTATTTTTAGTTCTATTTAAGCTATGTGCGATATGCCTAAGTGTGTGTGTGTGTGTGTGTGTGTGTGTGTGTTGGTATGTGTGTGTGTTGGTATTTATTCTACTTGGTGTTCTCCGAGCTTTCTGGATTTGTAATTTGGTGTCTATCATTGATTGGAGATGCATTTGGACATTATTTCAAATATTTCTTCTGCTCTGTTCTGCCTATTTCTGATATTTCAATTTCATGTATTGTAAATCACTTGAAATTGCCCAATGGTTCTTGAATGTTTTGTATTTATGTGGATTTTTCCCCATGCTTTCTTCTCTTTGCATTTCTGTTTGAGAAGTTGTTATTAACATATCATCAAGTTCAATGATTTTTTTCCCTCATCCATGTCCATTTGACTGATGAGTCTATCAAAGGTATGCTTTCTTTTATTTTTTTATTAATTAAATTTTTTTATTTTTAATTGGAGGATAATTGGTTTACAGTATTTTGCTTGTTTCTGCCAAACATCAACATGAATCTCTTTTAATTCAATGATTTTGATTTCTAGCATATCTTTTCAGTTTTTTCTTAAAGTTACCTCATAGTATATGTGTTTTTTCATATTGTTTACTTTTCCTAGTAAAGCCAACAGACTGTTAATTCTAGTTGTTTTGAATTTTGTGTTGATATCCAACATTTGAGTCAGATTCTTAATGATAGCTTTCTCTCTTTTTTACTTTCTCTCTTTTTTTTGCATTTGATTTACCTTTTTTTCCCCTATTGGAAGTCAAACATGTTTTGTTAGGTAACAGGAACTGAGGTACCTAAACCTTTAGCATGGGGATTTATGTTTTTCCTGCTGGGAATTAAACTGTGTTTAAAGCTCACTGTACTTGAAGGTGGTAGAGGCTTCAGAGTCCTCTAAGTGGCTTTTTAAAATTTTTCTCTCTTTGCTTAGGGGTTCCTTAGGTACTCTTCCTCAGAGTCAGTGCCTTTCAACCCTAACAACAATTCTCTGTGGTCACACTGGAGCCTTGGTGATGTAGCAGGACCTTGGGTGGAGGATGGAGCATTCTATAATCTTCTGATCGAATCTCAGTGCGTTGTTTCCCCCTTAGTTTAGCTTCCCACCCATCGCCCTCTCACTCCTAGTCCCTGCCAGGACTGCAGGTTTCCCAGACTATTTCCTTGAAGACCTGATCCCTGTTAGATGAGACAGAGGCTAAAGCAGGCTGGAGGGAAATGAATGTCTTATCCCCAGGACAGGTAAGGTTCTGGCAGTCTTCTTCCTGGAAATGCAGGTCTTCATTGTGGAGAAGATTCTGGGCCTCTTTCACAGTGGTTGCTCCTTTCCATCTCTTGCCAGAGCCAAGAGAGTATTGTCTTCACAGCTTCACTGTGGAAATCTGGTGTGATTCCTGGAGGTACAGATATTACTTTCTATGAGTTTCTTAGCCTCATGCTGTCCATGCTCATCTCCAGCAATTCATCAAACTTGGCACTTAAGTGCCCCTATCGGCTTCTGACTCCAGCAGCTTCTCTTTCAATATGCAGATCTCAACTATCTCCCTGGCACACTTATCTAGCATATTTGGGGGTGCCATTTTATCTTCGGAACTTAGCTGTCTTCTGCATTCAAGGAAAACCACTGATTTTTATGTTGTCCAGCTTTTTCATTGTAAGAATGGGAGTGAGATTCCACACTCTTTATGAGTTTTTTTTTTGTTCAATCATTAAGTCATGTCTGACTCTTTGTGACCTCATGAGCTGCAACATGCCAGGCTTCCCTTTCTTCACCATCTCCTGAAGTTTGCTCAAATTCAATTCCACTGAGTCAGTGATCCTATCTAACTATCTCATATCCTCTGCCACTCCCTTCTTTTGCCTTCAATCTTTCCCAGCATTAGGTTCTTTTCCAATGAGTCATCTCTTTGTATTAGGTGGACAAAATATTGGAGCATCAGCTTCAGCAACAGCCCTTCCGATGAATATCCAGGGTTGATTTCCTTTATTGACTGGCTTGATTTCCTTGCTGTCCAAGGAGGCCACAGCCTTGACAGGAGGGCTGGAGCTGGAGGAGAGTGTGGGCAAAAGTCCATGCTGGAGTCATCTTGGCAGGTCAGCTGGAGTGCAGGTTGCCTCTGCTCTGGGCCTGGAAGCAAGTAAGTTTTTTAAGAGCAGAGTCTCAGTTTCTTACACCTCTGTGGTTTTTCAAGTCATACGCCCGACTGTTTTTTAAAACCAGTTAAGGAGGCTGGATTTACCAGTGTTGCACTCTGGAGCTGATGTGCCATATGTGAGGCTTGAACTCATCACTCTTTGTGAGGACCTCCACATTTGTTATATCCCCTTCATCTTTTGGGCTGCCTACTGGGAGTGTGGGTCCTGGCTAGATTGAGTCTCTGCCCCCCTACTCATTTCAATGTGCATTTTTCTTTATGTTTTTAGTTGTAGAAAAGGGTGGGCATTGGTCCAAAGGCCTACTTCCCCTTCAACAGTCATTGGCAAGATCTGTTATAGACAGAGGGAAAAGGCTGCTTTCAGAAACAGCACAGTCATCTCTGATAGTCATCTTGAAATTGTCATCAATGATCTGACCAGAGTCATGTTAACTGTTAAAGGTATAGTTAATCTTTAGTTCCAAGGTTGGTTTTTTTTTTTTTTTCCCATTTCCTTGAGGTTGATTATTTTAATTGTGGCAGATTATGTCATGGCTACAGTCCTGTCCTCTTGTGGCTTACTTCTTCCACCAGGTGGAGATTCCAATGTTTGTAAGACAGCTCACAGGATATGACTCAGGATATTATCTACAGCCCTTGAGAAAGAACTAAAGTCCTTGACTTTTCTTAATGACTAAACTCATATTATTTAGCTGTGTTTTCCTTTGTTTCTGTATTTTCCTCACTTCCCTGATTAAAATTATTCTTTGGCTAAAGTTATTCCATAGACAAAAGGCAGAAGGCAAGGGCAATAGAGTCCTGTTCCATTTCAGTTGTAGTTTTGGTGAGTTTGTAGGAGGATGTGAGCTCAAAGTCTTCTTCTTCCACTGTATTGATCCTGCTTCATTTCTTTCTTTTCTTTTTTTTTTTTTGATGGTGTGGATGGGATCATCACCTTGGATAAGCAGAACACTTGGCAATAGACAGTCTGAACCATGTGCATCAAATTCTGGTAAGTATAGCTGCTAGCATGTGGAATCCTTAGAGCCCATGGGAAGCTGTATCTCCTCAGGCTCAGGGGAAGAAGTCTCCCTGAGGTGATGCTCAAGCGCATCCCTCCTAGGAGGGACAAAGTTGGTCCCATTTCTAGCTGCCAGGCAAACAAACCAAGATTAGTCCTTGATGGACTTGTGGGATAATTCTGATTGCTTCTCTTCACATATGAGAGTTTGTTATTTTCTTTGATGTTTATCTTACTTCCCCTCCTGAATCTTAGTGGGAAATAGGTCCTCTGTGTCTCAGCCTCCTTTGCAGCTCAGTCAACAGGGCCACGTACTGGTACCTGCCTTAGGACTAGTGACACCTGGCTGAGGGCAGCCCAGTACCCTCCTCCTCTTGGTACTTTGAGTGGATTCTGGGAAGAGTGAGCCTCCTGAAACACCAGTGGTGGCTAAGTGGGAGGCCCGCAGCACGGTGTCCCACCCTTGTCTGCCATGGCAGCCATTCTCTCCACGTACTACCTTAATTACTTAACTTGAGGCATTATTTCTGCTTGTGTAGCAGCCAATACAGTTGTCAAGGCAACTCTACACAGTAGTTGATATAGCGGTGAAATGATGAAAATGACTCAACATGGAATTGATAATGAAAAAAATAATGTTTCTGAGCTCATATATTTATGACCTCTTCATATTGTCCATGGGGTTCTGCAGGCAAGACTATTGGAAATGACCCTTTTGCTGGGAAAGACTGAGGACAGAAGGAGAAGGGGCAACAGAGGATGCGATGGTTAGATAGCATCACTGACTCCATGAACATGAATTTAAGCAAATTCTGCATGATAGTAGAGGACAGAGGAACATGCTATGTTGTAGTTCATGGCCTCACAAAGAGTCAAACATGACCTAGTGACTGAACAATAACGAGAACAAATATTTATGGCAAAGAAGGACAAAAACCCTGGCCTACAGATTCCTAATCACTTGGGTATCGTTTACAACCTGTGGACTCTATTTTAATAATAGCAACATTTTTCTCCACACTTTTTGTCAGCATTTTACCCATCTTTCAGTGTTTGGTCTGCTTTTTGCATTAGTCAGAAAGAGCTCCTGAAGCACTTTAACCCTGTGAGATAATATAATTTTCATTTTAAAAAAATAGAACATTTTGTGCCAAATATAAACTAAGATGGTTATGTGACTATATTTTGTCTTTGACAAATAAAGTAACAAAATGAAATGAAAGTAAATAACATAGGAGATATATATATATATATATATATATATATATATATATATATAGGATATATATATATGCTTGAAAATCTAGTATGTAAAACTATTAAAATTTCTCATCTCATAATTCATCACTTATAAAAGAGAATGCCAACTTTTGAGCCTAACAAAAGTAAATATTTCTTTTACATATTTTTTATTAAAACAAAAATAGTTCATTCAAAAATAATTAAACTTATTTTAGGAATAAAAATATGTAGCACAAATTTTAGATTAAAAGTGTGACTGATATGATGAAATCAAATCATTTTACACAAGACTGAGGAAAATCTTAACAATTTAAATTAACCCAAAGTCACACAAAGAGCAAATGTTCTTTTAAAAAAATTATCAGAGAAGTTCCAACTAACAGGGAAAAGGGATAATGATGTTATTAGAGGTGGCCTGCAAAGCAGTCTCTGACATGGACACAGTATTCTGGGTGTTTTGGAGTGACCCTGACCCTGGACTCTCTTCTTGGCCCTTAGGAACAGAGAGCACAGGTGGGCAAGGGCATCACTTTAGACGTGGAGGGGTGGTGAGGGAGGGACATCCACCACGAGGGGTACCTGCACAGCAGCTGGGACAGGACAGAGCAGTGTTTATATTTTTATGGCTCAGACAGAGTGAGGAGACCACAACTCCAGTTTGGGGGGTGGAACCTACTGCAGCAACTTCTGCTGAATCCACCCGTGGACAAGAATCATATGTGTAAATCAGGTTCTCACCTAAAAGGAGCTCTACCCACAGTGCCAGTGAATAATGGACAGCTATGGGAAATCCACATATTCTGAGGAAATCCAGTGTCTGGATATTTATTCCAAATAAATATAATCAGATAAAAGATAATCTTGTGATTTATAAAACAAATACTGCAAAATAGGCAAAAAGAATGATTTATCATTATTGAAGAAAAGGATATCTGTGAAAATAATTTAATCCTAGACAACATGAAATGATTTCAGCAAACTATTTAATCCCTTGAAATTAGCAAGAGTCACAATCCTTTCAGATTACACCTAAAAATTAAGGACGGATAATTTCAGGTATAAAGAAAGTATATTCCAACAAATGCAAACCAGATGGGAGGAATGATTGAAAGCTCAGGCCAACAGGTCCTGTAAGAAAAGATGGCTACATGGAAGCAGAAACATCAAGAAAAATATGAAAGTCCTCATGAGATGATACCACCCTTATGGAAGAAAATGAAAAAGAACTAAAGAGCCTCTTGATGAAAGTGAAAGAGAGGAGTGAAAAAGTTGGCTTAAAGCTCAACATCCAGAAAACTAAGATCATGGCATCTGGTCCATCACTTCATGGCAAATACATGGGGAAACAGTGGCAACAGTGGCTGACTTTATTTTTTTGGGCTCCAAAATCACTGCAGATGGTGACTGCAGCCATGAAATTAAAATATGCTTGTTTCTTGGAAGAAAAGTTGTGACCAACCTACACAGCTTATTAAAAAGCAGAGAAATTACTTTACCAACAAGGTCTATCTAGACAAAGTTATGCTTTTT